>NC_058086.1:116459895-117896145 GCF_014858855.1 Bufo gargarizans | reverse complement strand
GGTTTTTTTTATATATATATAAAAATAGAGAAACGGACTGCACTCCCAAGGATCTTCAGTGAAAAAGGTTTATTCACCCATAGGTGGCACAAGCGACGTTTCGGCTCTCACATGAGCCTTTCTCTTTTTCGTTGAGAAAGGCTCATGTGAGAGCCGAAACGTCGCTTGTGCCACCTATGGGTGAATAAACCTTTTTCACTGAAGATCCTTGGGAGTGCAGTCCGTTTCTCTATTTTTGTATTAGTGGGTAAGCACCAGTTACCATATCCGGATATTGCACCCGCTTTACCTTATTTTATTTTGGTCGGTGGTGCTGCCAGTTATTTATTATATATATATATATATATATATATATATATATATATATATATATATATATATATATATATATATATATATATATGAGCACTATTGTAGTGTGAATATATATATATATATATATATATTCACACTACAATAGTGCTCATATATATATATATATATATATATATATATATTCACACTACAATAGTGCTCATATATATATATATATATATTCACACTACAATAGTGCTTATATATATATATATATATATATATTCACACTACAATAGTGCTTATATATATATATATATATATATATATATATATATATTCACACTACAATAGTGCTTATATATATATATATATATATATTCACACTACAATAGTGCTTATATATATATATATATATATATATATATATATATATATATATATATATATATATATATATATATAAAAGCACTATTGTAGTGTGAATATATATATATATATATATATATATATATATATATATATGAGCACTATTGTAGTGTGAATACATATATATATATATATATATATATATATATATGTATGTATTCACACTACAATAGTGCTCCTATATATATATATATATATATATGTATTCACGCTACAATAGTGCTCCTATACATATGTATTCACGCTACAATAGTGCTCCTATACATATGTATTCACGCTACAATAGTGCTCCTATACATATGTATTCACGCTACAATAGTGCTCCTATATATATGTATTCACGCTACAATAGTGCTCCTATATATATGTATTCACGCTACAATAGTGCTCCTATATATATGTATTCACGCTACAATAGTGCTCCTATATATATGTATTCACGCTACAATAGTGCTCCTATATATATGTATTCACGCTACAATAGTGCTCCTATATATATGTATTCACGCTACAATAGTGCTCCTATATATATGTATTCACACTACAATAGTGCTCCTATATATATGTATTCACACTACAATAGTGCTCCTATATATGTATTCACACTACAATAGTGCTCCTATACATATGTATTCACACTACAATAGTGCTCCTATATATATGTATTCACACTACAATAGTGCTCCTATATATAGGTATTCACACTACAATAGTGCTCCTATATATAGGTATTCACACTACAATAGTGCTCCTATATATAGGTATTCACGCTACAATAGTGCTCCTATATATAGGTATTCACGCTACAATAGTGCTCCTATATATAGGTATTCACGCTACAATAGTGCTCCTATACATATGTATTCACACTACAATAGTGCTCCTATATATAGGTATTCACACTACAATAGTGCTCCTATATATATACATATGTATTCACACTACAATAGTGCTCCTATACATATGTATTCACACTACAATAGTGCTCCTATACATATGTATTCACACTACAATAGTGCTCCTATACACGTCTCCACAGCACACAGGCCAGCACTGCATTAATGAGTGTGTAGCTACAAGCCCCTCACACGGTTACACACCACTGCTCTCTACCCGGCGTGGTCTAAGCCTTCTAGGTCTCAAGAGCTCTAAGATTAGAGTGTTACGTGGAGAAGTCCCCTGTAACCTGCAGGACTGACAGGCACCTACCTGAAGACTCCGCGGTACAGGACAGAACACTGCAGCATCTCATTCACTGACTCACTGCCGGCTGTAAACTCCGTGCGGCGCAAGGAGCTTGTGATGTCACAAGGTCACGTGAAAAGCTAAAGACACGTGGTTGTGAAGCAGCCTGGCATGTACTAGCGGGAAATACCTACATCCCATGCGCTGTGGTAATGAAGATAATATATGTAAGTAATTATATCTAATGATTCAGGCTTCCAATGTCACATAGCCCTGACGTCAGACGGTCCTTACAGCGCATGGAGTTTAGACACTGCCTGTGGCTGAACGTACTGCACAGCTCCAAACACAAGAGTGAAAACTGGACCGGAGAAGAAGTTCTAAACTTGTCTCCGTGTAGCGACCGCCTTATTTCCTGCTGTCAACCCGTACTGTCATTGGGAGGAGTCTACTACAAAATGGCTGTTGCCTTACTTTTTTGTGACAGTTTCACACACAGTCCTCCCAAGTGTCCCTCTTTTTGACCAAAGTTCCTCTTTGCTCCCTAAATGCACCTTGTATATTATTTCATTATTAGATGCAATTTGGATTTTTGGAAATTTCTATATTCTGATATTTTTTGTACTATTGTGTAAAAGAAAACTATTGACCTGTCTAGATATGCAGGGGAAATAGATCTTTCACACACTAAACCAAAATTGTCCCTCTTTGACCTTCCAAAAATTTGGGAGGTATGTACATGAGCGACTCCATTGTGGGAATCGCGCTCCCTGTGTCAGCGTGAGCGCAGGGCTTTATAGTGATTTATAATGCTGCTTGTGCCTCTGCTTGACCTTATTTCTACAGGATTATACTGACAGCTTTATGTCAGTATGATTCTGTATCGGTAAGGTCAAAAAGAGGCACACAGCATTATAAATCAGTACAATGTCCTGCTCTCCATCAAGTCCACAGTGGAGGATCACACTGACACACGGAGTGTGATTCCCACAATGGACTCGCTTGAGTGAAACAGCCCTAAGAGCTGCTTTCCGGTGTGCAGCCTCCTTCGTCCTACTAGACAGAAACATAGCTGATTGCGTGATTACTGCACTGCATTAAAGGTCACTAGGAGCAGGCCGGGTCCCCCACTGTCAGTGACAGCCAGGAGAAGGCAGAAGCTGTTTATTACCGTCTCTCCGCAAGCTACTTTTACATATTCGTTTTGGGAATCGGCAGAGGAATCTCAAAGCGGGCCAAAACAGTTCAGTTTTGTCCCCATGCATTCTGAATGGAAAGAGATCTGTTTAGGATGCCTTCCATTCTGTCAGCATTCTGTTTTGTGACCGGACACAAAAACCTTGAAAGTTGCGGTTTTATCCCCAGTCATCAAAATGGAACAAACCAGATCCGTCACTAAAATAGATTTAAGTCAATTGTGATGGATCCTGTTTTTTAGGACCCTAAAAAATCTGATCCGTCACCCATTGACTTTTAATGTATTTAGTGAAGGATCCAGTTTGTTCCATTTCGATTTCACACAACCGCATCCTAATGAAACGGGTGCATACTGATGTGTAATCAAAACTGAACCATTTTCGTCAGCTTTTAAGCTCCTCTGTCAGATCTCAAAACCTGAAACCAAAACACATATGTAAAAGTAGCTTTAGATGCTTCCTCTAGTCTCAGAGGCAGCGCAGAGCTTCAGGGTCTTAGCAGGCCATGGTCAGCTCTGTCTTACACAAACCCCCAACAGGGAGCTGTTTTCCCCTGTAACTGGGGCTCCTTTGGATGTTACAGTGGAAATAGTGCAAAATGCAAAAAAGTGCCATTGTCCCCAAGATGTGTTTCAGTGACCTTTGGAGGACATATGTGGCAAGCATATGTCTAAAAAATAAGTAAAAAAATATATAAATTAAAACACAAAAGAAAAATATAAGAAGGCAAAAAGCGCAAATTCATTGTTTGGCCTGATGCACACGACTGTTGTTGTATCCTGTGTCCGTTGTTCCGTTTTCCGTGATTTTCTGCGGACACATTGACTTTCAATGGGTCCGTGGAAAATTCGGAAAATGCACTGTTTGTCGTCCGTGATCCGTGTTTCCAGTCCGTGAAAAAAATAGGACCTGTCCTATTTTTTTCACGGACAACGATTCGCGGACCCGTTTAAGATTGTCATCCGCATCCGTTTTTTTTTCTATCATTTGCAAGGCAAACTTTTTTTCTATTTCCTTAATGTCTGGTGATCCTCCAAAAATCAAGGAAGACACACGGATACAAAAACGGACATGGATCACGGAACAACGGAACCCCGTTTTAAACTTTACTTAGATTATTTTTTTTCTATTTCCTTCATGTCTGGTGATCCTCCAAAAATCAAGGAAGACACATGGAAACAAAAACGGACATGGATCACGGAACAACGGAACCCCGTTTTGCGGACCGTGAGAAAATACTGTCATGTGCATGAGGCCTTTCCCAGAGTAGGACTGCAATCGATTATTTTAGTAATCAAGTATTTTATTGATTAATCCAACAATTAATTGAGTACTGTAATAAGAAAAAACTAATTAAAACAATGTTTTCCATTATAAAAACTCATCAGCTCCCCCCATTGCCATCAGTCCTCCGTGCCATCAGCTTCCCCCAGTGCCATCAGTCCTCTGAGCCATCAGCTCTCTTTGCCATCAGCTCTCCCAAGTGTCATCAGTCCTCTGTACCATCAGTCCCCTGTGCCATCAGCTCCCCCAGTGCCATCAGTCCTCTGTGCCATCAGCCCCCCATGCCATCAGTTCCCCCATGTCATCAGTCCTCTGTGCCCTCAACTCCACTAATGCCATCAGTTTTCTGTCGCCTTAGCTCCCCCAGTGCTATCAGTCCTCTGTGCCATCAGCTCCCCCAAGTGTCATCAGTCCTCTGTGCCATCAGCCCCCAGTGCATCAGTCCTCTGTGCCAACAGCTCCCCCAGTGCCATCAGTCCTCTGTGCCATCAGCCCCCCAGTGCCATCAGTCCTCTGAACTATCAGCTCCCCCATTGCCATCAGTCCTCTGAACCATCAGCTCCCCCCATTGCCATCAGTCCTCTGTGCCATCAGCTCCACCAATGCCATCAGTTCTCTGTGCCCTCAGCTCCCCCAGTGCCATCAGTTCTCTGTGCCCTCAGCTCCCCCAGTGCCATCAGTCCTCTGTGCCCTCAGCTCCCCGAGTGCCATCAGTCCTTCATGCCATCATTTACTCCCCCAGTGGCACTATCTCCTGCTCTTAGTCATCAGTCCCCAGCCCTAGTGAAATACTTACTTTTCCTGTAGGGGTGCCGTCAACACTCCACAGCTCTGCTTACCTTCTCTTTGAAAGCAGCACTGGGACCTGATGTCACACAACGTCAAGTCATAGTGTGAGCTTACATGCATTATGTCCTGACGATGTGTCAGAATTAGGGCTGCAGTAAACAAATATTTTTGTAATCGAGTATTCTATCGATTATATTTCTCGATTCATCGAGTAATCTAATAAGAAAAAGCTACTTAAAATAACGTACGTAATTAGGTATGTATAAAGTTATTGGTTTGAAGGGGTTAATAACTTTATACATGCCTAATGCCAAGGTTCTTCCATTAACCCCTCCAAACCAATAACTTTATACATGCCCATTGGGTTTGGAGGGGTTAATGGAAGCACCTTGGCATTAGGCATGTATAAAGTTATTGGTTTGAAGAGGTTAATGAAAGCACCTTGGAGGTGCCTTCATTAACCCCTCTCTAAACCAATAACTTTATACATGCCAAGGTGGTGCCTGCAGCCTCCATTAACCACTCTCTCTCCATCTGCCTCCCCCCAGCCTCTGATCTGCTTGCCCCCAGCCTCTGATCTGCCCCCCCAGCCTCTGATCTGCCTCCCCCCCAGCCTCTGATCTGCCTCCCCCCCAGCCTCTGATCTGCCTCCCCCCAGCCTCTGATCTGCCTCCCCCCAGCCTCTGATCTGCCTCCCCCCCAGCCTCTGATCTGCCCCCCCCAGCCTCTGATCTGCCTCCCCCCAGCCTCTGATCTGCCTCCCCCCCAGCCTCTGATCTGCCTCCCCCCCAGCCTCTGATCTGCCTCCCCCCCAGCCTCTGATCTGCCTCCCCCAGCCTCTGATCTGCCTCCCCCCCCAGCCTCTGATCTGCCTCGCCCCCAGCCTCTGATCTGCCTCGCCCCCAGCCTCTGATCTGCCTGCCCCCCTCCCCCCAGCCTCTGATCTGCCTGCCCCCTCTGGTAACGCAACCCCCCCCTCCCTCCCCAGTATTAATCATTGGTGGCAGTGGCCACAGGGTCCCCCTCCTCCCCCCCATCATTGGTGGCAGTGTCAGTTCCGATCGGTTACCATGGCAGCCAGGAGTCACGCTACTGAAGTCCTGGCTGCCATGGTATGTTAGTGAGCAGAGAGCAGCGCATTATACTCACGTGCGCTGTGGCCGCCGGTCGCTCCTTCTCCTGTCTGTGCGGCGGATTGCTAATGCTTACAGCATTAGCAATGCGCCGCACAGACCTATGAGAAGGAGCGACCGCCGGCCACAGCGCACGTGAGTATAATGCGCTGCTCTCTGCTCACTAACATACCATGGCAGCCAGGACTTCAGTAGCGTCCTGGCTGCCATGGTAACCGATCGGAGCCCCAGCATTACACTGCTGGGGCTCCGATCGGAACTGACACTGCCACCAATGATGGGGGGGAGGAGGGGGACCCTGTGGGATATGGCCGGCACAGTCATTGGTAGCGCAGTGGCCACAGTCCCTCCCCTCCTCCTCCTACTCTGTCCTCATTGGTCTTCAGCGGCAGCCGCGCACAGTGGGGAGGGAGAGACTCCCTCCTCCTCCCTCAGCTGTGCCGGCCGGCTCAGTCCTGCCTCTCTGACCTCCGGAGGACACGGAAGCGGTGAGTGAGACGCTTAATTTCACTCCCGCTCCGTGATCACGTGATGTAAACGATTCCTCGATGCAGGGAAACTGCATCGATGAATTTTTTGACTCGATTTAATCGAGTTATTCGAATAATCGTTTCAGCCCTAGTCAGAATACAGTGCAGCGCTGTGCGGGCTGGCGGGTGACCGCGTAGCATGAGTCACATGACACAAACAAGCTCTGTGGTCACATCCTCGATCTAAAAAAATTAGCATCAAGTATTTTTCTGTGTCGAGTTAGGCTACTTTCACACTAGCGTTACGGACCTCCACCAGGCTGTTTCGTCGGGTGAACAGCCTGTCGGATCCGTCCTGCCGCTAGTGAACGTGTGCCCCCGGACCACCGCTCTGGTCCCATTGACTATAATGGGGGCGGGGCGGAGGCATGGCAGCACACTGCGAGAGGCTGCCGGAATAAATGTTAGACATGTTGTAGTTTTATTCCGGCAGCCTCTCGCCATGCGCTGCCGTGCCTCCACCGGAACTCCGTCCCGCCCCCATTATAGTCAGTGGGGCCGGCGAAGTGGTAGTCTGGGGGCACATGATCTCTAGCGGCAGGACTGATCCGACAGGCTGTTCCGTCGAATGAACAGTCTGTCGGAGCCGTCCTGCCGCTAGTGTGAAAGTAGCCTTACTTGATTTAATCGATTGATCTTTGCAGCCCTATCCCAGAGTTATTTTTTATGAGGGACATATTATGGGCCAGATTTATCATTAGCTCAAGTCAGAATAATGGAGTGAAAAAGTCGCAAATTTTTGCGCAATCACTAAAACTGCGCACAAATCTGCGACTTTTTTCTGCTCTGCACTATGCTCGCCAGTTTTCTGAAAGTGGGCGTGTTTTCTTATGTAAATGAATCTCTAGACAGATTTACTATTGCGACTATTAAAAAAGTCGCACAAAAATGCACAATTTCACTCCAGTGAGGACCATGCTTATCTTATGAGACTTTTTAATAGAACATGCGACTTTTTCGTAAAGACGTGCGACTTTTGTAAAGCTGCTTACTGACAGATAAACTGCTACCATCAAACCACATTTATTACAGCCTTAAAGGGCCGATCATAAATCTGACTTGGCTAAAACGGACTTTAGCGATATGTGAAAGTGGAGTGAGCTGTCAGAGTCATGATAAATCTGGCCCATTGTGTTTCGGTTACACAACCTTACTCATGACATGCATCTCGTGAACTAACATTTCGTTCTTAAAGGGAACCTGTCACCAGGATTTTGTGTATAGAGCTGAGGACATTGGCTGCTAGATGGCCGCTAGCACATCCGCAATACCCAGTCCCCATAGCTGTGTGTGCTTTTATTGTGTAAAAAAAACGATTTGATACATATGCAAATTAACCTGAGATAAGTCCTGTAGATGAGATGAGTCAGGGACAGTACTCATCTCAGGTTAATTTGCATATGTATTAGGGTCCATTCACACGTCCGTTGTTTGTTTCCTGATCTGTTCCGTTTTTTGCTGAACAGATCTGGACCAGATCTGGACCAATTCATTTTTAATGGGTCCTGAAAAAAAACGGACAGCACAATGTCAGATTTTTTTTCAGGACCCATTGAAAATGAATGGGTCCAGATCTGGTCCAGATCTGTTCAGCAAAAAACGGAACAGATCAGGAAAGAAACAACGGACGTGTGAATGGACCCTAAAATCGTTTTTTTTACACAATAAAAGTACACAGAGCTATAGGGACTGGGTATTGCGGATGTGCTAGCGGCCATCTAGCAACCCATGTACTCAGCTCTATACACAAAATCCTGGTGACAGGTTCCCTTTAAATAATGTAGTATCCACCCTTTAATTAGCCGAATTATTATCCGCTGACGTGGGTGGAAGCTCTTAACACACCATCAGGAGAATCAGTTTTATTTTAATAGCGCAATAATGGTGACGATTTTGTTTGGCATGGGCATTATTTGTTTCTTTTATTTGTATTTTTTTAAATATATTTTTAGCACATAGGGCCAGATTTATCACTCCTCTGACAGCTCACTCCACTTTCATATATGGCTAAAGTCAGTTGGCTAAAACTCATTCTCCTGATGGTGTGTTAAGAGCTTCCACCCACGTCAGCGGATAATAATTAGGCTAATTAAAGGGTGGATACTACATTATTTAAGAACGAAATGTTAGTTCACGAGATGCATGCCATGAGTAAGGTTGTGTAACCGAAACACAATGGGCCAGATTTATCACTCCTCTGACAGCTCGCTCCACTTTCATATATGGCTAAAGTCAGTTTTAGCCAAGTCAGATTTATGATCGGCCCTTTGAGGCTACTTTCACACTAGCGTTCGGGGCTCCGCTTGTGAGTTCCATTTGAAGGCTCTCACAAGCGTCCCCGAACGCATCCGTACTGCCCTAATGCATTCTGAGTGGACGCGGATCCGCTCAGAATGCATCAGTCTGGCTCTGTTTCGCCTCCGCTCTGCTCAGCAGGCGGACACCTGAACGCTGCTTGCAGCGTTCGGGTGTCCGCCTGGCCGTGCAGAGGCAAACGGATCCGTCCAGACTTACAATGTAAGTCAATGGGGACGGATCCGTTTGAATATGACACACTATGGCTCAATTTTCAAACGGATCCGTCCCCATTGACTTTCAATGTAAAGTCTGGACGGATCCGTCTGAGGCTACTTTCACACTTAGAAATTTTTTAACAATATAATGCAGACGGATCCGTTCTGAACGGAGCCACCGTCTGCATTATATGAGCGGATCCGTCTCAGACGGATCCGCTCTGAACGCAAGTGTGAAAGTAGCCTAAGACTGTAATAAATGTGGTTTGATGGTAGCAGTCAGTAAGCAGCTTTACAAAAGTTGCACGTCTTTACGAAAAAGTCGCATGTTCTATTAAAAAGTCTCATAAGATAAGCATGGTCCTCACTGGAGTGAAATTGTGCATTTTTTTGCGACTTTTCAAAATAGTCCCAATAGTAAATCTGTCTAGAGATTCATTTACATAGGAAAACACGCCCACTGGCGAGCATAGTGCAGAGCAGAAAAAAGTCGCAAATTTGTGCGCAGTTTTAGCGATTGTGCAAAAATGTTGCGACCTTTTTCACTCCATTATTCTGACTTGAGCGAATGATAAATCTGGCCCATTAACTGTACACCACATGTATACCATTGGAGTCTGCTTTTAACTTGTTGGAAATAATGGATTTAAGGTTTTAACCTGTTGAGTGCTGGACAACCATCACAGTGTCTGAAGTCTTGTTAGCCATCTATGTGTGATGGCATCTGACCAGTTTCGTTGCACTGCTTCTCTGGAGCACTGCGCTTCTCCCAGCACAGTAAGTTTCCTGAATGGGTGTCTGGGAGTTTTCTTGTATTTATTGCTGATATGTCTATTTTTTGTTTTATTAGGACGAGGATGCTCCTCTCCAGGCCCCAAAAGTCATTGCTCTACATGTGCCATATGTTTCACTAAATGACTCTGCCAGGCCTGCACCTCTGAAGTTCTTGAAAGGGAACATACATCATTTATGTAAGGCATACAGCTTGTGGTGCAACCGGAGTCTTATTTGTCTACCTTATCATTTTTGCTTAATCCTGATAAACCTTCAACTTCTAAAGCTAAAGATACTCCTCCTCCTCCTGACTCAGAATCGGGTTGACTATCGGAAACTGAGGATTCATACAGTAGTCCTTCTGTCCCAGAGAAGAAGAAAATAATTACTTCTCACAGAGTACTTACGGTAATCTGGGTGGTTAGACAAACTACGGATATTAGTGGCGGATCCAGAGCCTGGTCTCGGGAGGGGCACTTTCAGATTATTTTCTGTCCACCACCACAAAACAATGGTGCTTATCGAACAGACTACACAGTGTAGAGGTATACTGTATATTGTGTGGCACAGTGTAGGCTATATATGTATAACAAACATATTTCACATGTACAGTTACTTGGCTTGGCCCTTGGGGATCTCGGACACCACTTCCACACTTTGGCCGGGGGCTCCGCGGAGCTGATGTTGTGCTTTATCCTAATGAGAAAGATTTCATAATAAGGATTTATAGAAGGGGCAGAGGGATAGCAGAGCAGGGAGAGGCTGGTGCTGCTACTAGGGAGTCATACCATAGGGGAGTAATAAAGCCCACCATAATGTCCCCCCCAGTAGAAATAATTCTCCTTGTAATGCCCCCAGTTGAGCTAATGTGCCAGTATAAAATACCCCTATATAGTGCCCCTAGTAAATGCCCCCATAGTGCTCCACACCCTCCTTTCTCATAGTTCCCCCATAATGTAGCAGTATAAAATGCTTCCAGTAGATGCCCTCAGTGTCCCCCATAATTTGCAAGTATAAAATACCCCTTCTTAGTGCCCCCTGTAGATGACCCCATAGTACTCCTCTCCCCCCTTCCCCATAGTATACTATCCACCATAATGTGTCCCAGTATAAAATTGTACTGTACAGAGTGCCCATATAAAATACCCCCAATCATGTGCCAGTATTAATAACAGCCCCCCCATGTGCCAGTATTAATAACAGCCCCCCATGTGCCAGTATTAATAACAGCCCCCCATGTGCCAGTATTAATACCATCCCCCCCATGTGCCAGTATTAATACCAGCCCCCCATGTGCCAGTATTAATACCAGCCCCCCATGTGCCAGTATTAATAACAGCCCCCCATGTGCCAGTATTAATAACAGCCCCCCATGTGCCAGTATTAATAACAGCCCCCCCATGTGCCAGTATTAATAACAGCCCCCCATGTGCCAGTATTAATAACAGCCCCCCATGTGCCAGTATTAATAACATCCCCCCATGTGCCAGTATTAATACCAGCCCCCCATGTGCCAGTATTAATAACAGCCCCCCATGTGCCAGTATTAATAACAGCCCCCCCATGTGCCAGTATTAATAACAGCCCCCCATGTGCCAGTATTAATAACAGCCCCCCATGTGCCAGTATTAATAACAGCCCCCCATGTGCCAGTATTAATAACAGCCCCCATGTGCCAGTATTAATAACAGCCCCCATGTGCCAGTAATAACAGCCCCCCCATGTGCCAGCAATAACAGCCCCCCCATGTGCCAGCAATAACAGCCCCCCATGCCAGTAATAACAGCCCCCCCTGTGCCAGTAATAACAGCCCCCCCTGTGCCAGTAATAACAGCCCCCCGTGCCAGTAATAAGAGCCCCCCCTGTGCCAGCAATAACAGCCCCCCCTGTGCCAGCAATAACAGCCCCCCTGTGCCAGTAATAACAGCCCCCCCGTGCCAGTAATAACAGCCCCCCATGTTCCAGTAATAACTGCCCCATGTGCCAGTAATAACAGCCCCCCCGTGCCAGCAATAAGAGCCCCCCCTGTGCCAGCAATAAGAGCCCCCCTGTGCCAGCAATAAGAGCCCCCCAGTGCCAGCAATAAGAGCCCCCCTGTGCCAGTAATAACAGCCCCCCCTGTGCCAGTAATAACAGCCCCCCCTGTGCCAGTAATTACAGCCCCCCCTGTGCCAGTAATAACAGCCCCCCCTGTGCCAGTAATAACAGCCCCCCTGTGCCAGTAATAACAGCCCCCCCGTGCCAGTAATAGCAGCTCCCCCGTGCCAGTAATAACAGCCCCCCCTGTGCCAGTAATAAGAGCCCCCCCTGTGCCAGCAATAACAGCCCCCCCTGTGCCAGCAATAACAGCCCCCCCTGTGCCAGCAATAACAGCCCCCCTGTGCCAGCAATAACAGCCCCCCTGTGCCAGCAATAACAGCCCCCCTGTGCCAGCAATAACAGCCCCCCTGTGCCAGCAATAACAGCCCCCATGTGCCAGCAATAACAGCCCCCATGTGCCAGCAATAACAGCCCCCCTGTGCCAGTAATAACAGCTCCCCCCGTGCCAGTAATAACAGCCCCCCCTGTGCCAGTAATAAGAGCCCCCCCTGTGCCAGCAATAACAGTTCCCCCTGTGCCAGCAATAACAGCCCCCCATGTTCCAGTAATAACTGCCCCCATGTGCCAGTAATAACAGCCCCCCCGTGCCAGCAATAAGAGCCCCCCTGTGCCAGCAATAAGAGCCCCCCCGTGCCAGCAATAAGAGCCCCCCAGTGCCAGCAATAACAGCCCCCCTGTGCCAGTAATAACAGCCCCCCCTGTGCCAGTAATAACAGCCCCCCCTGTGCCAGTAATTACAGCCCCCCCTGTGCCAGTAATTACAGCCCCCCCTGTGCCAGTAATAACAGCCCCCCTGTGCCAGTAATAACAGCCCCCCTGTGCCAGTAATAACAGCTCCCCCCGTGCCAGTAATAACAGCCCCCCCTGTGCCAGCAATAAGAGCCCCCCCTGTGCCAGCAATAACAGCCCCCCCTGTGCCAGCAATAACAGCCCCCCCTGTGCCAGCAATAACAGCCCCCCCTGTGCCAGCAATAACAGCCCCCCCTGTGCCAGCAATAACAGCCCCCCCTGTGCCAGCAATAACAGCCCCCCCTGTGCCAGTAATAACAGCCCCCCCTGTGCCAGTAAAAGTATTGTATATATTAAAGGAAAAAATAACATACTTACCACCATGTCAGCGATGCAGGCCTCTTCCGGCCTGTGTCCCGCACTGTATGGCTCAGGTGGCGCAATGACATCATCGTGCCACCTGCGCCGGCCTCTGATAGGCTGCCGACCTAGTGCCTGCAGCCTATCAGAGGAAGGGAAAGGGACACGCCTCTCCCCTGCCGCAGCATAGACATCTGTATCGCTGTACTGAGGACGGCGATACAGATGACTGAAGATGAGCGCTTCCACAATGGAAACGCTCATCTCCCTGTGCCCCGCCGCCAGCTCGGGGGGGCAATTGCCCCGTTTCCCCCCCTGGATGCGCCCCTGACGGATATAGAAGAGACTAGAGAACAGAGTTCCATCCTGGATGAAATGTTCATAGGTCTCAAGGTTAGGAAGAAGGTGGTGTTTCCAATACATGAAAACCTTCATGCCTTTATCAAAAATGATATGGAAAAGTGAGAAAAGAAGTTATCCATCCCTAGTGAGAGGAGGGGACTGCTTCCCTTTTATTAGGTAATTTACAAAGGGGTTTTCCGAGTCTATGAAAAGAAAAAATCACTGTGGTTGCTTATTATATAATAGACTAAAGATAAATGAGCGTCTTGTTGCATGTTTTGATACAGCAGAGCTTCAGCAATGTATTATCAGCCAATATACATACATCTGATACAGCGCTCATTCACACACAGTATATTTGTGTATTCCACCAGTCAGGGTTTGCTTGAAACTAATCTTATTTGTATGCCAGCGGACACATAAAGGAGATAAAGTATAAAAAAAATACAAACACTGTCTAATTTATTTACATTTTTATAATAAACTGCCCCTTTCACAGTAGTTTTTCCCCCTTTGTGCTACCCCTATAGTAGAATGCCCCTTAGTGCCCCCTTTATAGTAGAATGCCCCCTTAATGCCTCTCTTCAGAGTAGTTTCATCTGCCTTGTGCCCCTTTTATCCTTTTATAGTACAGTACACCATCCACAGTAGTTTGCCCCTTGCATAGTTGAGTGCCATCTTAATAGCAAAATGTCCCCTCCACAATTGTTTTATCTCCTTAGTGTCCCCTTCACAGTAGAGTGCTCCTATCATTGTAGTTTTGTTCACTTAGTGTGCCCTTCACATTAGATAGCACCCATAGTGCCCCTTCATATTAGAATGACCCTTCACATTAGATAGCCGCCATAGTGCTTCCTTCACATTAGATAGCCCCCATAGTGCCTCCTTCACATTAGATAGCCCCATAGTGCCTCCTTCACATTAGATAGCCCCATAGTGCCTCCTTCACATTAGATAGCCCCATAGTGCCTCCTTCACATTAGATAGCCCCCGTAGTGCCTTCTTCACATTACATAGCCCCTATAGTGCCTCCTTCACATTAGATAGCCCCCATGGTGCCTCCTTCACATTAGATAGCCCCCATGGTGCCTCCTTCACATTAGATAGCCCCCATAGTGCCTCCTTCACATTAGATAGCCCCCATAGTGCCTCCTTCACATTAGATAGCACCCATAGTGCCTCCTTCACATTAGATAAGCTCCCATAGTGCCTCCTTCACATTAGATAAGCTCCCATAGTGCCTCCTTCACATTAGATAAGCGCCCATAGTGCCTCCTTCACATTAGATAAGCTCCTATAGTGCCTCCTTCACATTAGATAAGCTCCCATAGTGCCTCCTTCACATTAGATAAGCTCCCATAGTGCCTCCTTCACATTAGATAAGCTCCCATAGTGCCTCCTTCACGTTAGATAAGCGCCCATAGTGCCTTCTTCACATTAGATAGCACCCATAGTGCCTCCTTCATACTAAAAAGCCCCCTTAGTGTCCCCTTCACATTATAATACCCTCTTCTCCCGCGTACAAGGCAGTCAGGATCATGTACACAATGAATGGCACATTCTCATAACGCAAGGAGGAACCCGTGGAGCGCACCAAGTGACCGGGAACCAGATCGCTGGCCTGGTAGGAAATGTTTACCGTAATTACTGTTAATTAAAAAATTTAATTATACAACAGTGGGGACATAAAAAACTCACAAAGGTTAGAATAACCCTTTAATAAAATCTATTTTAAAAAAAGGATATAAATTCTGACCAAAGAGAGCAAGACAAAACCCAAAATAGGTAGAACTCCTAAATACAGTACAGTAATAGTAAAGGTGAGCCACTGAAGATAAGGAAAAGGTAGAGTTACTAAATGTATAGCTGTGTATACGAAATAAGAGAAAGGAGCTAATATTGGTGGTACCAGGGCTGTATGTACATCCAGTAATATTCTCAATTGACTAACTGTAAATATAGTCTAAGCTAAGTTTAAATAAGGTAAATGTGAACAAGGCTCCAGATTCAGAGGGATTACTCTCAAGAATTCTTAAATAACTCAGTTCAGTTATTGCTGTGCCCCTGTTCAGCATTTTTTGGAGATTCTCTATGGACTAGTATAGTGCCAAGTGACTGGCGCAAGGCAAATGTGGTGCCTATATTCAAAAAGGTCTCTAGGTCTTCCTCAGGTAATTATAGACCAGTAAGCTTAACTTCTGTTGTGGAAAATATGTTTAACTCTTAAGGGACTATATACAGGAGTATGTGACTGTTAATAATATCATAAGTGTTAACCAGCATGGGTTTACCAAGAAGTTAGTAGGCACAAAAAGAATATGGTGGTGGTGAGAGGTGAAATGTTCCGCCAAGTCACTCAGACTGCTATTTGTTTCTGATATGCAGGAATCAGCAGGTGCCGAGTGTCACGACCAGACATCTGAGAAGCTCTGACAGATGTTCTTCAGAACCTCCTGCTTGAGGTTCCTTTTGTTTTGCTTTCGTTTTCTCATCTCGTTAGCCTCTCTCAGCTGTCATGTAGTTGCACTGATTGCATCCCTTTAAATCCCCTCCCATACTGCATCACTTTGCGGTTTATACAACTTCCTGGAGTGTGCTGATGTTAGAAGCTGTTACTACTGCATCCACAATATATATCTGTTTTCTTTATTTCTGTTTGCCTGTGGGCTTGATCCTAGGTGACCCTGACTCCCTCCGTATTTAGTGTAGGGAGCCGGTGGTCGTGTCCCCTCACTATTATAGGGTGTTCAGGTGCATACAGTCGAGGAACGAGGATATGCAATTTTCTACCATTGAGATTTTTGCATAGGCTGAGCAGTAAGGGAGAGAGCTAGGGCTCTTACAGGGCTCACCCTCCTGTTCCTTAGTTTTGGATCAAGTCAGTCGGATCTTCATTTGTGTCCTCTAGTTTTCTGTAACACCATCCGTGACACCGAGAGGTAGCGCCACTCCCCCATAAAAAGAAGTAAAGACCGTCTAATACAGATAAACACGCTAAAGTTGTAAAGTTTCTAAAAGATAAATGTAGACCTGTCCACAATGGGGTGGTTTTAAATTAGGATGATGTATAGAGAGAAAAATCATTGTGGACCTCACATTGTCGGCACTAATAAAATATGCCTTTTCTTGAACGCAATTGCAATGTTCTATTTTTTTGCGGATTGGAAGTGCGGGTCTGCAATTCCGTGTCCGGGCAGCACATCGGAAATTACATAGAATTGGTCCGCAATTCCGTTCCGCAAAATGCAAGTGTGAATGGAGGGCACTGTATTTTTTATATATATATATATATATATATATATATATATAAATATGTGTATATATATATATATATTTACAGTACAGACCAAAAGTTTGGACACACCTTCTCATTCAAAGAGTTTTCTTTATTTTCATGAATAAAAAGGTAGCAGGCACACTCATAAATGGGATAAATATAATGGTCTTTATTTAGTTAAAATACTAAAATTGGGTAAATGTGTTGGGAAAAGAGGTGAGTGTGGTGGTCTGGACACTTGGTACAGGTGTCAGATGGGTGGTGGCTGATATTAGGTGATCTAGGGATGAATCCGTGGGGAACAAGAGGTAGAGCCTTTTGTGGCTGGCTCAAATAAGTGGGATAGCTTTCCCAGTGTTTGTGAAAAAATATAGTGGTGTGAGATAAAAGGATAATAATAAAAAATAAAAATAAAAAATGAAAAATAAAAATAAAAATAAAAAAATGGGATAAAATGGAAGAAATGTGTAGTCTTATATGGTGTAGTTCGTCGTCAGATGGTCCCAAAGTAGCGCTAGAGATAAAAATTTAAAATGATGGAAAGGTACTATACATTAGGTACAGTCATGTGAAAAAATTAGGACACCCTTTGAAAGCATGTGGTTTTTTGTAACATTTTTAATAAAAGGTTATTTCATCTCCGTTTCAACAATACAGAGAGATTAAAGTAATCCGACTAAACAAAGAAAACTGAAGAAAAGTCTTTTCAAGATCTTCTGTAAATGTCATTCTACAAAAATGCCTATTCTAACTGAGGAAAAAGATAGGACACCCTTGCCCCTAATAGCGAGTGTTACCTCCTTTGGCTGAAATAACTGCAGTGAGACGGTTCTTGTAGCCATCTACCAGTCTTCGACATCGGTCTGAGGAAATTTTACCCCACTCCTCAATGCAGAACTTTTTCAGCTGTGAGATGTTTGAGGGGTTTCTTGCACGTACAGCCCTTTTCAAGTCACCCCACAGCATCTCAATGGGATTCAAATCTGGACTTTGACTTGGCCATTCCAGGACTCTCCATTTCTTCTTTTTCAGCCAATCTTTGGTTGATTTACTAGTATGTTTTGGGTCATTGTCATGTTGCATGGTCCAGTTCCGCTTCAGCTTTAATTTTCTAACTGATGGTCTCACATGTTCTTCAAGCACCTTCTGATACACAGTAGAATTCATCGTGGATTCTATGATGGTGAGCTGACCAGGTCCTGCTGCAGCAAAGCAGCCCCAAACCATGACACTTCCACCTCCATGCTTCACAGTTGGTATGAGGTTCTTTTCTTGGAATGCTGTGTTTGGTTTACGCCAAACATGTCCTCTGCTGTTGTGTCCAAATAATTCAATTTTGGACTCATCTGTCCAAAGAACATTATTCCAGAAGTCCTGGTCTTTGTCAACTTTATCTCTGGCAAATGTCAGTCTGGCCTCGATGTTTCTCTTGGAAAGCAAAGGTTTCCTCCTTGCACACCTCCCATGCAAGTTAAACTTGTACAGTCTCTTTCTGATTGTAGAGGCATGTACTTCTACATCAACAGTAGCCAGAGCCTGCTGTAGTTCTCGAGATGACACTTTAGGGTTTTTGGAGACCTCTTTTAGCATCTTGCGGTCTGCTCTTGGGGTGAACTTGCTGGGGCGACCAGTCCTGGGCATGTTGGCAGTTGTTTTGAAAGCCCTCCACTTGTAGACTATCTTCCGGACAGTGGAATGGCTGATTTCAAAATCTTTTGAGATCTTTTTAAATCCCTTCCCAGACTCATAGGCTGCTACAATCTTTTTTCTGAAGTCCTCTGACAGCTCTTTTGCTCTCACCATGGTGCTCACTCTCACTTCAACAGTCAGGAGCACACCAAACTAAATGTCTGAGGTTTAAATAGGGCAAGCCTCATTCAACATGCAGAGTAACGATCTACTAATTATGTGCACCTGGTGTGATATACCTGTGTGAGATCTGAGCCAATTTAAGAGGGAATACATGTGAGGGTGTCCTATCTTTTTCCTCAGTTAGAATAGGCATTTTTGTAGAATGACATTTACAGAAGATCTTGAAAAGACTTTTCTTCAGTTTTCTTTGTTTAGTTGGATTACTTTAATCTCTCTGTATTGTTGAAACGGAGATGAAATAACCTTTTATTAAAAATGTTACAAAAAACCACATGCTTTCAAAGGGTGTCCTAATTTTTTCACATGACTGTATATATCATAATGTCCCATAAGTAGCGCTTAAAACAAAGTTGCAGTAATATATTGTGGGGTCTTGTATTCCTGGAAAAAATATGTATGGTTCCTGTGGGGGAATTGGTGCTCTGGACCTCGGTGCGGCGTCCCGCACTGTCTTGGGTACAGAGATCACTTACCCGCCACGTGGAGATGTCTTCCTTCAGTGCTCCGACCAATTGTTGCTTGCAGTTGGCTTCCTCGGCTGTCGGCGTCCCTCGTGGTCTCTAGGCGCGCGCGCCCTTTTACTTAGGTATATGTTGTCAGCGTGACCTGGTGTTGGTCACGTGATCGGGATCTGCCGGGCCGGTTTAGAAAATAGTAAGCGCAGCAAGGGGAGCGCTATTGTTGGTGTCTGTTACCACAGCTCCGTTGGCAAAAATCCTCCGTGCTCCTTGCTGCGCTTACTATTTTCTAAACCGGCCCGGCAGATCCCGATCACGTGACCAACACCAGGTCACGCTGACAACATATACCTAAGTAAAAGGGCGCGCGCGCCTAGAGACCACGAGGGACGCCGACAGCCGAGGAAGCCAACTGCAAGCAACAATTGGTCGGAGCACTGAAGGAAGACATCTCCACGTGGCGGGTAAGTGATCTCTGTACCCAAGACAGTGCGGGACGCCGCACCGAGGTCCAGAGCACCAATTCCCCCACAGGAACCATACATATTTTTTCCAGGAATACAAGACCCCACAATATATTACTGCAACTTTGTTTTAAGCGCTACTTATGGGACATTATGATATATACCTAATGTATAGTACCTTTCCATCATTTTAAATTTTTATCTCTAGCGCTACTTTGGGACCATCTGACGACGAACTACACCATATAAGACTACACATTTCTTCCATTTTATCCCATTTTTTCATTTTTATTTTTATTTTTCATTTTTTATTTTTATTTTTTATTATTATCCTTTTATCTCACACCACTATATTTTTTCACAAACACTGGGAAAGCTATCCCACTTATTTGAGCCAGCCACAAAAGGCTCTACCTCTTGTTCCCCACGGATTCATCCCTAGATCACCTAATATCAGCCACCCCCCATCTGACACCTGTACCAAGTGTCCAGACCACCACACTCACCTCTTTTCCCAACACATTTACCCAATTTTAGTATTTTAACTAAATAAAGACCATTATATTTATCCCATTTATGAGTGTGCCTGCTACCTTTTTATTCTAAATCTTCTCTTTTTGACTGGGTGAGTCAAAACCAGCAGTTCAGCACCTCAGCCATTCTACTGAACAGTCGAGCCGCCTTAATCCCACCTATCACATTCTTTATTTTCATGACTATGAAAATTGCAGATTTACACTGAAGGCATCAAAACTATGAATTAACACATGTGGAATTATATACATAACAAAAAGTGTGAAACAACTGAAAATATGTCATATTCTAGGTTCTTCAGAGTAGCCACCTTTTGCTTTGATTACTGCTTTGCACACTCTTGGCATTCTCTTGATGAGCTTCAAGAGGTAGTCACCTGAAATGGTTTTCACTTCACAGGTGTGCCCTGTCAGGTTTAATAAGTGGGATTTCTTGCCTTATAAATGGGGTTGGGACCATCAGTTGTGTTGTGGAGAAGTCAGGTGGATACATAGCTGATAGTCCTACTGAATAGACTGTTAGACTTTGTATTATGGCAAGAAAAAAGCAGCTAAGTAAAGAAAAACGAGTGGCCATCATTACATTAAGAAACTTTGAAAGTGTCCCCAAGTGCAGTCACAAAAACCATCAAGCGCTACAAAGAAACTGCCTCACATGCGGACCGCCCCAGGAAAGGAAGACCAAGAGTCACCTCTGCTGCGGAGGATAAGTTCATCCGAGTCACCAGCCTCAGAAATCGCAGGTTAACAGCAGCTCAGATTAGTGACCAGGTCAATGCCACACAGAGTTCTAGCAGCAGACACATCTCTAGAACAACTGTTAAGAGGAGACTGGCCTTCATGGTAGAATACCTGCTAGGAAACCACTGCTAAGGACAGGCAACAAGCAGAAGAGACTTGTTTGGGCTAAAGAACACAAGGAATGGACATTAGACCAGTGGAAATCTGTGCTTTGGTCTGATGAGTCCAAATTTGAGATCTTTGGTTCCAACCACCGTGTCTTTGTGCGACTGTCATGACCCGGGTTGTATTCGAACCAGGATCTTCCTGGTCTCTTAAACCATAGCCTTACCTGTTGTGCTACAGAAGAGATCTAGACTTTGGGAATGTCCTTACTGTGTTCAACACTACATCATACTCTCTAGCTCCACCTGCTGCCAGCTGTGGACAATTCTCAATCTGGACAGCCTTTAAATAGGAAGTGAGGTCATCACTCAGTGCCCGTTTATTTGGATTTCTTCCCTGGGTGTTTTGACTTCAGTGATCTTCCTTGTATTGAACTCCTGCCTGATATCCCGACTATTCTACAGCCTGCTGATTTTGTACCTTGCCGCCAGATCGTGAATGACCTTAGCCTGCCTGACTCTTCTCCGGATTTTGATTCTGAACTATTCGCCTGACGACGCTTTGCCTGGTTCTCAAGCACACTATTTCCACTTCGGACACTACCTTTTACAGGTACCTTACATAATAAACGGGCCGAATAATAATCATAAATCAAATTTCCACTTTTTGATACTTGGTTGCAAATCCTTTGCAGTCAATTACAGCCTGAAGTATGAAACGCATAGACTGTAAGGGGGTTAAATCAAATCACCGTAAAGGACTCCTACCCTTTGCCACTCATTCTTGAACTATTTGATCTACTTAAGGGGGCTGTTATATTCTCCAAGCTAGACCTACGAGGGGCTTATAACCTGATTCGAATTAATGAGGGGGACGAGTGGAAGACAGCATTCAACACTCGTAATGGACACTTTGAATATTTGGTCATGCCATTTGGCTTGTGTAACGCACCTGCTGTCTTTCAACGTTTCATGAATGAAATTTTTCATGATTTCAGCAACCGTTTTGTGATCATCTACTTGGACGACATTTTAATCTTTTCCAAGACTCTTCTAGAGCACATCTCGCATGTGAAACAGGTATTACAACGGCTTAGAGAAAACCATCTTTATGCAAAAATCGAGAAGTGCAGTTTCCATCAAAGCTGTATTCCTTTCCTTGGGTACATCATAAGTGCTGACGGTTTCCAAATGGACCCTCAAAAACTTTCCGCTGTCTTGCAATGGCCCCAACCGACCACTTTAAGAGGACTCCAAAGCTTTTTAGGATTTGCAAATTACTACAGACGCTTCATTAAGAGTTTTGCCTCCATTGCGGCACCCCTTACTGCCATGACTAAGAAGGGTACAAATTGCAAGGCGTGGTCTTCAGAAGCAAAATCAGCTTTCCAGCGATTAAAGGACATGTTCAGTAAAGCTCCAATTCTTCTGCATCCAAATCCTGACCTCCAGTACACTGTTGAGGTTGATGCCTCTGAGGTTGGAGCAGGTGCCGTACTCTCCCAGAGACAGCCAAAGTCTGGTAGAATCCATCCAGTAGCTTTTTTCTCTAGAAAGTTTTCTCCGGCAGAGATGAATTATGATGTTGGGAATCGAGAACTACTGGCCATCAAATTGGCATTGTCTGAATGGCGACATCTTCTGGAAGGGGCTTCCAAACCTTTTACTATCCTCACTGACCATAAAAACCTACTGTATCTTCAGACTGCTAGACGTCTGAACTCACGTCAGGCTCGATGGACTCTGTTTTTCTCCTGTTTTAATTTTGTCCTTTCTTACGTTCCAGGACATAGAAACAAAAAAGCCGATGCTCTTTCCAGACAGTTTGCTTCCTCTGAAGAAGATCAACCAGCCGAGCAGTATATAATCCCACCTCACAAAATTGTCGCACAGATCTCTACGGCCCTTTCCCAACAACTACAAGAAACCCAGAATCGTGTTCCCCAGGGCTTGAAGATACCACCAGGTCGCCTGTACGTAGCCCCTAGTCTCAGAAAATCTATACTCCTCTGGGCACATGATGGCGTGTTATCCGGTCATCCTGGTGTCACCATCACTCTTAAGACCTTGCAGCGTCATGTCTGGTGGCCTCGTATGAAAAAGGATGTTACTGACTATGTGGCTGCCTGCCCAACTTGTGCTGCTAATAAAGTACCCCGCACATTACCTGCTGGACTGTTACATCCACTTCCGGCACCTCGCCAGCCTTGGACCCATTTGACCTTGGACTTCATTGTAGACTTACCCAAGTCCGAGGGCATGACTGCTATATGGGTCACAGTGGATCGCTTTTCCAAAATGTCTCATTTTGTGCCGATTCCGGGATTACCTACAGCGAAAGCACTGTCCACTCTTTTCCTTTCCCATATTGTAAGACATCATGGCATACCTACCAATATCATCTCAGACCGCGGATCCCAGTTCGTTTCCCGATTCTGGAGAGCGTTCTGCAAGAAACTGGGAGTAACGCTCTCACTCTCTACCTCACATCACCCTCAAACTGATGGTCAAACCGAACGCATGAACCAGACCCTAGAAACCTACCTTCGACATTATGTCAATGCCTTACACTCCAACTGGTCTGAGTATTTGCCTTTAGCTGAGTTCGCCCTAAATTCCCGTTGGCACAGTGCTCTTCATACCACACCATTCTACGCAGCCCTAGGCTATCACCCTCAGACTTTTCCCCTACTCCAGCCTTCTTCTGGTGTACCAGCAGCAGATCAGCGGGTGAAAAATATTCTACTACATTGGAAGAAGATTCGTTTATTACTACGGAAGTTAGCAGGCAAGTACAGGTTTTTTTCCAACAGACTAAGACGCCATATACCTCCATATGTGGTGGGGGACAGAGTTTGGCTATCAACTAAGTATGTGAGACTGAAACAACCTTCTACCAAATTGGGCCCTCGATTCATCGGTCCTTACAGGATCATTGCTCGAGTTGGACCAGTTTCCTATCGCTTAAGATTACCTTCTTCTCTCCGGATACATCCCGTCTTCCACGTTTCACTCCTCAAAAAAGCTATTTTCAACCGCTACTCCAGATCACAACAACTACCTCCTCCTGTTCTTGTTGATGGACAAAATGAGTTTGAAGTCTCCAAGATTCTTGATTCCAGAAGACAGGGCCGTGACCTTCGGTATCTGGTTCATTGGAAGGGGTATCCTGTCACAGACCGCTCCTGGGTTCCAGCCAAAGATCTGCATGCACCTTCTCTTATACGAGACTTCCATACCTCGTTTCCCACTAAGCCCTGCTAGGCCCCCGGAGGGGTCCATTGGGGAGGGGGCCCTGTCATGACCCGGGTTGTATTCGAACCGGGATCTTCCTGGTCTCTTAAACCATAGCCTTACCTGTTGTGCTACAGAAGAGATCTAGACTTTGGGAATGTCCTTACTGTGTTCAACACTACATCATACTCTCTAGCTCCACCTGCTGCCAGCTGTGGACAATTCTCAATCTGGACAGCCTTTAAATAGGAAGTGAGGTCATCACTCAGTGCCCGTTTATTTGGATTTCTTCCCTGGGTGTTTTGACTTCAGTGATCTTCCTTGTATTGAACTCCTGCCTGATATCCCGACTATTCTACAGCCTGCTGATTTTGTACCTTGCCGCCAGATCGTGAATGACCTTAGCCTGCCTGACTCTTCTCCGGATTTTGATTCTGAACTATTCGCCTGACGACGCTTTGCCTGGTTCTCAAGCACACTATTTCCACTTCGGACACTACCTTTTACAGGTACCTTACAGCGACTCAGAAAAGGTGAACAGATGGACTCTACATGCCTGGTTCCCACCGTGAAGCATGGAGGAGGAGGTGTGATGGTGTGGTGGTGCTTTGCTGGTGACACTGTTGGGGATTTATTCAAAATTGAAGGCATACTGAACCAGCATGGCTACCACAGCATCTTGCAGCGGCATGCTATTCCATCCGGTTTGCGTTTAGTTGGACCATCATTTATTTTTCAACAGGACAATGACTCCAAACACACCTCAAGGCTGTGTGACGGCTATTTGACCATGAAGGAGAGTTATGGGGTGCTGCGCCAGATGACCTGGCCTCCACAGTCACCGGACCTGAACCTAAATGAGATGGTTTGGGGTGAGCTGGCAGAGTGAAGGCAAAAGGGCCAACAAGTGCTAAGCATCTCTGGGAACTCCTTCAAGACTGTTGGAAGACCATATCAGGTGACTACCTCTTAAATCTCATCAAGAGAATGCCAAGAGTGTGCAAAGCAGTAATCAAAGCAAAAGGTGACTACTTTGAAGAACCTAGAATATGACATATTTTCAGTTGTTTCACACTTTTTTGTTATGTATATAATTCCACATGTGTTAATTCATAGTTTTGATGCCTTCAGTGTGAATCTACAATTTTCATAGTCATGAAAATAAAGAAAACTCTTTGAATGAGAAGGTGTGTCCAAACTTTTGGTCTGTACTGTATAAAAAGATATATTGGCCCTCTGGATCAGTAACCACCTGATGCACCTCCCATCTAAGACTACTATGGACCATTATAGCAACCCCCCTAGAATGCGAACTTCCAAATGCATTGACTAAATATTAAACCCAGGGTTTTTTAAGCCTACTCCCGGTCTCGAATGTGGAGCGAATGTGTGAGAATACCGCTATCCTTTTCTTTGGATCTCCTAATCACCTCACATTCCAGGACAGGATTTTCATGGAGGCCATTTCAGGTACGACCTAAATCTTATAGGATATCTTACTGCTTTTCCCACTATAGAGAAGCGATTCAGTACTGTACACCACTGACTTGTCATTCCACTGTCTAACCCTGCTAGAGTAGAAATCCATACCTGAAGAAAAACAAATCCTAAAAAACATAACTTAAAACATTGAAGTAACAAGGCGAGTATATGGACGTTGGAGTCTAGTCCAACCAGTATATGGGCCCATATTTCAGGGACCTGCATAGTGCAATTAGATGGAATACCTATGCAGGTAGTGCCCCCATCTCGCATTATTATGAGCAACCACATTTGGTGGCAAGGCATGCACAATAAGATGACTTAAATTATAACATAACTCCCACACGGATGAGATTAGCGGTTAATGGAGCAGTATGATCCACATCCGCAAACACTACAATAGGTGAATGAGAAAGCGAACAGAAAGTCACCAGGCAGTAGCAATACTTGCGCAATGGATGCAACCAGCAGGTCAGTGCAGTCCTGAACATCCCGATTTCCTGGAGACCCAATCTTCTGCTTCTTTGGGGTCGGCGAAGAATATGGTTTTCTCCCCATACACTACGCGCTGGGTACGCCATAGAATACTGCAAATTCAGGTCTCACAGACGCCGCTTGACCGAAACAAATGTGGCTCTCTTCTTTTGTAGATCAGCTGAGAAATCCGGGAATAAAGAGACTGTCACGTTTTCATGTTTGATTACTTGCTTGATCCAAGCTTGGCTAAGGGTGAGATCTCTGTCCTTCCAATTCAATAATCTAGCAAGGAGGGGCCTTGGCGGGGCCCCGGAAGGAGGGGATTTGGCGGGAACCCTGTGCGCCCTTTCTACGGCGTAAGCGTTGGAAAATGGCACCTCTGGAAATAATGCTTTGAACCAAAGCTTGAGAAAAGTGGCATGGTCCCGACCCTCTGCCTTTTCCGGAAGGCCCAGGATTCGGACGTTGTTCCGTCTGGCTCTATTCTCCAGGTCGTCACACTTCTGCTGCCACTGATTCACAGAGTGCTCAAGATTTTGTACTTTCCCCACCAAGGGTCTGGTCAAGTCTTCAAGTGAAGATACCCTGTCTTTAGTATTCTTAACGCGATCTCTAAGCAGCTGGACATCATGCAGAAGCAGGCCCAGGTCCCCCCTCACCTCCTCAATCTTGCCGGTAAGCGATGTTTGACAGGAGGATATCGCTGACATGAGCTGAATGTAGGGCTGTTTTCAAGGTGAACTCCGGTTCCTCTGGGCTCTCTGCTTCCATTTGCTACGCTGCCTGACCGCGAGTGACCGCCGCGCGCGATGGTGAAGGCGCGGCGGCGCCATGTTGGGCTTCTTGTCTGGCGTACTCTTTAAGCTTTTCAGCTGCCGTCTGCGCTTTGTTTGGACCCATTTTCGGTGTGCTGGGTTTCCTCTTGCGCTTGCACACTGTCTACTCTAAGGTAGGAGTCGGCAGGTTGCCAGGATTAGACAGGATTAAATCGGGGAATCGGAGCTGAGCTGAGATGCGTGCTCACATGCCGGTAGTTGGCCATCTTAAATCACAAGTCCGGCGATGCACAGGTAAGTCCTTACCTGTGCCTGCGCTCCTTCAGAGAAGACCCCGGGCGGCTGTTCTCGGAACTGCCTGCTCCCGGTGACCGCATTTGTTTCAGACCGGCTCGCGGCGCATGCACAGGTAAGGACTTACCTGTGCAACGCCGGACTTGCGATTTAAGATAGCAGCCTGCATGTGTTCGCGGGCGAAAACGGCGAACTGGCCATCACTGCTGAAGAGACATACACCATCCTTGCCTCCGATACTGAATCTGCCAGCGAGGGAGAAGAGGACGCCACTTTCCTCTAACCCCCTCATCATCGTCATCCTCCGATGATGAGGGACCCTCTATGAGACGCCCCAGAACAACAGCTGAGGCAGCCCCCCAGAGTGAGCCCATATGGACCCCACCCCCTGATGATTATCAGCCCCAAATTCCAGTTTGTGGGAAACTCTGGAATCCAAATTGACTGCATGGGCTTCACAGAAATTGATTTTTTTTCAGTGAAATTTTATAGTGGCCCAAACTAATTTATATGCCCATAGTTTCTGTAGTTTGTAGAAACACCCCATATGTGGTCGTAAATGGCTATATAGCTACACGGCAGGGCAGGGCATAGAACAAAGGGAATGCCATATGGTTTCTGGAAGGCAGATTTTGATGGACTGGTTTATTTACACCATGTCCCATTAGAAGCCCCCCTGATGTAGCCTAGACTAGAAACTCCAAAAAAGTGACCCCATCTAAGAAACTACACCCCTCAAGGTATTCAAAAGTTACTTTACAAACTTTGTTAACCCTTTAGGTGTTCCACAAAACTAAATAGCGAATGTAGAAACAATTTTAGAATTTAAATTCTTTGTTATCTTGCCTCAAAAAAGTGTAATATAGAGCAACCAAAAATTATATTTACCCTAAAATAGTCCCAAAACAACAACCACCTTATCCTGTTGTTTCCTAGATGGGGTCACGTTTATGGAGTTTCTACTCTAGGGTTGCATCAGGGGGGCTTGAAAGGGTACATGGTGTAAATTAACCAGTCCAGCAAAATCTGCCTTCCAAAAACCATATGGCGTTCCCCTTCTTCTATGTCCTGCCGTTTAGCCAAATAGTAGTTTACGACCACATATGGGGTTTTTCTGCAAACTACAGAATCGGGGCAACCCATATTGAGTTTTGTTTGGCTGTTAACCCATTTTTTCCAGTAATAAAGTAAGGGTTAAAATGGAAAATTTTCCCAAAAATAGAAATTCCAAAATTGTTTCTCCATCTGCCATTAATTCTTGTGGAACACCTAAAGGGTTAGCAAAGTTTGTAAACCCAGTTTTGAATACCTTGAGGGGTGTACTTTCTTAGATGGAGTCACTTTTTTGGAATTTCTATTCTAGGGGTGCAACAGGGGGCTTGAAATGGGACATGGTATAAACAAAACCAGTCTTGCAAAATCTGTCTTCCAAAACCCATATGGCGTTCCCCTCCTTCTATGTCCTCCCGTTTGGCCAAACAGTAGTTTAGGACAACATATGGGGTGTTTCTGCAAACTACAGAATCAGGGCAACCCATATTGAGTTTTGTTTGGCAGTTAACCCTTGCTTTATTCCTGAAAAAAATTCATTATATTGGAAAATTGTCCCAAAAATCGAAATTCAAAAATTTTATGTCCATTTGCCATGAAGTCTTGTGGAAGACCTAAAGGGTTAACAAAGTTTGTAAAAACTGTTTTGAATACCTTGAGGGGTGTAGTTTCTAAAATGGGGTCCCATTTTTGGATGGTTTCTATTGCGTAAGCCTCACAAAGTGACTTCAGACCTGAACTGGTACATAAAAAGTGGGATTTGGAAAATTTCTGAAAAATTTAAAAATTTGCTTCTAAACTTCTAAGCTATGTAACATCCCCAAAAAATAAAATATCATTCCCAAAATGATACAAACATGAAGTAGACATATGGGGAATGTAAAATCATCACAATTATGGGGGGTATTACTTTGTATTACAGAAGTAGAGAAACTGAAACTTTGAAATTTGCTCATTTTTCCCAATTTTTGGTAAATTTGGTATTTTTTATGCAAAAAAAATTAACTTTTTTGACTCAATTTTAGCAGTGTCATTAAGTACAATATGTGACAGCACTTAAAGTGACACTGGTCAGATTTGCAAAAAATGGCCTGGTCCTTAAAGGATAACTGTCACACTTAGACCCTAATTTCAATTTCCATATATACTAATAACATGATATTCCAGAATCAGTTACTATTAGACTGACTTACCCCATATTTAATAAGATTCAGCCCTTAGCAAGCAGTCTGCATAAAACTGCAATCTCACTATTCAGTTAAGATAGCCGCCAATGCCCTCACCCTGAGGCTAATCCCGCCTGCCCTCACTATCCAGTATCCAGTAACAATAGCCCCCCAAAAGTTTCATTAACCAGAGCCCTCCCCCTAAAGGGTTAATCTCCTGCAGCACAAAGGGGTCCTCTTACCACATGTTGCTTTCATTTATACACTGAGCAGACGGCAGATCTCCCTTCCCTGGTCTGCGCTGATTCAGCTCTGCATTGTCCCAGTCTGCTGAGTGAGGGAGCATCTGCCAAGAGCAGGGACAGGGAGAAGTGCACACAGCCCAGGCACTTATCAGCTGCTGGTGAGGACCTGGCTTTAATAATTTACTTAGAGTCCCTGGCTGTCTGTAATCTGACCTTGCCGGCTGCGGATCCTGCATAGCAACCTGATTTTAAGCACAGGTAAAAGAAGGCAGTAGAGGGAACAAAACTGTGGAATTAAGGGGTAATTGAATACACAGTGAAAAGTTGAAATAGGGCCACCAAGGAGATATTATTCACCACAATCCAATACTCCCAAAAAAAAATAAAGATGACAGTTATACTTTAAGGTGAAATAGGGCTGTGTCCTTATGGAATTAAAGAGGACTTTTCATGGGTCCAAAGAATATGAACTTAGTAGCAGGCTACATAGAGCGGCGCCCAGGGATCTAAGTGCACTTACTATTATTCCTGGGCGCCGCTCCGTTCACCCGCTGTGGCCCCCGGTAATTTCTCAACATTTGGTGCAAGTAGGAGGAGACGCCAGTGTCTCTCCTTCTCTCTGGTCCCTGACAGCAGCGCAGAGCTCAGAACCAGGGAGGTTTATTTTCTCCCTGGCTCTGAGCTGCGATTGGACAGCGCTGCTGTCAGGGAGAAGGAGACACTGGCGTCTCCTCTTACTTGCACCGAATGTTGAGAAATTACCGTAGCATGCTACTTAGTTCATATTCTTTGGACCCATGAAAGGTCCTCTTTAACCATTCAGCCCCGCTAGCTGAAACCCCCTTCATGACCAGAGCACTTTTTACACTTCGGCACTACACTCCTTTCACCGTTTATCGCTCGGTCATGCAACTTACCACCCAAATGAATTTTACCTCCTTTTCTTCTCACTAATGGAGCTTTCATTTGGTGGTATTTTATTGCTGCTGACATTTTTACTTTTTTTGTTATTAATCAAAATGTAACGATTTTTTTTGCAAAAAAATGAAATTTTTCACTTTCAGCTGTAAAATTTTGCAAAAAAAACGACATCCATATATAAATTTTTCGCCAAATTTATTGTTCTACATGTCTTTGATAAAAAAAAATGTTTGGGCAAAAAAAAAAATGGTTTGGGTAAAAGTTATAGCATTTACAAACTATGGTACAAAAATGTGAATTTCCGCTTTTTGAAACAGCTCTGATTTTCTGAGCACCTGTCATGATTCCTGAGGTTCTACAATGCCCAAACAGTAGAAAAACCCCACAAATGACCCCATTTTGGAAAGTAGACACCCTAAGGTATTCGCTGATGGGCATAGTGAGTTCATAGAACTTTTTATTTTTTGTCACAAGTTAGCGGAAAATGATGATGATTTTTTTATTTTATTTTTTTCTTACAAAGTCTCATATTCCACTAACTTGCGACAAAAAATAAAAAATTCTAGGAACTCACCATGCCCCTCACAGAATACCTTGGGGTGTCTTCTTTCCAAAATGGGGTCACTTGTGGCGTAGTTATACTGCCCTGGCAATTTAGGGGCCCATATGTGTGAGAAGTACTTTGCAATCAAAATCTGTAAAAAATGACCGGTGAAATCCGAAAGGTGCACTTTGGAATATGTGCCCCTTTGCCCACCTTGGCATCAAAAAAGTGTCAAACATCTGGTATCGCCGTACTCAGGAGAAGTTGGGGAATGTGTTTTGGGGTGTCATTTTACATATACCCATGCTGGGTGAGAGAAATATCTTGGCAAAAGACAACCTTTCCCATTTTTTTATACAAAGTTGGCATTTGACCAAGATATTTTTCTCACCCAGCATGGGTATATGTAAAATGACACCCCAAAACACATTCCCCAACTTCTCCTGAGTACGGCGATACCAGATGTGTCACACCTTTTTGCTGCCAAGGTGGGCAAAGGGGCACATATTCCAAAGTGCACCTTTCGGATTTTGCAGGCCATTTTTTACACATTTTAATTGCAAGGTACTTCTCACACATTTGGGCCCCTAAATTGCCAGGGCAGTATAACTACGCCACAAGTGACCCCATTTTGGAAAGAAGACACCCCAAGGTATTCCGTGAGGGGCACTGCGAGTTCCTAGAATTTATTTATTTTTGTCACAAGTTAGCGGAAAATGATGATTTTTTTTTTTCTCTTTTTTCCTTACAAAGTCTCATATTCCACTAACTTGCGACAAAAAATAAAAAATTCTAGGAACTCGCCATGCCCCTCATGGAATACCTTGGGGTGTCTTCTTTCCAAAATGGGGTCACTTGTGGCGTAGTTATACTGCCCTGGCAATTTAGGGGCCCAAATGTGTGAGAAGTACCTTGCAATTAAAATGTGTAAAAAATGGCCTGCAAAATCCGAAAGGTGCACTTTGGAATATGTGCCCCTTTGCCCACCTTGGCATCAAAAAAGTGTCACACATCTGGTATCGCCGTACTCAGGAGAAGTTGGGGAATGTGTTTTGGGGTGTCATTTTACATATACCCATGCTGGGTGATATAAACATCTTGATCAAATGCCAACTTTGTATAAAAAAATTGGAAAAGTTGTCTTTTGCCAGGATATTTCTCTCACCCAGCATGGGTATATGTAAAATGACACCCCAAAACACATTCCCCAACTTCTCCTGAGTACGGCGATACCAGATGTGTCACACCTTTTTGCTGCCAAGGTGGGCAAAGGGGCACATATTCCAAAGTGCACCTTTCGGATTTTGCAGGCCATTTTTTACACATTTTAATTGCAAGGTACTTCTCACACATTTGGGCCCCTAAATTGCCAGGGCAGTATAACTACGCCACAAGTGACCCCATTTTGGAAAGAAGACACCCCAAGGTATTCCGTGAGGGGCACTGCGAGTTCCTAGAATTTATTTATTTTTGTCACAAGTTAGCGGAAAATGATGATTTTTTTTTTTCTCTTTTTTCCTTACAAAGTCTCATATTCCACTAACTTGCGACAAAAAATAAAAAATTCTAGGAACTCGCCATGCCCCTCATGGAATACCTTGGGGTGTCTTCTTTCCAAAATGGGGTCACTTGTGGAGTAGTTATACTGCCCTGGCAATTTAGGGGCCCATATGTGTGAGAAGTACTTTGCAATCAAAATCTGTAAAAAATGACCGGTGAAATCTGAAAGGTGCACTTTGGAATATGTGCCCCTTTGCCCACCTTGGCATCAAAAAAGTGTCACACATCTGGTATCGCCGTACTCAGGAGAAGTTGGGGAATGTGTTTTGGGGTGTCATTTTACATATACCCATGCTGGGTGAGAGAAATATCCTGGCAAAAGACAACTTTTCCAATTTTTTTATACAAAGTTGGCATTTGATCAAGATGTTTATATCACCCAGCATGGGTATATGTAAAATGACACCCCAAAACACATTCCCCAACTTCTCCTGAGTACGGCGATACCAGATGTGTGACACTTTTTTGCAGCCTAGATGCGCAAAGGTGCCCAAATTCCTTTTAGGAGGGCATTTTTAGACATTTGGATCCCAGGCTTCTTCTCACGCTTTAGGGCCCCTAAAAAGCCAGGGCAGTATAAATACCCCACTTTGGAAAGAAGACACCCCAAGGTATCCAATGAGGGGCCTGGCAAGTTCATCGAAAAAAAATTTTTCGCATAAGTTAGCGGAAATTGATTTTTTTTTTTTTTTTTTTTCTCACAAAGTCTCACTTTCCGCTAACTTAGGACAAAAATTTAAATCTTTCATGGACTCAATATGCCCCTCAGCAAATACCTTGGGGTGTCTTCTTTCCAAAATGGGGTCAGTTGTGGGGTGTTTGTACTGCCCTGGCATTTGAGGGTCTCCGCAATCATTACATGTATGGCCAGCATTAGGAGTTTCTGCTATTCTCCTTATATTGAGCATACAGGTAATGAGATTTTTTTTTCCGTTCAGCCTCTGGGCTGAAAGAAAAAAATGAACGGCACAGATTTCTTCATTCGCATCGATCAATGTGGATGAAAAAATCTCTGCCAAAAAAAAAAAATGGAGGGGAAAGGCGTCTGCCAGGACATAGGAGCTCCGCCCTACATCCATACCCACTTAGCTCGTATACCCTGGCAAACCAGATTTCTCCATTCACATCAATCGATGTGGATGAATAAATCATTGCCGGGATTTTTTTTTTTTTTTTTTATATATATACAAAGTGTTTGCCAAAGCATAGGAACGCCGCCTCCTCCTCAGCTCGTATGCCTTGGCAAACATATCTGTTACTGCAGAGGAGAAAATCCCGTCTTGCAGCGCCGCATACACCGACTTGCGTGTAATCTGACAGCAGCGCAATGCTTCTGTCAGAATGCACATCGGTGCTGCAGCTGGTCGATCGGTTGGTCCACCTGGAAGGTTATTAACTTTGCAACAGAATATATAAACTTTAACTTTTTTAACTGAACATTAACCTTTTTGCTTACTGGTATTTTTTTTATTTTTTTTACCGTTATAGAACAAACCTCTCCTTCCCCATGGGTCAATGTGCAAAGCGCAAATCGCCCAAAGATGTGGCGAAGTGCGTTATGCACTTTGTCCCATGTGAAAGGAGACGTTTGCAGCAGCAGTGAGTGAATGGGCCCTAATAGCCCTGTGTGCCTGTCCTGGTGAGATGATCCCTATGCTAATAGTGTACCTGTGAGTGGTACTTCCGGAAACACTCTCCAAAGCATAGGGCAGGGTGGTCAGGACAGTCAGGACAGAAATAGCGGGTGTCACGCCTTATTCCACTCCTGCTACAGACACGACATCTTTTTCGGGGTGACGGTTGGGTTGAGGTACCAGGAATGACATTGGGGAAATGTCGCTCGTGTAGACGGCTAACTACACTGGTGGATGGGGCCACGGAACCTCCTGGGTACAGGAGGTTCTCGATGATCTCTTCCTGAAATTTGAGGAAGGATCCAGTTCTCCCAGCCTTACTGTAGAGAACAAAACTATTGTACAGAGCCAATTGAATTAAATATACAGACACCTTCTTATACCAGCGTCTGGTTCTGCGGGAAACTAAATACGGAGACAACATCTGGTCATTGAAGTCCACCCCTCCCATGTGAAGGTTATAGTCGTGGACTGAGAGGGGCTTTTCAATGACACGGGTTGCTCGCTCAATTTGTATTGTCGTGTCTGCGTGAATGGAGGAGAGCATGTAAACGTCACGCTTGTCTCTCCATTTCACCGCGAGCAGTTCTTCGTTACACAGTGCAGCCCTCTGCCCCCTTGCAAGACGGGTGGTAACAAGCCGTTGGGGAAGCCCGCGTGACTAGTTCGCGCGGTACCACAGGTGCCAATCCGTTCTAGAAACAAATGCCTAAAGAGGGCCACACTTGTGTAAAAATTGTCCACATAAAGATGGTACCCCTTGCCGTATAAGGGTGACACCAAGTACCAAACTGTCTTCCCACTGCTCCCCAGGTAGTCAGGGCAACCGACCGGCTCCAGGGTCTGATCTTTTCCCTCATAGATCCGAAATTTGTGGGTATAGCCTGTGGCCCTTTCACAGAGCTTATACAATTTGACCCCATACCGGGCGCGCTTGCTTGGGATGTATTGTTTGAAGCCAAGGCGCCCGGTAAAATGTATCAGGGACTCGTCTACGCAGATGTTTTGCTCTGGGGTATACAAATCTGCAAATTTCTGGTTGAAATGGTCTATGAGGGGCCGAATTTTGTGGAGCCGGTCAAAAGCAGGGTGGCCCCTGGGACGGGAGGCGGTGTTGTCACTAAAGTGCAGGAAACGCAGGATGGCCTCAAAACGTGCCCTGGACATAGCAGCAGAGAACATGGGCATGTGATGAATCGGGTTCGTGGACCAATATGACCGCAATTCATGCTTTTTTGTCAGGCCCATGTTGAGGAGGAGGCCCAGAAAAGTTTTAATTTCGGAAACTTGGACTGGTTTCCACCGGAAAGGCTGGGCATAAAAGCTTCCCGGATTAGCGGTGATAAATTGTGTGGCATACCTGTTTGTTTCGGCCACAACTATGTCTAAAAGCTCTGCAGTCAAGAACAGCTCAAAAAATCCCAGGGCCGAACCGATCTGAGCTGTCTCAACCCGAACTCCAGACTGGGCAGTGAAAGGGAAAACTACAGGTGCGGCTGAAGTTGGGGACTGCCAATCAGGGTTTGCCAGCACCTCTGGGATTCTAGGGGCTCTACGGGCACGTCTTTGCGGTGGCTGCGACGGGGTCACTACTGCACGTGCCACCGTACCAGCTTCAACTGCCCTTCTGGTGCTCGCTACTTCACCAGGTTGTACGGCAGTGCTGGTACTAGGTCCAGGGAGGGCTGGGCTGCTGGTGTATGCCTCACCACGTAATCCGACAGCACCAGCCCCACTCTGCTGCTCTTGAAGCGGATCCTGCGCAACCTGTGGTCTAGCGACACGGGGCCGGGTACGCCTGGTGGTATCAGGGACCTCAGCCTCCTCGTCCGAACTTTGGGTCAGAGAGCCACTGCTTTCTACAGGTTCGTATTCTGACCCGCTGGATTCATCAGATGAGGGTTCCCACTCCTCATCCGACTGGGTCAGAAGCCTGTAGGCCTCTTCAGAGGAATACCCCCTGTTAGACATGTGGGCAACTAAATTTAGGGGTATTCCCTGAGACTACCCAAGAAAAAAAAAGCAAGCCTGTCTTACAAAGGGGAGGCTAGCGAAGTACCGGAGGCCGCTGCGGTTGATAAAAAATATCAAAACTGATTTTTTTATCGCCGCAGTGCGTGTAAAGTGATTGTGCAGTGATAAAAAAAAAAAAAATTTTTGTCACTGCGGTGGGGCGGGTGTGGGCGAACGCACGTGTGGGCGACCGATCAGGCCTGATTGGGCAAACACTGCGTTTTGGGTGGAGGGCGAACTAAAGTGACACTAGTACTATTATAGATCTGACCGTGATCAGTTTTGATCACTTCCAGATACTATAAAAGTACAAATGCTGATTAGCGATACGCTAATCAGCGAATAACGGACTGCGGTGCGGTGGGCTGGGCGCTAACTGATCGCTGACTACCTAACCAAGGGGCCTAAACTATACCTAAAACCTAACGGTCAATACCAGTGAAAAAAAAAAGTGACAGTTTACACTGATCACTTTTTTCCTTTCACTAGTGATTGACAAAGGGGTGATCAAAGGGTTAATTGGGGTTCAGGGGGGTGATCTGGGGCTAAAGTGTAGTGTTTGGTGTACTCACTGTGAAGCCTGCTCCTCTGCTGGATCCAACCGACGAAAAGAGCCAGCAGAGGAGCAGGCAGCCATATAACAGATCATATTTACAAATATGATCTGTTATCTGGCGCTTTTTGAAAATCATCAGCTTGCCAGCCGCGATCATTGGCTGGCAAGCTGATGACGAAATGGTCCTCTTCGAAATGCCGGCCCGAACTGCGCATGCGCGGGCAGCATAGCGCGTCATCTCGCGTCTCGCGAGATGACGCGTATATGCGTCGTTGTGCGCAGCGCTGCCGCCTCCGGACCGCACATCTGCGTTAGGCGGTCCGGAGGCGGTTAAAGGGCTTCTGTCACCCCACCAAACTCTTATTTTTTTGGGGGGGTACTTATAATCCCTATCCTGCGATATATCTATACATTATGTTATTAATCATTTTCGTTCTGTAGATAAGGCAAAAAACGTACTTTTATAATATGTTAATTACCTGTCTACCAGCAAGTAGGGCGTCTACTTGCTTGTAGCAGCTGCAAAAATATGCCCCCTCCTCTTGTTGATTGACAGGGCCAGCAGCGATCTCCTCCTCCCGGCTGGCCCTGTCTGCATTTCAAAAATCGCGCGCCTATCTTGATTCGGCGCAGGTGCTCTGAGAGAAGGAGGCTTGCCTCCTCAGCACTCCCTCAGTGCGCCTGCGCCGATGACGTCACCGAAAGAGAAGACGTCATCAGCGCACTGAGGGAGTGCTGAGGAGGCGAGCCTCCTTCTCTCAGAGCGCCTGCGCCGAATCAAGACAGGCGCGCGATTCAGATACAAAAGCAAAAACACAAATGCAATCGCACTCTGCAACCAGCACTCTATGCTGGATGTTGAATGAGGCATTAGTGTACATTTTGGCCAAAGCGTAATAAGCCACTCACCACGTCAAGGTCGCCTCCATGAGTGGTCCCTAACACTAGTTCCTACCTGTTATGGGCCATGACAGCCACACAAAGTCCAGGGAGTGCAGGTAGGAACTAGTGTTAGGGACCACTCATGGAGGCGACCTTGACGTGGTGAGTGGCTTATTACGCTTTGGCAAAAATGTACACTAATGCCTTATTCAACATCCAGCATAGAGGCAGGGCAGAGTGCTGGTTGCAGATTGCGATTGCATTTGTGTTTTTGCGTTTGTATCTGTATTTCGCCATAGCAATGTGCACCTGCATAGGTTTGTGCTGACTGAACCCCCCACATTTTTTTCTTTGTAGTATATATTGGAGGCGTGGACATGCACACCTGACCAGTTAGTGTGAGTTTTAGGTTAGTTGAAATGGATAGAAAGAGACTCTAATTTTCTATGGGGTTTTTATATTAATCAATGTATGAGTGGATTTAGATTTTTATATCGATTTAAATATGTGTGTTTTATATAACTAAGAGTGTAGTAATTATAGATATATTCATTTTAAGGTTAGAATTGAGGTAGAAATTCATATGTAATTTCAGAATGTCTCCCAGAGAACAGATTTCTTTTTACCAAACAATGACCACGAGTGTTGTAGTGTGTGTTTGGAATGAATTAGGTTTAGGTTTAGTAAGAGACTAGATGTTTGACAAAATATAAACTTCATTGTTTCTTTCAGGTCTCTTCAAGGTTCTGTCTGAAACCTTAGTTAAAGTGTATCCCTTGTTCCAATTAATAACAAAATACACAGAAAATGGCTATAATTGCCAAGACTTTTATATGGAGCCTTCGTGCCACCTTGTGTTAGGATAAAATTAAGGCTTACATTTTGTAATCACTAGGTGAGGTCCTATTAGTTATAAAGTGATGACACTAAGTAAATGATTGAACCATGCCTGTCCAATTTTAGATGGGATAAAAAGATGGTATGGGCTGACAGAGTGATGATCTTCTTGAATCAGCTTGGGATTGTCATCTTGAAGAAAACACCCCTTGAAAGGGGTCAGTGGAGATGTGGAGACTAAGAGCCAAAAAGAGATTGTCCAAGACTGTCACTGGACACCATGCGTTCGTGGTCTGGAAGAACTTGACTAAGTGGCCGGGACCCACCTGCCTGGTTTTATCGTGCGGCAACTGCAACTGATAGCTACTACCCACCTTGACTAGATCACCCTTGCAGAGAGCCACCGCCCCCTGTCTAGCCTGTGTTACCTCCCCTGGTCTCAAAAACCCATAGAATGCTAAATACATAGTTGATTTGATCACTAGACTGGGAAGAACTCCGAACGGTGACAGTGAAAGAACTTCCGACAGTCTGTGAAAGATGTCCCCTGTGATAGGCCGATGGATCGACTTGACCGTGACCTGACTCTTCTGTATACCCCTGAGGACGGCCTTGATTGGATGAGCCGCAAATATGGAAGGTCTGTCCGGCTCTTGATGTGCCAAAAAATGCTGCACCCCTGCCAAATATAGCCTTATGGTATTGTGGGATAGGGCCAGAACTGAGTGACAGTAGGACACAAAGGCCACCATATACTTGACCTGACCAGTGTCACCCCTAGGACATGTCAACTGAAAATTAGAGAAAACCACCCACGCTCGGTGGTACGCCCTCAACGTATTGCCCGACAACGATTTCGTAATGAGTGAACTGGCGACCACATCAGAGATTCTAATCCAATACCTGCAGCCACCAGTCCGGTATCGGGGTGCCCACTGAGTCCACTTCTGGATTCTGTAAGAAAAAGCGTGAAAAATCAAAACGAGACAAAGTATCGGCTGCAACATTGCTCACCCCCTCCAAAAACATGGCATGAAAATAAACCCCTGCTCCAGAGCTATCCAGGTCAATCTGCACATGAAAGACATAATGAGTAAAGATTTGGATCTACCTTTGTTTATGATCTCTGCAGTCTCCATGTTGTCAGTGTGGAAATTCACCGTGTGACCCGACCACCTGTGCCCCCAAACTATAGCAGCTGCTACGATATGATAGATCTCAAACAATGCCAACGTCTGAGAAAAACCCGGCATCTGTAGTACCTCCGTGGGCCATGAGCCGGCCAACCAATGTGAACCAAATATGGCAGCGAAACCTACCGAGGCTGCCACATCAGAAAATACATGTGGGGAATTGCTGGTGGCCCTTGGAACAAACATGGAAATGCCATTCCACCCACTGAGAAATCTGTCCCACATGAACAGATCTGCCCGGGCGTTGGAATTAAGATGAACTGATGCGTCCAAATCACTGGTTTCTTGCAGTAAAACTAACAATCTTGAAATAAACGATCTACCCTGAGGAATGATCCTCATGGCAAAGTTTAACATGCCCAACGGTGACTGTAACTCTCTCTTGGTGCAAACCTGAGAAATGACCAAGGAACGGACACCTGACTTAATCCTGTCGAGTTTCTCTTGGGGCAGACTAGCGGACATCTCGCGTGAATCTAAGGAGATCCCTAGAAAAGTGATGGCTTGCGCAGGCCCTTCTGTCTTGTGGTCACCTGTGATGGGCTTTCAATCAACAGAAAATCGTCAAGGTAATAAATGATGTTCTGGCAACCCCGTACTTCCAACAAAATCCACTCCAGCGCCTACGCTAACTTGTCAAAAAGACTGGGGCTGCTTTTGGAACCGAACGTCAATTTGGTAGGGAAATAATATACATCTCTCCACTTGATACCATGCCACTGCCAGAGAGATGGGCTAATGGGCAGCAATTTGAACGCATCAGAGATATCTGCTTTGGACAGCCAAGCACCCTTACCTGTCTGAAGAATGACCTGGATAGCCTGGTCCACAGAAGTATATTTCAAGGAAAATTCCTTTGACGGAATCAATGAATCGAGACTTGGGACGTGTGAAGAATGAGGAGCAGACAAATCATAAATCAATCTAAATTTATTTGAATACTTTCCCTGCACCACCCCCACCGGGCTCACCCTCTATGTGTGAAAAGGAGGGGACTCACTGGAAAGGACCTATGACAAAGCCCTTATCCAGCTCACTCCTTAACAGTTCGTCCACCAGACCAGCATGTTTGAAAGCAGACTGAAGATTAGGGCATTCAAAAGTCTGCTGTGGCAAGGTGATGAGCCCAGTGTGGAACCCCCGTGAAAACCCTTCCACCAGGAATGAACTGAACGGCTGGACCAGGTGAAGCCACAGTAGCTGGTCTAACAGCTCCACGTCCACCCTGCTCAGTCATGCCGACTTCAAGGTGCAGACCGTGACCGGATGTGCCCTGAAACACGTGGCACATACGTGCAGTAACCTACACTGACTGTAGTTGCAAATGGCATAATTGAAATTGTTACACAGCTGGGCTTTCCCTAAGAAATGAATTGGTCTCCCTAGTCTATCATGCTGAGCTGACTGCTGACTAGGACCCGGGTTAGTTACTCCTCTGGAGGTACTGGGAATAGCTGTAAGGTCAGCCAATGTGCACCAGTGCACAAGTGGTAGTATGGGCAGGAGACTGACATGTGGCGCACACCGGGGATTGCAGACTGGCAAAGTGCCTGCAAAACAGCTCCATGTCAATGTTACTCCAGTTTGTGTCTACCTGAAACTGGGCCCAAATGGCTGCCGCTTTGGCCGAGAAGGACCTGTGTCATAGAATGCTGAACCCCTGTACTTATGTGCCAGATCCACCACCCTGTAAAGGTAAGTGTCCAGCTCTTCTCTTCTGTGGGGGCTGGCGGAACACAACATGTCTCTGAACAGACTGAAGGCCAGGACAAATTCAGCCAGTGACAGTTTGCGACTAAGCCTGGGGTCCTTGGTTTTGAGCACCACCGACACCTCGCTACAGCCAAAAGATTTATTTTCCGCCACGTCATGGGATGCTATTAACAAGGATGCCAGGTTGACATCCTTGCCCTCCAAAATATTACTCTTGATACTAGGCCTAACAAAATAAACTGGCGCAACTGAAGGTACCCCCCCCCCCCCCACCCTGAGACAGGTTAGCTGTAAAGTAGGCGTGGTACCTGCCACCACAGCCGAAGGTGCTGTGACACTATCTGGCCCGGCTACTGGGGGGGGGGGGGGGTCACGACGCTGCTCCATCAGGGTTTGTAAATCCTGGATGGAATTTGTGAGTATGCCACATACCCTCTCCTCTCACAGCAATGAGTTCCTCTTACTCACGGCATCTGAGTGTGCTAAAAACCAGAAGCATGGGCTTCCTCTTCAGGCGTGCTTTCCTCCAGAGGAAATCAGGGAAAGCACCCTGTTCTAAAAATGAGTGGCAGCCTGTACTAGGCTTCTAGGCTCATTGTTAGGATACCCCAGTTCAGGCCACTAGATGGCAGCACTGAACTGTAATAAAGTGATTTCTATACAGAATAAGGGTACTTTCACACTAGCGTTTTTGTTTTCCGGTATTGAGTTCTGTCACAGGGGATCAATACTAATCAGTTTTATCCTAATGCATTCTGAATGGAGAGCATTCCGTTCAGGATGCATCAGTTCAGTCCCTTTTATGTTTTTTTGGCCGTAGAAAATACCGCAGCATGCTGCAGTTTTCTCTCCGGTCAAAAATCCTGAACACATGCCGGATCCGGCCCCAGAAAAACGGATCCGGTTTTGTGGTCTGCGCATGCGTAAACCTTTAAAAATGTGAAAAAGATAAATACTGGATCAGTTTTTCCAGATGACAACCTAAAAAACGGATCCGGTATTGCAATGCATTTGTCAGAAAGGAACTGCCTGCCGGAATCCTCTGCCGCAAGTGTGAAAGTACCCTAATGGAGTAATTTACATCTGATGATTGTAAGTTGTGGTTGTGAGGGACTTAACAAAAATGAAAAAAAAAATTAAAAGCATAAAAATATAATTTGAAAAGCATAAATATTAAAATCACCCCATTCCCCAAAATAAAAAGAAACAAAAAAATTTGAATTATGGGCATTGCCGCATGCAAAAGCGCCCATACTATTAAAATATAAAAAAAAGTTAGCCCATATGGTGAATGGCGTAACAGATTTTTTTTTTTTTTAAAGCCGTTTCAAGTTTGTTTCCTCACTTTATCTCCCAATAAAATTGATGCACAACCCAAATGGTATTGTCAAAAATGACAGATCATCCCGCAAAAAAACGAGCCCCCACACATCTTCATGGACATAACTATAAAAAAGTATTGCAAGGAAAATAAATGTTTTTTTACAAAGTGAGTCCTGATGAGGCTTAGCTTGCTGCAGTGAGTGGGCCTATAGAGGTCCTGAGTGGGGGGGCTGTTAGGGTTGGCACTAGAGCTGTTGCGAACATAAAATTTTCCATTAGCGAACGACGAATGCGAATTTCCGCAAATGTTCGCGAACGGGCGAACCGCCATTGACTTTAATAGGCAGGTGAATTTTAAAACCCACAGGGATTCTTTCTGGCCACAATAGTGAATGAAAAGTTGTTTCAAGGGGACTAACACCTGGACTGTGGCATGCCGGAGGGGGATCCATGGCAAAACTCCCATGGAAAATTGCGTAGTTGACGCTGAGTCTGGTTTTAATCCATAAAGGGCATAAATCACCTAACATTCCTAAATAGTTTGGAATAACGTGCTTTAAAACATCAGGTATGATGTTGTATCGATCAGGTAGTGTAAGGGTTACGCCTACTTCACAGTCACAGACCAAACTATGACTGACCAAACTCCCCGTTTAACGCACCCCAAACAACCGCAAACAGTCCATTTGCACAACCGTTCCTTGTCCTCACTGACGTAATTGAAGGTCTCTTCCTCCACCCAGCCACGTATAACACCAAGGGTCCCGAAAGGTGAAAACAAGCCCCCTGGGACACCTGCTGTGGTTAGTCTTCCACCTCCTCAAAGCCACCTTCCTCCTCTGACTCCTCATCTTTTTCCATCTCCCGGTTCCTAAAATCTATTGATAGAGGACGTAACAGGGATTAAACTGATAGGAATAGTACTACTTAACATACCACTCATATTGGGATTGCACAGTACATTGCACGGCGCACGCGCAGTGCCCCAAATTAGAAGTAAGAGGACCGACCAAGCATCTTTTTCCATCTCCCGGTTCCTAAAATCTATTCCATACACCGGCCCCTGATAGGGGACAAAACAGAGATTAAACTGGTAAGAACAGATTTAAAAGAGGACAGCCTCTGGGTATTTTTGGGGCGCGTTACTGAACGCTCATGCACAATGGCTGTAGGCTCATGCGTCCTTTTGCGGAGGTGACAAACCTGGTCAGTCAAACCCAAGGCAGCATCATCGACCTCATCCAATATGCGTTTTTTCTGGAGCGTGCCCTGCGAAGAGTGCTGGATCAGGCCATAGATGAGCATTAAGAGGAAGAGCTGTGGTCACCACCAGAAGCAGCCTTGTCGTTGTCGATTGCTGGACCTGCGGCAACTTTCAATTTGGGGCACTGCGCGTGTGCCGTTCAATGTACTTTGCCACCCTATATGAGTGGTGTGTTAAGTAGTACTATTCTTATTAGTTTAATCCCTGTTACGTCCCCTATTAGGGGACGTGTATGGAATAGATTTTAGGAACCGGGAGATGTCGAGCCGTTCTCTGAGGGTGGACCCCGAAGGGTTGTGGCGATGCGTAGGACTTAAAAAGCTCTGCATGTCCTCCATCAACAACACGTCTGTAAAGCATCCTGTCCTTGCCGGCGTGGCCATGGTAGGAGGAGGATTACTTTCACCTCATCCCCTGTTAGATTCCCGTTGTCCTGTGACATCGCCCTTATACGCTGTGTAAAGCATACTTTTTAACTTGTTTTGGAACTGCTGCATCCTTTCCGACTTCCGGTAATTCAGTAACATTTCAGGCACTTTCTGCTTATACCGGGGGTCTAGTAGAGTGGCCTCCCAGTACAGGTCGTTCACCTTCAACCTTTTTATACGAGGGTCCCTCAACAGGGACGGCAGCATGAAAGACCCCATTTGCACAAGGTTGGATGCCAAGCTCCTCATGTCCCGTTCCTCGTCCTCACTGATCTCACTGAAGGTCTGTTCTTCCCCCAGCCACGTACAACACCACGGGTACCAGATAGGTGACAACAAGCACCCTGGGATGCCTGCTGTGGTCAGACTTCCTCCTCCTCAAAGCCACATTCCTCCTCTGACTCCTCTTCCTCAGACTCCTCTTCCAGCGTTGCCGGAGGTCCAGCAAGCGATGCTGATAAGGCTGTTTCTGGTGGTGATGGTGACCACAACTCTTCCCCTTCACGCTCATCTACAGCCTGATCCAGCACTCTTCGCAGGGCACGCTCCAGGAAGAAAACAAATGGGATGATGTCGCTGATGGTGCCTTCGGTGCAACTGACTAGGTTTGTCACCTCCTCAAAAGGACGCATGAGCCTACAGGCATTGCGCATGAGCGTCCAGTAATGTGGCAAAAGAATACCCAGCTCCGCAGAGGCTATCCTAGCACCCCAGGTCATACAAATACTCGTTGAAAGCTTTTTCTTGTTTAAATCAGGCAGTCGAACATTAGGAGTGTTGAATTCCAACGTGTCGGGCTGTCGCAAATCAAGCGCCTCACTGGCAAGTTGTTTCGCCGCTGAATATCTGAAAAGTGCGCCATGGCCGTTTAGGAACGCCTGAAATGGCCACACACCTTCCTGGCCTGCTTGAGGACCTCCTGTAAGCCTGGGTACTTATGCACAAAGCGTTGTACGATCAGATTCAACAAATGTGCCATGCACGGCACATGTGTCAACTTGCCCAAATTCAATGCCGCCAACAAATTGCTTCCGTTGTCACACACCATTTTGCCGATCTCTAGTTGGTGCGGAGTCAGCCTCTGATCCACCTGTGCGTTCAGGGCGGACAGGAGTGCTGGTCCGGTGTGACTCTCTGCTTTCAGGCAAGTCAACCCCAAGACGGCGTGACACTGTCATATCCGGGATGTGGAATAGCCCCTGGGGAGCTGGGGAGTGCAGTTGATGTGGAGCAAGACGCAGCAGCAGAAGAGGACTCAGCTGAGGAGGTTAGCGAAGAGGATGGAGTAGGAGGAGTAGAGGAGGTGGCAGCAGGCCTGCCTGCAAGTCGTGGCGGTGTCACCAACTCCTCTGCAGAGCCACGCATTCCATGCATGGCAGCTGTCAGCAGGTTTACCCAATGCGCAGTGTACGTGATATACCTGCCCTGACCATGCTTTGCAGACCAGGTATCAGTGGTCAGATGGACCCTTGCCCCAACACTGTGTGCCAGACATGCCATGACTTCCTTTTCCACAATAGAGTAGAGGTTGGGGATTGCCTTTTGGGAAAGGAAATTTCGGACCGGGTACCTTCCACTGCGGTGTCCCAATAGCTACAAATTTTTTGAAGGCCTCAAACTCCACCAGCTTGTATGGTAAAAGCTGGCGGGCTAAGCGTTCCGACAAGCCAGCTGTCAGATGCCGAGCAAGGGGGACAGCAGTGGTTGACGTGGCTGAAGATGCTGGACCAGGAGGAGGATGGTGGCTTTGAGTTTGTGTGCTGCTTGTACTCGTCATCATGTGTTGATCCCATAGGCGTTTGTGATGTGAGATCATGTGCCTTCGCAATGCAGTTGTACCTAGGTGGGTGTTGGACTTCCCACGACTCAGTTTCTTTTGGCACAGGTTGCAAATGGCATCGCTGTTATCAGAGGCAGACACACACAAAAAATGCCACACTGCTGAGCTTTGCAATGACGCCATTCTGGTGGTGGCAACAGCATGCGTTGATTGGCCTGCTGTTTGGCTGACCCCGGGTGCCAATACATGCTGTCTGACTGTGCCACTAGCTTCTTGTGACGACCTCCCCCTGCTTCCAACTCGTCTCCTCCTCCTCTCTGTCTCCCCATCTGAACTTTCCCCCTGTTCTTCTCTTCGCGTGGGCACCCACGTGACATCCATGGACACATCGTCACCATCAACCACTTCACTTGTATCTGACAACTCAGCAAAGGAAGCAGCAGCGGGTACAACATCATCATCATCACATGTACGTCCATGTGTGTAATGCTGCCTGACTGAGACATATCCCTGTTATCTACATCCTCTGGCAATAATGGTTGCGCATCACTCATTTCTTCCAACTGATGTGTAAATAACTCCTCTGACAGATCAAGTGAAGCAGCTGTGGTGCTAGTGTTGGTGGTGGAGGCAGACGGGCAAGTGGTAACTTGAGAGGTGCCCGAAGCTGAGCTGGAGGAGGATGGTGTGTCAAGGTTTCGAGCGGCAGCTGTAGAAGATTGGGTGTCCTATGTTAGCTAGTCAACTATGTCCTCAGAACTTAGTTTAGGGTACGTGGCCTCTGAACACTGGGCATTATTCTAGGGCCAAAGGAAATCACAGCACCACGACCACGACTGCCCCTGCGGGGTGGCCTGCCTCTGCCTGTAATTTTTTTTTCGATTAGTTGTACTATGCGTGCAAGCTACTGTGACACTAGATATGAGTGGTGCAACTGGGCACTGGCAGTAGTGGGCACAGTACATGCTGTAGGCCTGACACACACGCTTGTAGGAAATTACAATTATATTACAGTGAAAAAGTTTTTTTTTTTTTTTATGTAATCTACTGTGACACCAGATATGAGTGGTTGCACTGGGCACTGGCAGTAGTTGGCACAGTACACGCTGTAGGCCTGACACACACACGCTTGCAGGCAACTGCAATTATATTACAGTGAAAAAAGTTTTTTTTTTTTAATGTAATCTACTGTGACACCAGATATGAGTGTTGGCACTGGGCACTGTCAGTAGTTGGCACAGTACACGCTGTAGGCCTGACACACACGCTTCCAGGCAACTGCAATTATATTACAGTCAAAGTATACAGTCATGTGAAAAAATTAGGACACCCTTTGAAAGCATGTGGTTTTTTGTAACATTTTTAATAAAAGGTTATTTCATCTCCGTTTCAACAATACAGAGAGATTAAAGTAATCCAACTAAACAAAGAAAACTGAAGAAAAGTCTTTTCAAGATCTTCTGTAAATGTCATTCTACAAAAATGCCTATTCTAACTGAGGAAAAAGATAGGACACCCTCACATGTATTCCCTCTTAAATTGGCTCAGATCTCACACAGGTATATCACACCAGGTGCACATAATTAGTAGATCGTTACTCTGCATGTTGAATGAGGCTTGCCCTATTTAAACCTCAGACATTTAGTTTGGTGTGCTCCTGACTGTTGAAGTGAGAGTGAGCACCATGGTGAGAGCAAAAGAGCTGTCAGAGGACTTCAGAAAAAAGATTGTAGCAGCCTATGAGTCTGGGAAGGGATTTAAAAAGATCTCAAAAGATTTTGAAATCAGCCATTCCACTGTCCGGAAGATAGTCTACAAGTGGAGGGCTTTCAAAACAACTGCCAACATGCCCAGGACTGGTCGCCCCAGCAAGTTCACCCCAAGAGCAGACCGCAAGATGCTAAAAGAGGTCTCCAAAAACCCTAAAGTGTCATCTCGAGAACTACAGCAGGCTCTGGCTACTGTTGATGTAGAAGTACATGCCTCTACAATCAGAAAGAGACTGTACAAGTTTAACTTGCATGGGAGGTGTGCAAGGAGGAAACCTTTGCTTTCCAAGAGAAACATCGAGGCCAGACTGACATTTGCCAGAGATAAAGTTGACAAAGACCAGGACTTCTGGAATAATGTTCTTTGGACAGATGAGTCCAAAATTGAATTATTTGGACACAACAGCAGAGGACATGTTTGGCGTAAACCAAACACAGCATTCCAAGAAAAGAACCTCATACCAACTGTGAAGCATGAGGTGGAAGTGTCATGGTTTGGGGCTGCTTTGCTGCAGCAGGACCTGGTCAGCTCACCATCATAGAATCCACGATGAATTCTACTGTGTATCAGAAGGTGCTTGAAGAACATGTGAGACCATCAGTTAGAAAATTAAAGCTGAAGCGGAACTGGACCATGCAACATGACAATGACCCAAAACATACTAGTAAATCAACCAAAGATTGGCTGAAAAAGAAGAAATGGAGAGTCCTGGAATGGCCAAGTCAAAGTCCAGATTTGAATCCCATTGAGATGCTGTGGGGTGACTTGAAAAGGGCTGTACGTGCAAGAAACCCCTCAAACATCTCACAGCTGAAAAAGTTCTGCATTGAGGAGTGGGGTAAAATTTCCTCAGACCGATGTCGAAGACTGGTAGATGGCTACAAGAACCGTCTCACTGCAGTTATTTCAGCCAAAGGAGGTAACACTCGCTATTAGGGGCAAGGGTGTCCTATCTTTTTCCTCAGTTAGAATAGGCATTTTTGTAGAGTGACATTTACAGAAGATCTTGAAAAGACTTTTCTTCAGTTTTCTTTGTTTAGTTGGATTACTTTAATCTCTCTGTATTGTTGAAACGGAGATGAAATAACCTTTTATTAAAAATGTTACAAAAAACCACATGCTTTCAAAGGGTGTCCTAATTTTTTCACATGACTGTATATTTTTTTTAAATGTAATCTACTGTGACACCAGATATGAGTGGTGGCACTGGCCACTGGCAGTAGTTGGCACAGTACACGGTGTAGGCCTGACACACACGCTTGCAGGCAACGGCAATTATATTACAGTGAAAAAAGTAGTTTTTTTCTAAATGCAAGCTACTGTGACACCAGATATGAGTGGTGGCACTGGGCACTGGCAGTAGTTGGCACAGTACACGCTGTAGGCCTGACACACACGCTTGCAGGCAACTGCAATTATATTATAGCAAAAAAATATATATATTTTGTTTATGTAATCTACTGTGACACCAGATATGAGTGTTGGCACTGGGCACTGGCAGTAGTTGGCACAGTACACGCTGTAGGCCTGACACACACGCTTGCAGGCAACTGCAATTAAATTACAGTGAAAAAAGTTTATTTACAAAAAATTTTTTTTATGCAAGCTACTGTGACACCAGATATGAGTGGTGGCACTGGGCACTGGCAGTAGTGGGCACAGTATACGCTGTGGGCCTGACATACACTCTGGCAGGCAACTGCAATAAGATTACAGAGAAACAAAAAAAAAAAAGACTTATGTACTAGCCCTAAAAAGGGCTTTTTGGGGTGCTGTCAGGACGCTGTCCTTACAGCAGATCAGATGAGTTTTAGAGGACTGGAGTGGACACTGAATACACTGGCCTAGCTATCGATTTCCCTAATAAATCAGCAGCAGCTGCACTGTCCCTCCTGTCACTAACACTGCAGCTTCCGAATGAATCTAAGATGGATACTGTCCTTGCTTTTTGCTAGGAGGTGGGAGGGTCTGGGACGGAGGGTATGCTGCTGATTGGCTGGAATGTGTCTTCTGACTGTGAGGTACAGGGTCAAAGTTTACTCAATGATGACAAATAGGGGGCGGACCGAACATCGCATATGTTCGCCCGCCACGGCGAACGCGAACAAGCGATGTTCGCTGGCAAATAGTTCGGGACATCTCTAGTTGCCACCTTTCCCAACATAAAATACTGGTTACACAAGTTAAAAAGGTTGGTGTGGGTTAATATGGATGTTATCTGATCATATTTTACGTTTTGCTCAATTTTTTTTCCCTCAATGAAATCTAACTTTTCACTGTTGGGGACACCCTGTGTATTTAAATTTCATTTAGCCTCTATTTTTAAAATGTTTCTGTGGGGATTCAAACTCACAACTTTCTATATTAAAGGCAAATACCTTAACCACTGGGCTGTAGAACACCATGCTTTATTTTTTTTATGAAAAACCTCATAGAATTTTTTCCTATATTATATAAGAGAAACTTCTATGAAGTTTTTCAGCAGTAGCTTAGCATTGAGCTCTATAGCCCAGTGGTTAGGGCTTCTCTTTCCTGTAATGTAGAAGGTTTTTAGTTCGAATCCCCACAGAAACATTTTAAAAATACTCGTAACGCAAGTTAAAAAGGTTGGTGTAGGCTAATACGGGTGTTATTTGATCATATTTTACATTCGGCTCAATTTTTTTCTCAATAAAATCAAATTTTTCACTATTGGGAACACCCTATGTATTTAAGTTTTATTTAGCCTCTATTTTTTAAAAAGTTTCTGTAGGGATTTGAACTCACAAACTTCTACATTAAGGACAAGAACCTTAACCACTGGGCAATAGAGCTCAATACTGAGTTAGTACTGAAAAACATCATAGAAGTTTCTCTTCTGTTAAAAACAGCATAGAAGTTTTTCTTGTATTATGCAAGAGAAACTTCTATGAGGTTTTTCAGCATTTGCACACACAGGGTGTCCCTAAGCATAATAACAATGCTTTGGAATACCCCTTTCATGTTCATAACACTGACTGCATATATGGACATATGCATATATGGAGTCAGAGCAGGGACCCTTAGCTGAGAAATTCCCCGCTCTGGAGTCCTACTGACTGTTCAACCATCTGCAATTTGCTGGGTGGGGTAGGGCTGAAGCAGGAGGCTCCTTAGAGGATCAGGGCCCTGGGCAATTGCCCAGTTTGCCGGCCCTGGCCCCTCCCACGCTACTAGCCAAGCAGGAAAGCTTGTCCAAGGCAAACTCAGACAGTTGCAGCCACAAATCATGTTTGGCTGCCCAGTAGTCCAGGGGATCTTGGATGCGGGGTGGCGCGGTGTAGTCCAAGTATCCCACCACCTGCTGTTTCAGGTTCTGCTGCTGTTGTTGCTGGGTAGTTTCTTCAGTAGGCTGGTGGAGAAAAGTGTTCATTAGAGACTGCTGATGGAGCTGGTGCTGCTCCTGCCCCCCCCCCCCCCCAGCCCCCTCCAGCAGTCATGGCAGTGAAGACTGAGCGCAGAGGTACTCCCGGTTAGACCATCGTGAGGATGGGCGATGGCGCACATAGGCAGTGGACAACAGACTGACAAATAAAGTGGCCTCCTCAAAGGGTTGGAGCAAATGGCAGCTGTCACACATGAGCTGCCACTGGCTGACATTGAAGTTACATAGGAAAAATGCTGCTGTGTAACGTCGAATAAATTGTTCATGGCCTTCCTCTGCTCATATAGTTGGCCCACCATGCAGAGGGTGGAAATGTTGCAAATGAGACAATGTTGGGGAATGGTGTTCTGCCTTTGTAGGTCAAGGAGTGCGTGTTTTGCAGGGTAAGAGCGGCTGAAGTGCATGCACAGTTTCCTGGCCATTTTTTGGATGTCTTGCAGATGGGTGGAAAACTTCAGAAACTGCTTCACAACCAGATTGAAGACATGCGCTATGCAGGGCACATGGGTCAGCCCTCCTTGACATAACGAAAAAAACATTGTGTCTGCGCTATCGGTGACCATAGTTCCGATCTTCACTTGGCCAGGATTCAATTTCCTCTTGAAGGACGTGGAGCAGTTCCTCCCCGGTGTCACTCCATTCACCCAGGCAAACTAGGTGCAGAACAAACAGTGTGACACAACCGTGCTCTGCACATGTAGTATGCTGGAGGAGCACTCCGAATTGTGCCTGCAGTGGAGGCTGAGGATGAGGAGGAAGAGAAGGACATTGTCGCAGGACTCACAGCTTGAGAATGCTTAGGAGGCAGTGCCGTCACTTGGCCGAGTTGCTGGTGTGGCTGTGCAGGAACCACATTTAAAGGGGTTGTCCGGGTACAGAGCTGAACCTGGACATCCCTCCATTTTCCGCCCCCGGCAGACCCTCTGACTTGAGCATCTGAGCAGTTCATGCTCCAATGCTCTCCTTTGCCCTGTGCTAAATTGCGCAGGGCAAAGGCATTTTTTGGAGATCTGGTGACGTACCAAGGCTCTCCATGGGGCTACCAGGAACCCCGTTGACGTCACCGACACTGATGGGCGGGATTTAGCGCTGCTCTAGCCAGTAAAACGGCTAGGGCAGCGCTAAAGCCAGCCCATCAGAGCCGGTGACGTCACCGAACACACTGCCGGGCGGAAAAGGCACAAGAGGGGCACTGTGTATGCCATAGGGAACCTGGATCACACACAGGGGGACTGTGGGTGACAAAGGCGACACTGGATGACAATGGGGGCACTGGATGGCACACAGGGCACTGTGGATCGCAATAGGGTACTGGGTGACACACAAGGTTCAATGTGGATGACAAAGGGGGCACTGGATGGCACAATGGGGCCCTGTGGATGAGTAAGGGGGCACTAGATGGCACGCAAGGGATGCTGTGGATGTCAAAGGGAACACTGGATGGCATACAAGGGGCACTGTGGATGACGAAAGGGGCACGGTGGATGGCAAAATGGTACTGAATGGCACATATGGGACACTGTGGATGGCACAATGAGGGAACTGGAAGGTAAATAGGGGGCACTGCATGGCACTAGGGGTACTGTGGAAGTCATTTTTATGGGGACACTGTGGATGTCATGGTTATGGGGGTGCTGTGGATGTCACTGTTATGGGCGCACTGTGGATGTCACTGAGGACTGTCAGTGATGGGACTTAGACATTGAGTGAGAAGTAGATTCATGTGTGGGTGTAGAAAGATGGACACAGGAGTTGTAGTGGGTGTAACTGCTGCAGACAGAGCAGTGTGGGTGGCGTGGCCAGCCTGTGACTCATGACTGTGCAGTGCAGCCAGGCTTGTGTATCAATAAAGTTATGTATTCAACAAGACAAGAAGGGGAGAAAGTCAACAGATCTACCAGGATAGTCTGATGCATTCCAGGGGGGAAGGAAATCTCAGAAATGAAAAACATGTATCAGGGCGTATGTATGCATGGTTAGGGGTGTTAGAAGCACAGAAAAAGAATTTTTATTTCTGTGCTTGATTACTTATGTACAAAAGAACGTGAACACCCCAAAATCTGTAGTATCAAGCCGGAATTTACACAATTAAAGCTTCACAGATTTACTTGAAGGCAAACAACCTAATCAGTAGTATTAGAACACTTTTAACCCCAATTAGTGCAGCAATTTGTAATACAATAGCTCCTATTACCCAGGCTTTACACTCTCTTATTGGTCCCTGTTGTCTCCCTACAGTGTGGATAATACCCCCCTATCCTTTCCCTACACTATGAATAATCTTTCCCTGAACTGCTCAATATTTATTTATTTTTTGTGAATAAAGTATTTTCTAAACACTGTCCCTACTGCCTGTCAAGTCTCTCCCTACACTAAGTTTACTGTAAAATGGCGGAGACGAGGCAGGAGGAGACTTTTTATAGGGCTGTGACATCACAGGGGCTGGTTATGTGCGGATTGGCTGTCTGCATGGCATTATGGGTGATCCCTCATTGCCGGGCTTCTTACTTTCTCTTTCTAACATGTGCAGCAGCCATTTTAAAAAAAATCCTATTCGTTACCACGAAGAGCAAGGAAATTCGGCTACATGACTAAGGGTACTTTCACACTTGCGGCAGGACGGATCCGGCAGGCTGTTCACCCTGTCGGATCCGTCTTTCCGCTGTTTCACTGTGCCGCCGATCCGTCCCTATTGACTATAATGGTGACTAGGGCGGCGCTCTGGCGCAGTACGGCAATGCACGACGAAAGGCCGCCGGACTAAAAATTCTGCATGTCCGACTTTTTAGTCTGGCGGCCTCTGACCGCGAACTGCCGTACTGCGCCGGAGTGCCGCCCCGTCCCCATTATAGTCAATGGGGACGGAGTGGCGGTCCGGCTGCACGGCGAAACAAGTGTGAAAGTAGCCTAATCAAATTTTTCCTGAAATTTGGAACTAATTCCACTTTGTCAACTTTGATTCGTTTAACACTAGCTGCTAGACCTGAAAGATTTAGGTTTGCAACTCTGTCACTCAGATGCAGCCTAAATTTTAAATCCACAGCCAAACCTCAAAAAAGAACAGGTGAACAGGTATTGTCTGAGGCACCAAATTAGATCCACACACAGATTATAAATTAATACAATTAGAACTGTTGAGTCAATCGGGCTAGTTAAACACATTACCCGACAAATAGTCTACATGGCTTACTTACCAATTTTAGAATATGTGCTGCTAAAGCAAGTACTAATATTTTCTTTCTCGCCTATGACAGCACTCCTGGAGAGACCGCCTCCACCTCCTCAGGACAGGAAACAGGAACCAGAACCACTTTTTTTAAATGGAAGGATCATTGCCTTTAGCTCCAGTTCTGTTTTCTGTCCTAAGGGGCAGGAGGGAGTCGGATCCGCCGAAAAGAAAGATTAATAACGAGAGCTGGGAGGACCCCGACTCTTGAAATAGTGTGTGGAGGGTTACCCCGTATGGCGTAAGTACTCCTCCGGGAGCCGCTGCAAAAGTCTCGGCTCCCTTCTCTTTCCTTACCCCTTCGGCCCTCCTTCCTGGTCCTGGGACGGTTTTCACCTTCTTTGGCTCCTGCAAACCTATGCGGCCGTGTTTGCATGTTAGGCCGCCGGCCTGCGCGTTTACTTCTGGGTTGCGGCGGTGGGAGAATTCTATTCTTTGGACCGGAAGGGGAGGGATGCCAGCTGCGCGCGCCAGGGAGAAAAGCCCAGCAAGCTCACTGACACGCTGGGTGTGAAGAGCGCGTACAGTACCTCCATTTGGGCCGTTTGCTGTGTGAGATATGGAGCAGATTCAGCACGCAGAACCCACTGAGACCACCAATAATGCTTCGGTACCAGGGTGGGGTAAGAGGGGTTGGACCCCAGCATGAATATTATTTATTTATATGCTCATGGGGTTATTTTTATTGTTTAGGTATCAAAGGAGTCTTCCATGAAGAACTCCAGAGTAAAGGAGCGGGGATGTGGTGTATGTAAGAAGAAGCTCCCTTCTGCCTGGGCAAAACCTATATGTTACGCTTGTATCATCAAGTTAATGGCAGCATTAAATAAATGATATGTGAAGAAGTCAGAGAGTCAGTTAGCGGTTTGATAAAGCACTGTCCTGGTACTTTTTCTGCTGCTGGTAAGGACTCCCCCTCCAGTGACAGTGAGATACTTTCGGGTCTGGAGGAAGAAGGAGAATGGGGGTCATCAGACGATTCTTATGAAAACGAGGCTGCAGGGAGACCACTTTTTCATGTGGAGAATACTAGCACCCTAGTAAAGGTGGTTAGGGCTACGATAGGGTTGGAGGATCAGAAGTCACAGCATTCAGTTCAGGATTCAATGTTTGAAGGGTTAGGCCCCAATAAGAGGAAGATATTTGATGTGCATAAGAACATTTAGGAGCTGATTGCCAGCGAATGGAAAAGACCGGATAGGAAATTTTTCGGGAGCAATTGCTTTCTTCTTTTCCTGTTATAAACAACACCTTGGATTTCTTAGCTGACGCTTCTGCGGATACCTTGGGATTTTTCACTAGGGCCTCTGCCTTATCCAACTCTGCCCGGCAGGCTATTTGGTTAAAGGGCTGGAAAGGAGATGCCAGTTCCAAAACTGTGCGCTATCCCTTGTCAGGGAGAATTCTTGTTTGGGCCTGTTCTTGATGATTTATTGGAAAAGGCCTCAGACAAGAAGGTCTGATAGTCAGCCACCCAAAAGATCTTTCCGTCCCAAATTTAACAAAAGGTTCTTTAAAGGGAAAGAAAGAGCTAGACAGTTTGCAGGTCCAAACAAAAAGAATAGGGATTTTCTTTTTTTCAGGTCAGATGCCTCAAATAAGCAGTCCCAATGACGACTGGGCTCTCGTTGGGTGTCGTCTGTCCCTCTTTGTACACCATTAGCAGAGGATCTCCAACAGCCCCAGGATAAAGTCTGTAATAGGGGAGGGCCTAAAACTAAAATTCCAGAGGGAACATTTGCAGTTACAGATTTACGGTCAGATCCTGTAAAACATTCGGCCATAGTTTCAGAAATTTTTTCCCTAATAGAGAAGAAAGTGCTAGTAAGTGTCCTAGAGCAGGAATGGAAAAAAGGATTTTATTCGACTCTTTTTCTGGTCAAAAAACCAAATGGCTTGTTTCGAACCATAAAAGATTTGGAAGACCTTTTTCAGATTCGCCAAAAAAGCCTGTGGATGTTCTAGAGACGCCCAACATCCCGCTTGTGTTAGATTTCCTACAAGAAGGGTGGAAGAAAGGACTTAGGCCTAGCACTTTGAAGGTCCAGGTTTCAGCCTTAAAGGGGGATTCCCATCTTCATGATCATGTTTCAAATGTTTACACTGGTGCCATACTTCATTTTTCTAAATTGCTTCTATTAATTATAATGCACCCATTTAGATAAATTGCCTTCCCTCCTACCCCATTGTTTACACTTGGCAACTCATAGATACGGCCACCGCTCCACAGCCACATCTATGGGCCGCGCTTGCGCAGACCGCACTTTTCACCCAGGCAGCCGGTCATTCCCATGAGAGCGCGCACGTCTGCTACAGAGCCGCGCATGCGCGTTTCATCTTTCTTCACAGCCGTCTGATACAGAGCCGCGCATGCTCTGTATGCAGCACGGCCGTAGTGGAAGAGAATGGTGTAAAAACAAGGTAGGAGGAGCTGTCCGTGCTTTGTGATCAATTCACAGCACAGCCCTGATCTCCTCAGTGAGTGGTGAGGAGATCGGGGCTGCGCTGCTGTGTACAACTGTGCCGGCACCCCTCCCCTTTCAATTTCAGGACGAGCGGAACCCCATGCACCATGCTGGCACTGATGTCAGTTAACCCCTTCCATCCCACGGTCCGTAGGGACCACTGTATGGAAGGGGCAGGGAGGGAGCTCCCTCCCCCATCAGGCGCTGTGCTGCTGTGTCAGCCCCAATGGTTACCATGGAAACCGGCCGCCTTCACAGGCATACGGCTTGCCATGGTATATCTAAGCCTGATCTAAATGTAATAGAAAATACACTGCAGTCATCATTGGTGGGCAGTGTGCCCTCTCCCTGACCTTCCCAGTATTTAAAATAATTGGTGGGCAGTGCGCCGCCCCCCCCCCCCCCTCGGTATTCATTGGTGGGCAGTTTGCCACCCCCCCCCCGCCCTTCCCAGTATTAACAATCATTGGTGGGCAGTGGACCCCCTGCCACCCCATCATTGGTGGCAGTGGCAGTTCATTATAATGCTGGGGCTCCGATCGGTTACCATGGCAGCCAGGACACAACTGAAACCCTGGCTGTGGCCGCCCGGTTGCTCCTTCTTCTTGTAATTCACAGGTCCTTGCGGCGCATTGCTATAAGCATAATGTGATGTAAGGAGGCCTTCACTCTAGCTGCCTAAGCCCGCCCAGCCTTAGCAGCAGAAAACCAGGAAGTGAATTCTGCTGTAACTGCAGCTCAGGCTGATTTAGCAAGATGGGAATACCCCTTTAAGCGCCTTGTTTGAATTTAAGTTAGAAGTTCGCCCTTGGATTAAAAGATTTATAACAGCAGTGTCTAAATTATCTCCGATATGTAAAAATAGAGTACCCCCTGGGATTTAAACATGGTCCTCTCTGCTCTCACTTCTGACCCTTTCAAGTCTATAGATAAGATCTCCCTGAAGTTGCTCACCCTTAAGCTTGCCTTCCTTCTGGCCATTACCTCAGCTAGAAGGGTCAGTGAGATTGCTGCCCTCTTGGTTGACCCTCCCTATTTGGTGATTCTGGAGGATCGGGTAGTGATTTTGCCTGATCCTTCTTTTTTACCAAAGGTCTTTTCACGTTTTCATCGTTCTCAGGAGATACTGTTACTTTCCTTCTGTGCTTCCCCAAAAAATAAGGAGGAGTCTGAATACCACTGTTTGGATGTTAGGCGGTGTATCCTGCAATATCTACAGGTCACTCAGCCTTGGAGGTCCTCCTCACGTTTGTTAATTTTGTTTCAGGGAGCAAGGAAAGGATCGTCAGCCTACTCTCAGTCTATTGCTAGGTGGATTAGACAGGCCATTTCCTTAGCCTACTTTTCTAAAGGAGTTAGTCTACGAAATCAGTCTCCACATCATGGACAGAGAGAGCTTCAACCTCTATAGAGCAGATCTGTAAGGCAGCTACCTGGAGCTCTCAGCATACATTTTTCAGGCACTATAGACTTCAGTTACCTTCTAATGAAGGTCTTTCATTTGGTCGTAAAGTACTCCAGGCTGTGGTCCCACCATAGACAAATTCTTGCCTACTCTCCACGGGTGCTGTCATAGGCAAGAAAGAATGATATGATTACACTTACTGGTAATCGGTTTGAGGTATTTGTGTATATTTTTGGAAAAAAATATAATAATAATAATATTAAAAAATAAATAAATGAAATGATATATATATATATATATATATATATATATATATACAAAATAATAGAAATATTAGGATATGTTGTTAAGATGTTTATTCTTAGTTCTTGAAGAAAGGACTGGAGCTAGAGGGGATTATCCCTCCTTTTAAAAAGGCGGTTATGGTTCCTGTTTCCTGTCCTGAGGAGGTGGAGGAGGTCTCTTCAGGGGTACTGTCATAGGCTCAAAGCTTCTGCCAACCCTTGCATACAGAGCGTTCCAGCTGCTAACTGTTTCAGGCGCATTGAGGTGCGATCCTGCTGAACTCCTTCCAAGGAACAGTGGATCTATCTCCATGAACCCATAGTCATCAATAGCTGCATTACCCACTTCATCAGGGTTAGGAGCGAACCAGGGGACCACCCCCCCAAGTGGTAGGAAGGAAGAGGATGAAGACGCCCCCCAGGCCGACAGAGAACCAGCCGCTGGGCTCTGACATTGCCAGATGAGTCCCGGGCTGGTAAGGGATGTTAAAGTCGCCATAAATTAGAGCATTTGAGATGCACTCTGGTGCTCCAAATCAATGTAACCCCAAGTGGTTAATATCCACCCGTGGTTGAGAGACTGGACACTAACACAGACGCTGGTCAAAGCAATCTCTACCTTTATTACAAAGAGTAAACGTTATGTAAATCTTCAGAAGAGGGCAGTCATCTCTGAGGCTTAAACATTGTTTGATTGGTCAAAGGGGAAAAAGAGATAAGAGAAACAGAGATAACACTCTAACATCTGCGCATTGTGCACCACTTTGGAATGTGAACTAATGTAATCAACTGCCATGTTGAACATTTTTTTTCCACAGGGAATAATACAGCAGATAATTAGAACAAGCAAAATCAAAACAACGATGATGATGATGATACCAATTTGCAACAACATCTGTTTCCAATTTTTTAACCAGTTCTCTAGCCCTTCTGCCCATGAATTATCTATTCCTGAATTCCTTTTTAATTCTTCAGATAGGGAGGTCAATCCCTTTAAAGCATTCATGACCTGCCCATTGGGCCCTAGATTATCGGGTATGACAGCACAGCTGGATTCTCCTATCATTTTGCAAACTCCTCCTTTCTCTGCCAGCAACATGTTCAAAGCCATTCTGTTCTGGAATGCCATAGTACTGGTGGGACCCAATTGTTCCAGTGGCGTCTCTAGCTTTCAAATTTTGGGGGGGGGCACACTGGGGGCCAGGACAAAAGTAGGGGGGGGCAGCTATAACAATGATACATTTACACAAGTATGCTTAGAAATGCTGCGATACTTTACCCAATACCTAAAACCGCAATAGGGAAGAAAAACCCCAATCACTCAGATTTCAACATGTCCTAGCTGCCTGGGCATGCTGGAATTACTCCAATTACAGCATCTACCAGCTGTGTCAAGTCCCCTTCTCTTTGTCACATGGCATGAACCGATAGTATCGCTATCGGCGAGCACCTGAAGTACTTGTACTCAGTATTATTATAGGAGCGGATCCGTCTGTGTAGACACCAGACGGATCTGCTCCGAACGCAAGTGAAAGTAGCCTTATGGAGGGGGATCTGTGGATGACCCTTATGGAGGGGGATCTGTGGATGACCCTTATGGAGGGGGATCTGTGGATGACCCTTATGGAGGGGGATCTGTGGATGACCCTTATGGAGGGGGATCTGCGGATGACCCTTATGGAGGGGGATCTGCGGATGACCCTTATGGAGGGGGATCTGCGGATGACCCTTATGGAGGGGGATCTGTGGATGACATACCGTTTATAGCATCTTATGCTATATGTGTCATCCACAGATCCACCCCATATCAGTGTCATACCGGGATCCCTCTCCCTATAAGGCCCCATTCACACATCCGAAATTTGCATAACGGAATTGCGGACCCATTCATTTCTATAGGGCAGCACGACGGGCTGGCGGATACAAAAATGCCGTTCCCGAAAAAAAATGCCGACCCGTACATTGCCGCTGTTATGGATGTCTGAATGGAGCCTAACAGTGTCATCCACAGAGTGGCACAGATCCCCCCCCCCAATAATTGTGTCATCTACAAATCCTCATCCCTATAACAGTGTCATCTACAGATTCCCCGCCCCCCCCATAACAGTGTCATGACATCCACAGACCCCCGATCCCCCTCCCTATAGCACTATACGAGTATCATCCACAGATCCTTCCCCCCTATAACAGTGTAATGACTCATGACATCCACAGATCACCCTCCCACCACTCACATTTGAACATGATTTCTCTAAACGGTAAAGTAGTAAACACTGTAATCATCCAGGCTGCACTGACATTAACTTTAAAGGGGTTCTGCACTTTCATTTAACTGATGATCTATCCTCTGGATAGATCATCAGCATCTGATTGGCGGGGGTCCGACACCCAGGACCCCCGCCGATCAGCTATTTGAGAAGGCACTGGTGCTCCAGCAGCACCGCGGCCTTCTCACTGTTTACCGCCGGCCCACTGACTGACATCACGACTAGTATCAACTAGCCTGAGCGCGGCTAAGCTCTGTTCACTTGAATAGATCTTAGCCGCGCCCACGCTAGTTGATACTAGTCGTAACTCGTGACATCACTGGGCTGGCGGTAAACAGTGAGAAGGCCGCGGCGCTACTGGAGAGCCGCTGCCTTCTCAAGCAGCTGATCGGCGGGGGTCCTGGGTGTCGGACCCCCGCCGATCAGAAGCTGATGATCTATCCAGAGTATAGATCATTAGTTAAATGAAAGTGCAGAACCCCTTTAACTTTTAAATCAGGAAGATTCAGGGGCAGCCGCCAGCCAGCTCTCCTCTCAGTCTTAGGCCTCATGCACACGACCGTTGTGTGCATCCATGGCCGTTGTGCCATTTTCCTTTTTTTTTCGCTGACCCATTGACTTTCAATAGGTCCGTGGAAAAATCGGAAAAAGCACCGTTTGGCAGCCGCATCCATGATCCGTGTTTCCTGGCCTTGAAAAAAATATGACCTGTCCTATTTTTTTCACGGCCAACGGTTCACGGACCCATTCAAGTCAATGGGTCCGTGAAAAATCACGGATGCACACAAGATTGTCATCCGCGTCCGTGTCCGTGATCCGTGTCCGTTTTTTCCTATCATTTCAATGGCAAACTTGACTTAGATTTTTTTTTTCATTTTTCATGTCCGTGGATCCTCCAAAAAACAAGGAAGACCCACGGACGAAAAAACGGTCACGGATCACGGACCTACGGACCCCGTTTTTGCGGACCTTAAAAAAAACGGTCGTGTGCATGAGGCCTTAGTCACAGTCAGATCTAATCTCCCTAGTTAGGGTACTTTCACACTAGCGTTTTTCTTTTCCGGCATAGAGTTCCGTCACAGGGGTTAGGCCTCTTTCACACTTGCGTTGTCTGGATCCGGCGTGTACTCCACTTGCCGGAATTACACGCCGGATCCGGAAAAACGCAAGTGTACTGAAAGCATTTGAAGACGGATCCGTCTTCAAAATGCTTTCAGTGTTACTATGGCAGCCAGGACGCTATTAAAGTCCTGGTTGCCATAGTAGGAGCGGGGAGCGGCATACTTACAGTCCGTGCGGCTCCCGGGGCGCTCCAGAATGACGTCAGCGCGCCCCATGCGCATGGATGACGTGCCATGCGATCACGCCATCCATGCGCCTGGGGCGTCCTGACGTCACTCTTGAGCGCCCTGGGAGCCGCACGGACGGTAAGTATGCTGCTCCCCCGCTCCCCACTACACTTTACTATGGCTGCCGGGACTTTAGCGTCCCGGCAGCCATGGTAACCACTCTAAAAAAGCTAAACGACGTTTAGCTTAAGGCCGGATCCGGATCAATGCCTTTCAATGGTCATTAATTCCGGATCCGGCCTTGCGGCAAGTCTTCAGGATTTTTGGCCGGAGCAAAAAGCGCAGCAGGATTTCACTCCATTCAGAATGCATTAGGATAAAACTGATCAGGATTCTTCCGGCATAGAGCCCCGACGACGGAACTCTATGCCGGAAGAAAAGAACGCAAATGTGAAAGAGCCCTTACCGGAAAAGAACTGATCAGGATTATCCCCATGCATTCTGAATGGAGAGTAATCCGTTCAGGATGCATCAGGATGTCTTCAGTTCAGTCGTTTTGACTGATCAGGCAAAAGAGAAAACTGCAGCATGCAACGGTTTTCTCTCCGGCGAAAGAAACTGAAGACTTGCCTGAATGCCAGATCCGGCATTTTTTCCCATAGGAATGTATTAGTGCCGGATCCGGCATTCAAAATACCGGATCCGTCCTTCCGGCCTGCGAAGACCGGTAAAAATGTGAAAAAAATGTACAAGACGGATCCGTCTGTCTGCGTGACAAGCGGAGAGACGGATCCGTCCTTGCAATGCATTTGTGAGACGGATCTGCATCCGGATCCGTCTCACAAATGCTTTCAGTCAGCGGCAGATCGGCGGATCCGGCGGCCAGTTCCGATGACGGAGCTGCCTGCCGGATCACACTGCCGCAAGTGTGAAAGTAGCCTTAGAATAGAAAGAGACTTAGTCAGTCCACTCATTCACTACTTGTAAGTTGCAGTACCTTATATTATTAAGTTGACCTGAGTGTCCTGCTTGCTACACACCGTCACCACTAGGTCAGTCTCAGTCCAGTCTGTCTGTCTGTTCGGTATCGGTAGGGCCACACCAGGCCACGCCACGCCACACACTGTCTCGTCTATCTCAGTCAGTCTCTAGTCTCGTCTGGCCCTGGCTGGCTTAAGCAAGATAGACTACAGGCAGTGGGCGGGCTGCTCACGGTGATGTCACGCGCCTAGGAGGAGGAGCAGGAGCGCCTCCCGCACTGCTGCCAGTAGTTGAATGAATTCAGATCAGCTGAGCTAGTCTCGACTAGGTGATGAACAGCACTGCCACTGAGTCTGACTCAACTGGTATGGGGTTGGGGGCGGGGCTTATGACGTACCGGGGGCAGGGCTTATGACATGGTGCGGCGGCAGTGGGTGGAGAGTGAGACTAGAAGAGAGTGAGAGAGACCGCAACGGCAGTATGGCACCCGGGCACCAAGACTCAGATCATCAGACTGAGATGTGTGAACTTAGATGTCCAGTAGGAGTGCCTACACAGTGCGCAGCAGGCAGCACAGACCAACACTAGTATCAAAATGAATGGGGGACATTTTAGTTAGGAGGGCACATGGGGGGGGGGGCACAGCTTGATGTAGCGGGGGCCGTGGCCCCCTCTGCCCCCCCCCCGGCGCCACCACTGAATTGTTCTATTATACCTTTTAGGTTTTGGGCACACATCTTTGAAGAAACATTTGTCTGAGCTTACATAACCCCCCATATGATAAATAGAATGAAAAAGGATATCATCATTGTTCAGGAGGTGGGTCAGGATTCACAATTCTTTTACAGTGGGATGCGTGTATCCAAGTCTTTTTTGCCTCCAGTTTCACTGAGGTAGCTGTGGTGAGCAGTACTTGGTAAGGCCCCTCAAATCTGGGTTCCATTATCTTTCTAACATGTTTCTTTACCAGGACCCAGTCTCCGGGCTGCAACTTGTGACTTCCAGGAATCTGTTCAGGATCTGGAAGTGAAGAAAAAACTTGAAAATGTAGATCAGTCAAATGTTTGCATAGAGCAATCACATAATCAGCTAGACAGTCATACTGTAATGCAAGCTGTTCTGGAAAATACTCTCCTAACTTAGGGGCACTACCAAATAGGATCTCAAAGGGGGATAGTTTCTCTTTTCCCCTGGGGGTATGGCGAACACTGGCCAGGGCAATTTGAAGGGTTTCTCGCCATGGTTTGCCAGTCTCTTGGGCCATCTTCAGCATCTTTAGTTTCAGAGTGCCGTTCATTCTCTCTACTTTTTCACTGCTTTGTGGTCGGTATGGTGTATGAAAGGCCAAGTGCGTTCCCAGAGCTGTCCATATTTCCTGTGCAATGTCTGCATTGAAAGCAGTCCCTTGATCACTCTCGATCACTTCAGGTACCCCGAACCGGCAAACCACTTTGTTCAACAACTTCTTCACAGTGGTTTTCGCTGTCTGGTTCTTAATGGGGTAGGCTTCTGGCCATCCAGAGAACATGTCTACAACCACCAAAGCATAATGAAACCCCTGTGCAGGGGGCATTTGGATGTGGTCGATTTGGATCCTTTGGAAAGGATACAAGGGTTTTGCTAGGCACTTTGTGGGAACCTTCTCCAGCTTCCCTAGATTGCACTTGGCACAGACCATGCAGCTGTTCACATATCGAGAGGTGTAAGTGGAGATGGCGGGTGCAAACCATATGGAGGATATGAGATTGTTCATGGCTGTCTTTCCTATATGTGTGGATCTATGGGCCCAATAGACTACATTTGGATATAAACTTCTCGGTAGGCACAGCAGGTGGCCCAATCTCCATATTCGGTCTTCATCTGGGCCAGCCTCTTTCTGAGCCCACACATCATACTCATCATCTGTAGCCTCACGTTGTCTGTCTTCCAAGATCTCCTTAGTGAGGAAGAATCCCTTTGGAATTCCACCTTCTCCCCTGGCCACTTTACCTGGAGCGAAAGCCATTATGGTGCTGAGATCCTTCATTTCCCTCACTGCCGCTTCTTTAGCTGCCTTGTCTGCCAGAGCATTCCCCTGGGCCTCTGGAGTTTCCGCCTTTGAATGGGCTTTGATCTTCAAAATTGCAGCTTGTATGGGGAGGCTCAGAGGTTCCATCAGTGCCTGCACAGCTTCCGCATTCTTCACAGGTGTGCCTCCTGCTGTCAGAAACGTCCTGCTTTTCCATATTGGTCCAAAGTCATGGGCTACTCCAAAAGCATAACGTGAATCAGTATACAGGTCCTTCTAAAAAAATTTGCATATTGTGATAAAGTTCATTATTTTCTGTAATGTACTGATAAACATTAGACTTTCATATATTTTAGATTCATTACACACCAACTGAAGTAGTTCAAGCCTTTTATTGTTTTAATATTGATGATTTTGGCATACAGCTCATGAAAACCCAAATTTCCTATATAAAAAAATTTGCATATTTCATCCGACCAATAAAAGAAAAGTGTTTTTAATACAAAAAAAGTCAACCTTCAAATAATTATGTTCAGTTATGCACTCAATACTTGGTTGGGAATCCTTTTGCAGAAATGACTGCTTCAATGCGGCGTGGCATGGAGGCAATCAGCCTGTGGCACTGCTGAGGTATTATGGAGGCCCAGGATGCTTCGATAGCGGCCTTAAGCTCATCCAGAGTGTTGGGTCTTGCGTCTCTCAACTTTCTCTTCCCAATATCCCACAGATTCTCTATGGGGTTCAGGTCAGGAGAGTTGGCAGGCCAATTGAGCACAGTAATACCATGGTCAGTAAACCATTTACCAGTGGTTTTGGCACGGTGAGCAGGTGCCAGGTCGTGCTGAAAAATGAAATCTTCATCTCCATAAAGCTTTTCAGCAGATGGAAGCATGAAGTGCTCCGAAATCTCCTGATAGCTAGCTGCATTGACCCTGCCCTTGATAAAACACAGTGGACCAACACCAGCAGCTGACATGGCACCCCAGACCATCACTGACTGTGGGTACTTGACACTGGACTTCAGGCATTTTGGCATTTCCCTCTCCCCAGTCTTCCTCCAGACTCTGGCACCTTGATTTCCGAATGACATGCAACAGTCCAGTGCTGCTTCTCTGTAGCCCAGGTCAGGCGCTTCTGCCGCTGTTTCTGGTTCAAAAGTGGCTTGACCTGGGGAATGCGGCACCTGTAGCCCATTTCCTGCACACGCCTGTACACCATGGCTCTGGATGTTTCTACTCCAGACTCAGTCCACTGCTTCCGCAGGTCCCCCAAGGTCTGGAATCGGTCCTTCTCCACAATCTTCCTCAGGGTCCGGTCACCTCTTCTCGATGTGCAGCGTTTTCTGCCACACTTTTTCCTTCCCACAGACTTCCCACTGAGGTGCCTTGATACAGCACTCTGGGAACAGCCTATTCGTTCAGAAATTTCTTTCTGTGTCTTACCCTCTTGCTTGAGGGTGTCAATGATGGCCTTCTGGACAGCAGTCAGGTCGGCAGTCTTACCCATGATTGCGGTTTTGAGTAATGAACCAGGCTGGGAGTTTTTAAAAGCCTCAGGAATCTTTTGCAGGTGTTTAGAGTTAATTAGTTGATTCAGATGATTAGGTTAATAGCTTGTTTAGAGAACCTTTTCATGATATGCTTATTTTTTTTAGATAGGAATTTTGGGTTTTCATGAGCCAAAATCATCAATATTAAAACAATAAAAGGCTTGAACTACTTCAGTTGGTGTGTAATGAATCTAAAATATATGAAAGTCTAATGTTTATCAGTACATTACAGAAAATAATGAACTTTATCACAATATGCTAATTTTTTTAGAAGGACCTGTAGATGTTTGCAGTTTTCCCTCCTGCCATCTTGCAAGCCTCAGTCAGAGCTATTAATTCAGCCTCCTGTGCTGATTTATCTGGTGGAAGGGGTTGTTGCTGTAATATTGTTTCCATTGAGGTAACTGCATATCCTGTGGAATTTCCCTGTTTCATCTGTGTATCTAGATTCATTCACAAACAGTGTTAAGTCTGGGTCCAGAATAGGAGTTTCTTTGATGTTCCATAGGGGCTCAGTTTCTTGTTCAATTAATTGTAGGCAGTCATGGGCTTCACCATTATAAAACTCATCATCTGAGTATGTGGGATCGATGTTGTCATCCTTCTGGAGACCCCCCTTGAGGGAAAGGAAGGAGTGAAGCTGGATTGAGGACATGGCATCTGCCGATAGTGACCGTATCCGGAAGTAAGAGAGAGCACTGCATTCTGAGATGTCTAGCTGCAGACAAGTGTTTTGGCTGAGTCTGCTGAAGGATGGCTGATATGTCATGAGGGGCCAGAATTTTAAGTGAATGACCTAGGACAACATCAGCCGTTTTGTCCACTAGTAAGTGACATGCATGAATGGCTCGTATACATGATGGATTTCCTCTGGCCACTGGGTCAAGTCTGGCCAACTAGTAGCCCAGAGGGCGACTGCGGCCTCCATGTAGTTGGGTTAGCACACCTGTGGCATATCCTTGACGTTCCATGACGTAGAGTCTGAATGGTAAGTTATAGTTCGGGAGGCCCAAGGCTGGAGAGGATATGACTGCTTGTTTTAATAGTTCAAAGCATTGTTTGGCCTCAGAGGTGAGGTAGAAAGGCTGAGTAGGAACACAATCATACAAGGGCTGCATGAGGATTGAAGCATCCAGAATCCATGGTCGGCACTATGAGATTAGTCCTAGAAAGGCTTGAAGTTGTTTTGGTGTTGTAGGCTCAGTCATCTTCATGACCGCTGTCTTCCTATCTTCAGTCAGGTGTTTAGCCCCAGGGCTGAGACAATAGCCCAGAAAGACCACCTTGTCCTGACACCACTGGATTTTCGCAAGATTGACGTTGCATCCTTGTTGAGCCAAGAAGAGTAGTAGTGCAACAGAAGCTTCTCTGCATGTTTGTGCAGTGTCAAATCATCCACATATTGCAGGAGTGTCACTCTATCATGCTCCATTCTCCATTCATCCAGTATGGAAGACATGGCTTCACTGAACTGAGAAGGATTGTTCTGTGCTCCTTGGGGCATGACCGTCCAGGTATATTGGCATCCAGCATGTGTGAAAGCAAACAGATATTGACTGTCTAGATGAGGTGGCACTGAGAAGAAGGCATTTGCCAAATCAATTACAGTGAAATGGGTGGCTTCTGGAGGCACACATGACAAAAGAGTATATGGGTTTGATACCACTGGTGTTTCCAGGACTGTAACTTCATTGACAGCCCGTAGATCTGGTCGTAGGGCTTGTCGTGCTAAGATGTCTATTTGTCAAGACAGTTTGGCTACCATCAGATCCAGTTCCTTCCCTTTCTCTACCCTGGACATATCATCCAATTCAGGTGGTTCCTCATCTGCTACACCTGTACTCTCCTTGTCCTCATCGTCTGTTCTCTGGTCCTCCATTCTATTGGATTTTGCAGCTCCTGTCCTCTTCACTCCCACCTCATGATTGGCACCATTGGTTTCCCTCTTTGTGACACTCCCTTTTCTGGTACGTAGTACGTGCCGTCAGCATTTATGACTGGATATATGGGCGCTGGCAGGGGGGGCATGGGCTGAGTTGGCTCCTGTGTTTCCCCAAGGGAGATGAGAGGCGGTACATTATTATCTGGAGCCACAAGGGGGGGAGCTGAGGGGTTTGCAGCTACTGCTATCAGAGAGGAGGTGCTACAAGGCCTGGGGGCTCCACATGCCAGGCAAGGGTTATGTGCGTCTGGGTTTTTCTGCCTGCATACATTACAAACCCACCCCTCAGGTCTCTGTTGGGGGAGGGCACTTTTCAACAGGGGCTGTGAGTTCCTTTGTTTGTGATCACCATGATAGGGTGGTGGCTCATCTGGTCCCACAGTATACATATACATCTTTGTTTTTTCATCCCATCTTTCTGTCCCTCCAGTTGCCATAAATCGACTTGCCGCTCCGTGCCATGCCTGCGCTGCACCTAATAATCCTTCATCATTCAGCTTTCCCCGACATCGCTGTACCAGTCTTTTCAATATTTCAGCATTCAATTCTCCATTAATATCACATTCTGCAATCTTCATTAACTTCTTATAATTTTTTACATGTTGACTTTCTCCTTCATGTGAGTGGGACTGGCCCATCTCAACAGCAGTATTTCAGACTGACACACAAAACAGAGGAGTGATCAGGCACCTTTAACCCTATCCTCCGCAGACAAAGGATTCACCCTCCCCTCTGGTTGGCTCAAATCTGACTATCACGTCTGACTAGTCAGCTGGGACTCCCCGCACATCTTCCCCCTTGGGGGTCAGGCGGATCCGCATGCGTCTTCCTGGGGTCAGGTCAGGTGGAGAATATCTCCGCAGTCTTCCCCCTAGAGGGTCAGGCGGCTCCACGCGTCTTCTTGGCCAGGTCAGCCAAAGTTTACTTGTCCCACACCTCGGCGCTACAGCTTCCCCTTCCAAACCAGGAGGTTACTGTCCCTTCCCTTTGTCTGTGGTCTTACCGTCAACTCACTCCTAAGATAAATCACAGACACACACAAAACATATATACACCAGAGTGATCTATAAATTCAGACTATTGGTTCTATAGACTCCAAGCTTTCAGCATTACAGCCGACTACTATACTTACATCGGTACCACCTCACAGCAGACTGAGCTATCTGAGCATGACGAAGTAAATAGCAGAAAGGCAGATAAGATAAAAACGTTTTCTCACCTTTCTTTTGAGGCTGCAGTCCTCTCCCTTCTGCCGTTCGTCAAGCTCAGGGACCCCTCTGGTCAGCTGTTGGATGCTACCTTCGCTTAGAGTCCCATCTGGGGTGCCAACTGTTAAAGTCGCCCTAAATTAGAGCATTTGAGATGCACTCTGGTGCTCCAAATCAATGTAACCCCAAGCATTTGAGATGCACTCTGGTGCTCCAAATCAATGTAACCCCCAGAGATAACACTAACATCTGCGCATTGTGCACCACTTTGGAATGTGAACTAATGTAAACATCAAGTAGACGCCATATTCTAATGGCGTCTATTCTAACAATAACACTGCATACGTCCTGTGTGACACTTCATGGAGGTGCTTCTCTATAGGCAGTGAATAATATGTATATATCATCAAACCATATGATTGGCTTATGCATTCCTCCACTGTCTATACACCTCCCTTGGGACACCTGTACAAAGATGAGAAAACAGACACTGCCCACAGCACAGCTCTTTGTCCCCCCCTCTCTTCTCCAGTCTTGAAACAAAGAGGGGGTGGGAGGCACTTGTAAGGAGAAAAAGTTTACTAATTACAGTCCTAGAGATACAAAATATAGACTAAAATTCACACATCTCTATCAGGGACCTCTGCACAGAAAGTTGTTAGCAACGCTATTCAGGAACTGGAAGGAGAGGCTGACAACCTTCTGATCCTTGTCCCAAAGTTAGGCCCTGAAAGTCTCTTGTAGAAATCTGTTCATCCCTAGAGCAGGGAACCTCTCTGCATCTATCCTCTGTTGGGACAGGAAGAACACTGGAGGGTGGAGGTGGAAGGAACCCTTTAACCTCTCTATTTCCTGTCCCAAGAAAGTCAAAGGGGAACAACCTCCTGTGGTGCTGTCATGAGGCATGAGTTGGAAATGCAGTGCAATCTGTAGGCATTATGTTACAAAGCAGGAGGCGCTCAGCAGATTGATGTATGCTTTTGTGGGAAAAGACACAATTAATTATACCACCACACTAAGTGAGTGTGTAGTGGTATCTAGTTACACCCAAATATAGCAGATTTATTATGTAAACTGGAAATCATAAAACGTAACATTTACTAAGTCATTTAAAATAGTGGTTACCACTGGGTGAGAGACAACTATAACATGTTCCTCCACTATACCAAATCATATAAATGATAAAAAGGGTGGGTCTTACCACGTCTTTGCAAGATCCACAACCTATGGAGGAAGGTCCTGGCAGTTGGTGATACCTGGAACCAGCGTGACCAGGGTGCTTGTGTTGGGCTTGGCACTTAGACAGCTCCTAATATACCCCATTATGGCTTTCCTACCTCAATGAGGGTTAGGGGCTGTTCTTATTGCCTGCCTAGCACACATGGAGCACCTGCCCCGACAGGGGCGACCCCACACCGAACCTTTCCCTCAGTATGGGTCTAGTATTCTGTATAGCCCTAATTACAAAGCCCTACATGCCATGTTTCTGTCTTGCTTTTCAGACATCATCAGGGGACTTCACACATGTATTCAAGGGCAACTAAAAATAAAATCACAAACATTCACTAAATACAGGTCACACATATTTCTGAGTGCCGCATATAGAGTAACTTTTTAACAGACTCAGATTACTTACTAAAGATCAAGGTAATTTTGGCCTTGTATCTTCACTCAGGATAGTGGATAGTTCTTATCCTTGCTGTAACATGGGAAGTGTCCCATGTCAGCCAGTGTCTCACCTCAAACAGCGGTGATTTGGGTGAGCACTCAATAATTGTTGTCAACCTCCTTATATTCCCCACCTCCCAGTGGGTGTACGCCCCCCTGATTACCTGCCTCACCTGTCCGTGTCCATAGAGGTGCATGTTACTGCAGTGGTGCGGGCTAACCGGAAGCGAGGTAAGGACCTGCGTCTGAGCGTCACTAGTTACATAGCAACCTCTAGGTTCATATCCCCACGGCCCGATCACAAAGCAAATGGTAACTTGCCTACTTTTTATATGCATGCACAATCGCACTCAGGATTTAAATTGGCAGGACAGCCGAGCCCACGCCGCGATACTCAACATGTCAGCTGCCGGCTGGGTCATGGAGACAAATACATTTACTTCAATATATGGTATAATGTCCATATTCCATCCAATTGACTATTCATTTTACTGGCCAAATCAACCATCAAATCTCGCATGCTCATCACTTCCGATGAGCAAATGCGAGTTTAAGGGAGGTTTGGCCAGATTGCTGCACCCCTACTAGTTTCACTTTTGAATGGTGGAATCCTACTGCAACTTATTCCAAATGGGCAATAGTCATATAAAACAACAGTAATTCTGTTGTTCATTCAGGCCGGACAGGTGGACCGTCTTAAGATAGAAGATCCATTTCGCTTCGCATTGAAGGATCCTCTTGTCAAAGTCGCCCGTCTCATTCCTGGCTTGATTTTTTCAATCCCCACGAAGGAAAGGCAATCCAGCCTACCGTCATGTTCGGTGTTCACATGTCGTGCCACCGATGTGTCTCTACCATTTTTTATATCGCTCACATGCTCTCCTATCCTTCTCCTCAATTCTCTACCTGTCTTACTGACATATTCTTTTCCACATTCACATGTGATTTTGTATACTAATCCCATGCTTCTGCAGTTAATGATGTCCTTGACTATGTATGTTTTGCCGGTATTGTTGCTCTTAAATGACTTTGCCTTGGTCATAAAGGGGCACGCCACACATCTTCAGTAAAACTTGTAATTTATAAATTTAATCTCTGCTCTCTCTGACTTGTTCACGAGGGAGGTGTTACCAGTGACTGACAGTGGCATTAGAGGCAGAGGTTGCTAAGAACTGTATGCACCCTTAAAGGCTATGTACACCTTCAGGTGCAATTTTTCACTATGACTGCATTTTAGGCTAAAATATTTTCTATTGGCCTTTATTAAAAATATTGAGCCATTCTGTCACAAAAGGTTAACTTTTTCTAACTGTGTGACTGGTACTTTCACTTTGTGCTAGTCATCTAATATACCTTATCGCTAAACTACTAAGACGTCATAAACATGTCTTTAAGCCACATTCATTATCAGTAAAATAAATACTGAGCTGTAATCAATGTTTATAATGTCAGAGAACAGAGATAAGGAGCAGTTAGGTCCCCAAATGACTGAAAAGACAAAAAAATCCACAGGCTGTTACAACAGTATCTCAGGTATGTACACAAAAAAATATTTCTTATTTTTAATAAAGAACAATTGAAAAGATTATTTTTAGCTCAAAATAAGTACAATGCAATAATAAAATAAAATTGCCCCCAAAGGTGTACATAGCCTTTAAGCTGGATTTACTCTGCTTGTCAGGAAGGTTGTCTGGAATGAATGTTCATACAAATGCTCCCGATAATATGCCTGTGTAAGGCTACTTTCACACTTGCGTTCGTCGGTCCGCTCGTGAGCTCCGTTTGAAGGAGCTCACGAGCGGACCCGAACGCCTCCGTCCAGCCCTGATGCAGTCTGAATGGAGCGGATCCGCTCAGACTGCATCAGTCTGGCGGCGTTCAGCCTCCGCTCCGCTCGCCTCCGCACGGCCAGGCGGACAGCTGAACGCTGCTTGCAGCGTTCAGCTGTCCGCCTGGCCGTGCGGATCCGTTCAGACTTACAATGTAAGTCAATGGGAACGGATCCGCTTGAAGATGACACCATATGGCTCAATCTTCAAGCGGATCCGTCCCCCATTGACTTTACATTGAAAGTCTGAACGGATCTGCTCAGGCATCTTGCGCACTTAGAAATTTTTCTAAGTTATTAATGCAGACGGATCCGTACTGAACGGAGCCTCCGTCTGCATTAATATGATCGGATCCGTTCAGAACGGATCCGATCAAGCGCAAGTGTGAAAGTAGCCGTAAGGTGCCGCAGATCACCTGATGAACAAGTGAAATGCAGTGAAATAATCTTTCATGCAGACAACTCAATCATTGTTTCTGAGCAGCAGATTGTGCTGTGTAAACAGTGACCTGTTGCCTAGAAACAATTACTCTGTACGAGTACAAGCAATGGCAGTAGCGATCACTCATCCTCATACAGTGGAGGTGATTGCCGCATGTAAATGCAGCTCTTCACGTACACTGAGGAACAGTATTTATTGGGAAAGAACGTTTCCTTCAGAATAATTGCATGCTCAATAGGGCTAAGTAAATACAGCATTATGACCACATATGGGGTGTTGCTATATTCAGGAGAAAAAAATGAAAGGAGAAAACTAATTTTACCCCTTGTGAAAATGAAAAAATTGGGCCTAAAGGGACATTTTCTTGTACAAAATGTAATTTTTCATTCTCACAGCCATCTGTTTGTAAATTCTATAAAAGGCTTGTTAGGTCAAAGTGCTCACTACAATCCTTGAAAAATTCCTTAGGGGGTGTAGTTTCCAAAATGGGCTTATTTATTGGGGGTTTCTACTATAGGGGTACCTCAGGGTCTGTTCAATTGCGACTTGGCACTCGAGAACAAATAATTTTCGCACCATAAGACCAAAAAGTGGGGGGAAATGTCAGTGTGTCTTATGGAGTGAATACTAATGATCGCTTCCATTATGGAAGTGGTGATCTGTATGCAGGAGGCATGGGGAGTGGTGAGTGAAGCGCCGCCCTGGCTGTACTCACCGCTCCTTGCTCTTATGCCAGAGGCCCACTGGAGGCATCTTGACTTACAGCATCAGGATGTAGTGCACATAGGCGTGCAATATGACCTGATGCTGTCTAACGTCACTTCACAGTGCAGTACTGGGTATCACGATCCCTCCTGTGACAGAGGTTAGAAGATCTGATAGACTTGCATCACATGAGGTTTTCACTTTGCAGTGTTGTTGGTATGACCACACCTCTTGTTTCAGGTGTAGCTTGTGGTCATTACTGCTCCTCTATTTAGTCTGGACTCACACTTCTTACCATGCGGTTGATATTCTCTGCCTGGAGTTGGAAGAGCTGATGTGTGCTCCTCATAAGAGTTCCTGCTCATCCATTTTCTATTAAAGATAAGTGTACTTCTCTTGGTATTTTGTTGCTCCCAATTGCTTGTTGTTTACTAGGCAGGGAGACGCTGGTTCGATCATCTGGGAAGGAACCAGTAGTCTCAGACCCGGTCATTATCCTAGGGATTTTCAGGGTTTCTAAGGCCTAGGTTTCCGGAGTATGAATATTCCCACCTTCAGGGTCTATTTATACTGAAAGGAGTTAGGGCTAGGTTTAGAGTTTCCTTAGGTCAGGGATGGGCAAACTGAGGCACTACAGCTGTTGTAAAACTACAACTCCCAGTCTGCCTACAGCTATCAGCATGGCATGATTGGATTTCTAGTTTTACAGCAGCTAGAGAGCCACAGTTTGCCCATCCCTGCCTTAGGTGGTCACCATTTCCCTTTCCCTAGCCTTGAGGCCTAGTTCCTGGTCATTTTCCTTCTGTTGTGTTGCTGGTGTTCCTCCCCTTCCCATACACTCTGACACTGGATTGGCAGAAGACCAGAGAGCGGTGAGTGTCAGCGCAGTCTGGTGCTGGGGAGGCAAGTAAATTATTATTTTTTGTCTGATGGAGGATGAGGTTGAGGTTCTGATCTGAGAAGGAATGAGGGTCTGATCTGAGGACTGATGGAGCTTGGGAATCTGATCTGAGGTCTGATGATTTTTTTTTTTTTTTATTATTTTCCTCCTCTATATCCTATGCATGCCTTATGAAACAAAAACAGATTTTTTTATTTTCACTGCCAAGTGTTTCTAAATTTAATGAAACTCTTGTTGAGTCAAAGCGCTAATTACACCCTACAAAAAATTCCTTGGGGGGGGGTGCAGTTTCAAAAATGTCGTCAATTTTTTGGGGTTGCCATTGTACAGGTAACCTCAGGGTCTCTTCAAATGCAACATGATGCCTGAAAACCATTTCAGCAAAATCTGCCCTAAAAAAAAACATGTGGTGCTACATCCATTCTGAGCCCTGCTGTCACCCCATACAGCAGTTTATGAATTCAATAAATATTGAGGGGTTTTTTTTTCTTGCTTTTAAACTGACAATTTACAGGAAAAAATGGATAAGAATGGCAAACTTGCAAAAATAAAGTGAGTTTTTAAATTTCACCTCCAATTTGCTTTAACCCCTTTGGGACACAGCCTTATTTCACCTTAAGGACCAGGCCATTTTTTGCTAATCTGAACAGTGTCACTTTAAGTGGTGATAACTTTAAAATGCTTTGACTTATCCAAGCCATTCTGAGACAGTTTTTTCGTCACATATTGTACTTTATGACACTGGTAAAATGGAGTAAAAAAATGTATTTATTTATTTATTTATAGAAAATTACCAAATTTAGCAAAAATTTGTAAAAAATTGCAAATTTTCAAGTTTTTCTATACTTCTATAATACATAGTAATACCTCCAAAAATAGTTATTACTTTACATTCCCCATATGTCTACTTCATGTTTGGATCATTTTGGGAATGATTTTATTTTTTGGGGATGTTACAAGACTTAGAAGTTTAGAAGCAAATCTTGAAATTTTTCAGAAATCTCAAAAACCCAATTTTTAGGGACCAGTTCAGGTCTGAAGTCACTTTGCGAGGCTTACATAATAGAAACCACCCAGAAATGACCCCATTCTAGAAACTACAACAAGAGTTGATGGCAAATGGAGATAGAATTTCAGAATTTAGATTTTTGGGCAAATTTTCCATTTTAACCCATTTTTTCCACTAACAAAGCAAGGGTTAACAACCAAACAAGACCATCTTTATTGCCCTGACTCTGCCGTTTACAGAAACACCCCATATTTGGTTGTACACTACTGTACGGCCACACAGTAGGGCGTAGAGGGAAAGGTGCGCCATATGGTTTTTGGAAGGCAGATTTTTCTGGACTGTTTTTTTGACACCATGTCCCATTTGAAGCCCCCCTGATGCACCCCTAGAGTAGAAACTCCATAAAAGTGACCCCATCTAATAAACTACACCCCTCAAGGTATTCCAAACTTTTGGTTTTTTGTGTGGTTTTTTGGGGGCTAATTTTTATGGACTGGTTTATTTATATTGTGTCCTGTTTCAACCCCCCTGATGCACCCCTGGAGTAGAAACTCCCTAAAAGTGACCCCATTTTGGAAACTACGGGATAAGGTGGCGGTTTTGTTGGGACTATTTTTAGGGTAAATATGATTTTTGGTTGCTCTCTAATATATTTTTGTATCTCTAAAGTCTAAGTCATTTTTATTTTATTTTTTGCCGATTATATTAGGTAGGGGCTCATTTTTTGCGGGATGAGGGGACGGTTTTAATGGCACTATTTTGGGGGCTATATGACTTTTTAATTGCTTGCTATTAAACTTTGCTATGCAAGGTAAAATCTTTTTTTGCACTGTTTTTTTTTTTTGGGACAGTTAATCTGGGGGGGGTTAGGTCATGGGGTATTTTTATAGAGGAGATTATTACCAACGCGGATATACTTTTTGTAAAGTATACTTTTTTTAAAGTTATTTTAGTTTTTACATTTTTTTTGGGGTGTTTCAAGTCTGAGAACCATAGTTTTTTTTATCCGATCGTCAGTGGCTACATTGGGATATAAATTTAGTACTCCATGGAAGTGTGGTACTCCCTGAAGCAACCAATAATGCAGAGGCCCGGATGATCACGGCACGTGTCACATTGAGTAGTGGTGTCCTTCCGTATCCCCCTCCTGTGACACAATCTGCACCTTTTTGGGGTTCGTCCCTTCTTTCCAGTTTGGGGGACCACACCTGGAAAGTGTTGGCCAGGGACGATCCGGGCACCTCCAGTTCCCGAGGTACTCTGGCCTGCTCCTTGCCGGTCCGAAAAGATCAGGGCCTTGAGGACTGCCTCATAGAACTAAAGGAATGTTCCTGTGTTGCCAGCACTCTGGGACAGCACAAAAGAGTTGTACATGGCAACCTGCACCAAGTAGACCGTAACTTTTTTGTACCATGCCTGGGTTTTGCGCATGGCATTATATGGCTTGAGGACTTGATCAGAGAGATCAACTCCTCCCATATACCGATTGTAGTCGACCGATACAATCGGGCTTCAGGACCGTTGCCGCGGTACCTCGCACAGGGACAGGTGTGATGCCGTTACCATGAATTGTGGACAGTACAAGGACATCCCTCTTGTCCTTATATCTGACCAGCAACCGGTTTCCAGTGGTAAGGGCACGGGTCTCACCCCTGGGGATAAGTACCTGGAGGGGGTGGGCAGAGAGGCCGCATTGATTTTTCCCGAACGGTCCCACAAGCAGACGTGGATCTGGCAACGAGGGACTGTAACAAGGGGATACTATTACAAAAGTTATCCACGTAAAGGTGGTAACCCTTATCTAGCAGTGGGTGCATAAGGTCCCACACAAGTTTCCCGCTAACACCCAGAGTGGGGGGACTTTCTGGGGGTTGAATACGGGAATCTCGCCCCTCGTACACACGAAACTTGTACGTCATGTGTCCTGAAGAGGTTACAGGGAATCTATCAGCAGCGACCTCCCCATCAAACTGTTAGCATAGACACATAGTTGTGGCTCACTTGATTAAAATGCTTTTTTTTTTGTTGTTAATCAGAGACAAAGCATAATACACATTTCTTTATATGCAACTTAGGCCTTGGTGTAACAAGAACATCACCATTGCACTTGTTGCACCAAGCTTCACTGATTTCTGTGGCCAGTCCCTCCTCCACTTAGCCAACAACATTTTAAATTTGTGGGATTTTTTTTCCCTTAAAACTTTTGCCAGCTGCCAGTTACCACTTTTTATTTAGAAATATTGTAGTGTATTGTGCCGTTTGTTATTCTATCAACGCTTTGCTCAGATTCTGCAGTTGCTACTAAGACATCCAAAAGGGGCATTACATGTTGCTAAGGGGCTAATGTGCATTATCCCACAGAATATAAACAATTGCTGGGATTCCTACTGATGTTGAGAACAGGCATTCCATCATCTCCAATGGAGCAGAAGCTAGAGAAGACATCTTGCAACACCATTCATTTTCTAGCGGCACTCACAGAAACAGCAGAGTGCCATATACATTTGGATCAAAATGCAGCCTAATTTAAACCGACAATCTTGCAAATGTCAATTAATTCAGATATTCTGGTTATAGGAAATGCTTCTCTACTCAGAGTCTCCCTTCCCCTGCTTTTTAGATGTTTGTGTCAGGCGCTTCTACCCACTTATACTGTGTCTGATCCCTCCTCTCCTGCTCCAACTGTTGACAGTAAATTATGAGAGCAAAAATAAATAAAAAATAAATAGTAATTGTTCATTATCCATAATCTAGTAAAAATATAAATTTGTGATTTTGATCATAAATCACCCAGTACTAGCCAATAACTTAATAGTATTGAGTTTTCACAACGATTGACAGGCACTGTACAATGTTCCAGTTCCCATGCAGTCCACTTGTTATCTTGTGGAAGTATCTGGCCACAGGTGATCACTGTAGATCCTAGCATCAGGAAACCAGAGAACCCCTGTTGCAAACAGGAATTGTCCAACTCAGGCTACTTTCACATCTGCGTCTTCCTTTCCGGTTTTGAAAACCGGCAGAGAATCTCAAAACCAGAGATTTTCAATGGGGACAAAAAAAACGGAACAGATCAGATCGGAGTGCACCAGAATGTATTCTGTTCCAGTTTGTTGTGTTGTATGGGAACCTGAACATCACCAAAAACCATGTAAGTCAATGGTGGCAGATCCGTTTTTTCATGTCTGGAAACACGATCTATCGCCCACTGACTTGCAATGGTTTTAGTGCTGGATCCGGTATGTTCATTTTTGATATAACATAACTGGATCCATTCTGAACAGACGCAGTCGGTTGTATTATTCAAATAGATGCGTTTTGCTGTGGTTTTGAAATCCCAGGTCAGATCTGAAAACCGGACAGCAATAACGCACATGTGAAAGTAGCCTTAGACAACGCTAAGAATGTTTTGCAGCAATGTTGTACCCACGTTTCCAAATTCCATCATAATTACCCATTATAAAATAAGAAATATTTTGTTGATTCAATTGTCCATTTTATTCAAGAACCATGTACATTAAGCAGCGATAGAAAAGTTATTCATATTACAGAACATACAGAAATTGTTTGGCTTTTAAGACACAAGTCAATATTTGCAGATAAACCTGCTTGATTTTACACATTTCAAGACACTTGCTGTGTTCCAGAAAATATTTCATCTCAAAAAAGCTGCCAAAGAATAGCCTATTTTACTAAAACAGTGGAAATATTCTTGACAAACCACCCCACAAGTCTACAGAACAAATGATGCATTATTAAATACACAGTATCTAAAGTATAGAATGAAAAAGAAATTCTCTCCTTCAGCATAAAGTTACTTCTGCTTTTCATTTCAAGTTTACAAAAATTAATAAAAAGGCAATCTGAGAATATTGTTTGGCATCCTGCACTTTAAAGGTTGCAGTCTTGCATGAGATTTAATAAGGCTCTTTAAGCACATTCTGTACTGAGGGAAACTATTTGCATACAGTTAAAAAAAACATCAAATGTTAGAAATTTTGTTCAGAAAATTCACTCTACATTTCAGTGCAAGAGAAAGATGAAAAATATACAAAAAACAAAAACAAAAAACACTACCTCAAGGAGACTGGAAATTGTTTAAAATTCCTCATCGACAATCACATGAGGAAACAAATCTCCAACCGAAATAAAGTATTTACAATCCAAAATGTACACTACCCAACTGCTGGTGTAAGACGACAAAGTGCGAGCTAAAAATCTACATCTACGTTCTCTATGATCTGCACATTTTGGTATATGGGCTCCATTCATCTAAAGTGGCGTTATAAACTTCAACGGTGTTCAGAAATTCATTTCCATCAAATCCGCCAGCAGCAAATATATAATTTCCAACAGCTACTACACCAGCATTGCTTCTTGGAGACATCATGCTTGCCACCATTTTCCACTCATTTTTGGCAGGGTCATAGGATTCCACACAGCTTAGAGCATGAGAGCCATCAAACCCACCCCCTACATAAAGTTTACCTGTTGAGGGAAAAGAAAGTATTACAATGTACATAGAGGTAAAAGAAAGTGGCTGTAACAGCAATGCATTCTCAAAACGTGCTACGCCCAGAGGGCTATGGGCTTCAGAAATGTTTATTAACCCTTAGGATAATGGAGGTTTTTTCATTTTTGTGGTTTTATTTTTCTTCCCCATCTTCCTTGAGCCATAACATTTTTATTTTTCCATTCACTTAGCTGTATGAGAGCTTGTTTTTTGCAGGACAAGTTGTACTAGAAAAGTGCAAAATTGATTACAAACAGTGCTTCTGATTATGGGTAATTAATTCTGCATTGTAATCTGTAGCACTGTTTGTAATCACACTTGCACTTTATATATTCTTCTACTTCATGTTGGAGCAGTATGAATCAGTACCATTGTGCCCCCACCCTCTGGTTTATTTTGTCAAATAAAATACAATATTGATTTCATGCAGTCTGTTAGTTCTTTTATAGGCGTTTGTATTTAATCTTGTACCATAGGCATGCGTGTAATTGACTGTAAATGGTAGTTATTTTGCGGTATTGTGCCTTTTGTTTATTGGTATTCATTTCTTAATGTTTTTCTGCCACCTGCTGCTTCAGCGAGATCTAGAACATTGAATTCAATTACCGGCATCCTCATCGGCTGCAGAGGATGCCGGTAAGAAGCGCTTCTGGGTTTTTCACTTTTTAGATGCAGTGATCTCACTTGATCACGGCATCTAAAAGGCTTTAATGACCGCGATCGGCATTATTGGCGGTCGTAGTAATTAGCTGCGCGTCTCTGCTGTTTGAAACAGAGGAGACCCGCCGGCCATGACACCCGCTGAACGTGCGAGCGGATGCCATGTTTGACCATCACTACAGCGCCGTACATGTATGGCGCTGGTAACGAAGGAGTTAAGGATTTACTGGTTGGGATAAACCCTTAGTACAAGAAGGTGAACCATGTTCCTGCATGGATGTACCCAAGTACACAAGGCAGTTTTATTTTACTAGCATAAAGGTGAAAGACAACTGATTAGGTGTGTTCTACCCTGTTAAAGATCCACCATTATAAGGCCATGTTTGTGTCCTGGATGGAAATACTACTGAACTAAGCTAGAAAACAAATACACCAAGTGGACAGATCTAATTAAAGATATCTTTCTGTAAGAAAAGTAAACATCTTACCATTGAAAACTGCAACTCCTGCACCACGGCGAGCTACATTCATAGGCGCAACTAACGTCCAAGTGTCATTTTCGGGATTATAGCGCTCTACTGAATTCAAACAGTTCCAGGATTCAGCTCCTCCAATGATGTACATATGATTGTCAAGCTCACAAACAGCAGACTGATGTCTTCCTGCAAGGGAGAGAGGAAGAGAAAAAATAAATAAAATTTCAAATCTATCCTCAGAAAGAAGGCAATTGGATTTCCTTACCAAGAAAGAGATTTGGGCACTGATAAGCCCAACAAACTCCATAGACACACCATTAAGATTTCTTAGGGCGTCTACATTTGTTGTACATAGTGAGAAGGCTACTGGTGCATATATTAGATATTTAACCCCTTAATGACCAGCCCGTTTTGGGAACTACTGACAAAGCTATTTTTTTTCCATTGTTGCTTTCCAAGAGCCATTTTTATTTTTTCCATCTATGTAGCTGTATGGGGGAATATTTTTTGCGGGACAAGTTGTAGTTTTCAATGGTGCCATTTTGGGTTACATATAACTTACTGATTAACTTTTATTAACTCTTTCGGGGAGGGGAATAGGAAAATATAGCAATACTGCCCTGAGATTTGTCCGAGTTATACACATTCACTGTCCGACTTCACACCTAGTATTAAAAAAAACCTGCATTTTTCTGCAACAGATCTGAAATTCCACGGCAAGTTCATTTTTCTGTGGAATTTTTTCTTCCATTTATGAGAGTTCTGAAAATCCCATTCACATGTATTTTGCTGCAGAATCCCCAGAGGCATATACACAGTAGGGGGATCATCTTGACATGGCCAAACTGTATAGACATACAACCAAGATACTTACGGATATTTAGGGGAGCACAACTCGCCCATGACTTTGTTAAAGGATCAAACACATCACAGTTTTTGAGGCCCTTCTGACCATAAGGATCTGAGCCTCCAACAATATACAATTTTCCATTGAGGGGACAAACTCCTAAAAACAAATAAAACGTTTTTCAGTTTTGTTACTAGTGAACTTGATAACAGGTTTTACAGTTATGAAACCAAAGACAATGGACTACCTGCATTGCAACGATTTGTTCTGAGCTCTGGAACAGATGCCCATGTGTTGGCTTTAGGGTCATACTTTTCTCCACAGCTTAGATCATCAGAATGACCATTTGATCCCCCAACAACATACAGATCACCCTGCAGAGTTGACAACAACTGTATCAAATCATGCTTTTTGCTGAAATCAATCTCAGGGTTTTATCAAATCAAACTGCTGTCTGCCCTGCTCAAATGCCTTAAGTAATTCAGAACCCTTCTTGTAGGCTAAGGCCTATACACATCACGTATTTTAAGAGGAATTGGCACCAAGGCACATGCAAAACCCCATTCCTATGCTGAATAAAAAACCACAGCTTACCCTATATTTTGTGGATTTGTGCCATGGATTAAAAATATATAGATTCAATTTGAACGTACCATCAAAACTGCCATTTGAAATCGAGCTCTAGGTGTTTTTATAGGAGACAAAAAGGTCCATGTGTCATTGTCTGGATCATAACATTCCACTGTACGTAAGCATTCTTCTCGATTATAGCCACCTATGGGGGAGGGGGATAAGAATTTTATTGCTATGTACAACCCATATTAACAGGGGGGAGAAACACACAGCACCACAATTCTCATCACCTACCTGCTGCTATGAGCTTCCCATTTAATTCAGCGGTTCCCAGCCCTGACCGGGCACAATGCATAGGTGACATTACTTTGTCATTGGAGTCATCTGGTGGTATTTCAAGACTTAGACTCTTCATTAATCGAGGAGTACTTGATGGTGAGCTCAATGGAGTATTGCGGCCATGCAGAAAGATGACACAAAGTGTGCTATTGAGCACAGCCAGACATAAGTAGGTTTTTTCTGAAAGATGAAACATTTTTAGGTCCCATTCTTGCTGTTAACACAGGAGCAATGTTACCGAGTACTGGCCACGTTTTCTTGATCATTTTCTACAAACAGATACCCCATTATTCCCATTCCGACAATTCTCCCACCAGCCTCTGCTTCCTGGTCCCTCTTGACATGCAGGAACTGACTGCTAAGCCAATCATTCACTGAGGTGGGTCAGCACTGTGGCAAGCAATTGCCAGAGCAGTCATTTCCTGCGATGAGGGGGGGCCAGGAAGAAGAGACCAACAGGGATTCGGTAAGATAGGCAACTTATTTTAGAACATTTAGTAATAATTTTTTTTTTTATTTGAATCAGCTGCTCAACACGCTTCAATACATACACTTCCACTTTTATGCCTCAAGCCTCATTCACACCTCAGTGTTTTCCCCATCAGTGATGGTGAGCCAAAACCAAGATTGGAGCCTCCAGAGACAAAGGTATAAGGGGTGTAAGATCTGCACCTGTTCTGTGTTTGTTTAGAGCCTCACTTTTTTTTTTTTTTTTTTTTTAGCCAAAACTATCACTGACTGAACACTGACTTGTGAATGAGGCTTTATTCACAGTGTTTGGTCAGCGATTTCCATCAGCGATTTAGAGCCAAAACTAGGTTCAGCTCTAGGCAAACAGGTGCAAATCTTTCCCTTATACCTTAAAGGCTATATTATACCAACAGATTATCTGACCAATATCGATCTAATCAGACCAATAGTGTGTATAACAAAATATCTGTTTAAACGATCGTTTGACCAATGATTGGTCAGAAATCTGTCAGATAATTTGTTGGTGTAATATATCCCTAAGTCCAGGGAGGGATCCACTCTGGTTTTGGCTCACAAATTACCAATATTTTTTTGGGGGGAGTATTTCTTCATACTCAATTTCTGATCAACTAAGGGAGGGAATATACGAGCCGTCATAGTGGATTCAAGGAAACAGAATTACCGGTAAATCTAATTACGGTTTTCCATTTCATTCACCATGACAGCTACACATGAGAACTACCAGATTACTTGATGGGGGGGGGGGGGGGGGGCGCAACAGGCAACAGCTTGCAGAACTTTCTGGCCAAAGGTCAGGTCTGTAGAAGCAGAGACATATATACGACAATGCTTTATGAATGTATTTATACTTGACCAGGTAGCAGCTCTACAAATCCTGTCAAGGGAAACGCCAGCTTTTTTCCACCCAAGAAGACGCCATTGCTCTAGTGGAATGGGCTCCAACGTTAGCGGTACTAGTAAGACCCGCCATTGAGCAACAGCAGGATATCGTGGTTTTAACCCAACGACCAATGGAGGCTCTGCGAACTGAATAAGGAGGTTGTCGTCCTTCCTAAATTCTTTAGTAGCTGTCAGGTACTGGATAATTGTAATACGTCAAGGAGCTGGAACTGTACTTCAGTTGAATTTTGTGGGTCTGTAGAAAAGGAAGGTAGGATGATTCCCTGATCTCTAAAGAAATTTGAGACCACTTTTGGAAGAAAACCCAGATCTAATCTCAGTACTATTCTGTCCGTAAAAATTGAAAAGGTAGGTTTCTCAGCAGGAGAGGGCCTGAGTTTCTCCCAGGCGGCTAGCTGATGTTATAGCTATTAAAAAATGCTGCTTTGAATGAAAGGTGTTTAATTGAAATCTCTGATAAAGGTGTAAATAGAGACTTCATTAGTCCTCTCCAGACCAAGTTTAAATCCTACTGAGGAACCCTTGGGGTTAGAGATAGTCTTAGGGCCCTTTCACACTTGCGTTGTCCGGATCCGGCGTGTACTCCACTTGCCGGAATTACACGCTGGATCTGGAAAAACGCAAGTGTACTGAAAGCATTTGAAGACGGAGCAGTCTTCAAAATGCGTTCAGTGTTACTATGGCACCCAGGACGCTATTAATGTCCTGGTTGCCATAGTAGGAGCGGGGAGCGGTATACTTACAGTCCGTGCGGCTCCCGGGGCGCTCCAGAATGACGTCAGAGCACCCCGTGCGCATGGATGACGTGTTCCATGTGATCCATGCGCTTGGGGCGCCCTGACGTCACGGATGGTAAGTATGCTGCTCCCCACTACACTGTACCATGGCTGCCAGGACTTTAGCATCCCGGCAGCCATGGTAACCACTTTAAAAAAAGCTAAACGTCGGATCCGGCAATGCGCCGAAACGACGTTTAGCTTAAGGCCGGATCCGGATCAATGCCTTTCAATGGGCATTAATTCCGGATCCGGCCTTGCGGCAAGTCTTCAGGATTTTTGGCAGGAGCAAAAAGCGCAGCATGCTGCGGTATTTTCTCCGGCCAAAAAACATTCCGTTCCGGAACTGAAGACATCCTGATGCATCCTGAACGGATTTCTCTCCATTCAGAATGCATTAGGATAATCCTGATCAGGATCCTTCCGGCATAGAGCCCCGACGACGGAACTCTATGCCGGATCCGGACAACGCAAGTGTGAAAGGGCCCTTAGTTTGGAGGCAGCTCTTATAAAATCTTTTTATCCATCTATGGTTGCCCAAGTCCATGTCATAGAAATCCCCCTAAAAGGTGGAGACCTAGGCCTTTAGCGTACTAGGTCTAAGGCCGATATCCAACCCCCTCTGTAGAAAATCTAACATTTTCTGGATACATGGGGGCGACCCATTCGGGGAGACCTCCCCTAGCCAACTACAGTATCTTTTTCAGATATATAGCCGGAGGTGACTTTCTACCTGCTAGATTTCAAAAGTAGTAATGACTTCTTTCTTCCAAAAGCCCTTTATTTTTTTAAGATTTCGCTTTCAGGATCCAGACTGATAGCTTGAACAGGCTGGGGTCCTGATGAAGAATTGGGCCCTGCGATAGAATGTCCTTCTGAAATGGTATTTTCCACGGTTTTTCCAGTCATCTCCTTTGGGATGGAGAACCAGCTAGGGGACCACTAGTATCACTGTTACTAGGTCAGTTAATATCTTCTGCAAGACCCGAGGGATTAGGGCCCAGGGAGGAAAGGCTTTTGCGAGGTTCCAAGTCCACCTGACAAACCGTCGACAGCCCATAGTTCTTCTCTGGGATTTAAAGGGTTTCTGTCATGAGAAATAATGTTATGTAGCTGACGGATATTAGCGATGTGCTAATGTCAGCAGTACATAGCAGTATGCTTTATAACTCCCTGCCTGACGCAGTTCTCTTAAAATAAAGACTTTTAAAATGTGCTAATGAGCCTCTAGGTGCTATTAGGGCATTGCTTCAGCACCTAGAGGCTCAGTCTACCCACTCTTTGGCATGCCCAGGTCCAGTTGATTGACTTTCGAGTTCTCCTCAGTGTCCGTAAACACCACGCCTGCGCCGTCCCGTTTAGTATTCGGCGCAGGTGCAGTGAGTGAAGAATGCGCTCCTGCCGCTGGCTTCCTCACTGCTCCTGCACAGAATACTAAAAGGGCCGGCGCAGGCGTGGGGTTTACGGGACACTGAGGGGAACTTGAAAGTCAATCAACTGGACCTGGGCATGAAAAAAGGGGGCATAGACCGAGCCTCTAGGTGCTGAAGCAATGCCCTAATAGCACCTAGAAGCTCATTAGCATATGTCAAGTCTTTATTTTAAGAGAAGGGCAGCAGGCAGGGAGGTATAAAGCATACTATTATGTACTGCTGACATTAGCACATCGCTAATGTCAGTCAGCTACATAACATTATTTCTCATGACAGAAACCCTTTAAGGAACAAAACCGCCTTACTTTAGCTTTTGTTTTTGAAGCGAATAGGTCTATTTGAGGTACTCCCCCATCTTATCCCAAATCTTCTGAAAAATTAATTTGACTTAGAGAGACCCCTCCCCTGGGTCTAATGTTTTTCTGCTGAGATAATCGGCTTCTATGTTTTCTGAACCTTTGAGATGGATTGCTGCAATTGAAAGGATATTTTTTTCTGCCCAGAAGAATATTTTTTCTGCCAGTCACCTCAAACTTAGAGATCTTGTGCCTCCCTGGTGTTTTACATATGCAGTTGTATTGTTGGAAAATATTTTCAGATGCTTTTTGAATAACATGTCTTGAGATACTTTCAGGGTTTCCAAGATTGCTCGCAGCTCTCTGTAGTTTGAAGATCTGCTCTTTACTTCATCTGACCACTTTCACTGCCAGCTTGAGGAAGCCACTTTTGCCAAAAATCTGATGCCACTTGCGGTCGGTCATAATTTGAATTTCTGGAACTGTTAGCCAGGCTATGCCTTTTGACAGATTTCCCCTTTCCTTCCACCAGTTCAAATCTGACTTTACGTGGTAAGGGACATTTGTCTTTTTGTCTAGGGAGGACTGTTTTCTGTCCCATTTCCCTAGAATCCGTGTTAACCTGGTGTGAGCTTGACACCATGCTACAGCTGTAATGCAGGATGTCATCATTCACAGGATGCTCATGGCCCCTCTGATAGAGTACTGTTTCTGAGACTGGAAATTCCTTATTCCCTCCCTGAAAGATTCCAACTTTTCTTGTGGGAGAGATGAAGTCTGGGTAATTGAATCTGAAGATGGAGAACCGCACTCTACTAATTATGTTCTGGTGCCGGTCAAGGGCTGCAAGCAGCCAGTATACACAAAGTAAAGTTGAGGCACACAATTTTTGGTATTTGCAATTTCAAAAAAAGGGGAATTTATTTATTCACATCATGTAGTAGTATCATCCGTTTTCGTAAACCGGACGTTTCGGTCGCGCAGGACCTTCATCTGCGGTTTTATCTGTTCAGACTGGTGTGTGGGCTTGTGGGGAGCTGGATGTGCGATTTCCCACTCATACATCTATATTTTGTCTAGAGGAGGAAGCCTCCTCGACCATGTCCTCTGCATCAGAGGATGGAACCGACATTTTGGATTTTTTGGCAGGAGGCATACAAGGGATAGACTTGAGGGAAGCCAAGGAGGATTTTATTTCACTTTGAAATCATAGATTTAACTTCCATGAGGATAGAAGGTATCAGATATTTTAAAAACACATGAAATATGCAAGGTCACAGATATTTTTACCCACAGGGGAACTTGCGATCGGAGTAGCCGGGAGGGGGGGGGTGGGGGGGGGGTGTTTGCGGTATCCATCTGGCTTGCAGGGGCACCAGGGGCTGACATTATATCGCCGGAGCAGGAAATACAGTGGAGGCAGTGGCAGGTTGAATTCACTGCCTCTTTCAGCTAGCGCAGCGTCCGACGATAACTCTCTCTCCACAGTGATACCAGGCTCCGCCCCCCTCTGGCAAGGATGGGAACAAAGCTTAGACTGCGGCGCTTATGAGGGATGGCGTGCAGAGTGCTCTTTTTCCGGTCTGCTTCCTCACAGAAGGTAAGGGAGACTGTGTGTCTGAGTGAAAACAGGCCCCTGCTGTTCAGGGACGAGAACCTACTCCTGTATATAGGTCCTCTGCCCAGCCTAACTAGGAAGCGCAGGAGGGCAGAGGGGAAGGAGGACAAGAAGTAACCCTCTCTTCTTAAAAGGTATCTAAAAAAAAAAAAAAAAAAGAAAAATCTAATATTGCCATAAAATCACCACCTCCCATCAGGAGGGCTCTGTGAGGTGCTCCATAGGAACTGGAAACACTGAAGGTGAGAGTGGGTGGTGACCTTTTAAACTTCCTGCCCCTATAGAGGTCAATCTCAGGTGTAGCCGTCATGGTGGATAAAATGGAAAACGTACATAAATCCACACTATCACACTTTAGTTGTGGATTTTCTGTTTATGTAAACCCCATTCAAGTCTATGGGGAAAACCACTCCACATAAAGGTGCGGAACCACAGACCATTGACATGCTGTGGTTCTGAAAATCTGCACAGCAGGTAAATTTTTGCATGAAAAGAAAAAAAAAAAAAAAAAAAAAAGAAAAGTGTACATGTGATTTGTCAAGCCTCATTTACTGTGCAGGTACGGTATTATGCTATGGTTTCTGCATGAAAATCAGCATGGAAAAAAAATATATATCACGTAATCTGCAATGTGTGCAGCTTTGAAAACAGAAATTACACACACATTTTCATGCATATTTTGCACCAAAAACTGCATGTGTTTTCTTTGTTTTTTGTTGCAGTTGTCAAATTTCATTTCAAAGCGTGAAATCCACACAAAAAAAAAACAACCAAAAAACACCACACTATAAACATGCTGCGTACTTCTTAAATCGTTACAGAAAATGAATTTTTACAAGCCAGAAAAAAAAAAAAATCTGGTGAAAAACTGCACATGATCTGCAACGGTTTGACGCAACACAAACCCTTTAGTCTTTGGGAAGTTACATAACTTCTCCCTGGGGTAAAAATCTATTTCTTAAAAACTACAGGAGATTGTGAACTGGTAGATTTAACACTTACTTGACTTCTTCTCTGAAGCAATTATCTTCCATTCATGCTTAGGGCTTTGCGCTGGAAAACCTGATGGTGAAAGGGTCCCAGAACTACTGCTGCTCAGGTGCCTGTTACTCTCACGAAGAGATTTTTTCTATAAAAAAAAAAAAATTAAATATTGAATATCCAAGCTGCACAGGAAAACATATTACCTGTAATCTAGAAGCCACTAAATACCCGTACAATTATGGATATAATAAATTACAAGTAACATTTATCAGCACAAAGAAACCCTACCTTCTTTCAGCTCTAGCAGCTCACATTGGGGTTTCCAATGTTAACCCCTTAACGCCCAGCGCCTTACATGTACGGCACGCTGATCGGGCTGGTGCAGGAGCTGCGCCCGCTCAATCCGCAGCAGGGGTCTGGCACTCACTTATAGCCAGGCCCCTGCCCTATGCGGTGGCATAGGTGAAATCACAGATGCCGGCGCATTAACCCTTGCACTGCTGCAGTCAGCGCTGACCACGGCACGTGCAGGCTTCAGACGTGTGCTGGGTGTCCATCAGGTCCCCGCGCTGCTGTGACCGAATGGCAGGGAAGGCAGCCCGATGCCTTTTACTGGGAATCGCGGCTGCCTTCCGGGAGAGCCTGTGAGATCCAACCCCCTGGATCTCACAGGCAAGCTGGCTGAAGTGTATTACAGTGTGTAATACACTTACAGCCAATGCATTACAATACAGAAGTAATATAATGCATTGTAAAAGGGGATGAGACCCCCAGAAGTTATGTTAAAGCAAAAAACAAGCATCCTTTTCCAAAAATAAAGTAAAAAAAATAAATAGAAAATGGGAAAAATATCGACTGGCTCTATAAAACCTAACCCCTCATGTGAACCCCGTGTAAAAAAAGCAATTTTTGTCACCTTGCATCACAAAAAGTGTAATACCAAGCGATCAAAAAGTCATATGCACCTTAAAATAGCACCAAACAGTCATCTCATACCGAAAAAAAATTAGCCCCTACATAAGACAGTCGCCAAATAAAAAAAGGCTTTTAGAATATGGAATATTTTTAAAAAAATGCTTTATTATGTAAAACTGAAAACAAAATAAAAAGGTGTCATATTTGGTATTGTTGCGGCCATAACAACCTGCTTATAAAAATACCACATGAGCTAACCATGAACATTGTAAAAAAAATAAAAAAAACAGTGCCAAACAGCAATTTTTTTTTGCTACCTTGCCTCACAAAATGTGTACTATAGAGCAACCAAAAATCATATGCATCCTAAAATAGTACCAACAAAACTGCCATCTTACCCCGTCAAATGTGACATGGCTGCTTTGTTAGCAAAAAAGAATTGATTAAAATGGAAAATCTGACAGTAAAATTGGTTTTGAATATGGTACCTTGAGGGGCGTAGTCTCTAAAATGTGGTCATTTTTGGGTGGTTACTATTCTTACTATACTTCAGACCTGAACTGGTCCTTAAAAAGTGGGTTTTGGAAATTTCCTGAAAAATGTCAAGATTTTCATCTAAACTTCTAACGTCCCCCAAAAATAAAATGACATTCACAAAATGATTCAAACAAAGTAGACATATGGGGAATGTAAAAACTATTTTAGGAGTTATTTTTATAAAAGTAGAAAAATTGAAATTTGGCAAAAAAAATAAAAATATGGCTCAGAATATGGAGACACTAAATCATAATTTTTAAAAAGCAGTTATGTAAAACTTACATAATTTTTTTTTTTTTAAAGTACACATTTGGTATCGCCATGTTCGCATCGACCGGCTCTATAAAAATATCACATGACCTAACCCCTCAGATGAACACCATAAAAAATAAATAAAAGCTGTGCTAAACAAACCATTTCTTGTCACCTTACATCACAAAAAGTGTAATAGCAAGCGATCAAAAAGTCAAAATAGTGCCAGTCCTCTCATCCTGCAAAAAAATAAAATAAAAATGAGACCCTAACTAAGGTAATTGCCCAAAAACTGAAAAAACTATGGCTCTCAGAATATGGAGACACTAAAACATGACTTTTTTTGCTTCAAAATGAAATCATTGTGTAAAACTTACATAAATAAAAATAAAAAAAGTATACATATTAGGTATGGCCGCGTCCGTGACAACCTGGTGTTTAAAACTATCACATGATCTAACCTGTCAGATGAATGTTGTAAATAACAAAATAAAAAACGGTGCCAAAACAGCTATTTCTTATTATCTTGCTTCTCAAAAAGGTGTAATATAGAGCAACCAAAAAATCATATGTACCCTAAACTAGTACCAAGAATACTGCCAACCCTATCCCGTAGTTTCTAAAATGGGGCCACTTTTTTGGAGTTTCTACTCTAGGGGTGCATCAGGGGGGCTTCAAATGGGACATGGTGAAAACATTTTTTAAAAAAATCTGCCTTCCAAAAACCCAAGAGACGTATGGCATTCCTTCTGCGCCCTGCCGTGTGCCCGTAACAGCTGATTACGACCACATATGGGGTGTTTCTGTAAACTACAGAATCAGGGCCATAAATATTGAGTTTTGTTTGGCTGTTAACCCTTGCTTTGTTACTGGGAAAAATGGATTAAAAAGGAAAATCTGCCAAAAAAGTGAACTTTTGAAATTGTATCTCTATTTTCCATTAATTCTTGTGGAACACCTAAAGGGTTAACAAAGTTTGTAAAATCAGTTTTGAATACCTTGAGGGGTGTAGTTTATAGAATGGGGTCATTTTTTTGGGGGGGGGGGGGGGGGGGTTCTATTATGTAAGCCTCGCAAAGTGACTTCAGACCTGAACTGGTCCCTAAAAATGGTTTTGAAAATTTCTGAAAAAATTTCAAGATTTACTTCTAAACTTCTAAGCCTTGCAACACCCCCCAAAAATAAAATATAATTCCCAAAATGATCCAAACATGAAGTAGACATATGGGGAATGTAAAGTAATTATTGGTAAAATTTTTTTATTTTTTTTATAAATAGAAATGAATTTTTTTTACTTCATTTTACCAGTGTCATGAAGTACAATATGTGACGAAAAAAAAATCTCAGAATGGCCTAGATAAGTCAAAGCGTTTTAAAGTTATCACCACTTAAAGTGACACTAGTCAGATATGCAAAAAATGGCCAAGTCCAGAAGGTGAAATATGGCCGAGTCCTTAAGGAGTTAATGTGAAAAATTGATTGGTCCTGAAAGGGTTAAACTGCAGGGAGTTCATTAGAAGAAAATAAATATATTACCTTTCTGGGCTCCCTAAGATCCAGCATTGCCATGCCTACATAACCCTTTTTGACTGCATCAGTGTTATGCCTGTATACTGCCCACGACCGCTGCGATTCCTCCTCCCCCCCTCTTATCCATACCCTCTTGCCCGAGCATGCATGTGTTCTAAATCAGGTGTGGAGAGTAAGCCACAGCCAGATAACTCCTGAATCTGACAATCATCAAGATACCCCATACCCCTCCTTTACAAGTGGCGGCCTATACGAAGAAGTGAATGGGAGCAATGGTTGGAGAAACCAGCTCTGTACAATGGATAGAGATACGATGCTACTGCAGAACCACTGATAGACCCCTGCCAATCTCCAAAACCAGTAACTGGGTCGGCTGTATAGCAATTACCTCAGTACATACAGGTCATAGCTTAGCCTCTCCCAGAAGATGAAAATGCCAGATGATGCATAAGCCTGAGGGCATGTCACTGGTGTCCTATTAGTATCCTGCAGCAAATAATCATTAACATTATGTGATGCTGTCTGTATATTTCTTGTACTGACCCGGAGGCGGCTCAGGACAGCACTGGGCCTAGTAGGGGGCAGCAGGAAACTCTGTAAGGGCACCATTCAAGTGGATTCAACTTTGGGTGCACTTAAAGTTCAAGGACTTTGACGGGAATGACACCTGTCTCTGAATAAGTGTATGAAATAGCAGTTGTAGTAAATAATTCCAGTGCTGTGTTCTAACTGTCCTAGTAGAGGAAAGCGAAACCAAGACCATATTAACCCCTTAACGCATAATGCTGTACATGTGCAGCATTATGCACCCACATTTGTATGGAGTGGGCTGCTGCGGTGAGCCCGGGCCATACACTGTAGGTGTTGGCTGCATCATACAGCAGACACCAGGCCGCAATGACTGGGAACTGCAATCCTGCTGAACCCCATGATTTAACCCTTCGGATGCCAAGATCAACGTTAATCACGGAAGGGGGTTTCAACCCATCCATCCATGGCAGCCTGGATGCTGCTAGTGTACGAAGCACAACTCAGCAGGGACAATGTAAGAATATAATTCACCTTAACAGAACTCTATTGTTAACATGACAAGGAATCAAAAGGTAGCAGGTTCTAGCCCCCTAAGGGGGGTAATAGTTATTAAATAAAATAGTATAAAAAAAAATAAAAAAAAATAGAAGTTTAAATTCTACATATAAAAAATAAATTGGGTATTGCAGCTTCTGAAATTGTCTGAACCATTAAAAGTTTTTTTTGGGAAGGGGAGAGGGTTTAATACTGATAACTTATCCTCAAGATAGATCATAAATATCTCAATCGGCGGCGGTCCGCCACACAGCACCCACGTCGATCAGCTGGTTGAAGGGAAGGCCGCGGTCTGTGGAAGAATAGCATTCCCGTTGACACTGCAGCAGTGAGCAGGTGTAACTACAAACTGTCCCATTCACTTCAATGCTGGTGCTGCACGGTCAACGGCGAGCAGGTAAACTAACAAGGGAAGGCTGCACTCGCACACAGCGCAGCATTCACTTCAACCAACTGATCTGATACTGACGACCTATCCTAAAAGATAGGTTACCAATATTAAAATCCCAGAAAAACTCGCAATTCGCTTTTTTTGTCACCTTGTCTGCTCCACCCGTGATAAAAAAAAAAAAAAAAATCATCATACATCCCAAAATTAGTGTTTGTTCTGCACAAACAGGCCCTCATACAGCTCTGTAGATCAAAATATAAAAGGTTGTGATGCAAAGAAAATTTAGATTTTTTTTCTAAGTCGATTTTTTTTTAAAGTAATTAAAAACTATTTTGATTTGAATCAATTTTGATATTGCTGCAATTGTACTGAGCTGCAGAATAATGGAGCCATGCCTTTTTTTTTTTTAGCTCAGTGAACACCGTTCACTGTCAAAACCTTAGCTGAATTGAGTTTTTTCTTTCTTTTCAATTTTACACCCCAAAAAATTATATTTCCTGTTTTCCAATACAAACCATGGTAAACTAGTGGCAATAAAAAAGCATCTTGTCCAGAAAAAAATAAGCCATCTAAAAAGGTATTTGTGAATAAAAAAAAAAAAAAAAAAAATGAAAATAGGCCCAGTCTTTAAGGGGTTAAGTAGTAAAACTCAGACCTAGAGCTCCAAGACCAGTTGTAAGAAAAAAGGTTAACATTTTTTTTGCCTGGGGTTTTACCGTAAAGATTTAAGCTCAACCCCTTCCCATCCAGCACCACGGGCGAGAACTGTGACAGGGCTCCATAGGAACAGCGCAATTCTCAGACTGACTCTAGCCTATGAGAGAAGCAATCTGATGATTGCTTGTTATAGATCCTTATAGAAACTATAAAGGTTTGCCGTGCTGTGGCTGCATCTTGTCCCGTCCCCATTATAGCGAATGAGGCCGGGGGGAATTCTGGCAGCACACGTGTGCAAACGTTAGCCTGCTGGATGCGTACCGTTTCCCTGCTGGAGCAGCATGCCGAACAAGGCCAACGCCAGTGTGAAAGAAGCCTAAAACATATTATATGGCTGTGTACAGTGTTAAAGAGCTAAAATCATGTGGAGATAATAGTGTGTATCCCTATATGCACACATACATTTGTAAAGAGCTATTCCAGTTTGGGTCTCAGGAAAAGTAGTAATCTGCCCTGCATCTTTGAGGAGAGAGATTAAAATATATAACAATTTTAATTAAAGGGCTTCTGTCAGCCCACTAAACAGTTTTTTTTTTGGTTTACTAATAATCCCTATACTGCGAGCTCCCTATACATAAGTTAAATAATCATTTTGGTTCAGTAGAATTTTATAAAAAGCAATTTTTAAAATATGTAAATTACCTTGCTACCAGCAAGTAGGGCGGCTACTTGCTGGTAGCAGCCGCATCCTCCGATCCTAATGACGCCCCCCTCCGCATTGTGATTGACAGGGCCAGAGAACGGAATCGTTCTCTGCTGGCCCTGCCTGTTTGCATTAAAAATCCGGCGCCTGCGCCGCGGCCGTACCTATCAGGGAGGCGCACTGAGAGGCGGCCGCTCGCTCGACCGCTCCATCCTCAATGCGCCTGGTGTAGATGTGACGTCATCGGCGCATTGAGGATGGAGCGCCGAGCGAGCGGCCGCCTCAGTGCGCCTGCACACATTGAAGATAGGTACGAACGCGGCGCAGGCGCCGGATTTTTAATGCAAACAGGCAGGGCCAGCAGAGAACGATTCCGTTCCCTGGCCCTGTCAATCACAATGCGGAGGGGCGTCATTAGGATCGGAGGATGCGGCTGCTACCAGCAAGTAGCCGCCCTACTTGCTGGTAGCAAGGTAATTTACATATTTAAAAAATTGCTTTTTATAAAATTCTACTGAACCAAAATGATTAACTTATGTATAGGGAGCTCGCAGTATAGGGATTATTAGTAAACAAAAAAACGGTTTAGTGGGCTGACAGAAGCCCTTTAATGTTTCTGTATGGTAATAGCAAACTGAAGGATAAACCATAAGATCAACTAAGTAACACATTATTATTACCTAAGCCTTAGTATTATTAGTGACTAAATTTTCAGTGTTTTTTACAGTATAGTTTGATCTTAAACTAGCATTGTTATACTTCATTATTATTTGGCACTTATACTTTTTCTATTGTTATCATTTACTTGCCTATATTACATAATTGATTAAAGTTGCTATTACTTTAAAGTGTCTGTTTGTGATTATTGAATTACATATCCAGAGGTATCCTGAAAGAACTTTCTGGGGTAAGCTTGAAAGCTTGCATTTCCTGATCCTTCTCTTTTCGCCAACATCAACTGTTGGGGGAAAGTAGTGAGGCCCACATACACATTAGATTGGCCATTAACACACTATGTATGGGGACTTTAACAGCACTGGATGGACCCCCCTGACTCCCTGCCAGGGAGTTTGTCATTTTACAGGACAAACAGTCATGCATGCACAGCTTAAATATTTTTGAAAGAATCAGCGACAGATTTTAGGGAGAAAAAAAAATTAAAAATAAAATAAATAAAAAATCACCAAAAAATCTGAAAAAGGTCTCCTCACCTTTTATGCCGTCAAAGTGACAAACTTTGTTGTACAAAATAGGTGACTCTACCCCCTTCATGACAGTTTTTAGAAGTGCAAAGAAAAAGAGGAGGCGTATCAGGCCTGCCACTTTTAACTTTATTCACATCACATGGTGCGGTGCTGCGCGGGGGCCACTGTGCTGTTTTTCTGGCTGGTTGGTCGGGCCCAGAGCTAGGTATGGCATGGTCAGGCAGCAGGGGTGCTGTTTGGCCACTGGATCCCGCCGCCGGCCGGGTTGGCGCCACAGCGCTGGTGGTCGCCGTGTAGCGCCGCGCCAATTTTAGGTTAGGACCCACTCAGAGGCAACCTTGGCGTGGTGAGTGGGCTTATTGCCTTTTGATCAAAATGTACACAAATGCCTCATTTAGCATGTAGCTTGGAGGTGGTACACATGCGCTATTTAGTGCTGTCTCCTGCAGGAATGCAGGGATGAGATCCTAGCATTAGCAGTGGATGTGCGATCCATTTCTTTCTTTTCTCTCCTTATTTAATACTTTATTCACATCAGTTTTCTGTCATGAATAAAAGAAGAAACCTACACTAGCCTCTTTAGACTGTGGCACGGCCAGCAGGAGGATGCGCCAGATCTGAGAGTTGTACTCCCCCGCATAAATGTGACGCATCCTCTGGTGGCGACGGGGAAATAAAGACCAGCAGAGAAGATGTTAGTGTCCCACTAAGTCATTTGCTGAAGAAACCTTCCTTTCAAGGTTGATAGATCCTCTATAATGTAGGGTGATGTTAAATTGTAAAGTTGAGGAAAATGTACCTGAACCAATTGTATACCATCTTCATCAGGGGAAAATATGTCATTATGGCCACCAAGAACATTCCCATCAAGCAACTTGTGATCGGCTGAGTAATATAATGTTTGCACCTGTAAAACAATAAAAGATATACCCATATGGATACCATTCCTATAAGCAAAATGTTTTATACTGCAGAAATTCCACTTTCTGCCATCTTCACTGTCTTTAGGCTCCAGTTTGGGGGGGAAAAACACTGATGGCACAAGTTCTCCCAAAGGCTCACGTCAGCTTCACCTCTATATCTTCGTTGTCCAAAACTCAATAAAAGGGCACAGATGGAACAATAACAGAATAGTATATTCTTGTGCAAGATAATATGATGGGGCACAGAGGAAGAAGGAAAAAAAATTGCAATATACAAAGAGCTTAAAATAATGTATCTTGGTACATAACAGTAAGTCTACAAATAAAGGAAAAGTTACAGCTAAACAAAGTTCTCTGCAAAAAAAATAAAAGTAAAAATAAAAGGAAATCTTACTGGCAAGAAACACACATGAAGGACTACTGAAAGCACAGATTACGAGTGGATACAAACAATCTTGTCTTTTTACAGGTTATGGTAAAATCTTGCAAGTTTAAGTGGAATTTGTACGCATGCAGGAACATGGCAGAAGAAGGGGCTTCGCACAATCATTTCATGCAGTGGAAGAATTAAAACCTATGAAAAACCTCCATCCATATGCACAAAGAACGGCTCCCACTCCAGGGGCCACTGCACAAGCAAAGACTTTGTGCTACAAATACATTATCACCTATCCTGTGCCTAGGTGATAAACACCTGATTACGGAGATCCCTGCACCCTAGTTCAGGCTCCTCCTCATTACTAACGTGCAGAAGAGAAACAGTGAACACTAAAGCTCCATTTGAAGGGCCTATCCTTAGGGGAGACCATGAATATCTGATTGGAAGGGGTCCAGCACTCTGCTGATCAGCTGTTCCAGGGTAGGTCCTACGGCAAAACTATACAACTCCATCCACTGTGTTAATGGACAGAGCTGGTGGATGGGAAAAGCGCTGTAGTAATCCGCTCCGTCCACTAGACAAAAGGATGGAGCTGTCAAGTTCCAGTGCCAGAGCTACGCAGTAAAGGCCGATTGGCAAGGGGGCTGGGTGTCAACTCTCATTGATCAGATATTGCTATAAATAGTGAAAATCGGGGACAAACCCTTTAATGCATTTGTGGCTGAGTACAGCTATTTCCTTAAAATCCATAGAAACAAGCGGTAGCGTGGACGTGTCTACGGCTCTATTCACACTTCAATCATGCATTGATAAGGAACAGAGGGCCCAGAACTCGCGTTTTAGTAACAAGTAAGGGATCCTGCATTGGGACCTCCAGCGATCAGACATTTGTCACCTGTGGCTAGGTTATAAATGTAATTTGTAGTACAAAGTTTATTAAATCATGGCCACACCCCATTCAACAGCAAAAAATAAAAAAATAAGAAATAAAGATAAAATTTGCAACAAACTGGAAAACGGACATGCGTCTGAAAGCATGTGAATTTATTGCAGATTTTCTTGGCCTCATGTAAATGTACCCTTACGATCTGGTCTCCCATTCATTTCACGTGTGGCTGCACGCAGTTTCCACCGGCTCATCGATGGAACAATGCTTTACAGAAAGTGTTGGCCACTGGAGACAACCTCCTCAGCCAAGGTCTACTGCAGCCTACCAATGTTTTCTGAAAGGGTTTCTCAAGTTTCCATTAGAACTGATTTTCCTTGCAGAAACGTGAAATATTGGACATTTGCTCACCTCTGAGCACCTTCAATTTTTCAAGATCAAGCTCAAAGCCATTAGGCATCACTCAGACTTCTATTTCTGAAAATATCTGACACCTGAGGAGATTTGTGCAGACTTGGTGATGGCAGTTGAGCAGTAGGGGAGGTGTATGCACTATATTTCTGGAAATCATTGCCAAGCTCATGGACTCCACTAATGTGAACATCTTTCTAGGACCTTCCAGAAAATGAAGTTTGGTCAGTATTTCTTACGATGTGTGTGGAAACATAAGGTTGCACAAGATTACGATACATAACTAAGATGTTCCCCAAATGTGTCAGATTAGAAACTACTTATGAAGTTCAGACATTTATAATCTAAAAATGTGGACTGTGATACATTGCACACTGATCCTGTAAAAGGAGTAAACACTGTTAAATCATCATCATGGTTCTCTGCCCACAGCGGATTTTCTTAGAAGGGCTAGGGCAGACTGGTGCTTCATTACGATTCTATTAACCTTGATGTATCTTCATTGTTCTTCAGTCTTGGGTATCCTACTTTTGTTAAATAACCTATGGAAAGATAATCAACGGGGAGGAAAATCTGTTAGTAGGTTTCATCATAATGGGGTCAAGTTCAAGCAAACCTGTAAGAAAACATTAGAAGACTACAGTGATTCAAGACAAACAAAAACCCTCAGCACTTACACAAACTGTAAGAGAAAATAAAATATTGGGAAAAAAGAATTCTTCTCACCTTTAAACCTACCAGTTCTCTACTGAAAACAGAGTCTCTTTATTTTGGGCTCTGATCATCATAAAAGGACAATTTCAATTAGTTTTAAAAAGTTTTGCTACCATGCTATGCGACCAAAACCACTTGTGTAAGACTAACCTCATCCATCAAGGATTCCAAACTTTCTCCATGTTCCCATATGCTGCGCTGGACCCAGTTGATTACCTTTGTGTACAATTTGCCATTGCTTGGAAGAGAAACATTTTCCTCAATCATTATTTCCAGCTATAAAAAATAAAAGATGAATAAAAACATTAGAAGAGGAGATTGCCATCAGCTTAGAACTGCCCCACTGACTTGATTCACGTAGTGTTTGTCATGTCACATCCCTTTGGATTAGCCCACAAAAATGACTTCCCCACAGAATAGGTGATAATTATGGATCATGGGGAGTCTGACCGCTGGGAGCCCCTGGGATGCAGAGTCCACTGCTCCATGTACTTCTATGGGTCTGATGTTGACAATACCCAGTCAGTCCCACAAAAGTGAACAGAGGGGTGGACTGACATGTGCACTACAGCTTCATTTATAAAGGGGTTATGTATACTTACCTGCTTCCCAATGCCATCTCCCTGACTGCTGGCTTCAGCTCTGCCCAGCTCCTCTTGTGTCACGTGAATCTTTGCCATGACGCAAGTAGAGCAGTTCAGTCCATGGAGCCAAGCTGAGCAGCTGAGGCCAGGTAGTCAAGAAGCTGGGAGCCGGCGCTGGAAAGCAAGCCTGTATGCTTCCCTTTGCAGGAGAAAGAGGGGGATGTTCCCCAAAAAGTGCACAACCTCTTTAGAGAGGGGACTTGGGGATCTCTCGTTCTCTACATCCGTACCATGGGGAGAAGGGGATCGTAGCAGTTGGACTCCCCTGTGCTCATATATTTATCACCTGCCATTTTTATAGGATATGTCACCAGGAAAACGAGATTTTTGTATAACTTACCAGTAAAATCTCTTTCTCGCTCTTACGTTGGGGGACACAGAAGACCTTGGGTATAGCTCATCTCCCTAGGAGGCGTGACACTAAGAAAAAACTGTTAAGCCCCTCCTCCACAGCTATACCCTCAGCCTGGAGAGAAAGGCTACCAGTTGCGTGTCCAAGTAGTGAGAAAAGGCAAAGCCCAAGAAGTGGAACCAACAAGCCAACTACCCAACGGGTAAAACAAACTCGGAAACTCGCGTAGATAAAAACAAAGAATGGGTGGGTGCTGTGTCCCCCAAGGAAAGAGCGAGAAAGAGATTTTACTGGTAAGTTATACAAAAATCTCGTTTTCTCGCCCAGTTTCCTTGGGGGACACAGAAGACCTTGGGACGTTCAATAGCAGTCCAAGAGGGGAGGGACTACAGCACCAAGGCGAAGCACCCGAAGGCATCAAGAAACCGCCGCCTGCAGACCAGGCAGCCCAAGACAGCATCCGCTGAAGCCCGAGTATGCACCCTGTAGAACTCGGTAAGGTGTGCAAGGAAGACCAGTGACCGCCTTGCACAAATGCACGGCCGAAGCCAAATGCCTCCGGCCCAGGGGACACCGACCGCTCTGGTGAAATGGACAGTGACACCAAAGGCAGAACCCTGCCCTTGGTGCGGTAACCACAACAATAGCCACTCGGAGAAAGCGGAGGAAGCCACCCTGGAGGCCGCAACCCTTGCACGGACCTCCTAGAAACACAAGAGGCCAAACGTCGACAAGAGCCGGAGATCTCCAAGCAAAAATGCAAGGCCCAAACAACGTCCAAACGGTGAAGTGTCCGTTCCCGGGGGCGGGAAGGGGAGGACGAATGCCTCGCGGAACTGAAAGACAAACACCACCTTCAGAAGGAAGGAAGAGACGGGATGGAGAACAGCCCTGTCCTATGGAAAGACAGAAGGCTCAGAACAAGAAGGACCGCCACTCAGGCACCCGTCAGAGACCAGACGGCTACGGAAACACAACCGCACAGGACAGAAGGAGTAGAGAGAACTACTGTAACGGCTCCAAAGGAAAGATAGGAGCGCCAAGAACCCAGTATGTAGATCCCAGGGCGGTACCGGAGGGCAGTACAAAGGGAACCCAAGAGCCGCTCCATGGAAGAAGGTCTTGACAGGCCCAGAGGGGCCGTGGAACGCTGAAAGAGGAGGGACAGCGCCGACACTTGAAGCAACAGGGTCCCAGTCCCAGGTCCAGGCCGGACTGGAGAAAGACAGAACCATGGAGAAAGAAAGGCAGAGAGGGGAAAAACGCCCAGCTTCCCACAGAACCCCAGGTAAAAACCCTAAGTCCTACAACAGAACCTGGACGAAACACGGCCAGGAGCGAACACTAACGAGCCCGCTAGAGTCGCCTGGGCAAGCGGGTGAAAACCCAACGAGATCATGCGCAGACCAGTAACACGGCCAGAACGGAAGCCGTTCTACAGTCCCAGTGTGGGAGATCCAAGGGCAACCCTGACCGAATGGTAGTCCTCCCAAGTTACCGAGAAGGTAAGTCCATGGCAGAACCATTGCAGAGAATGGAAAAAAAAAAAAAACTCAATCTGCACCCAGCTGGAGGACAGAACGCGGCAGACCCGGTAAATAGGCACACAGCTAGTACAGCCAGTGTGAACAAGGGAAACAGTACGAGGCCAAAAGGAACACCAGAACCATCCACATGAACAACCATGCTCTCCCCAGAGGGGAGGGCAGCGAAGGAAAGCCTCTGAAGCACGGCCGGGACAGAAGCCACATCGGAGTGAACTGTACCGAGCGGGAGCCAAACAGCCGGCGAGAAAAGGCAGTCGAGACAGAGGCCGGCATGACACCCTCCAACCGAAAGGAGGAGTGGGCAACAGGGAAGCCATAGGACAGCTCAAGAGCAGAACCCCGCTACACCGAGACGCCCGGTTCACCGCCCGCAGAAGGCGAATACCCTGAAGAACCCAAGATGGAGGTCCTCCGGACCTGGGTACGCGAGCACCCAAGAGAAGTTGGGTGACCTTCCCGAGAAGAGCGGCCCGACCTGGTAACAGATCAGACTGAAACGCAGAGGGCACCAACCGGAAGGACTCACACCACACCGCATCTGAAGAGGAGGAATGGTAGTAGGCGAGGGAACCGTAGTCCCACCAGAGAAAACGCAGAATTCGAGGGACGCCACAGACAGCACTCTCGACTATGTGACCACCAACGCAGGGAAACAATGCCGCGGGAGGACGAACGGGTACGCATCTAGGGACCACGAACACACCCCGGGCGGAAGGGACGAAAGGAATGAGTACCACCCAGCTCGGTGCAGTAGCGAACAAGTAGAGCTCGTCTACTTACACATAAGATATATATATATATATATATATATATATATATATATATATACATATACACACACACACACACCTTTGAATGCCTGTTTGTTGAACACCACCGTAGGCTCACACAGGTGGACAGAACGAGCTCTTTAGAGAGATAGCGCAAGGCTAGCTGCAAGCATCGTATCTCAAGAGAAAAAAAGGTATGTTGCAGGAGAAAGGGAGGCATACGTACGAGTAGCCCCGTAAGCAGTGAGAAGACCAACCCACCCATGGGAGGAGAAGGCATACCTGGCTCAAACAACGGACAGAGCGCACAAGAAAGTCCGCTCACTGCAAAAAAATAGTCACTCAGCGAAGGATCAGCCAGAGTCCAACCGTACCAACGGAAGTGCAAGTGCAACCTGAAAGGCAGTCATGCACAAGACCAGCACGGCATGCAATGGAACGCAAGCAGTCCGCCCAGAAAAGGGGGGAAATGTACCTGGCCAACACAGCAGTCGGCAAGAGTGCAGAAGCCCGCCCCAAAAGGGGGGAATACCAAGGCCAGTACCTACTTTGGAAAAGTAGGACATACCATATTCCGCCCAGAAGGGGGCCATGCCCATGGACGCACATGTCCAGCAGAACGCAGGAAGGTACACTTAGGGAAAGGGGGCATGCACAGGGTTATTCTATCATTAAGTGATTGTGCAAAAATCCACCCAACACCGAATTTCGTGAGAGTGCACCACTCCGCCAATGAAGGGGGACGTGTACCAGTTCAGCACCGCATAAACACGGACAGCCATGGATCACGTGAGCGTGCAAAAATGCCGCCCATGGAATAAGGGGTGGCCATGCACAAGACCAGCACAGATTCCATGGGAGTGCAAGCATTCCACCCAAGTTAGAGGGCATGCTCATGCCCAGAAATGGGGGTCATGCACATGGCCAGCATCGCATCCAGTGAGAGTGCGAGCACCCCGCCATGGATGGGGCCATGCACATGGCCAGCAACACACTGGCGAGAGAACAAACACAGTCAGTGAGAGTGTACGTATGTCGCCTGAGGAAAGGAGACATGTCCAAGGCCAGCAGCGAATCCAGTGAGAGTGCGGCACACCGCCCACGGAAGGGGGGGGGGGGGGGGGGGGGGGCCATGCACATGGCCGGCAACGGATCCAGTGAGGTTCAGTGTTCCGCCTATGGAAGGGGAACGTGCACATGGCCGGCACCGTACCCGTGGAGAGTGCAGTGTACCTCTTATGGGAGGGGTACACGCACATGGCCGGCACCGTATCCGGTGAGAGTGCAGCATTCCGCCTATGGAAGGGTTCATGCACATGGCCGGCAACGAATCCAGTGAGAGTCCAGTGTTCCGCCTATTGGAAGGGGAACGTGCACATGGCCGGCACCGTATCCGGGGAGAGTGCAGTATACCTCCTATGGAAGGGGTTCATGCACATGGCCAGCACCGTAACCGGTGAGAGTGCAGTATTCCGCCTATGAAGGGGTTCATGCACATGGCCGGCAGCGAATCCAGTGAGTGCAACGTCCCGCCTGTGGAAGGGGGTCGTGCACATGGCCAGCACCGCATCCGGTGAGAGTGCAGCAGTCCGCCTAGAAAAAAGGGGGGTCATGCACAAGGCCAGGCCGCAGCCAAAGAGTGCAGTATTCCGCCTAGGAAGGAGGGCCATGCACCTGCAGCCACCAGAACTGGGTGACGCATACTGGCCAGAAAACTTTTATGCATGCACTTGGCCAGCGCCGTATCCCGGGAGAGGGCAAGAAAACGCCTGGGAGGGGGAACATGCCCTGGCCAGCGCCGCAGCCGGGGAGCGCGACATACCGCCTAAGAGAGGGGGGCATGCCTACAGACAGCATACCGAATGATGAGGCTGCCGCGTCCTGCGCAGCCCCACAAGACCAGTTATTTAAAACAAAATTATATATTTTTTTTTTTTATATTATTATTACATTATTATTTATTAATATTACAGCCTCCCTGAGGCAGAAAGGGGGGCAACCATACAGGGGCACAGGCCGTACGGGCCCATCAGGAGCCGGCCAGTACCCAAAGGGTTAACAGGCATCTGGCCTGTGTGGGGGGGGGCGGCGCTGCGAACTCTTGGGGGCGGAGGAACCTCCAGGCGGGAAGAATTCGCGCTTGGAGAGTTCCCGCCCCCCCCCCCCCCCCCCCCCCCAGAGGCCTGAATTTGCGGCCTAGCAGACCGTGAAGCCGGGGCCTAAATTTTACCGGAGACCGGGGCCGCAAGCATTTAAAGTACCGGCCGGCCTAAGCCGGCCGCGGGTGCCCACATACCGGCCGCGGGAGCCCACCCCGAGTGCCGGAATTGCGGTCGGCAGGCCGCGAAGCCTGACAAACTATGCAGCGCCCGGCCGGCCGGAATGCACCGACGGCCGGCCGGGGCCTGTTGGAGCACAGCTCTAGCCAACGCCGGCCGCGGGAGCCCACCCCGCGGCCGGAAGAATCAGGGACCCGAGAGGAGCGTGAGGTGCGGCCCAGCAGGCCGCGACGCCTGGGCCAAAATGTGCGGCGTCCGGACCGAAGGTCGGCCGGGCCTAGTTGGAGCATAGCTCGCACTGTAACGCCGGCCGCGGGAGCCACCCCGCGGCCAGGAAGAGTCAGGGGCCTGGGAAGGAGCACCGGATGGTGCGGCCCAGCGGGCCGCGAAAAGGCCAGGCCGCAGCCCGTGGACTAAAGTTTTGCGGCTGCCCTGAGCACGCACCGGCAAGCGCCCCCTCTTTGCGCGGACCTCCATCCTGTAGTGAGGCTGCCGCGTCCCTTATGATCTATGGAGGGGAGAAAGGGAATGGGTGAGTGCTGTCCGCCTTGCGACACCCCAGGGACCAGCCTAGGTCCAGCCACCCAATAGCCACTCTGCTTGGATAGGCTAAAGTATGGGGGTCAGTCACGCAGGAGACCGGGGTGGGGGGAGGGGGTCGTAGGGCTGGAGAAGCCAATCTCTCACCATAGCCGTCTTCACCCTCGGTCCGTTCCAGCAGGGTTGCCCCTTCAGCTACTGGCACCGTAGTGGCAGGACGCTGGAAGAGGGGCTTGGCGTGCGGGCGACCCTTGCGCTGGCGGGATGCAGGGGAGCTGGGCTGCCCTGGTCCACCTTGCCTTCTGTGGGGGAGGCAGCAGTGCGGATGACCGGCACTGGCGCAGCTCGACCCCGGGAGAAACAGAGAGGTCTAGTGCGACTCTGTTGTCCCTGATTGTCTGGAACAAAAGAAAAGAAAAAAGTAAAAATCAAAATTTAAACAAGGAGAAAACAGCCCTGCAGTAGCAGGGAGTGTCTTGCCTCCTTGGACACTAAGCTAAAACTGGCAGCCTTTCTCTCCAGGCTGAGGGTATAGCTGTGGAGGAGGGGCTTAACAGTTTTTTCTTAGTGTCACGCCTCCTAGGGAGATGAGCTATACCCAAGGTCTTCTGTGTCCCCCAAGGAAACTGGGCGAGAAATTGTGTTTTACTGCTGGGTTTACATCCAAACGGCTTAGATCTGCTTCAGGATCCCCTGTGTATGTAGAACAGACATTCTCTGCCCAATGGCTCAGAAAGAAAACTGACCAATACAGATTGCCAAGGGAAGAACTGTGAAAGGGCCTTTACACACATGAATTTGGCACAGTTTTTCTTTTTTTTTTTTTTTATACAAAAACATTTTTGCAGCTTTTTTTTTTCTAGATGGCAATGTGAAGTGAAAGACATAAAAAAAAAAAAAAAAAAAAGTCCGGAAGGAATAAAAATAAAAGCCGAGTTACAGCATGCTGCATTTTTAAAACTATACGTAAAAGCACCCAAAAATGGCAGATTGGTTATTCACGCAGCAGCTCATTTACACAAGGGCTGAATGAAGCAATCGCTATGTGAAAGCTATTCCATTCAGCGGAGCTATTCTGGGTGACCGGTTCCGCTAAGGCCAGACACACACGAGGGAGCTGAATGCGAGGTCCTGTTCCTGACAGGATCGCACAGCATTATACTGGTTTACAATGCTGTGTGACCACGAGAGTCCTGAAATCTACGGTATCACACTGACAGAATGATATATTTGTAAGGGCTCATGCTCACAACCGTATGTATTTTACGATGCGCAAAACACAAATTAGCAAAAAAATACAGATGACGTCTGTGTGCACTCTGTATTTTGAAGAACGGAACAGCTGGTCCCTATAAGAAGAATCCTATCCTTTTCCATAATGCTGACAATAAGAATAGGACATGTTCTATATATTTTTTTGCGGAACGGACAAATGGAAGCGGAATGCACACTGAGTAACTAGCTTTTTTTGCAGATCCAATTAAATGTACGGTTCCGCATACAGTCTGCAAAAAAAAAAAAAAAAAAAAAAAAAAAAAAAAAAAAAACACGAACGGACACAAAGAAAATACATTTGTGTGCATGAGCCCTAATTCAGTAGATTTCAGAACTCTCAGGGTCACACATACTTATAAATCAGTATAAGGCCTCATGCACATGACCGTTTTTTGGGTCCGCATCCGAGCCGCCATTTTGGCGGCTTGGATGTGGACCCATTCACTTCAATGGGGCCGCAAAAACTCAGTGTGCTATCCTCAGCCGTTGCTCCGCGGCCCCGCTAAAAAAATATAACATGTCCTATTCTAGTCCGCGCTTTGCGGACAAGAATAGGCATTTATATTGCCGGCACCCGTTCCGTTAATTACAGAAGGCAACACGGGCGGCTTCCGTTTTTTGCAAAAACGGCACGGTCGTGTGCATGAGGCCTAATGCTGTGCAATCCTGTCAGAGGAGCAAAGGCCAGAACAGGACCTCACATATATACGTATCTGTTTTGGGACCAGAAAAGCTGCAGTCTAAGTGTCTCCGTGTGCCTTCCGTCTCTATCCAAAGATAGAACATGTCCTATTGCCCGCAAATCGCATTGCATGGCTCCATTCAAATCAATTGGTCTGCAAAAAAAAAACGGACTCCGTATGTCTTCCGTATCAGTTCTGTTTTTTTGCGAAGCCATCTATTGGAAATTTTATGCTCAGTCCAATTTTTTCTATGTAATTACTATTACTGTATATGCCATACAGAAAAACGGAACACAACCGGAAACACTACTGAAACAAAAAACGAACCGTTAAATACGGCCTGCAAAACAGTAAAAAAAAAAAAGCCATAAGGTCGTGTGCATGAGCCCTAAAGGGGATTATTGTTTCTCAGCCCACATAATCCAATTTTTTTCAAGAACACGGAGCTTTTTATTGTCTTAAATTAGGTAGATATCTTCTTGCTACCTTTTACCGTAGTTTAGTCAATAAATATTTACCCAGACAATCTTCCACAGCTGTGTCACAAATGTGCACTTTGTGTAATGTATGTCGTCACTGTAGTGCCAAACAAAAACCTATTGTAGCTTTATCTGGATCTCTCTCCCTTAGCTTTAGACACAGCCTCTGTGTGTAGACAAAAAGTGTCCAAATACAGATTAGTATTTTTTCTTTAGTAAAGCGAAGGTGTGTGTTTTTTTCTGGCTGTTAGAGTAGGTTTTATTTTATAATTTACTATTTCTTTCTACTATATGTATTATCTGTGTTCCCTGCTGGTCTCATATACAGATCAATGATGATGTTAGAAATAGCCAATGGATCAGATGTATACAAAGAGGAGGGCACGTCTTCGTTGCATGCCACCAAGCCCCCCCCAATAGGGGCGATTGCACCAAGTGGGAAAATACTTGCATGTAGAATATGGTTATTGATAGCCCAAAACACCAGGAGAAATGAGCACACACCTCCACTGCACTGTAGAGCACAGGGTCACTATACATCAAAGGGGTTTCCACATTGTGTAAAGTATTGGGCCATCAGAATATGACAGCACATTAGGATTGGTAATTGGTCTGATCCCTGGGACCCTGACGGATAAGCAGTATGATTGTGTGCAGGATGGCATGTGTCCCCCTCTAAATTTCACAAACACAGCAGCACCACAGTCACCAGGAAAGGGCAGGAGAAGCAGCTACAGACGTGGACAAAATTGTTGGTACCCTTTGGTCAATGAAAGAAAAAGTCACAATGGTCACAGAAATAACTTTAATCTGACAAAAGTAATAATAAATTAAAATTCTATAAATGTTAACCAATGAAAGTCAGACATTGTTTTTCAACCATGCTTCAACAGAATTATGTAAAAAAATAAACTCATGAAACAGGCATGGACAAAAATGATGGTACCCCTAGAAAACACAGAACATAATGTGACCAAAGGGACATGTTAATTCAAGGTGTGTCCACTAATTAGCATCACAGGTGTCTACAACCTTGTAATCAGCCATTGGGCCTATATATATGGCTCCAGGTAATCACTGTGTTGTTTGGTGATATGGTGTGTACCACACTCGACATGGACCAGAGGAAGCAAAGGAAAGAGCTGTCTCAAGAGATCAGAAAGAAAATTATAGACAAGCATGTTAAAGGTAAAGGCTATAAGACCATCTCCAAGCAACTAGATGTTCCTGTGAGTACAGTTGCACATATTATTCATAAGTTTAAGATCCATGGGACTGTAGCCAACCTCCCTGGACGTGGCCGCAGGAGGAAAATTGATGACAAATCTAAGAGACGGATAATCCGAATGGTAACAAAAGAGCCTAGAAAGACTTCTAAAGAGATTCAAGGTGAACTTCATGCTCAAGGAACATCAGTGTCAGATCGCACCATCCGTCGTTGTTTGAGCCAAAGTGGACTACATGGGAGACGACCAAGGAGGACACCATTGTTGAAAACGAATCATAAAAAAGCAAGACTGGAATATGCCAAACTACATGTTGACAAGCCACAAAGCTTCTGGGAGAATGTCCTGTGGACAGATGAGACAAAAATCGAAGTTTTTGCCAAGGCACATCAGCTGTATGTTCACAGACGAAAAAATGAAGCATATCAAGAAAAGAACACTGTCCCTACTGTGAAACATGGAGGAGGCTCTGTTATGTTCTGGGGCTGCTTTGCTGCGTCTGGCACAGGGTGTCTTGAATCTGTGCAGGGTACAATGAAATCTCAAGACTATCAAGGAATTCTAGAGAGAAATGTACTAGCCAGTGTCAGAAAGCTTGGTCTCAGTCGCAGGTCATGGGTCTTGCAACAGGACAATGACCCAAAACACACCGCTAAAAACACCCAAGAATGGCTAAGAGGAAAAAATTGGACTATTCTAAAGTGGCCTTCTATGAGCCCTGACCTCAATCCTATTGAGCATCTTTGGAAGGAGCTGAAACATGCAGTCTGGAAAAGGCACCCTTCAAACCGGACACAACTGGAGCAGTTTGCTCATGAGGAGTGGGCCAAAATACCTGCTGAGAGGTGCAGATGTCTCATTGACAGTTACAGGAAGCGTTTGATTGCAGTGATTGCCTCAAAAGGTTGCGCAACAAAATATTAAGTTAGGGGTACCATCATTTTTGTCCATGCCTGTTTCATGAGTTTATTTTTTTACATAATTCTGTTGAAGCATGGTTGAAAAACAATGTCTGACTTTCATTGGTTAACATTTATAGAATTTTAATTTATTATTACTTTTGTCAGATTAAAGTTATTTCTGTGACCATTGTGACTTTTTCTTTCATTGACCAAAGGGTACCAACAATTTTGTCCACGTCTGTATAAACCAATGCTGTCTTCATTCTCATGATCAGAGGAACTAGTAGTGACTGTACTGCCAATTGTGTTAATGGTCTGCAGCAGAAGACAATCCCTTCCCAAGTAGGCCACGCTACCAGCGATAATCATTAGCTATGGCGTTTTCAGTGCTTCAAAATGACTGGGAACGTAAAAAGTGTGACACAAGCTCAGCAGGCTTCTCTTCAAACTTAATACAGCATCCATGAACATGCAAGTCTGAACTCACCTTAAGTCGTGGAAGTTTGAGGAAATCATCTTGTTCAGATATCTCAAGAAGATGCTCCTGAATATAGCCGTCAATCATACTTAATAAGCGCCAGTCCCCCATGGAGTCCACAAAATTACGGTGAGAGATACAGCTTTGCACATCCATTTTGGACAATAAATAATCTCCACAAACCTTTAGGGAAAAAAATAAAAAATAAAAGTGTAATGTGGTTAAGAATTTAGTGACTAATGTTCAGAGCAGGTACAAACTGTGGAGAGAATTTCCTTTTACAAGACCACTAGGACAAGAGGGGCTTCTCCAGGACTGAACTACTGTATAAATGACCTATTCTTAGGATAGGTCATCTATATAAGATTGGCAGGGGTCAGACTCCTGACACCCCCTGCTAATCGGCCGATTCGTAGAAGCTTTTGCACCAGAAACAGGCAATGGGACTACAAAGCTGGAGCTAGAGCAAAATCAGAAGGGTCCTGTGAATCTGACCAATCTGATATTGATAACCTGCTCTAAAGATATATGTTATGTTATCAGCAGTTCAGACCCAGAGAACCCATTTAACTCTTTCACCACCAGGTACAGCAATGTGTAAACATGGTGCTCGCACGTGCAGCAGGCGTCATGGCCAGCAGGTGTCTGCTGTTTCAAACAGCAGAGACCCGGGGCTAATTACCGGCAGTAATGCCGATTGTGGTAAATAACGGGTTTACATGCCGTGATCTCACTTTATCACAGCATCTAATGTGCCAAAAACCCAGAGGCTCGCACTAACTTTGAATGGTCAGAGGCTCGCTGAGGGGAGACACAGCATTCATGCAGCAATTCTTATTTTGGCCACCAGATGGCAGGCCAACATAAAAATAAAAAATAAACGATTTTATAGGCTTATCTATGAGCTTCAAAAATCATTCCAAAAAAAAGTTATTTTAACCACTTCAGCCCCGCTAGGTGAAACCCCCTTCATGACCAGAGCACTTTTTACACTTCGGCACTACACTCCTTTCACCGTTTATCGCTCGGTCATGCAACTTACCACCCAAATGAATTTTACCTCCTTTTCTTCTCACTAATGGAGCTTTCATTGGGTGGTATTTTATTGCTGCTGACATTTTTACTTTTTTTGTTATTAATCAAAATGTAACGATTTTTTTGCAAAAAAAATGACATTTTTCACTTTCAGCTGTAAAATTTTGCAAAAAAAACGACATCCATAAATAAATTTTTCGCCAAATTTATTGTTCTACAGGTCTTTGATAAAAAAAAAAATGTTTGGGCAAAAAAAAAAAAATGGTTTGGGTAAAAGTTATAGCGTTTACAAACTATGGTACAAAAATATGAATTTCCGCTTTTTAAAACAGCTCTGACTTTCTGAGCACCTGTCATGTTTCCTGAGGTTCTACAATGCCCAAACAGTAGAAAACCCCCACAAATGACCCCATTTCGGAAAGTAGACACCCTAAGGTATTCGCTGATGGGCAGAGTGAGTTCATAGAACTTTTTATTTTTTGTCACAAGTTAGCGGAAAATGATGATGATTTTTTATTTTTTTTTCTTACAAAGTCTCATATTCCACTAACTTGCGACAAAAAATAAAAAATTCTAGGAACTCACCATGCCCCTCACAGAATACCTTGGGGTGTCTTCTTTCCAAAATGGGGTCACTTGTGGCGTAGTTATACTGCCCTGGCAATTTAGGGGCCCTAATGTGTGAGAAGAACTTTGCAATCAAAATGTGTAAAAAATGACCGGTGAAATCCAAAAGGTGCACTTTGGAATATGTGCCCCTTTGCCCACCTTGGCAGCAAAAAAGTGTGACATCTGGTATCGCCGTACTCAGGAGAAGTTGGGGAATGTGTTTTGGGGTGTCATTTTACATATACCCATGCTGGGTGAGAAAAATATCTTGGTCAAATGCCAACTTTGTATAAAAAAAAAAATGGGAAAAGTTGTCTTTTGCCAAGATATTTCTCTCATCCAGCATGGGTATATGTAAAATGACACCCCAAAACACATTCCCCAACTTCTCCTGAGTACGGCGATACCAGATGTGTCACACTTTTTTGCTGCCAAGGTGGGCAAAGGGGCACATATTCCAAAGTGCACCTTTCAGATTTTGCAGGCCATTTTTTACACATTTTGATTGCAAGGTACTTCTCACACATTTGGGCCCCTAAATTGCCAGGGCAGTATAACTACGCCACAAGTGACCCCATTTTGGAAAGAAGACACCCCAAGGTGTTCTGTGAGGGGCACTGCGAGTTCCTAGAATTTTTTCTTTTGTCACAAGTTAGCGGAAAATGATGATTTTTTTTTTTTCTCTTTTTTCCTTACAAAGTCTCATATTCCACTAACTTGCGACAAAAAATAAAAAATTCTAGGAACTCGCCATGCCCCTCACGGAATACCTTGGGGTGTCTTCTTTCCAAAATGGGGTCACTTGTGGCGTAGTTATACTGCCCTGGCAATTTAGGGGCCCTAATGTGTGAGAAGAACTTTGCAATCAAAATGTGTAAAAAATGACCGGTGAAATCCAAAAGGTGCACTTTGGAATATGTGCCCCTTTGCCCACCTTGGCAGCAAAAAAGTGTGACATCTGGTATCGCCGTACTCAGGAGAAGTTGGGGAATGTGTTTTGGGGTGTCATTTTACATATACCCATGCTGGGTGAGAAAAATATCTTGGTCAAATGCCAACTTTGTATAAAAAAAAAAATGGGAAAAGTTGTCTTTTGCCAAGATATTTCTCTCATCCAGCATGGGTATATGTAAAATGACACCCCAAAACACATTCCCCAACTTCTCCTGAGTACGGCGATACCAGATGTGTCACACTTTTTTGCTGCCAAGGTGGGCAAAGGGGCACATATTCCAAAGTGCACCTTTCAGATTTTGCAGGCCATTTTTTACACATTTTGATTGCAAGGTACTTCTCACACATTTGGGCCCCTAAATTGCCAGGGCAGTATAACTACGCCACAAGTGACCCCATTTTGGAAAGAAGACACCCCAAGGTGTTCTGTGAGGGGCACTGCGAGTTCCTAGAATTTTTTCTTTTGTCACAAGTTAGCGGAAAATGATGATTTTTTTTTTTTCTCTTTTTTCCTTACAAAGTCTCATATTCCACTAACTTGCGACAAAAAATAAAAAATTCTAGGAACTCGCCATGCCCCTCACGGAATACCTTGGGGTGTCTTCTTTCCAAAATGGGGTCACTTGTGGCGTAGTTATACTGCCCTGGCAATTTAGGGGCCCTAATGTGTGAGAAGAACTTTGCAATCAAAATGTGTAAAAAATGACCGGTGAAATCCAAAAGGTGCACTTTGGAATATGTGCCCCTTTGCCCACCTTGGCAGCAAAAAAGTGTGACATCTGGTATCGCCGTACTCAGGAGAAGTTGGGGAATGTGTTTTGGGGTGTCATTTTACATATACCCATGCTGGGTGAGAAAAACGAGATTTTTGTATAACTTACCAGTAAAATCTCTTTCTCGCTCTTTCCTTGGGGGACACAGAAGACCTTGGGTATAGCTCATCTCCCTAGGAGGCGTGACACTAAGAAAAAACTGTTAAGCCCCTCCTCCACAGCTATACCCTCAGCCTGGAGAGAAAGGCTGCCAGTTGCGTGTCCAAGTAGTGAGAAAAGGCAAAGCCCAAGAAGTGGAACCAACAAGCCAACTACCCAACGGGTAAAACAAACTCGGAAACTCGTGTAGAGAAAAAACAAAGAATGGGTGGGTGCTGTGTCCCCCAAGGAAAGAGCGAGAAAGAGATTTTACTGGTAAGTTATACAAAAATCTCGTTTTCTCGCCCAGTTTCCTTGGGGGACACAGAAGACCTTGGGACGTTCAATAGCAGTCCAAGAGGGGAGGGACTACAACACCAAGGCGAAGCACCCGAAGGCATCAAGAAACCGCCGCCTGCAGACCAGGCAGCCCAAGACAGCATCCGCTGAAGCCCGAGTATGCACCCTGTAGAACACGGTAAGGTGTGCAAGGAAGACCAGTGACCGCCTTGCACAAATGCATGGCCGAAGCCCAATGCCTCCAGCCCAGGGGACACCAACCGCTCTGGAAAATGAACAGTGACACCTGGTGCGGTAACCACAGCAATAGCCACTCTGAGAAAGCGGAGGAAAGCCACCCTGGAGGCCGCAAACCTTGCACGGACCTCCTAGAAACACAAGAGGCCAAACGTCGACAAGAGCCGGAGATCTCCAAGTAAAAACGCAAGGCCCAAACAACGTCCAAACGGTGAAGTGTCCGTTCCCGGGGGCGGGAAGGGGAGGACGAATGCCTCGCGGAACTGAAAGACAAACACCACCTTCAGAAGGAAGGAAGAGACGGGATGGAGAACAGCCCAGTCCTAGGGAAAGACAGAAGGCTCGGAACGAGAAGGACCGCCACTCAGGCACCCGTCAGAGACCCGATGGCTACGGAAACACAACCGCACAGGACAGAAGGAGTAGAGAAAACTACTGTAACGGCTCCAAAGGAAAGATAGGAGCGCCAAGAACCCAGTATGTAGATCCCAGGGCGGTACCGGAGGGCAGTACAAAAAGGAACCCAAGAGCCGCTCCATGGAAGAAGGTCTTGACAGACCCAGAGGGCCGTGGAACGCTGAAAGAGGAGGGACAGCGCCGACACGAAGCAACAGGGTCCCATTCCCAGGTCCAGGCTGGACTGGAGAAAGACAGAACCATGGAGAAAGAAAGGCAGAGAGGGGAAAACGCCCAGCCTCCCATAGAACCCCAGGTAACAACCCTAAGTCCTACAACAGATCCTGGACGAAACACGGCCAGGAGCGAACACTAACGAGTCCGCTAGAGTCGCCTGGGCAAGCGGGCGAAAACCCAACGAGATCAGGCGCAGACCAGTAACACGGGCAGAACCGAAGACGTTCTACAGTCCCGGTGTGGGAGATCCAAGGGCAATCCTGACCGAATGGTAGTCCTCCCAAGTTACCGAGAAGGTAAGTCCATAGCAGAACCATTGCCGAGAATGGAAAAAACGTAATCTGCACCCAGCTGGAGGACAAAACGCGGCAGACCCGGTAAATAGGCACACAGCTAGTACAGCCAGTGTGAACAAGGGAGACAGTACGAGGCCAAAAGGAACACCGGAACCATCCACATGAACAACCATGCTCTCCCCAGAGGGGAGGGCAGTGAAGGAACAGCCTCCGAAGCGTGGCCGGGACAGAAGCCACATCGGAGTGATCTGTACCGAGCGGGAGCCAAACAGAGCCGGCGAGAAAAGACAGTCGAGACAGAGGCCGGCATAACACCCTCCAACCGAAAGGAGGGGTGGGCAACAAGGAAGCCATAGGACAGCTCGAGAGCAGAACCCCGCTACACCGAGACGCCCGGTTCACCGCCTCGCAGAAGGCGAATACCCTGAAGAACCCAAGATGGAGGTCCTCCGGACCTGGGTACGCGAGCACCCAAGAGAAGTTGGGTGACCTTCCCGAGAAGAGCGGCCCGAACCTGGTAACAGATCAGACTGAAGCGCTGAGGGCGCCAGCCGGAAGGACTCATACCACACCGCATCTGAAGAGGAGGAAATGGTAGTAGGCGAGGGAACCGTAGTCCCGCCAGAGAAAACGCAGAATTCGAGGGACGCAGCTCTGTTACATGTGCGCTTGGCAGATGAAGGTGCAGCACTCTCGACCATGTGACCACTAACGCAGGGAAACAATGCCGCGGGAGGACGAATGGGTACGTATCTAGGGACCACGAACACACCCCGGGCGGAAGGGCCAACGAAAGGAATGAGTACCACCCAGCTCGGTGCAGTAGCGAACAAGTAGAGCTCGTCTACTTATACATAAGGTATATACCTTTGAACACATTGGGCAGTCATTCGCTGTTTGTTGAACACCACCTTAGGCTCACACAGGTGGACAGAACGAGCTCTTTAGAGAAATAGCGCAAGGCTTGCTGCAAGCATCGTATCTCAAGAGAAAAAAAGTATGTCGCAGGAGAACGGGAGGCATACGTACGAGTAGCCCCGTAAGCAGTGAGAAGGCCAACCCACCCATGGGAGGAGAAGGCACACCCGGCCCAAACAACGGACAGAGCGCACAAGAAAGTCCGCTCACTGCAAAAAAATAGTCACTCAGCGAAGAGTCAGCCAGAGTCCAACCGTACTAACGGAAGTGCAAAGTGCAACCTGAAAGGCAGTCATGCACAAGACCAGCACGGCATGCAATGGAACGCAAGCAGTCCGCCCAGAAAAGGGGGGAATGTACCTGGCCAACACTGCAGTCGGCAAGAGTGCAGAAGCCCGCCCCAAAAAGGGGGGATACCAAGGCCAGTACCTACTTCGGAAAAGTAGGACATACCATATTCCGCCCAGAAGGGGGCCATGCCTATGGCCGCACATGTCCAGCAGAACGCAGGAAGGTACACTTAGGGAAAGGGGGCATGCACAGGGTTATTCTATCATTAAGTGATTGTGCAAAAATCCACCCAACACCGAATTTCGTGAGAGTGCACCACTCCGCCAATGAAGGGGGACGTGTACCAGTCCAGCACCGCATAAACACGGACAGCTGTGGATCGCGTGAGCGTGCAAAATGCCGCCCATGGAATAAGGGGCGGCCATACACATAACCAGCACAGCTTCCAATGGGAGTGCAAGCATTCCACCCAAGGTAGAGGGCGGCAACGCACCCAGCGAGTGCAGTATCCCGCCCAGAAATGGGGGTCATGCACATGGCCATCATCGCATCCAGTGAGCGTGCGAGCACCCCGCCATGGATGGGGCCATGCACATGGCCAGCAACGCACTGGCGAGAGAACAAACACAGTCAGTGAGAGTGTACGTATGTCGCCTGAGGAAAGGAGACATGTCCAAGGCCAGCAGCGAAACCAGTGAGAGTGCGGCACACCGCCCACGGAAGGGGGGGGGGGTCATGCATATGGCCGGCAACAGATCCAGTGAGGTTCAGTGTTCCGCCTATGGAAGGGGAACGTGCACATGGCCGGCACCGTATCCGTGGAGAGTGCAGTGTACCTCCCATGGGAGGGGTACACGCACATGGCCGGCACCGTATCCGGTGAGAGTGCAGTATTCCGCCTATGGAAGGGTTCATGCACATGGCCGGCAGCGAATCCAGTGAGAGTCCAGTGTTCCGCCTAGGAAGGGGAACGTGCACATGGCCGGCACCGTATCCGGGGAGAGTGCAGTATACCTCCTATGGAAGGGGTTCATGCACATGGCCAGCACCGTAACCGGTGAGAGTGCAGTATTCCGCCTATGAAGGGGTTCATGCACATGGCCGGCAGCGAATCCAGTGAGTGCAACGTCCCGCCTGTGGAAGGGGGTCGTGCACATGGCCAGCACCGCAGCCGGTGAGAGTGCAGCAGTCCGCCTAGAAAAGGGGGGTCATGCACACGGCCAGGCTGCAGCCAGAGAGAGTGCAGTATTCCGCCTAGGAAGGAGGGCCATGCACCTGCAGCCACCAGAACTGGGTGACGAATTCTGGGCAGAAATTTTGCATGCACTTGGCCAGTGCCGTATCCCGGGAGAGGGCAAGAAAACGCCTGGGAGGGGGAACATGCCCTGGCCAGCGCCGCAGCCGGGGAGCGCGACACACCGCCTAAGAGAGGGGGGCATGCCTACAGACAGCATACCGAATGATGAGGCTGCCGCATCCTGCGCAGCCCACAAGCCCAGTTATTTAAAACAAAATTATAATTTTTTCATTTTTTTTTTTTTTTTTTTTTATTATTATTATTATTTATTTAATTTATTTTTATTAATATTACAGCCTCCCTGAGGCAGAAAGGGGGGCCACCATACAGGGGCACAGGCCGTACAGGCCCATCAGGAGCCGGCCAGTACCCAAAGGGTTAACAGGCACCTGGGCTGGGGGGCGCGCTGCGAACTCTTGGGGGCGGGGGAACCTCCAGGCGGGAAGAATTCGCGCCTGGAGAGTTCCCGCCCCCCCCACAGAGGCCTGAATTTGCGGCCTAGTAGGCCGTAAAGCCGGGGCCTAAATTTTAGCGGCGCCCGGACGACCGGGGCCGCAAGCATTTAAAGTACCGGCCGGGCCTAAGCCAGCCGCGGGTGCCCACATACCGGCCGCCGGAGCCCCCATACCGGTCGCGGGTGCCCACCCCGAGCGCCGGAATTGCGGCCAGCAGGCCGCGAAGCCTAAACAAACTATGCAGCGCCCGGCCGGCCGGAATGCACCGACGGCCGGCCGGGGCCTGTTGGAGCACAGCTCTAGTCAATGCCGGCCGCGGGAGCCCACCCCGCGGCCGGAAGAATCAGGGACCCGAGAGGAGCGTGAGGTGCGGCCCAGCAGGCGCGATGCCTGGGCCGAAATTTGCGGCGTCCGGCCGACCGGACCGATGGTCGGCCGGGCCTAGTTGGAGCATAGCTCGCACATGTAACGCCGGCCGCGGGAGCCCACCCCGCGGCCAGGAAGAGTCAGGTGCCCGGGAAGGAGCACCGGATGGTGCGGCCCAGCGGGCCGCGAAGGACTAAATTTTTTGCGGCGCCCTGAGCAGCGCACCGGCAAGCGCCCCCTCTTTGCGCGGACCTCCATCCTGCAGCCAGCTTATGATCTATGGAGGAATGGGTGAGTGCTGTAGCAGATTGCCGCCTTGCGACACCCCAGGGACCAGCCTAGGTCCAGCAGGGCCACCCAATAGCCACTCTGCTTGATAGGCTACCAGTATGGGGGTCAGTCACGCAGGAGACCGGGGTGGGGGGAGGGGGTCGTAGGGCTGGAGAAGCCACTCTCTCACCATAGCCGTCTTCACCCTCGGTCCGTTCCAGCAGGGTCGCCCCTTCAGCTACTGGCACCGTAGTGGCAGGACGCTGGAAGAGGGGCTTGGCGTGCGGGCGACCCTTGCGCTGGCGGGATGCAGGGGAGCTGGGCTGCCCTGGTCCACCTTGCCTTCTGTGGGGGAGGCAGCAGTGCGGATGACCGGCACTGGCGCAGCTCGACCCCGGGAGAAACAGAGAGGTCTAGTGCGACTCTGTTGTCCCTGATTGTCTGGAACAAAAAAAGAAAAGAAAAAAGTAAAAATCAAAATTTAAACAAGGAGAAAAACAGCCCTGCAGAGCAGGGAGTGTCTTGCCTCCTTGGACACTAAGCAAAAACTGGCAGCCTTTCTCTCCAGGCTGAGGGTATAGCTGTGGAGGAGGGGCTTAACAGTTTTTTCTTAGTGTCACGCCTCCTAGGGAGATGAGCTATACCCAAGGTCTTCTGTGTCCCCCAAGGAAACTGGGCGAGAAAATATCTTGGTCAAATGCCAACTTTGTATAAAAAAAAAAAAATGGGAAAAGTTGTCTTTTGCCAAGATATTTCTCTCATCCAGCATGGGTATATGTAAAATGACACCCCAAAACACATTCCCCAACTTCTCCTGAGTACGGCGATACCAGATGTGTCACACTTTTTTGCTGCCAAGGTGGGCAAAGGGGCACATATTCCAAAGTGCACCTTTCAGATTTTGCAGGCCATTTTTTACACATTTTGATTGCAAGGTACTTCTCACACATTTGGGCCCCTAAATTGCCAGGGCAGTATAACTACGCCACAAGTGACCCCATTTTGGAAAGAAGACACCCCAAGGTGTTCTGTGAGGGGCACTGCGAGTTCCTAGAATTTTTTCTTTTGTCACAAGTTAGCGGAAAATGATGATTTTTTTTTTTTCTCTTTTTTCCTTACAAAGTCTCATATTCCACTAACTTGCGACAAAAAATAAAAAATTCTAGGAACTCGCCATGCCCCTCACGGAATACCTTGGGGTGTCTTCTTTCCAAAATGGGGTCACTTGTGGCGTAGTTATACTGCCCTGGCAATTTAGGGGCCCAAATGTGTGAGAAGAACTTTGCAATCAAAATGTGTAAAAAATGCCCTGCAAAATCCGAAAGGTGCACTTTGGAATATGTGCCCCTTTGCCCACCTTGGCATCAAAAAAGTGTCACATCTGGTATCGCCGTACTCAGGAGAAGTTGGGGAATGTGTTTTGGGGTGTCATTTTACATATACCCATGCTGGGTAAGAGAAATATCTTGGCAAAAGACAACTTTTCCCATTTTTTTATACAAAGTTGGCATTTGACCAAGATATTTTTCTCACCCAGCATGGGTATATGTAAAATGACACCCCAAAACACATTCCCCAACTTCTCCCGAGTACGGCGATACCAGATGTGTGACACTTTTTTGCAGCCTAGATGCGCAAAGGGGCCCAAATTCCTTTTAGGAGGGCATTTTTAGACATTTGGATCCCAGACTTCTTCTCATGGTTTCGGGCCCCTAAAAAGCCAGGGCAGTATAAATACCCCACATGTGACCCCACTTTGGAAAGAAGACACCCCAAGGTATTCAATGAGGGGCATGGCGATTTCCTAGAATTTTTTATTTTTTTTGCATAAGTTAGCGGATATTGATTTTTTTTTTGTTTTTTTCTCACAAAGTCTCACTTTCCGCTAACTTAGGACAAAAAATTGGATTTTTTGTACTCACCGTAAAATCCTTTTCTCGTAGTAGGCATTGGGGGACACAGCACCATGGGTATATGTCCAACTACCACTAGGAGGCACTAGACACAAAAAGTGTTGGCTCCTCCCAGGTGGGCTATACCCTCTCCACAGGCACGAGGCTATTCAGTTTGTACCAAAAGCAGTAGGAGAGAGAAGAAAAGCAAGGAACCAACAACTCCCGTACCGGGAAAGATCAAGAGACCAGCCCGGAGAAGCGGAAGTAAAAACATAGGGTGGGATCTGTGTCCCCCAATGCCTACTACGAGAAAAGGATTTTACGGTGAGTACAAAAAATCCAATTTTCTCGTGCATGGCATTGGGGGACACAGCACCATGGGACGTCCCAAAGCAGTCCCTGAGGGTGGGAAAAGAAGAGACGTGCCACCGGCTGGGCATACAGGTGCAGGAGAATGTGACCATGTGACCCAACAGGAAAAAACACGGAATGGGCAAGAGGTCTCATAACAAGGAAGAAACCTCAGAAGAAGCAGGGAAGACTGCCAGCACCCCAGGACAAATGTCTGGAAGAAAATCCCAAATGCAAGAAGGTGGCAAAAGGGAACACCAAGCGCAGCCAAGGGCTGGAGAAAAAAATTAGGACAGCACTGCGTGTTGGATCGACCCAACGCCCTACATTGTCTCAGACCCATAAACCTGTGGCCATCCCCTGAAAGGCCAGGGGAGAAAAGAAACAGGGAAGCACTGGAAACCAAACGAGTGAGGGAAGCCATAGCAAGGCTCACATGTGAAGGGAGAGGGACTCCCCTCACCGCAAGGCCAGGTGAAGAAGCCAAGCGCCCCATGTAAAGGCGAAAACCCAAGGCTGCTAGAGGAAACTGCCAACCCTTGGAGAAGGAGGGGGTTGTAGGTAAAAGCCAGGAACAAAGAACGATCGCTCCTGCGTCCCCAAAAACAGGAAACGAGGCACAAGCCTCCGAAAACAAGATAGCACTGTAAAGCGCAAGACCAGAGGAAACTCTGGGCATGTGAAGTATCATGGAAAAAAGGAACCAGAGACAGGCCCAGGCAACCTTGGCAGGAACACACTGGACTGACAGACATGGGAGTAGAAGAAGAGCACTCCAAACAGCCTAAGGAGGAAGGGGTCTACAACAGGAGGAGGTCCCTCCCGAAGGAGACCATACGGTGGAATTGCAAACCGTAGCACCAAACCACTCAATACCAGGTACTTTACGTGGGAGGATGGAAAAAAAAAAGACAAATCCCAAGAGGACCTCAAATGAACAGGGACAGGGACTCCAGAAAGGAGTACCCAGATGGGGTCACAAGGAACCAGGAGCTGAACCACCGGAAGACAACGCAAGCCAGCATATCCAGGAAAGGCGAAAAGAAACCGCCATAGGGGAAGGGACATTGGCCATGGACAACTAGCCGCACCAAAAACATTGACCAGCAAACCGTAAACATTGTCCCAGAGAGGGCAAGTACAGCAGCTCGGAGGTACCACAAAACGACAGACATCGATATGCATAAGGAATGCAGAAGTCGCCATGAAAAAACCGGGGTAGCCTACATAGAAATGTAGAAACCAGCTGCGACCGGCATACAGAAAACTTCCAGGGGGGAGAAAGTACCAGACAGGTGCAGACGACAGCAAGGTCCAAGAGGACTGCCCCTTCGCCATGTAGCACAACTAAGCAGAAAATACAAGGGAATACCGAAAACACCTGGACCCAGAAGGAACTACGGGGCCCTGTCCGATACCAGAGCAATCAGCTGAAAATTCAGACAGGTGTGTGTGGCGCTCAGAGGTCCTGTCCTTGACCCGTCAGGGAGGACGTCCAGCAATGATAAAAGCCGTGGACCCAGAAGGATACCGTGAGGCGGACATCCAGCGATGACCGAAAACCACTGCCGCGGCCGATGCTCACCAGCTACATGTCCAAACAAGGTAGAAGATCCAGTGGAGATCCTTGTACTACACCAGGAATGGCCCGCTCAGCAATAGGAAACAATGTGAGTACTCCCCTATAACATGGGGTAACGCGGAGCACAGCATACCGTAGGACCTTAAAGAGAAAGCAAGAGCAACTCTAGCACAAAGGCCAACAACCACCTGGCCATGGAGTAGGAGGTTGAATGAGGACCACCCGCCGGACCAGACAGATCAGTCATATACTGGAGCTACCAGAAGCAGCACTAGACCGATAAGGTGGGGGATGGGCTGACCCACCCCTGCCAGATATGGTAACCATGCACATGCTGAACAAGGGTGACCTGGTGCTGACAGTGCCTTGAGCGGCACAAGGAGACCAATGAGGACGACAGTAACGGAGTGGCAGACGTACGGAAGAACCAAACGGATGGAACCAACATCTGCAGCACAGATTAGAACCCGTGGGCAGAAAACACCTAGTAAGAAAGAAACTGTCTGGGCCACAGATCGCACCACAGGGCCCAGCACTTGGGGTACTACAAACACACGCCTAAAATAAAGGTAAAGTGGCTGCATGTTGCCGACCAAGGAGAGTGGAAACATAGCCACAGCATCTGGGGATGCGACAGCATCCGAAGGGTACAGGTACACAACCTGTAAAGTAGAAATATGGCTGTGAAGAGGAACTTCATTTAAGATCGAAGCAATGTGGCCGCATGGTGCACCCCAGACCCAGAGAGGTGCAACAGCAACTGCGTTAACAATGGAACCCATAGGGCCGCACGGTACCACAAAGAACAAGACAGGTGCACACTACAATCAGGTAGGTGCAATGGCAACAGAAACAGGGCCGCATAGTACACCATAGAAGCCAGACAGGTGTAACGGCTGCAGCATCAAAGACGGTTCAGGAACTCTACCTATGAAGGAAGTAAGATGGCTGTTTGGTGCACACTATGATGAGGTAGGTGCAATGGCCACGGCAACTGGAGGAGGCCTCAAAATCTCGTCCTGTAAGGGAGAGAAAATGCCACATGGTACACCATAAAGCCGGACAGGAGGAACGGCTACCACATCCGGAGATGGTGCAGGTACTCTACCTGTTAAGGGATCAAGGTGGCAGGGAACAGACAGGTGTAACTGAACCGGACAGGGGCAACTCTATGGCAATAGAAAGTGGCCTCTATATCTCGCCCGTAGGGAGAAATGTTGCCGCCTGGAAGACAATAGAGCCCGCCAGGGGTATCGACCACAGCACCGGAGATGGCGTAGGTACTCTACCTATGAAGGGAGCAAAATGGCTGGGAATAGACAGGTGCAATTTCAACGGCAATTAAAGGCGGCCTGTAAATCTCGCCAGAAAGGGAGAAATAGTGCCGCACGGAACACCATAGCGCCAGCCAGGGGAATTGGCTACAGCATCAGGAGATGGCGTAGATACTCTACCTATGACGGGAGCAAAGTGGCTGGGAACAGACAGGTGCAATTGCAACGGCAATCGAAGCGGCCTGTACATCTCGCCCGGAAGGGAGAAATAGTGCTGTATGGAACACCCCAGAGCCAGCCAGGAGTAATGGCTTCAGCATCTGGAGTAGGTGTAGGTACACTACCTATGAAAAGGGGCAAGGCAGCTGTACAATTGCTCTTAACTCCCCAACCTACAGGAGGCGATAGCCGAGCTAACCGCTTGCCCAGAACAGGAACCCCCTGTAATGAGGTAGAGTGGCGAACACCACCACCAGGATGGGGACCCTGTGGAAACACTCTCAAATATGTAGAGGATAGCCCCTGGTATAGGGGAACCAGGAAGGCTTGTCAGGGACAGCCTATGGCAGTGGTGCAGGCATCCCCCTGTTAAGGAGAAGGCGTACGTATCAGAGACACCGCGTAGGTGACTCAGTATGCTAAACACGGGGACGGCTGCCTTACCTGTGCGGTTGAATACCTGTGTGGTCAGGGGAGCACCATCCGAAAATCCACTAGAGGGGATACCAACCCTGGGTAGGAAAGGTTCCTCCGTCCACATTCGTCTTGACCTCCCAGAGGGCTTCTGTATGGAGGAAGACCGCCTGATGCTCTGTTCCGAGGGAATCGGCGCAGAGGTGTCCCCAGAGGCAACGGATGGGGTGACAGGAAGGATTCGTCACCAGCCTCAGGCCTGTCCTGGGGGGGATCCGAGGATGCCGAGGAGGGGTGGTACCCCGTTGAGACCACCCGAGGGAGTACCGTGAGCTACCCCTAGCCGAACCCGGGTGCAGGTACCCCTAACTGAGCGTGCCCCATCTGCAGGGAGGACCCTGGGAGGGCAGAGGTGGCCGCAATTTGGATTGGTAGCGGCCAGCGACACCGCCAGGGAGAGGCGGTCAAGGTTCCCATGGCATTGACACGGAGGGAGCCCATTCATGGGGGACCGACACAAAGGGATTGTTCGGGGAAAGGATCTGGGAAGAGGTACTGCACCCAGCAGGGACAGGCTGACCGCACGGCAGCCATTGTTAGACCCAGAGAGGTGCAGACAGCGGACGCACGTGAAAACACGTGGCGACCGAGGAGAGGCTGGGAGAGGAGATGCTCAAAAAGCAGCCAGCAGAGGCTGTCTATCCTGACCCGGACGCCCTGTTCCCCCAAAGAGGCGCTGCAGCAGCTTGTCCCCCCAAAAGAGGTGGTCAGTAGGGCTGCAGGGGACATAAAGCAATTGAGGGGAGGGAAGGGGTTAACCACCCCCTTCAGCAGAAAAAACACGTTAGCCCAGGAAAGGGTGAAGAGATAGCCCCTCCCAAGGGCCGGGCGGGGCTCAGAAAAGCCCGGGAAGCAAGGAGGAGGGGCCGGGAAGATTGCGGCCTAGCAGGCCCAAAAGCCGGGGCCTCGATTTATTAAGGCGGCCGGGAATGGAGCGAGGGGGGCGGGGCGAACCGCGGCCGACAGAGGGCCCACCGAATCATAAAAATAGGTGAGGAGGGTAGGGGGGGAGAAGCGACACCTAGGGACAGGTGGATCAGGGCAAACGGAGCACCTGGGAGCCGGGAACGGGCCACAGAAGATGAGGCCTAGTCCCGGCAGAAGCCGGGGACTAAAGTAGCGGAGAAGCCAGGGAGAAGACTGTGTGGCCAGGGAGGAGAGAAAAGACCAACCAAGGGGGAAGAGAAGGGAGGGGAAACAAGAATATAACCCCCCCCAGAAAAAAGGGGGGGTTGGCTAGGGGGAAGATGGAGGCTCCCCAGGACCCCCAGCTAAGGTGGATCCCATCCCCCTGGCCACAGGAGGGAACCTAACCCTGGGGCAGGGACACAGGGGAGTATACTCACCATCAGATATACTCACCATCCGATGTCTTCGGGCGCAGCAGGGTCACCCCTTCGGCAGACTCAACACGGAAACCGTGGGAATGCCGGCAAGCCACTGCGGATGCAGTCCGTGGGGACTGGGTGACCGGCGATGGTACCGAAGTACGCGCCCGCAGGGGGGCAACTAAAGTGGAACACGATGGAGCCCCAGCCTGCAGCAGGTGTAACGGTGGAGAACACCGAGACCTGCGGAAGAGAGAAAAAAGAAAAGAATAAAAATAAAAAACAGCAGAACCTGCAAAAAAGCAGGACAGGTCTGCCTCCTACGGACACTAGACTAAAACTGAATAGCCTCGTGCCTGTGGAGAGGGTATAGCCCACCTGGGAGGAGCCAACACTTTTTGTGTCTAGTGCCTCCTAGTGGTAGTTGGACATATACCCATGGTGCTGTGTCCCCCAATGCCATGCACGAGAAATTTCAATCTTTCATGGACTCAATATGCCCCTCACGGAATACCTTGGGGTGTCTTCTTTCCGAAATGGGGTCACATGTGGGGTATTTATACTGCCCTGGCTTTTTAGGGGCCCTAAAGCGTGAGAAGAAGTCTGGAATATAAATGTCTAAAAATGTTTACGCATTTGGATTCCGTGAGGGGTATGGTGCGTCCATGTGAGATTTTATTTTTTGACGCAAGTTAGTAGAATATGAGACTTTGTAAGAAAAAACAAAAACAAACAAAAAATTTCCGCTAACTTGTGCCAAAAAAAATGTCTGAATGGAGCCTTACCAGGAAGGGGGTGATCACCCATATAGACTCCCTGATCACCCCCCTGTAAGGCTCCATTCAGACGTCCGTATAATTTTTACGGATCCATGGATCGGATCCGCAAAACACATGCGGACGTCTGAATGGAGCCTTACAGGGGGGTTATCAATGACATGATCACCCCCCCTGTAAGGCTCCATTCAGACATCCGCATGATTTTTACGGATCCATGGATAGGATCCGCAAAACACATGCGGACGTCTGAATGGAGCCTTACAGGGGGGTTATCAATGACAGGGGGGTGATCAGGGAGTGTATATGGGTGATCACCCGCCTGTCATTGATCACCCCCTGTAAGGCTCCATTCAGACGTCCGCATGTGTTTTGCGGATCCGATCCATGTATCCGTAAAAATCATGCGGACGTCTGAATGGAGCCTTACAGGGGGGTGATCAATGACAGGGGGGTGATCAATGACAGGGGGTGATCAGGGAGTGTATATGGGTGATCACCCGCCTGTCATTGATCACCCCCCTGTAAGGCTCCATTCAGACGTCCGTATGCTTTTTGCGGATCCGATCCATGTATCCGTGGATCTGTAAAAATCATACGGACGTCTGAACGGAGCCTGACAGGGGGGTGATCAATGACAGGGGGGTGATCAGGGAGTTTATATGGGGTGATCATGGGTGATCAGGGGTTTATAAGGGGTTAATAAGTGACGGGGGGGGGGGGGTGTAGTGTAGTGTTTGGTGCGACTTTACTGACCTACCTGTGTCCTCTGGTGGTCGATCCTAACAAAAGAGACCACCAGAGGACCAGGTAGGAGGTATATTAGACGCTGTTATGAAAACAGCGTCTAATATACCTGTTAGGGGTTAAAAAATTCGGATCTCCAGCCTGCCAGCGAGCGATCGCCGCTGGCAGGCTGGAGATCCACTCGCTTACCTTCCGTTCCTGTGAGCGCGCGCGCCTGTGTGCGCGCGTTCACAGGAAATCTCGGCTCTCGCGGGAGGACGCGTATATGCGTCCACCCAGAAGAGCAGGACCGCCGGCAGGACGCAATCCTGCGTACGGCGGTCCTGAGGTGGTTAAATCACCCCTTTCCGTGTAATAAAAAAAAATACCCAAATAACAAACAATATAAACATCATGGGTATCACCACGACCAAAAATGCCTGTACTATTAAGAAATATTAATATTTTTCCAATACGGCCATTGGCGTAACGGAATAAAAGGGTAAAAATTGCCAATTTGCCATTTTTTCATTGCTTATCTTACCCCCAGAAAATAAATATATAATAAAATGTGATCCAAGGCATGAGAAATCAATACCACTGCAGATTTTTTTTAGACAGAAAACATCTATCAGTGTCTACCCTAAAGCTATCTGAATGCGATGCGTATTTGTATGCAGAATGTCTGCATAGAATCCAGAAAGACAAAAACGCATAAATCTGCACTATTTATCGGGGTTTTGATGCATTTTTTTGTTATGCATCATGCGCAGTTGCCCTAAGAGGAATAACACAGGAACAGCGTAATAGAGATATAAGAAAAGACGCTCCAGTACTGTTATTTTACGGGGAATACAAGCATTAGCAGACATCAGGCGATACAGACAGTACTATTGACTCTCCTACACAACAGTTCCAGCTGTAAGAGCTAAGCGTCTAGCATGAGTCCAGTTTGCAGTAACATTGGGAGAACCCTTTAAAAGATTATACTGAAAGCATGAGGGTGGAAGGAAACCAACATTATTCATTATTTTCACAGTTCATTACAATTTTGAAATTCAAAACTGCAGAATCAATAAATTGGAAGTGATTCGGAAGCCTCAGCACAAACATTACCTGTTTCACACGCTCAATCTTAAGTTTTTTGGCAGCAGAGTAAACATCTTTCACCAGTTCTGTTTCAGCTTTAAGCCTGAAAAAACATTAAGTCAATGGTTATTCCAAGCTCAGACTCCCAACAACCTCTCTGATCAGTTTTATGATTGTGCGAGCACTTCTTTAATACACTGTGCGTTGTCTCTGCAGCGAAGCGCAATTACATATGCTTGTTCCATTCACTGCAACACTGCTGCAAGCGGGACGGGTAGTGTAATCTTGTACAAGCATCGCCTCCTGTTTAAACAGCTGATCGATGGGTGTGCCAAGAGTCAGACCCCACCAATAAGATATTGATAGCCTATCCTCAGAATAGGTCATCAACATGTACCGGCTGTACCACCCCATTAAGCTTTAATTCTATATTTAGACATCGTTACCGTCATACTCACTGTGAAGTATATGCATAATTTAACAAGACCTCAACCGCCTCTGGGTTCAAGTCATCAAATTTCACATGAGACATTCCATGAGTCTCATTATCATTATTGAAGATTTCAAACAAGAAGGGACTACAGCAGGCAAGGACTGCTCTGTGTGCCAGCATTTCATGCCCACAAACCTGGAAATCAAAGAAAATTAAAATAAAGCATGATCAGAAGCAGAGCATACTAAATCAGCCTACAGCCTAAGGCCTCATGAACACGACCGTTGTGCGTTTTGCGGTCCGCGTCCATGTGCGTGCCGTAATTGGCGGAACGGCACGGATAGCCATTAATATAACTGCCTATTCTTGTCCGCAAAAGGCGGACAAGATTAGGACAGGTTATATTTTGTTTTGCAGACCACGGAACGGAGCAATGGATGCGGACAGCACACGGAGTGCTGTCCGCATCTTTTGAGGCCCCATTGAAGTGAATGGGTCCACATATGGACCAAAACAACGGTCGTTTGCACGAGGCCTAAACTAGCAAGTGGTTAAAACTGATGACTAAACAATTCAATGGCTAGCAAAGTGCTGCAGAGGGCAAAGTAGGCGTGTGCTGCAAATGGGTATTAATGAGGGACAGTAACAAGCACCATCATCATGTACTCCACTGTCCTTGTTCTGACAAAGCAGCTCCTCGCACTGGCAAAGAAAGAACTGGGCAAAGTTGAAAAGTTTACCATACTTACTACAAGAGTGTTAAAAATAAAAAGGCTAGAATTACATGGCTGTTGTCAGCAGCGTGCATCCCAAATCTTTTGCGGTCCCCACTTTAAAAACACTCATTCTTGTCCACAAAAGGGACAATACGACATGGTCTATCATTTGTGGCATGGCAGCGCTGATGGACAGCACACAGTCACAAAATACACCACCCAGAGCAAGCTGCAATTTGAAAAAGATAATAAAATGTGGGGTGCTTAGTTTTTTAGGCTTTTCCACCTCCCCCACTTTGTTAATTGGAAGCCCATGGGAATTTGTAAATGCAGAACGAATCGTCAGGGCTGCTTATTGTGCAACAGCATGTGATACAAAAACCGTATTCACTTGCACTGGATGATGGTGGTCTTCATTATAAAAATTGTTAAGACAAAATGTTGCGCGATACAGGTCGTCGTGTAGCCCTAGCATTAAAGGGGCAGGGCACTGTGGAGGTCACTGTCAAGTGAGTAGGGTGCTGTGAAGGTCAAAGTGAAGGGGATGGGCTGCTGTGGAGGTCCCATTTAAAGGGAGTCTTGTCACCTCCATATGGCCATATACAGTGCTTACATTGTCCTATAGCACACCTATACATGAATGTAACAGTACCTTTGTCTTTCTTTAGACTTGCAGAAGCTGGAAAAGAGTTAAATTCATATGCAAATGAGCACTCAAGTGCCCAGGGGCGGCGTTCACTGTGCTCTGACTTATTTTTCCATTGTTTCCCCGCCCCAGCATCTGCGTCATCCTTCGGTCCGGCCGTGATCCTGCGCCTGTGCACTGCCTCGCCAGCCATTATGGGAACAGCATTGCTTTAACTACTGCGCATGCGCGAGCGAACTGTGCAAAACCAGTTGTAATGTGGCATTTGCCAGCGCATGCACAGTAGTTAAAGTGATGCCATGCCCACAATGGGCTCCAGCCTGGTGAGGCAGTGCCGGGGGATCTCAGCTGGACCGAAGGATGACACAAGGGAATAGGAGGACAGGCCGAGGCTGGGGCAGGGAAACAATGAAAAAAAAAAAAGGCAGAGCAGCCTGGGCTCCAACACACGCCGCCCCTGGGAACTTGCGAGTGCTCATTTGCATATGAAGTAAACCTAGTTTTTCCTGCTTCTGCAAGTCTAAAGAAAAGAACAAAAGGTACCATTACATTCATGTATAGGTGTGCTGCAGAGCCATGCAAGCTCTGTACAGGGAGTGCAGAATTATTAGGCAAGTTGTATTTTTGAGGATTAATTTTATTATTGAACAACAACCATGTTCTCACTGAACCCAAAAAACTCATTAATATCAAAGCTGAATATTTTTGGAAGTAGTTTTTAGTTTTAGCTATTTTAGGGGGATATCTGTGTGGTGACTATTACTGTGCATAATTATTAGGCAACTTAACAAAAAACAAATATATACCCATTTCAATTATTTTTACCAGTGAAACCAATATAACATCTCAACATTCACAAATATACATTTCTGACATTCAAAAACAAAACAAAATCAGTGACCAATATAGCCACCTTTCTTTGCAAGGACACTCAAAAGCCTGCCATCCATGGATTCTGTCAGTGTTTTGATCTGTTCACCATCAACATTGCGTGCAGCAGCAACCACAGCCTCCCAGACACTGTTCAGAGAGGTGTACTGTTTTCCCTCCTTGTAAATCTCACATTTGATGATGGACCACAGGTTCTCAATGGGGTTCAGATCAGGTGAACAAGGAGGCCATGTCATTAGATTTTCTTCTTTTATACCCTTTCTTGCCAGCCACGCTGTGGAGTACTTGGACGCGTGTGATGGAGCATTGGCCTGCATGAAAATCATGTTTTTCTTGAAGGATGCAGACTTCTTCCTGTACCACTGCTTGAAGAAGGTGTCTTCCAGGAACTGGCAGTAGGACTGGGAGTTGAGCTTAACTCCATCCTCAACCCGAAAAGGCCCCACAAGCTCATCTTTGATGATACCAGCCCAAACCAGTACTCCACCTCGCTGGCGTCTGAGTCGGACTGGAGCTCTCTGCCCTTTACCAATCCAGCCACGGGCCCATCCATCTGGCCCATCAAGACTCACTCATTTTATCAGTCCATAAAACCTTTGAAAAATCAGTCTTGAGATATTTCTTGGCCCAGTCTTGACGTTTCAGCTTGTGTGTCTTGTTCAGTGGTGGTCGTCTTTCAGCCTTTCTTACCTTGGCCATGTTTCTGAGTATTGCACACCTTGTGCTTTTGGGCACTCCAGTGATGTTGCAGCTCTGAAATATGGCCAAACTGGTGGCAAGTGGCATCTTGGCAGCTGCACGCTTGACTTTTCTCAGTTCATGGGCAATTATTTTGCGCCTTGGTTTTTCAACACGCTTCTTGCGACCCTGTTGACTATTTTGAATGAAACGCTTGATTGTTCGATGATCACGCTTCAGAAGCTTTGCAATTTTAAGAGTGCTGCATCCCTCTGCAAGATATATCACTATTTTTGCCTTTTCTGAGCCTAAGTCAAGTCCTTCTTTTGACCCATTTTGCCAAAGGAAAGGAAGTTGCCTAATAATTATGCACACCTGATATAGGGTGTTGATGCCATTAGACCACACCCCTTCTCATTACAGAGATGCACATCACCTAATATGCTTAATTGGTAGTAGGCTTTCGAGCCTATACAGCTTGGAGTAAGACAACATGCATAAAGAGGATGATGTGGTCAAAATACTCATTTGCCTAATAATTCTGCACTCCCTGTATATTGTCACATAGTGGTGATAGACTGCCTTTAGAGTGACAGGTCACCGTTATGAGGGATACTGTCGATATCTTTTAAAGACACACACACACACACAAACATTAAATGAAATATACCCGTGTGAAGCCGGGTCCTTCTGCTAGTATTATTCTAATGCCAGATTGACAAGCACACAACTGCTTCTTATAATATTGTATAGAGGAATACCTGGAGCTTCACGTCGCAGAACTGGCCACTTTTCCGCAAGGCATTTAATTTGGCTACAGAAGACTCTATAAACTGCTCGTCCTCGAAACTAAGATAACCGTTTGGAACCATTGTCTTCAGTATGAGGCTGTAAAATAGATGTCTTACGGTTACTTTGTACAGAAAATAAAAAGGTGAACGCAAATATTGTTTAGACCTCACAATTCACTGTACGCGGCACAAGATGTCAACACGAAAAAGAACACAAGAAACCGCTGAACTCTGGACAGGTCCCTAGCACAGGTCCCTGGGGCAAGGAGCCTAAAAATTTAGATTTTTTTTTATTTATTTTTTGGCTGCCAAAAAACCCCAAAAAACATTATTGCATGTTTATTGTGGACTAACCAGCTGCATGTTTGCCACTGGAGTATGGACACATGGGGCAGATTAATAGATATATATTTAAACAGTGTAAACAGATTACACTGGTGCATTGTTTGGCACACAAAAATGGTCACTGCGGTGGTAAATGGTCACTGCGCTTTCACACAACTTTGCATAAATTAATAATACAGGCGAATAGTTCTTCATAACTCATCAGATCTTTATTCTAGAGTATTCAGCCGTTTCCTACACTTCCTTTTGTAAACCGTCTCTCTGAAATAATATTCAGAAAACCGTTGCTGGTAATCAGTTTTCCATGAGCCCAATATACACAAAAAAAAATAAAGATCCAATTTTACAAAAAACAAAAAAAGGCCCCCCCTCCCCTGGAAAATGAAGAGATATATATTCCTCTGCCTTTTTCCCTTTCCTTTTTTTAATTGGTGGAAATAAACGAGGTTACTGGTAAAGTAATCTAAATATTACCATCATTCCCTATGACAGCATCTGTGAGAGTACCTGAGGAACCTTCCTACCAAGAGGATAACTCTTCAATGAAACAGATCAAGCCTATAGTGCTCATAGAAAGTACAAAAGGAACTATTGGTAACCGCTCTAGAAATTTGGTCAATATGCATGTTTCCTCCACCCAGAAGGTAGAAATCACATGGATGGAATGGGCTGAGAACTCCTCTGTAACCTTGGGTTCTGGCAAAAATAAAGCAGGACAATTTCTTGTGAATTATGGAAATGAAACCACTTTCAGTAATGCAAGGTTAGTTTTGAAAATAATCCCATCATCCAGAACCAAAGTATAGGGAGGGAAGGCAGACAAGAATGACATTCCCCTGCCTTTGCTAGCTGATGTGACCATCACCAAAAAAGGCTGTTTTAGGCTACTTTCACACTAGCGTTCGGCTAGCGTTCGATCGGATCCGTTCTGAACGGATCCGATCATAATAATGCAGACGGAGGCTCCGTTCAGTACGGATCCGTCTGCATTATTTTAGCAAAAAAAAGCTAAGTGTGAAAATAGCCTAGTACGGATCCGTCCAGACTTTCAATGTAAAGTCAATGGGGGACGGATCCGCTTGAAGATTGAGCCACATTGTGGCATCTTCAAACGGATCCGTCCCCATTGACTTACATTGGAAGTCTGGACGGATCCGCACGGATCCGCACGCCTCCGCACGGCCAGGCGGACACCCGAACGCTGCAAGCAGCGTTCAGCTGTCCGCCTGTCCGTGCGGAGGCGAGCGGAGCGGAGGCTGAACGCCGCCAGACTGATGCAGTCTGAGCGGATCCGCCTCCATTCAGACTGCATCAGGGCTGGACGGCTGCGTTCGGGTCCGCTCGTGAGCTCCTTCAAACGGAGCTCACGAACGGAAACCCGAACGCTAGTGTGAAAGTAGCCTTATAAGAAAGGAATTTAATCGGAATAGATTCCAGAGAGTTAAAGGAGGCTTGAGAAAGACCTGAGAGGATTAACTTCAAATCCCATGGAGGGGCCCTGAACATCAGGGAAGGTCCTAACCTGCCTGCCTCCCTAATGAATCTCTTTACCTATGGATGGTCACAGGCCCACTTCTAATCAGTCACACCCAGCACAGGCCCACAAGTCACAATGGAACTCCCATTGCTCTAACGGAATCAGAGGTTTCTTCCAACAGGAAGAAGCACATTGCCAAATCAAGTTCCACCCAGCATTTAGTTTAGTGGGCAGCATGAGAAGTAGAGGCCCCAGAAATTGCCTACAGGCCAGAGGACCAGGAGGGAGAGTATGGGGAGGTGTACCGGATGGGTTTCAACCAACTCAACTAATGGATAAAACAGAAGACGTGGTTTGGGGTTCTGGGGACCCTTCATTAAGTATTTTGGATGGATATGATAGGTGCTGGTATTGCACTCAGCAATATTTGCACTGTTCCTATTGCGAGGTGGCCGGTGGTAAGGGCTTCTATACATGCTGCACAGTGGCATGATGGATGGCAGTGCAGATGCTGGCTGTGAGGGGGAAAAAAAAAAAAAAAAAAAAAAAAAAAAGTTGTCTGTTGAATATTAGCCACCAATAAAAGCACAATTTATCCATTTGCTTGTCATTTCCTGCACCTGCCTCAACTAGTTAATCCCCTAGCTTAAACCCCCTTAATGACCAGACCACTTTTTACAATTCTGCACTACACTACTTTCACGGTTTATTGCTTGGTCATACAACTTACCACCCAAATTAATTTTACCTCCTTTTCTTCTCACTAATAGAGCTTTTTACACTTACACTTTCAGTTGTAAAAGTCTTCAAATAAAACTACATTTATATATAAACGTTTCTCTAAATTCATTGTTCTACATGTCTTTGATAAAAAAAAAAAATGGTGTGGGTAAAAGTTATAGCGTTTACAAACTATGGAACAAAAATGTGAATTTCCGCATTTTGAAGCGGCTCTGACTTTCTGAGCACCTGTTTCCTGAGGTTCTACAATGCCCAGACAGTAGAAAAACCCCACAAATGACCCAATTTCGGAAAGTAGACACCCTAAGGTATTCGCAGATGGGCATAGTGAGTTCAAACTTTTTATTTTTTGTCACTTTAGCGGAAAATGATGATTATTTATTTTCTTACAAAGTCTCATATTCCACTAAGGCTACTTTCACACTAGCGTTCGGGCGGATCCGTTCTGAACGGATCCGATCATATCAATGCAGACGGAGGCTCCGTTCAGAACGGATCCGTCTGCATTAAAATGGCAAAAAAAAAGCTAAGTGTGAAAATAGCCTCGGACGGATCCGTCCAGACTTTCAATGTAAAGTCAATGGGGGACGGATCCGCATGAAGATTGAGCCACATTGTGGCATCTTCAAACGGATCCGTCCCCATTGACTTACATTGTAAGTCTGGACGGATCCGCACGGATCCGCACGGCCAGGCGGACACCCGAACGCTGCAAGCAGCGTTCAGCTGTCCGCCTGTCCGTGCGGAGGCGAGCGGAGCGGAGGCTGAACGCCGCCAGACTGATGCAGTCTGAGCGGATCCGCTCCATTCAGACTGCATCAGGGCTGGACGGCTGCGTTCGGGTCCGCTCGTGAGCTCCTTCAAACGGAGCTCACGAGCGGACCAGCGAACGCTAGTGTGAAAGGAGCCTAACCTGTGACAAAAAATAACTTCCATGAACTCGCTATGCCCATCACGAAAAACCTTAGGGTGTCTTTCCAAAATGGGGTCACTTGTGGGGCAGTTATACTGCCCTGGCATTTTAGGGGCCCTAATGCCTGTGAAATCCTAAAGGTGCTCTTTGGAATTTGTGCCCCTTTGCCCACCTAGGCTGCAAAAAAGTGTCACATGTGGTATCGCCGTACTCAGGAGAAGTTGGGCAATGTGTTTTGGGGTGTCATTTTACATATACCCATGCTGGGTGAGAGAAAAATATCTCTAAAAGACAACTTTTTTCATTTTTTTTTTTTTATACAAAGTTGGCATTTGACAGATATTTATCTGGATGGGTATATGTAAAAATACACCCCAAAACACATTGCCCAACTTCTCCTGAGTACGGTGATACCACGTGTGACACTTTTTTGGAGCCTAGGTGGGCAAAGGGGCACAAATTCCCTTTAGGAGGGCATTTTTAGACATTTGGATTCCAGACTTCTTCTCACGCTTTAGGGCCCCTAAAATGCCAGGGCAGTATAAATACCCCACATGTGACCCCATTTTGGAAAGAAGACACCCCAAGTTATTCCGTGAGGGGCATGGAGAGTTCATAAAAGATTATATTTTTTGGCACAAGTTAGCGGAAATGGATTTTTTTTTTTCCTCACAAAGTCTCCCTTTCCGCTAACTTGGGACAAAAATTTCAATCTTTCATGGACTCAATATGCCCCTCAGCGAATACCTTGGGGTGTCTTCTTTCCAAAATGGGGTCATTTGTGGGGTGTTTGTACTGCCCTAGCATTTGAGGGTCTCCGCAATCATTACATGTATGGCCAGCATTAGGAGTTTCTGCTATTCTCCTTATATTGAGCATACAGGTAATGAGATTTTTTTTTTTCCGTTCAGCCTCTGGGCTGAAAGAAAAAATGAACGGCACAGATTTCTTAAGAAAGAAAGAAAGAAAGAAAGAAGAAGAAGGAAAGAAGGAAGGAAAGAAAGAAAGAAAGAAAGAAAGAAGGAAGGAAAGAAAGAAAGGTCTGCCAGGACATAGGAGCTCCGGCCAACATCCAAACCCACTTAGCTCGTATGCCCTGGGAAACCCGATTTCTCCATTCACATCAATCGATGTGGATGAATAAATCATTGACAAACGTACCTTTTACTGCAGAGGAGAAATCTCGTCTTGCAGCGCCGCATACACCGACTTGTGTAATCTGACAGCAGCGCAATGCTTCTGTCAGAATGCACATCAGCGCAGCACTGATGTGCATTCTGACAGAAGCATTGCGCTGCTGTCAGATTACACAAAAGTCGGTGTATGCGGCGCTGCAAGACGAGATTTCTCCTCTGCAGTAAAAGGTTAAAAAAAAAAAATAATAAAAAAAAAAAAAATAACCGGTAAGCAAAAAGTTAATGTTCCGTTCAAATGTTACTGTGGCGAAACCAACCTCGTCACTGGGTTTTGGAGGGGGCTGTTTAAAAGCCTCTTGCCTCAGGATTATGGCCCATAGTAACTTTTAAACCCCTGAACCTATTCCAGGGAATTTTGGATAGGTTTGTCCCCCAAGTTATACTGTTTAAATTGATGTAAGTTATATGTATGGACAATGTAACCTCACAAAGTTATAACAACTTATAATAAGTGTAACTTGTCAGCTTGGGAGGAATATGCTGGGTGTGGTTCTATTGTCCCATTGTGTGTTTAAATGGTGATGTCTGTCCTGTTGTCTCCACATGTGTATTGGTGATCTCCCCTTTGTCCTGAGAGATAATTGGATTGTCTTCGGTCGTCTCCCAGGCAGAGAGGAGGAAACCATGATGCATTGTGGGGATATGTTGTATCTGTTCTGTGTCGCAGTCTCCCTTCTGGTCCTCTAGGGGGCGGGAACGATTGGTTGCTGTATTTACATTGTGTGTGTTGTGAATTACTGATTGGTTGGATTTCAAAACCCTGTGGGCAGTACTATGTTTGGTTTTTATCAATAAAAGAGGCTGTACTTGAAGTACAGTCAGATCACTGCTGACCCTCAAGACGGAGCCTTGTCTCGTTATTGGGGGGATTCCCTGTATGCTGTTGGAGACTGATTGCCAGGAGTGTAAGCTGACTGATACGCTTTTCCTGTTCGTCTGCCGGCAGCTACTTGTGAGGTTCCAGTTTGGAGTGCTATGTTGTATCCAGTTCGGGAGGTTGGTGTTCTGCAGTAGCCTGTCTCTCGGAAAGGGGCATATCGCCTAAACGGATTTTAACCCCTTGTCTGCTGAAACGTTCCGTTACAGTTACTATAATGTTAATAAATGTATTGCGTTGCGCCTGGTTTTTTTTACCTTCTAGGTGGACCAACCGATCGACCAGCTGCAGCAGCTGCTCGATCGGTTGGTCCACCTAGAAGGTTAAATAGAAAAAAAAAAAAAAAAAGGGCGCAACGCAATACATTTATTAACATAGTAACATTTGAACGGAACATTAACTTTTTTTGCTTACCGGTGATTTTTTTATTTTATTTTTTAACCTTTTTTTTTTTTTTAATAGGACAAACCTCTCCTTCCCCATGGGACAATGTGCAAAGCGCAAATCGCCCAGAGATGTGGCGAAGTACATTATGCACTTTAAAAGGAGAGGTTTGCAGCAGCTGTTTGTGAAAGGGCCCCAAGAGCCATGTGTGCCTGTCCTGTGAGATGCGATCCCTATGCTAAGTGTACCTGTGTGTGGTACTTCCAGAAACACTCCCCTAAGCATAGGGCAGGGTGGTCAGGGCAGAAATAGCGGGTGTCATACCTTATTCCACTCCTGCTACAGACACAACATCTTTTTCGGGGTGACGCTTGGGTTGAGGTACCAGCAACGACATTGGGGAAATGTCGCTCGTGTAGACAGCTCACTACACTGGTGGATGGGGCCATGGAACCTCCTGGATACAGGAGGTTCTCGATGATCTCTTCCTGAAATTTGAGGAAGGATCTTGTTCTCCCAGCCTTACTGTAGAGAACAAAACTATTATATACAGCCAAAATATACAGACACCTTCTTATACCAGCGTCTGGTGCGGCGGGACACTAAATAAGGAGCCAACATCTGGTCATTGAAGTCCACCCCTGCCATGAGCGAATTATAGTTGTGTACAGAAAGGGGCTTTTCAATGACACTGGTTGCTCATTCTATTTGTATTGTCGTGTCTGCGTGAATGGATGAGAGCATGTAAACATCACGCTTGTCTCTCCATTTCACCGCAAGCAGTTCTTCGTTACACAAGGCAGCCCTCCCCCTTGCAAGATGGATGGTAACGAGCCGCTGGGGGAAGCCCCGGCGACTAGGTCGCGTGGTGCCACAGCAGCCAATCTTTTCTAGGAACAAGTGCCTGAAGAGGGGCACACTTGTGTAAAAATTGTCCACATAAAGATGGTACCCCTTGCCAAATAAGGGTGACACCAAGTCCCAGACTGTCTTCCCACTGCTCCCCAGGCACTCAGGGCAACCGACCGGCTCCGGGGTCTGATCTTTACCCTTATAGATCCAAAATTTGTGGGTATAGACTGTGGCCCTTTCACAGAGCTTATACAATTTGAACCCATACCGAACGCGCTTGCTTGGGATGTATTGTTTGAAGCCAAGGCGCCCGGTAAAATGTAGAAGGGACTCGTCTACGCAAATTTGGTGCTAAGGTGGTCTATGAGGGGCCGAATTTTGTGGAGCCAGTCAAAAGCTGGGTGGCCTCTGGGACGAGAGGTGCTGTTGTCGCTAAATTGCAGGAAACGCAGGATGGCCTCAAATCGTGCCCTGGCAGCAGAACATGGGCATATGATGAATTGGGTTTGTGGACCAATATGACCGCAATTCATGCTTTTTGGTTAGGCCCATGTTGAGGAGAAGGCCCAGAAAAATGTTTAATTTGGAAACTTGGTGGGCATAATAGCTTCCCGGGTTGGCGGCTATAAATTGAGTGGCATACCGATTTGTTTCTGCCATGACTAAGTCCAAGAGCTCCGCAGTCAAGAACAGCTCAAAAAATCCCAGTGCCGAACCGATCTGAGCCGTCTCAACCCGAACTCCAGACTGGGCGGTGAAAGGGGGAACTACTGGTGCGGCTGAAGTTGGAGGCTGCCAATCAGGGTTTGCCAGCACCTCAGGGACTCTACGGGCCCGTCTGCTGCGGTGGCTGCGACGGGGAACTACTGCACGTGCCACCGTACCAGCTTCAACTGCCCTTCTGGTGCTCGCCACTTCACAATGTTCTATGGCAGTGCTGGTACTAGGTCCAGGATGGGCTGCGCTGCTGGTGTATGCCTCACCACGTAATCCGACAGCGCCAGCCCCACTCTGCTACCCTTGAAGCGGATCCTGTGCAACCTGTGGTCTAGCAACACGGGCCGGGTACGCCTGGTGGCATCAGGGACCTCAACCTCCTCGTCCGAACTTTGGGTCAGACTGCCACTGCTTTCTACATGTTCATATTCTGACCCGCTGGATTCGTCAGATGAGGGTTCCCATTCCTCATCCGACTGGGTCAGAATCCTGTAGGCCTCTTCAGAAGAATACCCCTTATTTGCCATTTGGTCAACTAAATTTAGGGGGTATTCCCTGAGACTACCCAAGAAAAAAAGCAAGCCTATCTTACAAATGGGAGGCTAGCGAAGTACCGGAGGCCGCTGCGATTGATTAAAAAAAAAAAAAAAAAAAAAGTTTTGATATTTTTTTTATCGCTGCAGCGCTTGCAAAGTGATTGTGCAGTGATCAAAAAATAATTTTTTGTCACTGGGTGCGTGGGTGAACGCACGTGTGAGCGACCAATCAGGCTCGCGAGAGGACGCATAGATGCGTGACTGTGCCTGAGTGAGCCGACTCCGGAACGCGATCCTGCGTTAGGTGGTCCGGACGCGGTTAAGTTGGTTGGAACCCACTGGGTACACCTCACCCTCCTGTTCTTGATATTCCTCTGGCTGGGTGGTGACCTGTGTCCAGAGGATTTTATCCAAACACACTGGCTGCAACAACCTCATCATCTCTACCAACAAATCCTACATTTCCAACGCACTCACCTCCATAGTACAGGTGAGTGAGCATACACTACTTTAGGGATTGAGAAGTCTTACATACTTACCCTATGAACGCCTTCTTTCTAGCAACTATACACTGCAGGTCAGAGGGAAGGACCCCAGCCTAAACAGCTGTAGTGGAGACTTATGCCTACAGGTAACCTTCATCACGGTTGGGGTTACAGAGAAGGGAGGCTCTGCAGCCCCAAAATGGTCACACAGCCCCATTCAAGTTAATAGGGCTGAGCTGCGATACAATGTACAGCACTGTGACTTGAATACTGAGAGGTAGCCACAGCACTTAAAGAAGAGTTGAGGCCTTCTCAAATAGCTGATCGGAAGGGGTCCCAGATGTAGGACCCCCACCAATCAGTTACTGGTCACCATCGAGAGGATAGGACACCGGTTAACAAGGCTTGTAAAACCCCTTTAAGCAACACCCCATTCTGGTAGGATACCATTTCCTTCCAAGTGATAAAACCTTGTTGGAGTGCGCGCGCGCGCGCGCGCACGCACGCACACGCACACACACACAAATAAAAAAACTAAAAAAAACACACAACTGGTGCAAAGCATGTACGCAAAGTTTTTGGGGTACAAATTACACCAGAATTTGGGAAAATTCGGACAAATAATTAGTAGACACAGAAAATGAGATTGGGTAACTCACTATATGGGACAGAAGAGATGAGACCCATAGAGCAATTAAAAGGGGTTATCCAACCCCTATAATGCAACCCAAAGGCAGCACATACAGGTTATACTTACCCCACTTCCCAAAACCTGAGTTGCTCCTGATGCCCGCACGACCCCTGCATCTCTCTATTACGCAGAACAAAAGATCCAGCAACAGGGTGATTGTGGGTGGAAGCCAATAGCAGGCCGCGATGGGAACAAGCCTCCCTAGCATCGGGGATGACGCTAGGCAGGCTTCTTCCCATCACAGTCTGCTATTGGCTGCTCCTCCTGTTACAGGAAGTTTTGATCCACACGATGGGGAGATGCAGCGGTGGCTGTGTGTACTTCAAGAGCGATGCGGGTGCCACAGAGTGGGGTAATTATTTTGTACAAAATGTATTTGCTAAGCATCTCTAAATTATTAGCATAGCATAATATACCTTTGTACTTTATTTAGTTTGTAGAGTGCTGTTGCACTATGTATTGTTCTATATGTATTTGCAGCCATAGCGACGTGCCCCTACGCATTGGGATTTGCTGACCCCCCCCCCCCCCCCTTTTTTGTTTGCATCTCTGGCACATCGGTGGTCTTGGAGCTGCACTTTAATAAATATGGAGTGATCTCACTCCTAGGGCCCTTGCACATGAAACATATGTCCCAGAGCGGCATTGATCGTGAGCACAGGAGCACACAGCATCAGATTACAGTGATGCTGTGCACGTTGGGCCGCGTTATTGTCCCGCGGGCAGCCCAGTGTGCAAAGCATCATTGTAATCTATTATGCTTGTGAGGAATATGCATTATGCTTCAATGTCAGCCATGTTCCCACACCAGCCATCTGCTGTCAGATAGCAGAGGTAGTAAACTCCACGGGGGGGGGGGGGGGGGGGGGCTGCTTCAAAGCCCAGCCAAGTCTCTCTAGGTTATACCGAAGTTCAATGAAAATTATCAGATATCATGGAACCGGCGAATTATAAGGCATTATGAATCACCCGTCCATCACAGACATAAAACATATACATATTTGTGTCCCTGTGGCCACGATGAACAGGCCCATGTCATAGTTTGGTGGTGGGATGCCAGGGAGGGGTGATATGCATATCTCCCGACAGAAACCAAATAACAGTACCATGCTTGGACTCTACTGGTAGCCGGAATCCAGGCCGATCCATTAGTCCCAGAACCAGCCCCCTGCAACATTCTGGTCTGGAGCCATGAGCCCTAAATCGGTTTTGGGGCTCATTTGCTGCCAGGCCCAGCAGAGAGGGAGTGGACCTCTCCCAGATGCCAGGGGCCTGCTACAGGTTAAAAGGCTTCTGCCAGCAAGTGGGCGTCTCTTTTCTCTGAAGGGAGATCACATCATGGCATGTGTTTAGAGGGACTTGCAGCCGGCTGACATCACAGCTTCTCATGTGAATACAGCTAAGAACTCATCACAACCCAAAGGACTCATACCCGGTAAACTGACCTTATTGTTCTGCTTAACCCTGTTTGTACCATGCCATCTGTATTTACCACTCAGACCACTGTATATATTTTATCTGCTGTTCTGGTATCTTGATCATGAATCCCGACATCTGTGTTTCGGCCTAGTTATCTGCTACTGCGGGTTGGTTTCTCACCCTATATAATCCCATTAGCGGACCGGGCTTATAGCAAACGAGAAGCTGGTGGCAGTATACCCGGGTTGAGACAGCACTGTTTCACTGGGGCAGCGAAAAGGATCTCAGCTTGTTGCCTCTCTGTGCCCGCATGGACAGGAAGCGTCTGTATAAACTATCAAACTGACCTTACCTGCTCCTCAGGGACGGCGTAACGTCACGCCTTGGTAAGCAATGACCATACCGCATCTCGCTGGCTCTACGTATTTGACGTCCGACGTCAGTCGGGGTACGGTATTAGTCACAATGCTGTGTGCTCCCGATCATTGCAGCTCCGGGACATATGGCCATGTGCAAGGGCCCTTACTTGTATGAGAACACATAGAAGCTAGGCCATCAACGAGAGACCATAGGAAGTAAAAAAATATATATATATATATATTTATTAACATGTACATACCTTTAAAGTATAGCTGAAAGTAAGTGGACAAAAACTAAATTCAAATTGGGCACATGAAATTATAAGCTGATCATCTTCAGGTTATCCACTCTAAAACGTCTCAAATGTCATAGAAAAGTTGGAATCTGGAAGGAAAGAATTTTTACATCAGTGGACTTGTTATAATTAGATTAATATAAAGGGTTAATTTCACACACAGTAATTACAGGCAACCTCATACATGACTTGGCCGACTGGCAGCATTTCCTGTTCTGCAAGGTCGCCATGCCTGGGTCAGAACGCCCTACCAACATTGGACACAGCCACAGAAAACTGGCTCGGTTGCCCATAGCAATCAGATTCGGGCTCCGAAAACTGAAAGGTGGAATCTGATTAGTTGCCATGGAAAACTAAGCCAGTTTTTCTTGACATCAGTCTCGGTACACACATAATAAAGCAGAAGCGTGACATCAGGAGGGAGCAGGTCGGCTGGGGCCGCTCAGACCAGCTACGAGTATGGCCTAGAGCAGACTAGCTGTCTCCAGTGAAGATTAGATCTCCGACTTGGCATTAACAACTAGATGTATTCAGTTTGTGACCTTGAGAACTAAGCAAAGGCCAAAACACACAATAGCAAAGGTGATAAACCCCAGAGGCCAACTGCAGACGTGCGCTACCACACATGGCCTTAAAGGGTGCGGACGTGTGAATGGACCCCAACTGCATCTACATGATAAATGCCACTTACTGAAGTGAGACAACCCCTTTAAGGGTGGTATTACACTGGCCGATAGTCGGCAGTGTGAGCGCTGATGGAAATAACAGGCAGATGCAAACCGAATGTGGGAGGAACATTTACACAGCTATGTGCTGCTGATAATCAGGCACCTTTCATGTCAATCAGCCAATGAACGAGTGAGCGTTCATATTCCCATTAATTGGCATGAAATCATGCCGCTATATAGGGCCCTAACAACCTACTAGGAAGCTCCTAGATACCACTCATGTCCTGCCCTCTCAGGGAACTCAGACTTCCAGGTCTGCACCTGAATCCACAGGGTATCCTCTCCGACATGCAGGAGAAGCTGAACCAGAGTCCAGAATCTACGACTGTGCCCATACCAAACCTGGTCTGCCAACACGGCCGTTTATCTGCAACACTGTATACAGTGCCCCTTGAGGATACAATATTTCAACATACAATGGTCTGTTCAGAAAGTAGACTCAATAAACAATGTCTCACATCCAACCAATGAAGGCCCCTTCTCTGGTGACAGTTGTATTAGTTTCCAGTTAGCAGCTATTCCTGAATGTTAGGCCTGTTTCACAGGAGCGGATGCCCTGCGTGTCATCCTCAGCGTGACTGACAGCAGAGACACGCAGCAGTAACATGACTGACAGTGCTCCGTGCTTCTATGTTTACTACATAATCACGGTGAGATGACGTTGTCATGCCATGAGTTTGTAGTAAAACGATCAGAGGGGCAAAGAGCATTGTCAATCATGTTAAAGGGATTCTGTCACCTCGTCTTAGCCTAGAGCTGCGGACATGCACGGCTAGATCACCGCTAGCATTACCGCAATATACCTGTCCCATATCTGTGTGTGGTATTATGGTGTTTAAAAAATGATTTTATAGATATGTAAATGACCCTAAGGAGGAGCCCAAGGGGCTGTACTAACCTTCTTGGAGCCCAGCCATGCCCCCCTGTGAAGGAGCCCTGTACCGCCTGCGTCCTCCGAATCTCCTGCTTGTTCACAAAGTTAGATTGCGGTGATCTTGCGATGCTCAAGCGCAGTTTCTTCCCTGAGGCTGATGCCAACACAGGGAAGGAAAACTATGCCGACACTGCGCATGCGCGAGACTTGCACAATCCCAGCCTCACAGCAGGATGTCAATCACAGTGAAGGGAGGACGGGTAAGGGGCGGGCTTAGCTTGACTTGAGGCAAGGAGGCCGCTGCCCCCTTGACTCCAAGCTGACTGAGGATAGCGAAAACACAGATTAAAACAGCGTTTTTATAAAGTATACAACAACCAGCGGAGGAATGAAAAACATGATTGGGAACACACTGGGGGCCACTGTAAGGTAATGATGTCGGTTTAAATATGTGTTTTGAAGGTGACGGGTTCCCTATAAGACTTCATTTTATCTCATCTTGGATGACATTTTGGGATTTGGAACAGATTACTCAATTTACAATGGTCGTCCTGGAACCAATACTGGAAGGACCAGAAACTTCAGAAGAAACTCAACCTGGTAGATCACGGTAATCTGGTGGAATCTAGGCATTACCGGGGTCCCAGAGTAAATATTCCAAACAGGTTTTCTATTGATCTGCTATCAATGCTTGTGGTGAGAACCCTCCCTACAGGAGGCCATACACATTAGACCACGTTCCCATTACGGTGGGACAGCCATGGCCTTTTTGGGGGCTTCTGTGTGATTCCTGGCCCGTGCCTCTGCACTGCATGGGATAGGACAAGTCCTATCTTATGGATCACAGACCCACCGTAGTCAATGTGTCCACAGCGATGTAGAATGGTCAGTGCCCTTGTTTAGCAGATCCACGGTTTTGCGGCATGGTCATCCCACAGTTGTGTGAATGTGGCCTAAGGCCTCATGCACACGGCTGTTGTGCGGCTGTGGCCATATTGCGGCCCACAAACAGCGGGTCGGCAATCCACAACCGCCGGCCGTGTGCACCCCGCATCACCGGAGATGCGGAACAGAGTGCTTCCATGGTGTCCGCATCAGTACGTCCGTTCCGTAGCCCCGCAAAAAAATAAAAAAAAAATTAAATTAGAACATGTCCTATTCTTGTCCGTTAAGCATGGGGGGCATCCGTTTTTTTTTTTTTTTTTGCGGATCTGCAAAACACATACGGTCGTGTGCATGTAGCCTTAAGAACGTTCCCAAAAATATGTTACCTTCATTGCCTGGTGTCACTGAACATGCAGGCCAGTTTCTGCTTAAAGGGGTTATCCAGTACCTCACAGTAGGTCATCAATATCAGATCGGCGGGGGTCCGACCAATCAGGTCTCCTTATACAGCTGATATCGAGGACAGGTCATCAATAGTAAAAGCCCAAAGAAGCCCTTTATTGGCCTGTCTTCAGGCCAGGTAATCAATTTTAGAGCAGCGGGTGGATGGCCCCCAGGACCCCCACCCATCAGCTGCTATGGGCAGCCACTAGAAGGTTTTGCTCACTGTGCCACTGATGCTGGCATTCACTTGGAGGGTACCTTCTGCCTCTCCACCATAGAGATTCCAGGGGCTTGTCAGTCCCCCACCAACATCCAAGTAGCAGAAACCCCTCCATGTGCACAAGGCCATAGAAATATCCACATACGATTCCCTGTATCCCCCAGAGAAGGACCATAGGAACCAAGCGAAATGCACAAACATCAGGGGAGGCGGTTACAGCAGAGGAGCCTCTAGCCTGTAATGGAGGACAGCAGGAACCGGGCCGTTAACGAGCCATGCTAACACACGATGCCGGCCCTGACAGGTATGTCACCGGTCACACAGGACGACGTAACGGATGCCGCGCGTCCGGCACTAAACGTACAGCAACCAATGGAGAAGTAAAGGATCCGGCGGACTGGTCTCCATCGTCACACGGTGACTGCGCCACTTACAGTAACCCACACAAGACCTACCTTCGGCCTGAGCCGCCAGCTGTTACCAGGAGGCAATAAGATACAAAGTCAGCTCTGCTTCATTATAACCCGGCCTAAGACGTGAGACTAATAGATATGGCGCCAGCGACCGCGCACACCAAGCAGCAGGACAGCCCAGCAACGAATGACGCCTCCAGTCAGCCGCTCTGATTGGAAGAAGGGGGCGGAGTCTGAGGGAGAGCTTGAGACAGAGGATGGGATGCAAATCACCTTAACGTCGTCAGGGGCGGAAAATCCTGGAATCATTTTGCTGGAGACGTTCGCTGTGTTTACAGGGATTCGTGCTCCGGGAAAATGCCTGAACCATTGCATCTAGTGGAACTTGCCCGGAGTCCACGGTGATGACACAGGCTCGCTCTAGCGCTCGCATCCCTGTACCGTCACTGTCATCGGCGCGCTGCTCGCTGTGGCATGTTCTCGGACTAGTGCGGTAGTTGGTTGTGAGAATGACGCACCTGTTCTCTCCCGCCGCCGCCAATAAGGGACGGGCAGCGCTCCTACTCCGTCCTTCCATTGGCCGAGCAGGGTCGGGAGGATTAGCGGCCGATGGAAAATCACTAGTGAAGTGACGGAAACAAAGGGCTGGCGCGTGACGGACCTCCGTCTGGAATGTTCTCTCCGCCTTCACCCCTGCAAGGCACAGTGCACACCGAGCGGTTCAGCTCTAGTTTGCCTCAAGGTTTTTGTTTTGCAAATGAATAACATATGGCAGCTCTGGTGACATCGCCTGTCCACTGACTTTCCCTTTTCTCCTCCCCTTCCTAAGAACCATAGCTTTTTATATTTTCCGTTCACATTATTTTTTATTTTTTTTTACAGTAAAAGTATTTTTAACGTCACCATTTAATTAACAATTTTATGTATTGGAACGCTGGAAACAAAATCTTTGTGGGGTTAGCGCACTTGCCGTATTAATGAGATGTATTAATGCCGGATCCGGTACCATGTACCATACTGCCTGCCGGGTCCGCACAGCGCTAGTGTGAAAGTGCGATTACGACCATACCAAGTGCATGTAGTTTCTATTATGTTCTAACCCCTTCTGGACTAGGTACAGCGCAGCTGACGGGGAGTTGGGACTAGCTTGCCCGATCGGGCACGGCTCTGTCGCTATAAGACCTCATGCACACAACTGTATGTTCAGTCCACATCAAAGCGGTAGTTTTTGTGTAACGGATGTGGATCCATTAATTTCAGAGGGGCCTCAAAAGATGCGGCAGCAGACCTTGCAAAGTGTACAGTCTTGCGGACAAGAATAGGACATGTTCTATTTTTTGTGTGGACAGAAAATTCCGGTCCCGTTGAAAATTAATGGGTCCGCACCTGTTCCTAAAAATTGCGGAACGGATGCGGACCCATTTTGCGGACGTGTGAATGGACCCTTATAGGCAACTTTCAGTGTAAGGCCTCATGCACACGGCCGGCAGTCCCCAAAGTATGGGCAAAGTCAGTGCGGCGGCTGGGACAGATCGAGACCCATTCAACTTGAATGGGTCTGTGATCCGTCCGCACCGCAAAAAAATAGAGTGGAGTTCTGTGCCTCCGTTTCGCATCGCAGCTCCAGATTGCGGACCCAGCCGTGTGCATGATTCCTAATTCTGATAGTTCCTATGCAGTACTGTATAGGGATCAGACCCCAAAAGTTTAAGTTCCATATTGAGACAAAAATAAAATTTTATAAACAAAGGGACAGATTTATCATTAGCTCAAGTCAGAATAATGGAGTGAAAAAGTCGCAAATTTTTGCGCAATCGCTTAAACTGCGCAAAAATTTGCGACTTTTTTCTGCTCTGCACTATGCTCGCCAGTTTTCTGAAAGTGGGCGTGTTTTCTTATGTAAATTGATCTCTACACATATTTACTATTGCGACTATTTAACCACTTCAACCCCGCTAGCTAAAACCCCCTTCATGACCAGGCCACTTTTTACACTTCGGCACTACACTCCTTTCACCGTTTATCGCTCGGTCATGCAACTTACCATACAAATGAATTTTACCTCCTTTTCTTCTCACTAATAGAGCTTTCATTTGGTGGTATTTCATTGCTGCTGACATTTTTACTTTTTTTGTTATTAATCGAAATGTAACGATTTTTTTGCAAAAAAATGACATTTTTCACTTTCAGCTGTAAAATTTAGCAAAAAAACGACATCCATATATACATTTTTCACCAAATTTATTGTTCTACATGTCTTTGATAAAAAAAAAATGTTTGGGCAAAAAAAAAAAAATGGTTTGGGTAAAAGTTATAGCGTTTACAAACTATGGTACAAAAATGTGAATTTCCGCTTTTTGAAGCAGCTCTGACTTTCTGAGCACCTGTCATGTTTCCTGAGGTTCTACAATGCCCAGACATTAGAAAAACCCCACAAATGACCCCATTTCGGAAAGTAGACACCCTAAGGTATTCGCTGATGGGCATAGTGAGTTCATAGAACTTTTTATTTTTTGTCACAAGTTAGCGGAAAATGATGATTTTTATACAAAGTCTCATATTCCACTAACTTGCGACAAAAAAGAAAAAATTCTAGGAACTCGCCATGCCCCTCACGGAATACCTTGGGGTGTCTTCTTTCCAAAATGGGGTCACTTGTGGGGTAGTTATACTGCCCTGGCAATTTAGGGGCCCAAATGTGTGAGAAGTACCTTGCAATCAAAATGTGTAAAAAATGGCCTTCGAAATCCGAAAGGTGTATGGAATATGTGCCCCTTTGCCCACCTTGGCTGCAAAAAAGTGTCACACATCTGGTATCGCCATACTCAGGAGAAGTTGGGGAATGTGTTTTGGGGTGTCATTTTACATATACCCATGCTGGGTGAGAGAAATATCTTGGCAAAAGACAACTTTTCCAATTTTTTTATACAAAGTTGGCATTTGACCAAGATATTTTTCTCACCCAGCATGGGTATATGTAAAATGACACCCCAAAACACATTGCCCAACTTCTCCTGAGTACGGCGATACCAGATGTGTGACACTTTTTTGCAGCCTAGATGCGCAAAGGTGCCCAAATTCCTTTTAGGAGGGCATTTTTAGACATTTGGATCCCAGACTTCTTCTCACACTTTCGGGCCCCTAAAAAGCCAGGGCAGTTTAAATACCCCACATGTGACCCCACTTTGGAAAGAAGACACCCCAAGGTATTCAATGAGGGGCCTGGCGAGTTCCTAGAAATATTTATTTTTTTGCATAAGTTAGCGGAAATTGATTTTTTTTTTGTTTTTTTTCTCACAAAGTCTCACTTTCCGCTAACTTAGGACAAAAATTTCAATCTTTCATGGACTCAATATGCCCCTCACGGAATACCTTGGGGTGTCTTCTTTCCGAAATGGGGTCACATGTGGGGTGTTTATACTGCCCTGTCTTTTTAGGGGCCCTAAAGCGTGAGAAGAAGTCTGGAATATAAATGTCTAAAAATGCATTTGGATTCCGTGAGGGGTATGGTGAGTTCATGTGAGATTTTATTTTTTGACACAAGTTAGTGGAATACGAGACTTTGTAAGAAAAAACAAACAAAAAAATATATATATTTCCGCTAACTTGGGCCAAAAAAATGTCTGAATGGAGCCTTACAGGGGGGTGATCAATGACAGGGGGGTGATCACCCATATAGACTCCCTGATCACCCCCCTGTCATTGATCACCCCCCTGGTAAGGCTCCATTCAGACGTCCGTATGATTTTTACGGATCCATGGATGCATGGATCGGATCCGCAAAACACATGCGGACGTCTGAATGGAGCCTTACAGGGGGGTGATCAATGACAGGGGGTGATCAGGGAGTGTATACGGGTGATCACCCCCCTGTCATTGATCACCCCCCTGTAAGGCTCCATTCAGACGTCCGTATGATTTTTAGGGATCCATGGATACTTGGATCGGATCCGCAAAACACATGCGGACGTCTGAATGGAGCCTTACAGGGGGGTGATCAATGACAGGGGGTGATCAGGGTGATCACCCCCCTGTCATTGATCACCCCCCCTGTAAGGCTCCATTCAGACGTCCGTATGATTTTTAGGGATACATGGATCGGATCCGCAAAACACATGCGGACGTCTGAATGGAGCCTTACAGGGGGGTGATCAATGACAGGGGGTGATCAGGAAGTGTATATGGGTGATCACCCGCCTGTCATTGCTCACCCCCCTGTAAGGCTCCATTCAGACGTCCGCATGTGTTTTGCGGATCCGATCCATGGATCCGTAAAAATCATACGGACGTCTGAACGGAGCCTGACAGGGGGGTGATCAGGGGTTCATAAGGGGTTAATAAGTGACGGGGGGGGTGTAGAGTAGTGTGGTGTTTGGTGCGACTTTACTGACCTACCTGTGTCCTCTGGTGGTCGATCCTAACAAAAGGGACCACCAGAGGACCAGGTAGCAGGTATATTAGACGCTGTTATCAAAACAGCGTCTAATATACCTGTTAGGGGTTAAAAAAATCAGATCTCCAGCCTGCCAGCGAGCGATCGCCGCTGGCAGGCTGGAGATCCACTCGCTTACCTTCCGTTCCTGTGAGCGCGCGCGCTTGTGTGCGCGCGTTCACAGGAAATCCCGGCCCTCGCGAGATGACGCATATATGCGTGACTCTGCGCAGGGCTGCCGCCTCCGGACCGCACATCTGCTTTAGGCGGTCCGGAGGCGGTTAAAGAGGACCTTTCAACAGGAAAAAGTATATAAACTGACTATACCGACGTGTAGAGCGGCGCCCAGGGATCCCCCTGCACCTACTGTTATCCCCGGGCGCCGCTCCGTTCTCCGGTTATAGCCTCCAGTATGTTCCTAGTTAGGCTCCACCCAGGGGAACCTGCCGCGGTCTCTTTCTCCCATGCTGTAGCGCTGGCCAATCGCAGCGCTCAGCTCATAGCCAGGCTATGTGGATCCGAGGTTTGCAGACCGCAAAACACACAATGGTCGTGTGCATGAGGCACTTTTTTTTTTTTTTTTTTTTTTACGGCATTCACTTTAGGGGGTAGATTATGTGATATTTTTATAGAGCAGGTTGTTAAAGACGCGGCGATACCGAATATGTTTATTTTTTTATTAAATTTCTGTTCTACACACTTTTTTGGGCGATTGTCTCATGTAAGGTCTCATTTTTTGCAGGATGAGGTGACTGTTTGATCGGTACTCATTTTGGGTACGTATCATTTTATTTTTATTTTTTTATCATTTATTTTTTTACCATTGTTTGGGGAACTGAGGTGGGCAAAATTGCAATTCCATCATAGTTTTCTTTTTTCTTTTTTTTATGGTGTTCACCGTGCGGTATAAGTAACATGATCTTTTTATAGATCAGGTCGTACGGGCTTGGCGATACCAAACGTGTTTAGTGTATTTTTTTTTTTTTTTTTCATTTTTAACCATTTATAAATGTGTGGAGATAGGAAAAAAAAGTTGAATTTGTTTTAACTTTTTTTCCTTTTTTTTTGTAAGCACCTTTTGGACCCAGACCTACTTGGTTCCTGAAGATACAGTGGGTCTTTTGGCTCTACAATGCACTGCAGTGCATTGTCACTTTAAGGGCTCATGCACACGAACATGCCATTTTTTGTTGCGGGTCTGAAAAAAATGGATGCCGTCCTTGTGCCTTCCACAATATGCGGAACAGAACAGGAGGCCCATTATAGAGATGCCTATTCTTGTACGCAAAACAGACAAGAATAGGACATGTATCAAAATGTTTGCAGGGTCACGCAACGGATACGGACAGCACATAGAGTGCTGTCCGCATCATTTGCGGACCCATTCAAATGAATGGTTCCGTATACAGAATCAAAATACGGTCCGTATACGGAACGCAAAAAACTTTCGTGTGAACGAGCCCTAAGCCTGATCAGGTCCCTGCCTTTAGCAGGAACTTCTTAGGCTTAAATACCATGACAAGCCGGGATGCCTGAGAAGGCGTCCGGTTGCCATAGTAACCATCGGAATGCTGCCACAGCATCGCAGCGGCCTGATGGGAAAGGGAGGTGGCTCTCTCCCTCTGTTAACCCCTTCCATACATGATTTTGGTCTATGCCTCTGCACCGCAAAAAATAGAACGTCACTTTTTGTGGGTGTAAAGGATCTCCTGACACCCTGACTGTGCACCTCCGTTGATGGATGCTCCCAGTGCCTCCCGAGGACTCCAAGCACTTCGCTTGACACCGATACCATCACAGGAACCAGGAACAGCTCTTACAAGAGCTAGAAGTAATAGCCAGGGGAGTATACACGTATAGCAATCCCCACACACATGAGACGAGGCTCTATGTTGAATGTAAAACAGCAACTCTTTATTGAACACACAGTTCAAAGAATGGGGGCACATCCAACAATAAAAAAGGAAGAGTGCCGGCTCACGGTATGCAATACATAATGAAACAGAAAAAAGAAAAAGAATACTGAAACAGGCACAACACAAAAGAATTAAAATCGTTGTATACAACAAATCAAGGCCATGTGAACCATGTATCAGCACCATCCTGACTCACCACAAATACATAGACAAACCCCCACATCCATAAGCATATGACATTATAAAGTGCATGTAATCCATCAACAATGAATAAGGCTCAAATACTTATCAGAAAAATGGCATGATGGGGGGCAAGCGTGGTGGTCAGCAAAAAAGCTCAACGCGTATCGCCAGACATTTTTGGGGGATTTGTTCACACCGTGAAAATTGGAATCAACGTATTTTTCCTTTAAAATGATTCATTTACTCGGATTAAACGTTTGATCTGTCATCTACGTTCTATTACAAATAAAATATTGACATTTGCCATCTCCACATCATTGCATTCAGTTTTTAGTCACAATTTGTTTAGTGTCCCAACTTTTTTGGAATCCGGTTCGTACAATTACCAAGCATAAGGGGCTAACGTAACCTCTTAAGGATACATGACGTACCGGTACATCATGTATGGTTCCGATTACCGGCGGGCGGTGATCGGAACCCGGTGCCTGCTCAGATCATTGAGCAGGCACCTAGGGTAAATGCGCCCCCCCCCCCCATCACCTTTCAGGATCGCCTCTGACTGGTCTGTGGGCGATCCGGTGGCAGATTCAAAAGAGGCAGGCGCTCCTCTCCTCTTCCTTTTGTGTTCCGGAGGAGAGAGGAGCTGCCTGCACGTGTCGTCCGTCGGTGCCAGCATCACCCCATCTGTGCCCCAGCACCCCCATCTATCCAGCAGGTTCTTAGGGAAAGTTTGGGTTAGGCAGGGAAAAAAAAGGGAAAGTTAGTTTTAGCTTTGATTGCATCACCCTAAGTTAGGGTGGCTGGGGTCCACAGCACAGCTGTTTCTACTCTAGGGGTGTATCAGGGGGGCTTCAAATGGGACATGGTGTAAATAAACCAGTCCAGCAAAATCTGCCTTCCAAAAACCAAACGGCGCACCTTTCACTCTACGCCCCGCTGTGTGGCCGTACAGTAGTTTACGGCCACATATTGGGTGTTTCTGTAAACGGCAGAGTCAGGGCAATAAAGATACAGTCTTGTTTGGCTGTTAACCCTTTCTTTGTTAGTGGAAAAAATAGGCTAAAATGGAAAATTAGGCAAAAAAATGAAATTCTCAAATTTCATACCCATTTGCCAATAACTCTTGTGCAACACCTATAGGGTTAACAACGTATGTAAAATTAGTTTTGAATACCTTGAGGGGTGTCGTTTCTTAGATGGGGTCATTTTTGGGTGGTTTCTATTATGTAAGCCTCGCAAAATTGACTTCAGACCTGAACTGGTCCCTAAAAATTGAGTTTTTGTAAATTTCAGAAAAATTTCAAGATTTGCTTCTAAACTTCTAAGCCTTGTAACATCCCCAAAAAATAAAATATCATTCCCAAAATAATTCAAACATGAAGTAGACATATGGGGAATATAAAGTCATCACCATTTTTGGGGGTATTACTATGTATTACAGAAGTAGAGAAACTGAAACTTTGAAATTTGCTAATTTTTCCAAATTTTTTGAAAATTAGGTATTTTTTTGTGCAAAAATGTTTTTGACATCATTTTACCAGTGTCATGAAGTACAATATGTGACGAAAAAACAATCTCAGAATGGCCTGGATAAGTCAAAGCGTTTCAAAGTTATCAGCACTTAAAGTGACACTGGTCAGATTTGCAAAAAATGGCCTGGTCCTTAAGGTGAAATAAGGCTGTGTCCCTATGGGGTTAATCACTCACAGACAGAAACCACACATTTTTCCCAAAACACCTCAAAACCCCACATATCCCCATAATGTATACATCCATCGATAGCTCTGATGTGGGTGAACAACATATCCAAAAATCACCCAGATCCGAGCAGGGATTCCCGAATTCCATGGAAGTCACATTTGGCCGGCCGCAAGCATGGCTTTCCTGCCCAAAACAGTTCCACAGATTTAAGCTGTGCGGCCGGTCTGTCTTCTCCTTCAAAGTTAGTATGGGCCATAATCCTGAGGCAAGAGGCTGGCAAACAGGCCCCTCTCAAACTCAGTGGCGAGGTTGTGTAACGCACCTAGTTGATCAGTTAGGATCTCAACTGCGAAAGCAATGGACATCCACTATTATCCCACCACCCTTGTGTTTGGCTGTGGGATTCGCGGTTACTCAGTATGTACCCCAGGCGTCCCTCTCAGTCTTAGGCGGAGAGTTTGGAGTAACAAAATCATTTACCGCTATCCATCTAATTAGTTTTACTGATGGTAAGGAGGGACTCTCAGAATTACAGGAGTCACGAATTAGTATAAGCTTGTGCAACGTTCAGAGTTAGCATCTAGTATGCAATAGCTTCAGAGTTAGTATATAGCATGTCCTCAGTTTAGTATATAGTATGCCATAGGTTCAAGGTTAGTATATAGCATGTCCTCAGTTTAGTATATACTATGCAGTAGGTTCAGAGTTTGTATAGCATGTCCATAGTTTGGTATATACTATGCAGTAGGTTCAGAGTTAGTATAGCATGTCCACAGTTTAGTATACACTATGCAGTAGGTTCACTCTGAGTTCCAGGACATTAATCAGAGCAGGTAACAGGCATATACTTGCGGTTAGTTGGTCCTGGCTAGAAAGCCAGTGGCAAGAAGGTAGACAGTCCTTCACGATGTAGTTAGGCATCCAGGTTTGGATATGTGGACAGAGTCTTCAGATACCATGGAGCTAGCAGGGTGCGCACTCCATTAGTGGAACACCCTGCTTAGCACCTGTCTTCAATTTAAGGGCTGAATGGTAAGTGGGCGGAGTCACAGAAGGCCCGGCGGCCACTGCGTTCCACGCTGGAGCGCAAGCCAGCGTAACAACACAGGCGGTCGCTGCGTTCCACGCTGGAATGCAAGCCAGCGTATCATCGCAGACGGCCGGTGCGTTCCACGCTGGAGCGCAAACCAGCGTATCGTCACAGGGAGCCGCTGCGGTCCAGGCTGTATTGTTACAGGTTGGTTTCGCCACACATCTCCCCCTCCCAGGGAAAACTAACCAGATACCTGACCTCACGCTGGTCGGTACCTGAATTAGTCTGGCAGTCCACCCACAACCAAATACTGGACCTGTTGAATTTGGTAGCCTGTCTCTGTCCAGTGAGTCCACCAAGGTTATGTTGGTAACTGGTACTGTCACGGCTGAGGATGGGGGAAACCCTAAAAAAAAAAAAAAAAAAAAAAAAAAGATACTGGTCGCTGCTAGGCCAGGACAGGGAGCAGGTCACCTCCTAATACGTCCCTAATTCTGACCCTGACTCCTAACCGTAGGAGCTAACCCTGATGGTAGGAGGACTCATACTCCGTAACCTAGGGTCCCTACTAGCCCTCAGGGTAGCCCTGGACTAGGAGCAGGGTAAGACGACCTGTTCCTCCTAGAGACGGATGAACAGGAGTCTCACTGGCCAATCTGCAAGGAAAGGGGAACATATACAGCATATGGCAATGGCAGGTAAGTGAAACAAGTACCACACCTACCTGCCACAGACGCACAGCCTGGAACCCATTTACAAGTGCTGCTGACCACAACAACACAAACCGACACAGCACACACCATACATCACACAGGAAACCATAGCTGCAATAAACAGAAAGACCATAAAACATCTAACATCAGACATAAAGTGTATGACCACAAGGGTGGCCCTCACTGGCAGATGGTATAAGACCAGGAGGTTGACTCCAGCTAACAAATAAGGCTAGAGTACCCCTCAGCTTCAGTTCTCAACTGAGGCTAAATAGCCCAAGTAGCCACACACAGACACACCCAGTGTTCACACACTAAGAAGGGAGTTAACCCTTCCTACACCAGGCAAGGGAAGACAGCCACTTAAAGGGGAAGTGTACAAACAACTACCACACTGCAGCTGTTACCGCTGGCAACGATATGCGTGGCAACCATGTCCTGGGAAACAGCCAGAAGGCCAAGACTCTGCCACCACATGTACACAACACCACATGTTGCCACGAGCAACCCGCAAGTGAGGAAAAGTGTCACAATGCAGACCATAAGCCGTGAAAGGTACTCCCGGTCTCTGTGTTGCTCCCTGGCTTGGAGTGGAGGTTGCTTTGTGGGCAGGGATCAGTGGTACTCTGCCCTGGTGCCAGCGCTACCACGGAAGAAGCCTGGTTGTGTCACCACCACTTCTGTGAGAAGGTCTGTTAGATGTTCTTCTCTACCTGCATGAAGTTCTTTGTTTTGGTTTCACTTTGTCATCTCCTTTCCTTCTCCCAGCTGTCACCTATTTCCACTAATTGTCTCCCTTTATATTCCCTCCCATACTTCCTCACTTTGTGGTTTATACTTCTTCTTGGCTTGTGTTCACTGCTGGATGCTGATTCCTCAGATAAGTCTGTTCCCTTTATTTGTGTTTCCTTGCTGGCTTGATTCTAGGTGACCCTGATTCCGTCCGTATTAAGTGCAGGGAGCCGGTGGTCGTGTCCCCTCACTATTATAGTGTTTTCAGGTGTCACATAGTATGAGGTACGTGGACATGCAATCATCTACCATAAAGACATTTGCATGGGCATAGCAGTCAGGGAGAGCTCTAGGGGTTTTATAGGGCTCACCCATATGCTCCTTAGTTTGGGATAAAGCCAGTCGGATGTTTATTTATAAGTTCCAGCTTTTTGCAACACCATCCGTGACAGGTTGGAGCCTGGTTGTTGGAGGGGGAGACCGACTGTCCCTCTTTTGGCTAACCAGCCCTGTTGCTGGGGGACAGGACCGACTGTCCCTACCCCCTGTGCTGTAAGTGCAGAGACCACGGTCCCATCTGCACTGTTGTGGGGCTTACTGTCTCCCCCTGGTGCGTTAAGTTGCCGTTGGGGAATGGAGACTGGGCTCCCAATTCCCAACAAATCCTTCTGTTGCTGTTGGATGGAGACTGGGCTCGCAATTCCCAACAACTCAATCTGCTGCTGCTGGGGGACAGGACCGACTGTCTCTGCCACCTGTTACTTAGCCTGCCACTAGGGAATGGAGACTGGGCTCTCAATTCCCAATAAATCACATGGCCGCTGGGGAATGGAGACTGGGCTCCCAATTCCCAATAAATCACACGGCCGCTGGGGAATGGAGACTGGGCTCCCAATTCCCTGTAAATCACTCAGCTGCTGGGGAATGGAGTCTGGGACCCCCAATTCTCTGCAATTCACACTGCCAATAGGGAGAGGGGGTAACAAGCTCCTCTCCCATACATACTTCCAGCCTCTAGGGAGGGGTACCGACTGTCTCCGCTCCCAATACAGTGTCCTGTTGCTGGGGAAAGGAGACTGGGCTCCCTATTTCCTGTAGGACACTCTGCCGCTGGGGGACAGGACCAACTGTCTCTGCCCCCTGTAACTCAGCCTGCCACTGAGGAATGGAGACTGGGCTCCCAATTCCCAATAACTCCCATTGCCACTGGGGGACAGAGCCGATTGTCTCTGCCTCCTGTAACTCAGCCTGCCGCTGGGGAATGGAGACTGGGCTCCCAATTCCCTGCAGGACTGGTGGAGAGACCTCGGTCCCATCTCCAACGGCCACCTGGGGTTCTTCCCAGTAAACATCCACAATATCTTCCCAGCTAAAGAGGTCTGGCTCTGGGTCTGTCACTCTGCTCTCTGCTAAGCCTTCTCACTGGAGTGGAACAGCTGCTGGTAGCCCTGTTCCAGCTCCAGTGAGAAGGCTTAGCAGATTCACCAGGTCCTGCTCAATCTCAGGAGTGTTGTCCCAGTCATACCTGCTCTCCCTCCATTCCAAGAGATCACGGAACTGGGCTTGTGTTGGGCTCCCAAACTCCAGCTCTGAAAAAGTCTCCCATAACAAGCCAGGACCATCAAACTCCTCTCCCTCTGGCTTGTCATGCTTAGCTGTCCTGGGTAGTTACTGTGCCCCATACCACCAGAGCGCCTGGTAGGCATCTTCCAGCCACAGCTCCTGCCATGCTAGGAGTTCCCATTCCTTTACCCATTCCTCCCGGGGCTGCTCTCCCAGGAAGGGCATCCGCAGGGCTACTTGCTTCTGCAACTGCTGGTCTTCAGTGGGGAGTCTCTCTTCCCGCAGATACTCCACAATACCCAGTGCCTGGTACCAGATGCCTTTGCGGACTGCATCTTGGTCATCCATGACACCCTCATCGTACTCCACTGCTGTTTCCATTCTGGTACTGTCAGGGTCGCTGTACTAGGACATGCGTTGCCCTCAAATTGTAAAATCCATGGAATAGTGTCTCCTGTAGCTGTCCTTCTGGCTTTAGGAACGATCCTGCCGCTTGCCACCAATGCAAAGGATCTCCTGTCACCCCGACTGCGTACCTCCGTTGATGGATGTTTCCAGTGCCTCCCGAGGACTCCAAGCACTCCGCTCGACACCGATACCACCACAGGAACGAGGAACAGCTCTTACAAGAGCTAGAAGTAATAGCCAGGGAAGTATAGCAATCCCCACACACATGAGACGAGGCTCTATGTTGAATGTAAAACAGCAACTCTTTATTGAACACACAGCATTGACTTATATACACATGCCATACTGATGACATGACATAGCAGCCAATCCTGTACAGTTTAAACACAAAACTATCCCTATTCAACAAACACACTCGCTTTGTCTGAGACACAATTAACTAACACACTGGCATTGTCTGAGATGCAATTAACTAACACATTGGCATTGTCTGAGATGCAATAAACAAACACACTGGCATTGTCTTTGACGCAATCAACAAAACCACACATTTTTCCCAAAACACAGAAAACACCTCAAAACCCCACAAATCCCCATAATGTATACATCCATGGATAGCTCTGATCTGGGTGAACAACATATCCAAAAATCACCCAGATCCGAGCAGGGGTTCCCGAATTCCATGGAAGTCACATTTGGCCGGTCTGTCTTCTCCTTCAAAGTTAGTATGGGCCATAATTCCTGAGGCAAGACAGGCCCCTCCAAAACCCAGTGGCGAGCCTTTACAGTGGGTTTCCGCTGTAAGGGGTACCTGAGGTGTCTTCAAATGCAACATGGCCCCAAAAACCAACCTAACAAAATATTCCCTCCAAAAACCATATGGTGCCCCTTCACGTCTGAGCCCTGCACTTTACAACCACATATAGGGTATTTCTGTAAACTGCAGAAGTTGAGTTTTATTTTACTGTTACCCCTTACTGTGTTACAGGAAAATAGAAGATCTGCAAAAAAGAGACATTTTGCTTTAATTCCTTGGAAAATCTAAAGGATTAACAAAGGGGGTCATTTATCCAACTGGTGTAAAGTATAACTGGCTTAGTTGTCCATAGCAACCAATCAGATTCCTCCTTTCATTTTTCAAAGGAGCTGTCCAAAATAATGGAAGGAATCTGATTGGTTGTTATGGACAACTAAGCCAGTTCTACTTTACACCAGTTTGATAAATTAGGGTTGTCACGATACCAAAATTTTGATTCAATTTCTTCACCATAAAAAAGTATAGTGATACTCGATACTAGTGTTGAGCGGCATGTCCCATATTCGAATTCGCGAAATTTCGCGAATATTCGAAAGAATATTCGTAAAATATTCGCGAATATTCGAATTCGTTATTATTTCGCATATGCGATATTCGAATTTTCGCATCGCATAATACATATTATGCGATACATTTTAACTCTAAGGCTAGGTCTACACGACGACATTTGTCGCGCGACATTTTGTTGCACTAATGTCGCGCGACAATTTTTATAATGGCAGTCTATGGTGTCGCACTGCAACATGCGACATGTTGCGACTGCGACGCGACAGTCGCAGAAAATCCATTTGAGATGGATTTTTCTGCGACTGTCGCGTCGCAGTCGCAACATGTCGCATGTTGCAGTGCGACACCATAGACTGCCATTATAACAATTGTCGCGCGACATTAGTGCAACAAAATGTCGTGCGACAAATGTCGTGCCCTATCTGTCGCGCAACTTTTTGTCGCGCAACAAATGTCGTCGTGTAGACCTAGCCTAACCCGACAAGCATCACTTCACTGTGTTGTCAAAATATACCATCGGATCTAAGTTTTCCGTACGTTAGTGAAAACTCAGTTCCGATGGTATATTTTAACTAACTAGGGTTAATAGCATTTTTCAAAAATTCGCCTATTAGCTGGCTGTTAGATAATTCGCCTATTCGCTATATTCGTTTATTCGCTACATAACCACCTAAAATATGAAGTGTGATGAGATTGTTCGCGCGCACGTGCGCGCGCATTATAGGCGTGGTTTATCGCGAGTACGTCAGGGTCAATCAATAGCATTTTTCAAATATTCGCCCAACCGCTGCCTGTTAGATAATTTGCCTATTCGATATATTCGCCTATTCTCTCTATTCGTTTATTCGCTACATACACCACCTAAGTCAGTGTGTTGAGATTGTGCGCGCGCACCTGCGCGCGCATCATAGGCGTGGTTTATCGCGAGTACGTCAACTCCATTTTAAAAGTGAATCTTCAACTCCTCACAAGAGAAAATGGTGGGCACAAGATTCCATGACGAAGAGGATGAACTGCTGCTAACCGTAAGTACAACACTTCATGTCATAACATTTTGAATGCATGTTCGCACCATATCTGTATAGTATAGTAATTATTAAGCAATAGTATGTTTACATATTCGCGCATGCGCAGTTATGCGCATATATACGCGCACTAAATATAACTTTATTTTTAATCATGTCTGATTAGATAATCATCATTATTGTAATAAGTATTGTTTTGACATCACAGCACTTTGTAAGAAGTATGTATGTATGTATGGACAGCAAAGAAATATCATGCACATTGCATATACATTTTCCTGCCACACACTGCATACCACACACAAACACATAGTGCCAGATTTATGATCATCCCTTTTTACGGTAGCAGTTTATCCGTCAGTAAGCAGCTTTACAAAGTTTGCACGTCCTTACGAAAAAGTCGCATGTTCTATTAAAAACTCTCATAAGGCCTCTTTCACACTTGCGTTGTCTGGATCCGGCGTGTACTCCACTTGCCGCAATTACACGCCGGATCCGGAAAAACGCAAGTGTACTGAAAGCATTTGAAGACGGATCCGTCTTCAAAATGCTTTCAGTGTTACTATGGCAGCCCGGACGCTATTAAAGTCCTGGTTGCCATAGTAGTAGCGGGGAGCGGGGGAGCTGTATACTTACAGTCCGTACGGCTCCCCGGGCGCTCCAGAATGACGTCAGAGCGCCCCATGCGCCTGGGGCGCCCTGACGTCACTCTGGAGCGCCCCGGGAGCCGTACGGATGGTAAGTATACTGCTCCCCCGCTCCCCGCTACACTTTACCATGGCTGCCAGGACTTTAGCGTCCCGGCAGCCATGGTAACCATTGAGAAAAAGCTAAACGCCGGGTCCGGCAATGCGCCAAAACGACGTTTAGCTTAAGGCCGGATCCGGATCAATGCCTTTCAATGGGCATTCATTCTGGATCCGGCCTTGCAGCAAGTCTTCAGGATTTTTGGCCGGAGCAAAAAGCGCAGCATGCTGCGCTATTTGCTGCGGCCAAAAAACGTTCCGTTCCGGAACGGAAGACATCCTGATGCATCCTGAAGGACGGACTGTCCATTCAGAATGCATTAGGAAAATCCTGATCAGTATTCTTCCGGCATAGAGCCCCGACGGCGGAACTCTATGCCGGAAGAAAAGAACGCAGATGTGAAAGAGCCCTAAGATAAGCATGGTCCTCACTGGAGTGAACTAGCGCATTTTTTTTGCAACTTTTTAAATTGTTCCAATAGTAAATCTGTCTAGAGATTCATCTACATAAGAAAACACGTCCACTTTCATAAAACTGGCGAGCATAGTGCAGAGCAGGAGAAACTCGCAAATTTGTGCGCAGTTTTAGCGTTTGCTCATTTTCTTGCGACTTTTTCACTCCATTATTCTGACTTGAGCTAATGATAAATCTGGCCCCATGTCTTATTGGTCTGGAGAAAAATTACAAATTTCTTCCTGCCATTATTTGCTGGTTCATCTAGCGTTACCCAGGGTGCACCCCATATCGTACCGTCGCTTCACTAGACAGGTACATATCAGCTCAGCTGGCCAATATCACATTGCTCATACCCCACCCACATTTAATCGCAATACAATCCGATCTTATAACGTGAACATTAAATATAATATTTCCACCTTCTAACAAATACTTTTTGCTGTGTTTTGGATGATATCTATTAATAATCCTTGTATTTCCTAAATTTTGTAATACATGTTTGCATCTTTATCCTGCAGCGCATGTTGAAGAAGGGTTATGACCGGACCCGGAAGCAGGCCGAGAAGAGGGCGATTGTCGTGGGGGTCGTCAAGGCCTTACAAAAAAAATTTGGGCGGACCCACGACGAAATTCAAATTGTAAAAAAATGGTCTGACCTGAAAAGGAGGCACCCGGACTGGGTCAAAGAGCACAGTCAGAGAGTCTGCCCTGGTACTTTTTTTTTTTTTTTATCACCCGTTACAAATTATTACTTATTTTTACCTGTTGTGAAACATAGCAAATCATCCCTTTACCTCATATATCTCTATCTCGCTGTGAGTGTATATATATATATATATATATATATTTATTTATCCACACAGTGCGGTAGTGATGTATGATGTAACCGGCTGATTTTGTACTTTGCACACACACACACACACATAATAATAAATATACAGGGAGTGCAGAATTATTAGGCAAGTTGTATTTTTGAGGATTAATTTTATTATTGAACAACAACCATGTTCTCAATGAACCCCAAAAACTCATTAATATCAAAGCTGAATATTTTTGGAAGTAGTTTTTAGTTTGCTTTTAGTTTTAGCTATTTTAGGGGGATATCTGTGTGTGCAGGTGACTATTACTGTGCATAATTATTAGGCAACTTAACAAAAAACAAATATATACCCATTTCAATTATTTATTTTTACCAGTGAAACCAATATAACATCTCAACATTCACAAATATACATTTCTGACATTCAAAAACAAAACAAAAACAAATCAGTGACCAATATAGCCACCTTTCTTTGCAAGGACACTCAAAAGCCTGCCATCCATGGATTCTGTCAGTGTTTTGATCTGTTCACCATCCACATTGCGTGCAGCAGCAACCACAGCCTCCCAGACACTGTTCAGAGAGGTGTACTGTTTTCCCTCCTTGTAAATCTCACATTTGATGATGGACCACAGGTTCTCAATGGGGTTCAGATCAGGTGAACAAGGAGGCCATGTCATTAGATTTTCTTCTTTTATACCCTTTCTTGCCAGCCACGCTGTGGAGTACTTGGACGCGTGTGATGGAGCATTGTCCTGCATGAAAATCATGTTTTTCTTGAAGGATGCAGACTTCTTCCTGTACCACTGCTTGAAGAAGGTGTCTTCCAGAAACTGGCAGTAGGACTGCGAGTTGAGCTTGACTCCATCCTCAACCCGAAAAGGCCCCACAAGCTCATCTTTGATGATACCAGCCCAAACCAGTACTCCACCTCCACCTTGCTGGCGTCTGAGTCGGACTGGAGCTCTCTGCCCTTTACCAATCCAGCCACGGGCCCATCCATCTGGCCCATCAAGACTCACTCTCATTTCATCAGTCCATAAAACCTTAGAAAAATCAGTCTTGAGATATTTCTTGGCCCAGTCTTGACGTTTCAGCTTGTGTGTCTCGTTCAGTGGTGGTCGTCTTTCAGTCTTTCTTACCTTGGCCATGTCTCTGAGTATTGCACACCTTGTGCTTTTGGGCACTCCAGTGATGTTGCAGCTCTGAAATATGGCCAAACTGGTGGCAAGTGGCATCTTGGCAGCTGCACGCTTGACTTTTCTCAGTTCATGGGCAGTTATTTTGCGCCTTGGTTTTTCCACACGCTTCTTGCGACCCTGTTGACTATTTTGAATGAAACGCTTGATTGTTCGATGATCACGCTTCAGAAGCTTTGCAATTTTAAGAGTGCTGCATCCCTCTGCAAGATATCTCACTATTTTTGACTTTTCTGAGCCTGTCAAGTCCTTCTTTTGACCCATTTTGCCAAAGGAAAGGAAGTTGCCTAATAATTATGCACACCTGATATAGGGTGTTGATGTCATTAGACCACACCCCTTCTCATTACAGAGATGCACATCACCTAATATGCTTCATTGGTAGTAGGCTTTCGAGCCTATACAGCTTGGAGTAAGACAACATGCATAAAGAGGATGATGTGGTCAAAATACTCATTTGCCTAATAATTCTGCACGTAGTGTATGTGTGTGTGTGTATATCTAGATAAACAGCAATCATCAATCTGTATTAGGGCTGTTTCACACGAGCAGATGCCGTGCGTGACATCCGCTACGTGAATGACAGCCAAGACCCGATTCACAAGTGCTCAATTTCATAATTTATTTTTCTGAACTGACTTGAGGACCCATTCATCTCTAAGGGGGCCGCACGATGTGCGTCCCGTCTCCAGAAAAGCGGACCCGCACTTCTGGGTCCACATTTCAGTTCTTTTTGCACTAAATATAACTTCGTCTTTTATGATGTCTGATTAGATATTCATCATTGTTGTAATAAGTACCCTAGACAGGTAAATATCAGCTCAGCTGGCCAATATCCGATTGATCAGACCCCACATACAATCGCAATACAATCCGATCTTATAACATGAACATTAAATATAATATTTACACCTTCTAACAAATACTTTTTGCTGTATTTCTGATGATATTTATTAATAATCCTTGTATTATTGTCCTCAATTGAGGCCAAGAATAGTCATATTATATTATTGACATTGACGTGCGGTCTTAAATGCGTCACGCACATTGCCGGTGTCCTTTTTTTTTTTTTTTTTTTGTGTGGGTGGATATGAAAAAGACATTCCGGACGTTTAAATTGAGCCTAAATCCAAATGTTGTGTGATTTCAGGGCTTCCAGCGCCAACGGTCCGCCGCCGTCTAACCACGGCGGATTTGGATGTAGTGGAGGTCTCCACAGAGGAGGATGAGCAGGCGGGCCCCTCCCACAGTCCTCGAGGTGCCACCAACCCACCTGATGTGGGGATTGTTGTGGAGGTGTCTGACGAGCCCGGACCCTGTCAAGGGCCAAAAACGTCTGGCCCAGCTCCTGCTGAGGAGGATACCACCACCCCAGCTCCTGAGGAAGAGGATCAGGCGCTGGTTACCACCCCGCACCAGGAGGGTAAATATGTGCACACATCATTGTAATTATGTATACATCACATATTTAGAAACATTAACCCTCAGTACCCAATGCCCATTTCTACTTTAACGCTAATTAAACATTTTTCTTAAATGTTAAACGGTATCTATGTTTGTGCTAATAACTTTAAAACGAGTTTACTGTTCACGGGCATAGTTCTATCTTATCGTTACACATTGTACTTCATGACAGTGGTAAAACATAGTCAAAATTTTAATGGCATCTTTGTTAACGAAGTAACTAATCTAAAAAAATATTAGAAATAAAATGATATAATCAAAATAAAAATTTCAAATGATACTACAATATAGATTAATAGAGATTAAATAAATGTATAAGTTTACAATCGCCATATGCCTATATCATGTTTATATAATTTATTAACAGAATTATAATTAACAATAACAGTTTGGTTATGCAGTCACTTTTTGAGGCCTACATAGTGTCAGCGACAAATAAATAACCCCATTTCAGAAACCACACACCCTCTATTTAATCCAAATTTATCCTATAAAGTCTGTTAACGATTTAATTGTCCAACGGTAATCTATTAAAATGTTAAAAAAATTAAAATAATTTGAACAAATTATAAATTACGAACTATTTTATTTGAAAACATTGTAGTGTTTAAATCATAAAAAAATCTTAAACGTATTACAAACAATATGTATATTTACAAACAGTTGTGCACAAAACCCTTAACTTTGGTCGCACAGCAGGCTTCAGACTGCAAGGAGCACAATATGGCTTTAGGCTAAAGGATTTAAATTAATGGTAATTGGAAGCTATGTCGCATGTTAAGAGAAGACGCCCTTATGTGACCCTAGAGTTGAAAACAAAAAAAAGTTATTTAATTAGGCAAACTACACCCCTCAATGAATATGCTAAGCAATTAGATCAATCCGCAATTTTACATAATGAGCCAACGATTGTCTTCTAGAAAAAACCGTTCAAATTGACAAAAAAAAATAATAATAAATTTACACACATTTTTTTTATTAAATAAGTGGTTACAGGACTAAATGCACCCCAGTGCAGTTCCACTTTTAGCATATAATTCACCTGAACACCACCACATATGTGAATTTATTTAATTGGCTGTAGAGTTGTAACAGCCAATATCAGCGCTTGCAGGGGAACAAAACACTGGTGTCCCCTGCTTCACCTCTAAGGCAACAGGTGCTGTCGTACAGTCTTTTTTAGCATTTGTCACCTCCACATGACACCTACTTACCCCCCCCCCCCCCCCCTTCAGCTACGTAGCAGCAATGCTTATGTCTTTGAAATACGTCCAATAGGAGAGATCTAGACAGCAGGTGTTTGACAAATACCTGAAAAGGCCTTATTTTATATAATTGGCTAGCTGCTCTGGACTAGTAGATCGGCTATTAGACCACGGTTAATGAGCAATTTTGTCCCCAGGGCAAATATTTTATATTTGGCACAAAAATAGTACGGAGCAATTTTGAAAGTCATGAAACACTGCACCCTACAATTATATAGCAGGTGATGAAGATCATAAAATTAACAATAATAATGGGACAACAAAAACCACAGTAATATCAAACAACAGACATGCACAATAACTCTTTAATCTACATAAACTAACATTATGTAACACAACAAATTTTCTTCAAAACTACTAAAATGTCACTAAATAATCTAATATAGAACTACATTTATTATGGTATACTTTAAAAATGACACTCAAATTCTCTGCACTTAACTACATACTACACAAAATTCAATAAATGACTTATTGTTAATTGATATATTTATCTCTTGTGTTTTCATAACAGTAATCAAGAAAATTTCTGCTAAAATTGCTCTAATGCAAAAGAGGCATGGGAAAATCAGGCAATTAAGAGCCCTCATTCAAAAATCCCAAAGAATGCTGCAGGAATTTGAATGCCAATATGGGGAGGACCTGAAGGAGCTCGCAAGCCTGCAGGAAGAACTGCAAAAGTTCCCTTAATTTTATTCTAATTTTTTTGTTACTAAAAAAGTTTTCTTAAGTTATATTGATTCCATACTTTTTTTTTTCTATAAGGTTATGTTTTTGTATAATTTTAACTGCAGACTTATCAGTAAAGGAGCCTTTAGTCCACGTTGAAAGTCAGCAGGGTTCGGACAGACAACAGCAGTAAGTACATCTAAATAGTGTAGTATAAGGCCTACACATAAATACGTTTTTTCATGACAGCAGCAGCAGGTAGTGTTGTATTATGAGGCATATACATAACAAATCAACTTGATCAAGACAGCAGCAGGTAGAGCTATAGTATTCTGAGGGCTACAAGACACCTTTAAATGTACAGCAGCAGGAGCAGCAGGTATTTATAGTGTTTTATTATAAGGTATATACATAACAAATCAACTTGATCAGGACAGCAGCAGCAGTTATAGCTAATGTTATATTCTGAGGCATACAAGTCAGCTTCATCTGGACAGCAGCCGTTGGTAAAGTTAACATTGTAGGTTGATTTGTAAATTGAAAAATCAACTTTATCAGGACAGCTGATGGTGTTGTATAAGAACTTCACATAGCTACAAAGGACAAACAACTAGCTTGACATAACTCTGTATGATCATGACAGACAGCATCTGCAGCTGGTAGATATTAACGGTCGAGTATAATCTCATCCTAACTCAGCAGGACATGCTGCAGCGGGTAATGTGTATTCTCAAAAGGCTGAATGCTAACTCGCCATGATCAGAACAGACCGCAGCAGAATCCACAGTAGCTAGATATTAACAGTGGATTATACGGCCTACACATAACTCTCAATAATCAGGACAATAAGAAGTCAATGCTAACGGTGGAGTATAATGACTACAGAGAATTCTGAAGTATCAGGCCAAGATCAGCATGCAGTAGGTAAGTTAAAGTAGTATTCTAATTACTACACAAAGTTTGGCATAACTAAGCAGTACTAGAGAGTGTCAAGTTATTATATTTCAGCAGACAAAAATTTTTAACAGATGGGGATGTGGAAGACCGATTATAAAAGTATAAAAAAACAGATTGAACCCCCAAGTACAGCATGTGTATTCATCGCTTACATATACAATGTTGTCCTAATAAAATAAACTATCTAGATCAAAAAATTATAACAGTTCATTATTATTATATTTTATTGAAAAGGCCAATATACAGTCATGTGAAAAAATTAGGACACCCTTTGAAAGCATGTGGTTTTTTGTAACATTTTTAATAAAAGGTTATTTCATCTCCATTTCAACAATACAGAGAGATTAAAGTAATCCAACTAAACAAAGAAAACTGAAGAAAAGTCTTTTCAAGATCTTCTGTAAATGTCATTCTACAAAAATGCCTATTCTAACTGAGGAAAAAGATAGGACACCCTTGCCCCTAATAGCGAGTGTTACCTCCTTTGGCTGAAATAACTGCAGTGAGACGGTTCTTGTAGCCATCTACCAGTCTTCGACATCGGTCTGAGGAAATTTTACCCCACTCCTCAATGCAGAACTTTTTCAGCTGTGAGATGTTTGAGGGGTTTCTTGCACGTACAGCCCTTTTCAAGTCACCCCACAGCATCTCAATGGGATTCAAATCTGGACTTTGACTTGGCCATTCCAGGACTCTCCATTTCTTCTTTTTCAGCCAATCTTTGGTTGATTTACTAGTATGTTTTGGGTCATTGTCATGTTGCATGGTCCAGTTCCGCTTCAGCTTTAATTTTCTAACTGATGGTCTCACATGTTCTTCAAGCACCTTCTGATACACAGTAGAATTCATTGTGGATTCTATGATGGTGAGCTGACCAGGTCCTGCTGCAGCAAAGCAGCCCCAAACCATGACACTTCCACCTCCATGCTTCACAGTTGGTATGAGGTTCTTTTCTTGGAATGCTGTGTTTGGTTTACGCCAAACATGTCCTCTGCTGTTGTGTCCAAATAATTCAATTTTGGACTCATCTGTCCAAAGAACATTATTCCAGAAGTCCTGGTCTTTGTCAACTTTATCTCTGGCAAATGTCAGTCTGGCCTCGATGTTTCTCTTGGAAAGCAAAGGTTTCCTCCTTGCACACCTCCCATGCAAGTTAAACTTGTACAGTCTCTTTCTGATTGTAGAGGCATGTACTTCTACATCAACAGTAGCCAGAGCCTGCTGTAGTTCTCGAGATGACACTTTAGGGTTTTTGGAGACCTCTTTTAGCATCTTGCGGTCTGCTCTTGGGGTGAACTTGCTGGGGCGACCAGTCCTGGACATGTTGGCAGTTGTTTTGAAAGCCCTCCACTTGTAGACTATCTTCCGGACAGTGGAATGGCTGATTTCAAAATCTTTTGAGATCTTTTTAAATCCCTTCCCAGACTCATAGGCTGCTACAATCTTTTTTCTGAAGTCCTCTGACAGCTCTTTTGCTCTCACCATGGTGCTCACTCTCACTTCAACAGTCAGGAGCACACCAAACTAAATGTCTGAGGTTTAAATAGGGCAAGCCTCATTCAACATGCAGAGTAACGATCTACTAATTATGTGCACCTGGTGTGATATACCTGTGTGAGATCTGAGCCAATTTAAGAGGGAATACATGTGAGGGTGTCCTATCTTTTTCCTCAGTTAGAATAGGCATTTTTGTAGAATGACATTTACAGAAGATCTTGAAAAGACTTTTCTTCAGTTTTCTTTGTTTAGTTGGATTACTTTAATCTCTCTGTATTGTTGAAACGGAGATGAAATAACCTTTTATTAAAAATGTTACAAAAAAACCACATGCTTTCAAAGGGTGTCCTAATTTTTTCACATGACTGTAACATTGTACAAGGATAAACCAGGTGGTTGACGAAGTAAAAAAGCCATTGTCTATTCAAGATCTTCTCAAGGTTTTGTCTGAAACCTTAGATAACATTTATTGCTAGTATATTAGATAAGAGAAAGAAGTGAGTGATTCGATTTTTGTATGGAATACTAGTGCCATCTAGTGTTAGGGTAAAATACTAGAGGGAGGTTATATTGATTATAAAGTGAGGTCACTAGTTAATGATAAAACTTGGCCAAGCCCTTTCTAAGATAGGATAAAAAGATGGTATGGGCTGACAGAAGGGATCGATCTCTAGAGCTCTCTAGCTCTCTCTCTCTGAACATCATCAAAAGACCAGATCCAGCCCTGACCACCTTTTCAGTCATTGGAGGCAGCCATCTTAGAACCATTGAAACTGATTTTTGCTAGCTGACATTTTGGTATAGTATAACCTTACCTATATTTTATAGGATAATTAATTTAATATAATACATATCTATATATCTATCTATATATATATATATATATATATTCAATTAACCATACTTTGTGTATAGTATCTGTTTTGGAATAAGATGGGGGTGTATCTGCAGCATCATCCTGAAAAATAATCCAATACAGGGATATTGAAAATATACTAGTGAAAGTACGGTATTATCTCCAAGGAACTGAATTCAGTTCTAGACCAGTATGGTTGATAATATATATATCTTTATATAGATAAAAGATAAACCAGATTTGGGTTTAAACAAACATTTGTCGACTGAGAGAAATCAAGTACTAAATTGATTTTAAATATAATTGAGGGGTATTATTATAAGAAGGCATAGACTGTCGGAATATTTATGCTGTCTCCGATTGACAGAGTCAGTTTAAAGATCTTCAGGAACCAGAAGCCATAATTGTTGCTCCTACCAGAGAGCTGATCAATCAGATTTACCTAGATGCTTGGAAATTTGCATACGGAACTGTCGTTCGTCCAGTTGTAATCTATGGAGGAACACAAACGTCTAATTCACTGCGCCAGATATTTCAAGGCTGCAACATCCTTTGTGCGACACCTGGGAGGTTACTGGACGTTATTAACAAGGAGAAGATTGGGTTGAGCCAAGTGAAATACCTTGTTCTGTATGAAGCTGATTGTATGCTGGACATGGGTTTTATGGAAGATGTAAGAAAATTGTTGTCAAGTCAAGGAATGCTCTGAAGACACCCCAGTAGCAGGACAGAACCTCCTGGGAGAAACCCACAGTCCTTCAACAGACAAGTAAGGAAATCCCAGGGAAAGATAAGTAACCCTGATGGGCAGATGCATTAGAAAATAAAGCAAGCATCTAATACCTGAGGAAGATATATTTTACCAAGGATTTAAGCCACCCTTTAGGCATCCGGGCCTTGGGATAGAAAGCCAGACAGGAGTTCTAGAAAGGACAGTGTACATTGATTCTGAGGAAAGGTACAACCTGTCTCTGAGTGCATTGTGAATTTACCCTCTGCGTATAACCAAGACCTAGAATCTGTTACAGTTTCGTGACTCATTGTGGCCGCGGCGGTCGCAGTTCGTCACAGGCTAAACTGCTGGAACTTTTACAACTCATAGGCCATGAGCGCACGATGGTTTTTGTGAAAAACAAAAAGATGGCGGATTTAATTGCAACATTTCTTTGTCAAGAAAAAATCCCCTGCACAAGCATTCACGGGGACAGAGAGCAAAGAGAGCGTGAGAATGCTCTGGGCGACTTCCGCTCTGGACAGTGTCCTGTGATTGTTGCCACGTCTGTTGCTGCCAGAGGATTAGATATCGAGAACGTCCTTCATGTGATAAATTTTGACATCCCTGGCGATGTTGACGAATATGTTCACAGGATCGGCCGAACCGGACGCTGCGGCAACACTGGAAAAGCCATTTCTTTTTTTAATAAGATAGGTAACCCTGATGGGCAGATGCATTAGAAAATAAAGCAAGAATCTAATACCTGAGGAAGATATATTTTACCAAGGATTTAAGCCACCCTTTAGGCATCCGGGCCTTGGGATAGAAAGCCAGACAGGAGTTCTAAAAGAACAGTGTACGCTATTTCTGAGGAAAGGTACAACCTGTCTCTGAGTGCATTGTGAATTTACCCTCTGCGTATAACCAAGACCTAGAATCTGTTACGGTTTCGTGACTCATTGTGGCCGCGGCGGTCGCAGTTCGTCACAGGCTAAACTGCTGGAACTTTTACAACTCATAGGCCATGAGCGCACAATGGTTTTTGTGAAAAACAAAAAGATGGCGGATTTAATTGCAACATTTCTTTGTCAAGAAAAAATCCCCTGCACAAGCATTCACGGGGACAGAGAGCAAAGAGAGCGGGAGAATGCTCTGGGCGACTTCCGCTCTGGACAGTGTCCTGTGATTGTTGCCACGTCTGTTGCTGCCAGAGGATTAGATATCGAGAACGTCCTTCATGTGATAAATTTTGACATCCCTGGCGATGTTGACGAATATGTTCACAGGATCGGCCGAACCGGACGCTGCGGCAACACTGGAAAAGCCATTTCTTTTTTTAATAAGATAAGTAACCCTGATGGGCAGATGCATTAGAAAATAAAGCAAGCATCTAATACCTGAGGAAGATATATTTTACCAAGGATTTAAGCCACCCTTTAGGCATCCGGGCCTTGGGATAGAAAGCCAGACAGGAGTTCTAGAAAGGACAGTGTACATTGATTCTGAGGAAAGGTACAACCTGTCTCTGAGTGCATTGTGAATTTACCCTCTGCGTATAACCAAGACCTAGAATCTGTTACAGTTTCGTGACTCATTGTGGCCGCGGCGGTCGCAGTTCGTCACAGGCTAAACTGCTGGAACTTTTACAACTCATAGGCCATGACTCAGTTGAGCGAACACCTGGATGTTCGGGTTCGAGAAGTTCGGCCGAACATCCCGGAAATGTTCGGGTTCGGGATCCGAACCCGATCCGAACTTCGTCCCGAACCCGAACCCCATTGAAGTCAATGGGGACCCGAACTTTTCGGCACTAAAAAGGCTGTAAAACAGCCCAGGAAAGAGCTAGAGGGCTGCAAAAGGCAGCAACATGTAGGTAAATCCCCTGCAAACAAATGTGGATAGGGAAATGAATTAAAATAAAAATTAAATAAATAAAAATTAACCAAAATCAATTGGAGAGAGGTTCCATAGCAGAGAATCTGGCTTCCCGTCACCCACCACTGGAACAGTCCATTCTCAGATATTTAGGCCCCGGCACCCAGGCAGAGGAGAGAGGTCCCGTAACAGAGAATCTGTCTTCATGTCAGCAGAGAATTAGTCTGCATGTCATAGCAGAGAATGAGGCTTCACGTCAGCCACCACTGCAACAGTCCATTGGCATATATTTAGGCCCAGCACCCAGGCAGAGGAGGGAGGTCCCGTAACAGAGAATCTGTCTTCATGTCAGCAGAGAATTAGTCTGCATGTCATAGCAGAGAATGAGGCTTCACGTCAGCCACCACTGCAACAGTCCATTGGCATATATTTAGGCCCAGCACACACACAGGCAGAGGAGAGAGGTCCCGTAACAGAGAATCTGGCTTCATGTCAGCAGAGAATCAGTCTGCATGTCATAGCAGAGAATGAGGCTTCACGTCAGCCACCACTGCAACAGTCCATTGGCATATATTTAGGCCCAGCACACACACAGGCAGAGGAGAGAGGTCCCGTAACAGAGAATCTGGCTTCATGTCAGCAGAGAATCAGTCTGCATGTCATAGCAGAGAATGAGGCTTCACGTCAGCCACCACTGCAACAGTCCATTGGCATATATTTAGGCCCAGCACCCAGGCAGAGGAGGGAGGTCCCGTAACAGAGAATCTGTCTTCATGTCAGCAGAGAATTAGTCTGCATGTCATAGCAGAGAATGAGGCTTCACGTCAGCCACCACTGCAACAGTCCATTGGCATATATTTAGGCCCAGCACACACACAGGCAGAGGAGAGAGGTCCCGTAACAGAGAATCTGGCTTCATGTCAGCAGAGAATCAGTCTGCATGTCATAGCAGAGAATGAGGCTTCACGTCAGCCACCACTGCAACAGTCCATTGGCATATATTTAGGCCCAGCACACACACAGGCAGAGGAGAGAGGTCCCGTAACAGAGAATCTGGCTTCATGTCAGCAGAGAATCAGTCTGCATGTCATAGCAGAGAATGAGGCTTCACGTCAGCCACCACTGCAACAGTCCATTGGCATATATTTAGGCCCAGCACCCAGGCAGAGGAGGGAGGTCCCGTAACAGAGAATCTGTCTTCATGTCAGCAGAGAATTAGTCTGCATGTCATAGCAGAGAATGAGGCTTCACGTCAGCCACCACTGCAACAGTCCATTGGCATATATTTAGGCCCAGCACCCAGGCAGAGGAGGGAGGTCCCGTAACAGAGAATCTGTCTTCATGTCAGCAGAGAATTAGTCTGCATGTCATAGCAGAGAATGAGGCTTCACGTCAGCCACCACTGGAACAGTCCATTCTCAGATATTTAGGCCCCGGCACCCAGGCAGAGGAGAGAGGTCCCGTAACAGAGAATCTGTCTTCATGTCAGCAGAGAATTAGTCTGCATGTCATAGCAGAGAATGAGGCTTCACGTCAGCCACCACTGCAACAGTCCATTGGCATATATTTAGGCCCAGCACCCAGGCAGAGGAGAGAGGTCCCGTAACAGACAATCTGGCTTCATGTCAGCAGAGAATCAGTCTTCATATCATAGCAGAGAATCAGGCTTCACGTCACCCACCACTGTAAGAGTCAATTTTCATAAATTTAGGCCCAGAACCCAGGCAGAGGAGAAAGGTCCCGTAACAGACAATCTGGCTTCATGTCAGCAGAGAATCAGTCTTCATATCATAGCAGAGAATCAGGCTTCACGTCACCCACCACTGTAAGAGTCAATTTTCATAAATTTAGGCCCAGAACCCAGGCAGAGGAGAAAGGTCCCGTAACAGACAATCTGGCTTCATGTCAGCAGAGAATCAGTCTTCATATCATAGCAGAGAATCAGGCTTCACGTCACCCACCACTGTAAGAGTCAATTTTCATAAATTTAGGCCCAGAACCCAGGCAGAGGAGAAAGGTCCCGTAACAGACAATCTGGCTTCATGTCAGCAGAGAATCAGTCTTCATATCATAGCAGAGAATCAGGCTTCACGTCACCCACCACTGTAAGAGTCAATTTTCATAAATTTAGGCCCAGAACCCAGGCAGAGGAGAAAGGTCCCGTAACAGACAATCTGGCTTCATGTCAGCAGAGAATCAGTCTTCATATCATAGCAGAGAATCAGGCTTCACGTCACCCACCACTGTAAGAGTCAATTTTCATAAATTTAGGCCCAGAACCCAGGCAGAGGAGAAAGGTCCCGTAACAGACAATCTGGCTTCATGTCAGCAGAGAATCAGTCTTCATATCATAGCAGAGAATCAGGCTTCACGTCACCCACCACTGTAAGAGTCAATTTTCATAAATTTAGGCCCAGAACCCAGGTAGAGGAGAAAGGTCCCGTAACAGACAATCTGGCTTCATGACAGCAGAGAATCAGTCTGCATGTCATAGCAGAGAATCAGGCTTCACGTCAGCCACCACTGCAACAGTCCATTGTCATAAATTTAGGCCCAGCACCCAGGCAGAGGAGAGAGGTCCCGTAACAGACAATCTGGCTTCATGTCAGCAGAGAATTAGTCTGCATGTCATAGCAGAGAATCAGGCTTCATGTCAGCCACCACTGCAACAGTCCATTGGCATATATTTAGGCCTAGCACACAGGCAGAGGAGAGGTTCATTCAACTTTGGGTAGCATCGCAATATAATGGTAAAATGAAAATAAAAATAGGATTGAATGAGGAAGTGCCCTGGAGTCCAATAATATATGGTTATGGGGAGGTAGTTAATGTCTAATCTGGACAAGGGACGGACAGGTCCTGTGGGATCCATGCCTGGTTCATTTTTATGAACGTCAGCTTGTCCACATTGGCTGTAGACAGGCGGCTGCGTTTGTCTGTAATGACGCCCCCTGCCGTGCTGAATACACGTTCAGACAAAACGCTGGCTGCCGGGCAGGCCAGCACCTCCAAGGCATAAAAGGCTAGCTCTGGCCACGTGGACAATTTAGAGACCCAGAAGTTGAATGGGGCCGAACCATCAGTCAGTACGTGGAGGGGTGTGCACACGTACTGTTCCACCATGTTAGTAAAATGTTGCCTCCTGCTAACACGTTGCGTATCAGGTGGTGGTGCAGTTAGCTGTGGCGTGTTGACAAAAGTTTTCCACATCTCTGCCATGCTAACCCTGCCCTCAGAGGAGCTGGCCGTGACACAGCTGCCTTGGCGACCTCTTGCTCCTCCTCTGCCTTGGCCTTGGGCTTCCACTTGTTCCCCTGTGACATTTGGGAATGCTCTCAGTAGCGCGTCTACCAACGTGCGCTTGTACTCGCGCATCTTCCTATCACGCTCCAGTGCAGGAAGTAAGGTGGGCACATTGTCTTTGTAGCGTGGATCCAGCAGGGTGGCAACCCAGTAGTCCGCACAGGTTAAAATGTGGGCAACTCTGCTGTCGTTGCGCAGGCACTGCAGCATGTAGTCGCTCATGTGTGCCAGGCTGCCCAGGGGTAAGGACAAGCTGTCCTCTGTGGGAGGCGTATCGTCATCGTCCTGCCTTTCCCCCCAGCCACGCACCAGTGATGGACCCGAGCTGCGTTGGGTGCCACCCCGCTGTGACCATGCTTCATCCTCATCCTCCTCCACCTCCTCCTCATCCTCGTCCTCCTCGTCCTCCAGTAGTGGGCCCTGGCTGGCCACATTTGTACCTGGCCTCTGCTGTTGCAAAAAACCTCCCTCTGAGTCACTTCGAAGAGACTGGCCTGAAAGTGCTAAAAATGACCCCTCTTCCTCATCCTCCTCCTCCTCCTCCTGGGCCACCTCCTGTTCCATCATCGCCCTAAGTGTTTTCTCAAGGAGACATAGAAGTGGTATTGTAACGCTGATAACGGTGTCATCGCCACTGGCCATGTTGGTGGAGTACTCGAAACAGCGCAACAGGGCACACAGGTCTCGCATGGAGGCCCAGTCATTGGTGGTGAAGTGGTGCTGTTCTGTAGTGCGACTGACCCGTGCGTGCTGCAGCTGAAACTCCACTATGGCCTGCTGCTGCTCGCACAGTCTGTCCAGCATGTGCAAGGTGGAGTTCCACCTGGTGGGCACGTCGCATATGAGGCGGTGAGCGGGAAGGCCGAAGTTACGCTGTAGCGCAGACAGGCGAGCAGCAGCAGGATGTGAACGCCGGAAGCGCGAACAGACGGCCCGCACTTTATGCAGCAGCTCTGACATGTCGGGGTAGTTGTGAATGAACTTCTGCACCACCAAATTCAGCACATGCGCCAAGCAAGGGATGTGCGTCAAATTGGCTAGTCCCAGAGCTGCAACGAGATTTCGCCCATTATCACACACCACCAGGCCGGGCTTGAGGCTCACCGGCAGCAACCACTCGTCGGTCTGTTGTTCTATACCCCGCCACAACTCCTGTGCGGTGTGGGGCCTGTCCCCCAAACATATGAGTTTCAGAATGGCCTGCTGACGTTTACCCCGGGCTGTGCTGAAGTTGGTGGTGAAGGTGTGTGGCTGACTGGATGAGCAGGTGGAAGAAGAGGAGGAGGAAGCCGAGAAGGAGGAGGTGGCAACAGGAGGCAAAGAATGTTGCCCTGCGATCCTTGGCGGCGGAAGGACGTGCGCCAAACAGCTCTCCGCCTGGGGCCCAGCTGCCACTACATTTACCCAGTGTGCAGTTAGGGAGATATAGCGTCCCTGGCCGTGCTTACTGGTCCACGTATCTGTGGTTAGGTGGACCTTGCTACAGATGGCGTTGCGCAGTGCACACTTGATTTTATCGGATACTTGGTTGTGCAGGGAAGGCACGGCTCTCTTGGAGAAGTAGTGCCGGCTGGGAACAACATACTGTGGGACAGCAAGCGACATGAGCTGTTTGAAGCTGTCTGTGTCCACCAGCCTAAATGACAGCATTTCATAGGCCAGTAGTTTAGAAATGCTGGCATTCAGGGCCAGGGATCGAGGGTGGCTAGGTGGGAATTTACGCTTTCTATCAAATGTTTGTGAGATGGAGAGCTGAACGCTGGCGTGTGACATGGTTGAGACGCTTGGTGACGGAGGTGGTGGTGGTGGTGTTGGTGGTACATCCCCTGTTTGCTGGGCGGCAGGTGCCAACGTTCCTCCAGAGGCGGAGGAAGAGGCCGAGGCGGCAGCAGCAGAATAGGCCGAGGCGGCAGCAGCAGAAGAGGTAGCAGGGGGAGCCTGAGTGACTTCCTTGGTTTTAAGGTGTTTACTCCACTGCAGTTCATGCTTTGCATGCAGGTGCCTGGTCATGCAGGTTGTGCTCAGGTTCAGAACGTTAATGCCTCGCTTCAGGCTCTGATGGCACAGCGTGCAAACCACTCGGGTCTTGTCGTCAGCACATTGTTTGAAGAAGTGCCATGCCAGGGAACTCCTTGAAGCTGCCTTTGGGGTGCTCGGTCCCAGATGGCGGCGGTCAGTAGCAGGCGGAGTCTCTTGGCGGCGGGTGTTCTGCTTTTGCCCACTGCTCCCTCTTTTGCTACGCTGTTGGCTCGGTCTCACCACTGCCTCTTCCTCCGAACTGTGAAAGTCAGTGGCACGACCTTCATTCCATGTGGGGTCTAGGACCTCATCGTCCCCTGCATCGTCTTCCACCCAGTCTTGATCCCTGACCTCCTGTTCAGTCTGCACACTGCAGAAAGACGCAGCAGTTGGCACCTGTGTTTCGTCATCATCAGAGACATGCTGAGGTGGTATTCCCATGTCCTCATCATCAGGAAACATAAGTGGTTGTGCGTCAGTGCATTCTATGTCTTTCACCGCTGGGGAAGGGCTAGGTGGATGCCCTTGGGAAACCCTGCCAGCGGAGTCTTCAAACAGCATAAGAGACTGCTGCATAACTTGAGGCTGAGACAGTTTCCCTGGTATGCATGGGGGTGATGTGACAGACTGATGGGGTTGGTTTTCAGGCGCCATCTGTGCGCTTTCTGCAGAAGACTGGGTGGGAGATAATGTGAACGTGCTGGATCCACTGTCGGCCACCCAATTGACTAATGCCTGTACCTGCTCAGGCCTTACCATCCTTAGAACGGCATTGGGCCCCACCATATATCGCTGTAAATTCTGGCGGCTACTGGGACCTGAGGTAGTTGGTACACTAGGACGTGTGGATGTGGCAGAACGGCCACGTCCTCTCCCAGCACCAGAGGGTCCACTAACACCACCACGACCATGTCCACGTCCGCGTCCCTTACTAGATGTTTTTCTCATTGTTATGGTTCACCACAACAACAAATATATTATTTGGCCCAATGTATTGTATTCAAATTCAGCGGGATATAAATTTGAGGCCTAGTATTTAGGCGCTGGGTGACCGGTATGGATTTAGTGACAGAATTAGACTTGGAAATGCACAGAAGCGTGTGTGTGAAGTTATTCTGAATGACCCAATGTGCACCTTGAATATTATATACCCTTTTAGGGATAGATTTCAAATAGCTCTGATATAGCAGAAACCACTAAATTATGAAATTGCTAAATTGGGAATTGTACTTCAACCCAGAACAAAAAATGTGCTTTGACGGACACTAAATATCTTGCCCAGCAACAACAGTACAACGGTGGGTAACGAGAGATTTAGAGGGAATTAAATTTGAGGCCTAGTATTTAGGCGCTGGGTCACCGGTATGGATTTAGTGACAGAATTAGACTTGGAAATACACAGTAGCGGGTGTGTGTGAAGTTATTCTGAATGACCCTATGTGCACCTTCAATATTATATACCCTTTTAGGGATAGATTTCAAATAGCTCTGATATAGCAGAAACCACTAAATTATGAAATTGCTAAATTGGGAATTGTACTTCAACCCAGAACAAAAAATGTGCTTTGACGGACACTAAATATCTTGCCCAGCAACAACAGTACAGCGGTGGGTAACGAGAGATTTAGAGGGAATTAAATTTGAGGCCTAGTATTTAGGCGCTGGGTCACCGGTATGGATTTAGTGACAGAATTAGACTTGGAAATGCACAGAAGCGTGTGTGTGAAGTTATTCTGAATGACCCAATGTGCACCTTCAATATTATATACCCTTTTTGGGATAGATTTCAAATAGCTCTGATATAGCAGGAACCACTAAATTATGAAATTGCTAAATTGGGAATTGTACTTCAACCCAGAACAAAAAATGTGCTTTGACGGGCACTAAATAACTTTCCCAGCTACAACAGGACAACGGTAACGAGAGATTTAGAGGGATTTAAATTTGAGGCCTAGTATTTAGGCGCTGGGTGACAGGTATGGGTTTAGTGACAGAATTAGACTTGGAAATACACAGTAGCGGGTGTGTGTGAAGTTATTCTGAATGACCCTATGTGCACCTTCAATATTATATACCCTTTTAGGGATAGATTTCAAATAGCTCTGATATAGCAGAAACCACTAAATTATGAAATTGCTAAATTGGGAATTGTACTTCAACCCAGAACAAAAAATGTGCTTTGACGGACACTAAATATCTTGCCCAGCAACAACAGTACACCGGTGGGTAACGAGAGATTTAGAGGGAATTAAATTTGAGGCCTAGTATTTAGGCGCTGGGTCACCGGTATGGATTTAGTGACAGAATTAGACTTGGAAATACACAGTAGCGGGTGTGTGTGAAGTTATTCTGAATGACCCTATGTGCACCTTCAATATTATATACCCTTTTGGGATAGATTTCAAATAGCTCTGATATAGCAGAACCACTAAATTATGAAATTGCTAAATTGGGAATTGTACTTCAACCCAGAACAAAAAATGTGCTTTGACGGGCACTAAATAACTTTCCCAGCTACAACAGGACAACGGTAACGAGAGATTTAGAGGGATTTAAATTTGAGGCCTAGTATTTAGGCGCTGGGTGACAGGTATGGGTTTAGTGACAGAATTAGACTTGGAAATACACAGTAGCGGGTGTGTGTGAAGTTATTCTGAATGACCCTATGTGCACCTTCAATATTATATACCCTTTTTGGGATAGATTTCAAATAGCTCTGATATAGCAGAAACCACTAAATTATGAAATTGCTAAATTGGGAATTGTACTTCAACCCAGAACAAAAAATGTGCTTTGACGGACACTAAATATCTTGCCCAGCAACAACAGTACAGCGGTGGGTAACGAGAGATTTAGAGGGAATTAAATTTGAGGCCTAGTATTTAGGCGCTGGGTCACCGGTATGGATTTAGTGACAGAATTAGACTTGGAAATACACAGTAGCGGGTGTGTGTGAAGTTACTCTGAATGACCCTATGTGCACCTTCAATATTATATACCCTTTTTGGGATAGATTTCAAAGAGCTCTGATATAGCAGGAACCACTAAATTATGAAATTGCTAAATTGGGAATTGTATTTCAACCCAGAACAAGAAATGTGCTTGAACGGACACTAAATAACTCGCCCAGCTACAGCACTAGGGACAGATTTAGCTGGATATAAATTTGAGGCCTAGTATTTAGGCGCTGGGTGACAGGTATGGGTTTAGTGACAGAATTAGACTTGGAAATACACAGTAGCGGGTGTGTGTGAAGTTATTCTGAATGACCCTATGTGCACCTTCAATATTATATACCCTTTTAGGGATAGATTTCAAATAGCTCTGATATAGCAGAAACCACTAAATTATGAAATTGCTAAATTGGGAATTGTACTTCAACCCAGAACAAAAAATGTGCTTTGACGGACACTAAATATCTTGCCCAGCAACAACAGTACAGCGGTGGGTAACGAGAGATTTAGAGGGAATTAAATTTGAGGCCTAGTATTTAGGCGCTGGGTCACCGGTATGGATTTAGTGACAGAATTAGACTTGGAAATACACAGTAGCGGGTGTGTGTGAAGTTATTCTGAATGACCCTATGTGCACCTTCAATATTATATACCCTTTTTGGGATAGATTTCAAATAGCTCTGATATAGCAGGAACCACTAAATTATGAAATTGCTAAATTGGGAATTGTACTTCAACCCAGAACAAAAAATGTGCTTTGACGGGCACTAAATAACTTTCCCAGCTACAACAGGACAACGGTAACGAGAGATTTAGAGGGATTTAAATTTGAGGCCTAGTATTTAGGCGCTGGGTGACAGGTATGGGTTTAGTGACAGAATTAGACTTGGAAATACACAGTAGCGGGTGTGTGTGAAGTTATTCTGAATGACCCTATGTGCACCTTCAATATTATATACCCTTTTTGGGATAGATTTCAAATAGCTCTGATATAGCAGAAACCACTAAATTATGAAATTGCTAAATTGGGAATTGTACTTCAACCCAGAACAAAAAATGTGCTTTGACGGACACTAAATATCTTGCCCAGCAACAACAGTACACCGGTGGGTAACGAGAGATTTAGAGGGAATTAAATTTGAGGCCTAGTATTTAGGCGCTGGGTCACCGGTATGGATTTAGTGACAGAATTAGACTTGGAAATACACAGTAGCGGTGTGTGTGAAGTTATTCTGAATGACCCTATGTGCACCTTCAATATTATATACCCTTTTTAGGGATAGATTTCAAATAGCTCTGATATAGCAGGAACCACTAAATTATGAAATTGCTAAATTGGGAATTGTACTTCAACCCAGAACAAAAAATGTGCTTTGACGGGCACTAAATAACTTTCCCAGCTACAACAGGACAACGGTAACGAGAGATTTAGAGGGATTTAAATTTGAGGCCTAGTATTTAGGCGCTGGGTGACAGGTATGGGTTTAGTGACAGAATTAGACTTGGAAATACACAGTAGCGGGTGTGTGTGAAGTTATTCTGAATGACCCTATGTGCACCTTCAATATTATATACCCTTTTAGGGATAGATTTCAAATAGCTCTGATATAGCAGAAACCACTAAATTATGAAATTGCTAAATTGGGAATTGTACTTCAACCCAGAACAAAAAATGTGCTTTGACGGACACTAAATATCTTGCCCAGCAACAACAGTACAGCGGTGGGTAACGAGAGATTTAGAGGGAATTAAATTTGAGGCCTAGTATTTAGGCGCTGGGTCACCGGTATGGATTTAGTGACAGAATTAGACTTGGAAATACACAGTAGCGGTTGTGTGTGAAGTTACTCTGAATGACCCTATGTGCACCTTCAATATTATATACCCTTTTTGGGATAGATTTCAAAGAGCTCTGATATAGCAGGAACCACTAAATTATGAAATTGCTAAATTGGGAATTGTATTTCAACCCAGAACAAGAAATGTGCTTGAACGGACACTAAATAACTCGCCCAGCTACAGCACTAGGGACAGATTTAGCTGGATATAAATTTGAGGCCTAGTATTTAGGCGCTGGGTGACCGGTATGGATTTAGTGACAGAATTAGACTGGGATATGGCCAAAAAATGAACAGACTATTGCTGGTTAAATGCACTTGGTGTGACAGCTTCACCCTGATGTAGGCTTTAGCCAAAAAACAACCACACCATTGAGGGTTAAATGCACTTGGTGACAGGCGCAGCTTGCCCCTGATTTTGTATATGGCCAAAAAATGAACAGACTATTGCTGGTTAAATGCACTTGGTGTGACAGCTTCACCCTGATGTAGGCTTTAGCCAAAAACAACCACACCATTGAGGGTTAAATGCACTTGGTGACAGGCGCAGCTTGCCCCTGATTTGTATATGGCCAAAAAATGAACAGACTATTGCTGGTTAAATGCACTTGGTGTGACAGCTTCACCCTGATGTAGGCTTTAGCCAAAAAACAACCACACCATTGAGGGTTAAATGCACTTGGTGACAGGCGCAGCTTGCCCCTGATTTTGTATATGGCCAAAAAATGAACAGACTATTGCTGGTTAAATGCACTTGGTGTGCACAGCTTCACCCTGATGTAGGCTTTAGCCAAAAAACAACCACACCATTGAGGGTTAAATGCACTTGGTCGCAGCTTGTGCTGGCGCACCACAAGACACAAAATGGCCGCCGATCACCCCAGAAAAATGAGACTGACAAACGGTCTGTGCAGCCTAAAAACAGTGAGCAATTGAGGATCAGCAGCTCAATGATCCACAGCTGCAGATCGATCAGTTAATCAAGTCCTTTGGAGGAGTTAATCTGCCTAATCTCGCCCTACTGTCGCAGCCGCAACCTCTCCCTACGCTAATCAGAGCAGAGTGACGGGCGGCGCTATGTGACTCCAGCTTAAATAGAGGCTGGGTCACATGGTGCTCTGGCCAATCACAGCCATGCCAATAGTAGGCATGGCTGTGATGGCCTCTTGGGGCAAGTAGTATGACGCTTGTTGATTGGCTGCTTTGCAGCCTTTCAAAAAGCGCCAAGAAAGCGTCACAAAAGCGCGAAGAAAGCGACGAACACCGAACCCGAACCCGGACTTTTACGAAAATGTCCGGGTTCGGGTCCGTGTCACGGACACCCCAAAATTCGGTACGAACCCGAACTATACAGTTCGAGTTCGCTCATCCCTAGCCATGAGCGCACGATGGTTTTTGTGAAAAACAAAAAGATGGCGGATTTAATTGCAACATTTCTTTGTCAAGAAAAAATCCCCTGCACAAGCATTCACGGGGACAGAGAGCAAAGAGAGCGGGAGAATGCTCTGGGCGACTTCCGCTCCGGACAGTGTCCTGTGATTGTTGCCACGTCTGTTGCTGCCAGAGGATTAGATATCGAGAACGTCCTTCATGTGATAAATTTTGACATCCCTGGCGATGTTGACGAATATGTTCACAGGATCGGCCGAACCGGACGCTGCGGCAACACTGGAAAAGCCATTTCTTTTTTTAATAAGATAAGTAACCCTGATGGGCAGATGCATTAGAAAATAAAGCAAGAATCTAATACCTGAGGAAGATATATTTTACCAAGGATTTAAGCCACCCTTTAGGCATCCGGGCCTTGGGATAGAAAGCCAGACAGGAGTTCTAAAAGAACAGTGTACGCTATTTCTGAGGAAAGGTACAACCTGTCTCTGAGTGCATTGTGAATTTACCCTCTGCGTATAACCAAGACCTAGAATCTGTTACGGTTTCGTGACTCATTGTGGCCGCGGCGGTCGCAGTTCGTCACAGGCTAAACTGCTGGAACTTTTACAACTCATAGGCCATGAGCGCACAATGGTTTTTGTGAAAAACAAAAAGATGGCGGATTTAATTGCAACATTTCTTTGTCAAGAAAAAATCCCCTGCACAAGCATTCACGGGGACAGAGAGCAAAGAGAGCGGGAGAATGCTCTGGGCGACTTCCGCTCTGGACAGTGTCCTGTGATTGTTGCCACGTCTGTTGCTGCCAGAGGATTAGATATCGAGAACGTCCTTCATGTGATAAATTTTGACATCCCTGGCGATGTTGACGAATATGTTCACAGGATCGGCCGAACCGGACGCTGCGGCAACACTGGAAAAGCCATTTCTTTTTTTAATAAGATAAGTAACCCTGATGGGCAGATGCATTAGAAAATAAAGCAAGAATCTAATACCTGAGGAAGATATATTTTACCAAGGATTTAAGCCACCCTTTAGGCATCCGGGCCTTGGGATAGAAAGCCAGACAGGAGTTCTAGAAAGGACAGTGTACATTGATTCTGAGGAAAGGTACAACCTGTCTCTGAGTGCATTGTGAATTTACCCTCTGCGTATAACCAAGACCTAGAATCTGTTACAGTTTCGTGACTCATTGTGGCCGCGGCGGTCGCAGTTCGTCACAGGCTAAACTGCTGGAACTTTTACAACTCATAGGCCATGAGCGCACGATGGTTTTTGTGAAAAACAAAAAGATGGCGGATTTAATTGCAACATTTCTTTGTCAAGAAAAAATCCCCTGCACAAGCATTCACGGGGACAGAGAGCAAAGAGAGCGGGAGAATGCTCTGGGCGACTTCCGCTCTGGACAGTGTCCTGTGATTGTTGCCACGTCTGTTGCTGCCAGAGGATTAGATATCGAGAACGTCCTTCATGTGATAAATTTTGACATCCCTGGCGATGTTGACGAATATGTTCACAGGATCGGCCGAACCGGACGCTGCGGCAACACTGGAAAAGCCATTTCTTTTTTTAATAAGATTGGTGATGACGAGCAAAAAATTGTCCGTGGACTAGTGAAAGTTTTAACCGATGCTCACCAGGAGGTACCTTGTGCCGGCATACATAATTCCTCTGGGTAGCCATCTTATATGCTTCTGGCATATGTAAAAAAACTGTGAACTCTCATCTTCCTGAAGCCGGGGTCACCTATGATATAGATGGACACTTTTATTACCACTACTCTGTGATGCCGGCTATAAAAGGTCATAAAGGCTATACCAGGCCCAGCTCATCCTGTCCTTTTAAGATACACCCCGGTCACGTGAGGTCTCTGTGTGTGCGCAGACTCTGTCACAGACCACTAGGTCACAGCTCAGGGATCCGGAGCAATCGGATCCATAGTTCGTGACAGTACCTGCTTGGCTTGAAGAGATGGCGTTCAGTGCCCATGGCATGCCAACATTTAGTTCACAGCCAAGCAAATTTGCTTCAGTGGATAGCAGGAAGAGAGGTGACTTCCAGGAGGACAACGGTTACAGCAATGCTGGCATTTCACAACCTGCAGCGCGGGCGGCAGCGGAGGAGGACGAAGATTGGGGCTAGTCGGACGTGGTTAAGCAGATGAGACATTCTTACAGATTCAGTTTTACATGAAACAATATGTTGTATGTTTGTAAAAATGAGAATTTTGTTTATCGCACTCCAGTATTTAAGGTAGTAATTTGCCGTTAGGAAATTTACTTATTTTGGTTCATTGTAAATGGCTGCTCTGAAAACTTTAGAGCACTAAATTAAAGTTTTCTTTACTTTGAAAAAAAAAGACCGTAATTTATAATAGAAAATTATTGTTTAACGCACATTAATTAACCTTTGTGTGAACACACTATTACCTTTCAAATGTATTATTGAACAAAACTTTAGATTACAAAATACAAATCTACATTCAAAATGTATAATAAATATATATAGAGTATCAACCAAATTTTAACAAAAAATAAATTTATACTTTTGAAAAAGTATCTTTATATAAAAAAAGTATCAAATTATCCATACTGTGATCCAAATTTCAACCTCAATAATACAATATTGCATATTAAAGTTTTCTTCAGTTATATTAGTTCCATTATTCAAAAAATTTGAAACATCAAATGTGTCTGAAAAAAAACAACAAAAAAAAACAATTGATGAGTCAGCAAAGAAATAACTAGCATGATTCTGATATAGTGTCCGTTTGTTAAACTGGACATGTTGGAGCATAGCTTCCTCAAAAAAGACATCAACATGTGATGCAATGAGTAGAATCACTCACAAAATGGTGACATGGCTTCAAGATTATTATTCTGTCAGCAGGTAATTTTGAAAGATTAAAGTCTATTATTATATTACACTAGCATGTGAAAATAATCATTATATAATTGTCAAGAAGTAAGATTACATTTAAATGTATATATCTATATATACATGTGGCAATAACGCTCCATTACCAAAACCGGATTACCACACGGATGAGTATAACGCCAGTAACACCCAACCATGTAGAGAGGTCAACACGGAAGCCAGGCATCCTTTCCAGGACAACCGACAACACCATGTTAGAACCTAAGTCCGCATTAAAATAATAAATAAAACAAAAAACTTTATTAGGTTTATCAATCAGTCTTGTACAATGTTAAGTGCACAAAACCTTTTGAAAATGGAAGCCCACATGCGGTCCCCACCTTGCTAAAGTAAGAACCACAACATGGACGCCAACAACCCAATTAAAGCAAAATTAAAATTTTTAAAATAAAATAAAACAAAATAAATTATTTTGGTGAATGAAGCGTAAAACCGCATGAATGTATTAAACGAAAACATTTTTATTCTATCTATATTCCAATCAAATTCTTGACAATATACGATGAATAGTGCACATTCGCAAATATTAAACATGAACACCATTTTATGAAAATAATAATACTCAATACTTGTCATATTACAAGGGCTAATAAGTGGTCCATGCTGGTTCTCCTTTGCATGATCTTGAAAAAAAAAATTCCACAGTTAGATTTTAATAATTTAGTATATTTCAGACACATTACTTGGCAGCATTAGGCCAGACAGTAGCAGTAAAATAGTAACGCAACAGTAGAAGGCATACAAATCAAAGGGCCAAACAATTAAGGATAACTACTGAAACTACCATTAAAAGGCCTAAAGGCCACACATAGCTAAACTTAACTCTGCAGGAACAGGGCAGACAAAAGCAGGTAAATGTAAACACCATAGTAAAAGGTCTACACCAAGTTCGCCTAACCCTGCAGGATAGGCAGCATCATAATTTAATCCTAAAATTGGAGAATAAAGAGTAATTACAAATACATGTTCAGGACAGACAGATGCAGCATCAACTAGATGGAATTTTGAAATGGTTGAGCATAAGGTCTACACATAACTTGGCACAACTCAGTAGGAAATGCATAATCAACATTTAAATATAATGATGTAGTGTAAGGACTAAACAAAAATCAGCCTGATCAGTAAATTCAATAGCAGCATCAACAGGATGGAAGATGGAAAATGTCTAGTAAAAGGCCTAAACATAGCTCCGAATAACATATCAGGATAGTCAGCAGCACGTTCAAAGTTGGCAGCAGCAATGAGTACTGCTGAATGGGAAACCAACAGGCCATGGGAAGCCCATAAATTAAATATGACATGTCAGTCAGCAGCACGTTCAAAGTTGGCAGCAGCAATGTGTAATGCCGAATGGCAAACCAACAGGCCATGGTAAGCCCATAACTTAAAAAAAATGCAACTCTGACAGCAGCAGGTATTCAGTGTGCTGAGGAAATTTGATGACATGCATGATAATTAAAAAATTTGGCATTCTAGAATGATTATTTTGATTATATTAAGATTTTGCTTCATAAATAAAAATGTATAATATATAAATAAGTAAATATATAAATAAATATTTAAAATAAAATTAAAAAACAACGTAGTTTTGGAGGGAGAGACAAGGAGAGGGATGGACAAGGGACCCTTCAACGGCCTGAACCGACAGCGGGGGCCAAGAAGTCACTGCCGATCCAGGACTCGTTCATTTTAATGAATGTAAGTCTGTCCACTGAGTCTGTGGACAGACGGGTCCGCTTGTCCGTGACCACCCCACCTGCCGCGCTAAATGTCCGCTCAGACAGTACGCTGGAGGGTGGGCAAGATAGTAACTCCAGCGCATACTGAGCGAGCTCGCGGCAGGTGTCCAGCCTGGCAACCCAGTACTCCATGGGGTCGTCGGTGCTCATGCTGTCGGAAGCACCAACGGACCCCATGTAGTCTGCCACCATGCGGGCCAGCCGCTGGTGGTGACTGCTGCTGCTGCTGCTGCTGGTGGTACTGGGTCGCGCAGACTGGTAGAACGACCGCATCTCACCCATAAGGTCACCTGCTCGGCTGGGGCCAGCCACCTGCTGGGTGAGATGGGCGGGGAGAACTAGAGCGTGAGGCCGAGGGTTGGCCTGCTCCAGACGCTTGATCAGACAGGCCCGCAGTTGATCCATACGGGCCTGTCTACGGCTGGCTGGGATGAACTGCTCCAGTTTCCCCTTGCAGCGAGGGTCTAAAAGGGTGGCCAACCAATAATCTTCCCTCTCCTTGATTCTCTTGATCCGGGGGTCCCTCCGGAGGCATCGCAGCATGTGGGCAGCCATAGGGAAGAGGACAGCCCGCTGTGACTGTTCATGGCTGCCCAGGACCATGACTTCTTGGTCCTCCTGCTGCTGTTGCTGCTGCTCCCGTTCGGAGCTGCCCCACCCCCGGACTAACGGTGCCCCCAACACCGTCTCTCCCTCCTGACCAGGCCCAGACTGCTGGACGTCTACAAATTCTTCCTCCTCCTCCTCGTCTTGGGCCTGGTCTTGTTGGAGCATTGCTGCCTCCTCTTGCTCCAACAAGGCACTCTCCCCAGCCTCGAGCAGGCGATCTAGTGTCCTGTCCAGCAGGAACACTAAGGGGAGCACGTCGTTGAGGCCGACATGCTCCCCGCTGACCATCTTGGTCGCCTGCTCGAATGGGGCCAACACGTGGCAGACCTGCTGTATCTGCCCCCACTCCGCATTAGTGATGTATGGGAGTGGTTGTGCTGGCACTGGAGTGCCTTGGTCCAGCAGGTATTCCCTCACCGCCCTTCGCTGCTCCCACAACCTCTCCAGCATGTGGAGGGTGGAGTTCCACCGCGTCACACTGTCCACAATCAGCCTGTGAGGTGGCAGGCTGTTGTCCTGCTGTAGTTTGGACAGGGACGCGGCAGCAGTTGGGGAGCATCTAAAGTGGCTGGCAATCCTCCGTACCCTTGGCACAATGTCACTCAACCCTTCGTATGTCCGGAGGAATTTCTGCACAACTAGGTTGAGGACATGTGCCATGCAGGGCACGTGTGTCAGACTGCCAGCTTGGAGGGCGGCGAGGAGGTTGCTGCCGTTGTCACAGACAACCATACCTGCCTGGAGCCTTCGGGGTGTCAGCCACTTCTGGACCTGATCCTGTAGTGCGGCCAGAACGTCAGGTCCAGTGTGTCTCCGTTCCCCTAAGCTCACAAGCTGGAGCACGGCCTGGCAGCGGACGTGCACCACACTCGCGTAGCTACGGGGACGCTTGCTGGGGGGCTCAGCAGTGGTGGAGACAGTGGCTTGTGGGGGGAGAGCAGCAGTTCTCCCCTGGACACCCCGGGGCGGCACCACAAACTCAGATGCCGCCGTTCCCTCCCCGGCGCCTCGGAGGGAAACCCAATGGGCAGTAAAACTGATATAGCGTCCCTGCCCATGCCTGCTGGTCCAAGCATCCATTGTCAGATGCACCCTGTCACTGACAGCATGATCCAGCGACAGGGATACCTTCTGCACAATGTGCTGGTGTAGGGCAGGGACGCCAGTCCTGGCAAAGAAATGGTGGCTGGGGACACGCCATCTGGGTTGTGCCTGCTCCAACATCTGCCGGAATGGATTGCTGTCCACAAGATTGAAGGGCAGCAGATGTTGGGCGATAACCCTTGCCAGGAGCCCATTGAGTGAACGCACTTGTCGGTCCCCGGGGGCATAGGGCGCGGTGCGTTCGAAAAGGTCAGCAACCGTGGGCTGGCGCCGGACGGCAGTGGAGGACATAGAGGAGGGTGCGGTGGAGGCAGAGGTCTGGCTGCCGGTACCAGTACCTCTAGGAAAGGGAGCGGGGGAGTGGGAACGCCTTGTTAGAAGTGGTTGGGGTGGCTGCAGAACAGTGGCAGGAGCTGCTGTCCCCTGCACACTGCTGGTGGCGCCACTGCTATGACCACCCCGCATCTGTTCCCACTCCCGCCAGTGGTTGACTCGTAAGTGCTGGGTGAGGGCAGTGGTACCCAGCCGAGCCGCAGACCTCCCTCTACTCACCCTGGCATGGCACAGATTACAAATGCCAATTGTGGCATCATCTACTGCCAGGGTGAAGTAAGCCCAAACAGGCGACTTACGTACCACCCTCCTGTCAGATGGGGCGGTGCTGACTTGCGCCTGCTCGGGCTCGATGCGGACAGGTGGATCTGGCTGCTGCTGCCTCCTCCTATTGCCATTACCAGTGGAGCCCCTGACGCTGGGCTCACTGGCAACCTGTCGCACCATTTGTCTCTGGTGCCTACCTTCCTCCTCATCAGTGCTGCTGATTCCTGACAAGGGAGGTGGCACCCATTCTCTGTCACCCTCCTCTTCATCCCCCGATATGTCAGACACAGGGCCAACCAGTGGTGCACTGAGGGGAACAGCAGACGTGGGGCCCCTGACCTGGCTCCTCTGTCCCCTCGCTGACGCCTGGGTCTGACTAGGTGTCGGGTTTCGCTGGCTGAAACCGCCCGCACCTGTTGGAAGGGATGTCACTGGGGTGCATACAGGTGGTACCCCCTCCATCTCCTCCTCCATCCCTTCCATAAGGTCCTGACCCTCAGGACTGAAGTGCAAATCAGCCTCCTGCATTACCTCCCCCAAGGTGTCCCTCTCACTGTCGCTGTCAAACAGGAGCAGGGACGATTCTTGGGGGCTGGGGGTTGGTCCTACAGGAGACGAAGTGCAGCTGCTGCTCGGAGCCGGGACAGAGGACTCTGTGGCACTGGCTTGTGCCACAAGAGACACAACTTCCTCGGCATCCTGAGAGGAAATTCTCCTGCTGCCAGTGGCAAAAAAATCCCGAATAAAGCGGACGCCCCTGACACCTGTGTCCGCACCTCGGTGGGTAGAGGAGCGGCCCCGTGCTGGCAGCTGTCCAGCACTGGGACCAACTACTCTCCTACCCCTGCCGCTCGATCGTGAAGACCTCATTATTATTATTTTTTTATTTATACCAAAATTAAATTATATGATTTAGGGAACAAGTTTATTGGGATGGGGACTGTCGCACAATAAAGAAAACCAAATTTATATATGGTAAATCAACGTAAATATATATTTTATTTTAAACTAACAAAGGACGTAGACACTGACAATACACCGAATAACCAGTAAAAGAAAAAAAAAGAAAACTAATAAACTTTTTTTTGTCTTTTTTTTTTTTTATCTAACAAAGGACGTAGACACTGACGCGGACAAAAAACACGGAATAACCAGAAAAAGAAAAACACTAAAACGAATAAACTTTTTTTTGTCTTTTTTTTTTTTATCTAACAAAGGACGTAGACACTGACGCGGACAAAAAACACGGAATAACCAGAAAAAGAAAAACACTAAAACTAATAAACTTTTTTTTGTCTTTTTTTTTTTTTTTATCTAACAAAGGACGTAGACACTGACGCGGACAAAAAACACGGAATAACCAGTAAAAGAAAAACACTAAAACTAATCTATTCACTAACCTAAATAATTATATTTCTCCTAACTATGCCCTACACTGCACCCTGCACTAGAAACTATCAGCTAATCTATTCACTAACCTAAATAATTATATTTCTCCTAACTAGGCCCTACACTGTACCCTGCACTAGAAACTATCAGCTAATCTATTCACTAACCTAAATAATTATATTTCTCCTAACTAGGCCCTACACTGTACCCTACACTAGAAACTATCAGCTAATCTATTACCTAACCTAAATAAATGATTATATTTCTCCTAACTCTGTGCCCTAATCTTTAACCTATCAGCTACACTATTACCTAACCTAAATAAATGATTATTTTTCTCTAACTAGGCCCTACACTGCACCCTGCACTAGAAACTATCGGCTACACTAATCTATATAAATGATTATTTTTCTCCTAACTCTGTACCCTAATCTTTATCCTATCAGCTACACTAACCTACCCTATCTAAAACTATGAGATTAAATCGTTTTACAATTTGCTTTTAAAAAAGCAAAGCACTGCACAGTTCCAAGATCCTCTCTCAATCACCACCACATGAAACTGCACAAAATGGCTGCCGTGACAAAATCTTATATAGTAATGGGGTGGGCAACTTTCTGATTGGTTGCTAGGGATGTTGCTAACCTGTTGGACTCCTTCTCATTGGCCCACAATCTAAAATGAGGGAGGGATTAGTGTCCTCACAAAGTGCCGATATTCGCATGTGCGCTAATAAAATCGCCTCACGAAGATTCGCAGCTCAATTCAATCACTAATGTAAGAATGCAAAGCCCTTTGCCTCTGTTCTGGGACAAGTGTAGATATTCGCATGTGCGCTAATAAAATCGCCTTACGAATATTCGCGCCTCAATCACTTTCTAGGCAATGTGAGTAAGATCTGAGCTTTTGGACTTTTGGGAATCAATCGAGATACAGTGGGGGGTGATGACAGTAGTTGACAGAGTACAGATCAATGTCATCTGTAAGGTGGAAAGTAAAATAAAAAATACGAATATTCGTAAATCGAATTTTACGAAGTTCTACGTATTCGCGAATATGGTGCTATACTATATGAATGCACAGGCCTTTGCCTCTGTTCTGGGGACAAGTGTAGATATTCGCATTTGCGTTAATAAAATCGCCTCACGAAGATTCGCAGCTCAATTCAATCACTAATGTAATGCAAAGCCCTGTGCCTCTGTTCTGGGACAAGTGTAGATATTCGCATGTGCGCTAATAAAATCGCCTTACGAAGATTCGCAACTCAATTCACTAATGTATGAATGCAAAGCCCTTTGCCTCTGTTCTGGGACGTGCCGATATTCGCATGTGCGCTAATAAAATCGCCTTACGAAGATTCGCGCCTCAATCACTTTCTAGGCAATGTGAGTAAGATCTGAGCTGTTGGACCTTTGGGAAACAATCAATTATATGTGTACTGTAATTTTGTGGAAAAAAAAACAAACAAAAAAAAGAATATTCGTTTTTACGAATATATAGCACTATATTCGAAATATTCGCGAAGTTGCGATATTCGCGAAAAAAATTCGCTTTTCGAATATTCGCGCTCAACACTACTCGATACCACCCAAAAAAAAACACCGATACCACGCAAAAAAAAAAACACCAAAAAAGCCACGTGCATTCTGCATTTTATGCAATGTCTGGCCCATAATTGAACATTCCTATCCTAATTTTTGGGGGACAAGGTGACAAAAAAAATTGCGAATTGCACAGTTTTTATTTATTTTATTTCTGTTACAGCATTCGCCGCATAGGAGATTTTAAAAATATTTTAATAGTTTGTACTTTTCGGATGTTGCAATGTGTAATATGTTTATTTATTGTTTATATATTTTATATGTAAAATTGGCAAGGGGTGAATCATACTTAATATTTTGATGTTTTTTTCTTAACTTTTTATTTAATAACCATTTCCCCCCTTAGGGGCTAGAACCTGGGATATTTTGATCCCTTCTCCTATTCACCCTATTAGAGCTCTATTAGGCCCCTTTCACACGGGCGAGAAGTCCGCGCGGGTGCAATGCGTGAGGTGAACGCATTGCACCCGCACTGAATCTGGACCCATTCACTTCAATGGGGCTGTTCAGATGAGCAGTGATTTTCACACATCACCATGTTCTATATTCTGCGTTTTCACACAACGCAGGCCCTATAGAAATGAATGGGGATGCGTGAAAATCGCAAGCAAGTGCGGATGCAATGCGATTTTCACCCATGGTTGCTAGGAGATGATGTTAGTAAATTGATAAAAGTCTATTTACTGTATTATTTTCCCTTATAACATGGTTATAAAGGAAAATAATAGCATTCTTTATACAGAATGCTTACTAAAATGTTACTTGAAGGGTTAAAAAATAAAATTAACTCACCTCATCCACTTGTTCGCACAGCCGGCATCGTCTTCTTTCTTCATCTTACAGGACCTGCAAAAGGACCTTTGATGAAGAATCTTCTATCTTCATTCAGCAGGACCACGTGGTGAGCGTGATTACTTCATCAAAGGTCCTGAAAGAAGAAGAAAGGAGACGATGCCGGCTGTGCGAACAAGAGGATGGGATGAGTTAATATTATTTTTTTTTTTTTAACCCCCTCAAGCCACATTTTAGTAAGAATTCTGTATTAAGAATGCTATTATTTTTCCTTATAACCATGTTCTAAGTTAAAATAATAAAATGAATAGAGCACCTAACCCAAACCCGAACTTCAGTGAAGAAGTTCGGGTCTGGGTACCACATTCAGTTTTTTCTCACACGTGTGCTAAACGCATTGCACTTGTGCGGAAAAAAACTGAACATCGGAACGCAATCGCAGTCAAAACTGACTGCAATGGCGTGCCTACTTGCGCGGGTTTCCCACAATGCACACGCGACACATCCGGAACGCCCATGTGAAAGAGGCCTTAGGGTGAATAGGACTTCACAGTCTTCCTGCTGCCCTGGGCTTTGTGCACACAGCAGCAGGTAGATTACCTTGGCTGCCAGGGCTTCAGTAGCGTCCTGGCTGCTATGGTAACCGATTTGAACCCCGCAATTACACTGCTGGGGCTCCGATCACAACTGCCACTGCACGACCAATGGAGAGGACCAGAGGTCGCTCTACTTTTTTTTCCAGAAGATGAAAAATACTGCTCTTAACAATTTTGAGGAGTATTTTAAGCCGAGGAGAAGTACGAATTTTGCGGTAATACATACATATAATTCATAGGCCCACATAACGATATGTGGCTGATATTTCTGCAGGGAACCATTGCTTGTCTCCCATGCAGAAATAAATGTAGACAATTTTACATTTATCAAACATCATACACTAAACATAAAACCACTGCTGCCACACACAGCGCCCGCCTGAGGCTGCCACACACAGCGCCCGCCTAAAGCTGCCACACAGCGCCCGCCTGAGGCTGCCACACACAGAGGCTGTTCCCCTGTAAAAAAAAAGAAGCCTATCTGATCTATTGAACAACTTAAATTAACTAAAGGGGTTGTGGGGGTTCTGAGGTAAACCCGGACACATCTCCTTCTTCACCCCTCCAGCCCTCTGAGCGGAATATGATCCCCTTTGCCCTACTCTAAATAGTACAGGGAAAGGGATTTTTGGTTTATATTTTTACATTGGTAGGTAGGGTTGCACCGGGTATCGAATTATCGAAACCCAATCAACACTTTTGTACCGGTATCGATTTGATACCAGGATTTGTCTTTTACCGATACTGGGCTGCACTACTGCGCAGCCTAGTATCTCAGAACATGGCACGCACTGCTCTCAGCGCACACTATATTCCCTCAGCAGCACAGGGGAGAAGGAAACAGTCTCTCCCTCCCCCTGTGCTGCCGCTTGCCACCAATGAGAAGAGAGAGGGGCGGAGGAGGGGAAGGAACTGTGGCTACTGCGCCACTAATAAAGATAAGTAACCCATTAATACAGATACAGGAGGCGGGTGCCGGCAGCAGAATCACATAGCCCGCACTCGACCTCTATGACAGGGAGCCACGATCAGCGGCAGTTAACACCTCAGTTGCGACACCTGAGTAGGGCAAAGGGGATCATCAGAGCATGACATGATCCACTCAAAGAGGCTGGAGGGGTGAAGAAGGCGATATGTCCGGGTTTACCTCAGAACCCCCACAAACCCTTTAGTTCATTTAAGTTCAATAGATCAGATAGGCTTTTTTTTTTTTTTTTTTTTTTACAGAGGAACAGCCTCAGGTAGGCACTGTGTATGGCAGCCTCAGGCGGGCGCTGTGTGTGGGAGCCTTCCGAATCCATGACTAATGCCAGCGCACGGCTGCATGGTAGTGATGGATCTGACAAGCTATTCCCCTGCAAGAATAGCCTATCAGATCCATTGCACGTTAACAAGCCTAGGGTTCAAATAGAAGTTGAAAATGATGACAAAACACAACATGATTAAATTTCTTAATCAAAACTTTTTACTTGGAATAAAAGAATACTACAATTAAACAGTTCTCGAGAATAAGATCCCAATGGGTGTGAGAGAGGGGTAATCTCTCCCAATAGAGTTGTCGAGGTAGAAGTAATGGGATAGGACAGCCTTCCATATTCTCTCTCATGAGTGGCAAAGGATTGGGGCATCTGGCGAGGTGTTGATATCGGTGCAGGTGTTTGTTCTTGTTGAACAGCAGAATGGGCCTGTCGCATCGTCAGTTGATCCACATATCTCAAGGGGTAATTGTTCGGCAGTAAATAGATAAAGCACTGAAGACATCACATTGATGAACAGTGTGTGACGATCAACAGGCACTTGTCTAAGGTATGGAGCCAGATATATTTTTTTTTTAATAGGCCCTTCTCATTGCCTTCACCTCTGTTTTTGTTTAAATACTCCAGAACCTGAGAATCTATTAGGTCCCGAGTATTTAACCACTTCCCAACCGCCCATCGACTATAAACGTCCTTGGGCGAGCGGTTTATCTCTGAATGGAGGCAGCAGGTCACCCCAAAGAGAAGGCAGGGACCGTTCCTGGGTGTCTCTGCCTTCTAGATTGCTGTGCACACAGCGCTCAACAAACGTGTATACAGATCAGAAAGCGCTATGCCCGGAAGAGTGCAGGAGCTGTCGGGTCTTCCACAGACCTCAATCAGCCCTGCACTGAGGCTGTATTATGCTGTACAGCCTCTCTGGGGGGTGTATTTCCGCTGTAACTGGGGCTACTATGTCAGCTCTAGTTACAGGAGAAATCAATATTAAAAAAGAAAATTTTTTTTAGTTAAATGTCCCCCAGAGGACTCAAATGATCTTATGGGGGACACAAAGTGTGAAATAATAAAAAAATAAAGTGTTTTGAAAAGTTTCACATAAAAAAAATTCCCCCCCCCAATCCGTTATTTAAAATGTTGAAAAATAAACATATTTGATATCACCGTGTCTGCAATGACCGGCTCTATAAAAATATTATATGATCTACCCCATCAGGTAAACGGCGTAAAAAAATTAATAAATTTAACATCGTGCCAAAACAGATTTTTTTTGTGAGCTCACCTCCTAAAAAAACAATGTTAATCAATCAAAAAGTCGTATGTACTGCAAAAAAGGAGCCCCCACACAAGACCATAGTCAGAAAAATAAAAAATATATGGCTCTATGAAAATTGCAACATAAAAACATGTTTTTTTTTTCTAAAAATGCTCTTATTGTGTAAAATGTAAAAAAATAAATAAAAAATGTACATATTTGGTATCACTGCGTCCATAACAATTGGCTTTACAAAAATATCACATGATCTACCCCATCAAGTGAACAGTGTAAAAAAAAAAAAAAAAAACATAAAAATTATTCCAAAACAGTTTTTTGGTCACCTCACAAAAACATAATATCAAATTAATCAAAAAGTTGTATGTACCCCAAAATGGTAGCAATAAAAATGTCACCTCGTCTCACAAAAAAACAAGCCTTCACACAAGACTATGAAAAAAAATATGGCTCTAAGAAAATTGCAACATAAAAACATGATTTTTTTTCTAAAAATGTTTTTGTGTAAAACGTAAAAAAAAAAAGAGACATATTTGGTTTCATTGCGTCCCTAATTACCGGATCTATAAAAATATCATGATCTACCCCATCAAGTTAACGGTGTAAAAAAAAAAATTTGAAAAATGACACCAAACCACTTTTTTGTGACTTCACCTCCTAAAAATGAGATAAAAAGCAACCAGAAAGCCAAATGTACCCCAAAATGGTATCAATGAAAACTACAGCTTGTCTTGCACAAAATAAGCCCATTGCAGCTTATTGAACAAAAAAAAAAAAAAAAAAAGCTCTTAAAAACCATGACAGAAAATTCCATGTTAGAAAATTGAGATGCCGCTCCTTCCCTTCTGAGCCCTGGTCTATCCCCAAATAACAGTTCACGACCACAATTGCAGTGTTACTGAAAGTGGGTAGCAAATTGGGGGGATATTCTCCTGTTATCTTTTGTGAAAAATAAAGCCTAAAGCACAATTTTCTTGTACATTGTTATTTTTTATTTTTTTTTCACAACCAAGTATTACAAATTTTATGAAACAGCTGTTGAGTGAAGTGCTGCTACACCCCTTAAAAATTCCTTGGGTGGTGTAGTTTGCAAAATGTGGTCACTTTTTGGGGGTTTTCACTGTGGGGTTACCTCAGGGCCTCTTCAAATGCAACATGGTGCCCAAAGACAATTCCAGCAAAATCTACCCTCCAAAAACCATATGGCGTTCCTTGCCTTCTGGGCCCAAACAGCGGTATATGACCACATATAGGTTGTTTCTGCTAACTGCAGAAACAAGGTAATAAATATTGAGGTTTGTTTTGTTGTTAAGGCTATTTTCACACCTGCGTTTGGTGCGGATCCGTCTTGTATCTGCAGAGACGGATCCGCACCGATAATGCAAACGCTTGTATCCGTTCAGAACGAATCAGTTTGCATTATTCTTTAAAAAACTTCAAAACAGATCCATCCTGACTTGCATTGAAAGTCAGTGGGGGACAGATCAGTTTCTTGCAATTGCACCATATTGTGTCAGTGAAAACGGATCCGTCCCCATTAACTTACATTGTAAGTCAAGGCGGATCCGTTTGGCTCCGCAAGCAGCGTTTTGGCGTTTGCCTCCAGAGTGGAATGGAGGCGCAACGGAGTCAAACTAATGCATTCTGAACGGATCCTTATCCCTAGTGTGAAAGCCTAACCCTTGGTGTGTTCCAGGAAAATATTGCTTAAAATGGAAAGTCTGCAAAAAAAAAATTGACATTTAGAAATTTCACCTCTATTTTGCTTTAATTCCTGTGGAATACCTAAAGGGTTAACAACACTTCTAAAACCAGTTGAGGGGTGTAATTTCTAAAATGGGGTAATTTATGGGTTGGTTCTATTATGTAAGCCCCACAAAGTGACTTCAAAACTGAACTGGTCCTTAAAAAAGTTGACTTTGGAAATTTTATAAAAAATTTCAAAAATTGCTTCTAAAATTTTAAACCTTCTAGCGTCCTAAAATAATAAAATGACATTACTAAAATGATACCAACATGAAGTAGACATATGGGGAATGTTAATAGTTATTGTATGAGGCATCACTATCTGTCTTAAAAGCAGAGAGATTCAAATTTAATGTTTTCACATTTTTGTTAACTTTTGGATTTTTATTATAAAGAAAGGTAAAACATATTGACTCAAATTTACCATTAACATGAAGTACAATATGTCACGAGAAAACAATATCTGAATGGCTTGGATAAGTAAAAGTGTTCCAAAGTTATTACCACATAAAGAGACCCATGTCAGATTTGCGAAATTAAGCCTGGCCAGGAAGGGGATAAATGGCCTGGTCTGGAAGTGGTTAAACAAGAAACAAGGTGAGTGCGTCCCCCCTTTTCTGATGTCTTTGCCTTCTACACACATTAGGACTCAATGCGATTTGTGGACTTCTTATATTGATGACTTCTTCAACAGGTCTCTACTTTGGTCTTTCAATCTCCACATCTTCTACAGGTTATGGTGATGTTGCAGGCGGAGCTGGACCTTCAATGTCAGTTGAAGAATCGTCATCTTCTTCCCGAAGATTGTCCACAGTTCTGCAATCTAAATTATGTTTTTGTAATTTAAGTTTACATAAAATTTAAAAGGAACTTAAATAAATACGAGACGTACGGTCTTAAAGAGGACCTTTCACCAGAATAAAACTTCTAAAGTAACTATACAGACATGTAGAGCGGCGCCAATGGACCCCCCTGCACGTACTGTTATACCTGGGCGCCGCTCCGTTCTCCCGTTATTGCCTCCGGTATCTTCAGAGTTAGGCTCCACCCAGGGGAACCTGCCGGCGCCTCCTTCTCCCATGCTGCAGCGCTGGCCAATCGCAGCGCTCAGCTCATAGCCTGAGAGTCTTTTTTCTCTCTCAGGGAGTTAAGTTGGTTGGTGTATAGGTACGGCTTCTTCAATCCACCGTCAACACTGTGACCTTTGGCAGCATTGAGTTCAAGATGGTACTGGTCACAACAAGAATTCCATCTTGTTTTAACCATTTTCACTACAATTAGGCTCCATTCACATGTCTATAATAATGGGTCCGCATCCATTCTGCAAATTGCGGAATGGGTGCAGACCCATTCATTCTCTATGGGGCAGGAATGGATGCGGACAGCATTTCCGGAGCCCGCCGCCGATCTTCCGGTCCGTGGCTCCGGAAAAAAATAGAACATGTCATATTCTTGTCCGCAATTGCAGACAAGAATAGGCATTTGTATAGGGGTGCCAGCCGGGTGTATTGCGGATCCGCAATGCACTACGGACGTGTGAATGGACCCTTAAAGAAAAAAATGTAAAACACATTTGCATCATACAGTATGGAAAACAATAATTTTCCCAGATATAGCAATAAATAAAAAAATGCTAGTTTTCATCTCACCTCCACGATGGAACCTTACAATGAGATTATCCTCCTCCTTCCAGGCAGGGACAGGAAGCTTCAAAAGGGGCCCACCTCCTTGCCATCCTCAGTGTCTTACGTCCCTGCCAGGCGGAGGAGTCCCTGTGGCTCACTTCAGAGCAATAAGAAGAAGGGACGAAGCTGAAAACTGCGGGTGCCGGGAGCGTACCTTGGGCAAGTAAGCTCCGTCTCTGTGCCTGCAGGGGTCATTATTCCCTGCTTGTGCGCCAGTAAGGGGGTGCGTCGCAGCATCCGGACACTCAAGAGGAGTACCTCCGGATCCTGTTGGCTGCCCAAGAATCTTGGCACCGGTGGGTGACGTCATCCGGGGGCCTGATGGAGCTGTCCACGGCGAATGCCGGGTGGATGACGTCGGGAGTTTCCTTCCGGCGATGTGCTTTAAAATCTGGCGCACTGATCAAGATAAATGTCATCCTCTGGCCAGCAGAATCTACTGCAGTCCTCTGGCTCATTGACTCCTTGCAGCATGGTACAGGAGGAGAGTGCTGAGCAACCTTTCAGCTTGACAGTGAGTCATCAGAACGGTAGAGGTTGCGAGTAGAGTTGAGCGGACACCTGGATGTTCGGGTTCGGCCGAACTTTCCAAAAAAAGTTCGCGTTCGGGACCTGAACTTGACCCCTAACCCCATTGAATTCAATGGGGACCCGAACTTTTGAGCACTAAAATGGCTATCAAAAAGTCATGGAAAGGGCTAGAGGGCTGCAAATGGCAGCAAAATGTGGTTAAGAGCATGGCAAGTGCTCTGCAAACAAATGTGGATAGGGAAATGACTTCAAATAACATAAAATACGTAAAAATAATAATCTTGATCTTGGAGGACGAGGTCCATATGGAGTATAAGGTGGATGTGGCGGTGTAGGTGGAAGCGACGGTGAAGGATGAGGAGATAGCCTACACTGCTTTTTGGTTTTATATTTTTTTGTTTAAATTAGGGTACACCCCAAAACATTTGGAACTGTTGTGCTTTTTCATAAGTTTAAACAGTTATATTTACTTATTTTGGTTATAATGGGTATTCATTGCCTTTAAGAGCAATGTTGATTTATATTCACTGTTTTGTATGAAGTTTCATGAAGGCCAAAGTAAGTCCATGAGAAGATTACCGTACTGTTCAAAAGCTAGTGTTATTGTAACAATATATTATACATTTAGAAAGTTAGAAGATACACCGCACCTGCAGATTCTAAGGCATCATTGTTTTTCCTATCTGAACATGAATTCCACAGTGTGAGAATGGTCTAGATGTTCCTCAAAGTATATATTCATGTATCAAAGTTTGTCACTCAGCCCTGAGACAAGGCCCCAGATGTCAGAGGTGTGAAGTGTTGAAAATATTAGGCATGTATGAGTTAACCCTTAATGGTATGATGCTTATTGCTTATACAACAGTGCCATCTAGATATAAGCGGTTAATACTACATCAGTAGCAAAATTGCATTCTGGGTAGTATTATGACGCCATGCTCCTTATCAATGCACACACCCCTCCAACAATGATTGGAAAGTTCCAAACTCGGAGGGCGTGTTCATCTGATAAGTTTTGGGTTAAGAAACCAGTTACCAGAAAGAAAAAAAAAGGGGGAGAAAAGAAAAAAAAGAGAAACAAACATTTGGATTATAGATCTCTGGAGAATCATTTTGGATTATCGGGAAAAACTCTTGAGAACTGGCTGCCCCAAGACTCTGCACATCACTTGACCCTTGGGTAATGTATATTTTGTTTTTATGTAGTATTGATCTAAATTAATTGGCTTGATACTTAGCCAAATACCCGCTCATTTGCGGTCGTGTAACGTTAGTTGCTACATCAGTATTTTCAGTTATTTCAGGATTTCAGTTACGATGCATATAACTGAAAAAAGGGGATAATATTGGAGAACTCTTTGTTGGGAATCTTTGTATTCCATAGTTTGATATCAAGCCCATAATTTATAAGTTTTGTTGCAATACTACCATTATCTGAAAGATTGGTCATCATTTTTGGGCGGAGCAAGGGCTTGTACCTGTCATCTTCTTGATTGAGTTTTCCGCATAATCCATTGATTGTATATTTCTCCCAGATTTAAAGCTGTATTGCATAATATTCTTGTGTTGGTTGAGTAGTGTTTTGTTGGTATCATATAGTGGTGAATTCTGGGTACTGCATATCATTGTATATTATTGAAATTTATGTTGATTCATTTTCGTTTGTATTTTAACCTATTGTATAATAAACCATTTATATTTTTGCATAGACGCTTGTACCCTGTTTTACTGATTGCACAAAATAATCAGGTTCTCGATTGAACTCTATGAGATGTTTATGTCCATCTAACGGGTCAATATAGTTTGCATAATTTTTCTTTTGACCCGATATTTAAAAAAAAATATTTATATAAAGCATTTGCTTTATATACCCGACATAAAATGGAGGCCCCGGTAGCGAGATCGAGTTAATTCTTTGATTATTTGTGCAAATAGTAAACCGTTCCATACGTTTCTTGGCTAACCAGATTATTCATAGATCTGTGTATAACTTTATTGTAAGAAAATGAGTGCAGCCGGTAGTGAAGCCGGTTGTGATGTTGCAACAGGAGATTGTCCATCTTGCCCGGAGCAGTTAATCCATAACGTTGTTGAATATGTAAATTTACATTTAGATTTGGATCATGATGTGGCTGCATGGATAAGTGAGTTGCAGGCAGAAGCCAAGAGAGAATGATCTGGATGTATGGACGCCACTTGGCACAGTCAGGAGACAACTAACTTAACTTGATGTGCTTAAAAATACCGCAGGTAAAAACCAACACCTCTTAAAGATGTTGCCATCAATTTTGTATGCATTATTAGAGGTCAGCATTTTCTCAGAGAGTAGACATATGCATATAACGAAAATGAAAGCATATATATCCCATATGGAAGAAAGATTAGAATCTGCAAATGCATCGATCGAGGACTTAAAATGTGAGCTCGATCACAGCCATGCTGCCTATCACAAATTAAAAAGTGAGGCAGAGGAGCTGCACATCCGTTATAGCAGTCTGCAGCAAACAAATGAACTAAGCCAAACTGTAGCTGATGTTCAAGGTGATATGTCTGATCATGAGGGATATCCAGACCCTCCAATTCTCACACCCCAAAATGTAGATATGTCATCATCACATGCTCTTAAAGCGCAATCCATCCGAGACCTTAAGCCCCCTGAGGGTGATGGCATGATTACACAGGAGGCCTTAACCCATTTCAGTCAGGCGTGTCAAGCTGTAACTGCCTTACTAGGCGCTAGCGACGCAAAAGGCCGCAGAAGTGCCCCTCCTGTGATAACCCCCTCCAGCCGTGCTAAACAAACATTCAGACAAAACATTGTCTGCAGGGCAGGCTAGCACCTCCAAGGCATAAAGGGCAAGCTCAGGCCATGTGCCCAATTTGGACACCCAGAAGTTGAAGCGGGCAAACCAGTCACTCAGTACGTGTATTAAGAGAGATTGCGGAGTCCGCACACCTTTAATGTTGGAGGGTGCTCGTAGAGGACTTCAGTCGTGAAATAAATAGAGATAATCCACGGCACTCCAATTTTTCTTTTTCTTTTGCAAATTTATTATAGGTACAAAAAATTTTTTTTTACTCAGTACGTGTAGGCGTGTGCACACATACTGCTCCACCATGTTGCTAAAATGCTGCCTCCTGCTAAGACGTTCCATATCAGCTGGTGGTGCTGGTTGTTTTTCTACATTTTGGCCATGCTAACCCTGCCTTCTGAGGTGCTGGTGGTGCCCCAGCTGCGTTGGTGACATCTTCCTCATCCTCTGCCTTCGCCTTGTGCTTCCACTGTTCCCCTGCTGTTAGGTGGGAAGGCCACCAGCAGCGCGTCTACCAGCGTGCGCTTGTACTTGCGCATCTTACGATCACACTCCAGTGACGGAATTAGGGAAGGTATGTTGTCCATGTAACGGTGGTCCAGCAGCGTGGCCACCCAGTAATCAGCACAAGTTAGAATGTGGGCAACTCGGCAGTCGTTGCGGAAACACTGCAGCATGTAATCGCTCATGTGTGCCAGGCTGCCCAGAGGCAACGACAAGCTGTCCTCTGTGGGAGGTGTATCTATTGTATCTGTCCTCTGTATCCCCCCAGCCATGCACCAGTGATGGCCATGAGCTGGTTTGGGTGCCACCCTGCAGTGAATACTGTTCCTCCTCCTCCATCTCCTCATCCTCCAGAACTGTGCCCTGGCTGGACAATTGTATACCTGGCATTTGTGGGTGCAGGAACCCACCCTCGGAGCCACTTGTGAATGACTGGCCTGAAACCCTATGAAATGATCCCTCTTCTCCTCCTCCTGTGCCACATCCTCTTCCATCATCGCCAGAAGCATTTTTTCAAGGAGGCATAGAAGTGGGATAGTAACGCTGAGAACGGCGTTATCGGCACTGGCCATGTTGGTTGAGTACTCGAAACAGCGCAACAAGGAACACAGGTCTCGCATGGAGGCCCAGTCATTCGTGGTGAAGTGGTGCTGTTCCGCAGAGCGACTCACCCGTGCGTGCTGCAGCTGAAGCTCCACTATTGCCTGCTGCTGCTCGCACAGTCTGGACAGCATATGCAAGGTGAAGTTCCACCTTGTGGGTACGTCACATATGAGGCGGTGAGCGGGAAGGCCGAAGTTATGCTGCAGCGCTGACAGGCGAGCAGCAGCAGGGTGAGAACACTGAAAGCGTGCACAGACGGCCCGCACTTTCTGCAGTAGCTCTGACATATCGGGGTAATTTTTAAGGAACCTCTGCACCACCAAATTCAGCACATGCGCCAGGCAAAGGATGTGCGTCAAACCGACTAGTCCCAGAGCTGCTACGAGATTTCACCCACCATCGCACACCACCAGGCCGGGCTTGAGGCTCACTGGCACTAACCACTCATCGGTCTGTTGTTCAAGGCCTGTCCATAGCTCTTGCGCGGTATGGGATTTGTCCCCCAAACAGATACGTTTTTTTTAAGTTTTTTTTTTTATATTTTATTATTTTAATACAAAATTAATAACCATATCACATATCCAATATTTTACAATCCATAAGTCCGTCCAATCCAGTCCACAGACGTAATTAACAATATTTACATACAAATATCCATATTTATGTGGAGAATTAAAAAAGTGGAGGACTCTATCTGAGGAGAATGGCAGGATTCGCCCGGCATCCAAAGCCTAGTAAAGGAGTTGTGCGAGATGACTCATTTTATCTAAGTTCTCTATAATTGGCGTGGGCAGAGGCCCGGGGTCCGGACAACCCTCCCAGCAACGAGCACGCCCCGCGCACGCTCCCTCCCAGACACGGGTAGACACGATCGGCAGAGTCAACACTCATGTGGCCGATCACTTGATACTCACATGCTACATACTGCATAGGAGATGAGCTTGCAGCAAGCTTTAATCTCCAGCTTTTTTATTAGACAAAGGACAAAGAAGGGGGTCCAGCAGTCTTTATCGCCATGGTGGATAACCCACTCACATATTTTACTGCCTCGTCCCCATATGCTTGAATAAAATAACAGTGCAATAGTTTGCCATACCTCACAGAGATCTCATATGGTCGAAACTAAAATTGAATATCCCTCGACAGTCTCGAGGAATTAAAAAGAATGTAAGCAAGAGTCAGGGCTGAAGGCCTACTCTGTGTCGTTAAGAATGCACTCAGTAGCACGCCCACCACACGTGACGTCTCATTGCCTGCTGTGCAGCCTCATGTCTGACGGGAGGAGCCGTACCTTGAGTCGCGCCCGGCGCCCGGGCGCCCCCGGGTCCCGAGCCCCAATGCCCCGCCAATATATCACTCACTATTCTAAGTACGAATTCCAATCTTTGTTTTACTGCCGGAAGGTCCTCCCATCCTCCAACATTCCTAGAGATCCTCGTATACTGAAGTATAGCTTCACATTCTTCCCCAATAGTATACATATAAACAAGGCGGACAAATGGAATTTCCCCCTAACCCCAACCGCCCACCCTCCCACCTTGCAGGAAAAAAATAAATAAAAATAAAATCTGTATACAGTAGCGAAAGGAAATAGCCTCCTAATTAATTATCCATGTCCCATTCCTTCCATAAATTATTCCACTTTAAGTGAGCTCCTCTTTGTTTATAAAGAATCTTCTCGTAGCTTTTCACTTTCTCAACCAAGCTCAACCAGTTTTTACAGTCTGGGGCGATAGAGGAAAACCAGGCTCTAGAAATGAGGAGTCTAGCTAAGAATATCACCTTAGTCAACAGATGAGAATTTATGGGCTGGTAATTAACCTCCGATAAGTCTCCCAGGACCCATATCCTGGGGGACAATGGAACAGAAATTTTGAGTTTACACGCCAGGTTCTTTTGGACCAAGCTCCAGTACCTACTCACCATTGCACAATCCCAGAACATATGTAAATGATCTGCCTCAGATTCTCCACAACGTGGGCAGCTAGAGGAGACCCTGAGTCCTCTTCTATGTAACCATATGGGTGTCACGTAAATTTTGTGCAGAATATTGAATTGTACCACAGTGTGGTTAAAATTATGTGAAACCATCTTTAAGCTTTCCCCTATTTTCTGCCAATTTGGATGGCCCACCTCTGCAAGAAGAGAAGACCAAGCTCTCTGTCCTGGAGAGAGAACATCCAAAAAAAATTTATCCATTAAGTGTCTGTAACAGTGTGATAGTTTAATTCTCGTGACAATTTTCTTACAAATTAAATCATGTAAAAATACAGGAGTATCTATAATAAAGAAGTGACTATTTAAAGTGCTAGAAAGTGCGGATCTCAATTGAAAGTATGCATACCAAGCCACCTCACCTAGCTTTGCCCTTAATTCCGTGAGAGGCAAAATTTGTCCCCCACTGACTACTTGATGTAGATACTGAACATTTTTGGTCCTCCAATACTGGCGGCAGCTTAAATCGTTTAGGTTAGGAAATTTTGGGTTATGCCATAATGGGGTGCAGGTGAGTGATGCCTTAACTCCACACCAACTCCTTATGACCAGCCAGGTCTTTCTGACCATTCTGCAGAAGAGTGAGTACCCACTCGGGATATTTGACAAATAATCAGATTCCAGTACAGTAAAAAAAATCCAAAAAGCCTGAATCTTTCACTACTCTGCTGCAGAAAGGGCTATTTTCCCAGTCGTTAAAAAGACAGAGTTGGGACGCTACAAAATAGCCCTTAAAATAGGGGAGGTTAAGACCTCCCCGATTGTAGGGCATAGAAAAATAGAGTGCCTTCAGTCTAACACGCTTCCTCCCCCATAATAAATCATTGAGCATACGTTCTATCAATCTGAAGTATTTGTCTGGAATCCAGATAGGCGAATTACGCAGGACATAAAGAACCTGGGGCAGCACTACCATTTTTATTAATGAAATCCTGTCTGCTCTTGCTGGCAGGATTTTTTGCCATATCTTGATTTTAGCTCTCAACTTCATCAACAAAGGAATCAGGTTAAGTTGTAGATATTCCTGAGGTTTGGCAGAAACTGTTATACCCAGATACTTTATTGACTCAGAAATCGTTAACTGGTTATTCCCTTCGCCTCGCAACTCATCTATAGGGAGGAGAACGGTCTTATCCCAGTTGATCTCAAGTCCAGACGGATCAGAAAAAAGACCAACCAGGTCCATTATACGAGGGAGAGTAGTGTCTGTTTGATGAATAAAGACCAAGTGTCATGGTCTTACCTTCTTGCTGTTCTCCTTCGTTTGACATGTGCTGGCGGCCATCTTGGTTTCTGGGTTTCTTGTAGCCTCCCACCCTGCGGCTTCTCCTTCCCACTGGGAGGAGCTGGATGCCTAGCTCATATATATAGGAGGTCTGTGGCTTCAGTTCCTTGCTTGGTCCTCCTGTGTTCACATGCTTCTAAGACTGCTGCTGCTTCTGGTTCCTGATCCTGGCTTCGTCTGACTACCCTGCTGGTTCCTGATCCTGGCTTCGTCTGACTACCCTGCTGGTTCCTGATCCAGGCTTCGTCTGACTACCCTGCTGGTTCCTGATCCAGGCTTCGTCTGACTACCCTTCTGGTTCCTGACCTCTGGCTTCGCAAGACCCTGCTTCGGTTTAGCCATCCGTTTGGACTTTTGCCTTACAGCTTGATTTTCAATAAAGCCTTCTTATTTCCACTTATCTCTTGTTGTACGTCTGGTTCATGGTTCCATGACATTAGGACCAAGCCATGAATTCTGACGGTACAGGGCCATCCTCGCTACCTACGCTGGTTGCCAGACTTGATCAGCAGGATCACCTGTTGGGTCGGTTCGCTGTGGCGTTGCAAACCCTGCTTGAACGCACGGCTCATTTAGCTTCCGTTGCCGATGGGTCGGTTGTCGCTCCTGGGCCCGCTCCTACTGCCGCTCCGGTTGTTGCGCCAGAGTCTACCCCGACACCTGTTGCTGCGCCTGCGGTGTTTCGGGGTATGACCGGTTCTGCCCCCCTTCCACAGCGCTTTGGGGGAGAGCCAACTCAGTGCCGAGGTTTCCTTAACCAGGTGGGCATTTATTTCGAGTTGCTGCCACATGCCTTTCCTACTGAGAGATCAAAGGTGGGCTTCTTGATCTCGCTGCTCTCGGACAAGGCCTTGGCCTGGGCCAGCCCTTTATGGGAGAACAACAATCTGGTGGTTGCCGAGTTTTCCGGTTTTGTTGCTTCTCTTCGGAAGGTATTCGATGTGCCGGCTCGTGCTGCCTCTGCTGCGAAGCTCCTTATGTCCATCAGACAGGGTTCACGATCCGTAGCTGAATATGCCATTGAGTTTCGTACCCTGGCAGCAGAGGTGGGCTGGAATAATGAGGCTCTGGTCGCTGCTTTCTCTCATGGTCTCTCGGATGCCTTGAAGGATGAGGTTGCAGCTAAGGACCTACCAGTGGAGCTCGAGTCTCTTATTTCTTTCCTGATTTTGATTGACACCAGACTCAGGGAGAGACCTTCCTTTAAGGAGAGCCTGCGGAGGTCTTCTAACAGATTGGCGCCTACGTTTGCTGTCCCACCCGTGCCTCCCTCTCCTCCCACGCCTCCTGGGGATGACTTGTCTGGGGGTGAACCCATGCAGCTGGGGTTTGCTCGCCTGTCCGAGGGGGAGAGGGTACTCCGGAGACGCGAGGGCCGATGCATGTACTGTGGTCTCGGTCGGCATTTTCGGTTGGCATGCCCGAACCGTCCGGGAAACGCTCGCACCTGAGATCCTGTCGGGGGCAGATCTTGGGTGGAGTCTCCTCGTCCCCGGTTTCCCGTGTTGACAAACCACTGATTACTGTTGTCCTCTCCTGGGTCGGGGGCTCGGTGACGACCCAGGCGTTGGTGGACTCTGGTGCTGGTGGTTTGTTCATTGTTAGTGTGTTCGCTGCCGCCAATTCCATTCCTCTGCAGCCTCGAGGTTCCCCACTGGCTCTTGAGGCGATAGACGGCAGACCCCTTCTGCCGCCACACGTGACTAAGCAGACCCTTCCAGTGGGGATGGCCATTGGTGCCGTTCACAGAGAGTCGGTCTGTCTCCAGGTTATTTCGTCTCCACACTACTCGGTGGTCTTGGGGTACCCCTGGCTCCAGAAGCATAATCCGACTTTCGATTGGAGATCGGCCGAGATCCTCTCGTGGTCACCGCAGTGTGGGGCTAGTTGCATCCATGGGCCTGTCAAGTTGCTGTGTACTTCCTCGGACTCTCTGTTGCCTCCTGAATACGAGCAGTACCGGGATGTATTCGATAAGGTGCATGCGGTTGCCCTACCTCCGCACCGCCCATACGATTGTGCCATAGAGTTACAATCTGGTGCCGTTCCTCCTCGTGGCAAAGTCTATCCACTGTCGGTAGCGGAGAATGAGGCCATGGAGGAGTACGTGAGGGAGGCGCTTTCACGCGGACACATTCGCAAATCCTCGTCCCCGGCAGGGGCTGGATTTTTCTTTGTGAAAAAGAAGGGCGGTGAGTTGAGGCCTTGCATCGATTACAGGGGTCTCAATCGCATCACGATCAAGAACGCTTACCCGATACCCTTGATTTCCGAGCTGTTCGATCGCCTCAAAGGGGCCACGGTCTTTACCAAACTCGACCTGAGGGCGGCATATAACCTGGTAAGGATCAAGGCGGGCGATGAGTGGAAGACCGCGTTTAACACCAGGACCGGTCATTATGAATCCTTGGTTATGCCCTTTGGGTTGCCCGCAGTCTTCCAGGAATTCATCAACGATGTTTTCCGTGACCTGTTGCAGCAGTGTGTGGTGGTCTATTTGGATGACATCTTGGTATATTCTGAATCCATGGAGGCCCACATTCTGGATGTCAGACGAGTGTTGCAACGATTACGAGAGAACAAGCTGTTCGGTAAGCTTGAGAAATGCGAATTTCACCGATCCCAGGTAACCTTCTTAGGTTACATCATTTCCGCTGAGGGGTTCTCCATGGATCCTGAGAAGGTTTCGGCTGTCTTACAGTGGCCCCAGCCCAGTGGTCTTCGTGCCCTGCAGCGCTTTTTGGGCTTCGCCAATTATTATCGGAAGTTCATCAGGGACTTTTCCATGCTAGCCAAGCCTCTCACGGATCTGACCAGGAAGGGCAGTAATCCCCAGGTCTGGCCGCTCGAGGCCATCCGAGCTTTTGAGGCTCTAAAGTCCGCCTTTGTGTCGGCTCCGATTCTGTCGCATCCCAACCCTGGGTTGCCTTTTGTCCTCGAGGTGGACGCGTCTGAGACGGGAGTAGGCGCCCTTCTGTCTCAGCGTAGAACACCAGAGGGTCCTCTGCTTCCTTGTGGGTTTTACTCCCGGAAACTGTCTTCCGCGGAGTGCAACTATCAGATTGGTGACAGGGAGTTATTGGCCATCGTGCAGGCCCTTAAAGAATGGAGGCACTTGCTCGAGGGCTCGGTGGTTCCGGTTCTCATCCTGACGGACCACAAGAATCTGACCTACCTCTCTGAGGCCAAGAGATTGACACCACGTCAGGCCAGATGGGCTCTGTTCTTGTCACGTTTTAATTACGTGGTCTCCTACCTACCCGGCTCCAAGAACATCAGAGCGGATGCCTTATCACGGCAGTACTCCGAGCTGTCCGGGGAGGAGTCGATTCCGACTTCGGTCATACCTCCGAATCAGATCCTGGCCGCTATTCGCACCAGCCTGACCTCTCCCCTGGGTGAGCAGATTTTGGCGGCTCAATCTGGTGCTCCCTCTGGGAGACCCAACGGCAGATGTTTTGTGCCTGAGGAGTTGCGCACTCGGTTGTTGCGAACCTACCATAACTCCAAGGCCGCGGGGCATCCTGGAAAGAATCAGCTGTCCTGGGCTGTTTCACGTCTGTTCTGGTGGCCTTCTCTACGTTCCGACATCGCCGCATATGTAGCGGCATGCTCCGTTTGTGCCCAGAGTAAGTCCCCTCGGCACCTTCCGTTGGGCCTTTTGCAACCCATAGCCACCGGGGAGCGTCCATGGTCACACCTGGGGATGGATTTCATTGTGGACCTCCCTGCATCCCGAGGCCATACGGTCATTCTCATGATTGTGGATCGGTTTTCCAAAATGTGCCACTGTGTTCCTCTCAAGAAGTTACCCTCTGCACAAGAGTTGGCCTCGATTTTTGCCAGGGAGGTCTTCCGGTTGCACGGTTTGCCCAAGGAGATTGTGTCGGATCGGGGGAGTCAGTTTGTGTCCAGGTTCTGGCGCGCCTTTTGCTCCCAGTTGGGGATTCATCTCTCTTTCTCCTCGGCCTACCACCCTCAGTCCAATGGGGCCGCAGAACGATCCAATCAGGCCTTGGAGCAATTCCTTCGTTGCTATGTCTCCGATCACCAAGACAATTGGGTTGACCTCCTGCCTTGGGCTGAGTTTGCCAGGAACACGGCGGTGAACTCTTCCTCTGGGACGTCTCCCTTCATGGCCAATTATGGGTTCCAACCTGCCGTGTTACCGGAGGTATTCTCTCCCCAGGATATTCCGGCTGTGGAGGATCACCTTTCCGTCCTACGTGCTTCTTGGGTACAGATCCAGAGGTCCCTTGAGGTCTCTGCGCAGCGCCAGAGACTCCAGGCTGATCGCAGACGAGCGCCCGCTCCTTCCTACCAGGTCGGAGACCGCGTATGGTTGTCCACCCGCAACCTCAACCTTCGAGTGCCCACTCCCAAGCTGGCGCCTCGCTTTGTTGGTCCCTTCCGAGTGCTTCGCAGGGTAAACCCGGTAGCCTATGCCCTTGCGCTTCCTCCTGGCATGCGGATCTCCAACGTGTTTCATGTCTCCCTGTTGAAGCCACTGGTGTGTAATCGTTTCACTTCCTCGGTTCCTCGGCCTCGTCCGGTCCAAGTGGGCAATCGTGAGGAGTATGAGGTGAGCAATATCCTGGACTCACGCCTGGTCCGCGGTCGGGTGCAGTTTTTGGTCCATTGGCGTGGTTATGGTCCAGAGGAGCGTTCCTGGGTTCCCTCCGCAGATGTCCATGCTCCTGCCTTGCTCCGAGCCTTCCACGCACGCTTCCCTCAGAAACCGTTCCTTACTCCGCGGAGGAGGGGCCCTTGAGGGGGAGGTACTGTCATGGTCTTACCTTCTTGCTGTTCTCCTTCGTTTGACATGTGCTGGCGGCCATCTTGGTTTCTGGGTTTCTTGTAGCCTCCCACCCTGCGGCTTCCTCCTTCCCACTGGGAGGAGCTGGATGCCTAGCTCATATATATAGGAGGTCTGTGGCTTCAGTTCCTTGCTTGGTCCTCCTGTGTTCACATGCTTCTAAGACTGCTGCTGCTTCTGGTTCCTGATCCTGGCTTCGTCTGACTACCCTGCTGGTTCCTGATCCAGGCTTCGTCTGACTACCCTGCTGGTTCCTGATCCAGGCTTCGTCTGACTACCCTGCTGGTTCCTGATCCAGGCTTCGTCTGACTACCCTTCTGGTTCCTGACCTCTGGCTTCGCAAGACCCTGCTTCGGTTTAGCCATCCGTTTGGACTTTTGCCTTACAGCTTGATTTTCAATAAAGCCTTCTTATTTCCACTTATCTCTTGTTGTACGTCTGGTTCATGGTTCCATGACACCAAGATGTCATCCGCGTAGAGGGATACTCGATCATGCTTCCCCATTATGCCAAAACCGGCCACCTTCGAGTCCTGTCTTATTATGGCCGCTAGTGGTTCAATGTAAATGTTAAATAGATAGGGGGAAAAGGGGCAACCCTGACGGGTGCCCCTTCCCAAAATGAAACTTTCTGTCGTCAAGTCATTGATCCTAATCCTTGCAGTGGGAGAGTTATACAGTAGCTGAACCATCTCCATAAATCTTGGACCAAAGCCCATTTTTTTCATCACCTCCCAGAGAAAGGTCCACTCCACCCTGTCGAAGGCTTTAGTAGCATCCAGCGACAGGATGGAGCGGGCGCCATGCCCCGGGGACTGAATATTCATAAATAGCCTATGTAGATTGTTGTGGGTACCCCTTTTTGGCATGAAGCCATTTTGATCTGGATGTATAATGGTGGGCATGACCTGCAAGAGCCTCCTAGCCAAGATTTTTGATAATAGCTTAGCATCGGTGTTTAATAAGGATATTGGTCTGTATGAGCTCAATTCTGCCGGGTCTTTATCCTTTTTTAAAATTAACACAATAAGGGCCTCCATCATAGAGTATGGTAATCGCCTTCCCTGTGTTGCTTGGGAAAAAACCTGCAACACCTGGGGGAGAATCACGTCGCTATACTTGCGATAGACCTCGTATGGAAGGCCATCCAGTCCTGGCGATGAGTTCCCCGAGATTGACCCGAGGGCCTCCTGCAGCTCGATGAGAGAGAGCCCCTCCTCCAGATATTCTTTTTGAGCTTCATTTAAAGTAGGAAGTGGAATTCTCTCCAGGAACCGCATCGCCAGTTCGGATGACAAACCTGGGGAGGATCTATATGTCTGAGCAAAGTATTGTGAAAAGGTATTCCCAATTCCCTCTGCATCTGTTATTGTTTCCCCCTTTGCGTTACGGATCAAAATAATAGGTTGTTTTTTTTCCCCTGAAATTATTCTAGCTAAGAGCTTACCCGGGCGTCCAGACTCAATAAAATAATTGAGCCCCTTAAAGAATACCCTATGGTTTGCCTTCTCTATTACATGTTTCCCCAGAGCACAACTAGCCTGCTGCATCTCTTCCCTGTTATGCTCAGTTGGATAGCTAGCATATCGCTCTGATGTAAGTGCAGCAATCTTGTCCAGTTCCTGCTCTTTCTTCCTATATGTTCTCTTTGCTGCAGCGATCTCACTTATAAAGACCCCTCTCAGATATGCTTTGAAGGCATCCCATACTATGTTGATGTTGGCAGAGGGGAGATTCACCTCCCAAAAGGAGGATATCAGTAGTTTGATCGACTGAGGGTTATCCATAATAGTGAGCCAGTATGGATTCAGCTTAAATCCTATCCCCCTAATATATTTATTCTCCACACTACCAACCTCAACCAGAACGGGTGTGTGGTCCGAGACTGTTCTTACTCCATATCGCATCTTCCGGATATTGCTCAGGTTGCTCTCATTAGTAAATGCTAAGTCGATCCTAGACATTGCTCTGCCTCCCCTGCTAACACAGGAATATACTCTCTTTCCTCTGCAAAAATGTTCCCATATGTCCACTAGTCCCACCTCTAAACAAAATTGAGGCAGCGGAGAATTGAGAAAACTCCTCCCCCTTTCCGCATCTAATGTAAATCTATCTTTATTGGGGTCCATAACCGCGTTAAAATCCCCCATCAGGATTAAGCGACATTCTGATCTTTTTTCAAGAAAGAGCATTAGCTGAAGCAGTGGATACATTGAGAATGGCGGAGGTATGTAAAAAAAAGCAAGAATGTAGCCGTGCCCATCCAGCTTACCATGCAGAAAAATAAATCTACCCTGATCATCTATATGCGATTTTATGAGGGTGAAATCTACGGAGTTATGAATAAGAACCGAGACACCCCTAGAGGAGCCACTAAAAGTGGAATGATATGAATGAGACTGCCATCCCGTTGTCAGACGGGACAGGGTTTCTTTAGTTAGATGGGTTTCAACTATACAAATGATTGCTGGGAGATATCTTTATAATGCGTCCATGATCGCTTGCCTTTTAACCCTTTCTCCGAGCCCTCTAACATTCCAAGCTACAATCCTAGTGGATATCAATCACATTAAAGGTAAAAGAAAAGGACATAAAAAAGAAAAAAGAAGAAATTAAATAAAAGAAAAAAGAAGAACCCCATTCCTGCAAAGTGGGACCCCTTCCTCCCTCCCACCCCCCCTTCTCTTTTGATCCGCCCGAACTAATCAGCGAACCTCTAACCTACGGCCGTTCTCCCCCTGCCTAGCCCTCCCTTCCCTCCATCCCCTCAATTATAATACTGCATATTTTCAGATGCCTATTTGATCCATCCATTCTATCGCTTGCTGTGGAGTCTCGAAGTAGAGAGAAGTCCCATTATGAACTACTCTTAATTTCGCTGGATACTGTAGGGAATATTTAATCTCCTTAGCCGCCAAGCGTTTCTTTATCTCTATGAAATTTCTTCTTTTTTCCTGTCGCGCATAGTCTGTCGCGCATAGTCAGGAAAAAAGAGCAGTTTTGTGCTCTGATATTCAATGGGTGTGCATTCTCTTGCTCTTTTTAGAATCATGTCTCTATCGGCGGACAATAACAATTTAATTAAAATTGCACGCGGCGGTCTCCCTGGTATGGGCTTCCCCCCTGGAATTCGGTGAGCTCTTTCTATTTGAAACATAGCAGAAAAATTATCGCTGCCGAAACTATGCAAAACCAGGTCTTTAAGTTGTTCCTCTAGGTGTCGGCCTTCCACTCCTTCTGGAAAACCGATTATACGGACGTTATTTCGCCTTGACCTATTTTCTAAATCCTCTAACTTGTTTTGGAGTGCTTGATTTTCTGAGGCCAAAAATAGCGTTTTAGATTTTAACATGCCCATGTCAGTTTGCAAGGAGACGACAGATTTTTCCACATTGAGGATTCGATCCCGAATCTTTACTAGATCTTCCCTTATCAAAGAAATATTGCTCTGCACTGACCCCAATTGAGTGGACATACCCTGCACTAAGGTGCCGTTATTTTCCACCGCACAAAGGATTTTGTCCAAGACAAGTGAGTCATATTCAGTTTGTGTTTGTGCGGGGGGACATTCCTCGCCTGCCTCCTGGTCTGGGTCCTCCAATCCGTCCTCAGAGAATTCATCATTTTGGAAAGTCTTAGCGGATTTTTTTGACTTAGCGGGAGGTTTGATTTTAGCTGGATTTTTTTCATTTAGAAAGGGCGATTTCAAAAACTTGTCGATTTTGTTCTCTGGGGTCTTAGTTCCAAGCTTAATAACAGAAGCATCGACTGAACGTCGTTTTGGGGCCATTCTCCACACCTTTTTTTTTTTTTTTCCTTTTTTAAACTTTGTTTTTTCCCCTTTATATTATTTCCTTTCTTTCTTTTTTTTCCTTTTTTTCCTTTCTCCTTCTTTCCCCTTGCCTTTTTTTAAACCCTTCGCCCCCCCCCCCCTTTTCCCTAACCTCTCCTTTGCCCTAGCTCCCCTATTGCTTCCAATGTCCTCCTCTCAATAGACACCACAAAAAAAACAAAAAAAAAAAACACAAAGAGGGGAACAAAGGCAATAAGCCCCCCCCCCAACAAAAAATATATATATTTTTTTTCCCCTTTCTTCCTTTAAACGAGAACTATCCCCTCATTACACCAGTGCAACAACAGGATTAACAAAACGATAGATGTAAAATCAGTTAGGACTCAGTTCTCACGTGTCCAGAGCCTTGATCCTGGTATCCACGTAGCTGTTGCAGCAGTTCAAAGCCAAAAAAGCAAGGGGTGACAGGAACACAGACGTGGAGTAGAAGCAGAGGACCCAGCCGGGCCAGGATTCAGCCGGGGCAGCGGAAGTCCAGTGGCAGACAATGCAGACAGTGCGGCAGAATGAAAAAATCGGAGGAACGGAGAGAGCGGAGGATCCAGCGGCAGGCAAAGCGGGGTGACAGCAGGCAAACCCAATAGAAGAACTCCGTCAAGCCAGCAGAGAAAACGCAGCCGGGGAGCGGAACGTCCACAGCAGCAGAAACCGGCAGCAGCAGCCCAGCGCTTCCAGATAGCGCCCCCGACAGCGTGCAGGAACAAGGCCAGGTGCGTAGCTCAGGGCGTCAGCTGATCGGCATCAGCTGTTCAGCGAAGGTTTCGGAGCTTGGAGGGAGGAGGTGGGAGGCCCAGCACGAAGGGGAGAGCGAGACGCGACGCACTCGCGTCATCTCGCCGTCCACTCCCGACGATCTGTGTGTAAAACAGATACGTTTTAAAACTGCCTGCTGTCGTTTACCCCTGGCTGTTCTGAAGTTGGTGGTGAAGGTGTTACGCTGAGGAGCTGGTAGAGGATGAGAAAGCAACAGGAGGCAAACTGGTGGTGGAAGGACATGCGCCAAACTGCTATCCGCCTCAGGCCCAGGCGCCACTGCATTTACCCCGTGTTCTGTTAGGGAGATATAACGTCCCTGACCGTGCTTACTGGTCCACGTATCCGTAATTTTTCCCCCACTTGATTGTGCAGTGAAGGGATGGCTCGCCTGGAAAAGTAGTGGTGGCTGGGCACGACGTACTGTGGGGCAGCCACCGCCATAAGGCATTTAAAACTCTCCGTCTCCACGAGACGGAATGACAGCATTTCAAAGGCCATTAATTTTGAAATGCTGGCATTCAGGACCAGGGATCGTGGGTGGGTAGGGGGGTACTTCCTCTTCCACTCCAGTGTTTGGGAGATGGAGAGCTGAACACTTCTGTGGTACATTGTGGAGATGCTTGGTGACCCAGGTGGTGGTGTTGCATGGCAGATCCTCTGTTTGCGGGGTGGCAGGTGGCACTGTCACTCCAGAGGTGAATGAAGAGGCCGAGACTGCAGCAGAAGAGAAAGCAGGAGGAGCCAGAGACCTTTCTTGGTTTTTGAGGTGTCTACTCCACTGCAGCTCATGCTTTGCACTTAGATGCCTGGTCATGCAGGTTGTGCTCAGGTTGAGAATGTTTATGCCTCGCTTCAGGCTCTGATTGCACAGCGTGCAAACCACTTGTGTCTTGTCATCAGCACATTGTCTGAAGAACTGCCAGGGAACTCCTTGGAGCTGGCTTTGGTGTGCTCGGTCCCTTACTGTGTAGGGCAGTAGCATGCATACTGTCTAGGGGATGGCCGCTCCGCTTTTACACCCTGCTCCCTCTTCTGCTGTGTTGGTGGCTCTGTGCGACCACCACCTCTTCCTCCGAACTAGACAGGTCACTCGCATGACCTTGATTCCATGTGGGGTCGAGGACCTCATTGTCCTCCACATCATCTTCCACCCAGTCTTCACCCCTGCCCTCCTTGTTGGTCTGCACACTTTCGAAAGCCGCAGCAGTTGGCACCTGTGTTTCGTCATCATCCGAGATGCGCTGCGATGGTCCTCCCATGTACTCATCTTGGAACATAAGTGGTTGGGCATTGGTGCACTCAATCTCTTCCACTTCTGGGGCAGGGCTATGTGGATGGCCCTGGAAAACCCTGCTAGCAGAGTCATCAAAAAGCAGAAGAGACTTCTGCATGACTTGGGGCTCAGACTGTTTGGCTGATTTGCAAGGGGGTGAGGTGAAAGACTGATTGACATCGGCTGCAGGTGCTAACTGTGATCTTTCAGCGGTACACTGGGTGGGAGACAATGTGAAGGAACTGGAGGCACTGCCAGCAACCCAATCTATCGCCTGTACTTGTTCTGGCCTCACCATTCGTAGAGCCGCATTAGGCCGGACCAAATAACACTGAAGGTTCTGTCGCCAACTCGCACCTGAGTTAGGTGTTTCATTTGTGCATGTAGCTGGCACAGATCGACCACGTCCTCTCCCTGCAACAGGAGCTCCATCAGCAGCACCATGATCGGGGCCACATCCCTTATTCAACGCGCTTCTCATTCTCCACAAATTTAGGATCTTGCCCAAAATCAATGTTTTTTTAAATAACAGAATACAAAAGCGTGTATTTCACACTGACAGATGCAGCAAAGGCTGCAAATTTAGTATTTACCCCAAATTGGTGTTTATTTTAAGTAACAGAATATGACAGCAGTATCTAACGCTTGCATTTCACACTGACAGATGCAGCAAGGGCTGTTAAATTTTGTATTTTGCCCAAAAAGTGTGTTTTTTAAAACCCAGAAAATGATTGCAGTATTTCAATCTTAATTTTCACACTGACAAATGCTGCATAAGCCCCAGATGGAGGGTATTGCTAAAAATAGGTGCTTTTTTTAAACCCAGAAAATTATTGCAGTATTTCAAACTTGTATTTAACAATGACAGAAGCAGCAAACACCGCAAATTTAGTATTTTGCCCAAAATGGGTGTTTGTTTAATACCAGGATATGACAGCAGTATCTAACGCTTGTATTTCACACTGACAAATGCAGCAGGGGCTGTAAAATTTAGCATTTTGCCCAAAAAGGGTGCTTTTTTAAACCCAGAAAATTATTGCAGTATTTCAAGCTTGTATTTAACAATGACAAATGCTGCAAAGGCCACAGATGTAGGGACTTGCCAAAAATGGGTGATTTTTTTTCAAACCTGGAATATAATTGCAGTATTTCAAGCTTCTATTTGACTGTCACAAATGCACATATGCTGTGCTGGTTAACTGAACTTGCCAACTCGATCTTGGCTCGGGAGCATGGGAGCGTCTGACATGTGACACTTGGCTCCGCTCCCCGCTCCTCCTGCACGCCGGCCGCCCGGGTCCGCTTACTCGCACGCTGCTATGAAGATCTACTCGCTGGGGACGCCGACGCTGAAGCCGGTACCAGTGCACTGATACCTGGGTCTACCACTGCCTGGAGGTGTTTGCCGGGGACGCTCCTGTCTGAGTCGCAGGTGGTGAGGAATGGAGGATTCGAGCTAGAGGAGGCTAGGAGCTAAGCGTTTGAGCTGGAGCATTGGTGACCGCGGGTAAAAAGAGATCGCAGTACCTGTCCTTGGCCTGTGGGGCTGTTTGTCTTCCCTCCTCCTGAGCAGCCTGAAGTAGGGGCCGACTTCGTTGATCTTCAGGGGTGCTGTCGGCTTTTATGTCTGTTTTTATGACCCTTTACTCTATAATAGATAGAGCTAGAGATCTCTCTAAGGGTTGGAAGTTGGAGTGTGGGGAGTGGAAAACGGAGGTTGTTACGCAAAACTTTGTAGTGCTGGTATGAGGGGGTAGAGTGCCCTTTCTGGAAGAAAGAAAGTAATAAGTGAGAGAAGAGGGATGAAAGAGGAAAAAAAAAAAAAAGGGGGGTGAAGATATCTTGTCAGTTGTGGACTACAGTGTATAGGAGCCGCTTTAATTGTACATACTGTATGCCCCCATTGTTACCTCTGTTTTGATCTCGATTCCAACCCTCTGAAGAAGCTCTGCTATAGGACTAACCCCCTTCTAACACCTCCAAACTCTCCCGGACTAACCAGGGACTAACTTGCTCTGATCCAGTCTAACCCCTCTTACTGAAGGTATAAGGTGCGCAATTGTCTCGCTAAGCTTCTGACCTTTTTTTTTCTATTTCTTTTTTTTTTTTCCAATGTGTGAGGCTTGGTGGACACTGTCTTTTTGTGGACTTACTCTATGTAATTTTTTGGATACTAAGAAACGTGTCTATAGCCTGGTTGCTGGATTCTTTCTTTTTTTTTTTTTGTGTGTTTTTTTCCCCTGTAATATTAATATTAATATTTTCTGTCTTTAATAATCTCTCTTCTTCTTGACTAAATTGAAATGTATTGCTATGTCTAACCGATTGCTTACTTGCCTTTTATAATATCTCATCATACTGCAAATTTTGGCGTTACTACATGTTAACGGATTTAATGTTGTTCAGGACAACCATATTTGTGTTTTTGAGATAACTGTTGGGAAGGGTCGGGACAGTATAGGGTGAAGAGAGAGGAGAGGGGGAGGAGGGGAGAAAGGAAAAGAGAGAAAAAAAAATAAAAGAGGACAGCAGGAGTAGGTAGCAAGGAAAGGTGGAAGGGGGAGGAAGGTGAAGGGAGAGAGGGGAGTGGGAAGGGAGAAAAAAGAGGGAAAGAGAGAGGGAAGTGTAGGTTTAAAGATGCCCCCTAAGAAAAAGGAGGAACAGCGCGGCCCTACTGGTGGTGGGGGCAGGAGATCAGTAACAGGGTTAGAGACCGGGTCCAAACAGGGTTTAAATAGATTTCTGGTTACGAACTCACCAGGTCCCAGATCCCCACAGAAAGATAAAACTACAGATGCAGGGCCCCATGGTTTGTCGCACGAGAACGGGTCCACGGCTGGAGGGGGAGAGAGGGGAACCTCGCCAACATTTACAGAAACAGATGCAAGAATGATGGAAAATGTTATGGGCAATATAGTGATACAGATCGGGGCAGTGCAAACGGATGTCAGTGTAATACGGGATGAAATGGAGAAAATAAGGCAACGATTACATGAGATGGAGAAAAGGATCCCTGTTCTGGAACATTCTGTTCATAATTTAGAGAAGGAGGTGATATCTTTGAAATAGATAAATTGTAAGACGGAACAGAAACTGATAAATCTAGAAGATAGATCAAGAAGATCCAATATAAGATGTGTAGGGATCCCAGAGCGTGCAGAGGGAGACAATTGTACTGAATTTATGGAGAGATGGATAAGGGAGAACTGTAAGGAGGGTACTCTCTCCCCGTTGTTCGTTATTGAAAGAGCACATAGGGTCCCTACAAAAAAGAGGGTCCCAGGGGATTATCCCAGACAAATATTGGTGAAATGTCTACTCGCAAAGGACCACGACATAATAATATCTGATGCTAGGAACTCTGAAAAATACCAGATACAGGGCGAACAGATAAGACTCTTTCCAGATTATTCACCCCATACTAATGCCCATAGAAAATAGTTTATTGCTGTTAAAAAGAGATTGAGGGCAGCAGGCCTAAAGTACAGTTTACTTTTCCCGGCAAAATTAAGGGTGGAATATAAAGGCAGGACGTTTTTTTTTTTCAGACCCCGGAAGAGGTTAGCGAGTGGGCGGACGGGGAGGGCCTTTGAGGCTGGGGGTGGCGGAGGGGAACGGAGTCAGTATGCTAAGACATGGAGTCGCCCCGACTGCTGGTTAGCAGAGGGGGGGGGGCTATTTAGAGGATGGGGGATTTAGGGGACAAGGGAGAGGGGACGCGTGTTTTTTTTTTTTTTTTTTTTTTTTTTCATGTTTCGCTCTTCCCTCTCTGCTAGATGGTTAGGATTCTTTCGCTGAATGTGAGAGGTTTACGAGACCGAGTAAAGAGATATGCTATCCTGGAGTGGATGAAGAGGTTCTTGCCAGCCATCATCTGCCTTCAAGAGACACACTTGGATAAGGAATCTCTAAGGTGGTTGGAGAAGAGATGGATAGTGGAGGGGTACCACTCTGTATATAAAAACCTTCATTCTTTAATTTTAAGAGAATGGAAACCCCCGGATAGTAAGTTCTTCTTGCCTAGAACCATTAAAAAGAATAGCTGGTTGGTGCAATTAGAAGACTTATTAAAATCAAATACACCATATGAACAGTTTGCAGATTCCTTTCCACTACTGTTAAAGGCAGTGGATTTCTTATCTGACACTACGGTGGACTCAGTCAGGCTTACTGCAAGGACAACGGCTCTGGCCAATAGCTCTAGGAAAGCGCTATGGTTAAAACCATGGGGGATATTAGCTCCAAAGCCAGATTATGTAATATTCCCTTCTACTGAGAGTTTCTTTTTGGGAAAAATGTAGAAAAAATTCTGGAGAAAGCTTCTGATTCAAAGAAAAGTTTCCCAGAAGATAAATAGAAAAGAAACTCTCAAATTTTTTTCGTTTAAAAAAAAAAAAAATCGGTTTCAAAATAAAAAAGGGAAAACAGACAGTTGGAAATCTACCAAACAAAATAAAGGAAAGGGATTTTTATTCAACCCTTGTGATAACGACTCATCCAAGAAATTACTCCAGAGATCCAGTGGGGGGAAGATTGAGAAAGTTTGTAGAATCCTGGAAAATAAATTCTCCAAACCCTTGGTTGATATTCTTTGCCAGGGTTACATGATTCCCTTTCTCAAGGTTCCCCCCACAATATTTGTGAGCACTCCAGTCCAAAGTTCAGGATCTCTTCAACTTTGTCTGGAGCAGGGGATTCTGGATTTAGTCCAGATAGAAGTTCTGGTACCAGTACCGACAAATCAAATTGGTCTGGGTTACTACTTCACGATATTCATGGTACCCAAATCCAGCGGGAAAAATGTGTTTAATCATAAACCTCAAAAAATTAAACAAGTCAATAAAATACGAAAGGTTCAAAATGGAATCGATCAAATCAATGGTCAGTGTTCTACAGGCAGGTGTATTTTTAGCGTCAATAGATCTAAAAGACGTATGTTTCCATATACCCATTCACCAAGATTCCCAACAATACTTAAGAATAGCGGTGTGGATTCAGGGCCAGCTAAAACACTTCCAATTTCAGGCTCTTCCCTTCGGGATAACGACAGCGCCCAGACTTTTCACAAAAATTATGTTGGAAACATTAACGCCTCTGAGAAAAGAAAACGTCTTAATAATACCATATTTGGACGATTTTTTTAATAGTGGGCGATACCAGAATTGTCCTAGAAAACAATCTTTTGAAAACCAGAGACATATTGAGGGACATGGGATGGATCATAAATTGGGAGAAATCCCAGATTCTTCCTACGCAAAAGATAGTGTTCGTGGGCATACTGTTGGATTTAGTCAATCAGATGTGTTTTTTGCCGGAGGACAAGATACAAAATATTCAATCACAAATAAGAGTTTTCAGGGGGAAAAAAATCCCATACTATCCGTCAAACTATTACCCTCATTGGTTCCCTAACATCATGCATCCCAGCAGTGAAATGGGCCCAATTATATTCCCAACCCCTTTAGAGACACATGTTACAAAATTGGGATCAAACTCAGGAATCATTAGACAAGCTGATTCTAATCCCAGAGGATATCTTATTATCCCTAAAATGGTGTGGAAAAAAAGCACAACTTAAAAATAGGAGTCCCTTGGGTTGTGAGGAATCAGTTAATTCTCATTACGGACGCCAGCCTCTGGGGTTGGGGGGTTCATCTGCAAAGTATGTCGGCCCAAGGGGAATGGTCTGAAGTCCAGAGGAGACAGTCTTCAAACTACTGGTAGCTACGAGCGGTTTTGAAAGCTCTATCGTATTTCTCGGCGAAGTTGAAGGGTTACAACTTACAGATCAGACAACAAAACAGTAGTGGCATACTTAAACCATCAGGGGGGAACAAAAAGCAAAATCTTACACTCCCTAACCAGCAGGATTTTCTTCTGGGCGGAAAAGATCATCTCTCTATCAGCAATCTTTCTAAAAGGGACACAAGACACCAGGGAAGATTATTAAAGTCGCAAAAAAAAATTGGATCCAGGGGAGCGGAGTCTAAAAAAGGAGATATTCGGCTCTCTTGTCAAAAGATGAGGTACTCCACAAATAGATTTACTGGCAAACAAAAACACGAAGTTGCCAGTTTACTTCTCGCTGGAATCAACGGACAAAAAGAGTGCAGGAACAGACGCTCTTGCGATCCGGTGTAGTTTTCATTGAGCTTATTGCTTCCCACCACTGCCTCTAATTCCGAGAGTCCTGAGGAAGATAAGAGAGGACAGAGCAAAAGTAATCCTGATAGTACCAAACTGGCCGAGGAAATCATGGTATCCACTTCTGTCAAGAATGACCAAGGAGGAACCTTGGATTCTACCGTGGTCCAAGGATCTTCTAACACAAGTCCCGATATTCCATCCCAAAGCAGTAAGTTTACACCTGTCAGCCTGGATCCTGAAAGGTTCATTTTAAAATCGAAGGGCCTATCTGACGCTGTAGTCAATACCATGCTAGCCAGCAAGAAAAGAGTGACTAATAGGATATACCCAAAAATCTGGAAAAAATTACAGTTACAGTGGGCAACATTCCATCAATTCTAGATTTTTTTTACAAGAAGGATTTAACAAGGGATTAAAACCCAGCACCCTCAGAGTGCAAATTTCGGCCTTGAGTGCTTCTTTAGACGAAAAGTTAGCCTCTATCCCATGGATCATACGATTCATGAAAGGTGCTGACAAACTTAGACCCAGAATAAGACCTCTAGGCGCCCCTTGGGATTTGAACCTAGTTCTTTCAGGGCTCACTAATCCCCCATTTCAAATCTTGGAGACGGTGAACATTAAGCACTTGACCCTCAAGACGGTATTTCTTGTCGCAATTACCTCAGCTCGCAGGGTTAATGAAATACAAGCTTTTTCTGTTTAAAGAACCCTTCTTAACTATTAGAGATGACAGAATTATCTTGCGATTTGATAACTTCTTTTTACCCAAAGTAGTCTCTGACTTTGACAGGATGCAGGAAGTTATCCTATGCATCATTTTGTGAAAACCCCAAGTCTGAAATGGAAAGAACTTTCCACACTTTGGACGTAAAAAAATTTGTCTTGAAATATTTATCTGAGACTAAAACTTGGAGGAAATCCAATAACCTCTTAATTCAGTTCCTAGGGGGCAGGAAAGGTCTAAAAGCTTCTAAAGCAAGCATTGCTTGGCCATTTGTGAAGCCTACAGAGTAATGGGAAAGGAATCTCCCCCTGGTTTAAAAACACATTCTACCAGGGCAGTATCGACATCCTGGGCGGAAGAGGCATCCGCCTCGCTAGATGAAATATGTAAAGCTGCAACCTGGTCCAATCCCCATACTTTTATCAAACACTACAGGGTGGATATTGATGCTAAGATGGATCTTTCATACTGGAGAAAGGTTCTTCAGGCGGTTATCCCTCCCTAAGTTATTATCTGGTAGTTCTCATTGTAAGGTGCCGTCATGGAGGTGAGGGGAAAACTGAATTAGTCTTACCGGTAATTCCCTTTTTACAAACCCTCCATGACGGCACCGCTTATATATCCCACCCCCCCCAAAAAAAACCATATTTCATATATATATATATATATATATATATATATACATATATATATATATATATATATATATATATACAGTACAGACCAAAAGTTTGGACACACCTTCTCATTTAAAGAGTTTTCTTTATTTACATGACTATGAAAATTGTAGATTCACACTGAAGGCAGCAAAACTATGAATTAACACATGTGGAATTATGAAATTATATACATAACAAGAAAGTGTGAAACAACTGAAAATATGTCATATTCTAGGTTCTTCAAAGTAACCAGCTTTTGCTTTGATTACTGCTTTGCACACTTTTGGCATTCTCTTGATGAGCTTCAAGAGGTAGTCACCTGAAATGGTTTTCACTTCACAGGTGTTCCCTGTCAGGTTTAATAAGTGGGATTTCTTGCCTTATAAATGAGGTTGGGACCATCAGTTGCGTTGTGGAGAGGTCAGGTGGATACACAGCTGATAGTCCTACTGAATAGACTGTTAGAATTTGTATTATGGCAAGAAAAAAGCAGCTAAGTAAAGAAAAACGAGTGGCCATCATTACTTTAAGAAATGAAGGTCAGTCAATCCGAAAAATTGGAAAAACTTTGAAAGTGTCCCCAAGTGCAGTCACAGAAACCATGAAGCGCTACAAAGAAACTGGCTCACATGCGGACCGCCCCTGGAAAGGAAGACCAAGAGTCACCTCTGCTGCGGAGGATAAGTTCATCCGAGTCACCAGCCTCAGAAATCGCAGGTTAACAGCAGCTCAGATTAGAGACCAGGTCAATGCCACACAGAGTTCTAGCAGCAGACACATCTCTAGAACAACTGTTAAGAGGAGACTGTGTGAATCAGGTCTTCGTGGTAGAATATCTGCTAGGAAACCACTGCTAAGGACAGGCAACAAGCAGAAGAGACTTGTTTGGGCTAAAGAACACAAGGAATGGATATTAGACCAGTGGAAATCTGTACTTTGGTCTGATGAGTCCAAATTTGAGATCTTTGGTTCCAACCACCGTGTCTTTGTGCGACGCAGAAAAGGTGAATGGATGGACTCTACATGCCTGGTTCCCACCGTGAAGCATGGAGGAGGAGGTGTGATGGTGTGGGGTGCTTTGCTGGTGACACTGTTGGGGATTTATTCAAAATTTAAGGCATACTCAACCAGCATGGCTACCACAGCATCTTGCAGCGGCATGCTATTCCATCCGGTTTGCGTTAAGTTGGACCATCATTTATTTTTCAACAGGACAATGACCCCAAACACACCTGCAGGCTGTGTAAGGGCTATTTGACCATGAAGGAGAGTGATGGGGTGCTGTGCCAGATGACCTGGCCTCCACAGTCACCGGACCTGAACCCAAATCGAGATGGTTTGGGGTGAGCTGGACCGCAGAGTGAAGGCAAAAGGGCCAGCAAATGCTAAGCATCTCTGGGAACTGTTGGAAGACTATTTCAGGTGACTACCTCTTGAAGCTCATCAAGAGAATGCCAAGAGTATGCAAAGCAGTAATCAAAGCAAATGGTGGCTACTTTGAATAACCTAGAATATGACATATTTTCAGTTGTTTCACACTTTGTTATGTATATAATTCCACAGGTGTTAATTCATAGTTTTCATGCCTTCAGTGTGAATCTACTATTTCCATAGTCATGAAAATAAAGAAAACTCTTTGAATGACAAGGTGTGTCCAAACTTTTGGTCTGTACTGTGTATGTGTGTATATACAGTATATATATATATATATATATATATATACACAAGAAGAAAACTAATCATGTAATACAAAAATAAGTTTCGGTAGTTATATACAGTATATGAAGTTTAATATATATACAGTCATGTGAAAAAATTAGGACACCCTTTGAAAGCATGTGGTTTTTTGTAACATTTTTAATAAAAGGTTATTTCATCTCCATTTCAACAATACAGAGAGATTAAAGTAATCCAACTAAACAAAGAAAACTGAAGAAAAGTCTTTTCAAGATCTTCTGTAAATGTCATTCTACAAAAATGCCTATTCTAACTGAGGAAAAAGATAGGACACCCTTGCCCCTAATAGCGAGTGTTACCTCCTTTGGCTGAAATAACTGCAGTGAGACGGTTCTTGTAGCCATCTACCAGTCTTCGACATCGGTCTGAGGAAATTTTACCCCACTCCTCAATGCAGAACTTTTTCAGCTGTGAGATGTTTGAGGGGTTTCTTGCACGTACAACCCTTTTCAAGTCACCCCACAGCATCTCAATGGGATTCAAATCTGGACTTTGACTTGGCCATTCCAGGACTCTCCATTTCTTCTTTTTCAGCCAATCTTTGGTTGATTTACTAGTATGTTTTGGGTCATTGTCATGTTGCATGGTCCAGTTCCGCTTCAGCTTTAATTTTCTAACTGATGGTCTCACATGTTCTTCAAGCACCTTCTGATACACAGTAGAATTCATTGTGGATTCTATGATGGTGAGCTGACCAGGTCCTGCTGCAGCAAAGCAGCCCCAAACCATGACACTTCCACCTCCATGCTTCACAGTTGGTATGAGGTTCTTTTCTTGGAATGCTGTGTTTGGTTTACGCCAAACATGTCCTCTGCTGTTGTGTCCAAATAATTCAATTTTGGACTCATCTGTCCAAAGAACATTATTCCAGAAGTCCTGGTCTTTGTCAACTTTATCTCTGGCAAATGTCAGTCTGGCCTCGATGTTTCTCTTGGAAAGCAAAGGTTTCCTCCTTGCACACCTCCCATGCAAGTTAAATTTGTACAGTCTCTTTCTGATTGTAGAGGCATGTACTTCTACATCAACTGTAGCCAGAGCCTGCTGTAGTTCTCGAGATGACACTTTAGGGTTTTTGGAGACCTCTTTTAGCATCTTGCGGTCTGCTCTTGGGGTGAACTTGCTGGGGCGACCAGTCCTGGGCATGTTGGCAGTTGTTTTGAAAGCCCTCCACTTGTAGACTATCTTCCGGACAGTGGAATGGCTGATTTCAAAATCTTTTGAGATCTTTTTAAATCCCTTCCCAGACTCATAGGCTGCTACAATCTTTTTTCTGAAGTCCTCTGACAGCTCTTTTGCTCTCACCATGGTGCTCACTCTCACTTCAACAGTCAGGAGCACACCAAACTAAATGTCTGAGGTTTAAATAGGGCAAGCCTCATTCAACATGCAGAGTAACGATCTACTAATTATGTGCACCTGGTGTGATATACCTGTGTGAGATCTGAGCCAATTTAAGAGGGAATACATGTGAGGGTGTCCTATCTTTTTCCTCAGTTAGAATAGGCATTTTTGTAGAATGACATTTACAGAAGATCTTGAAAAGACTTTTCTTCAGTTTTCTTTGTTTAGTTGGATTACTTTAATCTCTCTGTATTGTTGAAACGGAGATGAAATAACCTTTTATTAAAAATGTTACAAAAAAACCACATGCTTTCAAAGGGTGTCCTAATTTTTTCACATGACTGTAGCTAGTTGACTTTTGTTCTAAGTTAAAGAATGGAAGTTGTGTGGTATGAATGTTGAAATTTAGGGCCTGTCAAGTCCAGAAGACACTGAGGATCGCAAGGAGGTGGGCTCCTTTTGAAGCTTCCTGTCCCTGCCTGGAAGGAGGAGGAGGATAATCTCATTGTAAGGTGCCGTCATGGAGGTTTCGTAAAAAGGGAATTACCGGTCAGTTTTCCTCTGACACTTTGTTAGGCCCATGTCTCTTCTATAAGGTTCTCATGCAGATGTCTGACAGGATAGAACACTGCCCTAAGATTTGCAAACGGGATGCTAGAAAACTTGCAAGGCTGGGCACACATATTCATATTTCACATTTTGCAAAGTGGAATAAGTTGATTTTTAAATGAGAAAGTTTCCTTTGACACTTACCAAGTGATGGCCAATTCTTGCTTTTGGAGGTATCCCACTCTCTTCCGAGAATTTCACGTGTTACCTCTTCCCATGACCGATCCTTTAGGTTAAGGTCATGGTAAAGGTCACTACATGTGTCCCACAATTCATGACAGTCTTGAATTAGGATGATTAGATCCCCATGTCCACACATGCCATAATCAGAATGGAGCTACTGAAAATTACAATTGCAAGAAAAAGTATGTGAACCCTTTGGAATTATAAGGATTTCTGCACAAATTGGTCATAAAATGTGATCTGATCTTCATCTAAGTCACAACAATAGACAATCACAGTCTGCTTAAACTAATAACACACAAAGAATTAAATGTTACCATGTTTTTATTAGACACACCATGTAAACATTCACAGTGCAGGTGGAAAAAGTATGTGAACCCTTGGATTTAATAACTGGTTGAACCATCTTTGGCAGCAATAACTTTAACCAAACGTTTCCTGTAGTTGCAGATCAGACGTGCACAACGGTCAGGAGTAATTCTTGACCATTCCTCTTTACAGAACTGTTTCAGTTCAGCAATATTCTTGGGATGTCTGGTGTTAATTGCTTTCTTGAGGTCATGCCACAGCATCTTAATTGGGTTGAGGTCAGGACTTTGACTGGGCCACTCCAGAAAGCGTATTTTCTTCTGTTTAAGCAATTCTGTTGTTGATTTACTTCTATGCTTAGGGTCGTTGTCCTGTTGCAACACCCATCTTCTGTTGAGCTTCAGCTGGTGGACAGATGGCCTTAAGTTCTCCAGCAAAATTTCTTGATAAACTTGGGAATTCATTTTTCCTTCAATGATAGCAATCCGTCCAGGCCCTGACACAGCAAAGTAGCTCCAAACCATGATGTCCCCACCACCATACTTCACAGTTGGGGTGAGGTTTTGATGTTGGTGTGCTGTGCCTCTTTTTCTCCACACATAGTGTTGTGTGTTTCTTCCAAACAACCTTAACTTTGTTTTCATCTGTCCACAGACTATTTTGCCATTACTGCTGTGGAACATCCAGGTGCTCTTGTGCAAACTGTAAACGTGCAGCAATGATTTTTTTGTACAGTAGTGGCTTCCTCTGTGGTATCCTCCCATGAAATCCATTCTTGTTTAGAGTTTTACGTATCGTAGATTCGCTAACAGGGATGTTAGCATATGCCAAAGACTTTTGTAAGTCTTTAGCTGAAACTATAGGATTCTTATTCACCTCATTGAACAGTCTGCACTGTGCTCTTGCAGTCATTTTTACAGGACGGACACTCCTAGGGAGAGTAGCAGCAGTGCTGAACTTTCTCCATTTATAGACGATTTGTCTTACCGTTGACTGATGAACAGCAAGGCTTTTGGAGATACTTTTATAACCCTTTCCAGCTTTATGCAAGTCAACAATTCTTAATCGTAGGTCTTCTGAGAGCTCTTTTGTGCGAGGCATCATTCACATCAGGCAATGCTGCTTGTGAAAAGCAAACCCAGAACTGGTGTGTGTTTTTTATAGGGCAGGGCAGCTGTAACCAACACCTCCAATCTCATCTCATTGATTGGACTCCAGTTGGATGACACCTCACTCCTATTAGCTCTTGGAGATGTCAATAATCTAGGGGTTCACATACTTTTTCCACCTGCACTGTGAATGTTTACATGGGGTGTTCAATAAAAACATAGTAACATTTAATTATTTGTGTGTTATTAGTTTAAGCAGACAGTGATTGTCTATTGATGTGACTTAAATGAAGATCAGATCACATTTTATGACCAATTTGTGCAGAAATCCATATCCTTCCAAAGGGTTCACATACTTTTTCTTGCAACTGTATCTCCTTACTGTTGGTGCAATTAGCAGTGTCTTAATAATTTGCACCTAGTTTAGAGGGCAGGGCCTTTAATTTTGCGGAAACGGATCCGCAAATAATGGAAGAGATACGGAACCATTCCGCATGTCTTCCGCAAATTTTGCGGATCCATTGACTTGAATGGGGCAGCGGACTGAGTTTTGCAGACAACGATAGGACATGCTTCATATATCTGCGGAAAGAAAATGCGGAACCACGGATACTGAATGCTGTCTGCACATTTTACGGTCCCATAGGAATGAATGGGTCCACATCCAATCTGCTGATCGGATGCGGAAATAAATACACGGTCCTGTGAATGTACCCTAATAAAGCTCTATTAGGGTGATTAGGACAAGGGTTCCAGACCCTAAGGGAGCTAATAGTAAGTAAAAAAAAAAAAAAAATAATAATTAAAAGTTTAAATCGCCCCCTTTCCCAATTTTACATAAAAATATATAAACAATAAATAAACATATTACATATCGCCACACCCAAAAAAGTGCGAACTATTAAAATATTAAAAAATATCTCCTACACGGTGAACGCCATAACAGGAAAAAAAATAAAAAAACATGCGATTCGCCATTTTTTAGTCACCCTGTCCCCTCAAAAAATAGGATAGGACTGTTCTATTATGGGCCGGATGTTCAAAAAAATGCGGAATGCACGTGGCTTTTTTAGTGTTTTGATGTTTTATTCGCATGGTATCGAGTATCGCAATACTTTTTTATGGTATCGAAATCGAATCAAAATTTTTGTATTGTGACAACCCTATTGCTAGGTGTAGGCTTCGGCTTAGATGTCACCAGGAGCACTGCTAGGCGGAAGCCTCCACCTAGCAGTGTAAAAATATAAACACAATTGCCCTTGCCCTGTGTGATACAGCGCAGGGCAAGGGAGAGCATCGGAGCATCAAATGCTCCACACAGAGGGGCTGGAGGGGTGAAAAAGGGGATATGTCCGGATTTAATATTTTTTTTAACAAAGTGATAGGAGTAATAATAACATTTTTACGTACTTTCAAATGGGCTGGGGACAGACCAAAAATAAATGGGTTGATGTTAATGAGGTATTAGAGGGCATTTTAGGCCAAAAATACCTACTTTTTTATATTATATAAATGAAATTACATTTTTAAACAATGAATTTCATGGTCTCCTTAACCCCTTTTATTTTTAAAAAAATACGAAATGTACCCAAAATTTGAAATAATTAGCAAATTTCCAAGTTTCAATTTCTATACTTCTATAATACATAGTAATACCTCCAAAAATAGTTATTACTTTACATTCCCCATATGTCTACTTCATGTTTGGATTATTTTGGGAATTATATTTTATGTTTTGGGGCTGTTACAAGGCTTAGAAGTTTAGAAGCAAATCTCGAAATTTTTCCGAAATTTTCAAAAACCCAATTATAAGGGACCAGTTCAGGTCTGAAGTCACTTTGTGAGGCTTACATAATAGAAACCACCCAAAAATGACCGCATTCTAGAAACAACACCCCTCAAGGTATTCAAAACGGATTTTGCTAACTTTCTTTTTAACCCTTTAGGTGTTCCACAAGAATTAATGGAAAATAGAGATACAATTTCAAAATTTCACTTTTTTGGCAGTTTTTCCATTTTAATCCATTTTTCCCAGTAACAAAGCAAGGGTTAACAGACAAACAAAACTCAATATTTATGGCCCGTATTCTGTTGTTTACAGAAACAACTCACTGTTGTTTACAGAAACAACTCTGTACGGGCACATGGTAGGGCGCAGAAGGAAAAGAATGCCATATGGTTTTTGGAAGGCAGATTTAGCTGGACAGTTTTTTTTTTCACCATGTCCCATTTGAAGCCCCCCTGATGCACCCCTAGAGTAGAAACTGATTTTACAAACATTGTTAACCCTTTAGGTGTTCCACAAGAGTTATTGGCAAATGGAGATGAAATTTCATAATTTAAATTTTTGGGCAAATTTTCCATTTTAATCAATTTTTTCCAGTAACAAAGCAAGTGTTAACAGCCAAACAAAACTCAATATTTATGGCCCTGATTCTGTAGTTTACAGAAACACCCCATATGTGGTCGTAAACTGCTGTACGGGCAAACGGCAGGGCGCTGAATGAAAAGGAATGCCATATGGTTTTTGGAAGGCAGATTTTGCTGGACTTTTTTTCTTACACCATGTCCCATTTGAAGCCCCCCTGATGAACTCCTAGAGTAGAAACTCCAAAAAAGTGACCCCATTTTAGAAACGGGATAGGGTGGAAGTTTTGTTGGTATTAGTTTAGGGTACATATGATTTTTGGTTGCTCTATATTACACTTTTTGTGAGGTTATGATTTTTGCGTGATGAGATTATGGTTTTATTGGCACTATTTTGGGGTGCGTGTGACTTTTTGATGGCTTGCTATTGCACTTTTTGTGATGTAAGGTGACTAGGGATGAGCGAACTCGAACTGTATAGTTCGGGTTCGTACCGAATTTTGGGGTGTCCGTGACATGGACCCGAACCCGGACATTTTCGTAAAAGTCCGGGTTCGGGTTCGGTGTTCGTCGCTTTCTTCGCGCTTTTGTGACGCTTTCTTGGCGCTTTTTGAAAGGCTGCAAAGCAGCCAATCAACAAGCGTCATACTACTTGCCCCAAGAGGCCATCACAGCCATGCCTACTATTGGCATGGCTGTGATTGGCCAGAGCACCATGTGACCCAGCCTCTATTTAAGCTGGAGTCACATAGCGCCGCCCGTCACTCTGCTCTGATTAGCGTAGGGAGAGGTTGCGGCTGCGACAGTAGGGCGAGATTAGGCAGATTAACTCCTCCAAAGGACTTGATTAACTGATCGATCTGCAGCTGTGGATCATTGAGCTGCTGATCCTCAATTGCTCACTGTTTTTAGGCTGCACAGACCGTTTGTCAGTCACATTTTTCTGGGGTGATCGGCGGCCATTTTGTGTCTTGTGGTGCGCCAGCACAAGCTGCGACCAAGTGCATTTAACCCTCAATGGTGTGGTTGTTTTTTGGCTAAAGCCTACATCAGGGTGAAGCTGTCACACCAAGTGCATTTAACCAGCAATAGTCTGTTCATTTTTTGGCCATATACAAAATCAGGGGCAAGCTGCGCCTGTCACCAAGTGCATTTAACCCTCAATGGTGTGGTTGTTTTTTGGCTAAAGCCTACATCAGGGTGAAGCTGTCACACCAAGTGCATTTAACCAGCAATAGTCTGTTCATTTTTTGGCCATATACTAAATCAGGGGCAAGCTGCGCCTGTCACCAAGTGCATTTAACCCTCAATGGTGTGGTTGTTTTTTGGCTAAAGCCTACATCAGGGTGAAGCTGTCACACCAAGTGCATTTAACCAGCAATAGTCTGTTCATTTTTTGGCCATATACTAAATCAGGGGCAAGCTGCGCCTGTCACCAAGTGCATTTAACCCTCAATGGTGTGGTTGTTTTTTGGCTAAAGCCTACATCAGGGTGAAGCTGTCACACCAAGTGCATTTAACCAGCAATAGTCTGTTTATTTTTTGGCCATATCCCAGTCTAATTCTGTCACTAAATCCATACCGGTCACCCAGCGCCTAAATACTAGGCCTCAAATTTATATCCAGCTAAATCTGTCCCTAGTGCTGTAGCTGGGCGAGTTATTTAGTGTCCGTTCAAGCACATTTCTTGTTCTGGGTTGAAATACAATTCCCAATTTAGCAATTTCATAATTTAGTGGTTTCTGCTATATCAGAGCTATTTGAAATCTATCCCTAAAAGGGTATATAATATTCAAGGTGCACATTGGGTCATTCAGAATAACTTCACACACACCCGCTACTGTGTATTTCCAAGTCTAATTCTGTCATTAAACCCATACCTGTCACGCAGCGCCTAAATACTAGGCCTCAAATTTATATCCAGCTAAATCTGTCCCTAGTGCTGTAGCTGGGCGAGTTATTTAGTGTCCGTTCAAGCACATTTCTTGTTCTGGGTTGAAATACAATTCCCAATTTAGCAATTTCATAATTTAGTGGTTTCTGCTATATCAGAGCTATTTGAAATCTATCCCTAAAAGGGTATATAATATTCAAGGTGCACATTGGGTCATTCAGAATAACTTCACACACACCCGCTACTGTGTATTTCCAAGTCTAATTCTGGCACTAAACCCATACCTGTCACCCAGCGCCTAAATACTAGGCCTCAAATTTATATCCCGCTAAATCTGTCCTTAGTGCTGTAGCTGGGCGAGTTATTTAGTGTCCGTTCAAGCACATTTCTTGTTCTGGGTTGAAATACAATTCCCAATTTAGCAATTTCATAATATAGTGGTTTCTGCTATATCAGAGCTATTTGAAATCTATCCCTAAAAGGGTATATAATATTCAAGGTGCACATTGGGTCATTCAGAATAACTTCACACACACCCGCTACTGTGTATTTCCAAGTCTAATTCTGGCACTAAACCCATACCTGTCACCCAGCGCCTAAATACTAGGCCTCAAATTTATATCCCGCTAAATCTGTCCTTAGTGCTGTAGCTGGGCGAGTTATTTAGTGTCCGTTCAAGCACATTTCTTGTTCTGGGTTGAAATACAATTCCCAATTTAGCAATTTCATAATTTAGTGGTTTCTGCTATATCAGAGCTATTTGAAATCTATCCCTAAAAGGGTATATAATATTCAAGGTGCACATTGGGTCATTCAGAATAACTTCACACACACCCGCTACTGTGTATTTCCAAGTCTAATTCTGGCACTAAACCCATACCTGTCACCCAGCGCCTAAATACTAGGCCTCAAATTTATATCCCGCTAAATCTGTCCTTAGTGCTGTAGCTGGGCGAGTTATTTAGTGTCCGTTCAAGCACATTTCTTGTTCTGGGTTGAAATACAATTCCCAATTTAGCAATTTCATAATTTAGTGGTTTCTGCTATATCAGAGCTATTTGAAATCTATCCCTAAAAGGGTATATAATATTGAAGGTGCACATTGGGTCATTCAGAATAACTTCACACACACCCGCTACTGTGTATTTCCAAGTCTAATTCTGGCACTAAACCCATACCTGTCACCCAGCGCCTAAATACTAGGCCTCAAATTTATATCCCGCTAAATCTCTCGTTACCGCTGTCCTGTTGTGGCTGGGAAAGTTATTTAGTGTCCGTCAAAGCACATTTCTTGTTGTGGGTTGAAATACAATTCCCAATTTAGCAATTTCATAATTTAGTGGTTTCTGCTATATCAGAGCTATTTGAAATCTATCCCTAAAAGGGTATATAATATTCAAGGTGCACATTGGGTCATTCAGAATAACTTCACACACACCCGCTACTGTGTATTTCCAAGTCTAATTCTGGCACTAAACCCATACCTGTCACCCAGCGCCTAAATACTAGGCCTCAAATTTATATCCCGCTAAATCTGTCCTTAGTGCTGTAGCTGGGCGAGTTATTTAGTGTCCGTTCAAGCACATTTCTTGTTCTGGGTTGAAATACAATTCCCAATTTAGCAATTTCATAATTTAGTGGTTTCTGCTATATCAGAGCTATTTGAAATCTATCCCTAAAAGGGTATATAATATTCAAGGTGCACATAGGGTCATTCAGAATAACTTCACACACACGCTTCTGTGCATTTCCAAGTCTAATTCTGTCACTAAATCCATACCGGTCACCCAGCGCCTAAATACTAGGCCTCAAATTTATATCCCGCTAAATCTCTCGTTACCGCTGTCCTGTTGTAGCTGGGAAAGTTATTTAGTGTCCGTCAAAGCACATTTTTTGTTCTGGGTTGAAGTACAATTCCCAATTTAGCAATTTCATAATTTAGTGGTTTCTGCTATATCAGAGCTATTTGAAATCTATCCCTAAAAGGGTATATAATATTCAAGGTGCACATAGGGTCATTCAGAATAACTTCACACACACCCGCTACTGTGTATTTCCAAGTCTAATTCTGTCACTAAACCCATACCTGTCACCCAGCGCCTAAATACTAGGCCTCAAATTTATATCCTGCTAAATCTCTCGTTACCGCTGTCCTGTTGTAGCTGGGAAAGTTATTTAGTGTCCGTCAAAGCACATTTTTTGTTCTGGGTTGAAGTACAATTCCCAATTTAGCAATTTCATAATTTAGTGGTTCCTGCTATATCAGAGCTATTTGAAATCTATCCCAAAAAGGGTATATAATATTCAAGGTGCACATTGGGTCATTCAGAATAACTTCACACACACCCGCTACTGTGTATTTCCAAGTCTAATTCTGTCACTAAACCCATACCTGTCACCCAGCGCCTAAATACTAGGCCTCAAATTTATATCCTGCTAAATCTCTCGTTACCGCTGTCCTGTTGTAGCTGGGAAAGTTATTTAGTGTCCGTCAAAGCACATTTTTTGTTCTGGGTTGAAGTACAATTCCCAATTTAGCAATTTCATAATTTAGTGGTTCCTGCTATATCAGAGCTATTTGAAATCTATCCCAAAAAGGGTATATAATATTCAAGGTGCACATAGGGTCATTCAGAATAACTTCACACACACGCTTCTGTGCATTTCCAAGTCTAATTCTGTCACTAAATCCATACTGGTCACCCAGCGCCTAAATACTAGGCCTCAAATTTATATCCCGCTAAATCTCTCGTTACCGCTGTCCTGTTGTAGCTGGGAAAGTTATTTAGTGTCCGTCAAAGCACATTTTTTGTTCTGGGTTGAAGTACAATTCCCAATTTAGCAATTTCATAATTTAGTGGTTTCTGCTATATCAGAGCTATTTGAAATCTATCCCTAAAAGGGTATATAATATTCAAGGTGCACATTGGGTCATTCAGAATAACTTCACACACACCCGCTACTGTGTATTTCCAAGTCTAATTCTGTCACTAAACCCATACCTGTCACCCAGCGCCTAAATACTAGGCCTCAAATTTATATCCCGCTAAATCTCTCGTTACCGCTGTCCTGTTGTAGCTGGGAAAGTTATTTAGTGCCCGTCAAAGCACATTTTTTGTTCTGGGTTGAAGTACAATTCCCAATTTAGCAATTTCATAATTTAGTGGTTCCTGCTATATCAGAGCTATTTGAAATCTATCCCAAAAAGGGTATATAATATTCAAGGTGCACATAGGGTCATTCAGAATAACTTCACACACACGCTTCTGTGCATTTCCAAGTCTAATTCTGTCACTAAATCCATACCGGTCACCCAGCGCCTAAATACTAGGCCTCAAATTTATATCCCGCTGAATTTGAATACAATACATTGGGCCAAATAATATATTTGTTGTTGTGGTGAACCATAACAATGAGAAAAACATCTAGTAAGGGACGCGGACGTGGACATGGTCGTGGTGGTGTTAGTGGACCCTCTGGTGCTGGGAGAGGACGTGGCCGTTCTGCCACATCCACACGTCCTAGTGTACCAACTACCTCAGGTCCCAGTAGCCGCCAGAATTTACAGCGATATATGGTGGGGCCCAATGCCGTTCTAAGGATGGTAAGGCCTGAGCAGGTACAGGCATTAGTCAATTGGGTGGCCGACAGTGGATCCAGCACGTTCACATTATCTCCCACCCAGTCTTCTGCAGAAAGCGCACAGATGGCGCCTAAAAACCAACCCCATCAGTCTGTCACATCACCCCCATGCATACCAGGGAAACTGTCTCAGCCTCAAGTTATGCAGCAGTCTCTTATGCTGTTTGAAGACTCCGCTGGCAGGGTTTCCCAAGGGCATCCACCTAGCCCTTCCCCAGCGGTGAAAGACATAGAATGCACTGACGCACAACCACTTATGTTTCCTGATGATGAGGACATGGGAATACCACCTCAGCATGTCTCTGATGATGACGAAACACAGGTGCCAACTGCTGCGTCTTTCTGCAGTGTGCAGACTGAACAGGAGGTCAGGGATCAAGACTGGGTGGAAGACGATGCAGGGGACGATGAGGTCCTAGACCCCACATGGAATGAAGGTCGTGCCACTGACTTTCACAGTTCGGAGGAAGAGGCAGTGGTGAGACCGAGCCAACAGCGTAGCAAAAGAGGGAGCAGTGGGCAAAAGCAGAACACCCGCCGCCAAGAGACTCCGCCTGCTACTGACCGCCGCCATCTGGGACCGAGCACCCCAAAGGCAGCTTCAAGGAGTTCCCTGGCATGGCACTTCTTCAAACAATGTGCTGACGACAAGACCCGAGTGGTTTGCACGCTGTGCCATCAGAGCCTGAAGCGAGGCATTAACGTTCTGAACCTGAGCACAACCTGCATGACCAGGCACCTGCATGCAAAGCATGAACTGCAGTGGAGTAAACACCTTAAAACCAAGGAAGTCACTCAGGCTCCCCCTGCTACCTCTTCTGCTGCTGCCGCCTCGGCCTATTCTGCTGCTGCCGCCTCAGCCTCTTCCTCCGCCTCTGGAGGAACGTTGGCACCTGCCGCCCAGCAAACAGGGGATGTACCACCAACACCACCACCACCACCTCCGTCACCAAGCGTCTCAACCATGTCACACGCCAGCGTTCAGCTCTCCATCTCACAAACATTTGATAGAAAGCGTAAATTCCCACCTAGCCACCCTCGATCCCTGGCCCTGAATGCCAGCATTTCTAAACTACTGGCCTATGAAATGCTGTCATTTAGGCTGGTGGACACAGACAGCTTCAAACAGCTCATGTCGCTTGCTGTCCCACAGTATGTTGTTCCCAGCCGCCACTACTTCTCCAAGAGAGCCGTGCCTTCCCTGCACAACCAAGTATCCGATAAAATCAAGTGTGCACTGCGCAACGCCATCTGTGGCAAGGTCCACCTAACCACAGATACGTGGACCAGTAAGCACGGCCAGGGACGCTATATCTCCCTAACTGCACACTGGGTAAATGTAGTGGCAGCTGGGCCCCAGGCGGAGAGCTGTTTGGCGCACGTCCTTCCGCCGCCAAGGATCGCAGGGCAACATTCTTTGCCTCCTGTTGCCACCTCCTCCTTCTCGGCTTCCTCCTCCTCTTCTTCCACCTGCTCATCCAGTCAGCCACACACCTTCACCACCAACTTCAGCACAGCCCGGGGTAAACGTCAGCAGGCCATTCTGAAACTCATATGTTTGGGGGACAGGCCCCACACCGCACAGGAGTTGTGGCGGGGTATTGAACAACAGACCGACGAGTGGTTGCTGCCGGTGAGCCTCAAGCCCGGCCTGGTGGTGTGTGATAATGGGCGAAATCTCGTTGCAGCTCTGGGACTAGCCAATTTGACGCACATCCCTTGCTTGGCGCATGTGCTGAATTTGGTGGTGCAGAAGTTCATTCACAACTACCCCGACATGTCAGAGCTGCTGCATAAAGTGCGGGCCGTCTGTTCGCGCTTCCGGCGTTCACATCCTGCTGCTGCTCGCCTGTCTGCGCTACAGCGTAACTTCGGCCTTCCCGCTCACCGCCTCATATGCGACGTGCCCACCAGGTGGAACTCCACCTTGCACATGCTGGACAGACTGTGCGAGCAGCAGCAGGCCATAGTGGAGTTTCAGCTGCAGCACGCACGGGTCAGTCGCACTACAGAACAGCACCACTTCACCACCAATGACTGGGCCTCCATGCGAGACCTGTGTGCCCTGTTGCGCTGTTTCGAGTACTCCACCAACATGGCCAGTGGCGATGACACCGTTATCAGCGTTACAATACCACTTCTATGTCTCCTTGAGAAAACACTTAGGGCGATGATGGAAGAGGAGGTGGCCCAGGAGGAGGAGGAGGAGGAGGAGGAAGAGGGGTCATTTTTAGCACTTTCAGGCCAGTCTCTTCGAAGTGACTCAGAGGGAGGTTTTTGGCAACAGCAGAGGCCAGGTACAAATGTGGCCAGCCAGGGCCCACTACTGGAGGACGAGGAGGACGAGGATGAGGAGGAGGTGGAGGAGGATGAGGATGAAGCATGGTCACAGCGGGGTGGCACCCAACGCAGCTCGGGTCCATCACTGGTGCGTGGCTGGGGGGAAAGGCAGGACGATGACGATACGCCTCCCACAGAGGACAGCTTGTCCTTACCCCTGGGCAGCCTGGCACACATGAGCGACTACATGCTGCAGTGCCTGCGCAACGACAGCAGAGTTGCCCACATTTTAACCTGTGCGGACTACTGGGTTGCCACCCTGCTGGATCCACGCTACAAAGACAATGTGCCCACCTTACTTCCTGCACTGGAGCGTGATAGGAAGATGCGCGAGTACAAGCGCACGTTGGTAGACGCGCTACTGAGAGCATTCCCAAATGTCACAGGGGAACAAGTGGAAGCCCAAGGCCAAGGCAGAGGAGGAGCAAGAGGTCGCCAAGGCAGCTGTGTCACGGCCAGCTCCTCTGAGGGCAGGGTTAGCATGGCAGAGATGTGGAAAAGTTTTGTCAACACGCCACAGCTAACTGCACCACCACCTGATACGCAACGTGTTAGCAGGAGGCAACATTTCACTAACATGGTGGAACAGTACGTGTGCACACCCCTCCACGTACTGACTGATGGTTCGGCCCCATTCAACTTCTGGGTCTCTAAATTGTCCACGTGGCCAGAGCTAGCCTTTTATGCCTTGGAGGTGCTGGCCTGCCCGGCAGCCAGCGTTTTGTCTGAACGTGTATTCAGCACGGCAGGGGGCGTCATTACAGACAAACGCAGCCGCCTGTCTACAGCCAATGTGGACAAGCTGACGTTCATAAAAATGAACCAGGCATGGATCCCACAGGACCTGTCCGTCCCTTGTCCAGATTAGACATTAACTACCTCCCCATAACCATATATTATTGGACTCCAGGGCACTTCCTCATTCAATCCTATTTTTATTTTCATTTTACCATTATATTGCGATGCTACCCAAAGTTGAATGAACCTCTCCTCTGCCTGTGTGCTAGGCCTAAATATATGCCAATGGACTGTTGCAGTGGTGGCTGACATGAAGCCTGATTCTCTGCTATGACATGCAGACTAATTCTCTGCTGACATGAAGCCAGATTGTCTGTTACGGGACCTCTCTCCTCTGCCTGGGTGCTGGGCCTAAATTTATGACAATGGACTGTTGCAGTGGTGGCTGACATGAAGCCTCATTCTCTGCTATGACATGCAGACTGATTCTCTGCTGACATGAAGCCAGATTGTCTGTTACGGGACCTCTCTCCTCTGCCTGTGTGCTAGGCCTAAATATATGCCAATGGACTGTTGCAGTGGTGGCTGACGTGAAGCCTGATTCTCTGCTATGACATGCAGACTGATTCTCTGCTGTCATGAAGCCAGATTGTCTGTTACGGGACCTCTCTGCTCTGCCTGTGTGCTAGGCCTAAATATATGCCAATGGACTGTTGCAGTGGTGGGTGACGTGAAGCCTCATTCTCTGCTATGACATGCAGACTGATTCTCTGCTGACATGAAGCCAGATTGTCTGTTACGGGACCTCTCTCCTCTGCCTGTGTGCTAGGCCTAAATATATGCCAATGGACTGTTGCAGTGGTGGCTGACGTGAAGCCTGATTCTCTGCTATGACATGCAGACTGATTCTCTGCTGTCATGAAGCCAGATTGTCTGTTACGGGACCTCTCTGCTCTGCCTGTGTGCTAGGCCTAAATATATGCCAATGGACTGTTGCAGTGGTGGGTGACGTGAAGCCTCATTCTCTGCTATGACATGCAGACTGATTCTCTGCTGACATGAAGCCAGATTGTCTGTTACGGGACCTCTCTCCTCTGCCTGTATGCTAGGCCTAAATATATGCCAATGGACTGTTGCAGTGGTGGCTGACGTGAAGCCTGATTCTCTGCTATGACATGCAGACTGATTCTCTGCTGTCATGAAGCCAGATTGTCTGTTACGGGACCTCTCTGCTCTGCCTGTGTGCTAGGCCTAAATATATGCCAATGGACTGTTGCAGTGGTGGGTGACGTGAAGCCTCATTCTCTGCTATGACATGCAGACTGATTCTCTGCTGACATGAAGCCAGATTGTCTGTTACGGGACCTCTCTCCTCTGCCTGTGTGCTAGGCCTAAATATATGCCAATGGACTGTTGCAGTGGTGGCTGACGTGAAGCCTGATTCTCTGCTATGACATGCAGACTGATTCTCTGCTGTCATGAAGCCAGATTGTCTGTTACGGGACCTCTCTGCTCTGCCTGTGTGCTAGGCCTAAATATATGCCAATGGACTGTTGCAGTGGTGGGTGACGTGAAGCCTGATTCTCTGCTATGATATGAAGACTGATTCTCTGCTGACATGAAGCCAGATTGTCTGTTACGGGACCTTTCTCCTCTGCCTGGGTTCTGGGCCTAAATTTATGAAAATTGACTCTTACAGTGGTGGGTGACGTGAAGCCTGATTCTCTGCTATGATATGAAGACTGATTCTCTGCTGACATGAAGCCAGATTGTCTGTTACGGGACCTTTCTCCTCTGCCTGGGTTCTGGGCCTAAATTTATGAAAATTGACTCTTACAGTGGTGGGTGACGTGAAGCCTGATTCTCTGCTATGATATGAAGACTGATTCTCTGCTGACATGAAGCCAGATTGTCTGTTACGGGACCTCTCTCCTCTGCCTGGGTTCTGGGCCTAAATTTATGAAAATTGACTCTTACAGTGGTGGGTGACGTGAAGCCTGATTCTCTGCTATGATATGAAGACTGATTCTCTGCTGACATGAAGCCAGATTGTCTGTTACGGGACCTTTCTCCTCTGCCTGGGTTCTGGGCCTAAATTTATGAAAATTGACTCTTACAGTGGTGGGTGACGTGAAGCCTGATTCTCTGCTATGATATGAAGACTGATTCTCTGCTGACATGAAGCCAGATTGTCTGTTACGGGACCTTTCTCCTCTGCCTGTGTGTGTGCTGGGCCTAAATATATGCCAATGGACTGTTGCAGTGGTGGCTGACGTGAAGCCTCATTCTCTGCTATGACATGCAGACTAATTCTCTGCTGACATGAAGACAGATTCTCTGTTACGGGACCTCTCTCCTCTGCCTGTGTGTGTGCTGGGCCTAAATATATGCCAATGGACTGTTGCAGTGGTGGCTGACGTGAAGCCTCATTCTCTGCTATGACATGCAGACTAATTCTCTGCTGACATGAAGACAGATTCTCTGTTACGGGACCTCCCTCCTCTGCCTGGGTGCTGGGCCTGAATATATGCCAATGGACTGTTGCAGTGGTGGGTGACGTGAAGCCTGTTTCTCTGCTATGACATGCAGACTAATTCTCTGCTGACATGAAGACAGATTCTCTGTTACGGGACCTCTCTCCTCTGCCTGTGTGTGTGCTGGGCCTAAATATATGCCAATGGACTGTTGCAGTGGTGGGTGACGTGAAGCCTCATTCTCTGCTATGACATGCAGACTGATTCTCTGCTGACATGAAGCCAGATTGTCTGTTACGGGACCTCTCTCCTCTGCCTGTGTGCTAGGCCTAAATATATGCCAATGGACTGTTGCAGTGGTGGCTGACGTGAAGCCTCATTCTCTGCTATGACATGCAGACTGATTCTCTGCTGTCATGAAGCCAGATTGTCTGTTACGGGACCTCTCTGCTCTGCCTGTGTGCTAGGCCTAAATATATGCCAATGGACTGTTGCAGTGGTGGGTGACGTGAAGCCTCATTCTCTGCTATGACATGCAGACTGATTCTCTGCTGTCATGAAGACAGATTCTCTGTTACGGGACCTCCCTCCTCTGCCTGGGTGCTGGGCCTAAATATATGCCAATGGACTGTTGCAGTGGTGGCTGACGTGAAGCCTCATTCTCTGCTATGACATGCAGACTAATTCTCTGCTGACATGAAGACAGATTCTCTGTTACGGGACCTCTCTCCTCTGCCTGGGTGCTGGGCCTAAATTTATGACAATGGACTGTTGCAGTGGTGGCTGACGTGAAGCCTGATTCTCTGCTATGACATGCAGACTGATTCTCTGCTGACATGAAGCCAGATCCTCTGTTACGGGACCTCTCTCCTCTGCCTGTGTGTGTGCTGGGCCTAAATATATGCCAATGGACTGTTGCAGTGGTGGCTGACGTGAAGCCTCATTCTCTGCTATGACATGCAGACTGATTCTCTGCTGACATGAAGCCAGATCGTCTGTTACGGGACCTCTCTGCTCTGCCTGTGTGCTAGGCCTAAATATATGCCAATGGACTGTTGCAGTGGTGGGTGACGTGAAGCCTCATTCTCTGCTATGACATGCAGACTGATTCTCTGCTGTCATGAAGCCAGATTGTCTGTTACGGGACCTCTCTGCTCTGCCTGTGTGCTAGGCCTAAATATATGCCAATGGACTGTTGCAGTGGTGGCTGACGTGAAGCCTCATTCTCTGCTATGACATGCAGACTAATTCTCTGCTGACATGAAGCCAGATTGTCTGTTACGGGACCTCTCTCCTCTGCCTGGGTGCTGGGCCTAAATTTATGACAATGGACTGTTGCAGTGGTGGCTGACGTGAAGCCTGATTCTCTGCTATGACATGCAGACTGATTCTCTGCTGACATGAAGCCAGATCCTCTGTTACGGGACCTCTCTCCTCTGCCTGTGTGTGTGCTGGGCCTAAATATATGCCAATGGACTGTTGCAGTGGTGGCTGACGTGAAGCCTCATTCTCTGCTATGACATGCAGACTGATTCTCTGCTGACATGAAGCCAGATCGTCTGTTACGGGACCTCTCTGCTCTGCCTGTGTGCTAGGCCTAAATATATGCCAATGGACTGTTGCAGTGGTGGGTGACGTGAAGCCTCATTCTCTGCTATGACATGCAGACTGATTCTCTGCTGTCATGAAGCCAGATTGTCTGTTACGGGACCTCTCTGCTCTGCCTGTGTGCTAGGCCTAAATATATGCCAATGGACTGTTGCAGTGGTGGCTGACGTGAAGCCTCATTCTCTGCTATGACATGCAGACTAATTCTCTGCTGACATGAAGCCAGATTGTCTGTTACGGGACCTCTCTCCTCTGCCTGGGTGCTGGGCCTAAATTTATGACAATGGACTGTTGCAGTGGTGGCTGACGTGAAGCCTGATTCTCTGCTATGACATGCAGACTGATTCTCTGCTGACATGAAGCCAGATCCTCTGTTACGGGACCTCTCTCCTCTGCCTGTGTGTGTGCTGGGCCTAAATATATGCCAATGGACTGTTGCAGTGGTGGCTGACGTGAAGCCTCATTCTCTGCTATGACATGCAGACTGATTCTCTGCTGACATGAAGCCAGATCGTCTGTTACGGGACCTCTCTGCTCTGCCTGTGTGCTAGGCCTAAATATATGCCAATGGACTGTTGCAGTGGTGGGTGACGTGAAGCCTCATTCTCTGCTATGACATGCAGACTGATTCTCTGCTGTCATGAAGCCAGATTGTCTGTTACGGGACCTCTCTGCTCTGCCTGTGTGCTAGGCCTAAATATATGCCAATGGACTGTTGCAGTGGTGGCTGACGTGAAGCCTCATTCTCTGCTATGACATGCAGACTAATTCTCTGCTGACATGAAGCCAGATTGTCTGTTACGGGACCTCTCTCCTCTGCCTGGGTGCTGGGCCTAAATTTATGACAATGGACTGTTGCAGTGGTGGCTGACGTGAAGCCTGATTCTCTGCTATGACATGCAGACTGATTCTCTGCTGACATGAAGCCAGATCCTCTGTTACGGGACCTCTCTCCTCTGCCTGTGTGTGTGCTGGGCCTAAATATATGCCAATGGACTGTTGCAGTGGTGGCTGACGTGAAGCCTCATTCTCTGCTATGACATGCAGACTGATTCTCTGCTGACATGAAGCCAGATTCTCTGTTACGGGACCTCTCTCCTCTGCCTGTGTGTGTGCTGGGCCTAAATATATGCCAATGGACTGTTGCAGTGGTGGCTGACGTGAAGCCTCATTCTCTGCTATGACATGCAGACTAATTCTCTGCTGACATGAAGCCAGATTCTCTGTTACGGGACCTCCCTCCTCTGCCTGGGTGCTGGGCCTAAATATATGCCAATGGACTGTTGCAGTGGTGGGTGACGTGAAGCCTCATTCTCTGCTATGACATGCAGACTAATTCTCTGCTGACATGAAGACAGATTCTCTGTTACGGGACCTCTCTCCTCTGCCTGGGTGCCGGGGCCTAAATATCTGAGAATGGACTGTTCCAGTGGTGGGTGACGGGAAGCCAAATTCTCTGCTATGGAACCTCTCTCCAATTGATTTTGGTTAATTTTTATTTATTTAATTTTTATTTTAATTCATTTCCCTATCCACATTTGTTTGCAGGGGATTTACCTACATGTTGCTGCCTTTTGCAGCCCTCTAGCTCTTTCCTGGGCTGTTTTACAGCCTTTTTAGTGCCGAAAAGTTCGGGTCCCCATTGACTTCAATGGGGTTCAGGTTCGGGACGAAGTTCGGATCGGGTTCGGATCCCGAACCCGAACATTTCCGGGATGTTCGGCCGAACTTCTCGAACCCGAACATCCAGGTGTTCGCTCAACTCTAAAGGTGACAAAAAATGTTTTTTTTACACCGTTTTAATTTTTTTACGGTATTTACCTGAGGGGTTAGGTCATGTGATATTTTTATAGAGCAAGTTATTACGGACGCTGTGATACCTAATATGTATACTTTTTTTCATTTATGTAAGTTTTACACAATAACAGCTTTTTTAAAACAAAAACTAAATGATGTTTTACTGTCTCCATATTCTGAGCCATGTTTTTTTTTATTTTTTGGGCGATTGTCTCAGGTAGGGGCTCATTTTTTGCAGGATGAGGTGACGGTTAGATTGGTACTATTTTGGTGGGCAAACGCCTTTTTGATCGCTTGATGTTGTACTTTTTGTGATGTAAGGTGACAAAAAATTGGTTTATTTAGCACAGTTTTTATTTTTTATTTTTTACGGTGTTCATCTGAGGGGTTAGGTCATGTGATATGTTTATAGAGCCGGTCGATACGGACGCAGCGATACCAAATATGTATACTTCTTCCCCCCCCCCTATTTTTTACCAATTTTGTACTAATTTTTTTTTACTTTATTTGGGGAAAATGACGTTTTTGTTTATTTTTACTTGAAACGTAAAAAAAAATTTGGGGGAAAACTTTACTTTTTCAACTTTTTTTTCACTTTATTTTTTCGTCCCACTTTGGGAGTTCAAGTTTTGGGGGTCTAATCCCCTTTACAATGCATTCCAATACTTCTGTATTGGAATGCATTAGCTGTATGAGTAATACAATGTGTATTACTCATACAGATTCCGGCCTGTAAGATCCAGAGGGCTGGATCTCACAGGCTCGTTACCGGAAGGCAGCGCGATGCCTTCCTAAGGCATCGCACTGCCTTCCATGTCAATGGGTCCCCCCTACAGCCGCATTGGGACCCGATGGCACCGCTTCCAGCCGCCGTGACTGCAGGTCAAAGCCGCAAACCGCAGGTCTGAATTGACCTGCGGTTTGCGGCTATCGCCGTCATGGGGGGTCACGGGACCCCCCTGCGCATTTAGCCAAGGTGCCTGCTCAATGATTTGAGCAGGCACCGGGTTCCGATCACTGCCCGCCGGGCGGCAGGTGATCGGAACTATACATGACGTACCGGTACGTCATGTGTCCTGAAGAGGTTAAGTAACAGGACATCAGGGCGTACAGGTACGCCCTGTGTCCGTAAAGAGGTTAAAGGGAATCTGTCAGCCCAAAAATGGACCAGAAACCGCCAGCAGTAGCTTAAAGCTGTTTGCATCAGTTTTCTAACGATGTTCTTGTGTAAGAAGTCCAAGGCGCATGATTGCTGTCCGTATGCGGAACCATTATTTTCAATGGTTCCGCAAAAAAAAGGAATTTACTCTGTATTTCTGTTTCGCTGAAAGATAGAACTTGTCCTATTATTGCCCGCAAATAACAATCCGTGGCTCCATTCAAGTTAAGGGGTCAGCAAAAATTATGGAATGCCTACGGAACACATCTGTATGTCATCTGTTTTTTGTGGATCCATGCCCACTTTGCCCATGTGTATACTGTTAAAACACATTACAGTACATTACATTAGCGATTAAAATTTTATCTTTCTGTTTACAATCCGCAAACAACGGATCGCATACTTAAACCATACAGAGATTTTTTGCAGAACTACAGAATGGAAGCAAAAAACTGAACAACGAATCTGTGAAAAACTGACATCAAAATACTGAAAAAGGCATACGATCGAATCAAGAGGCCTAAAACAACTTTTATTCCTCTGCAGGTCATATGCAAATAAAGTTTTTAAAGTCAAGGGGGCAGTGGATTTCACGCTTAAAGTCGCTGCCCCTTGACTTCAGGAACCTCCTTTGCATATGACTTGCAGGGGAATAAAAGTTGTTTTACAGTGATCATGTCCCTCCGACTTCTTACACAAGAACATCATTAGAAACCTGATATTAACAGTTTAAAGGGGTTATCCAATCCTATAAAAAGCCCCCCAATATGCCGGACCCGCCTCAATGAATATACTTACTTGGGTCCCTGCTCCGCTTCTGGTCCCTGCACTGCCGCTGCTGCTTCTCCCCGTGCGCGGATGAAAACATCCAGTGTCGGGGGGAGCATTCAATGGCAGGCGGGTTCCCTTTAAAGGGTTTCTGTCACCCAAATTTTCGCTATTAAACAGGCTTAATTTAACTCTGCATTTCTTTTATTTAAGTATGCCCCCTTTTCATGTAATTCTAACTTTTATTATATGCAAATGAGCCTCTAGGAGCGGGGGGGGGGGGGGGTTGCACCTGCTCCTCGAGGCTCTGTTCGCCCACCTCATTTCTCGCGCCTGCGCGGTCCAGTTCAGTATTCGGTGCAGGCACAGTGAGAAACACTATCTTTCGAGTTCCTACACTATCACTAAAAATAAAAGGAGAACTAACTAACTAAAAAAAGTATGCAGAAATGTAAATAATTTAATACCAAAGACTAGCTGAAATCAATGGATGGCATCCACTTGCCACAACAATGCACCCTCAGGGCTGCTGAAGTAGTCTGCATAGAGTTCCCAAACTGCTAGTCCAGCAGTTCCAGGTCGTTCGTCAGCCACGATAACAAATGGAGCCAGAGGCAGTCTTCTGGTATCTGGCAAGGCTAACTGATTGGCATGAAGTCGCTCACCCATTCTGGAAGCACATAAGATGCGGGCGTCTGAAGTGCTCCCATAGGCCCCAATATCAACAATTGCAAACCTCCCCCAATATCAACAATTGCAAACCTGTAATTACTGTCAACCAAGGCTAACAGCACCACAGAAAAGTGCTGCTTGTAATTGAAGTACTGGGACCCTGAGTGTTTGCCATCAAGTGCCCCAATGCAGTTAGGAACCTGCGCAGAATCATAGAAACCCTTGGCGATACGTAGCCATTCTTCCCCCTTGTGGGTGGGCATCACCGCTTCTCTGAGATACTGCCAGCTTACTTTACAAGTTTGACAGACGATCCCAGAGATTGTTGAGATCCCCAGCAGGAAGTAAAAGTACAGCGATGCAAAGGAGTTTCCAGTTGCAAGGAATCTGTGGATAAAAAATAATGAAAAAAATAATGAAAAAAATAATTAGAAAATATAAAAATCTATAAAAGGGCTAGTTCCATCTTGGACATTGGGGATATATTGCTAGGATATGTAGTGATGAACGAAGTATTGAGAAATTCAATTTACAAAAAGTTACTTAGTCATGAAGAGCATTTCTTTGTAAGTAGTGGGTGGCAATTGCGCTACCCCTGTTATTGTTCCCACTAGATGCCGTGTTCATGGCTGATCGCGGCATCTGATAGCAAAGTAAATGAAAAATAAAAAAATAAAAGTCATAATAACCCCTATCCATTTGATTGCAAAGAGACAGCCACCGCCACCTTGTTTGAAGATCTAGCGCAAAATCTCATGCAACCCGAGATGTTATCACGTCGGGCAGCATAGTGATGTCATATGTCAATGTACACAGTATTATCTGCAAGACCTTCAATCAAGATGGCGACTGTTGGCTCTTCGTGCTCGAATGGATAAGCACAAGGAACTTTGGCTTCAGGGCAAATATAATTTTTAAACCGAAATTCGGACCCAATTCCACTTTGTGGAGATCAATTTGCTCAGAACTCACCCTAGCGATATTCACACAATGTTCAGCACAGTAATCCCACATTCAAAAATAATTTACTTGGAAATACAAGCGTAAACTTTTTTACCTCAACGTGACTAGGAGCCTTTTCTCAGCTGCTATGTGTCACGGAAGGTGTACAGGAAACAAGACAATGCAAAATGAATATATGACTTACTGGATCCAAAACTAAGGAACAAAAGGGAGACCCCTGCATAAGACCTGGCACTCTCCCTGACTCTGCTCAGCCTATGCAAACACCCCAATGGTGGATGATCGCATATCCACGTACCTCGACTATATAACACCTGAACACCCTACAATAGTGAGGGGACACGACCACCGGCTCCCTACACTAGACACAGAGGCAGTCAGGGTCACCTGGGATCCAGCAAACATAAAATCACAAATGAATGTACAACACTTAACTTGTAGAAGATTGGGAAATAGGATCAGCATGCACACACACTCCAGGAAGTTGTATAAACCGCACACTAATGCATTATGGGGAGGAATTTAAAGGGATGCAATCAGTCCAACTACAAGACAGCTGAGAGAGACTAACGAGATAAGGAACTGAAAACCAAAACAAAGAAAAGCTCAAGGAGGAGGTTCTGAAAGGCATCTGTCAGAGCTTCTCAGATGATTGGTTGTGACAGTACCCCTCCCTCTACGAGTGGACTCTGGACACTCAGAGCCCACCTTCTCAGGATGGGACCTATGGAAAGCCCTGATGAGACGAGTGGCCTTAATGTCCGTCACTCGGACCCACATCCTCTCCTCAGGACCATAACCCTCCCAATGAACGAGGTACTGGAGAGAACCGCGGACAACACGAGAATCCACAATCCTAGAGACCTGAAATTCAAGATTCCCATCAACCATAATCGGAGGAGGAGGCAAAGGCGAGGGTACAATGGGTTGAACATAAGGTTTTAATAAAGACTTATGAAAAACATTATGGATCTTCCAAGTCTGAGGAAGATCAAGACGGTAGGCAACAGGATTGATGACAGACAGGATTTTGTAAGGCCCAATAAACTTAGGACCCAACTTCCAGGAGGGAACCTTCAATTTGATATTCTTGGTAGACAACCACACCAGATCACCGACATTCAGGTCCTGACCAGGCACACGTCTCTTATCTGCCACAACGCTTATATCTCTCACTCATGCTCTTTAGATTATCCTGAATCTTTTGCCAAATCGATGACAAAGATGAGGAGAATCTGTCCTCATCAGGTAAACCAGAAGACCCCTCTCCCGAGAATGTCCCAAACTGCGGATGAAACCCATATGCACCAAAAAATGGTGACTTATCAGAGGACTCCTGACAACGGTTATTTAAAGCAAATTCGGCAAGGGACAAAAAAGAACACCAATCCCCCTGATTCTCCGCCACAAAACAGCGCAGATATGTCTCCAGATTCTGATTGACGTGTTCTGTCTGGCCATTCGACTGCGGGTGGAAAGCAGAAGAGAATGACAACCGAACCCCCAAACGAGAACAGAAAGCCTTCCAGAATCTGGAAACAAACTGCGTGCCCCTATCAGAGACTATGTCTGAAGGAATACCATGCAATTTGACAATGTGATCAATAAATGCCTGCGCCAGTGTCTTAGCATTGGGCAAACCAGGAAAAGGGATGAAATGCACCATTTTGCACCACCAGAATCACAGTCTTCCCCGAGGAACGAGGCAGGTCCGTAATGAAGTCCATGGACAGATTGTCATGGTCTTACCTTCTCACTGCTCTCCTTCGTTTGACATGTGCTGGCGGCCATCTTGGTTTCTGGGTTTCTTGTAGCCTCCCACCCTGTGGCTCCTCCTTCCCACTGGGAGGAGCTGGATGCCTAGCTCATATATATAGAAGGTCTGTGGCTTCAGTTCCTTGCTTGGTCCTCCTGTGTTCACATGCTTCTAAGACTGCTGCTGCTTCTGGTTCCTGATCCTGGCCTCGTCTGACTACCCCGTTGGTTCCTGATCCTGGCTTCGTCTGACTACCCCGTTGGTTCCTGATCCTGGCTTCATCTGACTACCCCGTTGGTTCCTGATCCTGGCTTCGTCTGACCACCCTCCTGGTTCCTGACCTCTGTCTACGCAAGACCCTGCTTCGGTTTGGCCATCCGTTTGGACTTTTGCTACGGCTTGATTTCCAATAAAGCCTTCTTATTTCCACTCATCTCTGTTGTACGTCTGGTTCATGGTTCCATGACATTAGGACCAAGCCATGAATTCTGACGGTACAGGGCCATCCTCGCTACCTACGCTGGTTGCCAGACTTGATCAGCAGGATCACCTGTTGGGTCGGTTCGCTGTGGCGTTGCAAACCCTGCTTGAATGCACGGCTCATTTCGCTTCCGTTGCCGATGGGTCGGTTGTCGCTCCTGGGCCCGCTCCTACTGCCGCTCCGGTTGTTGCGCCAGAGTCTACCCCGACACCTGTTGCTGCGCCTGCGGTGTCTCGGGGTATGACCGGTTCTGCCCCCCTTCCACAGCGCTTTGGGGGAGAGCCAACTCAGTGCCGAGGTTTCCTTAACCAGGTGGGCATTTATTTCGAGTTGCTGCCACATGCCTTTCCTACTGAGAGATCAAAGGTGGGCTTCTTGATCTCGCTGCTCTCGGACAAGGCCTTGGCCTGGGCCAGCCCTTTATGGGAGAACAACAATCCGGTGGTTGCCGAGTTTTCCGGTTTTGTTGCTTCTCTTCGGAAGGTATTCGATGTGCCGGCTCGTGCTGCCTCTGCTGCGAAGCTCCTTATGTCCATCAGACAGGGTTCACGATCCGTAGCTGAATACGCCATTGAGTTTCGTACCCTGGCAGCAGAGGTGGGCTGGAATAATGAGGCTCTGGTCGCTGCTTTCTCTCATGGTCTCTCGGATGCCTTGAAGGATGAGGTTGCAGCTAAGGACCTACCAGTGGAGCTCGAGTCTCTTATTTCTTTCCTGATTTTGATTGACACCAGACTCAGGGAGAGACCTTCCTTTAAGGAGAGCCTGCGGAGGTCTGCTAACAGATTGGCACCTACGTTTGCTGTCCCACCCGTGCCTCCCTCTCCTCCCACGCCTCCTGGGGATGACTTGTCTGGGGGTGAACCCATGCAGCGGGGGTTTGCTCGCCTGTCTGAGGGGGAGAGGGTACTCCGGAGACGCGAGGGCCGATGCATGTACTGTGGTCTCGGTGGGCATTTTCGGTTGGCATGTCCGAACCGTCCGGGAGAACGCTCGCACCTGAGGTCCTGTCGGGGGCAGATCTTGGGTGGAGTCTCCTCGTCCCCGGTTTCCCGTGTTGACAAACCACTGATCACGGTTGTCCTCTCCTGGGTCGGGGGCTCGGTGACGACCCAGGCGTTGGTGGACTCTGGTGCTGGTGGTTTGTTCATTGATAGAGTGTTCGTTGCCGCCAATTCCATTCCTCTGCAGCCTCGAGGTTCCCCACTGGCTCTTGAGGCGATAGACGGCAGACCCCTTCTGCCGCCACACGTGACTCATGAGACCCTTCCAGTGGGGATAGCCATTGGTGCCGTTCACAGAGAGTCGGTCTGTCTCCAGGTTATTTCGTCTCCACACTACTCGGTGGTCTTGGGGTACCCCTGGCTCCAGAAGCATAATCCGACTTTCGATTGGAGATCGGTCGAGATCCTCTCGTGGTCACCGCAGTGTGGGGCTAGTTGCATCCATGGGCCTGTCAAGTTGCTGTGTACTTCCTCGGACTCTCTGTTGCCTCCTGAATACGAAGAGTACCGGGATGTATTCGATAAGGTGCGCGCGGTTGCCCTACCTCCGCACCGCCCATACGATTGTGCCATAGAGTTACAATCCGGTGCCGTTCCTCCTCGTGGCAAAGTCTATCCACTGTCGGTAGCGGAGAATGAGGCCATGGAGGAGTACGTGAGGGAGGCGCTTTCACGCGGACACATTCGCAAATCCTCGTCCCCGGCAGGGGCTGGATTTTTCTTTGTGAAAAAGAAGGGCGGCGAGTTGAGGCCTTGCATCGATTACAGGGGTCTCAATCGCATCACGATCAAGAACGCTTACCCGATACCCTTGATTTCCGAGCTGTTCGATCGCCTCAAAGGGGCCACGGTCTTTACCAAACTCGACCTGAGGGCGGCATATAACCTGGTAAGGATCAAGGCGGGCGATGAGTGGAAGACCGCGTTTAACACCAGGACCGGTCATTATGAATCCTTGGTTATGCCCTTTGGGTTGTGCAATGCGCCCGCAGTCTTCCAGGAATTCATCAACGATGTTTTCCGTGACCTGTTGCAGCAGTGTGTGGTGGTCTATTTGGATGACATCTTGGTATATTCTGCATCCATGGAGGCCCACATTCTGGATGTCAGACGAGTGTTGCAACGCTTACGAGAGAACAAGCTGTTCGGTAAGCTTGAGAAATGCGAATTTCACCGATCCCAGGTAACCTTCTTAGGTTACATCATTTCCGCTGAGGGGTTCTCCATGGATCCTGAGAAGGTTTCGGCTGTCTTACAGTGGCCCCAGCCCAGTGGGCTTCGTGCCCTGCAGCGCTTTTTGGGCTTCGCCAATTATTATCGGAAGTTCATCAGGGACTTTTCCATGCTAGCCAAGCCTCTCACGGATCTGACCAGGAAGGGCAGTAATCCTCAGGTCTGGCCGCTCGAGGCCATCCGAGCTTTTGAGGCTCTAAAGTCCGCCTTTGTGTCGGCTCCGAATTTGTCGCATCCCAACCCTGGGTTGCCTTTTGTCCTCGAGGTGGACGCGTCTGAGACGGGAGTAGGCGCCCTCCTGTCTCAGCGTAGAACACCAGAGGGTCCTCTGCTTCCTTGTGGGTTTTACTCCCGGAAACTGTCTTCCGCGGAGTGCAACTATCAGATTGGTGACAGGGAGTTATTGGCCATCGTGCAGGCCCTTAAAGAATGGAGGCACTTGCTCGAGGGCTCGGTGGTTCCGGTTCTCATCCTGACGGACCACAAGAATCTGACCTACCTCTCTGAGGCCAAGAGATTGACACCACGTCAGGCCAGATGGGCTCTGTTCTTGTCACGTTTTAATTACGTGGTCTCCTACCTACCCGGCTCCAAGAACATCAGAGCGGATGCCTTATCACGGCAGTACTCCGAGCTGTCCGGGGAGGAGTCGATTCCGACTACGGTCATACCCCCGAATCAGATCCTGGCCGCTATTCGCACCAGCCTGACTTCTCCTCTGGGTGAGCAGATTTTGGCGGCTCAATCTGGTGCTCCCTCTGGGAGACCCAACGGCAGATGTTTTGTGCCTGAGGAGTTGCGCACTCGGTTGTTGCGAACCTACCATAACTCCAAGGCCGCGGGGCACCCTGGAAAGAATCAGCTGTCCTGGGCGGTTTCACGTCTGTTCTGGTGGCCTTCTCTACGTTCCGACATCGCCGCATATGTAGCGGCATGCTCCGTTTGTGCCCAGAGTAAGTCCCCTCGGCACCTTCCGTTGGGCCTTTTGCAACCCATAGCCACCGGGGAGCGTCCATGGTCACACCTGGGGATGGATTTCATTGTGGACCTCCCTGCATCCCGAGGCCATACGGTCATTCTCATGATTGTGGATCGGTTTTCCAAAATGTGCCACTGTGTTCCTCTCAAGAAGTTACCCTCTGCACAAGAGTTGGCCTCGATTTTTGCCAGGGAGGTCTTCCGGTTGCACGGTTTGATTTCCAATAAAGCCTTCTTATTTCCACTCATCTCTGTTGTACGTCTGGTTCATGGTTCCATGACACAGATGTGTCCAAGGACGGGAAGGAATGGGTAAGGGAAGGAGAGGACCTGATGGCCGTGAATGAGGGACTTTGGCACGAGCGCAAGTCTCGCAGGCTGCCACAAAACCCTCAACCGACTTACGAAGCGCAGGCCACCAGAATCTCCGAGTGATGAGATCCACTGTGGCTCTTGCCCCCGGGTGTCCAGCAAGGACCGTATCGTGGTGTTCCTTAAAAATCTTGTGTCTTAAAGCGAAAGGCACAAACAACCTCCCAGGAGGACAAAGATCAGGAGCCTCTGACTGGGCTGCCTGCACCTCTGCCTCCAATTCAGGAAAAAGAGCAGAGACTACCACACCTTCAGCCAAAATGGGACCCGGGTCTTCAAAATTCCCACCTCCAGGAAAACAATGTGACAGGGCATCTACCTTCACATTCTTAACCCCAGGGCAGAACGTGACAACAAAATGAAACCTTGAAAAGAACAAAGACCATCTGGCCTGTCTCAGGTTCAGACGCTTGGCTGACTCCAAGTAGGCCAGATTTTTATGGTCAGTAAACACGGTAATAGGGTGCCTGGCTCCCTTTAGCCAATGGCGCCATTCCTCAAAAGCCAACTTGATGGCCAACAATTCCCTATCTCCCACATCGTAATTTCTCTCTGCGGAGGAGAGTTTCTTCGAGAAAAAGGCACACGGTCGCCATTTGGCAGGAGAGGAACCCTGAGACAAGACCGCACCCACACCCACCTCAGAAGCATCAACCTCAACTATGAAGGGTAGAGAAATATCAGGTTGTACCAAGATGGGAGCGGAAGCAAAACTCTCCTTGATATTAGAAAAAGCCTTACGCGCCTCTACCGACCAGGAAGAAAAATCTACCCCCTTTCTGGTCATATCAGTGAGTGGTTTAACAATAGAGGAATAATTCAAAATAAACTTCCTTTAAAAATTGGCAAAGCCCAAAAAACGCATCAGCGCCTTCTAATTCTCAGGAAGCTCCCACTTAAGCACAGCGCGGACCTTCTCGGGGTCCATGCGAAAACCAGAACCAGAGAGAAGAAACCCCAGAAATTGAATTTCTGGAACCGCAAACACACATTTTTCCAGTTTTGCATATAATGTATTCTCCCGCAGGATGAGCAAGACCTGACGTAAGTGTTCCTTATGAGTTTTGAAATCAGGAGAAAAAATCAAAATGTCATCCAAATACACTAATACAAATTTTCCCATTAAATGATAAAAAATGCTGTTCACGAAATGCTGAAAAACGGCTGGGGCATTCATCAAACCAAAAGGCATAACCAAATTCTCAAAATGGCCCTCAGGGGTATTGAAGGCCGTCTTCCATTCATCTCCTTCTCTGACCCTGACCAGGTTGTATGCCCCTCTTAGATCTAATTTGGAAAAGACTTTAGCCCCAACAATCTGGTTAAACGGGTCCGGGATCAGAGGAAGCGGATAAGGGTCACGAATAGTAATACTGTTCAGCTCCCTGAAATCCAGACAAGGTCTTAAAGAACCATCTTTTTTCTTAACAAAGAAAAAACCAGCGGCAACAGGTGACTTCGAGGGTCGTATGTGTCCTTTTCTCAGACTCTCAGAGATATAAGTACGCATAGCGACCCTCTCAGGTTGGGAAAGATTGTATAAACGAGATTTAGGCAACTTGGCGCCTGGGATGAGATTAATAGGGCAATCGTACTCCCTGTGCGGGGGCAAATCCTGAACTCCACTCTCAGAGAAGACATCCAAAAACTCAGAGAGAAAAGGTGGTACAGTCTTAGTAGAAACCTCAGAAACAGATGTCGTGAGGCAATTCTCTCTGCAAAAGTCACTCCAACCATTTATTTGCCTCACTTGCCAATCAATGGTGGGGTTATGTTTAGTGAGCCAGGGTAGCCCCAACACAAGAGGAGTAGGTAATCCGCTAAGGACAAAACATGACACATCCTCAACATGAGCATCACTCACAATTAAACGAATATTGTGAACTATGCCCTTTAATGATTTCTGAGAAAGTGGAGCGGAATCAATAGCAAAAACAGGAATATCCTTTCCCAAAGTGCATACCTAGAAACCATGAGTTATCGCAAAATGATTATCAATGAGATTGACAGCTGCTCCACTATCTACAAAAATCTCACAAAAAATGTTCTTGCTCTCTAGCGCCACCCTGGCAGGCAGGACAAAACGGGAACTACAAACAAATGGAAAACCTTCAATTTCCGCCTCAACCCTGCCAATAGTAACAGATGGAACATTTTTAAAAGATTTTTTCCTTTTTGTTTCTTTTTTACTCCCAGAAGACTGCCTAAATCTCCTAGAGGGACAAACATTTGCCAAATGATTTATACCTCCACAACAAAAACAAACCTTCCCATGCGGGCTGAATCTTCTATTGTCAGAGGCAATCAACCCCAGCTGCATGGGCTCCTTCTCAGAAGGGGCTGACAGCGACTGAGACCCCTGCGCACAGAATGAGACCGCTGCACTGTCCTGGGACTGAGTATGACAGGAAGGAGAGATCTCTCCTCTCTCTCTAAGACGCCTGTCAATACGAACGGCCTGAGACATAGCAGCGTCCAAGGAGATAGGCCTCTCATGAAAGGCAAATGCATCTTTCAATCCCTCTGAAAGACCATGGCAAAATTGACTTGGGAGTGCAGCATCATTCCAACCAGTATCAGCTGCCCATCTCCGAAATTCTGAGCAGTATACCTCTGCGGATTGTTTACCCTGGCATAACAGACGTAGTCTAGACTCAGCCAAAGCAACATGATCCGGATCATCATATATCTGACCCAGGGCTAAAAAGAATTCATCCACTGAACGGAGGGGCCGTGCCCCCACCGGCAGCGAAAAGGCCCACGTCTGAGCGTTACCCCTGAGCAGCGATATAATGATCCCCACCCTCCGTTCCTCATCACCAGAGGAATGGGGAAGAAGGCGAAAATGGAGTTTGCAAGCCTCTCTGAAACGCACAAAATTCTCACTACCCCCGGAAAACATATCCTGGAGCGAGATCTTAGGCTCAGAGCAAACTCCATGAGCGTAAGCTGAACTGGTCACTAGAAACTGAGAAAGAGTCTTACGGAGATCAGCTACCTCCAATGAAAGACCCTGAAAGCGTTCAGTCAAAAGTGAAACCGGATCCATGCTTGAGACGGTTTTGGCGGTTTATAATGTCACAGAAGGTGTACAGGAAACAAGACAAATGCAAAATGAATATATGACTTACTGGATCCAAAACTAAGGAACAAAAGGGAGACCCCTGCATAAGACCTGGCACTCTCCCTGACTCTGCTCAGCCTATGCAAACACCCCAATGGTGGATGATCGCATATCCACGTACCTTGACTATATAACACCTGAACACCCTACAATAGTGAGGGGACAAAACCACCGGCTCCCTACACTAGACACAGAGGGAGTCAGGGTCACCTGGGATCCAGCAAACATAAAATCACAATTGAATGTACAACACTTAACTTGTAGAAGACTGGGAAATAGGATCAGCATGCACACACACTCCAGGAAGTTGTATAAACCGCACACTAATGCATTATGGGGAGGAATTTAAAGGGATGCAATCAGTCCAACTACAAGACAGCTGAGAGAGACTAACGAGATAAGGAACTGAAAACCAAAACAAAGAAAAGCTCAAGGAGGAGGTTCTGAAAGGCATCTGTCAGAGCTTCTCAAATGTCTGGTTGTGACACTATGCTGCGCCTCACGTTCATATCCTGGGAGGTTATGTCCGGGCGTATAAATGCAAGCAGGCGATCAAAAGAATCCACTGACATACGACAGAAGTTCTGAAATTTTAGTGGTTCCTGCTGCAGGTCATCATACAAAGCATGGAAGTGTCCCTTCCTGAGCCATTGAGAGACAATAGTATGGACCCATTGCCTCCTCCCCAGTTCTTCGTCCAGCATTGGCGAATGCCGCCTAAATCACTGAGAAAGGAGCCTGTAACGGGGTGCCGAAGGCGCACTCGGTCTCCCATCAGCCGCAGACCTGCTGCTTAGCTTCGGGAGTGAAGATCTGTGTTTGACCTCGTTCCCAGGGCTGCTTTGCTGGCCACAGGTTGCCTGTTAATTTAGGTTCCTGGCAGTTGTTGGATACCTGTGTACTTACCTGATCCTGTTCCCTGACGATCCTTTGCCTGTTCCTCCTGTACAGCGCATCCTTCCTGGTATATTGACCTTGGCTTCCACCTGACTATTTGCGGACTCCTTTGGTACTTCTCGACTCTCCTGGTATTTATGACCCCGGCTTCTCCTGACCTTTCTTTGCTTATCCCTCTGTACTGCGTTGTCCTCTTGGTTTTGACCCGGTCCATTCACTATCAGTTATTTTTCTTGTCTGTCCTTCCCGCACGTATTCTAAGTTAGAGACTGCTGTCCAGTTGTCCCCTGTCATCAGGACTCGTGAGGCAAGTAGGCAGGGCCAGGGGTGAGGGTGGAGCGCAGTGGTCACTATTCTCCCCCTATGTGTGTGTACGTGACCGTTACATAGCCAGTGCAGCCAGCCAGAACCGCAGGGGCAACACGTGAGGTGCATGGTGGGCCGATGAGGGGCCAAATATTAACACAGTTCATCGGTTTACTCGCGGTTTGCAGAAAGCCTCCCTGGGCTGGCAGAACAGTGTTGAGGAAGACAGCATGAAATCCTCCGGGGCACACTCTGTGGTAGGGAAGCACCAGCCTAGATGGAGGTTGAGGTGCCCTTGATGGCAGTGGTGTTTAGGGTGCTTGTGGCGACTGGGTCCCTTGGTGTTATTTGTTGTGACGCCAGTACCGTTAATGGTGGTACAACCAATTGTAAGAATGAAGTAGACAGTGGTAGGATACAACTCACAACTTTTACTGATGTTGGTTCCAGTTGCGGCATATACATCCAGACAGAATACAGTCTTTTGCAATTTAGAGGAATTATGTTGCTCCACTGTTAATAGGTTTGGCTGGGTTTTGACTTAGCTTGTGGTTCTGTATAAGTCTTTCTGGTAGGTGACTTTGCTTCAGGTCTCTTGTATACCAGAGTAATTTGGTGAGGTTGCCTGTAATGCTTATTTGGTATGCTTAGTCCTATTACTTCTGTTTCTTCCAAGCCTTTAAAACAGGTAGCTAATCTGTACTCTTCAATATACAGTACAGACCAAAAGTTTGGACACACCTTCTCATTCAAAGAGTTTTCTTTATTTTCATGACTATGAAAATTGTAGATTCACACTGAAGGTATCAAAACTATGAATTAACACATGTGGAATTATATACATAACAAAAAAGTGTGAAACAACTGCAAATATGTAATATTCTAGGTTCTTCAAAGTAGCCACCTTTTGCTTTGATTACTGCTTTGCACACTGTGAAAAACTGCGACCGCCGCGGCCACAATACGTCACGAAACCGTCACAGCGCCCCTAGTGGTCAATCCGCAAACAGGCCTCCCGGCCACTTTCAGCACACCGACAGTCTAACTTGAGTCCGTACAGTCGATAGGCTGAAAGCGCAGGGATTGGACCGCCGACCGACCGCAAGTAAGCGTGTGACGAACTGCGACCGGAACCACACACAGGGTAGTTTAACTGCCACCACCTTGCAATTTATGGGAGCAAGGAACCCACTATCTAGATAACACAACCGAGTAGCTTTCCCTTCGGAGAGGCTAAGGTAAGTTTTTGCAGTGTTTGAAAACAGGCATATGGCTAGAGAAATGACTTGGAGGTCATTTATTATATATCTATATACAATACAAATTATCAAGATGCACAGTAATTATTAACACAATAATAAAGGAAAGTATAGTCCAATAAACAAAAGGGAGAAAAGGAAGAAAATACTTAGTTTCCGCAGAAAAGATGTCCGTTGGTGAAATAGTCCATTGCAGGGATAAAGTCCAAGAAACCTTTGTCCAGTGTAATATGCCTACAGCCCACGGGTTCTCTGGCTGAGGCCCTCTTTAGGTGTTGTTAAAAGTGGAGAACTCCTTTAGCAGATTCTAGGTCTTTGTTATAAAGGGTCCCAGAATCAAGGCGGGGAATTGAGAGTCCGCCTGCTGGGCAGGCTGTATTCCTGAGGTGAATGTCAGTTCTGAAATATGGCATGTGCCATATCGCGGGATGTCTCCGCTGTACACAAGTAACAAGCACATATTCACATTTCCCACAAAATATGGAGTTCAGGGATACCAAATATTACTATTATAACTGGTTCTATGATGGGGTAACACCATAACTTTACCTGGGCACATCTTAGAGTTATGTTTGTCCTATGTAAACGTCCAGTGAATTCTGAGTGACACGATGATGTAATTTTTACGTCCGTAAGATGCATGGTCTCTCTTAAAAAGGTAAAAATCCTATCTCAGATTCATGTTGCAATCTGGGAAACCTTGGTGCCGGCCTGTCTGCAGCAAGCTAGCTTACAGACCCTTATGGCAGCGACACCATATGGCTCCCCCCCAGGTGCAGTCTTCACACCTAGCTGTGATATCTCTTCAGAAAGGGAAGTTCTTTTGTCAACCTGAGGAAGCCAGCTGTAATTGCGTTATCTGCTGGGCATCTATTGACTGACTTGAACAAAAGGACTATGTTGTTCTCTGGGTACAACAGAAGGACAGAAGGAGACGCTCTGAATAATCAAATTGTAGGTTCTGGGGCCTAGGGAAATAATTACTGTTTAATAGACCTACTGATCAATAAGGCAGAGTAATATTGATAATATTGGGAGGACAGTTCAATATTCTCGCGGATCATCCGTGACACACACTCTTGGCATTCTCTTGATGAGCCTCAAGAGGTAGTCACCTGAAATAGTCTTCCAACAGTCTTGAAGGAGTTCCCAGAGATGCTTAGCACTTGTTTGCCCTTTTGCCTTCACTCTGCGGTCCAGCTCACCCCAAACCATATTGATTGGGTTCAGGTCCAGTGACAGGAGGCCAGGTCATCTGGCGCAGCACCCCATCACTCTCCTTCATGGTAAAATAGCACTTACACAGCCTGGAGGTGTGTTTGGGGTCATTGTCCTGTTGAAAAATAAATGATGGTCCAACTAAACGCAAACTGGATGGAATAGCATGCCGCTGCAAGATGCTGTGGTAGCCATGCTGGTTCAGTATGCCTTCAGTTTTAAATAAATCCCCAACAGTGTCACCAGCAAAGCACCCCCACACCATCACACCTTCTCCTCCATGCTTCACAGTGGGAACCAGGCATGTAGAGTCCATCCATTCACCTTTTCTGCGTCACACAAAGACACGGTGGTTGGAACCAAAGATCTCAAATTTGGACTCATCAGACCAAAGCACAGATTTCCACTGGTCTAATGTCCATTCCTTGTGTTCTTTAGCCCAAACAAGCTGTGTGTCACCTGACTTCTCCACAACGCAACTGATGGTCCCAACCCCATTTATAAGGCAAGAACTCCCACTTATTAAACCTGACAGGGCACACCTGTGAAGTGAAAACCATTTCAGGTGACTACCTCTTGAAGCTCATCAAGAGAATGCCAAGAGTGTGCAAAGCAGTAATCAAAGCAAAAGGTGGCTACTTTGAAGAACCTAGAATTTTCAGTTGTTTCACACTTTTTTGTTATGTATATAATTCCACATGTGTTAATTTATAGTTTTGATGTCTTCAGTGTGAATCTACAATTTTCTTTGAATGAGAAGGTGTGTCCAAAACTTTTGGTCTGTACTGTATGGTGAGGCTGCCTGTAGCTAGATTGTCCTCCACTATGTGCAAAGGTGCCCATTAAGCCTTAACTAATGGCTGTTATCACCGATGTCTCTCTTTAGCTTGGTCTTCTTCCAGGGACGAAAATGCTATCCTCTGGTTGTAGGATGTAGGAACTAAGAGGATCACAGAAGGAAAACGCTCTCCTGCGCCTCATACCTTGGCTCTACCTCATTTCTGCAGCTGGCTTCACCCACTATTCCGTGGTGTGTAGCCTCAGCTTAACCACTGACTCTGCTCTACACTAACTCTCCCACTTTACTTCTCTCCTCACTTACTTCCCTTCACCACTTCCCTTAGGCCTGACTTAAGTATTTATATGACCTAAGTACTATCCCCATCTAGTGGTGGGATGTATAAATTACAGCAGGCCAGCCTATGAACAGGGATACAACAGGTGTTGTAATACCAAATGACATGCAAGATGATAATGCCGTTTCACAGTAATTTTGCAGTTCCCACGTGTCCTGAGTGGGACGCTGCACCAGCGCAGAAGAAGTTCACTCTCGGACTTCCAGTTCCGGCGCCATCGAGTGAGCAGCATGTGTTAGGAGCTCCTTGGGCGCATGGGGCACAGTGGACACTGAATCATTGCACTACTGGCTGTCGAATTGATCCAGGCGGCCAGGACAATCACCCAGAAAGGGAGGAATTCCTGTTTATGGACCGCTTCCTCATACACATGGGGAATAAATCAAAGAAAACCCCAGCTAAACCTAGCGCGGCACCGGGCAGAGGACAAAATGGCGCTGACGACGGCTGACGCTCAGCAGTCTAACCCCTCGACCTGTGATGATCGTACAGACCATTGTATGGCCCCGGAGGTGGAGACTACAGAACTGGACTATAAACACCTTGCGATTGAGGTGGCTTCACGTATTCTTCCGGACCTGCAAGAAGCTTTATCGTCCACCATAGCTCAATCATTTGCAGCATTGCAGTCTGAAGTGTCTCTCCACTCCACCAAGCTAGATGAGCTGGAGCTAAAAGTCCAGGAGATTGAGGCTCGGACTGTATCTCTGCAGTCGCAATTACAGAAATCCCTAGCCGAAAATAACAGGCTCTGGGACAAACTGGATGATCTCGAAAACAGATCGAGACGCAGTAATTTGCGGATCGTTGGACTCCCTGACTCCATCCCGGCTAAGGACTTGATCGAGATCTGCGAATCTGAAATTCCTGAGGCCTTGGGCATAACCTGCCGCTGCAAAGCGGAAAGAGCACACAGAGTGGGCACGAACTCACCCCTCATACCGGACCCCAAGCAGTCTTATAGTGCCGTGCTACAAACGCCCAAGAAAGCTAGGCCGAGACAGGTCATAGTCAAATACTTGGACTATTCAGATAAAACGGCTATAATGAGGGCCTCTAAACAAAATGGCGGCCAAATTTCCGTGAGAAATCATTGCATTCTTATATTTGGGAACTTTTCCGCGGAGGTAGCTCGTCACAGACGAACCTTCGTACCTATTTGCTCCGCTTTGGTCAAACAAGGGACCCGCTTTGCACTTATGTTCCTGGCTGTCTTGAAGATCTTCAACCAGGATGGCTCCACCGCGACTTACCTGGATCCGGAAGCGGCGTCGAAAGAACTGAAGATCTTCTATCCACAAGCTCCGACCCTGCCGGCGCTGACTTTCAGGGACGCTCTGGATGCTCCAAGGGAGGCCTTACCACAGCGCAGAGGACCAGATCTACACCCACGACCCCCCAGATCGCCTCGCCCTGCGGACAGGGCCACCGTATCTGTGTTGGACACTGAAGTGGGCTGAGGTTTCTGCCGCATGTATCAGATAAGTACTCAGCTAACTATGTTAGCATTTGAGGGGTGGTAGGGGCTATATTCCCTCTATTTGCCCCCCCCCCCCCCATTTTATTGCGTTAGGTGCCAAAGTGGGACCTTTATTCTTTAATTAATTATCTCTTCTTAATGTTAATGATATGATGTTTTATTATACATGACAGCGTGTTTAGGCTGGGGTTGGAGGTAGAGTGGAGGTGGGAAGGTATTTTGGCGCCGGCGGGAACTTACGCCAGCTCTGAAGTTATATCTACTCACTGTTACCCCCCTAGTTGCACGTTGGTAATAGGTCTAGGATTTATGACCCGATATTGTCACAATGTGCTAAGATGATCATAGTCACTATTATATGCTGGTGTTTGGTAGCTATTGCTGAGGTTCTTTGACATGTGGCTTCACCTAATCAAGGTTCCTTTCGCACCTGGTCTGGTGTCATACACATGTCTCGGACCCTCGGGAAATAGGGAGTTCCTCATCTGGCGTTAAGACATAGGTGATGGTGTCCGACGCCCGATGGGAAAGCCATACTTTCAAGCAAAACATGCGCTCTGTGATGGAAAAAAGTGAAGTGCGAGCTCATGATGTGATATATGTGTTTCTGTTTTGGAGGGCTGAGGCGAAAGTTATTGCCTCTTACACCTTCACTTTCAAGTTGGTTTTGGGGGTTAATGTTAAGGGGTTGGGAGGGAGGGTGGGGTTTTCCTTCAGTATACCGCAATATTATGTCCTATCTCTCTTGAATATTATAAATAGCTGATCACGTTAAAGTTGTTTCGTGGAATGTCAAGGGCCTTAGATCTCCGTGCAAAAGGATGATGATCCTGAAGCACCTGAAAGGTCTCCGCACGGACATCGCTTTATTGCAGGAGACGCATCTGACTCTCGCTGACTCTCCACGAATGAAGCGCCTATGGGTGGGGGAAGTCCTAGGTTCACCCGCAGACGGGAAAAAAGCAGGGGTTCTCATTTTACTGAAGAAGGGTCTCTCTTATAAGGTGGTGAGCCATGAGTGTGACGAGAAAGGTCGGGTATTGCATGTATATCTCACATCCCCGACGGGTGACCTGAGCATATATAATATCTATGGCCCAAACGCTACTGATGCTGGTTTTTTTCTCAGCCCTTACACACCGAATTTCGCAAGACCCGATAGCTCTAAAAATTATTGGGGGTGATATGAACACGGTCCTCAACTATCTGGAGGACAGGCAGAGGGGGTATGCTCCTTGTAAGGGGGCACCTCCAGGGAGATGGCAGACTAGCTGCCTTCTTAAAAGATACCGGATTGCAGGACTTATGGAGGTCTTTTAATCCTGAGGGCAGGGACTATACTCACTTCTCTCATGCGCATGGTTCTTGATCACGCATTGACTATATTCTAACTAATAGGGACGCTATAGGTGTTTGCTCCAGACCCACCATAGAGGAAATGGTCATTTCCAACCACGCGCCAATCTCACTTTTACTACACCGGAGATCCCCTAAGGGTACGGATTTTATTTGAACATTCCCCTCATCCCTAACCCAAGATGAAAATTTTAGGGACCTTCTCAGGGAATGGTGGCTTGAGTACAAATCAGAGAACGAGGTTTCCACTAGTCCCCAGTTGTTATAGGATGCGGGAAAGGCGGTCATCAGAGACCGTATCATGGCATATATGTTCAATAAAAAATCTACCCTTAAAAAACGGATTAGCCAATTAAGCGACAATCTGAATTCCGCGTACACGATGTTTAGACATACCCCTTCTCAACTCCTACTAAGAAAATGGCAGGCAGCCAAGCTGGAATATGAGAACACTCTTAGGAGTTGGGAAAATATAGCTCAATCTAAATGGGAGGCCCATCTCTTTAGACACGGTAATAAGTCTGGCAAATTGCTAGCTGCTTTGGCAAAAGGCCATAAACCAGTGACGAATATTACCACCTTCAAAGACGACTCAGGGGCTCTCTGCTCGGACCCCAAAGGGATTAACACCATATTAAGGGATTTTTATGCAACCTTATATAGGAGCCCAGAACAACAAAACGGTAAATTGGGAGACTGGTTGGACGGGGTTAATCTTCCCACGCTTTCAGACCTAGACAGGGAAACACTTAATGCTCCAATATCAGTAGAAGAAGTCATCAATACTATCAAAAATATGTATTTAGGAAAAGACCCGGGACCAGATGGGTACACGGGTGAATTCTTCCGAGTCCTATTGCAGGATATTGCCCCGACACTATCACAGGTCTATACGGGTGACATGCAGGGGTCTGTTATACCTCTACAAACAAACACGGCCCACATAAAGGTCCTACCGAAGCCAGGAAAAGACCCACTCTCAGCGGCCTCATACCGACCGATATATCACTAATTAATGTAGGTTTAAAAATAGGCTAAAAAATTTTGGCCGATAGGTTGGCACGCATCATGCCTTCTTTGATTTCCCCATCTCAGGTGGGTTTTGTGCAAGGGAGAGCGGCAGTGACTAACTTACGTAAGGTCTTAACGGTGCTGGATGAAGTGAAGATGCGACCCCTAGTGCACCCATCTGCAGACATTGTTTCGATAGATGCTGAAAAAGCATTTGACAACGTGAGTTGGGTGTGGCTGGGGGTCGTGTTAGATCATATGGGTTTCGGTGGACCTTTCGGTAGGTACATCGCAGCTCTATATACAGACCCACAAGCTAGGATATGCACACCAGGCTTTCTTTCACCATCTTTTAGTCTGCATAAAGGGACTAGGCAAGGCTGTCCGCTCTCCCCTCTGCTGTTTAACCTTGCAATAGAGCCCCTGTCGCGTAAACTCAATAATTGCCAAAATATAGAGGGTATCAAAATAGGCAAAATCTCTATTAAGCATGCACTTTTCGCCGACGAGCTACTGGTTTTCTTAGAAAACCCTGAAAGAGATTTAGCCAATGTATTTAAATTGTTGGAAGACTTTGGAGCAGTGTCAGGGTACAAAGTAAACGCCACTAAGTCTGAAATTCTCTTCTTGGGAAATAAACACTGCAGGAGAAACCCCCAATCAACTCAATGTCCCTATCCAAATAGCCCCAGTATCCATTAAATACTTAGGAATCCACATCGGTAGGCAGCCGGAGTCACTATATCACTTAAACTACCTACCGCTCTTTAAAAAAATTCTCTCAGATTTGGAGAGGTGGATGAACCTCCCCCTTTCCCTGGGAGGAAGGTGCCAACTTCTGAAAATGATTGCCATCCCAAAACTTTTGTACTCCATGCAGACAATACCACTTCTTCTCAAACATACTGACACCAGAAAGCTGGAAAGAGCCTTTAGTAAATTTCTATGGGTGGGGAAAGACCTAGAGTGGCGTTGTCAAAACTACAGCTGCCCAAATTGAAGGGAGGTATGGCGTTCCCAAGCTTACGGCTGTACAATCTGGCGAGTCTCATGCGGCACTGTATTGATTGGATTTTTAATACCAATTTTTACACCAATGGACCATTGGAATCCCAGCTTGTACATCCTTGGAGTTTGAAGGCCCTATTACACACCAAATACTCAGCCCAGCCCCCACTGATAAGATTGAGTCTATTAATAAAAGATACCATTGCCACATGGAAAGAAATCCGTAAAATTTTTAAATTGCCCTTTTCCCTCTCTAAACATATGCCTTTGTGGGGTCATCCAGAATTTACGGCTGGTGTGCAACTTAAGCAGTTTAATGCTTGGAGGGAGGCGGGCATCACAAAGGCTTCAGACTTATGGCATTCACAAGACCATCGTTTCTATTCATAGGCCGAGCTGAAAGAGAAGTTTCCCTTGGGGCGTCCGCAACATTTTTTTGCTTTTCTTCAAGTCAAGAGCTTCCTATATTCTAGAATACATGATCCCAGAGCAGTGTTTTCTGTGAGTAGCTTTGACCGTATTATAGGGCAGGGAACAACTAAAAAATTATTATCTGAACTATACCAGGGGATTAGTGAAACCAGACATAAACCTCTTGCGGAGACTCTCTTTTCATCCTGGAATAAAGACTTCCCGGATGTTGATATGCAACAGATAATACAACAGGGTTGGGAAAAGATTAGGAAAGTAGTTTTTAACGAGGGATGGAGGGAAACACAGTTTCGTCTAATGCACAAGGCAATATACGGATTTCGCTTCTCTTCTCAGACTCAAAAGCAGGACAGACTGACATGCTGTCCAAAATGTCACCTAAACGGATCAGATATGTTGCACGGAATTTGGTCATGCCCCGAAACGTCAAAATTCTGGGAATTAATAAAACGGCAAATTAAAAGACATCTAGATGTCAACATCCCCAACACTCCTGAGTGTATTCTGTTCCATGTTCTTCCAGAACATAGGCATGTACAACCAATTATCCATATTATTATTCTGGCGGCCAAGCGGTGTCTACTAAATAGCTGGCTCCGGCCACATATACCTTTAATGAATGAGGTACTTGAGCATGTCAAAAAATGCTTTGATTTGGAGAGAGTAGAGGCGAACTCCTTTAGAGGAAAACGTATAGAAATTTTCTTCAAACGATGGGAGGATTTTATGATAGTGGTATACTCAGATCTGGAATTGAAGGAATTGATGACACCCTTTCTATCCTCGGAGTGGTATTTGAAATGTAAAATTGCAGGGACCCTGGGGAAGTTACTGTCTGATTAAAGTATAGTAAGTATTAGGACCCGCTATACTGGAGGGAAACGTTCTGGGGGGGAGGGGGAAAGGGGGGGGCAAGGGGTTAACCTTTGTTAGTTAGGGGCTAGTAGATTAGCTTTGAAGATCATGATTCAGAATGAACAGTCATTGTAACACTGTGTAAGTAATATCAGTTGGAAAACAGCTTCACGCATGTATGATATTGTTCAACATGTCTCAGATGTAATGTATCTCATGTGTTACGTCCTGTCAATTTGTCATACTATTGTGACATGCTATTGGAATGAAAAATGACAAAAGCTAATAAAGATTATATTTGAAAAAATAAGTTCACTCTCAATGTCTTTTGGCATCATTGTCGCACAGAAAAAACAAGAATCCAACACTTGATAAGCACAGGAGTCCCACTAAGCTCAATCCGACTATTAAGGCCCCATGCACAGGGCCGTGTTTCACGGCCGTGTGCGGGCTGTGGAACCGCGGCCTGGATCCCTCCTGAGAGCAGGAGCGCATGGCGTCACTGGTTGCTATGACGCCGTGCGCTCCCTGCTGCCGCCGCAATACGGTAGTACACTGGTATGATCTATACCAGTGTATTACTGTTCTGTGCCGGCAGCAGGGAGCGCACGGCGTCATAGCAACCAGTGACGCCGCGCGCTCCTGCTCTCAGGAGGGATCCAGGCCGCGGTTCCACGGCCCGCACACGGCTGTGAAACTTGGCCGTGTGCATGGGGCCTAAAGCACAAGAAAATTGCTCCTATGCGATCATGTGACTTTTCAAAATAGGGTTTTCTAGACAACATTGATTCATTCTTTTTTGCACCTTCCATTTTTTGCAGATCTGCAAGAAACAGATGATATATGGACAGTAATTGCAGAAATACGGAACAGATGGGAAAACACAACGCAAGTAAAAAAACTGAAATACGGTTCAGTATTTTGCGGACCGCAAAACAGACACTGAATTCATAGCATTGTGTGAATGTACCCTTAGGGTGAATAGGACTTTACACTCTCCCTGCTGCCCTGTGCTTTGTGCACATGCCAGCAGGGAGATTACCATGGCAGCCAGGGCTTCAGTAGCGTCCTGGCTCCCATGGTAACCGATTGGAACACCACGATTACACTGCTGGGGCTCTGATCAGAAGCTGCCACTGCACCACCAATGAAGAAGGTGGAGGGGACCCTGTGGCCACTGCCACCAATTACTGTAATACTGGAGGAGGTGGGAGGCAGCGCACTGTACCACCAATGATTATAATTTATATTACTGAAGGAGGGGCGCACTGCGCCACCAATGATTGTAATAGTTATAATACTGGGGTTGGGGGGGCGCACTGCGCCACCAGTGAATATTATTAACCTAGTAATTCAAGTGTAGGCAGCCGGTGCCGGCGGTATTACATACCCGGCACTCAGCCTCTATGACAGGGCACTGCGGTCCCTGTCAACCAACCTATCAGATGATGTACCTGAGAGGTTAATTGCAGCAGTTTGGGGGATCGCTGTACCCTGTTATTGAGGCCGGGTATGTTATACCGCCGCCGGCACCCGCTGTCTACACTTGAATTAATGTGTTAATTACATTCATGAGTCCCTGTGGCAGCATCACAGTGGGGAGGGAGAGACTCCTCTACTGTGCTGCTGAAGAGAACATGGCGCGCGCTGAGAGCTGTTCATAACTTCTAGTTGAAATAATAGAGAAATGGCACAACATAGAACCATGCAGATAGATCTTCCAGAATTGTTATTACATAGGAATGCATGTCAGGAGAGGGTACAAGTCCTCTTTAAGTACCTTGAGGTAGCCAGACATAGGATGGGAAAGATTAGGGTGCGTGCTGGCCCCTTGGGAGCATGTGTGTGCCTTACGGGCAGACTGGAGCTGCCTGCAACGGGAGGGCGCACATGGGATTCTGGCAGCTTTGCCCATTTTTGAAGGGCAGAGGAGGAACAATGGATCTGGACCATCAGACTAGAAGCAGTGACAGCAGCAAGGTAAGAAGTGTGGTACCCATTCCCACCTGAGGAAGTGGGACGGAGGAAACATTTACCATATTTTTCACTTTATAAGACACACTGGACTATAAGAAGTACAGGTTTAGGCAACAGAAAAGTATTTAAAAAATGTGGTTTACTGATGTTTTACTAAAGTGGATCATCAAGGGCAGTAACTTTAGGGTGTAGTGTATGTGGTGGGATGTGGGGGGGCAGGGGGCATAGTTTTGGTCCGCTCGTGTTACCATAACCGTGACCAGGGGCTGCTGACCATTGTGACAACCAGCAGTGGTGCATGTGGTCACCTCATTATATGCAAATATCCAAGTAAATGTGTCTCCTGTCATTGCTCTGTAGTGTCCTGCAGGGCCGGCCTTTGGGGAGTGCGGGCTGCGCGGCCGCACAGGGCGCCATAGCAACAGGGGCGCCGAGCGGCTGACAGCTTGCAGTTTAATATGCGGCAGGCGAGGCGGCACTTGTGTTCTGCCTTGTGGCGGGCCCCCTCCCCCTCTCCTGTCTGACCTGATTCCTCCTCCCCTGTGTCTGACCTGTCACCTTATGATCCTCTGTGCCGTGCGCCTGGCACGTCTGCACCATTTCACAGACAGTTCACACTGGCCAATCAGCTTTTCGCAGCGCAAAGATCCTGCTGCTGATTGGCCAGTGTGTAGGATTGGAGCAGCAGGCGCTCCGCTCGCATCCCGCTTGTTCCTGTGTCACTCACCGCGTCAATGTCTGCCGACTACAGCCCGCCCCAGCCCAGAGAGACTGAAGGACTCCCCTGGAGACTGTCGAACCGGACTATAAGGTAAGTTACCTTATAGTAATTTACATGCACTAGAAATCTGATCCATACCCTGCCCAATTTACCCTGCAAAACTGAGCAAAAAGTCACAATTGTTTTAGCAAAACAAAGCTTGTGCAAAAATGTGTGGCTTCTTAGTGCCACAATTCTGATGCAGGGGGAATGATAAATCTTCCCATTGTGTTTTCTAGCACCTTCTGAACTATGGTATAGGCACAGGTGCTAACATGGGAACATTAATGATGGCACACCAGGGCCGTTGTAACGTTATACTTCCCTACCTCGTGAGATTTCCCTACTCTCGTCACTTCCGGTCGCACCGGACATGACGTGAGGAGGTAATCAGCACCGCGCAGGCGCACAACGATGGGTTAGGGAAATTTCACAGCAGAGTGCGCATGCGCCGGGAGCCTGCAGCGCCACGCAGGCGCACAACGACGGGTTAGGGAAATTTCACAGCAGAGTGCGCATGCGCTGGGAGCCTCGCAGGCGGTTAGGGTAGGGAAAAATTATGGGCCAGTGCGCAGGCGCGGTGATCGGATGGATGTTCTCAGCTGGACACCGGCCGACACTGCGCATGCGCTGGGAGCCTCACCAGCGGTTAGGGTAGGGAAAAAGCACTGGCCCGTACGTCATTTTTCCCTTCCCTAACCGCTGGTGAGGCTCCCGGTGCATGCGCAGTGTCGGCCGGTGTTCAGCTGAGAACATCCATCCGATCACTGCGTCTGCGCACTGGCCCATAATTTTTCCCTACCCTAACCACCAGCAAAACTCCTGGCGCATGCGCACTCTGCTGTGAAATTTCCCTAACCTGTCGTTGTGCGCCTGTGCGGCGCTGCACACCTCCTTACGTCATGTCCGGTACAACCGGAAGTGATGAGGGTAGGGAAATCTCACGAAGTAGGTAGGTATAACGTTACACCGGCCTTTGGGGTGTGCGGGCTGGTAACTAATTGGTTGGATAGCCAGCCATGATGCTGTCATGGAACCATGAACCAGACGTACAACAAGAGATGAGTGGAAATAAGAAGGCTTTATTGAAAATAAAGCTGTAAGGCAAAAGTCCAAACGGATGGCTAAACCGAAGCAGGGTTTTGCGAAACCAGGGATCAGGAACCAGAAGGGTAGTCAGACGAAGCCAGGATCAGGAATCAGCAGGGTAGTCAGACGAAGCCAGGATCAGGAATCAGCAGGGTAGTCAGACGAAGCCAGGATCAGGAACCAGAAGCAGCAGCAGTCTTAGAAGCATGTGAGCACAGGAGGACCAAGCAAGGAACTGAAGCCACAGACCTCCTATATATATGAGCAAGGCATCCAGCTCCTCCCAGTGGGAAGGAGGAGCCGCAGGGTGGGAGGCTACAAGAAACCCAGAAACCAAGATGGCCGCCAGCACATGTCAAACGAAGGAGGACAGCAAGGAGGTAAGACCATGACAGATGCCAGCTACAAGCAATGTTTTTTTTTCTCTTTTGGGGGGGGGGGGGGGGGGGCGCGCCACAAGGTTAGCTCGCACAGGGCGCCTGAACACCTAAGGCCGGCCCTGGTGTCCTGTCATGCTTTTTGTTCTGCGATATTGTTTTTAAGTATTTTTCTGACACACACAAACAGTTCTGGTTCACATACAGCTCTGATATACACACACAGAACTGTCGTACACACATACATTTCTGCTACACACATACACCTCTGCTACACACATATAGCTCTGCTACCAACACACATATAGTTATGTAACACACATACAGCATTGCTACACACATATAGTTCTGTTATACACATACAGCCTGCTACGCCCATACAGCTATGCAATAATATTTAAAGCTTTAGTACTATTTTTTTCTAATGTGCAGGAGCCATATAGCAGCTCACTTCACATCTGAAAATATCATACATACTGACTGATGATTTTTAAACATCATACTTTTTTTTTTATTTTATAAAAGCTGTTGAAGTGTTTCTTCAATTAAGTGTTCAAAAACGTATGTATTTTTTAGCATCATGGTCAGCATACAGTGCCTTGAAACATTATTCAAAGGCCTTGAGCTTTTCCACCCTTTTTTCACGTTAAAACCAAAAACTTAAATGTATTTAATTGTTTGTGTTTTCTTTTGTGATAGGCTAACACAAAGTAACAAGTCATTGTGAAGTGAAAAGAAAATGATGCATGGTTTTCAACATTTTTAATAAATAATCATACTAAGGCCTCTTTCACACTACAGTATGTTGAATTCAGTGTTTTGCGTTCCGTTTTTCGCGGATCCGTTGTTCCGTTTTTTGCTTCCGTTGTGGTTCCGTTTCCGTTCCGTTGTTCCGTTCCGTTTTTCCGTATGGCAAATACAGTATACAGTAATTTCATATTAAAAATTGGGCTGGGCATAACATTTTCAATAGATGCTTCCGCAAAAAACGGAACGGATACGGAAGACATACGGATGCATTTCCGTATGTGTTCCGTTTTTTTTGCGGACCCATTGACTTGAATGGAGCCACGGACTGTGATTTGCGGCCAAATATAGGACATGTTCTATCTTTTCAACGGAACGGAAAAACGGAAATACGGAAACGGAATGCATACGGAACACATTCCGTTTTTTTGCGGAACCATTGAAATGAATGGTTCCGTATACGGACCGTATACGGAACGCAAAAAACGGACCGTATACGGAACGCAAAATACTGTAGTGTGAAAGAGGCCTAATTCTAAAAGTGTGGCATGCATTTGTACTCTGATACCCCTAAATAAAATCCAGTTTGACCAATTGCCTTCAAAAGTCACCTAATTAGTAAATATAGTCCACCTATGTGTAATTTATTCTAAATAAAACTACAACTGTTCTGTGAAGGCCTCGGAAGTTTGTTACAAAACATTAGCGATCAAACAGCATAATAAAAACCAAGGAACGCACCAAACAGGCCAGGGAGTTTGGTAAAGCAAGATTAGCGTATAAAAAAAATATTCCAAGTTCTGAACATCTCACGGAGCACTGTTCAATCCATCATCCGAAAATGGAAGGAATATGGCACAACTGCAAACCTACCAAGACATGGCCATCCACCTATACTGACAGCCCTGGCAAGGAGAGCATTAATTGCAGAAGCAGCCAAGGGGCCCCTGGTCACTCTGGAGTTGCTGCAGAGATCCACAGCTTAGGTGGGAGAAATTCTTTTTTTCAGCAGGGACAGGGAAGCTGGTCAAAGTTGATGGTAAAATGGATGGAGATAAATACAGGGCAATCCTGGGGGAACACCTGGTAGAGCCTGCAAACAACTTAATACTGGGGAGGAGGTTCACCATCCAACAGGACAACAACCCTACATATACAGCCAGAGTTACAATGGAATGGTTTAGATCAAAGCATATTAATGTGTTAGAATGGCCCAGTGAAAGTTCAGACTTAAATCCCATTGAGAATCTGTGGCAAGACTTGAAAATTGCTGTTCATAGGCGCTCTCCATCCAATCTAACTGAGCTTGAGATCAGGGTTTTTTCTTGTTCAGTTTCGCTTTTAAAAAAAGTTCAGTTTGGTACCCACACCAAGGTTGCTCCAATTACCCTGAAATGTTGTAGATAACACCCTCCAATATCCTAGGACTCCAAATTTTTCTTTGCTAATTTTTTTTTTTTTGTTGCATTTTCTCTATTCTCCCTAAGCTCTTGAATGTAATGACAGCAATAGCAAATAACACCAACATATATAGCTATGGGTAAAGATATGGTTGCAAATCTTCCAAAAATTGTTCCTTATTAGGGGCAGATGGTGCTTAAACACATAGGGGGGAAAACTGCAGCTTATTGGGGGACCAAGCTTCCAAACATTATGCCTCAATGGGAGCAGAATGCTGTCTCACACCTTATTCTCTGTCTTATGTTAAGGTTCATGTTCTCTTTTTGCTATACAAATTCACTGATTTTATGTATATGTTAATGTCAATACTATCGTGCATTATGCGGATGCATAATATGATGCCATTGATGTCCTCAAAGTATGACATTCTTTTTGACTTGTACAATAAAATATTTTACAAACTAAACTAAAGAAAGAGTGGCTGGTTCTGAACAAGCCTAGAAAAATTCTTTCACTGTATACCTGCACGCTGTTGACATTGCAGTGGCGAGCAGTATAATGGCAGGCCCTCCATCCCATTCACTTTAATGGTACAGAGCAATTAGTTACACTGTGACCTATTCCAAAAATACAAATGTTTGAATGAGGGAGGCCTTACAAATAGAAAATCCACATGAATTTCTGTGTTTTCTGCACTAATACCATGTGTTACTTTCTGTTTTTTGTTGCAGATTTTCGCGGATCTCAGCCACACATTGAAAAGGGTGAAAACAGCACAAAGAATTGGCTGCAGATTTCACAATCCAGGTAAGTTACCGCTCAGAAATAAAAAGAAAATTGTACAATCAGTTTGGAAAATATTATTTACTTTGCAAGTACTCTATAAAGCTACTTTCACACTAGCGTTTGGTGTGGATCTGTCATGGACAGATCCGTTCAGATAATACAACAGTCTGCATTTGTTTAGAATGGATCCGGTTGTATTATGTTTAACGTTGCCAGCCAAGACTGATCCATCATGAACACCACTGAAAGTCAATGGGGGGCTGTTTTCTATTGTGCCAGATTGTGTCAGAGAAAATGGATCCATCCCTATTGACTTACATTGTGTGTCAGGTTGGATCCGTTTGGTTCCGTTTCATCATGCGGACACCAAAACGCTGCAGGCAGCCTCCAGAGCAGAATGGAGACGGAACGGAGGCAAACTGATGCATTGTGAGCGGATCCTTTTCCATTCAGAATGCACTAAAGCAATAGGCAAAACTGATCTGTTTTGGAGAGCATGTGAGAGCCCTGAACGGATCTTAAAAAACATTAACCAAAATGCCAGTGTGAAATTAACCATATTAAGTTGATGCATACTTTAGGAACTTTTCAGAAATAAACCAGAGTTTAAGGCCCCATTCACACGTCCGCAATTTTGTTCCGCATTTTGCGGAACGGAATTGCGGACCCGTTAATTTCCATGGGGCCGCACGATGTGCAGCCCTGACACAAAGTTGTGGACCCGCACTTACGGGTCCGCAATTCCGTTAACCGAATAAAAAAATAGAACATGTCCTACTTTTGTCCGCAACTGCGACAGGAGTAGGCATATTCTATGCAGTGTCGGCAATGTGCGGTCCGCAAGTTGCGGATTGCACATTGCCGATGTCAGTGTTTTGCAGATCCATGGACCCGTGGATCTATAAAACACTTACGGACGTGTGAATGGGGCCTAATATGGCTTTTCATACTGTGTGACAATTAAGGGTCTTTCTTTGCGCTGTTTTTCTAGAGATTGTAACATGTCTTCCTATACCCATCAAAGCGGTGCTCAAAAACACAAAAAGAAGAGGGAAGAAAGCCAGAAAACACAATAAAATCCCCAAATTACCAGCTTTTTTACTTCTCCCAATGCTGGTGAAAGCTCTAAAGATGCTGAGGGAGCTAGCTCAGAAAGCCTTCCTAGTATAGGTAGACAGATGGTTGTGCAGGATCCAATATCGCATGCATTTCAGGATTCCTCAGGTGAAACAAGTGCTGAATTGCCTACTGAGGTTGAACCAAGCCGGGCATATGATGCTGAACAAGCTGGAGGTCACACTCTTGATCTGCACAGCATTGCATCCGAAAAAAATGTCACAGACAGGGCACACTTTCCCATAACCATTTTAGATCCACAAGTGAAATGCTTTATTCTTTCTCATGGTCCTTGTAGGCCTTCAGGGCCTTTTCCTAGAGACAATGATGCAGATAAAAGATGCTTTTCAGAAAAATACTATGAGAAAATCACCAAAACAGGATTTAAACTCCCAGTGACCTGGCTGTGCTACCCCCCTAAATTGAATTCGGTCTATTGTGAACCTTGTTGGCTTTTTGGGGATCGAAAAAAACTAGGCTTTGAACCTGCTTGGGCCAAAGACATCCAAAAATGGAAAGGCCTGTCAACTAAAATTCAGTCCCACGAAAACGCACAGGCTCACTTAAATGCCTTTGTGGTTTATGACCAGTGGAGGAGGCAGGGCACTATAAATGAGGAACAAGAAAAACAAATCCAAAAAGAGAAAAACTTCTGGAGGGAAGTTTTAAAAAGAATAGTCAATGTTACATTGACAATGGCAATGAGCAACATGGCTTTTCGAGGACACAGGGAAAAAGTTGGTGAAATAAAAAGTGGTAACTTCCTGGCCATAATTGAGCTCTTAGCAGAATATGATCCTGTACTTAAGCAGCTGTTGCAGCAACCTCATGGGAAAGTAAAATATTTAAGCCCTACAATTCAAAATGAGCTTATTGATATTTTGTCCAATCATGTCCTCAATGATATCCTGTTAGAAGTCCAACAAGCAAATTTTTACTATGTAGCCCTGAAAGTCCTGATGGGAGCCATTGATTTAAGCCTGCTTGAAGCCCTGCTGGCAAAACCCTACCCTAAGACACATTATCATTGCTGACTGTCACGGTGCTGTCCACTGTGACAGTTTTGGCCATGTAGGCTGGCTGCATGCCCTCTCGCGTGCTGGCTGCAGCCAGTCTCCTGTGTATGCTGGTTGCTTGGGGCTGAGTGCTGGCTGCCGTGTAGTGTGTGAACTGTGGCTCATGTCTCTGGTGCCGTGCAGGTTGGCTTCATGCACTTTATGTACTGGCTGTGGGTATCCCCATGCATACTGGTTCTGCGATGCGCGTGCTGGCTGCAGCTTTGTGTGTGAACATGGCCTTAGTATGTAAGGACCTGTGGTGACGTCACTCCGGTCATCACATGATCCATCACCATGGTAAAAGATCATGTGATGGATCATGTGATGACTGTGACGTCACCAAAGGTCCTTGTTGCTACACAAAGCTAAGATCAAGACAGAAGGAGATGCCGGGCTGCGCGAGCAAGTGTATTAAGGTGAGTTAAATTATTATTATTATTTTTTTTTTTAACCCCTCCAGCGCTATTTTACTATGTATTCTGTATTCAGAATGCTATTATTTTCCCTTATAACCATGTTATAAGGGAAAATAATAATGATCGGGTCTCCATCCCGATTGTCTCCTAGCAACCGTGCGTGAAAATCGCACCGCATCTGCACTTGCTTGCAGATGCTTGCGATTTTCACCCAACCCCATTCACTTCTATGGGGCCTGCGTTGCGTGAAAAAACGCATAAAGAGGAGCATGCTGCGATTTTCACGCAACGCACAAGTGATGCGTGAAAATCACCGCTCATGTGCACAGCCCCATAGAAATGAATGGGTCAGGATTCAGTGCGGGTGCAATGCGTTCACTTCACGCATTGCACCCATGCGGAATACTCGTCCGTGTGAAAGGGGCCTTAGGGCTCATGCACATTAATTTATTTTTTGTCCACTTAGTGTGCAGCTATTTCAGGGCTGCTTCGGCACAAAAAGTCATTCCAGAATTACATAGATCCATCCACTATGTAATGGATGGATCTGGTTACTGCAACATTGCTTCCATTGATACTGATGGCCTAGCCTGCAGGCAGGCCATCAATAGTAAAATCCTGGACAACCCCTCTAAAATTAGGTCATCAATATTTAAACCCTGGAAAATCCATTTAATACATACCATACAGACATTCTAAACAAGGAGCAGCACTTACAGGATCAGCAAAAGAAGTACTGAAGACACAAGAAGGTGGTTTTGAACCCATAATTCCCCCTTGTGTAAGCCCCTGTATATAAACAACGTCGTCTGCTGCAGAATCTGTATTATTAAATAACGTTGCTCAGTGTGTTTTCAGATTGATTTCCCATCTGACTTCAAAACAGAAGACTGGCATGAGTCTTTATACTATTGCAAACTTTAAAATCAACTAAGCACCTAAAGCAGCAACAAACAGCATTGTGTGAACCTGACTGATTGTCTTAGATTGTAGAGTAACCAAAACATAAACTACATATCATGATATGCAGGTTATTGTGTATGTAACAGTTTATCTTTTGTATAGATTTTATATAATTTATCTAAAGAAGCCTTTAAAATTAATGAATAGCTTAATTTTAATTTTTAACAGGTGGTGCTTTACATTGAATAGGATAAATTTACTCACTTTGCACATCTCTTCCTTATTTGTTTAATTTATTTGAATTTCTGTTACCGTAATAGGTGATATCAGTGGGGTTTGATCACAGGAGCCCAGTGTCCCCTGAATGAATGGAACAGGGGTCACGCATGCGAGCTTCCACCCTTTAACTTTCTGTAGTATATAGGAGTGTCAGAGATAGCTTAATACAGCCCATTTAAAGGGGATCTCCAGTCCTACAGAAGTGACTGTCCCCAGAGGTAATAAGGCTCCCGCAGTAGTAATAATGCCCCCTATAGTGCCCTCAATAGTAATAAGGCCCCTATATAAGGCACTCTTGTAGAGCCCCAAGTAGTAATAAGGCCTGCTATAGTGTCCCCAGTAGTTATGATTCCCCCTGCAGTGCCCCTGTATTTATATTGTTCCCTACTAGAGTTGAGCAGACACCTGGATGTTCGGGTTCGAGAAGTTCGGCCGAACTTCCCGGAAATGTTCGGGTTCGGGATCCGAACCCGATCCGAACTTCGTCCCGAACCCGAACCCCATTGAAGTCAATGGGGACCCGAACTTTTCGGCACTAAAAAGGCTGTAAAACAGCCCAGGAAAGGGCTAGAGGGCTGCAAAAGGCAGCAACATGTAGGTAAATCCCCTGCAAACAAATGTGGATAGGGAAATGAATAAAAATAAAAGTAAAATAAATTAAAATTAACCAATATCAATTGGAGAGAGGTCCCATAGCAGAGAATCAGGCTTCACGTCAGCCACCAGTGCAACAGTCCATTGTCATATATTTAGGCCCAGCACCCAGGCAGAGGAGAGAGGTCCCGTAACAGAGGATCTGGCTTCATGTCAGCAGAGAATCAGTCTGCATGTCATAGCAGAGAATCAGGCTTCACGTCAGCCACCACTGCAACAGTCCATTGGCATATATTTAGGCCCAGCACCCAGGCAGAGGAGAGAGGTCCCGTAACAGAGGATCTGGCTTCATGTCAGCAGAGAATCAGTCTGCATGTCATAGCAGAGAATCAGGCTTCACGTCAGCCACCACTGCAACAGTCCATTGGCATATATTTAGGCCCAGCACCCAGGCAGAGGAGAGAGGTCCCGTAACAGAGGATCTGGCTTCATGTCAGCAGAGAATCAGTCTGCATGTCATAGCAGAGAATCAGGCTTCACGTCAGCCACCACTGCAACAGTCCATTGTCAGATATTTAGGCCCAGCACCCAGGCAGAGGAGAGAGGTCCCGTAACAGAGAATCTGTCTTCATGTCAGCAGAGAATCAGTCTGCATGTCATAGGAGAGAATCAGGCTTCACGTCAGCCACCAGTGCAACAGTCCATTGTCAGATATTTAGGCCCAGCACCCAGGCAGAGGAGAGAGGTCCCGTAACAGAGGATCTGGCTTCATGTCAGCAGAGAATCAGTCTGCATGTCATAGCAGAGAATCAGGCTTCACGTCAGCCACCACTGCAACAGTCCATTGTCAGATATTTAGGCCCAGCACCCAGGCAGAGGAGAGAGGTCCCGTAACAGAGAATCTGGCTTCATGTCAGCAGAGAATCAGTCTGCATGTCATAGGAGAGAATCAGGCTTCACGTCAGCCACCAGTGCAACAGTCCATTGTCAGATATTTAGGCCCAGCACCCAGGCAGAGGAGAGAGGTCCCGTAACAGAGGATCTGGCTTCATGTCAGCAGAGAATCAGTCTGCATGTCATAGCAGAGAATCAGGCTTCACGTCAGCCACCACTGCAACAGTCCATTGTCAGATATTTAGGCCCAGCACCCAGGCAGAGGAGAGAGGTCCCGTAACAGAGAATCTGGCTTCATGTCAGCAGAGAATCAGTCTGCATGTCATAGCAGAGAATCAGGCTTCACGTCAGCCACCACTGCAACAGTCCATTGTCAGATATTTAGGCCCAGCACCCAGGCAGAGGAGAGAGGTCCCGTAACAGAGGATCTGGCTTCATGTCAGCAGAGAATCAGTCTGCATGTCATAGCAGAGAATCAGGCTTCACGTCAGCCACCACTGCAACAGTCCATTGTCAGATATTTAGGCCCAGCACCCAGGCAGAGGAGAGAGGTCCCGTAACAGAGAATCTGTCTTCATGTCAGCAGAGAATTAGTCTGCATGTCATAGCAGAGAATCAGGCTTCACGTCAGCCACCACTGCAACAGTCCATTGTCAGATATTTAGGCCCAGCACCCAGGCAGAGGAGAGAGGTCCCGTAACAGAGGATCTGGCTTCATGTCAGCAGAGAATTAGTCTGCATGTCATAGCAGAGAATCAGGCTTCACGTCACCCAACATTGGAACAGTCCATTGGCATATATTTAGGCCCCGGCACCCAGACAGAGGAAAGGTTCATTCAACTTTGGGTAGCCTCGCAATATAATGGTAAAATGAAAATAAAAATAGGATTGAATGAGGAAGTGCCCTGGAGTACAATAATATATGGTTAAGGGGAGGCAGTTAATGTCTAATCTGGACAAGGGACGGACAGATCCTGTGGGATCCATGCCTGGTTCATTTTTATGAACGTCAGCTTGTCCACATTGGCTGTAGACAGGCGGCTGCGTTTGTCTGTAATGACGCCCCCTGCCGTGCTGAATATGCGTTCAGACAAAACGCTGGCCGCCGGGCAGGCCAGCACCTCCAAGGCATAAAAGGCTAGCTCTGGCCACGTGGACAATTTAGAGACCCAGAAGTTGAATGGGGCCGAACCATCAGTCAGTATGTGGAGGGGTGTGCACACGTACTGTTCCACCATGTTAGTGAAATGTTGCCTCCTGCTAACACGTTGCGTATCAGGTGGTGGTGCAGTTAGCTGTGGCGTGTTGACAAAACTTTTCCACATCTCTGCCATGCTAACCCTGCCCTCAGAGGAGCTGGCCGTGACACAGCTGCCTTGGCGACCTCTTGCTCCTCCTCTGCCTTGGCCTTGGGCTTCCACTTGTTCCCCTGTGACATTTGGGAATGCTCTCAGTAGCGCGTCTACCAACGTGCGCTTGTACTCGCGCATCTTCCTATCACGCTCCAGTGCAGGAAGTAAGGTGGGCACATTGTCTTTGTAGCGTGGATCCAGCAGGGTGGCAACCCAGTAGTCCGCACACGTTAAAATGTGGGCAACTCTGCTGTCGTTGCGCAGGCACTGCAGCATGTAGTCGCTCATGTGTGCCAGGCTGCCCAGGGGTAAGGACAAGCTGTCCTCTGTGGGAAGCGTATCGTCATCGTCCTGCCTTTCCCCCCAGCCACGCACCAGTGATGGGCCCGAGCTGCGTTGGGTGCCACCCGCTGTGACCATGCTTCATCCTCATCCTCCTCCACCTCCTCCTCATCCTCATCCTCGTCCTCCAGTAGTGGGCCCTGGCTGGCCACATTTGTACCTGGCCTCTGCTGTTGCAAAAAACCTCCCTCTGAGTCACTTTGAAGAGACTGGCCTGAAAGTGCTAAAAATGACCCCTCTTCCTCCTCCTCCTCCTGGGCCACCTCCTCTTCCATCATCGCCCTAAGTGTTTTCTCAAGGAGACATAGAAGTGGTATTGTAACGCTGATAACGGCGTCATCGCCACTGGCCATGTTGGTGGAGTACTCGAAACAGCGCAACAGGGCACACAGGTCTCGCATGGAGGCCCAGTCATTGGTGGTGAAGTGGTGCTGTTCCGCAGTGCGACTGACCCGTGCGTGCTGCAGCTGAAACTCCACTATGGCCTGCTGCTGCTCGCACAGTCTGTCCAGCATGTGCAAGGTGGAGTTCCACCTGGTGGGCACGTCGCATATGAGGCGGTGAGCGGGAAGGCCGAAGTTACGCTGTAGCGCAGACAGGCGAGCAGCGGCAGGATGTGAACGCCGGAAGCGCGAACAGACGGCCCGCACTTTATGCAGCAGCTCTGACATGTCGGGGTAGTTGTGAATGAACTTCTGCACCACCAAATTCAGCACATGCGCCAGGCAAGGGATGTGCGTCAAACCGGCTAGTCCCAGAGCTGCAACGAGATTTCGCCCATTATCGCACACCACCAGGCCGGGCTTGAGGCTCACCGGCAGCAACCACTCGTCGGTCTGTTGTTCTATACCCCGCCACAACTCCTGTGCGGTGTGGGGCCTGTCCCCCAAACATATGAGTTTCAGAATGGCCTGCTGACGTTTACCCCGGGCTGTGCTGAAGTTGATGGTGAAGGTGTGTGGCTGACTGGATGAGCAGGTGGAAGAAGAGGAGGAGGAAGCCGAGAAGGAGGAGGTGGCAACAGGAGGCAAAGAATGTTGCCCTGCGATCCTTGGCGGCGGAAGGACGTGCGCCAAACAGCTCTCCGCCTGTGGCCCAGCTGCCACTACATTTACCCAGTGTGCAGTTAGGGAGATATAGCGTCCCTGGCTGTGCTTACTGGTCCACGTATCTGTGGTTAGGTGGACCTTGCTACAGATGGCGTTGCACAGTGCACACTTGATTTTATCGGATACTTGGTTGTGCAGGGAAGGCTTGGCTCTCTTGGAGAAGTAGTGGCGGCTGGGAACAACATACTGTGGGACAGCAAGCGACATGAGCTGTTTGAAGCTGTCTGTGTCCACCAGCCTAAATGACAGCATTTCATAGGCCAGTAGTTTAGAAATGCTGGCATTCAGGGCCAGGGATCGAGGGTGGCTAGGTGGGAATTTACGCTTTCTCTCAAATGTTTGTGAGATGGAGAGCTGAACGCTGCCGTGTGACATGGTTGAGATGCTTGGTGACGGAGGTGGTGGTGGTGTTGGTGGTACATCCCCTGTTTGCTGGGCGGCAGGTGCAAACGTTCCTCCAGAGGCCGAGGAAGAGGCCGAGGCGGCAGCAGCAGAAGAGGCCGAGGCGGCAGCAGCAGAAGAGGTAGCAGGGGGAGCCTGAGTGACTTCCTTGTTTTTAAGGTGTTTACTCCACTGCAGTTCATGCTTTGCATGCAGGTGCCTGGTCATGCAGGTTGTGCTAAGGTTCAGAACGTTAATGCCTCGCTTCAGGCTTTGATGGCACAGCGTGCAAACCACTCGGGTCTTGTAGTCAGCACATTGTTTGAAGAAGTGCCATGCCAGGGAACTCCTTGAAGCTGCCTTTGGGGTGCTCGGTCCCAGATGGCGGCGGTCAGTAGCAGGCGGAGTCTCTTGGCGGCGGGTGTTCTGCTTTTGCCCACTGCTCCCTCTTTTGCTACGCTGTTGGCTCGCTATCACCACTGCCTCTTCCTCCGAACTGTGAAAGTCAGTGGCACGACCTTCATTCCATGTGGGGTCTAGGACCTCATCGTCCCCTGCATCGTCTTCCACCCAGTCTTGATCCCTGACCTCCTGTTCAGTCTGCACACTGCAGAAAGACGCAGCAGTTGGCACCTGTGTTTCGTCATCATCAGAGACTTGCTGAGGTGGTATTCCCATGTCCTCATCATCAGGAAACATAAGTGGTTGTGCGTCAGTGCATTCTATGTCTTCCACCGCTGGGGAAGGGCTAGGTGGATGCCCTTGGGAAACCCTGCCAGCAGAGTCTTCAAACAGCATAAGAGACTGCTGCATAACTTGAGGCTCAGACAGTTTCCCTGATATGCATGGGGGTGATGTGACAGACTGATGGGGTTGGTTTTCAGGCGCCATCTGTGCGCTTTCTGCAGAAGACTGGGTGGGAGATAATGTGAACGTGCTGGATCCACTGTCGGCCACCCAATTGACTAATGCCTGTACCTGCTCAGGCCTTACCATCCTTAGAACGGCATTGAGCCCCACCATATATCGCTGTAAATTCTGGCGGCTACTGGGACCTGAGGTAGTTGGTACACTAGGACGTGTGGATGTGGCAGAACGGCCACGTCCTCTCCCAGCACCAGAGGGTCCACTAACACCACCACGACCATGTCCACGTCCGCGTCCCTTACTAGATGTTTTCCTCATTGTTATCGTTCACCACAACAGCAAAAATATTATTTGGCCCAATGTATTGTATTCAAATTCAGCTGAATATAAATTTGAGGCCTAGTATTTAGGCGCTGGGTGACAGGTATAGGTTTACTGACAGAATTAGACTTAGAAATGCACAGTAGCGTGTGTGTGAAGTTATTCAGAATGACCCTATCAGCACCTTGATTCTGATATACCCTTTTAGGGATGTATTTAAAGTAGGCCTGATACAGCAGAAACCACTAAATTATGAAATTGCTAAATTGGGAATTGTATTTCAACCCAGAACAAAAACTGTGCTTTGACGGACACTAAATAACTTGCCCAGCCACAACAGTACAGCAGTAACGACAGATTTAGCAGGATATAAATTTGAGGCCTAGTATTTAGGCGCTGGGTGACAGGTATAGGTTTACTGACAGAATTAGACTGGGATATGCACAGTAGCGTGTGTGTGAAGTTATTCAGAATGACCCTATGTGCACCTTGAATCTGATATACCCTTTTAGGGATAGATTTCAAATAGCTCTGATACAGCAGAAACCAATAAATTAGGAAATTGCTAAATTGGGAATTGTATTTCAACCCAGAACAAAAAATGTGCTTTGACGGACACTAAATAACTGTAACGCACCTAGTTGATCAGTTAGGATCTCAACTGCGGAAGCAATGGACATCCACTATTATCCCACCACCCTTGTGTTTGGCTGTGGGATTCGCGGTTACTCAGTATGTACCCCAGGCGTCACTCTCAGTCTTAGGCGGAGAGTTTGGGGTAGCAAAATCATTTACCGCTATCCATCCAATTAGTTTTACTGATGGCAAGGAGGGACTCCCAGAGTTACAGGAGTCACAAGTTAGTATAAGCTAGTGCAGAGTTCAGAGTTAGCATCTAGTATGCAATAGCTTGGGAGTTAGTATATAGCATGTCCTCAGTTTAGTATATAGTATGCCATAGGTTCAGAGTTAGTATAGCATGTCCACAGTTTGGTATATACTATGCAGTAGGTTCATGGTTAGTATAGCATGTCCACAGTTTGGTATATACTATGCAGTAGGTTCAGGGTTAGTATAGCATGTCCTCAGTTTAGTATATAGTATGCCATAGGTTCAGAGTTAGTGTAGCATGTCCACAGTTTGGTATATACTATGCAGTAGGTTCAGGGTTAGAATAGCATGTCCACAGTTTAGTATATACTATGCAGTAGGTTCAGAGTTAGTATAGCATGTCCACAGTTTAGTATATACTATGCAGTAGGTTCAGAGTTAGTATAGCATGTCCACGGTTTAGAGTTGAATTGGGAGTATCGCCTCACACTAGCAGTAACCACCCCACTCTGAGTTCCAGGACATTAATCAGAGCAGGTAACAGGCATATACTTGCGGTTAGTTGGTCCTGGCTAGAAGCCTGTGGCAAGAAGGTAGACAGTCCTTCACAATGTTGTTAAGTATCCAGGTTTGGATATGTGGACAGAGTCCTCAGATGCAATGGAGCTAGCAGGGTGCGCACTCCATTAGTGGAACACCCTGCTTAGCACCTGTCTACTATTTAAGGCCCGGGCGGTAAGTGGGCGGAGTCACAGAAGGCCTGGCGGCCACTGCGTTCCACGCTGGAGCGCAAGCCAGCGTAACAACACAGGCGGTCACTGCGTTCCACGCTGGAATGCAAGCCAGCGTATCATCGCAGACGGCCGGTGCGTTCCAACCTGGAGCGCAAGCCAGCGTATCGTCACAGGGAGCCGCTGCGGTCCAGGCTGTATTGTTACAATAACTTGCCCAGCTACAACAGTACAGCAGTAACGACAGATTTAGCAGGATATAAATTTGAGGCCTAGTATTTAGGCGCTGGGTGACAGGTATACATTTTACGGACAGAATTAGACTGGGATATGCACAGTAGCGTGTGTGTGAAGTTATTCAGAATGACCCTATGTGCACCTTGAATCTGATATACCCTTTTAGGGATGTATTTAAAGTAGGCCTGATACAGCAGAAACCACTAAATTAGGAAATTGCTAAATTGGGAATTGTATTTCAACCCAGAACAAAAAATGTGCTTTGACGGACACTAAATAACTTGCCCAGCCACAACAGTACAGCAGTAACGACAGATTTAGCTGGATATAAATTTGAGGCCTAGTATCTAGGCGCTGGGTGACAGGTATAGATTTACTGACAGAATTAGACTTGGAAATGCACAGTAGCGTGTGTGTGAAGTTATTCAGAATGACCCTATGTGCACCTTGAATCTGATATACCCTTTTAGGGATAAATTTATAGTAGGCCTGATACAGCAGAAACCACTAAATTAGGAAATTGCTAAATTGGGAATTGTATTTCAACCCAGAACAAAAAATGTGCTTTGACGGACACTAAATAACTTGCCCAGCCACAACAGTACAGCAGTAATGACAGATTTAGCTGGATATAAATTTGAGGCCTAGTATTTAGGCGCTGGGTGACAGGTATAGATTTACTGACAGAATTAGACTTGGAAATGCACAGTAGCGTGTGTGTGAAGTTATTCAGAATGACCCTATGTGCACCTTGAATCTGATATACCCTTTTAGGGATAGATTTCAAATAGCTCTGATACAGAAGAAACCAATAAATTAGGAAATTGCTAAATTGGGAATTGTATTTCAACCCAGAACAAAAACTGTGCTTTGACGGACACTAAATAACTTGCCCAGCCACAACAGTACAACAGTAACGACAGATTTAGCAGGATATAAATTTGAGGCCTAGTATTTAGGCGCTGGGTGACAGGTATAGGTTTACTGACAGAATTAGACTTGGAAATGCACAGTAGCGTGTGTGTGAAGTTATTCAGAATGACCCTATGTGCACCTTGAATCTGATATACCCTTTTAGGGATAGATTTCAAATAGCTCTGATACAGCAGAAACTAATAAATTAGGAAATTGCTAAATTGGGAATTGTATTTCAACCCAGAACAAAAAATGTGCTTTGACGGACACTAAATAACTTGCCCAGCCACAACAGTACAGCAGTAACGACAGATTTAGCAGGATATAAATTTGAGGCCTAGTATTTAGGCGCTGGGTGACAGGTATACGTTTTACGGACAGAATTAGACTGGGATATGCACAGTAGCGTGTGTGTGAAGTTATTCAGAATGACGCTATGTGCACCTTGAATCTGATATACCCTTTTAGGGATGTATTTAAAGTAGGCCTGATACAGCAGAAACCACTAAATTAGGAAATTGCTAAATTGGGAATTGTATTTCAACCCAGAACAAAAAATGTGCTTTGACGGACACCAAATAACTTGCCTAGCCACAACAGTACAGCAGTAACGACAGATTTAGCTGGATATAAATTTGAGGCCTAGTATTTAGGCGCTGGGTGACAGGTATAGATTTACTGACAGAATTAGACTTGGAAATGCACAGTAGCGTGTGTGTGACGTTATTCAGAATGACCCTATGTGCACCTTGAATATTATATACCCTTTTAGGGATAGATTTCAAATAGCTCTGATACAGCAGAAACCACTAAATTAGGAAATTGCTAAATTGGGAATTGTATTTCAACCCAGAACAAAAACTGTGCTTTGACGGACACTAAATAACTTGACCAGCCACACCAGTAACAACAGATTTAGCTGGATATAAACTTGAGGCCTAGTATTTAGGCGCTGGGTGACAGGTATACGTTTACTGACAGAATTAGACTGGGATATGGCCAAAAAATAACCACACTATTGCTGGTTAAATGCACTTGGTGTGACAGCTTGACCAACCACACTACTGAGGGTTAAATGCACTTGGTGACAGGCGCAACTTGCCCCTGATGTAGTATATGGCCAAAAAATAAACAGACTATTGCTGGTTAAATGCACTTGGTGTGACAGCTTGACCAACCACACTACTGAGGGTTAAATGCACTTGGTGACAGGCGCAGCTTGCCCCTGATGTAGTATATGGCCAAAAAATAAACAGACTATTGCTGGTTAAATGCACTTGGTGTGACAGCTTGACCAACCACACTACTGATGGTTAAATGCACTTGGTGACAGGCGCAGCTTGCCCCTGATGTAGTATATGGCCAAAAAATAAACAGACTATTGCTGGTTAAATGCAATTGGTGTGACAGCTTGACCAACCACAATACTGAGGGTTAAATGCACTTGGTGACAGGCGCAGCTTGCTCCTGATGTAGTATATGGCCAAAAAATAAACAGACTATTGCTGGTTAAATGCACTTGGTGTGACAGCTTGACCAACCACACTACTGAGGGTTAAATGCACTTGGTGACAGGCGCAGCTTGCCCCTGATGTAGTATATGGCCAAAAAATAAACAGACTATTGCTGGTTAAATGCACTTGGTGTGACAGCTTGACCAACCACACTACTGAGGGTTAAATGCACTTGGTGACAGGCGCAGCTTGCCCCTGATGTAGTATATGGCCAAAAAATAAACAGACTATTGCTGGTTAAATGCACTTGGTGACAGGCTCAGCTTGCCCCTAATATAGTATATGGCCAAAAAATAAACAGACTATTGCTGGTTAAATGCATTTGGTGTGACAGCTTCACCCTGATGTAGGATTTAGCCAAAAAACAACCACACCATTGAGGGTTAAATGCACTTGGTGACAGGCGCAGCTTGCCCCTGATGTAGTATATGGCCAAAAAATAACCAGACTATTGTTGGTTAAATGCACTTGGTGTGACAGCTTCACACTGATGTAGGAATTAGCCAAAAAACAACCACACCATTAAAGGTTAAATGCACTTGGTCGCAGCTTGTGCTGGCGCACCACAAGACACAAAATGGCCGCCGATCACCCCAGAAAAAAGTGACTGACAAACGGTCTGGGCAGCCTAAAAACAGTGAGCAATTGAGTATCAGCAGCTCAATGATCCACAGCTGCAGATCGATCAATTAATCAAGTCCTTTGGAGGAGTTAATCTGCCTAATCTCGCCCTACTGTCGCAGCCGCAACCTCTCCCTATGCTGATCAGAGCAGAGTGACGGGCGGCGCTATGTGACTCCAGCTTAAATAGAGGCTGGGTCACATGGTGCTCTGGCCAATCACAGCCATGCCAATAGTAGGCATTGCTGTGATGGCCTCTTGGGGCAAGTAGTATGACGCTTGTTGATTGGCTGCTTTGCAGCCTTTCAAAAAGCGCCAAGAAAGCGACGAACACCGAACCCGAACCCGGACTTTTACGAAAAGGTCCGGGTCCGTGTCACGGACACCCCAAAATTCGGTACGAACCCGAACTATACAGTTCGGGTTCGCTCATCCCTATTCCCTACCTCTAACAGTGAAGAACAATGGTGGAAGGAAACTTGGTGTAACTGTGTATGTCAAGTCTGAAGGACCTGCAAGTTTCTATTGGATAATAAGGGTCATGTGACTGTGAATGGCAGTTAGAATGTGAGTGAAGCTGCAAGTTCCTATTGGCAAACATTTTTTGGGGAATATCTCAGAAAACGGAACATCCTAGAGAGCTGAGACCCAATCTAAAACCTTTCCGGACACCTGATGTACCTATGTGCCAATTTGGTACAGATCGGTCCAGTCGTTTGGCAGTGCATAAAGAACAGACAGAAATTCATTATATATATATATATATATATATATATATACAGTACAGTCCAAAAGTTTGGACACACCTTCTCATTCAAAGAGTTTTCTTTATTCTCATGACTATGAAAATTGTAGCTCCACACTGAAGGCATCAAAACTATGAATTAACACATGTGGAATTATATACATAACAAAAAAGTGTGAAACAACTGAAAATATGTCATATTCTAGGTTCTTCAAAGTAGCCACCTTTTGCTTTGATTACTGCTTTGCACACTATTGGCATTCTCTTGATGAGCTTCAAGAGGTAGCCACCTGAAATGGTCTTCCAACAGTCTTGAAGGAGTTCCCAGAGATGCTTAGCACTTGTTTGCCCTTTTGCCTTCACTCTGCGGTCCAGCTCACCCCAAACCATCTTGATTGGGTTCAGGTCCGGTGACTGTGGAGGCCAGGTCATCTGGCGCAGCACCCCATCACTCTCCTTCATGGTAAAATAGCCCTTACACAGGCTGGAGGTGTGTTTGGGGTCATTGTCCTGTTGAAAAATAAATGATGGTCCAACTAAACGCAAACCGGATGGAATAGCACGCCACTGCAAGATGCTGTGGTAGCCATGCTGGTTCAGTATGCCTTCAATTTTGAATAAATCCCCAACAGTGTCACCAGCAAAGCACCCCTGTCATGGTCTTACCTTCTTGCCGTCCTCCTTCGTTTGACATGTGCTGGCGGCCATCTTGGTTTCTGGGTTTCTTGTAGCCTCCTACCCTGCGGCTTCTCCTTCCCACTGGGAGGAGCTGGATGCCTAGCTCATATATATAGGAGGTCTGTGGCTTCAGTTCCTTGCTTGGTCCTCCTGTGTTCACATGCTTCTAAGACTGCTGCTGCTTCTGGTTCCTGATCCTGGCCTCGTCTGACTACCCCGCTGGTTCCTGATCCTGGCTTCGTCTGACTACCCTGCTGGTTCCTGATCCAGGCTTCGTCTGACTACCCTTCTGGTTCCTGACCTCTGGCTACGCAAGACCCTGCTTCGGTTTAGCCATCCGTTTGGACTTTTGCTTACAGCTTGATTTCAATAAAGCCTTCTTATTTCCACTTATCTCTTGTTGTACGTCTGGTTCATGGTTCCATGACATTAGGACCAAGCCATGAATTCTGACGGTACAGGGCCATCCTCGCTACCTACGCTGGTTGCCAGACTTGATCAGCAGGATCACCTGTTGGGTCGGTTCGCTGTGGCGTTGCAAACCCTGCTTGAACGCACGGCTCATTTCGCTTCCGTTGCCGATGGGTCGGTTGTCGCTCCTGGGCCCGCTCCTACTGCCGCTCCGGTTGTTGCACCAGAGTCTACCCTGACACCTGTTGCTGCGCCTGCGGTGTCTCGGGGTATGACCGGTTCTGGCCCCCTTCCACAGCGCTTTGGGGGAGAGCCAACTCAGTGCCGAGGTTTCCTTAACCAGGTGGGCATTTATTTCGAGTTGCTGCCACATGCCTTTCCTACTGAGAGATCAAAGGTGGGCTTCTTGATCTCGCTGCTCTCGGACAAGGCCTTGGCCTGGGCCAGCCCTTTATGGGAGAACAACAATCCGGTGGTTGCCGAGTTTTCCGGTTTTGTTGCTTCTCTTCGGAAGGTATTCGATGTGCCGGCTCGTGCTGCCTCTGCTGCGAAGCTCCTTATGTCCATCAGACAGGGTTCACGATCCGTAGCTGAATACGCCATTGAGTTTCGTACCCTGGCAGCAGAGGTGGGCTGGAATAATGAGGCTCTGGTCGCTGCTTTCTCTCATGGTCTCTCGGATGCCTTGAAGGATGAGGTTGCAGCTAAGGACCTACCAGTGGAGCTCGAGTCTCTTATTTCTTTCCTGATTTTGATTGACACCAGACTCAGGGAGAGACCTTCCTTTAAGGAGAGCCTGCGGAGGTCTTTTAACAGATTGGCGCCTACGTTTGCTGTCCCACCCGTGCCTCCCTCTCCTCCCACGCCTCCTGGGGATGACTTGTCTGGGGGTGAACCCATGCAGCTGGGGTTTGCTCGCCTGTCCGAGGGGGAGAGGGTACTCCGGAGACGCGAGGGCCGATGCATGTACTGTGGTCTCGGTGGGCATTTTCGGTTCGCCGATCACGTGCCTTGTCCTTGGCTTACCCTGAAAGAAGCCCTAGATAGTGAGCACTAGTCCTCACCACTGACACCTAGGGTAACAACAGGGAAAGGACAAACAACACAAACAATCCCCAAAGGGAGACTACAAACAGGAGAGAAACGGAGAGCCAATAGCAACAGTTCCAACAGCTCCACAGAAACTCCACCTCCACCAGACCTCCGTCAGACTAGAAAATCTGGAAGGAAGGTCTATATCTGGCAACAAGGGAAGTAGAAAGAGAGAATATATAGTAGCTGGAAGTGGCTGACAAAGAAAAAAAAATGTGGAAAGAACGAATTAACCTGCTTGCGTTTACTTCCGATGCTGGCATCCACATTCTTTCTTCCGGACGGCAACCCCTCCAATGCAAGATATTCAAGGGAGCGATGGACAAAACGAGAATCAACAATTCTTGCCACTTGAAACTCCAAATTGCCATTGACAATAATTGGAGGGGGCGGAAACTGTGATTGTTCCAGAGGTGCAACATTCTTTTTGAGCGATTTATGAAATACACTATTAATTTTCAGTGTTTGACGCAGCTCCTGGCGAAATGCCACGGGGTTAATGACAGTGACTATTTTTATTAGGACCAATAAACCTAGGACCCAATTTCTAAGAGGGAACCTTTAACTTAATGTTTCTAGTCGACAACCACACATAGTCATTCGCCTGTAGTTCCGGACCTGGTGAACGTTTTTTCTTTTTTATCAGCCATACGTTCTTATCAGCCTCCCATATTTTTCAAATTGCTTTGAACCTTTCTTCATACAGAAGAGTGATGAAGTCAACCGTTCTTCTTCAGGGATCCCAAAAGGCGCCCCCTCGCTGAAAGTGCAAAATTGCAGATGAAAGCCATATGCACCAAAAAATGGTGACTTACCAATTGATCATAGGCATGCGCAGCCTATTTCATTAGGGCGTGCACCCTAAAGCACAAACACACACCACGTGAGTGTATGTATGTATTGTGGTAATGTGAACAGTGCTGGCAGGTGTGTTGTCCCATTTCAGATGGGTGAGACAAATGAAATCCAGAGAGTGGTAGTAGTCTCAGCAAAGCATAGTTTGCTGAGACATTTCTGTAAACATTTTCTGGGCTGGATTTTACTTGGACTGGTGGCTAGGCTTGGTGGAGGGAGTTCCAAGTCCACACCCTTCCAGTATGGGTTTTCCTTTCTACCTGAGGTGATCGCAGGTGAGGCCTGCTGTAATCAGGCTTGCATAAAGCGCCTCAGAGTAGGTCAGTCTGAGGAGGGAGAGCGAGACTGTTTTGTGAAGCAGAGGCTCTGTGTGTGGTCTCAGTCAGGAGGACTGAGGGGCCACAAGGCTTTGAATAGCCTGAGGTTTGGAGGACCTAGCGACACCTAAAGAACGAGGTTTGCATGCCCAGCGTTTGGAGGACTACTGGGCCACACTCCCCCAAAAGGTACTGGAGTTGCCACAGCCTTGAGGCTGCAGTATTGATGTTGGCTGAGGGAAGCCGCATATGTTGTCCATGTGTGAACTGAGCTCTATGAGTGAGGTAGGGACATATTTTGTTTAGGTAGCGCCTAGACGGGCAGGAGTTTATTTGTGTTTTAAGTTTTGGCGGTGCGGGAACCTCACCCCACCCAGTGATGTATAACTGGACTATCCTTTATAAGAAGACTGTCAAAATAAATGCACAGTTTGGACATGAAAATTCATTGTCTGGTGAGATATCTGTGAGTGTGACCCCCTGAAAAGAGACAATCCCTTACACTATGTATGTACATATATATATTATATACACATACACACATATATATAAGACAAAAATTGGACTGCACTCCAAAGGACTTTCCAATGAGCCAATATGCTATATTCACCCATCAAGTGGCACAGAGCGACGTTTCGGCTCATACATGAGCCTTTCTCAAGCATTGGTACAAAATAAACAGCAGACATATAAAGGTGTAACAATCAAAGTAATCAGTGAAATAACATAATTGATCATTAGAATAATAATATAGATAAAAAATATATCAAAATACATAAAAGGTCAATTATCATCACTAAAAGATAAAGTGACAAAGTGCATATTGTAAATCAGATACATTGTACAATACATTACATACACCATATAATGTGCATAATTGGATCCATCTGTATCGCATATATGTGCAATCAGTGCATACATGTAATCAATGTGATCATAAGTGGGAGGAGAGAACAAATTGATACCTGGATGAACGATGAAGCCCACACATACCGTCGCTCCAATTGGCACGTCTAAAGATTACCTCTGCGCATGTTCTGGCTGCACTACATCATCAAAGTAGGGCCGAATGGAGACACGAGTGTGCCACGAAGTCGCCAACCAATCACCAAAGCGGCGCAAGCGTGCACCACATTCCAAGCCCATTGGCTGACGGCTGGAGCCGGCGGCGCATGCGCTGCACCGACTCCCTTGTAAACAATGCCATACTAGGGAAGGGAACATTGCCAGACTTATTATAAACACATCACGGTAACCAAAGAATTATCACAATCGTCTTGCGCCTTATCAGAACAGTCACTATGGATAAATTCCAATCACAGGCAGGTTAGGCGAGCGACCATCTCTTCCAAGATGGATTACACAAGCCCATTCGGAGCCCCAATGGTGCCAACACGTCAGCGTCAGCCCCATTAAGGGTCCCCATCCTGCCCCATGTCGTGACAAAGAGGGTTCTCCTCTATCGGCTGTGACATAATTGGTCATTGGATGTGTGAAACTATAAAGAAAATACCATACTGATGACATCAGCACTTATACTGTCCAAGACAATATCTTATTAAAACGAAGAAGGAACACCCTCATGCAATGCAGGCAGGACACGCGAAAGGAACCTTATTAAAAAACAAATCCTCCTTCAAAGATGAGGTGTTAGAGTGAATAAAAACTGAATGCAATGATGTGGAGGTGCCTAATATTTTATTCAGAATAGAACATAAATCACGGAACTAAAGTTTAAACTGAGAAAATGTACCATTTTAAGGGAAAAATATGTTGAATCAGAATTTCATGGTGTCAACAAATCCCCAAAAAGTTGGGACAAGGCCATTTTCACCACTGTGTGGCATCTCCCCTTCTTCTTACAACACTCAACAGACGTCTGGGGACCGACGAAACCAGTTTCTCAAGTTTAGAAATAGGAATGCTTTCCCATTCTTGTCTAATACAGGCCTCTAACTGTTCAATCGTCTTGGGCCTTCTTTGTTGCACCTTCCTCTTTATGATGCGCCAAATGTTCTCTATAGGTGAAAGATCTGGACTGCAGACTGGCCATTTCAGTACCCAGATCTTTCTCCTACGCAGCCATGATGTTGTGATTGATGCAGAATGTGGTCTGGCATTATCTTGTTGAAAAATGCAGGGTCTTCCCTGAAAGAGATGACGTCTGGATGGGAGCATATGTTGTTCTAGAACCTGAATATATTGTTCTGCATTGATGGTGCCTTTCCAGACATGCAAGCTGCCCATGCCACACGCACTCATGCAACCCCATACCATCAGAGATGCAGGCTTCTGAACTGAGTGTTGATAACAACTTGGGTTGTCCTTGTCCTCTTTGGTCCGGATGACATGGCGTCCCAGATTTCCAAAAAGAACTTCGAATCGTGACTCGTCTGACCACAGAACAGTCTTCCATTTTGCCACACTCCATTTTAAATGATCCCTGGCCCAGTGAAAAAGCCTGAGCTTGTGGATCTTTCTTAGAAATGACTTCTTCTTTGCACTGTAGCGTTTCAGCTGGCAACGGCGGATGGCACGGCGGATTGTGTTCTCTGACAATGGTTTCTGGAAGTATTCCTGAGCCCATTCTGTGATTTCCTTTACAGTAGCATTCCTGTTTGTGGTGCAGTGTCGTTTAAGGGCCCAGAGATCACGGGCATCCAGTATGGTTTTACGGCCTTGACCCTTACGCACAGAGATTGTTCCAGATTCTCTGAATCTTCGGATGATGTTATGCACAGTTGATGATGATAGATGCAAAGTCTTTGCAATTTTTTGCTGGGTAACACCTTTCTGATATTGCTCCACTATCTTTCTGCGCAACATTGTGGGAATTGGTGATCCTCTACCCATCTTGGCTTCTGAGAGACACTGCCACTCTGAGAAGCTCTTTTTATACCCAATCATGTTGCCAATTAGTGTTAATTGGTCTTCCAGCTCTTCGTTATGCTCAAATTTACTTTTTACAGCCTCTTATTGCTACTTGTCCCAACTTTTGGGGGATTTGTTGACACTGTGAAAATTTGAATCAACGTATTTTTCCTTTAAAATGATACATTTACTCGGATTAAACGTTTGATCTGTCATCTACGTTCTATTACAAATAAAATATTGACATTTGCCATCTCCACATCATTGCATTCAGTTTTTATTCACGATTTGTTTAGTGTCCCAACTTTTTTGGAATCCGGTTTGTATATTTATTTTTAAAGCTTGCATAATGTCTACAAAACAAAAGCGTAGAGCAAGCAGTGAATCATGGCGAGATGACCATCGAGTGGGGCACGTTTTTTCAATGTAAGTGTGGACTCTGTAGAGAATGATGAAAGAATGTTCCATCTGCGTATGCTTTTCCTAAAAAAATATACAATTCCTGCACCACTTCAAAAAAACTATAAATTTCTTGTATGTTCCCAACAGCATCCTAAAGTACAATGTTCAGATTGTGAGCTGCACAATGTACATACAAGGCATTTTTTTTCTCTCTGTGCAATTCGAGCCTGCACACCTGAATACACCCCACTCATTGTCACTGCACCATCATACCCCTGGCCACAACATTTTGTTATATTGAGGCCGTTGCTCTCTATGCAAGAGACAATGTCACGTTCAAGGCCGGCAGCACTCTGGTCCTCAACGGCATGAAACCCTAGAAAAACCTCTTTGATCTCAACACTAGTGTCTGTGTTATTTCTGACACAATGATGTTCCGGACCTTATTTGAAAGTATGTGTATGATTTCATTTTGTATTCTAGGACTTAAGTATTTGACAGATATTTGGGGTAACTGGAGGAGTTGCTTTAAGGCTCCATTCAGACGTCCGTAACGTGTTTTGCGGATCCGCAAAACACGAACAGCAGCAATGTGCGTCGTCAGCATTTATAGAATATGCCTACTCTTGTTCGCAATTGCGGACAAGAATAGGACATGTTCTATTTTTTTTCGGGAATGGAATTGCGGACCCGGAAGTGCGGGTCCGCAATTCCGTGTCCGGGCAGCACACCGTGCTTCCTCATACAAATGAATGGGTCCGCAATTCCATTCCGCAAAATGCGGACCGAAATTGCGGACGTGTGAATTGACCCTAAAACAGGGTTATACTCCGCGAGCAGCTCTATAATGGAGAGAAAATTCCCATTGTTGACCTCGCCAATTTTTTCTTTACGACCGCGGAAGGCAAGATTAGCCATTGACATTGTAAATGTTACATTAACAATTCTATGTAATACTTGTCTCCAATCGTTTTTTTCCTGTCTAATTTGCTTTTCCACCATTAGGGTAATGCACATGGGCACAGCAGTTTAGGGAAAACTTTTAGGGATCGCTAGGAGGTGACCCTTTTCTCCCTAGCTTTTGGGCCTAGTCATTTGTTCTGTTTATTTTCCTGTGTTTTGTCATTTCCCGGCTTATCCTACCTCTGGTGACAACTACACAGGCTTCTATATGAGTTTTGGAAGACTCATGAACCTGAATTCTTGCAGAAAGCCTTTGCCATTTCTGGATTCCTTTTGCCCATGCAGGTTCAAATCCTGCCTTTTTACGGACCCCAAACAGCGAGCATGGTTCGCAGTATGCTACATTCAGTTTAGGTGAGTAGTATAGCCACATCACAGGGATCTTAAATGGGTTGTTCGGGTTCAGAGTTGAACCCGGACATACCCTTATTTTCACCCAGACAGCCCCCCTGAGGCTAGCATCAGAGCATCTCATTCACTCCCTTGCCCTGCGCTAAATCACGCAGGGCACAGGCTCTTTTGTTTTCAATAACACACTGCCGGGTGGTAACTTCCGCCTGGCAGTGTGTTCGGTGACGTCACCGGCTCTGAGGGGCGGGCTTTAGCTTGTTTTTGTAATTCGATAATAATATTTTTCAGAAAAGCAGCTTCTCTCTTTATCTCGTGAAAAAGGTCCTGGGGGTCGACACGGGCCATGAGCTATTATACATCTCTTTATATTTGAATTCATTATTGTGATAGGGTAATGTCCCCTATCAGTAACATGTTTCTCTCCCACAACAATACTTTTTATAGAAGCCTCTGTAGATTTCAACTATTCAAAACCATCACCTGATTTGGTGCTTTCTGTTGACTGCACTATTTCTTTAGTTGGTAGACTTGTGCTACTACCTTCGTCAGGGTTATCATCGCTCGCTATATCTAAAGTACTGGAGTAAGTGCACTTGCTGATTTCCACCTCTGTGACATGAACAGCACTTTCTACAGACATTTCACTTTCAGTGTTACTCTGTACAGGAGGAACACTAGCAGCTGTTGGAGTGGAAAAGTAGCTACTTATTTTTGGAAGTTTTCCAGTTCTCAAATTCTCTTCCCTTTTCTGTTTACGTTTCTGAGCACCACTCTTATGTTGATAGGATGACATACTTGGAAAAACTAGTTTTCTGTAAATAAAGTACAAAAAAACATAACCTAACATTACATGCTAATTATTCTTATAATTCCACCATAAACTACAGCCCTGAATACGCGTCCCCAGGTCCTCCATGTGTATCCCCACCCTCCCCTTTGGCTCCAACAATTTGTAGCATGGCCGAACAGACTGATGTACGCGGTCTAAAAGGAAGTGCTTGTTGCTCTCAGTGAGCACTTCCAGTCAGACCACGGTCTACTTTGCCAATGTACATGCAGTGACTAGCAAGAGGGGAGCATTGTGCCGTGTGGTCCCTTACTGTCGGTCACCTACCGACTGCTCATCCCCACCTGTTTTGGCTGTGCACCGGCCCTGAAGTTATGCAGGCCTACCGGGATTTCTGGCCCTGTGCATTGGTGTCACCGCCGCCAGCAAAAAGGTTTGTGCAACTTCCTGCTGGGGGCTGAGGGCTGGGGGCAGGCCCTCCCCAGGCAACAAATGGACGGGCCCCCCCTCGTGCACTAACTGTCGCATTAGTCCAATGAGGCCTGGTGGCGGCACGGCCGCCAATGTAAGTTCTAAAGAGATCACACATGGTTAGGGCTGCATCTAACAATTATATGAATAATCGATTAGTTGTCACTAATTTCATCGATTAATAGGGAAAAACACCAAACTGACAAAAAGGGGTTTATATGATTGTACTTGAAAAATTATGTACAAAAGCCATATTAAAACAATTTTAGGAGTTACATAATTATAAAAAAAATAGGAAAAAGGGGACTAAGTTTTATAGAGGGAGGGGCTTATTTACATTTTTAATAAAACTAGTCTGTATACCCTAGTATGTACACTCCTACTATACTACTATACATATGGGGGTATGTGCAGACTGGGAAGAGCATTGCATCATACTGTCTGTAGTACAGACTCTGTACTAAAGACACTAGGGTGCAATGCTTTGCACATACCCCCATGTGTATAGTAATGTGCAAAGGCCTGGGACACTGTGGCAATGCAGCAGTAACAGTGGTAGCATGAGCCCTGAGCAGGGCACATTATACAGCGGGTATCTGGCCTACCGACGGCAAGTGGGCTTAGCGTGGTACGGGTGAGGTCCTCCAGGGCAGGCTGAGGCTCCATAAGCGTACGCATGACGTAGCGCGTCAGGTGTGGGGGGGGGGGGGGCGCACTGGAGAGAGCAGCAGCGCCTGAATGGTGAGCGAAGGGTCAGAGGAGGGTGGGACTGTAAGTCAGGGGTCAGGCACTTAACCATAGGCGTGCGCAGCCTATTGCATTATGGTGTGCACCCTAAAGCACAAACACACACGCCGCGGGCGTGTGTGTATGTATGTACAGGGCTTTTTTCTCAGAGAAAAGGTGGTAGAACTCACCCCCCTCCCCTGGCCACGCCCCTACCCACCCCGAGGACTGCCCCCTAAAACTGCCTCTTTAGAGAACAGGGATGCAAGTAAAATTGCCAGTGACTGCTTACTTACAGTTTACAGTTCCCCCCCCTTGTCACTCATTTCCATTCCCCCCCTTGTCACTCTCATTTCCATCCTCCCCCCCCCTTCCTCCTGTCACCTCTAGTGTAGCGTGGCTGAGCTCTGTTTGGTCCGCGGTACAGGAGCATTTGTTTCCTGTACCCGGCCGGACTGAAAGGAAGTGCACACTAAGTGTACAGGAAACAAAAGCTCCTGTACCGTGGACCGAACATTAACAACAGCACAGAGCAGACACAGCAGGCGCAGGCAGGCTGCGCAGCACTGAGCCGGCGGCTGGAGATTCTTTAGAGCGGCAGGTGCTCAGCCGCTCAGGAGGCGCAGCATGAGAGGCGCCGCCGGCCGGTCGAACTTATATAACCAACTTTTTTTTTTACACCGCAACGGGCGCCCAATAGGTGGCGGAACGCCGTTCCAGGGCGTTCCGCCAGAAAAAAAGGCCTGTGTATGTATATATATTATATACTGTATAACACTATATACAAGATGATGATATACGGTAAAACATCTTCTTGTATATAGTGATATAGTGGACCACGCTGATGATATAACCTGGGTATCTCCTGTATATAATTATATATGTACAGCTGGTATAAGTTATACATCTTGTATATAGTGATATGGACCATGCTGGTATAACCTGGGTATCTCCTGTATATATTTATATATGTACAGCTGGTATAAGTTATACATCTTCTTATATATAGTGATATGGACCATGCTGGTATAACCTAGGTATCTCCTTAAATGATTATGTATGTACAGCTGGTATAAGTTATACATCATCTTGTATGTAGCGATAGTGATCAGGCTGGTATAACCTGGGTATCTCTGTATATAATTATATATGTATAGCTGGTATAAATGATACATCTTGTATATAGTAATATGGACCGTGCTGGTATAACCTGGGTATCTCCTTATAGAATTATATATGTACAGCTGGTATAAGTTAAACATCTTGTATATAGTGATATGGACCATGCTGGTATGACCTGGGCATCTCCTGTATATACAAACCGGATTCCAAAAAAGTTGGGACACTAAACAAATTGTGAATAAAAACTGAATGCAATGATGTGGAGATGGCAAATGCCAATATTTTATTTGTAATAGAACGTAGATGACAGATCAAACGTTTAATCTGAGTAAATGTATCATTTTAAAGGAAAAATATGTTGATTCAAATTTTCACGGTGTCAACAAATCCCAAAAAAGTTGGGACAAGTAGCAATAAGAGGCTGGAAAAAGTAAATTTGAGCATAACGAAGAGCTGGAAGACCAATTAACACTAATCAGGTCAATTGGCAACATGATTGGGTATAAAAAGAGCTTCTCAGAGTGGCAGTGTCTCTCAGAAGCCAAGATGGGTAGAGGATCACCAATTCCCACAATGTTGCGCAGAAAGATAGTGGAGCAATATCAGAAAGGTGTTACCCAGCAAAAAATTGCAAAGACTTTGCATCTATCATCATCAACTGTGCATAACATCATCCGAAGATTCAGAGAATCTGGAACAATCTCTGTGCGTAAGGGTCAAGGCCGTAAAACGATAATGGATGCCCGTGATCTCCGGGCCCTTAAACGACACTGCACCACAAACAGGAATGCTACTGTAAAGGAAATCACAGAATGGGCTCAGGAATACTTCCAGAAACCATTGTCAGTGAACACAATCTACCGTGCCATCCGCCGTTGCCAGCTGAAACTCTACAGTGCAAAGAAGAAGCCATTTCTAAGCAAGAGCCACAAGCTCAGGCATTTTCACTGCGCCAGGGATCATTTAAAATGGAGTGTGGCAAAATGGAAGACTGTTCTGTGGTCAGACGAGTCACGATTCAAAGTTCTTTTTGGAAATCTGGGACGCCATGTCATCCAGACCAAAGAGGACAAGGACAACCCAAGTTGTTATCAATGCTCAGTTCAGAAGCCTGCATCTCTGATGGTATGGGGTTCCATGAGTGCGTGTGGCATGGGCAGCTTGCATGTCTGGAAAGGCACCATCAATGCAGAAAAATATATTCAGGTTCTAGAACAACATATGCTCCCATCCAGACGTCATCTCTTTCAGGGAAGACCCTGCATTTTTCTACAAGATAATGCCAGACCACATTCTGCATCAATCACAACATCATGGCTGCGTAGGAGAAGGATCCGGGTACTGAAATGGCCAGTCTGCAGTCCAGATCTTTCACCTATAGAGAACATTTGGCGCATCATAAAGAGGAAGGTAGGAACTAGTGTTAGGGACCACTCATGAAGGCAACCTTGACGCGGTGAGTGGCTTATTACGCTTTGGCCAAAATGTACACCAATGCCTTATTCAACATCCAGCATAAAGGCAAGGCAGAGTGCTGGTTGCAGTGTGCGATTGCATTTTGTGTTTTTACATTTATATTTCTATTTCGCCATAGCAATCTGCACCTGCTAGGGGTTGTGCGGGCTGAAATTTTCCATATTTTTCTCTTTGTAGTACGTATTGGAGGCGTGGCGATCTCCAAGCAGTCAAGCACACCTGTCCAGAATCTGCCCCCTGGAGGCTGGTTTTAAAGTCAGTATAAAACTGAGTCTGCTTATACAGCACCTACCAGTAACCATTAGGTTCCAGGAGAAGTATAAAGTGGGCTCAGCATGCATGTGAGTACTTGCATCCCTGGATCCGATGAAAGCTGTAATGGCACCGGACGGGGTTAAAAGCAGAGTGTGCTTGGCGTGCATGCTGTACCTGCGCTCCCTGGACTTTATGTGGCTGTCATGGCCCATAAAAGGTAGGAACTAGTGTTAGGGACCACTCATGAAGGCAACCTTGACGCGGTGAGTGGCTTATTACGCTTTGGCCAAAATGTACACCAATGCCTTATTCAACATCCAGCATAAAGGCAAGGCAGAGTGCTGGTTGCAGTGTGCGATTGCATTTTGTGTTTTTACATAAAGAGGAAGGTGCAACAAAGAAGGCCCAAGACGATTGAACAGTTAGAGGCCTGTATTAGACAAGAATGGGAGAGCATTCCTATTTCTAAACTTGAGAAACTGGTCTCCTCGGTCCCCAGACGTCTGTTGAGTGTTGTAAGAAGGGGAGATGCCACACAGTGGTGAAAATGGCCTTGTCCCAACTTTTTGGGGATTTGTTGACACCATAAAATTCAGATTCAACATATTTTTCCCTTTAAATGGTACATTTTCTCAGTTTAAACTTTTGTTCCGTGATTTATGTTCTATTCTGAATAAAATATTAGAAGTTGGCACCTCCACATCATTGCATTCAGTTTTTATTCACGATTTGTATAGTGTCCCAACTTTTTGGGAATCTGGTTTGTAATTATATTTGTGGTCACGGCTACCTGTGTGATGAAGGCAACTAGAGACGTGACAATCAACCTGCCTAACTAACCAGATCTAAGCGGCTTGAATTGTGTCATAACCGCAGCATAGGAGGGGCACCTAAAAGAGGGCAAAACACCACAACCCAATGATTAGCAGTACTTTATTACAAACCAACACTACATGACCAAATCCTCAAATGCAAGCAACATCTCTTGATTGGGCTGAGGTATATACCTATTAAAACACGAAGAGAGCCAACGACCTAGTTTGCGGATAATATGGGCCGGCACTTTGTTGTGACACAACACGGTTGCTGGGTTCAACGCTAAATTGGACACCAGCATATGGACAAGATATACAAACTGAGAGCTGGTGAGTGGTGCTGTTGGAAATGGCAAAAAAGGACTGTCTGGGTCTCGGTCTGCTAAGGCTGTCAGTAACTGTTGAAAAACCTGAACCGGGCACCATGAATGAGATGTCGGAAAGAAAATTACCTGAGTGGGGGGTCCTGTCTGAGATGTCTTGGTGATGGGTAAGGACAGTGTGTAACCGTCAGGGCTCAGGCTAAACTGGTTGAGGCTGACAAACCTGCTATTGGTGGAAGTGCACATGAACTCGCCCGGCCTCATGAACCCGTAGAATGCTAAGTAGATGGCGGCTTTAAGCACTAAACTAGGGAGTACAACGAAAGGGGCTCTATCCAACATGTCAGACAAGTCCTGAAAGATCTTACCAGTGATGGCCTGTCTGCGAGGCCGGCCTTCTGTACGACATTTACCCAAACCTCTCAAGGTGGCCTTGATAACATGAGCAGAAAACAGGGAACCCCGCTCCGGATGACTTATGGAGGAGAAATGTTGTACCCCAGCCAGCTAGGATCGAACAGTGTTGTGGGACAACTTGAATTCCGAGTAGCTGTATCCTATGAATGCCAAAATATAATATATAAAGTTCTTTGTGAGAGGTACATACCATATGCGAATAAAAGGTTAAGGAACAAAAAAAAAACAATGTGGATAAATAGAACTGTAAAGAAAGCAATAAATGACATAAATCATATAAATCACTAAAACGGAAGCACTGAAAAACTATGAGGAAAAAAATAGAACATACAAAAAACAAATAAAAGCGGCCAAACTAGAGACCGAGAGATTAATTGCCAAAGAGAGTAAAACTAACCCTAAAATGTTCTTCAATTATATAAATGTTAAAAAGTATAAATCTGAAGGTGTCGGTCCTTTAAAGAGTAATGAGAGGGGAGTCGCAGAGAGCGACGAGGAGAAAGCAAAGCTGTTAAATATTTTTTTCTCCAATGTATTCGCTGAGGAAAATAAACTGTCAGTTGACATGCAGAATGTAAAATTCCCCATTAAAAAAGTGTCCTGTCTGACCCAGGTAGAAGCACATCATCTACTTAAAAAGATTAAAATAGACAAATCGCCAGGACCGGATGGCATACACCCCCGTATCCTAAGGGATATGAGTAATGTCATAGCCAGACCCTTATTTATGATATTTGCAGACTCTGTACTGACAGGGAATGTCCCACAGGATTGGCACATGGCAAATGTGGTGCCAATATTCAAAAAGGGTCCAAAAACAGAGCCTGGAAACTATAGGCCAGTAAGTTTAACATCTGTTGTGGGTAAACAGTTTGAAGGTTTTCTGAGAGATGCTATGTTAGAGCATCTTAACGGAAATAAGCAAATACTGCCATATCAGCATGGCTTCGTGAGGGATCGGTCATGCCAAACTAATTTAATCAGTTTCTATAAGGAGGTAAGTTCTAGACTTGACAGCGGCGAATCAATGTATGTCGTATATCTGGACTTCTCCAAAGCATTTGACACTGTACCACATAAAAGGTTAGTATATAAATTGAGAATGCTCGGACTGGGAGAAAACGTCTGTAAGTAACTGGCTCAATGATAGAAAACAGAGGGTGGTTATTAATGGTAAATACTCAGATTGGGTCACTGTCACTAGTGGAGTACCTCAGTATTGGGCCCTATTCTCTTCAATATATTTATTAATGATCTTGTAGAAGGCTTGCATAGTAAAATATCAATTTTCGCAGATGACACTAAACTGTGTAAAGTAATTAACACTGAAGAGGACAGTATACTACTACAGAGCGATCTGGATAGATTGGAGGCTTGGGCAGATAAGGTTTAACACTGACAAATGTAAAGTTATGCACATGGGAAGGAATAATGTCACCGTACATACTAAATGTTAAAACACTCTGTAACACTGACATGGAAAAGGACCTAGGAATTTTAATAAACAGCAAACTAAGCTACAAAAAACAGTACTCAGGCAGCTGCTGCCAAGGCCAATAAGATAATGGGTTGCATCAGAAGGGGCATAGATGCCTGTGATAAGAACATAGTCCTACCACTTTACAAATCGCCACACATGGAGTACTGTGTACAGTTCTGGGCTCCTGTAAACAAGGCAGACATAGCAGAGCTGGAGGGGGCCAAAGGAGGGCAACTAAAGTAATAACTGGAATGGGGCAACTACAGTACCCTGAATGATTATCAAAATTAGGGTTATTCACTTTAGAAAAAAGACGACTGAGGGGAGATCTAATTAATATGTATAAATATATCAGGGGTCAGTACAGAGATCTCTCCCATCATCTATTTATCCCCAGGACTGTGACTGTGACGAGGGGACATCCTCTACGTCAGGAAAGGTTTGTACACAAACATAGAAGAGGATTCTTTACGGTAAGCAGTGAGACAATGAAACTCTCTGCCTGAGGAGGTGGTGATGGTGAGTACAATAAAGGAATTCAAGAGGGGTCTGGATGTATTTCTGGAGTGTAATAATATTACAGGATATAGCTACTAGAGAGGTGTCGTTGATCCAGGGAGTTAGTCTGATTGCCTGATCGGAGTCGGGAAGGAATTTTTTATTCCCCCTGGGGAAAATTGGCTTCTACCTCACAGAATTTTTTGCCTTCCTCTGGATCAACTTGCAGCATAACAGGCCAAACTGGATGGACAAATGTCTTTTTTCGGCCTTATGTACTATATTACTATGTTACTATAAAGCTAGTATTTCCCTGGGGGTATCTCTCCTGAAACCTGCCGAACATATCCCAACCTGTGTTGTAACTCCTAGCCGTGTTAGATGACAGTGACCTAGCTACCAGGCTGTGTGCAGTAACCAGATGGTTTGCTAGTCCAGAACTAACGCTGAGTAAGGAGGAATCGAGGCCCCTATGACGTCCATGACGCTTCTAGCATGACCTGTTAAAAGAGGGAGAAGTTAGCCCGTGACAACGCATCAGCTGCCATGTTCTGTGTACCTTGGACATGGGAAAAACAGTAGTGAAAGTTGTATTATAACGAGAGCTGCGCTAAACGCAGGGCCGGCCTTTGGGGTGTGCGGGCTGTGCGGCCGCACAGGGCGCCATAGCAACAGGGGCGCCGGGCGGCCGACAGCCCGCAATGTAATATGGGCAGGCGAGGCGGCACTTATGTTTTCTCCCCCCCCCCCTCCTCCTATATTCAGCAGGGGGCGCCCGGCGCCCGTTGCGGTTTAAAAAAAAAAAAGTTACTTATATAAGTTGGGGGCGGCTGGCGGCGCCCCTCATTCTGCGCCGCCTGAGTGGCTGAGGCTGAGCGCTTGCCGCTCTAAAGAATCCTGCGCCTGTTAATGTAGCGTGGCCGAGCTCTGTTAGGTCCGCGGTACAGGAGCTTTTGTTTCCTGTACCCGGCCGGACTGACAGGAAGTGCTCACTTAGTGTGCACTTCCTTTCAGTCCGGCCGGGTACAGGAAACAAATGCTCCTGTACCGCGGACCTAACAGAGCTCGGCCACGCTACACTAGAGGTGGAGGTGGGAGTAGAAAGAGAGTGACAAGGGGGGAGGGGGGAGGAAAGAAAGAGAGTGACAAGGGGGGAGGAAAGAAAGAGAGTGACAAGGGGGGAGGGGGGAGGAAAGAAAGAGAGTGACAAGGGGGGAGGAAAGAAAGAGAGTGACAAGGGGGGAGGGGGGAGGAAAGAAAGAGAGTGACATGGGGGGGGGAAAGAAAGAGAGTGACATGGGGGGGGGAAATAATGAGAGTGATGGGGGGGGAAATAATGAGAGTGATGGGGGGGGAAATAATGAGAGTGATGGGGGGGGGGGAAATAATGAGAGTGATGGGGGGGGGGAATAATGAGTGATGGGGGGGGGAATAATGAGTGATGGGGGGGGGGGAATAATGAGTGATGGGGGGGGGGGGGATAATGAGTGATGGGGGGGGAATAATGAGTGATGGGGGGGGGAATAATGAGTGATGGGGGGGGGAATAATGAGTGATGGGGGGGGGGAATAATGAGTGATGGGGGGGGGAATAATGAGTGATGGGGGGGGGAATAATGAGTGATGGGGGGGGGGGAATAATGAGTGATGGGGGGGGGGAATAATGAGTGATGGGGGGGGGGAATAATGAGTGATGGGGGGGGGAAATAATGAGTGATGGGGGGGGGAATAATGAGTGATGGGGGGGGAAATAATGAGTGATGGGGGGGGAAATAATGAGTGATGGGGGGGGGAAATAATGAGAGTGATGGGGGGGGAATAATGAGAGTGATGGGGGGGGGAAATAATGAGAGTGATGGGGGGGGGAATAATGAGCGTGACAAGGGAGGGCGGGTGGAATAATGAGAGTGACAAGGGAGAGGGGGGATAATGAGAGTGACAAGGGAGAGGGGGGATAATGAGAGTGACAAGGGAAGGGGCGGGGGGGAAAGAGTGACAAGAGAGGGAGGGGGGGGGAAGAGAGTGACAATGGAGTCCCCAGAGCCAGACTGCAGCCAGAGTCCAGATCATCTTATTGTCCTGGTGGTAAGTAGACAATGCAATATGTTTATTATTTAATTGTTTAGTTATTAATACTACATTGGAAACGAATTTTCTCAGCTGGACACCGGCCGACACTGCGCATGCGCTGGGAGCCTCACCAGCGGTTAGGGTAGGGAAAAAGCACTGGCCCGTACGTAATTTTTCCCTTCCCTAACCGCTGGTGAGGCTCCCGATGCATGCGCAGTGTCGGCCGGTGTTCAGCTGAGAACATCCATCCGATCACTGCGCCTGCGCATTGGCCCATAGTTTTTCCCTACCCTAACCGCCGGCGAGGCTCCTGGCGCATGCGCACTCTGCTGTGAAATTTCCCTAACCTGTCGTTGTGCGCCTGCGCGGCACACCTCCTCACGTCATGTCCGGTGCGACCGGAAGTGACGAGGGTAGGGAAATCTCACGAACTAGGGAAGTATAACATTACACCGGCCTTTGGGGTGTGAGGGCTGGTAACTACTTGGTTGGATAGTCAGCCAGCCTATGCCATGATGCCAGCAACAAGCAGTGTTTTTTTTTTTTTGGGGGGGGGGGGGGGCGCCACAAGGTTATCTCGCACAGGGCGCCTGAACACCTAAGGCCGGCCCTGGCTAAACGTCTCATGAAAGACGTGTGGGGTGTAAGATCCTCACCTGCTTTGCACTCCAGGGGAACCAAGAGGGGTCCTCGTGGAGTTGCGGGACAGGTTATGCGTGTTATCTCTGATGCACCAGCGCTGACCCCTTTGCGAGCCAGTGCGGAGATGCGTTCGCGTGGACATCGGAGGGGAGGACCGTCGGAGTCCCGGGGACAGAGTGGCCAGGCGAGTGACAAGACGCCGCGGCCAGGGTTGTCTCCGGTGTCTCCTGCGACTTCTGTTTCCGCATCTGGGTCCACACGCTCGCATACTCGCGCTGAGTCAATCATGCGTCCGTGCGTACGCACGAGGGCAGGTTCGCAAAGGGATACACGGTCGCGAGTACGCGCTTCTTATGCACTTCGTTGACCAGTGGCGCATATTATACTGACTCACAAGAGCAAAGTGGATTAGGGAGCCAGCCATGGGTTAATCAACTTGTGATTGCCTTATGCCTTGTACTCAGGTGCAGGGCAATTTGTTCACCTATGGTAGTGGACACTTGGCACCCTGGGATTGGTCAGCAGGCATTTAAAAGGAGGTCTCTCAGGGTGATCAGTGCCCACTGTTATTTTCCCTCAACCAGGTATAGGTCACAACTCCTAGTGACTGAAGACTGCCAGGAACTTTGTCCTTTCAGCGGACCCAAGATCTGGAGTGACTCGACTGCCAAGTGCACAGCATCATTCAGCACTGGTTGGGACTATTCCTGGAATCTCCTTGCCTGGTTTTTTGTTATTATTCCTTGTTACCAGCAAGTGTCCTGGACGTTTATGTTTCTGGTGAATAAACACCTTTTTGCTTTCATCACTGGTCTGTTTGTTGGTGCCTTGCATTACAGAACAGTGGGCCCAACTAACAGTTGCCATGGACAAGATCCAGCAGCAGCTGAATGAATTAACGGGAGCCGTTAACCTGCTGTTCCAACGACGCCCAAATATACCAGCAGCCGCTGCAGCGCAAATCCAAGAGCAACTGACAACTGTGATGGAGGAGGTTCAGCAGCTTATCCAGGGTGCCTCAGCACTACCCGTCACTATCGCAAGGCATCAAACAGAACCTAAGATCCCTCTGCCTGACCCCTTCACAGGAGAGCGACAGGAGTTCTTAAACTTCAGGGACTCCTGTCTCCTTTATTTCCAGTTACGACCGATGGCTTCTGGCACTCTCAGGCAGAGAATTGGGATTGTAATGTCACTGCTACGTGGAGACCCCCAACGTTGGGCATTTAACTTGCCTCAAGACCATACAGCTTTTTCGTCAGTGGATGCCTTCTTCGAGGCATCCACTCCCGGATCGTACTCGCACCGCAGAGACCAATCTTGAGCATATTCAACAAGGCTGCCGCCCAGCTGAAGAATACGCTGCAGAATTCAGGCGATGGGCAGCTTTCACCACCTGGGGCGACGCAGCCCTACGCCATCGCTTCCGTTTGGGACTTTCGGATGCGGTCCGGGATCTTCTTTTGGCCTTGCCTACCCCCTTCTCGTTGGAAATGGCTATCTCTCAGGCAATCGATGCCGACAGGCGAATCCGTGAGAGGCGAGTGGAACGGTCGTCTCGGTTTTCATCCTCTCGACCACATCCAGGGCCTCTAAAATCGGCCGAAGAGCCAATGGAGGTTGGATCCTCCCATCTCACACAGGCAGAACGAGCTCGTCGCCAACAGAAAGGCCTGTGCCTATTTTGCGGGAAGTCTGGACACCTCGTTAAAACCTGTCCCCTCCTGCCGGCGGGAAACGAATAAACCTAGGGGGCATAGAGGAGAACCCCCTAGGTGCTATTATCCCTCCTCCAAGCCGGGTGATGGTATCCATATCCTTACGGTGGCAAGACAAGGTCCATGAGTTGTCAGCACTAATCGATTCTGGGGCCGCTGGGAATTTTGTGGACTCAACCTTGGTTCGTCGACTTGGCATCCCGTTGATCCAGCCGAAAACCACCATGTCAGTGACCGCGATTGATGGTTCCCCTCTTCAAGATGGTCGTGCAGTGTGGATGACCCCGGGAATACAGGTAACGGTGGGGGCTGATCATCGGGAGACCTTAAGCCTTTTTGTCCTTGACATGCCATCCACTCCCGTGATTTTGGGTCTCCCTTGGTTAAGGCTCCATAATCCAGTAGTGGACTGGCGCTCGGGTCTTATCTGTCAGTGGAGTACGGAATGCCTTACTAAGTGCATTCGTCCCGACCTGTCACTAGCCTCCATGGAAGCATTAAGTACTTTACCACAGCAGTATCATAATTTCCGAGATGTGTTCAGTCCTCAGGGGGCTGATGTATTACCTCCCCACAGGTCATATAATTGTCCTATAGACCTGTTGCCAGGCACCATGCCACCACGAGGGCATCTTTATAATCTCACTGGGCCTGAGGTTCAGGCTCAGCGGGAGTATATTAAAGAGAACCTTGAGAAGAATTTCATTCGTCCATCCACTTCCCCTGCTGGAGCTGGATTCTTCTTTGTGGAGAAGAAGGATGGAGGCTTGAGACCTTGCATCGATTATCGTGCCCTTAATCGGATTACGGTGAAGAATCGGTATCCACTGCCTCTGATTGATGATCTGTTTTCTCAGGTGGCAGGGGCCCGAGTCTTCATCAAACTCGATTTAAGGGGTGCTTATAATTTAGTTCGCATTAGAGAGGGTGACGAATGGAAGACCGCATTTAATACCAGAGACGGGCATTACGAGTATCTCGTGATGCCTTTCGGTCTCTGTAATGCTCCCGCGGTCTTCCAGGAGTTCATCAACGATGTTCTCAGAGATTTCTTGGATAGATGTGTTGTTGTCTATCTAGATGACATACTAATCTACTCCTCGGATCTGGTCTCTCATCGGAGACACGTGTGTCAGGTTTTCCAGAAGCTGAGGGAGAACCGCCTCTATGCCAAACTTGAGAAGTGTCTGTTTGAGGTGAAGGAGTTGCCTTTCCTGGGGTACATTATCTCAGAAAAGGGATTGGCTATGGACCCATCCAAACTTTCTGCTGTCTTGGATTGGCCTCAACCTAAGGATCTTAAGGGGTTGCAGCGTTTCTTAGGCTTTGCCAACTTCTACCGCAAGTTTATTAAGAATTTTTCTGCGATAGTAGTACCTCTCACCAACCTCACTAAGAAGGGAGCTAATCCTTCTAAGTGGACGAGAGAGGCAGTCAGAGCCTTTGAGACGCTGAAACAGGCCTTTTGCACGGCACCAATTGTTACTCATCCAGACACCTCCAGACCATTTGTTCTCGAGGTCGATGCCTCAGAGGTCGGCGTAGGGGCAGTTCTCTCACAGTATTCTGGGGACCCCGAGAGGTTACATCCCTGTGCCTTCTTCTCTCGGAAGCTCTCTCCAGCCAAGTGTAATTATGATATCGGCAATAGAGAGCTTCTGGGAGTAAGATTGGCTTTTCAAGAGTGGAGACATTGGCTAGAGGGTGCAGAACATCCCATCACGGTTTACACTGACCACAAAAATTTGGAGTATCTAGAGAGTGCCAAAAGACTCAACTCCCGACAAGCCAGGTGGGCATTGTTTTTCACCCGCTTCAATTTCCGCCTCACTTATAAACCAGGTTCCAAAAACGTGAAGGCAGATGCCCTGTCCCGCTGCTTCCCTGAGCCTGCTTCCGTCCTGGACTCTGAGCCAGAAACCATTCTCCCAACCAAATGTTTTCTTGCTGCCCTGGGGGCCGCAGAAGTAATGGAGGACTTGTCCTCTCTTCTTGATCCCTCACAGGCAGAGAGTCCACCTGACAAACCCGAGGGTCGATAGTTCGTACCCATTAACCTTCGATTGGAGGTCATCCGACAGCTTCATGACTCAAAGTCTGCCGGGCATTTGGGTGTTAAAAAAACACTTGCCCTTGTTAAACATCACGTGTGGTGGCCCAACATGTCCGTGGATGTTAAGGCCTATATCAAGGCATGTACTGTTTGCGCCAGATGTAAACCGTCTCGGTCTGCCCCTTCTGGGACTTTACTCCCACTGCCTATTCCCCAGGCTCCATGGACTCACATTTCCATGGATTTCATCACAGATTTGCCAAGGTCCTCTGGAAGTACGGTAATCTGGGTAGTGGTGGACCGTTTTAGTAAAATGGCCCATTTTATCCCACTCCCTGGATTGCCCTCGGCCAGAGAATTGGCAGATCTGTTCTTGAATCATGTCTTTCGATTACACGGAGCGACGGATGACATTGTTTCAGACAGAGGAGTGCAATTCATCTCCCGCTTCTGGCGTTCTTTCTGCTCCCGATTGGGTATTAATTTGTCTTTTTCTTCTGGTTTTCACCCAGAGACCAACGGTCAGACGGAAAGGACTAACCAGACCCTGGAGCAATATCTCCGGTGCTTCGTGTCAGACTGCCAGGAGGAATGGGCAGCGTATCTACCCTTTGCGGAGGTGGCTTATAATAACTCTGAGCATGCTTCCACTAAGATGTCTCCGTTCAGGTGCGTGGGGGGCAGGGATCCAAGACTCTCTTCTTTGGCCGGACCCTCCACTGACTCACCGGTGGTGGATCAGTGGTTCAAGGATAGGCGTCCCATTTGGTCGTCGGCCCAGCGGAATCTCCGCAGTGCGGTGGCGCAACAGAAGAAATTTGCTGATCGTCATCGCACCGTAGAGCAAAAGTTTAAGGTGGGAGATCAGGTGTGGGTCTCCACCCGGAACATTCCGCTGCGTCAGCCATCTTCCAAGTTGGGTCCTCGATTCATTGGCCCATACCCAGTGACACAAAAGATCAACCGAGTTACGTACAAGGTTGCTCTTCCACCGTCGATCCGAGGAGTGAACACCTTTCATGTTTCACTTCTCAAATCGGCAGCCGACTCCGCTCCCTTCATTCAGACCCCATCCCCGCTGGAGGTCCAAGGGGTACCGGAGTTCGAAGTGAACAGAATTTTGGACTCTCGTTTTGTCCAAAGGTCTCTTCAATACTTGGTGGACTGGAAGGGTTTTGGTCCAGAGGAGAGATGTTGGATACCTGCTCGCCAGGTGCATGCGGATGAGTTGGTGGCAGCCTTTCACCGGGATAATCCGGGGAAAGCTTGCTTGGAGTCTTCAGAGCCGCCTCCTCGAGGGGGGGGGGGGTAATGTAAGATCCTCACCTGCTTTGCACTCCAGGGGAACCAAGAGGGGTCCTCGTGGAGTTGCGGGACAGGTTATGCGTGTCTCTGATGCACCAGCGCTGACCCCTTTGCGAGGCAGTGCGGAGATGCGTTCGCGTGGACATCGGAGGGGAGGACCGTCGGAGTCCCGGGGACAGAGTGGCCAGGCGAGTGACAAGACGCCGCGGCCAGGGTTGTCTCCGGTGTCTCCTGCGACTTCCGTTTCCGCATCTGGGTCCACGCGCTCGCATACTCGCGCTGAGTCAATCATGCGTCTGTGCGTACGCACGAGGGCAGGTTCGCAAAGGGATACACGGTCGCGAGTACGCGCTTCTTATGCACTTCGTCGAACAGTGGCTTATATTATACTGACTCACAAGAGCAAAGTGGATTAGGGAGCCAGCCATGGGTTAATCAACTTGTGATTGCCTTAGGCCTTGTACTCAGGTGCAGGGCAATTTGTTCACCTATGGTAGTGGACACTTGGCACCCTGGGATTGGTCAGCAGGCATTTAAAAGGAGGTCTCTCAGGGTGATCAGTGCCCACTGTTATTTTCCCTCAACCAGGTATAGGTCACAACTCCTAGTGACTGAAGACTGCCAGGAACTTTGTCCTTACAGCGGACCCAAGATCTGGAGTGACTCGACTGCCAAGTGCACAGCATCATTCAGCACTGGTTGGGACTATTCCTGGAATCTCCTTGCCTGGTTTTTTGTTATTATTCCTTGTTACCAGCAAGTGTCCTGGACGTTTATGTTTCTGGTGAATAAACACCTTTTTGCTTTCATCACTGGTCTGTTTGTTGGTGCCTTGCATTACATGGGGATTTAGATCTACCTTTTGTTAAAATGTCCACTGTAGCCGAATTATCTGAAATGAACACAACAGTGGAATTGGCCCATGAGCTACCCCAAATGTACTATGGGGTACAGTTCAAAGAAGGCTGAAGTATGTAGAAAACACAGGATCTGTCTAACTTCTGCGGGCCATGTCCCAGCCATCTAGGGGGTGCCAAAAATGGCTGCAATACCAGTGCCATCAGAAGCATCAGAAAAGACCATGGGAGACGAACTAGAAGCAGCGGGGATGAGAAAAGAAATCCCGTTCCACTGACTCAGGAACTGGTCCCACATGAGTAGATCTGCCACTGCCTGGCCATCTAGCTGTACTGGGCTATCCTGATGTGGTGCTGCGGGAAGAAGAACCAACAGACGGGAAATTAATGACCTACCCTATGGAATAATATGCATAGCAAAGTTTAACATTCCCAATAACGACTAAGTCCGCCTTCGTCGCCACCCTCACTTCTGTGAACTTGTGGATGACTTCCTTTAATCCTCACCAGTTTGTCTTCAGGCAGTCTGGCTAACATGTTCCCCGAATCTAGCACGATGCCCAGGAACGTGATAACAATGGATGGGCCCTAAACCTTCTTGGTTGACACTGGCACACCTAGCTGGGAGAAAACTGCTCGTAAGGTTTCAAGCCCCTGAGGTATACGTCCCGGACGTTCAATCAGCAAAAAATCATCCAGATAAAGGGATGACATGTTCGCAGTGGAACTTGGTTTCCAAAATCCAATGCAGGGCCTGCACAAAAAGATCAAACAACCAAGGGCTACTCTTGGAGCCAAATAGTACAAACTCCTCCATTTTATACCATGCCATTGCCAGAGTGCAGGCATGATGGGAAGGAGTTGAAAGTATCGGATATATCTGCCTTAGACAAGTAGGTCCTGGGCCCTAACTGCATGATGGTTGCTATGGCCTGATCTATCGTAGAATACTTCATGCTGACTTCCTCTGACGGAATTAGGGAATTGAGGCTAGCAATGTGAGAAGCATGCGGGGCTGAGAGGTCGTAGATCAGCCTCTTCTTTCTGCTAAATGTATCTGTGACTACCCCTACCGGGCTAACCCTCCAGCAGTCGAATGGAGACACCAAAAAAGGCCCTAAGAGAAACCCTTTCTCTAACTCAGCCTCTAACAACTTGTCCACTGAAGTTGGGGCCCTCTCAGTAGACTGTACATTTTTGCACTCGTACGTAACCTTTGGCAGGGCGACTAGTCCTGTATGGAACCCTACCACGAACCCTGTGATCAAGAAATTGACCTTGCAGACATAAATGTAAATAATCAGTGTTTATGACACTCATGTAAGCTTTATCTGACTATAATGTGCACGCTATCTTAGGGTGAGCTCTGAAACAATTGGTTCAGACATGAAGCAGACATTAGCTGTAATTACAAGCTGAGAAATTGAAGTTGTTGCAAATCTGGGATCTCCCTAAATGTTTAACATAAGTTATCCACCGTGACGGTACCCCTGTGAGCATTTGACGGACCGGCTGCAGGGACTTTGAAACTCGAGCCGGCGCTTGCACTATGACACCATTCTGCCGAATGAAATATAGACTGACACAGAGAACACGATGGGGCTTTAAGCCCAGCAAAGTGTCTGCAGAAGATCTCAGTGTCTATGTTAGCCTAATTAGTGGTAAACTGAAACTAAGTGCTGCCGCTGCTTTCGCAGAAAAAGAACAGTGGTAGTCATAAAACGCAGCACCGCCATACTTATGTCCAAAATCAGTGACTCTATAAAAGGTAGAGATCCAACTCCTCTCTTCTGTCTTGACGGACAGAGCAGATGAAATCCCTGTACAAGCTGAATGCCAGACCAAATTCTGGAATCGTTAGCTTCCGATTGAGTCTCTGGTCGCGGCTCTTGAGAACCACCGAAACGTCGCCACGGGCAATAACTTTGTTATCGGAGAGATCTTGATTGGAAATCAGTAAGGAAGCTAGATTCACGTCTCTTCTCTCAAGTATGTCCTTCTTGATATTCGCTGGAATGAAATGAGCAGGTGTGACATTGGGCACAGGGGACATTGTACCTGAGCAACCTGTGGCGGATGTGGAGGCGACAGGTACATCTGTAACATCCCAGAGTATGTCACTGAAACTCTGTCTCCCTGCTACATGAAGTTAAAGTGTAGATGTGTTATCATCTTGTGTAATCTGACATTACATTTGTATTACCTGGATTTCCTATGACTGTTTTATGTAAATTGCTGTAAATATTCATGTACACCAGTAGGTGGCGGCAATGTATAGGCAGTCTATAGCACAGTTTAGTATATCTAGACCGGAATAGTCCATTCCAGTCTAGGCTCCCCTGTATGAGCAGAAGTGGGACGTTCCCATGTCCAGTATCATGAGGAGTAGTAGGAAGTCTAGGGAGTGTACCAGCCACCCCTGTTGGGGTAGGTTGTGTTGGTAGGAGCTCCCAGAAAACAGGGATCCCAACCCTGGATCCAACCTCAGCTGAGGTCAGGATCCATCTTTCCAGCCTGAGTCCTCTACCTCAGCTGGTCGACCAGAGAAGCAGCCATCTCCAGCATCCAGGAAGAAGCATACCCTGTGAGTCAAGCTGTGAGTGCATATCCCAAGTCCAGGAGAAGCCAAATTCCTCCTCAGCTAGTCAGGCCCATACCGAGCACCATACAGACAGAGCAGAAGACTAATACCTGCCAAATCTACTAGGCATATGTACCAGAAGCAGAAGAGATATAAATTCCTGCCAATACCTGCTGGGACCTAAAGACTATTGCTGTAACTTGTACGGATTTAAAGCTGCATTAAGTAAAGACGAGTTGGACAACATTTCCTGTCTGGATCTTAATTATTCCATCAGAACAGAAGGTAGGAGACACCGTTGACACTACACAGAGACATTAATCCCCCTCTGGCATTCCTCACCTGGTATATGAGCTATACCATCTTAAAGGGCCCTGCTACAGTACCTGCGCAAGCTGCAACTGGCGTCACGAACTTATACACATATAAAACTGACCCACTGCATAGCAACCCCACTGACCCAGTGTCCTGCTCATCGCACATCTGGTGGAGGATGAGTGACAACTGCACCCCGAGACTCCACTGTCTCCAACCTCGCCTGAATATTGGTGATTGAGGACGTTATTGATTATGACATGCAACTGTGAAAGAGAAGTCTGCACTGTGGCCATAGACATCTCCTCTTGGCTAGGACCAGCTGTACCCGCCACGAGTAAGCGCTACAGCATCGCCTTCCTAGCAGTGACTGAGAAAGGAATACCCCTTTTCAACAACTCTGACGTGAGCTTGGGAATGGTCCAGCTTCGGGATGATGGAACACTGCTACCCTCCGACATCCTGGCGACGTTCTCATCTACGGAAGCTTCCACTATGTCAGTCGCATGCGACATGTTGCAACTGCTGATGATAAACAGACATTTTGGACAACTCGAGTATCCGCGATGAAAACCAACAAGTGCCACTTGCCACCAAGAAAGCTGATCGACGGAAGCGGAGGAAAGCCATGAAATAACATGACCCTGACTACAGCGGGCCCTGTGACCATTACTCACTGGCCCGGTTTAAACCGTGGAAGTGAGACATGCATAGGCACTGAATATGGTGAGGGTGTAGCCACTGAGCATATGCTTTTATCTAAATACATTTTTTTTATATAATTTTTTTTTTTTCATCCGGGCACGAGTGAGCAAACTGTGACCCACCATAAGTGAATTGCCAACAGCCATTAGAGAGAGCAGCGGAGCTGCAGAGAAACATGCAAATGACGAATCCGCGGTGACAGGCGTGACGTGACAGGTCGAACTTGTGACACCGTAAGTGAAACTACATGAGATTTACCAGGAACATGATGTAAATCAACCGGAAGAAAACAGTAAGTAGGCCAGTAACCTAATGAGACAAACCACCCATAAGAAGAAAACGTGTAAGCTAATAACATCAAATATCCCCCCCATTTTATTTTATTTTTTCCTCTTCTACCTGATCCAAAGGCGTATTTGACACTCAACTGAAAATAGAGCGCTGACCTGAAAATAAAGACGACGTACTATTACCACCTTAGCTCTGGAGCATGCAGACCTCGATAGAAACCATATGTGACCACAAAGGTTACATTTAACATCCTGCGCCCTAATGGTCCTGCCGCGTGGGAGTCAATCGCGGGCTGCCGTGCAGACCATTCCAGTGCGATGCTGCTCCTCCTCACCTAAGGAGCCCACACACTGCCGACCGGACTGCAAGAAGACGGTGCTGCGCGAATTCACAGTGGACTCACACGACCGGGAGGAAATCAGCTGATTCCTTAATGCTGAGTAGATACTGATGTAACTGGTCCTGCACACGTGCTGCACCGAGGCTCTGGCAGCACACTACTACTACACAACACCGACTCTGAGCCCGGAGGGGAGCACCTGTGAAGTTAATGAAGGCTGCTGCTGCCCCTCGCACAAATACATGCCAATAAATCGGCCTTCATACATGTGCAATGAGCCAGACTGTGGGTGCAGTTACACGGACACCAATTATGCAGTGGGTCAGGATATGAGTATAATTGTCTATGGTTTTTGTTTGTGATGCCAATTGCAGCGTGCGCAGGGTACTAACATGGGGCCCTTTAAGGTGTTGCAACTCAAGTACCAGGTTAGGAATGCCAGAGTGGTATAATGTCTCTGTATGGTAGTGGGTATAGTGTCACCGGTGTCTCCTACCTTGGTACGGCTGGACTCCTGGATCCTGGCTCACTTGCAATAAAGTCGTCTGCTTGTGGCTCTGTATTGTGGAAGGAATCTATATCTTCTGTGCTATCTGTCTTCTGCTGTATTGGGGACTGACTAGCTGAGGAGGAATTTGGCTTCTCCTGGTCTCTGGAAGGTACTCACAGTTGTGCTCACAGGGTATGGTTCTGGAGGTGGCTGCTTGCTTTCTACCAGCTGAGGCTGAAGACTTAGGCTGGGAATGATGATCTTTTGTCTTAACCGAGACAAGATTCTGGCTTGGATCCCTATATCTGGAAGCTCCTACTAGCACAACCTTCCCCTAGCCGGGGTGGCTGGCACACTAACTGAACTTCCTTCTCTCCCCATGAGGCAGGACATGGGTGAGCCAACTCTGCTTAAAGGGACTCTGTCACCACTTTCTAACCCCCACTTTTAAAACTATAGTTCTGTCCATGGAGCCCCTGTGATTACAATGGTGGTGTTATATGTGAAATCCGCAGGCTCGTTTTGATAAAAAAAGCTTTTATCTTACCTGTCAGTCATGAGGATAAGGTGCCCAGGGCGTTTCTCCCGGTCTGAACATGCCGCCAGCCGCCGCCGCCGTTGGTGCCCAGCTCCTCCTCTGCCTTGAATTTGCGCCGCCTGAATGTCCAGAAATACGCCTCCGGCTCTCCCTCAGTCCCCCCTCCTTCTTTTCTAAGATCCCGCGCGTGCGGCAGTGTTCGCGTTATCGGGAGGTTGAGCGAAGTGCGCATGCGCATGCGCACTTCGCTCAATGAGGCTGAATCGTAAAGTCTGCACGGGCGCATCAGGCACAGGCCTGTGCGCACGCGCGAAATTTTGGAAAAGGAGGGGGGACTGAGGGAGAGCCGGAGGCGTATTTCTGGACATTCAGGCGGCGCAAATTCAAGGCAGAGGAGGAGCTGGGCACCAACGGCGGCGGCGGCGGCGGCATGTTCAGACCGGGAGAAACGCCCTGGGCACCTTATCCTCATGACTGACAGGTAAGATAAAAGCTTTTTTTATCAAAACGAGCCTGCGGATTTCACATATAACACCACCATTGTAATCACAGGGGCTCCATGGACAGAACTATAGTTTTAAAAGTGGGGGTTAGAAAGTGGTGACAGAGTCCCTTTAAAGAGGTGGGAGCTAAAACTGGAATGGACTATTCCACTCTAGATACACTAAACTGAACTAAGTCTCTTCTAAACACATTACTGCCACCTGCTGGTGAACATGAAAATTACAGCAAATACATTTAACAAGGGTTTCAATGCACATTAGTGAGGATGTGATGGTTAATTACACAGGACGACAATGCAGATACACTTAACAGGTTGTAGCAGGGTAAAAGAGTTTCGTAACATAACTCTGGGATGTTACACAAGTACAGCTGTTATAAGTTATACATCTTCTTGTATATAGCGATATGGAGCATGCTGGCAGAGGTCTCACAATTTTTATTCCAAAAGAGTAAAAATACTCCTCTGACCATTTTTGAGGAGTATTTTTAGCCGAGGAGGAGTACGAAAATTGTAGTTATTCATATATATCTATATCTATCTATATATATATATATATATATATATATATATATATATATATATATAAATAAAATATGCAGGCTTATATCACATTAAGGGGTTGCTATTCATGCGGGGAAACCATTACCAGTCTTCTCTATAATGTCTTCCATGCAGAATTAGCAAATTTTGACCATTTTAAATTTCTCTCTCAGAAGATTGAATAGTAGGTATCGGAGAAGTAGACTGCAAAACTCAATGCAATAATAATTGAACAGGGATGTCTGGTGGTTGTGGCAGGGAGCAGTAGTGGTCTGGTGGCACTGGGTGGGGTCTGTCTGGGACGAATGTACAGGAGGCAGTTATAGGACAGTCTTATACACAATATATCGGACTGTTGCACAGTATAATGTACCCTATAGTCTCTGGAAAGTGTGCTCCATATGGGAAAATAGACCTCTGGTCCAGGGTACCTAAATAGAGAAACTAAAAGCCAAGAGGCTAAACAAAACCCTGCATCTTATGTTAAATCATAACTTTCATTTGATTGCTCTGATACCTAAACACCAAAAGGAGAAAAAGAATTTAAAAAACCTGCTGTTTCTCTAGATGACCTTATGTTGATAGTAGTGTTAATAAAGTCTCAAGAGTTTATAAAAGCAGGTACCCTACTTCTATAAACCTTTGAGACTCTATTAACACTACTATCAACATAACTAATCAACATAAGGCCTCATGCACACGACCGTTGTGTGCATCCGTGGCCGTTGTGCCGTTTTCCGTTTTTTTTCGCGGACCCATTGACTTTCAATGGGTCCGTGGAAAAATCGGAAAATGCACCGTTTTGCAGCCGAGGCCGTGATCCGTGTATCCTGTCCATCAAAAAAATATGACCTGTCCTATTTTTTTGACGGACAATTGACTTGAATGGGTCCGTGAAAGAACACGGATGCACACAAGATTGGCATCCGTGTCCGTGATCCGTGGCCGTAGGTTGCTTTCATACAGACGGATCCGAAGATCCGTCTGCATAAAAGCTTTTTCTGATCTAAGTTTTCACTTCGTGAAAACTCATTTCCGACAGTATATTCTAACACAGAAGCGTTCCCATGGTGATGGGGACGCTTCAGGTTAGAATACACTGCAAACTTGGTACAAGACTGCCCCCTGCTGCCTGGCACCACCCGATCTCTTACAGGGGGATATGATAGCACAATTAACCTCTTCAGGTGGGGCACCTAAAGGGGTTAATTGTACTATCATATTCTCCTGTAAGAGATCAGGGCTGCCAGGCAGCAGGGGGCAGACCCCCCCCCTCCCCAGTTTGAATATCGTTGGTGGCACAGTGTGTGCCCATCGCCCCCCCCCTTCCTCCCTCTATAGTTAAAAATCGTTGGTGGCACAGTGTGTGCCCATCGCCCCCCCCCCCTTCCTCCCTCTATAGTTAAAAATCGTTGGGGGCACAGTGTGTGCCCATCGCCCCCCCCCCTTCCTCCCTCTATAGTTAAAAATCGTTGGGGGCACAGTGTGTGCCCATGGCCCCCCCCCCCTTCCTCCCTCTATAGTTAAAAATCGTTGGTGGCACAGTGTGTGCCCATCGCCCCCCCCCTTCCTCCCTCTATAGTTAAAAATCATACTTACCTGCTTGCTGCTGCGATGTCTGTGACCGGCCGGGAGCTCCTCCTACTGGTAAGTGACAGTTCTTTAGCAATGCACCGCACAGACCTTTCACTTACCAGTAGGTGGAGCTCCCGGCCGGTCACAGACATCGCAGCAGCAGGCAGGTAAGTATGAATCTTCTACAATTGTACTATTGCTAAGTAACCATGGCAACCAGGGATGCAGTAGCTTCCTGGTTGCCATGGTTACCGATCGGAGCCCCAGCGATTAAACTGGGACTCCGATCGGAACTCCGCTGCCACCAATGATGGGGGGGGGGGGGGGAGATGGAGGGGGTCGATGGGCACACACTGTGCCACCAACGATTTTTAACTATAGAGGGAGGAAGGGGGGGGCGATGGGCACACACTGTGCCACCAACGAATTTTAACTATAGAGGGAGGAAGGGGGGGCGATGGGCACACACTGTGCCACCAACGATATTCAAACTGGGGAGGGGGGGTCTGCCCCCTGCTGCCTGGCAGCCCTGATCTCTTACAGGAGAATATGATAGTACAATTAACCCCTTTAGGTGCCCCACCTGAAGAGGTTAACTGTGCTATCATATCCCCCTGTAAGAGATCGGGTGGTGCCAGGCAGCAGGGGGCAGTCTTGTACCAAGTTTGCAGTGTATTCTAACCTGAAGCGTCCCCATCACCATGGGAACGCCTCTGTGTTAGAATATACTGTCGGAAATGAGTTTCACGAAGTAGCTCATATCCGACAGTATATTCTAACGTAGAGGCGTTCCCATGGTGATGGGGACGCTTCAAGTTATGTTCGGGTGTCCGCCTGGCCGTGCGGAGGCAAGCGGATCCGTCCAGACTTATAATGTAAGTCAATGGGGACGGATCCGTTTGAAGATGACACACTGTGGCTCAATTTTCAAACGGATCCGTCCCCATTGACTTGCATTGTAATTCAGGACGGATCCGTTTGGCTCCGCACGGCCAGGCGGACGCCAAAACGACTTTTTTTTCATGTCCGTGGATCCTCCAAAAATCAAGGAAGACCCACGGACGAAAAAACGGTCACGGATCACGGACCCACGGACCCCGTTTTTTCGGACCGTGAAAAAAAACTGTCGTGTGCATGAGGCCTCACACTACGATTTTAAGAAACCTGCTGTTTCTCTAGATGACCTTATGTTGATATTAGTGTTAATAGTCCCAAAGGCTTATAAAAATAGGGTACCTGCTTTTATAGACCTTTTGAGACTCTATTAACACTACTATCAACATAAGGTAATCTAGAGAAACAGCAGGTTTTTAAAATTCTTTTTCTCCTTTTGGTGTTTAGGTATCAGAGCAATCAAATGAAGCAGGGTTTTGTTTAGCCTCTTGGCTATTAGTTTTCTATTGATAAACCTCCACATGGAGCTCCCAGCAGCAGATAGACGCCTGCAGGGCACTTCTGGTGTGACATCACCTGGGCACAAGCCTGACACTTCTCTCATTGTCTTTGCTCCGCAGAGGCTCCATTCCCGCCATGCTTTCAGCAACCGGCAATGGCGCGGAATGGCTGCTGCTGTGTGTTCAGTGCGCGGGAGAAGGGGGTGTGAGAGGATTGGCACAGCAGCCTGTTGATACTGACAAATCAGCAGCCTCCTCTCTAATAACAAAGCTCTGTACTGTGAGGAGCTTTGTGATTGGATAGCTGTGCTGCCTGTGCCGTTCACAGCGCTTAGTGCGCTCATGAATGGCAGTGAAATCATTGTGCGTATTCATACGCATCAGCGTCTATGACGCTTGTACAGGCGTTATTGCGACCTCTGCATGCTGGTATAACCTAGGTATCTCCTTATATGATTATATATGTACAGCTGGTATAAGTTATACATTTTAATATACCAGAAGATGTATAACTTATACCAGGCCAGCTCACATATAATAATATACAGAACATACCAAGGCCAGATAGTAACTCTTACCTGAGCTGGCTCTGGCTGAAAGCTGCTGAATCGACCTACTGAAAGTCAGTGGAAACTGGCAAGGCTGAATGCTGGCTGGGCTCAGTGTGGGCTCTGGCTGGCTGAATGAGTGCTGCTCCTGGGGCTGGCAGAAATGTCTGGCAGAGAGAGAGAGAGAACAAGGTGGGGTGAGTGACTGTAGTATAGAGTCAGATTACTGGGCAAGTGGGCAGTGGCAGACTAGCAGTGGCTCCCGCGCTCCTCTGTTCCCAACTTTCTGCCGGACCTGCAGCGCTGATAACTTTGTGACATCACGTAAGCGCTCAGTGTGATCCAGACATGCTGCCAGGCCCTGCTCCCTGCCATTGGTACTTAAAGTGACCATGCCTGATCCAGGCCAGCCGTCCCATTATCCATAACAACAAAAGGGTGACTTCTGTCCATTCGTCCTGGCCTTGCGCAGGACCAGGAGTCTAAAAATCGGACGTCTGGCCACCCTAAGAGCAGCAGTGGCAGAGAGACTAAGGCCAGCAGCAGCCATTTCAGTCAGATTAGAGCCAAAACTGCAGAGTGGCTGTAATCTGACAAAAATGGCTGCTGCTGGCCTTAGTGAGTCTCTCTGCCACTGCAGAGAGACCTCATATCAGCCAACTCAGCCCGCATCAGACCTTAGATCAAACCAAAGACCCCCATGAGACCCACACTCAGCCCCCATTAGACCTCAAATCAGCCCAAAGACCCCCACTCAGCCCCCATCAGACCTCAGATCAGCCCAAAGACCCCCATGAGACCCCCACTCAGTCCCCATCAGACCTATGATCAGCCCAAAGACCCACATGAGACCCCACTCAGCCCCCATCAGACCTCAGATAAGCCCAAAGACCCCCTCAGCCCCCATCAGACCTCAGATCATCTCAAAGACCCCCGGTCAGCCCCCATCAGACCTCAGATCAGCCCAAAGACCCCCATCAGACCCCCAGTCAGCCCCCATCAGACCTCAGATCAGCACAAAGACCCCATCAGACCCCTACTCAACCCCCATCAGACCTCAGATCAGCCCAAAGACTCCCTGTCAACCTTGTACGCGTTCAGGACAGTGAAGCGCCGGTGTCCAGCTGAGTCGACTCAGGTAAGGAGCATGCGCAACCGTGACCCCTTCTCCCCACTGGAGTGAAATTTCCCTACCCTGTCGGCGTCGTTGTGCGCCTGCACGGTGCACCTCGCATGGAAATGTCATGTCCGATGCGGCCGCCCAACAGGAAGTGACGAGGGTAGGGAAATTTGTTAGAACACTGGCCGGGGAGGGGACTCCAGGGAGGGGAGCGAAAACAGAGCACTGAGGGTACACGGGTACTACGCTACACACAAATGCAGGGTGGGGCCAGCGGTCCACAGGCAGCCGGGCCCCCTGGAATGCCAGGCCAGGTTGCAACCCCTGCGACCCCTGTATGTACTCCCATGCTGTTGAATCTCCTGCACATCTTGAGACCCCGTCCCCTGTATGATGAGACTCCGCCTCTTCCTCCGACATCATACCTTCCTGGAGCAACTCCATTCTAGCGTCTTATAGGCTTCAGACCATTAGCCTGAAGCCTATGTGAAGGATCGGAGCAGGAGTTGGCAGATGGCAGTGCAGCACAGGTGATGATTAGGGTGTGCCCACGCCTATGACAACATGCCAGACCAAGGCTAAGCTTGGCTGTCTCTAGCTCTGTGCAAGCTACTACTGTATGGCTTTTTTTTCTCCACAAGGCCGTCACAAAAAACCCACAGCTGTATCTAAGATCTGCAGGATTGAAATAGGCTGGGGGAGTTCCAACACAAACAAAGGTACCAGTGCTCTATTGCCGCACAAGAGACAGCATCACCAGACCCTGAGGAAAATACATCTGACCAGCATTCTCAGTCAGAACAAGTCTTTCCTTTTTCTCCTGGTCTTCTTTGTGGCAGCCAGACTGCATCCACAAGAAGTACAGCTGCAGCAAGCTGCTTACAAAGTGTTTCCTGGTTATAACGTAATTTATAATATAATATAACGTGTATTTGCTAATACTACTACTACTTCTGGGCAGATAGCTGTTGCTGGTACTACTCACTAGAGATGGCCTTGCGGTTCGCCCGGCGGTCGTTTCACGGCGAACTTTGCGTGTTCGCGATTCGCCGAACATGCGAACATATGGAGATATTCGCGCTGGCCATATTCTTTTACATTGTAAAGAACTTTGACCCATGGCACATCCATCAGATGGTACAGGACAGCCAATTGAGCCATTTCAGCACATGGACATACCCCCTACCTTTAAAAATAAACCTGATCTGGCCACCATTTTACATTCAGTGTTTTGCCAGTGTAGGGAGAGGTTGCTGTGTGGAGCAGGGACAGGCTGTTAGTGACACCAAACGCTAGTTAATAGGGCTACAAAAATCTTTTTAACCTTCTCCCGACCGCCTAACACAGGGATGCGTCCTGCGGCCGGCCGGGTTATTCCTCGTAGACGCATCGGCGCGTCATCTGGCGAGCACGCGCGTTCACAGCAACTCTAAGCTTAGAAGTTGATCTACAGCCTGCCAGCAGCGATCATTCTCTGGCAGGGTGGAGATGCAATTTTTTTTTTTAACCCCAAAAAGGTATATTAGACGCTGTTTTGTTAACAGCGTCTAATATACCTGCTACCTGGTCCTCTGGTGGTCCCTTTTGCTTGGATCGACCACCAGAGGACACAGGCAGCTCTGTAAGTAGCACCAATCACCACACTACACTACACCCCCCCGTCACTTATTAACCCCTTATTAACCCCTGATCACCCCATATAGACTCCCTGATCACCCCCCTGTCATTGATCACCCCCCTGTATAGCTCCATTCAGATGTCCGTATGTGTTTTGCACAAAACACGGACACCGGCAACGTGCTTTCCACATTTTGCGGATCCGCACATTGCCAGAACTATATAGAAAATTTATTTTCTTGTCCGCAATTGCCGACAAGAATAGGACATGTTCTATAGGCTCTACAAAAAACGCAGTGTTCGCCCGATCAGGCCTGATCTTGTGCGCACACTTGCGTTCAGTCTGCCCCACCGCAGTGACAGAATTAATTTTTTTCTGATCACTGCACAAACACCGTAAAATTGCTGCGGCGCTATAAAGATCACGTTTGGGGGGCATGGCGAGTTCATTGAAGATTTTTTATTTTTGGGCACAAGTTAGCGAAAAAAATTATAATTTTTTCTTTTTTTCTTACAAAGTCTCATATTCCACTAAGGTTACTTTCACACTAGTGTTCGGGGCTCCGCTTGTGAGTTCCGTTTGAAGGCTCTCACAAGCGGCCCCGAACGCATCCGTACTGCCCTAATGCATTCTGAGTGGATGCGGATCTGCTCAGAATGCATCAGTCTGGCACCGTTTGTCCTCCGCTCCGCTCAGCCGAGCGGAGGCAAACGGATTCGTCCAGACTTACAATGTAAGTCAATGGGGACGGATCCGTTTGAAGTTGACACAATATGGCTCAATTTTCAAACGGATCCGTCCCCCATTGACTTTCAATGTAAAGTCTGGACGGATCCGTCTGAGCAACTTTTCACACTTAGAATTTTTTCTAAACTATAATGCAGACTGATCCGTTCTGAACGGATTCCATCATCTGCATTATAGGAGCGGATCCATCTGTGCAGACACCAGACGGATCCGCTCTGAACGCAAGTGTGAAAGTAGCCTAACTTGTGATGAAAAATTTAATCTTACATGAACTCACCATACCCCTCATGGAATCCAAATGCGTAAAAATGCCCTGTGAAATCCTAAAGGTACTCATTGGAATTTGTGTCACACATGTGGTATCACCGTACTCAGGAGAAGTAGGGCAATGTGGTTTGGGGTGTATTTTTTCATATACCTATGCTGGGTGAGAGAAATATCTCAGTAAATTGACAACTTTGTATAAAAAAATGTAAAAAGTTGTCATTTACAGAGATATTTCTCACACACAGTATGGGTATATGTAATAATACACCCCAAAACACATTGCCCTACTTCTTCTGAGTACGGTGATGCCACATGCGTGACACTTTATTGCAGCCTAGGTGCGCAAAGGGGCCCAAATTCCAATGAGTACCTTTTAGGAGGGCATTTTTAGACATTTGGATTCCAGACTTCTATTCACACTTTAGGGCCCCTAAAATGCCAGGGCAGTATAAATACCACACATGTGACCCCATTTTGAAAAGAAGACACCCCAAGGTATTCCGTGAGGGGCATGGCGAGTTCATGTAAAATTTTATTTTTTGTCACAAGTTAGTGGAATATGAGACTTTGTAAGAAAATAAAATAAAAAATTATATTCCGCTATCTTGTGCAACAAAAAATATATTCTAGGAACTCGCCATGCCCCTCACGGAATACCTTGGGGTGTCTTCTTTCCAAAATGGGGTCACTTGTGGGGTATATATACTGCCCTGGCATTTTAGGGGCCCTAAAGCATGAGAAGTAGTTTGGAATCCAAATGTGCAAAAAATGCCCTGTGAAATCCTAAAGATACTCATTGGAATTTGGGCCCCTTTGTGCACCTAGGCTGCAAAAAAGTGTCACACACGTGGTATCGCCGTACTCAGGAGAAGTAGGGAAATGTGTTTTGGGGTGTAATTTTACATATACCTATGCTGGGTGAGAGAAATATCTCTGTAAAATGACAACTTTGTATAAAAAAAATGGGAAAAGTTGTCTTTTACAGAGATATTTATCTTACCCAGCATGGGTATATGTAAAAAGTACGGCGATACCACATGTGTGACACTTTTTTGCAGCCTAGGTGCGCAAAGGGGCCCAAATTCCAATGAGTACTTTTAGGATTTCACAGGGCATCTTTACACATTTGGATTCCAAACTACTTCTCACGCTTTAGGGCCCCTAAAATGCAAGGGCAGTATAAATACCCCACATGTGACCCCAATTTGGAAAGAAGACACCCCAAGGTATTCCGTGAGGGGTATGGTGAGTTCATGTAAAATGTTATTTTTTGTCACAAGTTAGTGGAATAAAAATAAAAATCTTTTTCCGCTAACTTGTGACAAAAAATAAAACCTCCATGAACGCACTATGCCCATCAGCGAATACCTTAGGGTGTCTACTTTCTGAAATGAGGTCATTTGTGGGGTGTTTCTACTGTCTGGGCATTGTAGAACCTCAGGAAAAATGGCAGGTGCTCAGAAAGTCAAAGTGCGTAAATACATTTTTTTGCACCATAGTTTGTACACGCTATAACTTTTACCCAAACCAATAAATATACACTTATTGCATTTTTTTTATCAAAGGCATGTAGAACAATAAATTTAGAGAAAAATGTATATAGAAATGTAGTTTTATTTGAAAAATTGTACAACAGAAAGTGAAAAATGACATTTTTTTGCAAAAATTTCGGACAATTTTGATTAATATAAAAAAAAGTTAAAATGTCAGCAGCAATGAAATACCACCAAATGAAAGCTCTATTAGTGAGAAGAAAAGGAGGTAAAATTCATTTGGGTGGTAAGTTGTATGACCGAGCAATAAACCATGAAAGTGTAGTGCAGAATTGTAAAAAGTGGTCTGGTCATTAAGGGGGTTTAAGCTAGGGGAGCTGAGGTGGTTAACTAGTTGAGGCAGGTGCAGGAAATGACGAGCAAAAGGATAAAATGTGCTTTATTGGTGGCTAAGGACTGGTATAGGTGTGCTATTGATAGGGGTGATACACAGAGGGGTGCGATATACTTATAATATACTTTTATAATGAGTCAAAAACACATTTATATAGTGATCAAGTCAGGGGCCTAGGGGCTAGGGGCTTACTAGGGACATTTTTGTATAGGGTAAGGTTCCGGACAGGGTTGCTCTTATCAGGGCGGGTGGTCTGTGGTTAGTCTATCAGGGCCAGAATAGCACCTCCCTGTAGGCAAAATCAGGGACAGTTCTTTGCCCACCCTGTCCTTCAATACCACATAATCATCTAGCCCAGGGGTAGATGGTGTTTTCTTTCCCTCCGGGATTCATGGATGTGCACTGGAACCCCCCGGATTGTGGTAGTGCGGTATGCCAGACCTTGCAGGGGAATTATGTGTGAGGTCAGGGTGTGAGCAATAGGTGGGCCGAGGTAGCGAAAGTCTTACACTGGTAACAACTCCGGCCTGATTCTAATCCTTGAAAAAAAGGTGCTTTTCTGAATCCTGAAACTTCTATTCCAATGGTGTTCTGACAGTTGGCCTGACTGTCCTCAGGATTTAAACTGGAGAGGTAGATACTTCAAGCTATCTCCTACACCAAATACAAAGATGCTTAATAAGTCCTCAGGTTATGACTATCTTGCTAATCCTTTGTCTTGCATAAACGTGATAATTCCTTATATACTGGGCTGCATACAGTTTAGACATTGGTCACCCTGGAAGAGCGATCTATAGGAGTGGATTGCTCACCTCTAGGAAGAATACTTGCAGGCCTTGACCCTGGGCTATCGAACCGACAGGGACAGAGTAGAGAGGCTAGGAAGAGGCCTCCCTCCAGGTATTCAGCTACATGTCTGTTGCTTTCTTGAAGGGTCATGAGAGAACTGCATTCAACTGAACTCTCACTTGGATTTACCTAAGCTCGTCTGCATTGGTTTGGATTTATCTCAACCAGGAACTGAACAACTCTGCACAGCACACAACTGCACAGGACACATGACTGCACTGCACTGCACAGCCATTGCACATTGCACAGCCTTTGCACATTGCACAGCCTAACTTAGGTCTGAGCTAAGCTATTTATACACACTGACTCTGCTCCATCCTGTGGAGAATCGAGTGCACCCTGACTAGGCCTGTCTAAAGGATATTTGCATGTAAAATCACATTGTGACATGGAGAATATGACAGGAGATAAAATACAAAATACAGGCATATCACATGACATCAATACATGATAAAAACACATTTGCGGGGCCCATGGTTACTTGAGTGGGACGCTGCATACCCCCCGTAGTATAACATGTGTCGCCCCCGACACATCCAGTAGTAGGAAGACTGTCATCTGAAAAACACCAATACATACGCCATATACAATCTCCAAAAAGAGAGCAAATATAAAATGTTGACTTTGCAAATGTAGTACAAATACATTATAGGCAAATATGCAGTTTTTCTCATGTAACTGCATTAGTTCACACTCACCATGTTGAGTCTGGTCTGCTTGGAGTGCAGCAACGTGGCGTAAGTCTTCTAGATGTACCTCTAGTCTGGCAATTATTTCTTGTAGGTTTTGGACTTTGGGGTCAGGCTCTGCAGAAGTAGTTTTCATCTTGTCTTGACGCATTTGGTCTAAGTAAGCAGCGAACCGTTCTTGGTTTACAATGTCCTCCTGTGTTTGAACTTTGCGTGGCAGCTCCAGTGATGGATATGGGCTGATAGGGCGCTCCAAGACTGTAGGTTTCCAAAAAATATTAGGTCCAATAAAGGTGACTTTCTCTTGGTTACTATTATGGATCGGCTTACTGGGAACCTCTGGGGTAGTTTCGGATAGTTCATCAGCGTCCTCCCAGTTTTCTTGTTTAGGCCGCGGGAGCATCACAGCAGTGGCGTACGGACCTCTCAGGCCCTCCGCAGGGGTAAATTCAACGGGCTCACCTTCTCTGAGGTTGGGCAGGTATCCTGGCAAGTAGCTCAGTTTCACCGATCTGCGGTTTACATATAGATCACGGCCAGTGGTAAGATCTTTAATAAAGCCGAACCCACGATCTTTGTCAAAGGTGATTACAGTGCCTGATCTCCGTTCTAGGCGGGGCTGGCATTCTCTTGGGTCTTCATATATGTTTTTGGCAACTTCTTCAAAGTATATCTTGGCTTGGGTTGTTTTGCGTACAGCAGCGGCACGTATTTCTTGCATCAAGATAGGCCATAAGGGATTCGGCCTAGGAAAACCTCCACTCAAATTTAGGCAGGGGCTTACACTCCTGGCCTCTCCGGTCCAGGAGTGTAAGCTGGTGGCTCACATTTCACATGCTGCGGCTCCGGGCTGTGCATCGGCAGATGCTGAAGTTTCGGTAGTTGCTTCGGTGCCCATCCCTCTTGGGAGCGCAGTCTCTGACATGCTTGCAGACCACAGGACATTCAACAGTTCTCTCAATTGCTCCGTCAGACTTCCTCTTGTTTCTGGCATGCCCCCTAGGTATTCGAGTATAGGGCAGGCGGTGCACATATTGTAATCCATGCTAATGAGGCTTGGTCTGTGGCACAGCAGAAATATTTCTACCGTTTTCTTTAAATAAATGCAGTTTTGCCAAATTTTCCCGCTTTGAGAGGAGGAGTGTCTTTAGTTTTTACCGCCAAGCTGCTCAGTGATGGTGCAGAAAACAATTACAAGTCCTTCGGCGGCCATTTTAAATGCAAAACAGTCCATTCAAATATAGCAAGCAGCGCTACTGACTTTTCAAAAATCCACAATTTTGCAGTTTCAACGATGCGGTTTTGTAGTAGATTAATAGCACAATACATGCATACAGTCTTTAAGGAGTTTTAACGGTTCTTTGGCCCAATAGAAGCAATAAACAGTTGGGGCTCATTCACAATCAGCAATCCACAATAAAGCAGGGTTTTACAAGACCAGTCCAGTGCCATAATTTCAATTATTATAGTGCACAACAATACAACAATGCACAAGTCCAGTTATTAAAGGCACAGAGGATATTTATCAGAAATCCTGTTTGTGAAGCCAATTTATATTATGCCGTATGCACCTTGCAGGCGAATTATGTGTGAGGTCACGGTGTGAGCAATAGGTGGGCCGAGGTAAATACAGTTCTGGTTACTCACGGGTATGTCGTCCCTGAGAAGGCTCGCATAAGTGAAAAGGAGAATGGCACAAGAATTCCCTAGGGCACACTCTGGTGTAAGGGACACTGGCCAGATGTGGATTTGAGGTGCCCTTGGTGGTCTGTATTAATGTGCCAGTGGCAGTCCCTTGTAATCGTGACGTCAGTACCTTTTGGATGGAGGTACAAACATTCACTAGTCAGGATTTAAACTGGAGATGTAGATGCTTCAACCTATCTCCTACACCAAATACAAAAGGTGCTTAATAAGTCCTCAGGTATGACTAGAGATGTAATAACCTAGATGACTAGAGATGTCGCAAACATAAAATTTTCCGTTCGCGAACGACGAACGCGAATTTACACAATTGTTCGTGAACGGGCGAACTGGGCGAACAGCCATAGACTTCAATAGGCAGGCGAATTTTAAAACCCACAGGGACTCTTTCTGGCCACAATAGTGATGGAAAAGTTGTTTGAAGGGGACTTTGAACACTTGGACTGTGGCATGCCGGAGGGGGATCCATGGCAAAACTCCCATGGAAAATTACGTAGTTGACGCAGAGTCGGGTTTTAATCCATAAAGGGCATAAATCACCTAACATTTCTAAATTGTTTGAAATAACGTGCTTTAAAACATCCAGTGTGTGTATACGATCAGGTATGATGTTGTATCGATCAGGTAGTGTAAGGGTTACGCCCGCTTCACAGTGACAGACCAAACTCTGACAGACCAAACTCCCCGTTTAACGCACCGCAAACAACCGCAAAGAGTTGTCATCAATAGTTGACACACTCATGACATAAATTTTATTCCTCTATGCGTCAACCTTGGTGTAGTGATGACTGTGCTTGTGCGCACCTTCGTGAGATTGCAGGCGATGGCGGTTTATCAAAGCCTATGGTCGTGCTGAGGTAGTTCAAAGACAGATAAGTGACCCAGAAAACAATGATTCTTCAGTGTGGGTCCATTGTTGGCCTAGTAGGCTTTAATGATCACCTTAGATGAACACAAAGAAAATTCATGTTTTTTCTATGAAAGCCGATCGCTTTTGGTCTGTTCACAATGAAGCAACGACCTTATCATCTGGGGTGTGCCAACATTGGCAACACACTCATAGAGATGATCACTTCATTGTGATACGCAAGCCCCTTCACCATACAAGGTAACGATCACGAAGGGGAATTGACACATGTATGTGCCTTTTTTTTTTTTTGTTTTGATTTTGCAGCCACAGTGCAGCATCAGAGGCCAGAAAAATTAGGCATGTACACATGCTAGAAAAATCAGGTAATGTTGCAGCTGTTGCTTTAGCAGCGGCCGGAAAAATCGATGTTTTCCAGGCAGAAAGTGCACTAAAATATTGCGGCTTGAACCCTAGTTGGTGGTGGAGAAGTCACGCAAGTCATCCGGCATGCAGAGAATAAATACAGCAGAGTGGGGACCGTTTTTAGCCCAAGGCATCTCATCAGGCCTTTTTTAGTCAAACGCATCCCCCACTGTCAGTCTCTTCGGGATCCATGCCTCATTCATCTTAATAAAAGTGAGGTAATCTAGACCTAGGCGACTTCTCTACTCAGTGACAATACCACCTGCTGCCCTGAAGGTCCTTTCTGGCAGGACACTTGAAGCAGGGCAGGCCAGAAGTTCTATCGCAAATTGGGATAGCTCAGGCCACAGATCAAGCCTGCACACCCAGTAGTCAAGGGGTTCATCGCTCCTCTGTCAATATCTGCAGTTAAGGCGAGGTAGTCTGCTACCTGTAGGTCGAGTCGTTCTCTGAGGGTGGACTCCAAAGGGCTGTGGTGATGCATAGGACTTAAAAAGCTCTGCATGTCCTCCATCAACAACACATCTGTAAAGCATCCTGTCCTTGCCAGTGTGGTCGTGGTAGGAGGAGGATTACTTTCACCTCATTCCCTGTTAGATTCCTGTTGTGCTGTGACATCACCCTTATATGCTGTGAAAAGCATACTTTTTAACTTGTTTTGGAACTAATGCATCCTTTCCGACTTCAGGTAATTCGGTAACATTTCAGCCACTTTTTGCTTATACCGGGGGTCCAGTAGCGTGGCCACCCAGTACAGGTCGTTCTCCTTCAGCCTTTTTATGCGAGGGTCCCTCAACAGGCATGACAGCATGAAAGACCCCATTTGCACAAGGTTGGATGCCGAGCTACTCATTCTTCCTCGTCCTCGTCCTCACTGATATAATTGAAGGTCTGTTCTTCCCCCCCAGCCACGTGCAACACCACGGGTCCCAGATAGGTGACAACGAGCACCCTGCGATGCCTGCTGTGGTTGGTCTTCCTCCTCCTCAAAGCCACATTTCTCCTCTGACTCCTCTTCCAGCGTTGCCGCAGGTCCAGCAAGCGATGATGATAAGGCTGTTTCTGGTGGTGATGGTGACCACAACTCTTCCTCTTCACGCTCAGCTACAGCCTGATCCAGCACTCTTCGCAGGGCACGCTCCAGGAAGAAAACAAATGGGATGAGGTCGCTGATGGTGCTTTCGGTGTGACTGACTAGGTTTGTCACCTCCTCAAAAGGACGCATGAGCCTACAGGCATTGCTGATAAGCGTCCAGTAATGTGGCAAAAAAATACTCGGCTCCGCAGGGGCTGTCCTAGCACCCCGGTCATACAAATACTCGTTGACGGCTTTTTCTTGTTGGAGCAGGCGGTCGAACATTAGGAGTGTTGAATTCCAACTCGTCGGGCTGTCGCAAATCAAGCGCCTCACTGGCGTGTTTTTTCGCCGCTGAATATCGGAAAAGCGCGCCATGGCCTGCTTGAGGATGTCCTGTAAGCCTGGGTACTTATACACAAGGCGTTGTACTATCAGATTCAACACATGTGCCATGCACAGCACATATGTAAACTTGCACAAATTCAATGCCGCCAAAAGATTTATTTTGTTGTCACACACCACTTTGCCGATCTCCAGTTGGTGCGGAGTCAGCCACTGATCCACCTGTGCGTTCAGGGCGGACAGAAGTGCTGGTCCGGTGTGACTCTTTGCTTTCAGGCAAGTCAACCCCAAGACGGCGTGACACTGTTGTATCCGAGATGTGGATGGAATAGCCCCTGGGGAGCTGGGGGGTGCAGTTGATGTGGAGCAAGACGCAGCAGCAGAAGAGGACTCAGCCGAGGAGGATGGAGTAGGAGGAGAAGAGGAGGTGGCAGCAGGCCTGCCTACAAGACGTGGCGGTATCACCAACTCCACTGCAGAGCCACGCATTCCATGCTTGACAGCTGTCAGCAGGTTTACCCAATGCGTAGTGTACTTGATATACCTGCCCTGACCGTGCTTTGCAGACCAGGTATCAGTGGTCAGATGGACCCTTACCCCAACACTGTGTGCCAGACATGTCATGACTTCCTTTTCCACAATAGAGTACAGGTTGGGGATTGCCTTTTGTGAAAAAAAATTTCTGCCGGGTACCTTCCACTGCGGTGTCCCAATAGCTACAGATTTTTTGAAGGCCTCAGACTCCACCAGCTTGTATGGTAAAAGCTGGCAGACTAAGAGACACCGGGCAAGGGGGTGACTCTGCGACATTGGCTTCTTATGCTCAAACATTTCCTTGATAGACACCTGACTGTGGGCAGATAAGCAGGTACCGCTGAAGGTGAGAGGCGGAGTGGCGGGTGGTTGAGAGGGGGCAAGGAGGACAGCAGTGGTTGACGTGGCTGAAGATGCTGGACCAGGAGGAGGATGGTGGCTTTGAGTTTGTGTGCTGCTTGTACTCATGTGTTGATCCCATAGGCGTTTGTGATGTGAGATCATGTGCCTTTGCAAAGCAGTTGTACCTAGGTGGGTGTTGGACTTCCCACGACTCAGTTTCTTTTGGCATAGGTTGCAAATGGCATCGCTGTTATCAGAGGCAGATACACAAAAAATATGCCACACTACTGAGCTTTGCAATGACGGCATTCTGGTGGTGGCAACAGCATGCGTTGATTGGCGTGCTGTCTGGCTGTGCAACTAGCTCCTTGCGACGACCTCCCCCTGCTTTCAACTCGTCTCCTCCTCCTCTCTGTCTCCCCATCTGAACTTTCTCCCTGTTCTTCTTCTCTTCGAGCGGGCACCAACGTGACATCCACAGACACATCATCATCATCAACCGCTTCACTTGTATCTGACAACTCAGCAAAGGAAGCAGCAGAGGGTACAACATCATCATCATCATCATCACACAGTACGTCCATGTGTGTAATGCTGACTGACTGAGACATATCCCTGTTATCTACATCCTCTGCAGTAATGGTTGCGCATCACTAATTTTTCCAACTGATGTGTAAATAACTCCTCTGACGGATCAAGTGAAGCGGCTGTGGTGCTAGGGTTGGTGGTGGTGGCGGCAGGCGGTTGAGTGGTAAATTGAGAGGTGCCCGAAGCTGAGCTGGAGGAGGATGGTGCGTCAAGGTTCCAAGCGGAAGCTGTAGAAGATTGGGTGTCCTGTGTAAGCCAGTCAACTATATCCTCAGAACTTTTTGAGTTCAGGGTACGGGGCCTCTGAACACTGGGCATTATTCTAGGGCCAAAAGAAATCACAGCACCACGACCACGACGGCCCCTGTGGGGTGGCCTGCTTCTGCCTGTCATTTTGGCAGGCAACTGCAATTATATTACAGTGAAAAAATTGTATTACTTTTTTATCTGCAAGGTACTGTGCCACCAGATATGAGTGGTGGGCAGTCGGCACAGTACAGCCTGTGGGCCTGACACACACTGGCTGGCAACTTCAATTATATTACAGAGAAAAATTTGTATTGTTTTGTTTTTATCTGAAAGGTACTGTGCCACCAGATATGAGTGGTGGGCAGTGGGCACAGTACAGTCTGTGAGCCTGACACACACTGGTAGGCAACTGCAATTATATTACAGAGAAAAAAAGTGTATTACTTTTTTATCTGCAAGGTACTGTGCCACCAGATATGAGTGGTCGGCAGTGGGCACAGTACAGTCTGTGGGCCTGACACTCACTGGCAGGCAACTGCAATTATATTACAGAGAAAAAAAGTGTATTACTTTTTTATCTGCAAGGTACTGTGCCACCAGATATGAGTGGTCGGCAGTGGGCACAGTACAGTCTGTGAGCCTGACACACACTGGCAGGCAACTTCAATTATATTACAGAGAAAACATTGTATTACTTTTTTTATCTGCAAGGTACTGTGCCACCAGATATGAGTGGTGGGCAGTGGGTACAGTACAGCTCGTGGGCCTGACACACACTGGCAGGCAACTGCAATTATATTACAGAGACAAAATTAAATTATTTTTTATCTGCAAGGTACTATGCCACCAGATATGAGTGGTAAGCAGTGGGCACAGTACAGTCTGTGGGCCTGACACTCATTGGCAGGCAACTGCAATTATATTACAGAGGAAATTTTTTTTTATTACTTTATCTGCAAGGAACTGTGCCACCCGATATGAGTGGTGGGCACTGGCAGTGGGCACAGTACAGTCAGTGGGCCAGACACACACGGGCAGGCAACTGCAATATACAGTATATATATATAAAAAAAGCAGACTGATGTACTAGCCCTAAAAAGGGCTTTTTGGGGTGCTGTCAGGACGCTGTCCTTACAGCAGATGAGTCTTTGAGGACTGGAGTGGACACAGAACACTGGCCTAGCTTACGATTTCCCTATTAATTCATCATCAGCAGCACTCTCCCTGCTCTAACTAACACTGCAGCTTCAGAATGAATCTAAGATGGATGCTGTCCTTGCTTTTTGATAGGAGGTGGGAGGGTCTGGGAGGGAGGGTATGCTGATTGGCTGGAATGTGTCTGCTGACTGTGAGGTACATGGTCAAAGTTTGCTCAAATGATGATGTATAGGGGCTGACCGAACATCGCATATGTTCGCCCGCCGCGGCGAACGCGAACAAGCGATGTTCGCCGGCGAATAGTTCGGGACAACTCTAGTAATAACACGCAAGGGATCAGCGTTGAATATTTGGTGGACATGCCCCAGGATAGCCGCCTTTTGGGACACAATATTATCTTCTATTAGCCAAATTTGCTCATTAACGGCACCTCTCAAGCCTTCTTATGTTCTCCTTAAATTACCAAATTGACTCTGTCCTCTAGGTCGGTTCTCCTTTCCTGCTCACCTGATTGCAGCAGCAAAGTTGCTCATTCCATTAAATTAGCTATCAGATAAGGTCCCACACATAAGAGAATGGGTCCAAAAGTTCAGGAAATCTGCAGGTTAGAAGAACTATCTTACTGGGAAACCATGTCTCATGACAAGCATGTTACCTTATGATCTTCCTGGCTTAAATGGAGTAGCAACTACTATAACTCTAATACTTCACAATAACGCACCAACAATTGCCTTCATCTACATATTATGGTCTTGCTAAATACTAACAAATCCTTTGTCCTTGAAGCTTTTATACATTGATGTCTGGAATGTCATTTGTCTAAATCTGCTTTGTTTTACTAAGGAAGCACGTTATGTTACCATAGCTCTCATAATTAATTGGCCCCGTTGCCATTCTTTGTATATTTATTGTGGTTCTTCTTTCCTGTATCTGATATGCTGGATTCTTATTGGAAAAATTGAACTAAAGATTTGTTTAAAAAATAAATAAAAATAATAATATATATATATATATATATATATATATAAAAAGGAAAGCAATGGCGGCACCGGAATACAAAAAGGGTGCTATGTCCAGGGATGTAGCAGCTTACCCCATCAATAGGAAACGAAAAAAGGACAGCACTCCAAGTAAAAGTGATGATGATTTAATCACCCATGTGCAGGCAACGTTTCAGCTCATACAAGAGCCTTTCTCAAGCAATGAACACAGTAAAAGAAGGGGCATATATAGGCCAACCCCTATGACATCACAAAATAATCAATTAACAATAAAGTGCAAATAGTGCATCAATAATGTATAGAAAAAATACACAAAAATGTGAGACAGTGTAAAATACAATGACCAATCAATAATATATCCAATACATTATACAATAAATGCATAATCGCACAGAACTGTACAAAGATGAGTTGATTAGTCAATACATATCAGGTGTATAGGGTATATACTAAGTGGGAAGGACAGAACGATGCTGCAAAAAAAGGAGGAGCGATAGCCTACCCTGTGTTACCAGCCATGTCACACATGCCATGTACCGCCATTGCGGCGTTCGGATGGGTCCAGTGCGCAAGCGCCAAATCGCGTGAAGAACAAGATGTAACTTCCGCAAATGACGCAGCCTGGGCATGCGCATAGAGGTAAAGAGCTGCGTCGGCCATCTTGGAAATGGTACAAAGCCTCAGATGTAGAAAAAAGCGCAGACAATGAACCGCATTGTACATGCGATAATCGTATGGCGAAAATATGCGCAAAGAAGTAAAGAAACAATACTGCTAAGCAATATGTAGTTATTCATCAATGTGTGTGCGCCAGCCTGATAATGGACAGAATGGCGCTAAACGGAAATAATGCCGTTTGCCTGATAGTGTGTCCATGGGGAACAAGAAAGAGGATGCATACATGAGATGCAGCCCATTTCGAAAAGGCACCAACTGGAACAAAACCCGCAACACAGCTGCAGGCATGTCACAAAAGGGCCCATAGTTCCCAATGGACACACAATCATTAAGGACACACAATGAACAACATAGTGCATTAAATAAGAAAAAAATGCATCCAGACTAAAAAACATGGACAATGTTTCAAGACATGTGGGCAATTGTGGAACACATCGGGTACGCTTCACCTCATCAACCTGCAGCATCATTCTTGTTTGTGAAAAAAAGAAGAAAAAGGAGAAAATAAGAAACTGGCTTAATAGTGTTCATAATACACTAAGTATCCTCAAGGGAAACACATAACGCATATATGACAATTGTGGGGCAAACTAATACTCTAAATATATAACCCCGGATTGTAATCCGCATTGAGCCCATTGGGTCTCAGGCTATTGAGGGTATAGATCCAGAAAAGCTCTCTTTTCCTCAGAATCAACACCCTATTGCCCCCACGTCTGGGGCTGGGCATGGGAATGTGGTCAATGGCCCAACATTTAAGATCTCTTTCGGAGTGTTGAAACTCCGTGAAGTGTTTGGCAATAGGGAGGTCTTTTCTTTTTTTGCGTATGGACAATCGATGATTGTTCAATCGCGTTCTGAGATGCGTCGACGTCTCACCCACATATAGTAATTTACACGGGCAAATCAGAACATAAATCACAAAGTTTGAACTGCATGTAAGATGGAATCGAATAGGATAAGAAACTCCAGTAGTTGGATGGACAAAGGCAGGTCCCCTGCCCATATATTTGCAGTCAATGCAACATAAACAGGGGAAACTGCCTTTGCCATGTGTAGTTAAAGAAGTTTGAACAGGCTTGGACCTAGGTCCAATGTCCGCTCTAACGAGTTGGTCACGTAAATTCCGAGATCGACAAAAGGAGAAGAGGGGAGGGGATCTAAATTCAGGGATCTCACTGTGACAGCCACCCAGAATCCCCCAGTGTCGCTTGATAATGCGGTTGATGGTCTCGCTTTGCTCCGTGTATTTGGAGATGAAGGGTATCCGACTGACAGATCCGTCCGACACCCTCCTCTCCAAGGTACTATTCCTATCTGTATTACGAACCTTAAGTATGTGAGAATCAAGGAGCTAAGTGGGATACCCCCTACTCTGGAATTTCCTGGACATGTTGTCCAAAGCCAGGTCAACCTGATCAGGTTCAGACACAATGCGTTTCACCCTCAGGAACTGTGAAAAAGGCAAACTTTTAAGCATACTGCGAGGATGCCCACTGTTAAAACAAAGAAGGGTATTTTTGTCCGTGGGCTTAGTGTATAGCCGAGTATGTAGCCTACCCTGATTATAAATGACTGTGGTGTCTAAGAACTGCAATTCAGTCTCAGAGTGGACCAAGGTGAACTGAAGGTCTTTATTAATACTGTTGAGAAACTGATGAAATTCATCAAGTTGGGCAACACTTCCTGTCCATATGAGGAAGATGTCGTCGATGTATCTCCACCACCGCAGCAATCGGCTGCGGTGGTGTGACACATGGACGACATCCTCCTCAAAGCACCTCATGAAGATATTCGCATACGTAGGTGCTACGTTAGAGCCCATGGCCACACCCCTTTGTTGTTGAAAAAACGTATCCTGAAAAAGAAAATAGTTGTGTCTTAAAATGATCTGTAAAAGATCAATAATGAACAGTATTAATAAAGACCTTCAGTTCACTATTTGCACTTTATTGTTAATTGATTATTTTGTGATGTCATAGGGGTTGGCCTATATATGCCCCTTCTTTTACTGTGTTCATTGCTTGAGAAAGGCTCTTGTATGAGCTGAAACGTTGCCTGCACATGGGTGATTAAATCATCATCACTTTTACTTGGAGTGCTGTCCTTTTTTCGTTTCATATATATATATATATATATATATATATATGGCTCTTGGAGGAAGATGGTGGCTTATCCCTCCCCTATCTCCAGGGATACTTCAGTATCTGGCGGCCCAAATTCAGTGGTTTATGAACGATACAGTTAACTCATCATATTTATCAATGTGAAGTCTTTAGCGTGTTAGAATCAGGTTATATGGGTATGCGAGTGAAAAATGTATAATCAGTAGGGAAATGCACAGAGTATGGGAAAAAGTTAAATTCATATTAGGGATTACACACACTTCACCCTTTATGCCGCTTTGACACAATGTTAATCTTAGGGAGTTCACCTTAATGGAGTATCAAAGACCTGGATATAATAAGAGTTTCACAAATAATTTCTAGTGGAGAAATGAGAAGTATTGAGAAATTAATTGCTCCAAATAAACACGGGTTATTAGCTAATTTTAGATATGCGCAACTTGTGTTTATACACACTCAGAATCAAAGTTATTTTATAGTGAAGGCACATGAATTCACAGATTTGTGTTACAATAATAGAGATAAACCTATAAATGAACACTGAGAGTTGTTAAGCTATAAAAATTATATTTATTGGAATACATGATTAAAAACATACAATACAAGATGACAGACAAATCAATGACTAAAGTGCGGTACAACCCCGGGAGAGTTTGGTGAGACAAGTGACCAAAAAATGGAGCCTAAGGATAGGAATCTATTGCATAAATCTTAATCGATGGAGGCAAAAAATGCCATACAGGGAGTGCAGAATTATTAGGCAAATGAGTATTTTGACCACATCATCCTCTTTATGCATGTTGTCTTACTCCAAGCTGTATAGGCTCGAAAGCCTACTACCAATTAAGCATATTAGGTGATGTGCATCTCTGTAATGAGAAGGGGTGTGGTCTAATGACATCAACACCCTATATCAGGTGTGCATAATTATTAGGCAACTTCCTTTCCTTTGGCAAAATGGGTCAAAAGAAGGACTTGACAGGCTCAGAAAAGTCAAAAATAGTGAGATATCTTGCAGAGGGATGCAGCACTCTTAAAATTGCAAAGCTTCTGAAGCGTGATCATCGAACAATCAAGCATTTCATTCAAAATAGTCAACAGGGTCGCAAGAAGCGTGTGGAAAAACCAAGGTGCAAAATAACTGCCCATGAACTGAGAAAAGTCAAGCGTGCAGCTGCCAAGATGCCACTTGCCACCAGTTTGGCCATATTTCAGAGCTGCAACATCACTGGAGTGCCCAAAAGCACAAGGTGTGCAATACTCAGAGACATGGCCCAGGTAAGAAAGGCTGAAAGACGACCACCACTGAACAAGACACACAAGCTGAAACGTCAAGACTGGGCCAAGAAATATCTCAAGACTGATTTTTCTAAGGTTTTATGGACTGATGAAATGAGAGTGAGTCTTGATGGGCCAGATGGATGGGCCCATGGCTGGATTGGTAAAGGGCAGAGAGCTCCAGTCCGACTCAGACGCCAGCAAGGTGGAGGTGGAGTACTGGTTTGGGCTGGTATCATCAAAGATGAGCTTGTGGGGCCTTTTCGGGTTAAGGATGGAGTCAAGCTCAACTCCCAGTCCTACTGCCAGTTTCTGGAAGACACCTTCTTCAAGCAGTGGTACAGGAAGAAGTCTGCATCCTTCAAGAAAAACATGATTTTCATGCAGGACAATGCTCCATCACACGCGTCCAAGTACTCCACAGCGTGGCTGGCAAGAAAGGGTATAAAAGAAGAAAATCTAATGACATGGCCTCCTTGTTCACCTGATCTGAACCCCATTGAGAACCTGTGGTCCATCATCAAATGTGAGATTTACAAGGAGGGAAAACAGTACACCTCTCTGAACAGTGTCTGGGAGGCTGTGGTTGCTGCTGCACGCAATGTTGATGGTGAACAGATCAAAACACTGACAGAATCCATGGATGGCAGGCTTTTGAGTGTCCTTGCAAAGAAAGGTGGCTATATTGGTCACTGATTTGTTTTTGTTTTGTTTTTGAATGTCAGAAATGTATATTTGTGAATGTTGAGATGTTATATTGGTTTCACTAGTAAAAATAAATAATTGAAATGGGTATATATTTGTTTTTTGTTAAGTTGCCTAATAATTATGCACAGTAATAGTCACCTGCACACACAGATATCCCCCTAAAATAGTCAAAACTAAAAACAAACTAAAAACTACTTCCAAAAATATTCAGCTTTGATATTAATGAGTTTTTTGGGTTCATTGAGAACATGGTTGTTCAATAATAAAATTAATCCTCAAAAATACAACTTGCCTAATAATTCTGCACTCCCTGTATAAAAAGTGCAAGTGCAATTGCCGATTGTCTCGCGGTATCATTACGTCACCCAAGGTCCTTAACATTTTGTCTGGTGAGCGCAATCGTGTCCGTGCGATTGGCCACCGCACGGTCAGCCTGTGACTCCACCTCCTAGAAGGACGGCGATAGGGCAGATGGTTTCACTGATACCATCTGTCTCTATTTTATACTAATTGATGCATCCTGATTGGAGGAGCACCTATTTAAATATAGCCTCTCCAGTAGGAAGAACCATACCCCCAGGGGAAGGGGTTTCCACCGAAACGCGTGTCGGGGTGTGCGGTCCTCCTGTGGAGTTACTACTTTAAATTACGGTATATGACACTTTATGCTTATATTGCATCCATTATCATTGTTAAGCCTTTGATAGGATTTTATCATGTTCTTTTTCCACTTATATGTGGCTTGCACATGCACTTTATCATGATATCTGTTGCACTTTACTAAATAGTTATTTACTTGATTGATGATATATGTACTTTTAGAGCTGCTACTATTTAACTGCTTATCTGCGGTTTGCACTTGTACTTTTTATATATGGCATTTTTTGCCTCCATCGATTAAGATATCCAAATTTTTTGGACTTATGCAATAGATTCCTATCCTTAGGCTCCATTTTTTGTCACTTGTCTCACCAAACTCTCCCAGGGTTGTACCGCACTTTAGTCATTAATTTGTCTGTCATCTTGTATTGTATGTATTTTAATCATGTATTCCAATAAATATTATTTTTATAGCTTATCAACTCTCAGTGTTCGTTTATACAGTCGTGGCCAAAAGTTTTGAGAATTACATAAATATTGGAAATTGGAAAAGTTGCTGCTTAAGTTTTTATAATAGCAATTTGCATATACTCCAGAATGTTATGCAGAGTGATCAGATGAATTGCATAGCCCTCCTTTGCCATGAAAATTTACTTAATCCCCAAAAAAACTTTCCACTGCATTTCATTACTGTCATTAACCACTTCAACCCCGCTAGCTAAAACCCCCTTCATGACCAGGCCACTTTTTACACTTCGGCACTACACTACTTTCACCGTTTATCGCTCGGTCATACAACTTACCACCCAAATGAATTTTACCTCCTTTTCTTCTCACTAATAGAGCTTTCATTTGGTGGTATTTTATTGCTGCTGACGTTTTAACTTTTTTTGTTATCAATCGAAATTTAACGATTTTTTTGCAAAAAAATGAAATTTTTCACTTTCAGCTGTAAAATTTTGCAAAAAAAACGACATCCATATATAAATTTTTCACCAAATTTATTGTTCTACATGTCTTTGATAAAAAAAAAATGTTTGGGCAAAAAAAAATGGTTTGGGTAAAAGTTATAGCGTTTACAAACTAAGGTACAAAAATGTGAATTTCCGCTTTTTGAAGCAGCTCTGACTTTCTGAGCACCTGTCATGTTTCCTGAGGTTCTACAATGTCCAAACAGTAGAAAAATCCCACAAATGACCCCATTTCGGAAAGTAGACACCCTAAGGTATTCGCTGATGGGCATAGTGAGTTCATAGAACTTTTTATTTTTTGTCACAAGTTAGCGGAAAATGATGATTTTAATTTAATTTTTTTTTTTCTTATAAAGTCTCATATTCCACTAACTTGCGACAAAAAAATAAAAAATTCTAGGAACTCGCCATGCCCCTCATGGAATACCTTGGGGTGTCTTCTTTCCAAAATGGGGTCACTTGTGGGGTAGTTATACTGCCCTGGCAATTCAGGGGCCCAAATGTGTGAGAAGTACTTTGCAATCAAAATGTGTAAAAAATGGCCTGCGAAATCCGAAAGGTGCACTTTAGAATATGTGCCCCTTTGCCCACCTTGGCTGCAAAAAAGTGTCACACATCTGGTATCGCCGTACTCGGGAGAAGTTGGGGAATGTAGAAATATCTTGGCAAAAGACAACTTTTCCAATTTTTTTATACAAAGTTGGCATTTGACCAAGACATTTTTCTCACCCAGCATGGGTATATGTAAAATGACACCCCAAAACACATTCCCCAACTTCTCCTGAGTACGGCGATACCAGATGTGTGACACTTCTTTGCTGCCAAGGTGGGCAAAGAGGCACATATTCCAAAGTGCACCTTTCGGATTTCGCAGGCCATTTTTTACACATTTTGATTGCAAAGTTCTTCTCACAGATTTGGGCCCCTAAATTGCCAGGGCAGTATAACTACCCCACAAGTGACCCCATTTTGGAAAGAAGACACCCCAAGGTATTCCGTGAGGGGCATGGCGAGTTCCTCGAATTTTTTATTTTTTGTCGCAAGTTAGTGGAATATGAGACTTTATAAGAAAAAAATTTTTTTAAATAAAAATCATCATTTTCCGCTAACTTGTGACAAAAAATAAAAAGTTCTATGAACTCACTATGCCCATCAGCGAATACCTTAGGGTGTCTACTTTCCGAAATGGGGTCATTTGTGGGATTTTTCTACTGTTTGGGCATTGTAGAACCTCAGGAAACATGACAGGTGCTCAGAAAGTCAGAGCTGCTTCAAAAAGCGGAAATTGCAGATGCGCAAAGGTGCCCAAATTCCTTTTAGGAGGGCATTTTTAGACATTTGGATCCCAGACTTCTTCTCACACTTTCGGGCCCCTAAAAAGCCAGGGCAGTATAAATACCCCACATGTGACCCCACATGTGACCCCACTTTGGAAAGAAGACACCCCAAGGTATTCAATGAGGGGCCTGGCGAGTTCATAGAATTTTTTTTTTTTTGCATAAGTTAGCGGAAATTGATTTTTTTTGGTTTTTTTCTCACAAAGTCTCACTTTCCGCTAACTTAGGACAAAAATTTCAATCTTTCATGGACTCAATATGCCCCTCACAGAATACCTTGGGGTGTCTTCTTTCCGAAATGGGGTCACATGTGGGGTATTTATACTGCCCTGGCTTTTTAGGGGCCCTAAAGCGTGAGAAGAAGTCTGGAATATAAATGTCTAAAAATGTTACGCATTTGGATTCCGTGAGGGGTATGGTTCATGTGAGATTTTATTTTTTGACACAAGTTAGTGGAATATGAGACTTAGTAAGAAAAAACTAACAAAAAAATATATATATTTCCGCTAACTTGGGCCAAAAAAATGTCTGAATGGAGCCTTACAGGGGGGTGATCAATGACAGGGGGGTAATCAATGACAGGGGGGTGATCACCCATATACACTCCCTGATCACCCCCTGTCATTGATAACCCCCCTGGTAAGGCTCCATTCAGACGTCCGTATGATTTTTACGGATCCATGGATCGGATCCGCAAAACACATGCGGACGTCTGAATGGAGCCTTACAGGGGGGTGATCAATGACAGGGGGTGATCAGGGAGTGTATATGGGTGATCACCCATCTGTCATTGATCACCCCACTGTAAGGCTCCATTCAGACGTTCGTATGATTTTTACGGATCCATGGATACATGGATCGGATCCGCAAAACACATGCGGATGTCTGAATGGAGCCTTACAGGGGGGTGATCAATGACAGGGGGTGATCAGGGAGTGTATATGGGTGATCACCCCCCTGTCATTGATCACCCCCCTGTCATTGATCACCCCCCTGTAAGGCTCCATTCAGACGTCCGCATGTGTTTTGCGGATCCGATCCATGTATCCATGGATCCGTAAAAATCATACGGACGTCTGAATGGAGCCTTACAGGGGGGTGATCAATGACAGGGGGTGATCAGGGAGTGTATATGGGTGATCACCCCCCTGTCATTGATCACCCCCCTGTAAGGCTCCATTCAGACGTCCGAATGATTTTTACGGATCCATGGATACATGGATCGGATCCGCAAAACACATGCAGACGTCTGAATGGAGCCTTACAGGGGGGTGATCAATGACAGGGGGTGATCAATGACAGGGGGGTGATCAATGACAGGGGGTGATCAGGGAGTGTATATGGGTGATCACCCCCCTGTAAGGCTCCATTCAGACGTTCAAATGATTTTTACGGATCCATGGATACATGGATCGGATCCGCAAAACACATGCGGACGTCTGAATGGAGCCTTACAGGGGGGTGATCAATGACAGGGGGGTGATCAATGACAGGGGGTGATCAGGGAGTGTATATGGGTGATCACCCCCCTGTAAGGCTCCATTCAGACGTCCGCATGTGTTTTGCGGATCCGATCCATGTATCCATGGATCCGTAAAAATCATACGGACGTCTGAATGGAGCCTTACAGGGGGGTGATCAATGACAGGGGGGTGATCAATGACAGGGGGTGATCAGGGAATCTATATGGGTGATCACCCGCCTGTCATTGATCACCCTCCTGTAAGGCTCCATTCAGACGTCCGTATGTGTTTTGCGGATCCGATCCATGTATCCGTGGATTCGTAAAAATCATACGGACGTCTGAACGGAGCCTGACAGGGGGGTGATCAATGACAGGGGGGTGATCAATGACAGGGGGGTGATCAGGGAGTTTATATGGGGTGATCATGGGTGATCAGGGGTTCATAAGGGGTTAATAAGTGACGGGGGGGGGGGGTGTAGTGTAATGTGGTGTTTGGTGCGACTGTACTGAGCTGCCTGTGTCCTCTGGTGGTCGATCCTAACAAAAGGGACCACCAGAGGACCAGGTAGCAGGTATATTAGACGCTGTTATCAAAACAGCGTCTAATATACCTGTTAGGGGTTAAAAAAATCAGATCTCCAGCCTGCCAACGAGCGATCGCCGCTGGCAGGCTGGAGATCCACTCTCTTACCTTCCGTTCCTGTGAGCGCGCGCACCTGTGCACGCGCGTTCACAGGAAATCTCGGGTATCGCGGGAGGATGCGTATATGCGTCCACCCAGAAGAGCAGGGCCGCCGGCAGGACGCAATCCTGCGTATGGCGGTCCTGGAGTGGTTAAAGGACCTGCTGAGATCATTTCAGTAATCGTCTTGTTAACTCAGGTGAGAATGTTGACTAGCACAAGGCTGGAGATCATTATGTCAGGCTGATTGGGTTAAAATGGCAGACTTGACCTGTTAAAAGGAGGGTGATGCTTGAAATCATTGTTCTTCCATTGTTAACCATGGTGACCTGCAAAGAAACGAGTGCAGCCATCATTGCTTTGCATAAAAATGGCTTCACAGGCAAGGATATTGTGGCTACTAAGATTGCATATCAATCAACAATTTATAGGATCATCAAGAACTTCAAGGAAAAAGGTTTAATTCTTGTTAAGAAGGCTTCAGGGTGTCCAAGAAAGTCCAGCAAGCGCCAGGATCGTCTCCTAAAGAGGATTCAGCTGCGGGTTCGGAGTGCCACCAGTGCAGAGCTTGCTCAGGAATGGCAGCAGGCAGGTGTGAGCGCATCTGCACGCACAGTGAGGCGAAGTGTTTGGGGCATCAGGAAAAAGGCTTGTCCGGAGAAGAAAAGGTGAGCGCTACCATCAGACCATCAGTCCTGCGTCATGCCAACAGTAAAGCATCCTGAGACCATTCATGTGTGGGGTTGCTCTCATCCAAGGGAGTGGGCTCACTCACAATTTTGCCCAAAAACACAGCCATGAATAAAGAATGGTACCAAAACACCCTCCAACAGCAACTTCTTCCAACAATCCAACAACAGTTTGGTGAAGAACAATGCATTTTCCAGCATGATAGCATAAGGCAAAAATGATAACTAAGTGGCTTGGGGACCAAAACGTTGACATTTTGGGTCCACGGCCTGGAAACTCCCCAGATCTTAATCTCATTGAGAACTTGTGGTCAATCCTCAAGAGGCGGGTGGACAAAGAAAAACCCACTAATTCTGACAAACTCCAAGAAGTGATTATGAAAGAATGGGTTGCTATCAGTCAGGAATTGGCCCAGAAGTTGATTGAGAGCGTGCCCAGTCGAATTGCAGAGGTCCTGAAAAAGAAGGGCCAACACTGCAAATACTGACTCTTTGCATAAATGTCATGTAATTGTCGATAAAAGCCTTTGAAACGTATGAAGTGCGTGTAATTATATTTCACTACATCACGGAAACAACTGAAACAAAGATCTAAAAGCAGTTTAGCAGCAAACTTTGTGAAAACTAATATTTGTGTCATTTTCAAAACTTTTGGCCACGACTGTAGGTTTATCTCTATTATTGTAACACAAATCTGTGAATTCATGTGCCTTCACTATAAAATAACTTCGATTCTTAGTGTGTATAAACACAAGTTGCGCATATCTAAAATTAGCTAATAACCTGTGTTTATTTGGAGCAATTAATTCCTCCATCCTTCTTATTTCTCCACTAGAAATGATTTGTGAAACTCTTATTGTATCCAGGTTTTCCCAGTATCTTTGATTAAGGTGAACTCCCTAAGATTAACATTGTGTCAAAGCGGCGTAAAGGGTGAAGTGTGTGTAATCCCTAATATTAATTTAACTTTTGCCCATACTCTGTGCATTTCCCTACTGATTATACATTTTTCACTCGCATACCCATATAACCTGATTCTAACACGCTAAAGACTTCACATTGAGAACCAGGATATTCTTTTGTAAATAAATATGATGAGTTACCTGTATTGTTCATAAACCACTGAATTTGGGCCGCCAGATACTGTAGTATCCCTGGAGATAGGGGAAGGATAAGCCACCATCTTCCTCCAAGAGCCATAGATATATATACACTCATCTAAAGAATTATTAGGAACACCTGTTCTATTTCTCATTAATGCGATTATCTAGTCAACGAAATCACATGGCAGTTGCTTCAATGCATGTAGGGTTGTGGCCCTGGTCAAGACAATCTCCTGAACTTCAAACGGAATGTCAGAATGGGAAAGAAAGGTGATTTAAGCAATTTTGAGCGTGGCATGGTTGTTGGTGCCAGACGGGCCGGTCTGAGTATTTCACATTCTGCTCAGTTACTGGGATTTTGACGCACAACCATTTCTAGGGTTTATAAAGAATGGTGTGAAAAGGGAAAAACATCCAGTATGCGGCAGTCCTGTGGGCGAAAATGCCTTGTTGATGCTAGAGGTCAGAGGAGAATGGGCCGACTGATTCAAGCTGATAGAAGAGCAACGTTGACTGAAATAACCACTCGTTACAACCGAGGTATGCAGCAAAGCATTTGTGAAGCCACAACACGCACAACCTTGAGGCGGATGGGCTACAACAGCAGAAGACACCACCGGGTACCACTCATATCCACTACAAATAGGAAAAAGAGGCTACAATTTGCACAAGCTCACCAAAATTGGACTGTTGACGACTGGAAAAATGTTCCCTGGTCTGATGAGTCTCGATTTCTGTTGAGACATTCAAATGGTAGTCCGAATTTGGCGTAAACAGAATGAGATTATGTATCCATCATGCCTTGTTACCACTGTGCAGGCTGGTGGTGGTGGTATAATGGTGTGGGGGATGTTTTCTGGGCACACTTTAGGCCCCTTGGTGCCAATTGGCCATCGTTTAAATGCCACGGGCTACCTGAGCATTGTTTCTGACCATGTCTATCCCTTCATGACCACCATGTACCCATCCTCTGATGGCTACTTCCAGCAGGATAATGCACCATGTCACAAAGCTCGAATCATTTCAAATTGGTTTCTTGAACATGACAATGAGTTCACTGTACTAAAATGGCCCCCACAGTCACCAGATCTCAACCCAATAGAGCATCTTTGGGATGTGGTGGAACGGGAGCTTCGTGCCATGGATGTGCATCCCTCAAATCTCCAACTGCAAGATGCTATCCTATCAATATGGGCCAACATTTCTAAAGAATGCTATCAGCACCTTGTTGAATCAATGCCATGTAGAATTAAGGCAGTTCTGAAGGCAAAAGGGGGTCCAACACCGTATCAGTATGGTGTTCCTAATAATTCTTTAGGTGAGTGTATATATTTTTTTAAACAAATCTTTAGTTCAATTTTTCCAATAAGTATCCAGCATATCAGATACAGGAAAGAAGAACCACAATAAATATACAAAGAATGGCAACGGGGCCAATTGGTTATGAGAGCTATGGTAACATAACATGCTTCCTTAGTAAAATAAAGCAGATTTAGACAAATTACATTCCAGACATCAATGTATAAAAGCTTCAAGGACAAAGGATTCGTTAGTATTTAGCAAGACCATAATATGTAGATGAAGGCAATTGTTGGTGCGTTATTGTGAAGCATTAGAGTTATAGTAGTTCCTACTCCATTTAAGCCAGGGAAATCATAAGGTAACATGCTTGTCATGAGACATGGTTTCCCAGCTAGATAGTTCTTCTAACCTGCAGATTTCCTGAACTTTTGGACCCATTCTCTTATGTGTGGGATCTTATCTGATAGCTAATATAATGGGATGAGCAACTTAGCTGCTGCAATCAGGTGAGCAAGCAAGGAGAACCGACCTAAAGGACAGAGTCAATTTATGCGTTATTACACCGTTATTACACCTCCAGCATTCTGCAGAGATGGAGGGGTCTATTTTATGGAGTTTGTCTGGCGTTTTATACCATTTTGTGATCAGTTTATAGGAGTTTTCTTGAATCCGTATGCAACATGAGAATCCATGAGAGTTCCTCAATATCTGAGACATCTCTGTCTGATAGTGTTATCCCCAGATCTGTCTCCCATTGTTGGATGAAGTGGGGTTTAGGAGAGGCTATTAGGTCTAGAATTTTATTGTATATCAATGAAACTAGTCCTCTTCTAGTGTTAAAAGATTCTAGAATCACGTCATACCATAAAGGCATGTAGTTCCTTAGGGCAATGGTAAGGTATTGATTGCAAATCTTCCAAAACTGAGAATAATGTATTGGGGTCCATTTTAAGGCCTGAAACTGTGTCTTAAGAGTTTGTAAGGGAGGTATAGTGTGATTATTTAAGAGGTCTCCTACTGCTATATTGCCTAGTGCAGCCCAGATGCCCAAATCGTCTGTAAAGTTTCTCTGGAGAAGGTAGGTTCATATGTCTAGATAGAGTTGCCCACAAAGTGAGGATTTCTCTATATGGAGCAGGGATACTAAAGCCTGTATGACCCTTGTTTGAAATACGCCATAAGTTGGCATAGTCGTTGGATGAGAGAATTTTGCTGGCTATTTGGCAACTGAGTTTGCTAGTACTGGAGCTTAAAAGTTTGGAATAGAACCTTAATTGGATTACTTTGTAGTACATTGAGCTATCTGGTAGGTCAAAGACTCCTTTGTGTCTAGGTTGAACTAAAGTGTTATATGCTAATCGGGGCTTGGTGTGTTTCCAAATAAAGGCGGAAAAAACCTTGCGGACTGATAGAAGGTATGAGACTGGTAGGAATAGAGGGAGAGTCTGCATTAAATAGAGCAGCTTGGGAAGGATATACAGTGCTGCCCATAATTATTCATACCCCAGACAAATTAAAGTCACTTTTATTCAACCAGCAAGTAATTTTTTGGATGGGAAATCAATGACATAGGTGTCTCCCAAAAGATAATAAGACGATGTACAAGAGGCATTATTGTGGAAAAAAATCATTTCTCAGCTTTTGTTTACATTTGAGCAAAAAATACAAGATGTTCCGCACTGTGGAAAATCTCAGAGGATGTGGTGGGAAGCCAAAAGTGACACCTGTGCTGGCCAGGAGGATAGTTAAAGAGGTGAAAAAGAATCCAAGGATCACCACCAAGGCCATCCTGGTGAATCCGGGCTCTGCTGGTGGCAATGTCTAAAGGCAGACAATCCAACGGACACTGCACAATGCAGACCAAGGAGAGCGCCACTTCTCCAGATAAGGCACACAAAAGCTCGCTTGGCCTTTGCAAAAGCTCATCTGGACAAAGAATAAGACTTCTGGTCTTCTGTGTTATGGTCAGATAAAACAAAAATTTAATTGTTTGGTCACAATGATGTTTCCTTTATTTGCCGTAAAAAGGAGAAGCCTTCAACCCAAAGAACACCATCCCCACTGTCAAACATGGTGGTGGGAACCTAATGCTTTGGGGGTGTTTTTCAGCCAATGGACCAGGGAACCTAATCACAGTAAACGGCACCATGAAAAAAGACCAATACATATGGATTCTCAACGACAAGATCAGGCAGTCTGCAGAGAAACTTGGCCTTGGGCACCAGTGGACATTTCAGCATGACAATGGCCCAAAACACACAGCAAAAGTGGTGAAGAAATGGTTAGCAGACAACATTAACGTTTTGGAGTGGCCCAGCCAGAGTCCAGCCTTGAATCCAATTGAGAATCTGTGGAGGGAGCTAAAGATCAGTGTGATGGCAAGAAGACCCTCCAACCTGAAAGATTTGGAGCTCATTGCTAAAGACGAAAGGGCAAAAATACCTGTGGAGACATGCAAAAAGCTGGTCTGGAATTATAGGAAATGTTTGATTGCTGCAATAGCCAATAAAGGCTTTTCTTTTGATTATTGAGAAGGATATAAATAATTTTGGACTGGACACTTTCTGCTCAAATGTAAATAAAAGCTGAGAAATGTTTATTTTTCCCACAATAATGCCTCTTGTACATTGTCTTATTATCTTTTGGGAGACACCTATGTCATTTCCCATCAAAAAATTACTTGCTGGTTGAATAAAAGTAACTTTAAGTCAAAATTTGCCAGGGGTATAAATAATTATGGGCAGCACCGTATGTTTTTAGTAGATTCTTCCTACTTATACAAGTCATATATGGTATATTGAGGTCTTTCAGTGGTTGTGTAATGCCCGATAATATTGTAGGGTAATTCATTTGATATAGCTTATTTGGGTCTTTAGTAATGTTCACTCCTAAGTAATTTATATGAGAGTCAGCCTATTGAAAGGGGAAGTCCCTTGTTAATTCTGATCGGGTCCTATTGGAAATGTTGATTCCCATGGCTGTGCATTTGGAAAGATTTATTTTAAAATTAGAAAGCTGGCCAAATACAGCTAATAGACTAAGAATAGCTGGGAACGCCTCTCCCGGATCGTACAGGAACAAAAGCATGTCATCCACAAAAGCAGCCAAAGTGTGGGTCACTGGTCCTACCACTAGACCTTGTATTCTAGGATCCTGTCTGATAGCTTGTATGAGTGTCTCCAGGCAGAATATAAATAAGTTACGAGATAGCGGGCACCCCTGTCGTGTTCTGTTTAAGATCGGGAAAGAAAGTGAAAGCACTTAATTTACTCTAATCCTAGCATGAGGGGAGGAGTACAGGGACATGACCGCCAATATAAACTGAGGAGGAAAGCCACATTTTTGGAATGTAGCTTCCATAAAACTCCAATCTACCGTATCAAATGCTTTCTCAGCATCTGTGCTAAGAAGTGTAAGTTTAGTATTAGTAGCTAGGGTGTATTCTAGTGCTTGTAGAACACTGCACTCTCTACCCCCCACAAAGCCTGACTGTTCAAGGGAGATTAGGTCTTTGAGAAACGGGGATATTCTATAGGCCAAAATTTTAGCCCCCAATTTTATATCTACATTCAATAGGGAGATTGTCCTATAACTAGAAGAGAGTTCTAGATCTTTGCAGGGCTTTGGGAGTACAGCAATATGAGCCTCAAGTGCTTGCTTGGCAGGAGTAGCTCCAGATAGCAATAAGTTAAAGTAGGACACTAGATGAGGTCCTAAAACCGGCAAAAACTTTTTATAATATGAAATTGGAAGACCATCAGGTCCTGGGCTTTTATCTGTTGGGGTTGTTTTTAGTGCATTCCGAATCTCGTCTAAGGTTATGGGTTTTGTCAGTGTTTCCTTATCTACCGTTGATAGCGAGGGCAAATTGAGAGTATGTAAGAATAATCTTGTACGTTCTAATCTATCGTCAAGGGCCTCTGGGGTTTCCCTAGTGCGCAGATTATATAATGACTGGTAGAATGTGGTGAAGATGTTCGTGATTCCTTCCATAGTGCACGTGGTCTCACCGTCTTGAGTTTTCATTTGTTTGATGTGAGACTGTTCAGCTCATTTTTTAATAAGTGCTGTCATAATTATTTTACCCCTATCCCTGTGTGCATAATGCTTGTGTTGCATTTTGAGATAGGCTCATGTAGCCCTCATGGTTAAAAGTGCTTTTAGCTCAAGTCTCAGGGCTACCAGCGCCTCATGGTCATGTACAGCCAATTATCTTTTGTGTTTTTGTTCTAAAACTGCTATTTGCGACAATAATGAGGTCAGTTGTGACATACGTTGTTTTTTTGAGATGGGATCCTAAAGCTATGAATTCCCCCCTGATAACAGCTTTGTGGGCCTCCCAAACAAGTGCAGGTGAAGTCTCTTGGGTATTATTATTTGCACAAGGTTGGATACCAAGCTAGCCATGTCCCGTTCCTTGTCCTCACTGACGTCATTGAAGGTCTCTTCCTCCACCCAGCCACGTACAACACCAAGGGTCCCCGAAAGGTGACAACAAGCCCCCTGGGACGCCTGCTGTGGTTGGTCTTCCACCTCCTCAAAGCCACCTTCCTCCTCTGACTCCTCTTCTTTAGACTCCTCTCTCTGCGTTGCCTCAGGTCCAGCAATCGACGACGACAAGGCTGCTTCTGGTGGTGATGGTGACCACAACTCTTCCTCTTCATGCTCATCTACTGCCTGATCCAGCACTCTTCGCAGGGCATGCTCCAGAAAAAACGCATATCAGGGGACGTGTATGGAATAGATTTTAGAACCGGGAGATGGAAAAAGATGCTTGGTTGGTCCTCTAACTTCCAATTTGGGGCACTGCGCGTGCAATGTACTGTGCCACCAGATATGAGTGGTGTGTTAAGTAGTACTATTCCTATCAGGGGACGTGTATGGAATAGATTTTAGGAACCGGGAGATGGAAAACGATGCTTGGTCGGTCCTCCTACTTCCAATTTGGGGCACTGCACGTGCAATCTTGGTGTAGTGATGACTGTGCTCGTGAGCACATTTGGGAGATTGCAGGCGATGGGGTTTTTTCAAAGCCTATAGTCGTGCTGTGGTAGTTCAGTGACAGTTAAGTGACCCAGAAAACAATGATTCTGCAGTGTGGGCCCATTGTTGGCCTAGTAGGCTTTAATGATCACCTTAGATGATCACAAAGAAAATGAATGTTTTTTCTATGAAAAATTATCCAGTCGATCGCTTTTGGTCTGTTCACAATGAAGCAACGACCTTATCATCTGGGGTGTGCCAACATTGCCATTGCCAACACACTCATAGAGGTGGTCGCTTCATTGTGATATGCAAGCCCCTTCACCATAACAAGGTAACGATCATGAAGGGAAATTGACACATGTATGTGCCTTTTTTTTTTTGCAGCCACAGTGCAGTACCAGAGGCCAGAAAAATTAGGCATGAACACATGCCAGAAAAATTTGATATTGTTGCAGCAACGGCCAGAAAAATTGATGTTTTTCAGGCAGAAAGTGCCCTAAAACATTACGGCTTGAACCCTAGTTGGTGGCCTTTTTTAGTGGAATGTATCGCCCACTGTCAGTCCCTTCGGGATCCATGCCTCATTCATCTTAATAAAGGTGAGGTAATCTCGACTTTTTTGACCTAGGCGACTTCTCTTCTCAGTGACAATACCTCCTGCTGCACTGAAGGTCCTTTCTGACAGGAGACTTGAAGCGGGACAGGCCAGAAGTTGTATCGCAAATTGGGATAGCTCAGGCCACAGGTCAAGCCTGCACACCCAGTAGTCAAGGGGTTCATTGCTTCTCAGAGTGTTGATATCTGCAGTTAAGGCGAGGTAGTCTGCTACCTGTCGGTCGAGTCGTTCTCTGAGGGTGGACCCCGAAGGGATGTGGCGATGCGTAGGACTTAAAAAGCTCTGCATGTCCTCCATCAACAACACATCTGTAAAGCGTCCTGTCCTTGCCGTCGTGGTCGTGGTAGGAGGAGGATTACTTTCACCTCTTCCCCTGTTAGATTCCCGTTCTGCTGTGACATCACCCTTATACGCTGTGTAAAGCATACCTTTTAATTTATTTTGGAACTGCTGCATCCTTTCCGACTTCCGGCAATTCGGTAACATTTCAGGCACTTTCTGCTTATAGTGGGGGTCTAGTAGCGTGGCTACCCAGTACAGGTCGTTCTCCTTCAGCCTTTTTATACGAGGTTCTCTCAACAGGCACGACAGCATGAAAGACCCCATTTGCACGAGGTTGGATGCCGAGCTACTCATGTCCCGTTCCTCGTCCTCACTGATCTTACTGAAGGTCTGATCTTCCCCCCAGCCACGTACAACACCACGGGTACCAGATAGGTAACAACGAGCACCCTGGGATGCTTTCTGTGGTTGGTCTTCCTCCTCCTCAAAGCCACATTCCTCCTCTGACTCCTCTTCCTCAGACGCCTCTTCCAGCATTGCCGCAGGTCCAGCAAGCGATGCTGATAAGGCTGTTTCTGGTGGTGATGGTGACCACAACTCTTCCTTTCACGCTCATCTACGGCCTGATCAAGCACTCTTCGCAGGGTATGCTCCAGGAAGAAAACAAATGGGATGAGGTCGCTGATGGTGCTGACTAGGTTTGTCACCTCCTTAAAAGGACGCATGAGCCTACAGGCATTGCGCATGAGCGTCCAGTAACATGGAAAAAAAATTCCCAGCTCCGCAGAGGCTGTCCTAGCACCCCGGTCATAAAAATACTCGTTGACGTCTTTTTCTTGTTGGGCGATCGAACATTAGGAGTGTTGAATTCCAACGTGTCGGGCTGTCGCAAATCAAGCGCCTCACTGGCATATTTCGCCGCTGAATATTTGAAAAGTGCGCCATGGCCGCGTAGGAACGCCTGAAATTGCCACACACCTTCCTTGCCTGCCTGAAGACGTCCTGTAAGCCTGGGTACTTATCCACAAAGCATTGTACGATCAGATTACACACATGTGCCATGCACGGCACATGTGTCAACTTGCCCAAATTCAATGCCGCCAACAAATTGCTTCTGTTGTCACACACCACTTTGCCAATCTCCAGTTGGTGCGGAGTCAGCCACTGATCCACCTGTGCGTTCAGGGCGGACAGGAGTGCTGGTCCAGTGTGACTCTGCTTTCAGGCAAGTCAACCCCAAGACGGCGTGACACCGTCTGGGGAGCTGGGGGTGTGCAGTTGATGTGGAGCAAGACGCAGCAGCAGAAGAGGACTCAGCCGAGGAGGTTAGCAAAGAGGATGGAGTAGGAGGAGTAGAGGAGGTGGCAGCAGGCCTGCCTGCAAGTTGTGGCGGTGTCACCAACTCCTCTGCAGAGCCACGGATTCCATGCTTGGCAGCCGTCAGCAGGTTTACCCAATGCGCAGTGTAGGTGATATACCTGCCCTGACCGTGCTTTGCAGACCAGGTATCAGTGGTCAGATGGACCCTTGCCCCAACACTGTGTGCCAGACATGCCATGACTTCCTTTTGCACAGTAGAGTACAGGTTGGGGATTGCCTTTTGTGAAAAGAAATTTTGTCTGGGTACCTTCCATTGCGGTGTCCCAATAGCTACAAATTTTTTGAAGGCCTCAGACTCCACCAGCTTGTATGGTAAAAGCTGGCGGGCTAAGAGTTCCAACAAGCCAGCTGTCAGACGCAAGGGGGTGACTCTGACATTGCCTTCTTACGCTCAAACATGTCCATCATCAAATGTGAGATTTACAAGGAGGGAAAACAGTACACCTCTCTGAACAGTGTCTGGGAGGCTGTGGTTGCTGCTGCACGCAATGTTGATGGTGAACAGATCAAAACACTGACAGAATCCATGGATGGCAGGCTTTTGAGTGTCCTTGCAAAGAAAGGTGGCTATATTGGTCACTGATTTGTTTTTGTTTTGTTTTTGAATGTCAGAAATGTATATTTGTGAATGTTGAGATGTTATATTGGTTTCACTGGTAAAAAAAAATTGATTGAAATGGGTATATATTAGTTTTTTGTTAAGTTGCCTAATAATTATGTACAGTAATAGTCACCTGCACACACAGATATCCCCTTAAAATAGCTAAAACTAAAAACTACTTCCAAAAATATTCAGCTTTGATATTAATTAGTTTTTTGGGTTCATTGAGAACATGGTTGTTGTTCAATAATAAAATTAATCCTCAAAAATACAACTTGCCTAATAATTCTGCACTCCCTGTATATGCTGTGAGCCTGACACACGCTGACAGGCAACTGCAATTAGATTACAGAGGATAAAAAAAAAGCAGACTGATGTACTAGCCCTAAAAAGGGCTTTTTGGGGTGCTGTCAGGTCGCTGTCCTTACAGCAGAGATCAGATGAGTCTTTCCGGATTGGAGTGGACACAGAACACTGGCCTAGCTATCGATTTCCCTATTAAATCAGCAGCAGCTACACTGTCCCTGCTCTCACTAAGTCCAAAAAAAGAAGATGGAGGCAGCATGACCGGTATAAAAAAAAATCCCTTTAATGGGAACCGCCAAGTGAGCAAACGTGCAGCAGGTTGTGACGTTTCGGCTGATCCACAGCTTTTATCAAACACAATGTGAAATCTAAAAATACCTGTTTAAATACATTAAAACACACCCACTCACACAGGAGTGGCCAATAACATAGTGAATAAGGTGCTGATGTCATCAAGGATGCATCCTCTGGTGCTCCTACTAAGTGTCTCAATATACATCTATCATAGGTATCAGATCCATTACCACACATACCTTCAGGGCACACATGTGCCTTGGTGTTCCCAGGCTACCGGTGCGCATGTCAGGAAAGAAGGGGTTACGTCACTACCTGACTAACCCGGGATCAGCTGATCGCGAGCGACTCCGCCCAAGCAATCTCGCGTCATCATACCTCTCCTGTCATGTGCGCCGTTGCCAAGGACGCCTATGAGCCGGTCCGCCCACCTCTGAGAGATGCAAGCGATCGCCTCACACCACCACGTCTCCAGCGATAGCGGTCAGATCCTGGATCGTGCCGTGCGGTAGTCAAAACTCACCGGCCTTCTCTTCACATCCCCTGGTACAATTAGGGGACGTCCGCTGAGGGGCAGGAGGAGGCTCCGAACCTCCATGACTCCAGCCGCAACCCGGCCTAGGTAACGTCATAGCCCCGCCTCTCTCACGTTCGGCCAACCCCGTGTTGCCAGAGACGTAACCAGGATCTAGCACCGCCCCCCGCAGTGACGTGCGGTGGGAGACAACCACACTCACATCAGGGGTGCAAGCAGGACCAAGCCCTATAATCTATAATGTGCCATGATCCAATGTGGGTAAGGAACAAGTGAGAATGTGCATTAATCAAAAATCAAAGTACAATTAAAAAACACTATACAGAGAACCAGTTCAAAGGTCACTCAGAATCATTACACATTTGTCACTGAGAAATCTATGTTCATTCCAAATGGTTGAAGAGCTCTCATCTCAAAGATCCACTTAAGCTCCTTTTTACGTAGAATCCGATCCTTGTCCCCCCACGTCTCAGACGGCCGACAGAATCAATGATTCTAAACCGGAGTTGGTTGACCAAGTGTCCACGTTCCAGAAAGTGTTTCGCCACCGGCTTATCAATCTGGGCCCTACGAATATTGCTCTTATGGGAGTTGATACGTTCCCTGGCTTCTATTGTGGTTTCCCCAATGTAAATGAGGCCACACGGGCACGTGATCATATATATCACATCCTGTGATCTGCATGTAAAGAAGTTTTTAATCTTATAGGGCTTGCCACTATAGGGATGGGCAAAGGTATCTCCCTTTAACATGTTGCCGCAGTTGTAACAACCAAGGCAGGGAAAGCATCCCAACTTCCTTGGTGCCAGATACCTCTGCCCATCCCCATGTGGCTCACCAACCTCGGTTTTTTACCAATTTGTCACGCAGGTTGGCCCCTCTCTTATATGCCATCATGGGGAAACCCACGAATTCCTCTATCATGGGTAACCCTTTTTGCAAAATATGCCACTCTTTGCGTATGATACGCGCTATGTCGCCACTGTTGGTTCCATATGTTGAAACAAACGGGATCCGTTTAAGGTCCCTCTCCTTCTTCCTTCCCTGGAACGTGGACTCCTGGTCAACCTCCCCCACTTTTTGTGAGATCCTCTCCACCAATCGTCGTGGATATCCCCTCTCGAGGAACTTCCTCCCCATCTGGCAACACGGGTTGGCCGAACGTGAGAGAGGCGGGGCTATGACGTTACCTAGGCCGGGTTGCGGCTGGAGTCATGGAGGTTGGGAGCCTCCTCCTGCCCCTCAGCGGACGTCCCCCGATTGTACCAGGGGATGTGAAGAGAAGGCCGGTGAGTTTTGACTACCGCACGGCACGATCCAGGATCTGACCGCTATCGCTGGAGACGTGGTGGTGTGAGGCGATCGCTTGCATCTCTCAGAGGTGGGCGGACCGGCTCATAGGCGTCCTTGGCAACGGCGCACATGACAGGAGAGGTATGATGACGCGAGATTGCTTGGGCGGAGTCGCTCGCGATCAGCTGATCCCGGGTTAGTCAGGTAGTGACGTAACCCCTTCTTTCCTGACATGCGCACCGGTAGCCTGGGAACGCCGAGGCACATGTGTGCCCTGAAGGTATGTGTGGTAATGGATCTGATACCTATGATAGATGTATATTGAGACACTTAGTAGGAGCACCAGAGGACGCATCCTTGATGACATCAGCACCTTATTCACTATGTTATTGGCCACTCCTGTGTGAGTGGGTGTGTTTTAATGTATTTAAACAGGTATTTTTAGATTTCACATTGTGTTTGATAAAGGCTGTGGATCAGCCGAAACGTCACAACCTGTTGCACGTTTGCTCACTTGGCGGTTCCCATTAAAGGGATTTTTTTTATACCGGTCATGCTGCCTCCATCTTCTTTTTTTGGACTTATCATGTAGGAGCCCTGATGAACCTTGGACTCCAGGTAGGCTGTTGCATACCGGATGACCTCAAGATCTGGTGAGTGCGATTCCATTACTATTTTTTGTCATTGTCCTGCTCTCACTAAGACTGCAGCTTCCGAATGAATCTAAAATGGATGCGGTCCAGGAGGTGGGAGGGTCTGGGAGGGAGGGTATGCTGCTGATTGGCTGGAATGTGTCTGCTGATTGTGAGGTACAGGGTCAAAGTTTGCTCAATGATCACGAATAGGGGGCGGACCGAACATTGCATATGTTCACAGCCGCGGCGAACGCGAACAAGCAATGTTCGCCGGCGAATAGTTCGGGACATCTCTAAATATCATCTCTTATTAACATAATATCTGATTGAACTGATGCCATTTTGGTGGATAAATCGCCCAAAGATTATTTGGAAAGTTGCACTGCCCCTAATATGTCTTCTAGTTTCCTGTCAATAAATTCTATTTTCTTATCCAATACTGCCTCTCCCCGTTACTGCCGCACTACAGTATATATAGTTCCCTCTCTATCTAAAATCCTATTATCCGAGGACCCCTGTGTTTTCTGGGTCATTCTCGTTTTTGATTGAGCGGATATTACAAATGTATCCATCTTGGTCAATGGACTACTCGAACCTCCTCTCTTAGGAGAGGATTGACCAAGGAATTTCCGATTCAGTTTTGTTGGAGGCATGTTTTTTTTTAATTAATTTTCTTTTAATAATCACCAGATCGTGATACGTTTGTAGAAACTGATGAGCTTGTGAGATTTATGACCTTTTTAAAACTTAAAAATCAGGCATGAGACGTCACAAAACACCCAAATATAAGAAATAACAGACGTCACAAAACACACAATTACAAGCAATAACAGAGGGATATAATGTTGCGATTTGGCCGCTTGGACATAGAGGAGAGCTTTCAGCACAAACATGCCTCTCCTCATCTCCCCCGGCAACAAGCGACCAAAAGTCAAGAAAAATCACACCTCCACACGGGATCCCATAGCTTGGTCCTTCGAGCTGGAGACAGCAACCTGAACAGATCAGCCGCCAGCAGAGAGATTAGTGGTTAGTAATTTATAACAATGCTGTATAGGCTTGAAAGGTGACTCCCATCCACTATACTCACGAGTTTTCAGCCCCAATAAACCCTTAAATGGGAAGGTGGGGACCTCCTCTAGTGACGTACAGAAGAAGGTTCAAGCAGAAGCACAAACGCGGGCAGCTCATCCAAAGCGTACACAGATGCTCCCGAAATTGGAATTTGGAGATGGTCCTGCGGTGTATACAGACCGGTTGGTCCTTCACGAGGTATCGTAGACGGTACTAGGAAGCGCCACCTCTAACTAGGACCACACAGCTTCTGGAGGGGAGCCAGCGAACACGGGACACTAACCCCAGTTCCTCGCGTGTTGCACACAGCACCTCCTCCAGCGTCCAAGCAGACAGTTTCACAGCTATCGCGAGAACTCAAGCAGGGATCGTAGTAGTCCGTAACATCACGCCAGGGAGCCCCAGAAGAGACGTGGAAGGCATGGCAGGCATCTAGGGGGGAGTAGAGAGGGCGGGGAGAAAGGACGGCACGTCAACGCTACTGCGTCATGCCGCTACGCACCATGAGGGTTGTGTTGTTTGAGATGACTCGGGGCCAAGATACACTACTCGCAAAAAGTTAGGGACATTTTGGCTTTTGGGTAAAATTTATCGAAAATTTAAAAAGTTCATGCTACAGTGATATTCTATCATGAAAGTAGGGCATTCACCTAGAAGCATGCAATGGTGATCATAGTCCTATAATGAGCATCAATTACAGCTTGACAACAAGGTATCATGCTGTTCACAAGTCAACTTATTGTCTGTTGAGGCATGGCATCCCACCCTTCTTGAACGGTGACCCTCGGGTCATTGAGGTTCTAGGATACAGAGTTATGAGCCTCTAAATGGCGAATTAGCTGATCCCACAGGTTTTCAATAGGATTCAGGTCTGGAGAACATGCAGGCCACTCCATATGAGGTACCCCAGTCTTCAGCAGAAATTCCCTAATGATGCAACATCGATGACCTGGCACATTGTCGTCAATGAAGATGAAATTAGGCCTGTGTTGTTCATGCAAGATGACTGAATTAATGCTGTTATTCAAGTAGTAGGGCAGTTCTGTATTGACTAGACACACCTGCCCACACTAACACCACCACCAAAGGCTCACCTGGTGACAACAGTGGCTGATGCATAGAGCTCTCCTTGACATCTCCAACATTGTTGACGGCCATCATTCCTACTCGGTGTGAATCGAATTTTATCAGTGAACAGCACTGAGGCCCACTGGTCCCTTGTGCAGCGTAGATGCTCCCTGGCTCATGCAGTACGATGACATCTGTTCATGATGGTGTGGTCAGGTACCCTTGCAGGTCGTCTAGCACACAGACCACGCTAATGTAAACAGTTTTGAACGGTCTGACGCGACACTTGGGTGCCTTTCACCTCCATTAAATGTGCTGGAGTTGTATGGCATTCATCATCTGGTTCCATGGGGCATTGTTCACAATGAAGCTATCATCAGTGTGGGATGTGGCCAAAGAACGTCCACTTCTATGCCTTTCTGTGGCTCTTCCAGTCTCTCTATTCCAACCTGCTGATGACACTCTGTGATACTCTAGGCTCAGTGGCCACTTCCATCTGAGAACATCCTGCTTGAAGCCTCGCAATGGCGAGGTATTGTTGATGAACTGTTAGTTGTCGTTTTGGTCTCATGATGTAAAAATGTGAACAGCATGAGAAGGAGAACTGTTCAAATACCAGTTCTAATTGAACAGGGAAATTTATTGGGAGACTCATGGATCAAACACCTGTTGTGGATTTTGCCGTTAAGCTCCTCCTTGTTAGACAACAGCAAGTTGTGCAAAAAGTACTGAAACATTAAAAAGTTGGACATGTGTATTCAAAAGTTTTGAGAAGGTCACATTAAGTTCACCTGTAAAGGTTAGAATGCATTTTAGGTTCATTCTGAAAGTTCACCACAAGACAAATATCCCTAATCTTCATCTCCATTGACTTACATTGTGTGCCAGGACAGATCAGTTTCGCTCCGCTTCATCAGGCGGACAGCAAAACGCTGCAGGCAGTGTTTTGGTGTCTGCCTCCAGAGCGGAATGGTGAACGGAGGCAAACTGATTAATTCTGAGCGGATCCTTTTCCATTCAGAATGCAAAACTGATCAGTTTTGGACTGCTTTTGAGAGCCCTGAACGTATCTCCCAAACGGAAAACCAAAACGCTAGTGTGAAAATAGCCTTAACCCTTGGCTCACATTTTTGAATCAAAGAACACAGACATGACAAAAATACTACTGGTACAGATACATACCCCCCAACTTTCTAAATGAACTGTCACAGCCGTTACCTCTGGCTGTGACCTTTCTGTCTTTTCTCTCGCTGCAGTTTTGTTCCTGTGTGTTGTTTGTTGTTCTTTATGGGTTAACTCCCCTGTGTGCCTATTAGGAGTTAATCCTCTCTGTTGGCTCCATGGGTGTGGCCTCTCTGCTGCACTGACGGAATCTGTATATTTGGCTGAGTTTCCCTTAGATCTGGGTCAGCTCTTCTAGTATGTGTTTGTCTTGTACTTCTCTTGGTTTGTACTTTGTCTCCCATGCTCCTGACCCATGGGATCTGTGTCTGTCTGTGTTCTGTGAGTTTGCCTTCTTGCTCATTGTCGTCCTTTTTCCTGTGTTTCTGTTATCAGGGTTGCCAGTTATGTTTGAGATCCCCTGTGTGTATTATTACGTCTTTATTCCTCTGCCCTGATTTGTCTTGTCTGTCTTGTTTCGTACCTGTCTTCCCCTATTTCATAATCGTTCCTCTGTATGGAGGGTTCTGTCTCTGCATTAGGGGTTATTCTGTTCAGCAAGCCCTTGCTGCAGCTTTCTTTGTTGCAAGGTGCCATGGGCAAGCCCTTCTCTGCTCATTACCACTTCTGGTTCCTTGAGATGTACTTGTCACAACCAGACATCTGAGAAGCTCTGACAGATGCCTTTCAGAACCTCCTCCTTGAGCTTCTTTGTTTTGGTTTTCAGTTCCTCATCTCGTTAGCCTCTCTCAGCTGTCTTGTAGTTGGACTGATTGCATCCCCATAATGCATTAGTGTGCGGTTTATACAACTTCCTGGAGTGTGTGTGCATGCTGATCCTATTTCCCAGTCTTCTGCAGGATAAGTGTTGTACATTCTTTTGTGATTTTATGTTTGCTGGATCCCAGGTGACCCTGACTTCCTCCGCGTCTAGTGTAGGGAGCCGGTGGTCGTGTCCCCTCACTATTGTAGGGTGTTCAGGTGTTATATAGTTGAGGTACATAGATATGCAATCATCCACCATTGGGGTGTTTGCATAGGCTGAGCAGAGTCAGGGAGAGTGCCAGGTCTTATGCAGGGGTCTCCCTTTTGTTCCTTAGTTTTGGATCCAGTGAGTCATATATTCATTTTTGCATTGTCTATTTTCCTGTACACCTTCCGTGACATTATAAACCGCCAAAACCGTCTCAAGCATGGATCCGGTTTCACTTTTGACTGAACGCTTCCAGGGTCTTTCATTGGAGGTAGCTGATCTCCGTAAGACTCTTTCTCAGTTTCTAGTGACCGGTTCAGCTTACGCTCATGGAGTTTGCTCTGAGCCTAAGATCTCGCTCCCGGATACGTTCTCCGGAGGTAGTGAAAATTTTGTGCATTTCAGAGAGGCTTGCAAACTCCATTTTCACCTTCTTCCCCTTTCCTCTGGTGATGAGGAACGGAGGGTGGGGATCATTATATCGCTGCTCAGGGGTAACGCTCAGTTGTGGGCCTTTTCGCTGCCGGTGGGGGCCCCTCCGTTCAGTGGATGAATTCTTTTTAGCCCTGGGTCAGATATGATGATCCTGATCGTGTTGCTTTGGCTGAGTCTAGACTACGTCTGTTATGCCAGGGTAAACAATCCGCAGAGATATACTGCTCAGAATTTCGGAGATGGGCAGCTGATACTGGTTGGAATGATGCTGCACTCCGAAGTCAATTTTGCCATGGTCTTTCAGAGGGATTGAAAGATGCATTTGCCTTTCATGAGAGGCCTATCTCCTTGGACGCTGCTATGTCTTGGGTCGTTCGTATTGACAGGCGTCTTAGAGAGAGAGGAGAGATCTCTCCTTCCTGTCATACTCAGTCCCAGGACAGTGCAGCGGTCTCATTCTGTGCGCAGGGGTCTCAGTTGCTGTCAGCCCCTTCTGAGCAGGAGCCCATGCAGCTGGGGTTGATTGCCTCTGACAATAGAAGATTCAGCCCGCATGGGAAGGTTTGTTTTTGTTGTGGAGGTATAAATCATTTGGCAAATGTTTGTCCCTCTAGGAGATTCAGGCAGTTTTCTGGGAGTAATAAAGAAACAAAACGGAAAAAATCTTTTAAAAATGTTCCATCTGTTACTATTGGCAGGGTTGAGGCGGAAATTGAAGGTTTTCCGTTTGCTTGTAGTTCCCGTTTTGTCCTGCCTGTCAGGGTGGCGCTAGAGAGCAAGAACATTTTTTGTGAGATTTTTGTATACAACCTGGCATACAACCTGGTCAGGGTCAGAGAAGGAGACGAATGGAAGACGGCCTTCAATACCCCTGAGGGCCATTTTGAGAATTTGGTTATGCCTTTTGGTTTGATGAATGCCCCAGCCGTTTTTCAGCATTTCGTGAACAGCATTTTTTATCATTTAATGGGAAAATTTGTATTAGTGTATTTGGATGACATTTAGATTTTTTTCTCCTGATTTCCAAACTCATAAGGAACACTTATGTCAGGTCTTGCTCATCCTGCGGGAGAATAAATTATACGCGAAACTGGAAAAATGTGTGTTTGTGGTTCCAGAAATTCCATTTCTGGGGTTTCTTCTCTCCACTTCTGGTTTTCGCATGGACCCCGAGAAGGTCCGCGCTGTGCTTGAGTGGGAGCTTCCTGAGAATCAGAAGGCGCTGATGTGTTTTTTGGGCTTTGCCAATTATTACAGGAAGTTTATTTTGAATTATTCCTCTATTGTTAAACCACTCACTGATATGACCAGAAAGGGGGTAGATTTTTCTTCCTGGTCGGTAGAGGCGCGTAAGGCCTTTTCTAATATCAAGGAGAGTTTTGCTTCCGCTCCCATCTTGGTACAACCTGATATTTCTCTACCCTTCATAGTTGAGGTTGATGCTTCTGAGGTGGGTGTGGGTGTGGTCTTGTCTCAGGGTTCCACTTCTGCCAAATGGCAACCGTGTGCCTTTTTCTTGAAGAAACTCTCCTCCGCAGAGAGAAATTACGATGTGGGAGATAGGGAATTGTTGGCCATCAAGTTGGCTTTTGAGGAATGGCGCCAGAGGGAGCCAGACACCTTATTACTGTGTTTACTGACCATAAAAATCTGGCCTACTTGGAGTCAGCCAAGCGTCTGAACCCGAGACAGGCCAGATGGTCTTTGTTCTTTTCAAGGTTTAATTTTGTTGTCACGTTCCACCCTGGGGTTAAGAATGTGAAGGCAGATGCCCTGTCACGTTGTTTTCCTGGAGGTGGGAATTTTGAAGACACGGGTCCCATTTTGGCTGAAGGTGTGGTAGTCTCTGCTCTTTTTCCTGAATTGGAGGCAGAGGTGCAGGCAGCCCAGTCAGAGGCTCCTGATCTTTGTCCTCCTAGGAGGTTGTTTGTGCCTCTCGCTTTAAGACACAAGATTTTTAAGGAACACCACGATACGGTCCTTGCTGGGCACCCGGGGGCAAGAGCCACAGTGGATCTCATCGCTCGGAGATTCTGGTGGCCTGCGCTTCGTAAGTCGTTGAGGGTTTTGTGGCAGCCTGCGAGACTTGCGCTCGTGCCAAAGTCCCTCATTCACGGCCATCAGGTCCTCTCCTTCCCTTACCCATTCCTTCCCGTCCTTGGACACATCTGTCCATGGACTTCATTACGGACCTGCCTCGTTCCTCGGGGAAGACTGTGATTCTGGTGGTGGTGGACCGTTTTAGCAAAATGGTGCATTTTATCCCTTTTCCTGGTTTGCCCAATGCTAAGACGCTGGCGCAGGCATTTATTGATCACATTGTCAAATTGCATGGTATTCCTTCAGACATAGTCTCTGATAGGGGCACACAGTTTGTTTCCAGATTCTGGAAGGCTTTCTGTTCTCGCTTGGGGGTTCGGTTGTCATTCTCTTCTGCTTTCCACCCGCAGTCGAATGGCCAGACAGAACGTGTCAATCAGAATCTGGAGACATATCTGCGCTGTTTTGTGGCGGAGAATCAGGAGGATTGGTGTTCTTTTTTGTCCCTTGCCGAGTTTGCTTTAAATAACCGTCGTCAGGAGTCCTCTGATAAGTCACCATTTTTTGGACATTCTCGGGAGAGGGGTCTTCTGGTTTACCTGATGAGGACAGATTCTCCTCATCTTTGTCATCGATTTGGCAAAAGATTCAGGATAATCTAAAGAGCATGAGTGAGAGATATAAGAGTGTGGCATATAAGAGACGTGTGCCTGGTCCGGACCTGAATGTTGGTGATCTGGTGTGGTTGTCTACCAAGAATATCAAATTGAAGGTTCCCTCCTGGAAGTTGGGTCCTAAGTTTATTGGGCCTTACAAAATCCTGTCTGTCATCAATCCTGTTGCCTACAGTTTTGATCTTCCTCAGACTTGGAAGATCCATAATCTTTTTCATAAGTCCTTATTAAAACCTTATGTTCAACCCATTGTACCCTCGCCTTTGCCTCCTCCTCCGATTATGGTTGATGGGAATCTTGAATTTCAGGTCTCTAGGATTGTGGATTCTCGTGTTGTCTGCGGTTCTCTCCAGTACCTTGTTCATTGGGAGGGTTATGGTCCTGAGGAGAGGATGTGGGTCCCAGTGACGGACATTAAGGCCACTCGTCTCATCAGGGCTTTCCATAGGTCCCATCCTGAGAAGGTGGGCTCTGAGTGTCCGGAATCCACTCGTAGAGGGAGGGGTACTGTCACAACCAGACATCTGAGAAGCTCTGACAGATGCCTTTTAGAACCTCCTCCTTGAGCTTCTTTGTTTTGGTTTTCAGTTCCTCATCTCGTTAACCTCTCTCAGCTGTCTTGTAGTTGGACTGATTGCATCCCTTTAAATTCCTCCCCATAATGCATTAGTGTGCGATTTATACAACTTCCTGGAGTGTGTGTGCATGCTGATCCTATTTCCCAGTCTTCTGCAAGATAAGCGTTGTACATTGTTTTGTGATTTTATTTTTGCTGGATCCCAGGTGACCCTGACTCCCTCCGCGTCTAGTGTAGGGAGCCGGTGGTCGTGTCGCCTCACTATTGTAGGGTGTTCAGGTGTTATATAGTCGAGGTACGTGGATATGCGATCATCCACCATTGGGGTGTTCGCATAGGCTGAGCAGAGTCAGGGAGAGTGCCAGGTCTTATGCAGGGGTCTCCCTTTTGTTCCTAAGTTTTGGATCCAGTGAGTCATATATTCATTTTTGCATTGTCTTGTTTCCTGTACACCTTCCGTGACAGTACTCCTGCTTGTGTTATTAGTTGACTTGTTTATATGTGCCTGTCTTTGTTATGTTTGCCTATGTACCACCGGTACCTTCTGGTACCTGTTGTCCGGTCGTTCCTGCTGTCACTGTATAGTTCACGCTCTGAAGTAAACCCTGGCAACTTCCTGCTGCAAAGCCTAACCCTACCATCTGGAGCCCTAGTGAATACCAGGATTTGCTTAGTCATGCCCCTCTGGAGTATTACTAGACAGTGGTGCGGTGGGGGTTTTCTCCCACTGTGCTGACGGTACATAGAGTTCATGTTTTGTCTGTGCTGCCTTCCCTGGCCTTTTGTTTGTGCAATAAACTCTTGTGTGTCTGTAACTGATTTCCGTTTGTTTATTGCTTGATGACACAGAGGTCTGTCCCTGGATCTCTAACTCGTGACGTGAACAAAGATAGGCACATTTTTTCCGCACAAGGCCATGCCTCTAACTCTGCCCAAAACATACCTATGCATCTAATCCCAACCAGTCCTCTTAATGCCACCGAACAGTATTTATGCCCAGCTGTCCCCCCAGTAATATACCCTGTTATGTGCCCCCAATAATATTCCCAGCTGTGCCCCCAGTAATATGCCCTGTTATGTGCCCCCAATATGCCCAGCTGTTCCCCCAATAATATTCCCATCTGTGCCCCCAGTGTTATGCCCAGCTGTTCCCCGTAGTAATATGTCCAGCTGTGCCCCCTAGTAATATGTCCAGCTGTGCCCCCTAGTAGTATGTCCAGCTGTGCCCCCTAGTAGTATGTCCAGCTGTGCCCCCTAGTAGTATGTCCAGCTGTGCTCCCAGTAGTATGTCCAGCTGTGCCCCCGGTAGTATGCCAAGCTGTGTTACTAGTAGTATGTCCATCAGTGCCCACAGTAATATGAAACACACAGAGAGAATGCACCAAACAGATATAACACTGACTATGTTGGCAAGACATAAATGCAGGTATTAAAAGCTGAGACTTTTGCCAATATGTTCCAGTCATGGAGATATCGGAGCCCATCATGCACCACGTCACGGTTCTCAGCATGGCAAGGGGTCCTAACCACTGCTCTAACTATGGTGTGAACAGCCAAGCTCCCCACAATTGCCCAGCATGAATACTGCGGTTGTACAATGTGGATGAAGCCAGGCCGTGAGCCACACCCACACCAGACCATGTGATGGAGGTTACCAGGTGCAAAAGAGTGTTGGAGTGCCAAGTAAAGGCAAACACACTCAAATCTAGCAAGGCAGAAAATGAAAAACAAAAAAATTGTGGCAATTCTGGAGGAGCTGCTCAGCCCATGACACTGTGGCGTGTCTTTTATTAGGGGAGCAGCCCGACCGCATGTGGACCGCAGTAATCGACTAACCCCAGCAAAATATGCATACAATGGAGGATATCGGCGCGGTCCACATGCACCACAAGAGCAAACTACACAGAATGTAGCAATCATATGAAACACACAGAGAGAATGCACCAAACAGATATAGCACTGACTATGCTGGCAATACATAAATGCAGGTATTAAAAGCTGAGACTTTTGCCAATATGTTCCAGTCATGGAGATATCGGAGCCCATCATGCACCACGTCACGGTTCTCAGCATGGCAAGGGGTCCTAACCACTGCTCTAACTATGGTGTGAACACGGTCTGGGGGTGATATAATTCAGCTCACAGCCAAGCTCCCCACAATTGCCCAGCATGAATACTGCGGTTGTACAATGTGGATGAAGCCAGGCCGTGAGCCACACCCACACCAGACCATGTGATGGAGGTTACCAGGTGCAAAAGAGTGTTGGAGTGCCAAGTAAAGGCAAACACACTCAAATCTAGCAAGGCAGAAAATGAAAAACAAAAAAATTGTGGCAATTCTGGAGGAGCTGCTCAGCCCATGACACTGTGGCGTGTCTTTTATTAGGGGAGCAGCCCGACCGCATGTGGACCGCAGTAATCGACTAACCCCAGCAAAATATGCATACAATGGAGGATATCGGCGCGGTCCACATGCACCACAAGAGCAAACTACACAGAATGTAGCAATCATATGAAACACACAGAGAGAATGCACCAAACAGATATAACACTGACTATGCTGGCAAGACATAAATGCAGGTATTAAAAGCTGAGACTTTTGCCAATATGTTCCAGTCATGGAGATATCGGAGCCCATCATGCACCACGTCACGGTTCTCAGCATGGCAAGGGGTCCTAACCACTGCTCTAACTATGGTGTGAACACGGTCTGGGGGTGATATAATTCAGCTCACAGCCAAGCTCCCCACAATTGCCCAGCATGAATACTGCGGTTGTACAATGTGGATGAAGCCAGGCCGTGAGCCACACCCACACCAGACCATGTGATGGAGGTTACCAGGTGCAAAAGAGTGTTGGAGTGCCAAGTAAAGGCAAACACACTCAAATCTAGCAAGGCAGAAAATGAAAAACAAAAAAATTGTGGCAATTCTGGAGGAGCTGCCCACAGTAATATGTCCGGCTGTGCCCCCAGTAATATGCCCTTGTTCCTAGCAGCAGCAGGACATTGGCTGCTCTGGTTTGTGGAGGAGGCAGAGCCGAGTATGAATGCTGGCTGGCAGGGGGGAGAAATTATGAAGCAGGGAGCCGATGCCAGCTCTCTGCTTCATCATAATACAGGCAACTGTCTGCCAGAAAGTGGGACATAGCTCCCCTGTACCGGGACAGCGGGACAGCAACTTCAATCCGGGACTATTGGGAGGTATGCAAATACACCGGATAAAGCCCCGCTAGTTACGACCCACTCCCGATTCTACCCCACTGAGAGTCGGGGACACCTGCTATGGACATATAGCGATTTGGTCTCCCGCGCTAAACGCCATCGCGCTCAACAACCAGGGACACAGTAACCTTAGTGCTTACAAAAAAAGAATCCTCAAACAACTTCGGAGCAACATTGTAATCCCTAATCTGACCAGTCGATGAAGGTAGGGGAATCATCATTCAGAATCTTGAGGATTATGAGAAAGAGGCCCGTAATAACCCGATCACTTGTGGATCCCTTTCCTATCTCTGACAGGATAGAGTTCTTGGTGAGGCAGATTCTGAAAAATAGCCTAATCAGCAAAGAAGAGAAACAATACACCTCATCATTCCGTTTCCTGCCCAGCCTTACTTTTACCATCTCCCAAAAATACACAAGGACAAAAAGAACTCCCCGGGTAGGCCTATAATATCAAACGCCACTAGTAACTTAGCCCACTATCTCGACCTACACTTACAAAAGTATGTTACTGCAGTACCAAGCTATTTAAAAGGATTGCACACAGTTAGGCCTCATGCACACGACCGTTGTGTGCATCCGTGGCTGTTGTGCCGTTTTCAGTTTTTTTTCGCGGACCCATTGACTTTCAATGGGTCAGTGGAAAAATCGGAAAATGCACCGTTTTGCAGCCGAGGCCGTGATCCGTGTATCCTGTCCGTCAAAAAAATATGACCTGTCCTATTTTTTTGACGGTCAACGGTTCACGGACCCATTCAAGTCAATGGGTCCGTGAAAGAACACGGATGCACACAAGATTGGCATCCGTGTCCGTGATCCGTGGCCGTAGGTTACTTTCATACAGACGGATCCAAAGATCCGTCTGCATAAAAGCATTTTCAGATCTAAGTTTTCACTTCGTGAAAACTCATATCCGACAATATATTCTAACACAGAGGCGTTCCCATGGTGATGGGGACGCTTCTAGTTAGAATACACTGCAAACTGTGTACAAGACTGCCCCCTGCTGCCTGGCAGCACCCGATCTCTTACAGGGGGCCGTGATCAGCACCTGAAGGGGTTAATTGTACTATCATATCCCCCTGTAAGAGATCAGGGCTGCCAGGCAGCAGGGGGCAGACCCCTCCCTAGTTTGAATATCATTGGTGGCCAGTGCGGCCCCCCCCTCCCTCCCTCTATTGTAATAATTCGTTGGTGGCACAGTGTGCGCCCCCCCTTCCTCCCTCTATTGTAATAATTCGTTGGTGGCACAGTGTGCGCCCGCCCCCCCTCCTCCCTGTATTGTAATAATTCGCTGGTGGCACAGTGTGCGCCCCCCCTTCACCCCTCTATTGTAATAATTAGTTGGTGGCACAGTGTGCGCCCCCCCTCCCTCTATAGCATTAACAACATTGGTGGCCAGTGTGTGGCCTCCCATCTCCCACCCTTCCCCCGATCATTGGTGGCAGCGGAGTTCCGATCGGAGTCCCAGTTCAATCGCTGGGGCTCCGATCGGTAACCATGGCAACCAGGACGCTACTGCAGTCCTGGTTGCCATGGTTACTTAGCAATAGTACAATAGTAAAAGATTCATACTTACCTGCTGGCTGCTGAGAAGTTTGTGTCCGGCCGGGAGCTCCACCTACTGGTAAGTGACAGGTCTGTGCGGCGCATTGCTAAATGAACTGTCACTTACCAGTAGGAGGAGCTCCCGGCCGGACACAGACATCGCAGCTCCCAGGTAAGTATGAATCTTTTACTATTGTACTATTGCTAAGTAACCATGGCAACCAGGGCTGCAGTAGCGTCCTGGTTGCCATGGTTACCGATCGGAGCCCCAGCGATTAAACTGGGCCTCCGATGCCACCAATGATCGGGGGGGGGGGGCAGATGGGAGGCCGCACACTGGCCACCAATGTTGTTAATGCTATAGAGGGAGGGGGGGCCGATGGGGGGTGCACACTGTGCCACCAACAAATTATTACAATAGAGGGAGGAAGGGGGGGCGGGGGGGCGCACACTGTGCCACCAACGAATTATTACAATAGAGGGAGGAAGGGGGGGGGGGCCGCACTGGCCACCAATGCTATTCAAACTGGGGAGGGGGGGGATCTGCCCCCAGCCCTGATCTCTTACAGGGGGATATGATAGTACAATTAACCCCTTCAGGTGCGGCACCTGAGGGGTTAATTGTGCTGATCACGGCCCCCTGTAAGAGATCGGGTGCTGCCAGGCAGCAGGGGGCAGTCATGTACACAGTTTGTAGTATATTCTAACTAGAAGCGTCCCCATCACCATGGGAACGCCTCTGTGTTAGAATATACTGTCGGAAATGAGTTTTCACGATCTAACTCATATCCGACAGTATATTCTAACATAGAGGCGTTCCCATGGTGATGGGGACGCTTCAAGTTAAAATATACCATCGGATTGGAGAAAACTCCGATCAGATGGTATAAAAGGGACTCCAGACTTTACATTGAAAGTCAATGGGGACGGATCCGTTTGAAATGGCACCATATTGTGTCAACGTCAAACGGATCCGTCTCCATTGACTTGCATTGTAATTCAGGACGGATCCGTTTGGCTCCGCACGGCCAGGCGGACACCAAAACGACTTTTTTTTTCATGTCCGTGGATCCTCCAAAAATCAAGGAAGACCCACGGATGAAAAAACGGTCACGGATCACGGACCTACGGACCCCGTTTTTGCGGACCGTGAAAAAATACTGTCGTGTGCATGAGGCCTTAATTAGGAAACTGGTGGATATTACTTGAAAACCACTACAAGAAGTACAGTAACCACTATAAGAAATAGCAACAACATACCATATAGACTGTTTAACTATTCAAAGAAATAGCACGGATGATGCCACTTTCTGGTCATAATCTAGGAAATTAGAAAAAAGATTAATTGAAAAGGGATACCCAAAAAAAGTCATGCAAGATGCATTAGGCCATAGCAAGGCCCTCAGCCAAGCAGAATGTCTAGTTCCCTCTACCAAAGTGAGCACTGAAAATAAAGATGACCCTATATGTAACCACTTTATTACAACCTACTGTGGTGCTCATTAAAAGGTGCACTCTATTCTTGATAGACACTGGAATGTTCTGCTCCAGGATCCACACCTGGGGAAGATATTCCCCAGACATCCGAGCACCACATTCCGCAAGGCCCCTAACATCAAAAATATCTTAGCCTCTAGTCATCTCAAATAGTAATGAGCAGCATAGGCAATATTAGTTTTCGCAATATTTCGCAAATTTTTGGCCTAATATTTGCAATAAAATTGCAAATTCTAGAATTCGTGATCTCTGGTCATTATTTTCTTGATTGAGAAAATCGGCAATGTAATACGAGCGTATTGCACGTGCAATACAGGCATGGGTCACTTTTGCTAATTTTTTCAAGCTGCTAGAAGTTTCCTGAGACTGGAGAAAATGCACAATACAGTAATTCCTATCACACTACCTAACACCCTGCACTGGAACCTATCAGCTACACTATATCACTATTTAAAGGGACACTAACAGGCCTTCTGAGGATAATTAGCTCTTTATATGCCCCCCTAGGTCTTATAATAAGTTCCCAATTCATATAAGTATTATCCCTGTGCGCATTGTTAAACGTGAAAAATCATCTTTATAATCACGTCTCCTTTCTGCCAAGGGGCGTTCTTTGTGCCGCATTTGTGCCCAGCCCGCGCCCCAACTGCCGGATCCTTAGACACGCCCATCTCATTAGTATTCACTTTGCTGGGCGGTATTTTCCTGTCTCTGACATTCGGAGATCCCGCGCATGCGCAGGATCTCCGAATGTCAGGGGACCTTCTCATTGGGCTATAAGCAAGAAGGAGGAGGGTACTAAAAAATCTAAAATATATTCGAAATCTTTGTAAATTCTCGAAGTGCCAATATTCACAATAAAAATTTGTGATTAGAATTTTCACGATCAACACTAGTCTCAAACAACACAACCCTACTCACAAGCAGATGCTATCCTTAACACACCTCCTGGGGAGCTTCCGTTGTGGGCTGAGTAGATGCCTATGTTGTCAAGATATTGCACATAGGGTTTGTACCTTCTCGCCAGCAACCTACGGGACAACTTTTGGAATCAAGCATCACCTCACATGTAAAACAGAATACGTCATTTATTTAATCCAATGTAAATGTAGCATTCAGTACATCGGTCGTACCATCCAACAACTTCATAACCATACTAACCAGCAATGTCAAAACATTAAGAGATGTTTCCTTAAACAGGGGCTCTCAAGGCATTGCTCTATAGAACACAGTAACAACCCCACAAGTATAACAGTCCTTCCCATTGAACATGTACCACCACACACTTATAACTGCTTCAAAGTACTCAGATGCAGGGAGATTTACAAAATAGGTCCCCATGGTCTTTATGAGATATCTGAAACCATTTTATAATTTTTTATCCATCACTTTTAAAATGTCCTATGTTTCAATTAGTTTTTTTTTACACCACATAGGACTCTTCTGACATCTAGTGGTCACTCTCTGTCAACCCAGGGCCTTCAATGAGTATCCCTTGTATATGTGACATCTTTAACCCTTTAAACCCCGTCTATCCAGTGTTTATAATTTTTAAATATACTATATACTATATATATATATATATATATATAGTATATTATGTAAGAAGGAACAAGGGGCCGTCATTGACAGAAGATACATGTCACCGATGTTCCTGGCCTCGGTAAGGTAAGAACCGGGTTTTTCCCTGAAGTGTCAGTTTTGCAGTTGCAGTCTGTGTCTTGAGACACTGAGGCCATCTATTTGTGAGAGCCGCATGCTGGGGAAACAGGCCTCTAAAGCCTGCTGTGGACTGCGGGTGGAAAACTGCTGACCAGGTGAAGGCTTTTTGCATGGTGGACTTTGTGTGGTGTGAACAGGCACCAAAACTGAACACCATTACTTTTGGCTTGCTTTTTCTTATGTGTGAATTAACACTGAACTTTGCTTTACAACTTTGTTTTTGCCTCTGTACTGCATCCGCTTACCCTGCCTGCCAGAGCGAATCCCCACATTTGGTGGAGGATGCATGCAGACGCAATGAGGCAGGCCTGAAGGCCGAAAAGTATTTGTTTTCCCTGGCACGAGTGCATGTGCAATGAGCAGGACACCGGGTCAGTGGGGTTGCTATGCAGTGGGTCAGTATATCTGTATAATAGTTTGTGACGCCAATTGCAGCTTGCGCAGGTACTATAGCAGGGCCCTTTTAAGATGTTATAGCTCATGTACCAGGTGAGGAATGCCAGAGGGGGATAATGTCTCTGTGTAGCAGATATGGTAGTGTCAACGGTGTCTCCTACTTTGGCACGGCTGGATGCCTGGATCCTGGCTCACGTGCAATAAATTGAGTGTTGTTAATAGGAGTAATGGAGGAACTTTGGTAGCAGTAAATAAGATCCAAACAGGTAATATGATCCAACTTGTCTTTACTGAATGGCAGCTTTAAATCCATATACAGTGGGATGCGAAAGTTTGGGCAACCTTGTTAATCGTCATGATTTTCCTGTATAAATTGTTGGTTGTTACGATAAAAAATGTCAGTTAAATATATCATATAGGAGACACACACAGTGATATTTGAGAAGTGAAATGAAGTTTATTGGATTTACAGAAAGTGTGCTATAATTGTTTAAACAAAATTAGGCAGGTGCATACATTTGGGCACTGTTGTCATTTTATTGATTCCAAAACCTTTAGAACTAATTATTGGAACTCAAATTGGCTTGGTAAGCTCAGCCACCCCTGACCTACATACACAGGTGAATCCAATTATGAGAAAGAGTATTTAAGGGGGTCAATTGTAAGTTTCCCTCCTCTTTTACTTTTCTCTGAAGAGTAGCAACATGGGGGTCTCAAAACAACTCTCAAATGACCTGAAGACAAAGATTGTTCAACATCATGGTTTAGGCGAAGGATACAGAAAGCTGTCTCAGATATTTCAGCTGTCTGTTTCCACAATTAGGAACATATTGAGGAAGTGGAAGACCACAGGCTCGTTAAGGCTCGAAGTGGCAGACCAAGAAAAATCTCGGATAGACAGAAGCGACGAATGGTGAGAACAGTCAGAGTCAACCCACAGACCAGCACCAAAGACCTACAACATCATCTTGCTGCAGATGGAGTCACTGTGCATCGTTCAACCACTCGGCGCACTTTACACAAGGAGATGCTATATGCGAGAGGGATGCAGAGGAAGCCTTTTCTCCACCCACAGCACAAAAAGTGCCGCTTGAGGTGGGTTAAAGCACATTTGGACAAGCCAGCTTTATTTTGGAATAAGGTGCTGTGGACTGATGAAACTAAAATTGAGTTATTTGGCCATAACAAGGGGCGTTATGCATGGAGGAAAAAGAACACAGCATTCCACGAAAAACACCTGCTACCTACAGTAAAATATGGTGGTTGTTCCATCATGCTGTGGGGCTGTGGGGCCAGTGCAGGGACTGGGAATCTTGTCAAAGTTGAGGGACGCATGGATTCCACTCAGTATCAGAAGATTCTGGAGACCAATGTCCAGGAATCAGTGACAAAGCTGAAGCTGCGCCGGGGCTGGATCTTTCAACAAAACAACGACCCTAAACACTGCTCAAAATCCACTAAGGCATTTATGCAGAGGAACAAGTACAATGTTCTGGAATGGCTATCTCAGTCCCCAGACCTGAATATAATTGAAAATCTGTGGTGTGACTTAAAGAGAGCTGTCCATGCTTGGAAGCCATCAAACTTGAATGAACTAAAGATGTTTTGTAAAGAGGAATGATCCAAAATACCTTCAACCAGAATCCAGACTCTCATTGGAACCTACAGGAAGCGTTTAGAGGCTGTAATTTCTGCAAAAGGAGGATCTACTAAATATTGATTTCATTTCTTTTTTGTGGTGCCCAAATTTATGCACCTGCCTAATTTTGTTTAAACAATTATAGCACACTTTTTGTAAATCCAATAAACTTAATTTCACTTCTCAAATATCACTATGTGTGTCTCCTATATGATATATTTAACTGATATTTTTTATTGTAACAACCAACGATTTATATAGGAAAATCATGTCGATTAACAAGGTTGCCCAAACTTTCGCATCCCACTGTAAGTTACAGCAATAGTCTTGGGTCCCAGCAGGTATAGGCAATGTATTGCAGGGTTCAATATGTCTTCTGCTTCTATACTATGTGCCTGGAGAATCTGGCAGGCATTTATCTTCTGCTCTGTTTGTCTTCTGCTTGTAATGGGCCTGACTAGCTGAAGAGGAATTTGGCTTCTCCTGGTCTCTGTATATGTACTCACAGCTTGGCTCACAGGGAATGCTTCTTCCTGGAGGCTGGAGATGGCTGCTTTTCTTGTCAACCAGCTGAGGCTGATGGCTCAGGCTGGGAAGAATGATCTTTACCTCAAAGGCTCAATCCTGTCTTGGGATCCCTGTTTCTGGGAGCTCCTACTAACACAGCCTTCCCCTAGTCGGGGTGGCTGGTACACTAACTAGAACTTTCTTTCCTCCCCATGAGGCAGGAAGTGGGAACATTCCACACCTCCTCAAAGAGGGGGGAAGCTAGATTGGAATGTACTATTCCAGTCCAGATATGCTAAACTGTCTAAGTCTATGCTAAACACATTGCTGCCACCTGCTGGTGTACATGGAAACCACAGCAATTATATGAAACAGGCATAGAAAATGCACATAATGGAGAATGCAGTGTTAGATTACACAAGATGACAATACATATACACCTGACATGTTGTAGCAGGGAGACAGAGTTTAGTGACATACTCTGGGATGTTACACATATCAAGCCGGCAAGGTTGCAACCCGTGTCCCCTGACAAAATGGAGGCAGTCGTGAAGGCCCTCGTGGAGGCTAATAGCTGCAGCGGGAGGCTAACAAGCAGCAGCAGGAAACTAACCAGCTACTATTGCAACATGTGATGGCATTGCAAACTGCAGGAGCGTCCCACAACGTCCACGATGCCTGGAAAGCTGTCCTTGCAGCGATCCCTAAGATGACCCCCTCGGATGACGTCGAGACCTATCTGGCGGTATTCGGAAAGGTGGCTGTGAGGGAAAAGTTACCCCAAGACCAGTGGGCTGAGGCCGTTGCTCCTTTTCTGGCGTCTGGACCCCAGCAAGTTTTTTTTGATCTCCCTGATGATCAAGCGGCCGACTACCTGACCGTAAAACGTGAGATCCTGGTGAGACTGGGGGTGAATGTGTGTGTCTGGGCTCAGCGGGTGCATCAGTGGAAATTTAACCTGGCTGAACCTGCCAGACCACAGTACTATGAACGGTTACACCTGTTGCAAAATGGCTGAAGCCTGACGTTTTGACTCCCACTGCTATGCTGGACCATCTGCTGGCAGATGTGTTCTGGAGGGCTTTGCCATACCCTCTCCAGTACTGGATCGACCAGGTGTCTCCAGGTAATGTCTTGGAGATGGTCGACCTGACCACCAGAAATCTGCAGGGGGGTTCTTTTGAGAGGGGGCCAGTCAAACCCTGGAAATCTCCACCCCAGACCTGGCGGCCGGTGCCAGCTAGACTCGCCCAGGACGTACCCCCTGCAGACCCAACTCTGGTGGTCTGCTGGCGTTGTCAGGAGCCTCGACACATAAGGAACCCATGGACACTAACTACCGCCACTCATTATATGCCAGAAAGTTGTGTGCCACAGGGACCTCCAAGACTATGGACTCTAAAAAAAATGGAGAGGTAGGTTACAAAGTACACCAGCCAGGGAGACGAAAGCCGCAGCAGGTGTACCATGTGAATCTGCTCAAGCCATGGAAGGAAAGGGAAACCTGTACGGAAGACAGCCCACGACCAGGGTTTCTAGGGGAAGCGGTTTCGGCCCCTCGGTCTGAAGCAGGGGAAGCGGCTGCCACAGTGAACATTGCTGACAGCCTCTCCTCTAAACAGGCTCAGGAAGCCAGGGAGTTCATTAGTCGGAACACAGATGTGTTCTCAGACTTCCCTGGATGCACGTCCGTAATCCGGCATGACATTATCACTGAGCCTCAGGCGAAAGTCCGGTTAAAACCATACAAGGTACCAGAGGCTCGGCGACAAGCCATCACGGAGGAAGTGCAGCTAATGCTCCAGTTGGGTATCATCGAGGAGTTAAAAAGTGAGTGGGCCAGTCCGATACTATTAATACTCAAGCCAGACGGGACATTGCGGTTCTGTAATGACTTCCGCAAACTTAATGGTGTCCAAGTTTGCCTCGTATCCCATGCCCCAAGTGGATGGGCTTATTGAAAAGTTGGGTCAAACCAGGTATTTTTCTGTGTTGAACCTCACCAAAGGGTACTGGCAGGTACCCTTGACGGAGGCTGCCAAAGAGAAAACGGCTTTCAAGAAAAAAGTGGCTGTATCAGTACAAAGGATTTTCTGCTTTGATGTCGGCGCTGTGTGGGTCCCCGGTTTTGGTGACGCCCGGCTTTAAAAGGGAGATTATAGTGCAGACCGATGCCGCAGAGGTAGGTCTCGGTGCTGTACTGTCTCAAGATGCTAACGGGGAGGAGCATCCCGTTGTCTCCCTTAGCTGGAAGATCACCCCAGCCGAGACTAGGTACAGTATAGTGGAGAGAGAGTGCCTGGCCATCAAGTGGGCAGTCTTTTGGGGAGAAAGTTCCATCTGGTGACTGACCACTCCCCTCTCAAGTGGATGAACCTGGCAAAAGAGAGGAATGCTCTGGTCACTAGATGGTTCTTATCTTTGCAAAACTTGAAGTTTTCTGTGTAACACAGAACAGGCAGGTCACAGGGAAACGCGGGTGCCCTGTGCCGGGTCCACTGTCTGGCAAGTGTACACCCCCTCAGGGTTGAACAAAAGGGGGAGGTATGTAAGAAGGAACAAGGGGCCGTCGTTGATGGAAGATACGTGTCACCGAGGTTCCTGGCCTCGGTGGGGTAAGAACCGGGTTTTTCCCTGAAGTGTCAGTTTTGCAGTTGCAGTCTGACACTTCAGCTGTTAGTATGGCTGTAAAGCCGATCTGGGCCAGTTCCTTTTGGGAGCAGCCAAAGAGCAGGGTGAGTGGCTGTTCCCCACGGTTCCAGGCCGGGTTTTGGCTGGGATATAAAAACCCAGCCAGCACGTTCAGCTGGTGTGGATGATCCTCTGTGACAGAGAAACTGTGGAGTCTGTGTCTTGAGACACTGAGGCCATCTATTTGTGATAGCCGCATGCTGTGGGCTGCAGGTGGAAAACTGCTGACCAGGTGAAGGCTTTTTGCACTGTGGACTTTGTGTAGTGTGAACAGGCACCAAAACTGAACACCGTTACTTTTGGCTTGTTTTTTTCTTATGTGTGAATAAACACTAAACTTTGCTTTACAACCTTGTTTTTGCCTCTGTACTGCATCCGCTTACCCTGCCTACCAGAGCGAATCCTCACAATATAGATCTTTAAATATGTTTATACTAATTAAACATGAATTTCTTCATTTGTACTGTTTAGCATATTCCCAGCCCCTATTGGCTTCCCACCATTCAGTCTTTTTAAAGAATGTACTCATGCTCACTTGTATGATGTGTCTTGGCTGCATCAGCGCCAATTACTATATGCAGCCCTGGGTGTTGCGCTAGTCACCCTAGCCTAGTGGTCCTACCTATGTGCGCTGCTCTCTGTTTTGTTCCTAGAACTCCATCCTGAATGACACAAATGAATTGATATAGTCTAATATCATTCAAGTGCACTCCATCATGCATGAGCAATCTCCTATGATAACCTTCCACATGCAGGGGCGGATTAAGTGCATGATGGGCCCTGGGCTGTCTACCCAACTCTGGCCCCTTCCTCCATTTTAGTTTAGTTTTTTTTTTTTATATATGAAGAGGCTGTGGTGCTTCATGAGCGCCACAGTCGATTCCTAGGCCATATGACATCACATTCATCGTTACATAGCCTAGTTGCAGCTCAGTTCCATCCGAATGATTGGGGCTGAGCTGCAATACCAAGCACAGTGCATTAAATGACAGCACTGAGCAAAAAGGCTGTGACGCTTACTGGAACATCGCGGTCTCCTCAAACAGCTAATTGGCTAGGGTGCCAGGAGTCGGACCCCCACCAATCTCATATTGATAACCTATCCTGAGGATAGGCCATCAATGTATAAATCCCAGAGAACCCTTTTACCTTATACTATCTGTAGTGTTACATAGGACTGCAAAAATACCCAGGAGCCATTGGCTCCTAAACTGAAAAATTTAGGAGCCAAATTTAATTTTTTGTTGCCAAATTTAAAATACATATAGTATTTTCGCTTTATAAGACGCACCCCAGGTTTAGAGGAGGAAAATAATAAAACAATATTTTCAACCAAAAGGTGAACTAAAACATGTGCAGTACACGGGTGCATACCTATGGATGAGAGGGTTATAGTCATATAATATAAACACTGTCCAGTGTACCGCATTTCACCTGTGTTATAACCCCCCTCATCCATAGGAATGCATCCATGTACTGCAGTACATAGGTGTGTTCCTATAGATGAAGGAGCTTATGGTCACATTTAATATACACAGGTCAATTATGGTAGAATCCCTGGACAGTGTTAATATTAAATGTGACTATAACCCCCCTCATTCATAGAAATTCAGTCACATTTAATGCAAACACTTAGGGTCCATTCACAAGTCCGTAGTGTATTGCGGATCCGCAATACACCCGGCTGGCACTCCCATAGAACTGCCTATTCTTGTTCGCAATTGCAGAGTGCGATTGCATTTGTGTTTTTGTGTTTTTGCGTTTGTAAGAATAGGACATGTTCTATTTTTTTCCGGAGCCGCGGACCGGAAGATCAGGGGCGTGCTTCCGAATTGCGGATGCGGACAGCACACTGTGTGCTGTCCGCATCCATTCCTGCCCCATAGAGAATTAATGGGTCAGCACCCGTTCCGCAATTTGCGGAACGGATGCGGACCCATTCTGCGGACGTGTGAATGGACCCTTAGGCCAATACTAGTACAGCTCCTGGACAGTGTTTATATTAAATATGACTATAACCCCCCTCATCCTAAAGAGTGCATTCATGTACATTCATGTACTGCAGCACATGGGTGTATTCCTATAGATGAGAGGTTATAGCCATATGTAATACGTATTTGAGCTCCCCTTCTTTATATCCAGGCTGACACTCACCAAGTCTCAGGTAGAGACAGCCCAGTAGTCCCAGGGGAAAGCAGTGCTGACTCGGGGTGCCGGAGGTTCAGTAGTGACGAGCTGTCACGAGGGTGTCAAGAGCCACGTCTGACGCCGTTATACCCGGGGTCAGGAAGTCGCAGCGGGTGGCTGCGTGCTCTATGTCTAAAGATCACGCTGTTTCTTAATGATAGTTTTCTGTGTTTGCCTTACTATCCTTTTTGTCTCACTCAGGGATCCGTAGCTTCTCCTCCTCAGCTGTTTCTTGTCTGTAACTCCCAATCTCCTTATATTCTCCTCTCCCACTTCTCTGGTTGCCAGATATAGAGCTTCCTGCCTGGACTTCTATACTGACCCACTGGAGCTGTGAATCCTGGTTGTTGTTCCAGAGTGTTACCCTCCGGATCCCTGTTGGGCTTTTTGTTGTCTTCTGTTGTCGCCCACCTGGGATTATATGTTGTCTGTATTGTCTGTCCTCCCCTTGGTGTTTTCCTTTAGAGTTAGTGGTACAGACTAGTGTTCCCACCGCCCTATTCACTATCTAGGGCTCATCTTAGGGAAAGCCAGGGTTTTAGGCACGCGATCGGCGTACGGGTGAGCAACCCATCTAGGGACGTCAGGGCAGTCAGGTGCCAGCCTCAAGGTGAGATAGGGGTCACCACCTTTCCCTCTCCCTTGGACAGAACCTTCCCTTTTCCCTCCCTTTGGGTCACGTATGTGATAGGCACGCCGGTCGTGATACGAGCAGTTGGTAGTGGCGAGCAGTCGGGCAACTGACTAAACTGATTGGTGGAGGCAGCAGAGCAGCAGTTCCTGCCATGCTCAACACCAATCAGCTCAACATACAGGGCAGCAGTGCCGTAGCGCGTCACAGTAGGGGAGGGAGGTGTGGTTTGTAGGACAGCACAAAGTCAGTGTTGCTAAGCAACAGCAGACTAAGCGCTCACACGTCCTAATAAACATGCGTGCTGGTGGCATTTAGCTTCAATGACCGCCCCACACTTCCTACTAGAGGGCGCCGCCTCACATTATTAACACTGGAGGTGTGTCTCTAGATAACAGCCTGTAATGTGATGGCCATATTTCTGGACACATTCGCTTTATAAGACGCATTGACTTCTCTCCCCCGTAATCCTTATAAAGTGAAAAATATGGTAAATTATAATATAATAAGACTTGGAGGAAAAGATGAGAAGCAGCTCCCAGTAGTGAGCCAGCTCTACATATAATAGAATACATCACCACATACCTCTTACTTCCAGTGACATCTCCTGTCATGTAGATCTTCTTTCCTCTTCTCCTCCGTTTGCCCCAGAACACCATGACTAATTCTTTCAGCTGCATCTCGTCTCTACAGAGTTTCTTACACAGACATGTTAGATTTCTCATTATTGGGGTTATTTATCAAACTGGTGTAAAGTACAACTGGCTTAGTTGCCCGTAGCAACTAATCAGATTCCCCCTTTAATTTGCAAAAGAAGCTGTCTAAAATTAAAAGTGGAATCTGGTTGCTATGGACAACTAAGCCAATTCTACGTTACACCAGTTTTTTTGATAAATGACCCTATCGTGTCTACAGCAATTATAATGTCCCATAGAGTGCCCCCAGTAATTATAACATCCTATATTGAGCTCCAGATAATAATGCCTGTATAGTGTCTCTGAAAAATAATGTCCCCTGATATGTCCTTGTAATAGAAATGCCCCTATAGTTCCTACCCAATAGCAACATCCCCCCACACTACCCCCCATATAGTAGATTGCCCCCACACTGCCCCCACAGTAGTAATTTTCCCCCACACTGCGCCCACAGTATTAATTGTCCCCCACACTGTCCCCACAGTATTAATTTCACCCATACTAATAATTTGCCCACACGTAGTAGTTTGCTCCCCATGTAGTAGTTTGCCCCCCACTGTCCCATCAGTAATATTCTGCTGTGCCGCCAGTAATGTCCCCCAAAGTTGGCACACACCAAAAATTAAATAAAAGCTAATACTAACCTGTGTCCCAGTCAGCACTCACTCGTAGATGGTAGGCAGGCATGCTGCGCACACACGTCAGTGTGCTGCATCCAGGCACAGGCGCGCGATGATGTCATGCGTTGGGATTTTACTACCGCATAGGCTTCAAGCCTACTAGGCCTGAATCCTATAGCGGTAATCGGGGGCAGGGAATTATACGCTCCTGTGCCCCGCTGTAGTTTGTGGGCGTTTGGGTCGGCGTTGGGCCCCCCAGCGATGTCGGGCCCGGGGCTACAGACCCAAATGCCCCAATTATAATCAGCCACTGTCCACATGCCTGTGCCTAACAACAAACCCACCATGCACTCGCACAAAACAAGACACCCTAGTATTTAACAAACTCCTTGCATGCTCCACAGCATTTTAATTCTTTGCCCCATGCCATATGTCAGGGGGAACAATCTTCATCCAAACCAAGCAGAATTAATTGAGAAAAGAAACAAAATGCCTAATGTCAGATTTGATGAAGGGAAATCAATTCTTTAAAAAGCATATTGCAGAGTTCATTGCCACCTGTGTGGACAACCAAAACTAATGTACCAGCATATGTCTGACTAAGGCCCACCACTATGGGTAAAACCTGCAGTAATCGGCAGCACATTTACACCTCCAGAAAATCGCTAATGAGCAATGTGGGAATTTGCTCTGGTAGACAGGCTTGCGGACGCAGTATAGAGGCAATGACAAAGTCTTTAACTTAAACAGTGCACTGTTTTATTCACACATAAGTAAAGTGACAACAAAAAGGCAGTTTCAAGGAAAAACTGTCACCTTGAGTCTGGTGTTTGTTCACACCAGGCTGCAGCACATACGTCCTTGGGTGAAGCAGAAGTCCACATCCTTTTTGCCAAACAATAGTCCCGGCCCAAACTCTCAGGCTCCAACACCCAGACTGAAAAAGCTTCACTATCAGATGGAGGATAATCCACCCAGCTCAGACTGCTGGCTGGGTTTTTATCCCAAACCAAAACCCGGCCTGGTACGTGGGGAACAGCCACCCACCCTGCACTTTGGCTGCTCCCAGTAAGAGCTGGCCGGGATCGGCTTTACAGCCACACTAAATAATCAATAGTGTCAGTCAACACTAGCTGCCGCTGACACTTAAAATTACCAGCTCTTACCTCACCAAGGCCAGGAACCTCAGTGACACATATCTTCCAACAATGAAGGCCCCTTGCGCTTTCCTACAGCGTTCATACAAACGCTTGTTAGTGATTATCTGGATTAATCTCTGCCTATGTAAAGGGCACCGTGTATGTGCCACGAAGCACATCTTCACTTCTGCCCTTGCAAATTGCAGTAACACAGGCCGAACCTCACAGCCTGGCCAAGAAACAAAAGGTGACAGGTAGGTAGGAGACCTAGAATCCAGCATGGAACAAATGAGGAGAAAACATGGGCAGAAGGAGCTGGGGAGGACCTTTTCAGCATCTCAATCATGTGGCTTAGCCAACCAGCCTTCCTGCACCATTGTGCTCGAAGCTGCTCCAACAAGGGATCATACTACAAGAAAATTTAGACTAGTGCGGTATGCCAGACCTTGCAGGGGTATTATGTGTGAGCAATAGGTGGGCTGAGGTAAATACAGTTTTGGTTACTCACGGTTATGTCGTCCCTGGGCAGGCTCGCATAAGAGTGATACGGAGAATGGCACAAGGATTCTCTGGGGCACACTCTGGTGTAAGGAACACTGGCCAGATGTTGGTTTGAGGTGCCCTAGGTGGTCTGTATTAATGTGACAGTGGCAATGTCCCTTGTAATCGTGACGCCAGTACCTTTTGGATGGAATGACAACCATTTACTATAGTGTTAAAAGAGGAACTGAGTCTGGGGCAAGCAGGATAAAACTCCAAATGGCACTTTACTGATGATTGATTACAGTACATCCATAGGCAATAAACAGTCTCTTGATACAATCCGGCATTAAGCACAATCTCCCATGCATATGGGGATAGGAAAATGCAAATCCTCAATGAAGTACAGGATCTTGTAATATATGAGAAAACTACTGCTCAGACTAGGCTGGTAATAATGAAAGTCTTACACTGGTAACAACTCCTGCCTGATCCTAATCCTTGATTAAAAAGGTGCTTTTCTGAATCCTGAAACTTCTATTCCAATGGTGTTCTGACAGTTGGCCTGACTGTCCTCAGGATTTAAACTGGAGATGTACAGTACAGACCAAAAGTTTGGACACCTTCTCATTCAAAGAGTTTTCTTTATTTTCATGACTTTGAAAATTGTAGATTCACACTGAAGGCATCAAAACTATGAATTAACACATGTGGAATTATATACATAACAAAAAAGTGTGAAACAACTGCAAATATGTCATATTCTAGGTTGTTCAAAGTAGCCACCTTTTGCTTTGATTACTGCTTTGCACACTCTTGGCATTCTCTTGATGAGCTTCAAGAGGTAGTCACCTGAAATGGTCTTCCAACAATCTTGAAGGAGTTCCCAGAGATGCTTAGCACTTGTTGGCCCTTTTGCCTTCACTCTGCGGTCCAGCTCACCCCAAACCATCTTGATTGGGTTCATGTCCGGTGACTGTGGAGGCCAGGTCATCTGGCGCAGCACCCCATCACTCTCCTTCATGGTCAAATAGCCCTTACACAGCCTGGAGGTGTTTGGGGTCATTGTCCTGTTGAAAAATAAATGATGGTCCAACTAAACGCAAACTGGATGGAATAGCATGCCGCTGCAAGATGCTGTGGTAGCCATGCTGGTTCAGTATGCCTTCAATTTTGAATAAATCCCCAACAGTGTCAGCAGCCAAGCACCCCCACACCATCACACCTCCTCCTCCATGCTTCACCTTTTCTGCGTCGCACAAAGACACGGGGGTTGGAACCAAAGATCTCAAATTTGGACTCATCAGACCAAAGCACAGATTTCCACTGGTCTATTGTCCATTCCTTGTGTTCTTTAGCCCAAGCAAGTCTCTTCTGCTTGTTGCCTGTCCTTAGCAGTGCTTTCCTAGCAGATATTCTACCATGAAGACCTGATTCATACAGTCTCCTCTTAACAGTTGTTCTAGAGATGTGTCTGCTGCTAGAACTCTGTGTGGCATTGACCTGGTCTCTAATCTGAGCTGCCGTTAACCTGCGATTTCTGAGGCTGGTGACTCGGATGAACTTATCCTCCGCAGCAGAGGTGACTCTTGGTCTTCCTTTCCTGGTGCGGTCCACATGTGAGCCAGTTTCTTTGTAGCGCTTGATGGTTTTTGTGACTGCACTTGAGGACACTTTCAAAGTTTTCCAAATTTTTCGGACTGACTGACCTTCATTTCTTAAAGTAATGATGGCCACTCGTTTTTCTTTACTTAGCTGCTTTTTTCTTGCCATAATACAAATTCTAACAGTCTATTCAGTAGGACTATCAGCTGTGTATCCGCCTGACTTCTCCACAACGCAACTGATGATCCCAACCCCATTTATAAGGCAAGAAATCCCACTTATTAACCCTGACAGGGCACACCTGTGAAGTGAAAACCATTTCAGGTGACTACCTCTTGAAGCTCATCAAGAGAATGCCAAGAGTGTGCAAAGCAGTAATCAAAGCAAAAGGTGGCTACTTTGAAGAACCTAGAATATGACATATTTTCAGTTGTTTCATACTTTTTTGTTATGTATATAATTCCACATGTGTTAATTTATAGATTTGATGCCTTCAGTGTGAATCTATAATTTTCATAGTCATGAAAATAAAGAAAACTCTTTGAATGAGAAGGTGTGTCCAAACTTTTGGTCTGTACTGTAGATGCTTCAAGCTATCTCCTATACCAAATACAAAGGTGCCTAATATGTCCTCAGGTTATGACTATCTTGCTAATCCTTGTCTTGCCTAAACGTGATAATTCCTTAAATACTCGGCTGCATACAGTTTAGACATTGGTCACCCTGGAAGAGCGATCTATAGTAGTGGATTGCTCACCTCTAGGAAGAATACTTGCAGGCCTTAACTCTGGGTTATGGAACCGACAGGGACAGAGTAGAGAGGCTAGGAATATGCCTCCCTCCAGGTATTCAGCTACATATCTGGTGCTTTCTTGAAGGCTCATGAGAGAACTGCATTCAACTGAACTCTCACTTGGATTTACCTGAGCTCATCTGCACTGGTTTGAATTTATCTCAACCAGGAACTGAACTGAACTGAAGTGCACAGCACTGCACACATTTGCACAGCCTAACTTAGGTCTCAGCTAAGCTATATATACACACTGACACTGCTCCATCTAGTGGATAAACAAGTGTAGTGCTCCCTGACTAGGCCTATGTAAAGGATATTTGCATGTAAAATCACATTGTGACATGGAGAATATGAGATAAAATAGAAAATACAAGCATATCACATGAGATTAATACATGATAAAAGCACTTTGCGGGGCCCACCGTTACTTGAGTGGGACACTGCACTAGCACATCCATAGTCACAGGTGCACATCCATAAAGGTGGCATGCAGACAGCAAACAAAAACGTATGGCAGCACACCATTACATATACAAACAATAGAACTAGTGATTATTCTGGATTAAAGTGGTGCTATACCTACTATACATAAAAATGGAAGCTCTTTACACACATTTTTGATTAAACAGGGGATCATGCACTGCCATGAGGATGCACATAGAGCCTGCTCACAGCACACAGTGTGCAGAAGCATCCAGAAATGAAAATTCCATGAGGCCTCTGCACCTCAGCCATATCATATAGCCCTCCAATGTGGCCCTCCCAGCCACATGTCCCAGGCCAGCAAGAAAACTCCACTTTCCATAATTGATTTTCCCTCTCACCCCCCACAGTAATAGGCCCATTTACTGTACGATAAAAACCCAGACACTGTACTCAAAACACAAACACCAAATAGAAAGGAAGGAAAGGCAGACGGCAGAAAAAGCCTTCTGGTCCATCAGGTTGTCTCTGTTTCATGTTTCTTAGGGGTTTTATTTACTTAATTTTTTTTGGCAACTCTACCTTTAGGTCATTAAAAGCTAAAAGTTCAGCAGAAATAAAAGCTTCCTTGAGAGTTGTTCCTCCTACATTTGTCATTACAAAGTTTAACTTGTGCATAATACTATGCATTTCTTATTCATTCTGGGTTGTAACTGGTATTTTGTGTCACTTCAGAGAAGTTGTGACATGCAATATTCTTGTGTACCATTGAATATTCAGTTTCTTCAAGGAATATAAGTTTTATAGTACAGTATAATACCCTTTTATGCTACAAAATATCATTTTTAAAACATGATACTGTACATAGTGTAGGTGTGTACACAGAGTTAGTAAGCCGGTTTCTCTTTATGTTCACTACTATTCCCTTGGATATTTTATACTTTACATTAAAGTCACTTTCACTCTTGCATCAGTATTAGTAAGCCAAAACTAGAAGCGGAAGTTTTACCTCTTATGCCCTTAAGGATACAGCCTAGTTTGCTACTTAAAAGGTTTTTCTGAGATTTCTTTTTTACTGATGACTGGAGATGAGTGAAGTTCAGAAAAATTCAAATTTGTCCGAATTAATTTGTCACGAATTGCGATAAATCAGGTAAACCCAGGCCACTCATACCGCTTGGTGGTTCAATCTCAGTGTGAAGGCTTGGAAGTCAAACTGCTGAAAGATTGCAGGGAGAGTGTATCGCTGTGTGCATTACGTTATAGTGCACCCACATTCATAGTTAATTTTTTCTATAGATGCTGTGCTGTCAGTATTACAGGCAGCTGTAATTTATTGCCGTCTGCATCAATGTGCAGTACACCAAGATTCATAGCTAATCCGTTCTGCATACAGCACCCTTCAGTAAAGCCAAAAACCGATGTGCTTTCCTTCAGGAGCTGTGTCGGAATGACTCCTTATAGTAGAACAAAATAAAGAAATGGAGGCAGCGCCAATAAAGCAGTGGTGAAAAAAAGAGGTTATTTTAATCCATGTTGTGGCATTCCAAAGACATGCTTTTTAATCCCTTTTGTTAGCTGTAGATTTGTTGTGCTTCAGTATTACAGTTCACGGTAACCGTAAGGTCTAATTTATTGCCGTGGACTTAACTGTGCAGTGCTCCAGGATTCAGACCTTGCCAGGAGCTGTGTCCAAAGGTCTCTTTAGTGGAACAAAAAAAATAATACATGGAGGCAGCACCAATAAAGTAGTGGAGAAAAAAAATAAAAAGTTATTTTAACCCCTTCAGGACCCTGCCATTTTTCACCGTAATCTGACATATGTCACTTTATGCGGTGATAACTTTAAAACGCTTTTACTTATCCAAGCCATTTTGAGATTGTTTCTCAGCACATATTGTACTTCATGACAGTGGTAAATCTGAGTCAAAATATTGATGGTAATTTTTATTTATAAAAAAATACCAAAATTTACCAGAAATTCAGAAAAATTTGCAATTTAAAAAATTTAGATTTCTCTGCTTTTAAAACAGATAGTGATAACTTCTAAAATAGTTATTACTTAACATTTCCCATATGTCTACTTCATGTTTGGATCATTTTATAAATTACATTTTCTTTTTTTGTTAGAAGGCTTGGAAGTTTAGAAGCAAATCTTGAAATGTTTCTGAAAAGTCACTTTGTGAGGCTTACATGATAGAAACCACCCATAAATGGCCACATTTTAGAAACTACACCCTCAAGGTATTAAAACTGATTTTACAAACTTTCTTAACCCTTTATGTGTTCCACAAGAATTAAAGGAAAATGTAGATGAAATTTCAGAATTTCACTTTTTTGGCAGTTTTTCCATTTTACTCCATTCCAGTAACAAGGCAAGGGTTTACAGTACTTTACAGAAACACCCCATATGTGGCTGTAAACTGCTGTACGGGCACACGTTAGGGCTCAGAAGGAAAGGAATGCCATATTTTTTGGAAGGCAGATTTCACCAGGATATTTTTAATTTGCCATGTCACATTTGAAGACCCCCTGATGCACCCCTAGAGTAGAAACTCCAAATAAATGACCTTTTTTTGGAAACTACTGGATAAGCTGGCAGATTTGTTGGTACTATTTTAGGGTAGATATGATTTTTGGTTGCTCTATATTGCACTTTTTGTGAGGCAAGGTAACAAAAAATTGCTGTTTTTATTTTTTGTTATTTACAATGTTCATCTGACAGGTTTGTGCTGCTACGCAGTTAAATTTATATAGTTTATTTAGTTGAACTATTCATATATTCTATATTTTGTAATATGCTCCCATCTAGTGGCTGTTTTTGGTAATGCACTTCTCATCATCTGTCATTCATTACTTTGCTCCACCTCTTCTTCTGTGTGCCTCACTTCCTGTTTTCTTCATTCTGCTACGGGGATTCAACAGATACACTTGTATTCTCATGCTAGATTGCAGAAGCATCATTAACACCGCATAACATCAAAATCCATCTGTTTCTGCTGTAATCTGTTATCTGGCTACAGAATTCAAGCTATCTGATAAGGATTGTCCGCAGTGATTATATCTGCTATACAGGCCAGGCATAGAGGTCTCACTAGGGATGAATCGCTATTACAGCAATCGGTGTCAGAATAGTCAAAAGATGCATATAATGCCTACAGCCTGCTGTGTATATATGTGTGCCTAGTCGGCGATCAAGCTCAGTGCCATCTGCCATCTTGTGAAGGCACATGGTCGCACAAGCTTACTGCACTTTAAGTGAATGTTCAAAACTGTTTATCTACATTGCACTGTGTTACCTCACCTGTCTAAGCTGCAAATCATCTTCTTAAAGAGACAGTACCATTTTTAACTGTTAGTCTTCTTAAAGAGACAGTACCATTTCTTGCAAAACCGTAAAAATTGTCTAGACAAGGCTCTAAACACTCTTTTATGGCTGAAGCAATGCAGATACATCATGCCTCTGAACCGGCAGACGTACAGGGAGCAGATTCTGCAGATATTACCGAACAGAGGCCCTGCCTACTTGCCTCACGAGTCCTGATGAGAGGGGACAACTGGACAACAGTCCCTTACTTAGGATATGTGCAGGGAAGACAGACAAGACAAAATACGGAACATGAACGGACCGGGTCAGAACCAAGGGAGCTATGCAGTACAAAGGGTTAAGCAAAGAATGGTCAGGAGAAGCCGGGGTCAAATACCAGGAGAGTAGAGAAGTACCAGAGGAGTCCGCAAAGAGTAGTCAGGTGGGAGCCGAGGTCACAATACCAGGAGCGATGTGCAGTACAGGAGGAGCAGGCATAGGATCATCAGGGAACAGGATCAGGTGAGTATTCAGTAGTCCAACAAACAGCCAGGAACCTAGAATTAACAGGCAACCTGTGGCCAGCAGGCTGCCTGTATTTATAGTGGGGTCTGAGGGTCATGTGACGTGGCCAGCTTCACATGACCGACAGACAGACAAGTCAAGAACCGAGTGATCAGCTCGGTACTCAAGGCAGACCTAGGAGCAGGGAGCCTCCCAGCAAGCAAAGCCGTCCTGGGAACGAAGCCAGACACAGATTCTCGTTCCCGAAGCTAAGCAACAGGTCTGCGGCTGATGGGAGACCGAGTGCGCCTTTGGCGTAAGGTGACAGTACCCTCCCTTTTACGAGGGGCCATCGGACCCAAGACTTCAGGCGATGGCCTTTTAGGGTGTTCTAAATGAAATTTTCGAACAAGTCTAGGAGCATGAACCTCCCTGGCAGGTACCCAAGATCTCTCTTCGGGTCCATACCCCTTCCAGTTAATCAGGTACTGTAAGGAATTACGCACTCTCCTGACATCCACTATCTTAGACCCCACATACTCTACAGCATCACTAACAAGAACCAGCGGATGCGAGGCTTTTAACGGTACAACAGGTTCAAAATACTTTTTAAGTAGAGATTTATGAAATACATTATGTGGAACGACTCGGGCAGCTCCAACTTAAATGATACCGGATTAATCACCTCCGTGATCTTATCCGGTCCAATAAAACGAGGAGCACATTTTCTAGAAGCTACCTTGAGAGATAGATTCTTGGAGGACAACCATACTTTATCCCCAGCCTGAAAGTTCACCCCCCTTGAACGTCTCCTATCGGCCTTGAGTTTTTGAGAACTTTGAGCCTTTTATAGGTTCGATTGAACCCGGGCCAAACGGAGGAGAGTTTATCCGCTTCAAGGTTATAGGAGGAGACGGACGACCCAGAATGAAAACGGGGATGAAAACCATGGTTACAAAAGAAAGGGGAGACCCCAGCAGAAGAATTGACACGGTTATTCAAAGCAAATTCTGCCAACGGAAGGAATTTGACCCATAATTGTTGGTCATCAGCAACATACAACCTCAAGAATTGTTCCACAGACTGATTAAGGCGTTCAGTCTGCCCATTACTCTCAGGGTGGTAGGCGGAAGAAAAAGACAATAAAATTTTACATCTTTGACAGAAGGCCTTCCAGAATTTGGACACAAACTGCACACCCCTGTCAGAAACAATATTTTCCGGAATGCCATGTAAATGAACAATCTCTCTCACAAAAATAGACGCCAGGGTTTTTGCATTCGGAAGTTTAGACAGGGGAATGAAATAAACCATCTTGCTAAACCTATCGACCACTACCTAAACCACAGTGGTAGGTCAGTTATAAAGTCCATTGAGATATGGGACCAGGGTCTACTGGGAATAGGTAGGGGTCATAGGTTACCAGCAGGACGAGTCCTAGGTGTCTTGGACCTGGCACAAACCTCACAGACTGACACGTAGGACTTGACATCCCTGGTCTGAGTGCACCACCAATAAGATCTAGAAACCAGATCCTTAGTGCCCTCAAAACCCGAATGTCCACAAAAGGCAGAATCGTGACACTCCCCCAACAGCTGGAGACGAAATTGGACGGGAACAAACAACTTATCTGTTGGGGTTGATGCCGATGCCAGTTGTTGTTCAGCCTTAATGTGAGCCGAGATATCCTGGGTTAGAGCCGCTAAGAAGATGTTTGCTGGCAGGATGGATTCAGGCGGTGCCTCAGTGGGTTGAAAAGCATGGAAGCTCCGAGATAATGCATCTGCCTTCACATTTTTACTTCCCGGCCTGAACATAATGAAGAAATCAAAACGGGTAAAAAACAGAGCCCATCGGGCTTGCCGGGGATTCAACCTCTTAGCAGACTCGAGAAACATTAGTTTTTTATGGTATGGTCAGTGACAACAGTTACCCGATGCCTTGCCTCCTCCAAAAAATGCCTCCACTCCTCAAATGCCCATTTAATAGCCAGCAGCTCCCTATTCCCTATGTCGTAGTTTCTCTCCATGGGAGAGAATTTCCTGGAGAAGAATGGAGAAGAAGGCACACGGTCTCAGGTTAGTGAGGCTAGCAGGACCTTGTGAAAGGACTGCTCCTGCGCCGTCCTCGGACGCATCCACCTCCACAATAAAAGGTCTTTCCTGATCAAGCTGGATCAGAATGGGAGCGCTACTGAATGCCTTTTTTAATTTTTCAAATAAAGAAATGGCCTCAGTAGACCAATTCTCCAAATCCGCCCCTTTCTTAGTAAGGTCGGTCAACGGTTTAGCAATTACGGAAAAATTCATAATAAATTTGCGATAGTAATTGGCGAAACCTAAGAACCGTTGTAAGGCCTTTAAGGATGAAGGCCTTACCCATTCCTTAATTGCTAGTACCTTACCAGCATCCATCTTGAAGGCGTGAGGAGTCAGAACATGCCCTAGAAACAGAATCTCGTGTACACCAAAGACACATTTCTCTTGCTTAGCGGATAGCCAATTCTCCCTCAACACCTCTAATACTTGTTTAACATGAGAAATATGGGATTCAAAGTCAGGAGAGAATATCAAAATGTTGTCAAGATAGACAATAACAAATTTACCTAAGAACTCCCTAAGAATGTCATTCATGAAGTTTTGGAACACAGCTGGGGCATTGCTGAGTCCAAAAGGTATCACCTGATATTCAAAGTGCCCTGCAGGAGTATTGAACGCCGTCTTCCATTCGTATCCCTCCTTGATTCGGATTAGATTGTATGCCCCTTTCAGGTTAATCTTGGAAAACCAGGTTGCCCCCAGAACCTGGTTAAATAAATCCGGAATCAATGGGAGGGAGTATCTATTCTGGACAGTGATTTTATTTAATCTCCGGTAATCGATACATGGCCTAAGACCACCATCTTTTTTCTTAACAAAGAAAAACCCTGCCCCCATAGGAGAGACAGAAGGTCTAATATGCCCTTTACCAAGGCTCTCCTTAATATAATCTTCTATGGCCTTGTGTTCGGGCTTAGAAAGATTATAAATTCACCCCCTCGGAAACTTGGCCCCCTCTACTAGCTCTATAGTACAATCATAAGGTCTATGGGGGATGGGGGTAGAACCTCCGGGGTTGGTGATGAGAATACATCAGAATATTCTCTAACAACAGTGGGTAAAGTATCAGACTTTACTGAGACCCCAGCCTGTACCACGGACAAGCACGAGTCACACTTAGGGCCCCATCTCACCAACTCCCCCCTTAGACTAATCTATAGTGGGGTTATGTAGTCGGAGCCAAGGCAACCCTAGTACCACCTCAGCCGGTAGGTTCTCCAGGACTAAAAGGGAACATCTCTCTGAGTGGCACACACCCACGGTTAGAGAAATCTGAGGTACATGAGCTCACCGTACCACCAATAAGAGGAGTAGCATCAATAGCGATGACATGGATAGGAGTTGGTAAAGCAAACATTGAAAAACCCAATCTTACAGCGTACTCAGAGTCAATAAAGCTAGCCGCTGATCCAGAATCAATAAAGGCCTTACCCGGCCATTTATCTACCCCGCAGAGAAATCATGATGGGTACCAAAAGCTTACATTTAGAAAAACCAGGGTGTACCTGGTCTTTAGGTTGCCTTGCCTTAGGAGACTTGACAGAGAGGACCTTCTTAGGATACTGGTTAACCCAATGGTCAGGATCGCCACAGTAAAAGAATTCCCCACATCTGCGGCGAAGATTCCCTTGGGTCATGCCAACCTGCATGGGTTCCTCAGTGGAGACCTCAGCACTGTCTCTGGGATAGGCCTCTGGCTGGACCACCATCTGGGAAGAGAACTGTTTTTCCTGTCGTCTCTCTCTCTAATCCGTCGGTCAAGTCGGACAACAAGGGTCATCATCTCCTCTAAGGTCTCTGGAAGTTGATAACTGACCAGAAGATCCTTTAAATTATCAGACAGACCTGACCTGAACTGACTCTTCAGGGCTGGTACGTTCCATCCTGAGGGGACACACCACCTTCTGAATTGGGTGCAATAATCCTCTTCAGGTAGCTTGCCCTGAACCAGTGCCTTTAGAGCTGTCTTAGCTACTAGAGCCCTGTCTGGTTCATCATAGAGGGTACCCAGGGCCTGAAAGAACCCCTCCACAGAAGTTAAACAACTGGTGCCAGCAGGTAAAGAGAACGCCCAGTCCTGGGGATCACCCTGTAGTCGGGAAATGATAATCCCCACGTGTTGACTCTTGGGGCCAGAGGACACGGGGCGCAAACGGAAGTAAAGTCTGCAACTCTCCTTAAAAGAGAGAAACTTCTTCCGGTCTCCAGAAAAGAGTTCTGGGAGCTTAATCTGGGGCTCAAAATGCAGACTGGAGGCCTGAGGAGTGGAAGAACCTTGCCCTAACTCGAAAGAACTGAGTTTTTCCCCTAGCTCCTGCACCCTCTGCATCAGATTAGAGACATGGTCAGTCAGGGTCACCAGAGGATTAATTATACAGTGGTTATTGGGCCTGCTAATCTGTAACGGTCACGTACACACACACACACACACACACACAGGGGGAGGATAGTGACCACTGCGCTCCACCCTCACCCCTGGCCCTGCCTACTTGCCTCACGAGTCCTGATGACAGGGGCAACTGTACGGCAGTCCCTAACTTAGGATACGTGCGGGAAGGACAGACAAGACAAATAACGGATAGTGAACTGTAGAGGGGGAATATTAATCACCAATATTTATGCAAATATCAATAATTAATATTCATAAATAGGAGGAGCGGTCTATCGATGACTCCGCATATTTATACCTTTATATAATAATAATAATACAATACTTTGCCTTGCCTTAGGCTAATCACCAAGCTAGCTGCAAGCGCCGAACTGAGCTAGCTACCGCTAGTAACACGTTACACAGTAGGTAAAAATAGCACACAGTATTTATTAACCTACAGTACACAACGTACGCAAAGCACTAACAATACAGCACTAACAATACAGCACTAAACTACACTACACAATCCCAAGTTCCACCCACAAACTAACTATGCAATACACTTACACACGCACACACACACACATTAGCTGCCCACCCAAACTGGACTAAAAACTATCCCTAAGAACGAAGGGTTTACAGTGGCGCTGCAAGGGTAAATGCAGGCCACAAACACCGGGTTGCAGGGATTAACCCAGAATAGGGAGTGGAGATGCTCCTATAGGGTTAGGGTGGGGGATTAGTGGTTTAGGGGTTAAGGGTAGGGGTGCAGGTAACAGGGATAAGGGTATAACAGGGGTAATAGGGGTAGGTAGGGGCCACAGGTATAGGGTAGGTATTCGTTGGTGGGATAGGGTAATGATACTCATGCTCGTTTTCCAGGTGGGGGGGTTGCTCGTCTCTAGGGGGTCCTTCTTGTCCGGGCTACAGGCTCCTTCTCCAGGGGCACATCATGGATCTGCTCTCTCCCATGTGTCTCTCCTTGTAGTCCAGTTCCAACAGCCCCCCTTCCTCTGTCTTAAACTGATATATAAGTCACTCTCACCCTCCCTTTCCCCCATCCAAGGTGTAGGAAAATGACATCATTGTGTGCGTGTGACGGAATGCATGCACTCAGATTGCAGCAGATAACTGTCTGGCCCCCTGAGGCTCACAATCTGTACAGCCAAAGACACCATGGCACCACACACACACACACACACACACACTTGTGTGTCATAAACAGTCCCTAGACAGAAGGTGCTGGAGCCCTGCATATAAGACAATTGGGGCATAGCTATATATATATTATATACACCCAACTCTAATGTAAGTATAAATGGACATGTGTACAAATACAGGGGCATACAGACATATCCACATATCCACACATAACACTATGACCTTCCCCCCTCTGGCCATACAGGGCCAATTTATATATATATATAGATATATATATATATATATATAGATATTTATATATATATATATATATATATATATATATATATATATATATATATAAAAAATACATACATACATACATATGCACAATCATACCACTTCCCTCTACACATATACATAGTACATATATATATATCCACAGATGCTTGGGGAACATCTATAAACACATATACATACTAAACCGGGGGTATGAATGGGCAGCAATAAGCCCACATACATACTGTCATAAGTGTATATACATAGACATGTGTGCAAATACATACACACATATCTATATATACACACACTCGCATATACCTGGGGCATCACATACAGGGGACATACATATGTCCCCACTGGCCATACAGGGCCAATATATACACGGCCATACAGGAAATATATATCCCTATTGTCCATATAAAGGGGCCCATATATATCAAAGAAGGGGCAGATATATATATACCCACCTGACTTCCCTCTACAATCCCCCTGTTGTCGAATTACCCAACAATAACTTGAGGGAAGGGTTAGGATGTATTTGCCCCCCCTCAACCCCATCCTTGGTGGAAGTTCAAGAAGAACTGTAGTGTCCAACAGATTCTTAGGCACCTAGACATCACTCCTCTAGACCTACTTCCTCCGACCTGCCATTCACCGTAACCTACTCCTCCATCCACCGGATACACCGTCTTTTTAGAACTTTCTTGACATATTTTGCTTTGATCGTTTCGGTATCAGCCCCTCCTACTGTCATCTTTCTTAACTTCTGGAGTGGCTTGACCCTCGCAGTCTTTGACTGGTCTTTCTTACAGGTAACCGTCTTCCGGTGTTAGCCACCCCTGGTTTTGGGGTGACCGCACCCTCGCTATCTCTCGGTTACGTTGCCGATCTTCAGGTATGGCCCGCCCCCAAGGAATCCAGAGTGGGTTTACCCTCACAACCTCAGTCTCTGACTGCGCCAATTTTCTTCAAGCCTGAATTTCGTCCAACATCTCTCGTTCCATCGGTTTTCCCGTGGACAGATTAGTAGATCTTTACAAGGTAGGTCAGATTTTTCTTTGAGCGAGGTGATGTCATGGTACCTAAATTCTAACTGCGGAGAACACCTCCGCCACACTACACATCCAGCCCTTCCCTTAAGAACTTTTCCAGGGTTCAAGGTGGCAAATGGCAGACAGAGGAGGCCTGTCCCTATCGTGTCCTAATCTTATCCTCCTACACCTCCAAAGACACAGGTAGGTCGTAGACCCACGTGTCAATGGGAGATGACTATAGGATGCAAATGTGTACAGCCAAATTATAACTCACCGCAGTGTGTTGGGCGAGTTTCCCTGGATATAGGCTGTCACACATTTGTACCTAGAGTGTCCATGGGTACACAATCAACAACAAACAAAATCAATATATGTACATAGCGCTATGGGGTTTCAGGATAGCACAAGTTATACGTCCTGAACCCTCATAGGAAACAAAGTGTGTCCATAAGATATTTGGCTACTGGACTATGTTGGAGTTATGTCCTGAGCTTCCTCCTCTGGTTAGTTCTGTAAAGTTCTGTCTGGTTCTGGTGTGTGGTGTCAATAAGTCCCTTGACCATCCGAGATGATGATGCCCAGAACCAGAAGAAGTTTCACTGGGTGAAATAAGAGATCGTAGCTGTCTAAGCTCTTCCACCCAAACATCTCCAAGTCTTTCTCCAGAGCCTGTGATAATACTCCCACTGGATTGTGGCACAGTCCTCCATCTCTTGAAAACCTGTGAACAAAGGTCGCTTGATTGCCAAAAATCCAGTGGGATCCTCTGGAGCCTCACAAGAGTGTCAGGGGGGATAGCTAGTCTCTTCTGTGGCGTCATCTGGGTTTTTCCTCTGCTCCATAGTGAACGCACCTATGATGAAGAAAATTCCAGGCGCTCCTGGGGGATTTCTCCCCTCCGGTGCAGTTGCACTACCCCAGCCCCTATACCTTTGATCCAAGAAGATAAAGGCATTGAGCTGAGCTCCATCTCCCAGGACCCCTCTTTATCCCAACACTGGTGTGAGAACACCCTACCGACTAAGTTAGGATGTCAGAGGGGAGCTGCGGATGAAGCACCATCTAGTAATTAATGGCACTGTATCCCTGTCCACTCATGTGTACTCAAGCTGATTTCCCCCTGTCATCCTGTTTTGTGGAGGCCGGCAGAATCCATGGCATAAGTCCTGCCTAGACTCTTCAGGACTCCACAAGAACACAGTCCACACTCCGCCGCCAGTCACCCTGCGTCCAATCCCAATCAGAGCTGTGCCACCTGATCGGACCAGAGTGCGCAGCACAACATTACACCAATGTTGCCTGTCCGCCTTAGTCCCCAGTATAACACAGCCCCACCGAAAACCTGGAGCACAAACAGTGTTATCTGCATCGATCTGAGACCCTGGTTGCCCAGAATAATATCACACTATCCTTTGTGTGCTGCATGGAGAAGGTCCTATAATCCGGAATGCCTTCTCCCGACCAGCAGGAATTCCTGTGTGAAATTATCTGCTTGCGAACCTATACTTTCCCGATCCACAGTATAACACTGTCCCACTCCAAGGGGACACAAGAATGAATCAAAACAGCAGCGACTGGACTCGCAGCGGGGAATGTAAACTACAACAATCAGCAGGGTGAGACACATTCATAGACAAGGACCTCTGCCGTACACATAAAAAACATACAAACAGGTAACAAACACACAACATGCACGTACACGGGGAATAGACGGTGTAACAAATAGTACAGGGGTTTCAAATGTTGCCTAGCCTAGGCCATTCTGACCCCTCAGCGCCTGATGAGGCATGTATTGCTGAGAGATAACCCCTTTATGGCCAAACTGACTAGACCCCACTGCACGATTTGTTACCTGGATCCCATCACTGGACACATTGCAATTACTTGCACAAGGGCAATTCCTTGCAATGTGTCCTTGTTCCCACACCTGAAGCACCTGATTGTGCTTTCTGTCCTGTGTGGTTTGTTCTTACTTGTTTTGCAGTTCTTCGCTATATGACCCAAGCCACCACACGCAAAACATTTGATGTTTGCATGGCATGGCTTAGGTCCGTCCACACTGCATCCACGCTCCCTGAATTGTCCCAATCTCAGGGAGGCACTTTTCACGATCTTTCTTTTTCCCAAAGTCAGGGAAAAATCTCTGTTAGTCTGGACAGGCTTGGTCTGGTGATTTGGCCTGTCACAGACTACTCTCCCTCCTTTTTGCCCTGCATAGGGCAAAGTTTTGGGAGATTCCGACCCTGACTTTACGGGAAAAGAAAGGGCCGGCACCAACTTGGTGATGACCTGTTGCATGCCAGTCATTATCTTGGAGCTTACAGCAACGTAAGCCTTCAATTTGAATACCGTCACATTAGTAGAGGCAGTCTGCTCCTTGAAGGCCTTGACCTCAGTATAAGACTGAGTCAACTTAGCCTCAATTTCCTCCTTCTGCCTCTGCAGCTCTACTAACTGTGACTCTAACCTAGCCACCTGCGCATCTCGGTCAACAGTAGACTACACATTCTCCGCCAGCTGTGCCCACAATGCCGAAACCTGGTCCGAATTACTGGCACAGCACTGGCAGTGAATGGTCGGAGGAATTGTCTCCGTTGACTGAGACACCAGCGCAACTTCCTTTGGCTTGCAGATTTGCAGACTTGCCGTTTGGTGGCCTTGTTCAACACTGTCCGCTTGTTAACACAAAGCTTGTCATAACTACAAGCCTGTGCTAACAAATCGGACCACAGCATTTCTGCTGACTTGTATGTGGTGGGGAGGATGGGATTGAAAGTGCTGTGTCTGCTCAAGTGTTGCAGTGTGGAGAAGTCCATACTCACTTTTTGATGAGCGTCCATCTTCTCCTTTGGGCCGTACCTCTTCGTCCTAAGCAGCTGCTTGGAAGAAGTCCTTTTTCTTCCGGATCGCTTCTTCCCGACCAGCCGGACTTTGTACACTGTTCCAATGGAGATGGATCTCCTTCAGTGATGTGTCCTCTTCTTCCTTGCAACACTCGAGCAATGCAGTGACCGTGTAAGGCAAACAGCAAAATATTAGTACACAGATAGATTATAGATTCTCTGCTAAAGATTTTGATCTGCGTTTGGTGCTATAAGGAAGAGTCGCGTTACCTGTCTGAATTATCAGGTCCTAGACGCTCAGACCGCTGAACTCGTCTCTCTTGCCTGATAATTCACAGTATAACCGACCTCTAGCCTCAAAACCAAACACAGATTTCAAAATCTAAGCAGTGGACCTGACTCGCCAATGTAAAGGGGGAATATTAATCACCAATATTTATGCAAATATCAATAATTAATATTTATAAATAGGAGGAGCCATCTATTGATGACTCCGCCTATTTATACCTTTATATAATAATAATACAATACTTTGCCTTGCCTTACGCTAATCACTAAGCTAGCTGCAAGCACCTAACTGAGCTAGCTACCGCTAATAACAACACGTTACACAGTAGGTAAAAATAACACACAGTATTTATTAACCTACAGTACACAACGTACGCAAAGCACTAACAATACAGCACTAAACTACACTACACAATCCCAAGTTCCACCCACAAACTAACTATACAATACACACAAACACATTAGCAGCCCACCCAAACTGAACTAAAAACTATCCCTGAGAATGAAGGGTTTACAGTGGCGCTGCAAGGGTGAATGCAGGCCACAGACACTGGGTTGCAGGGATTAACCCAGAATAGGGAGTGGAGATGCTCCTATAGGGTTAGGGTGGGGGATTAGTGGTCCAGGGGTTAAGGGTAGGGGTGCAGGTGACAGGGATAAGGGTATAACAGGGGTAATAGGGGTGGGTAGGGGCCACAGGTATAGGGTAGGTATTCGTTGGTGGGATTGGGTAATGATACTTATGCTTGTTTTCCAGGGGGGGGGGTTGCTCGTCTCTAGGGGGGTCCTTCTGATCCAGGATACAGGCTCCTTCTCCAGGGGCACGTCATGGATCTGCTCTCTCCCATGTGTCTCTCCTTGTAGTCCAGTTCCAACAGCCCCCCTTCCTCTGTCTTGGACTGATATATAAGTCACTCTCACCCCCCCCTTGCCCCATCCAAGATGTAGGGAAATGACATCATTGTGTGCGTGTGATGGAACGCATGCACTCAGATTGCAGCAGATAACTGGCTGGCCCCCTGAGGCTCACAATCTGTACAGCCAAAGACACCATGGCACCACACACACACACACTTATGTCATAAACAGTCCCTAGACAGAAGGTGTTGGAGCCCTGCTGGGCATGTTTCAAAGAGATCTATTGATCTTCTGAAGTTACCAGAAGCTGGACAATCAAGCCATCTGGTGTCATCACCCGCAGGTATGCAGGAGGAAGGGGGGCGCCATGACTGGGGGACATAACTGGCCACATGCATATAAGACAATTGGGCCATATCTATATATATTATATATACCCAGGTGCACCTTGCCACAGATGGCGTTGCGCAGTGCACACCTGATTTTGTCCACTACTTGGTTGTGAGGGGAAGGGATGGCTCGCCTTGAAAAGTAGTGGCGGTTGGGCACAGCCACCGCCATAAGGCCATTAAAACTATACGTCTCCACCAGACGGAATGACAGCATTTCAAAGGCAAGTAATTTAGAAATGCTGGCATTCAGGACTAGAGATCGCGGGTGGGTAGGGGGGTACTTCCTCTTCCTCTCCAGCATTTGGGATATGGAGAGCTGAACGCTTCCGTGGGACATTTTGGAGATGCTTGGTGACCCAGGTGTTGGTGTGGCTGGCAGATCCTCTGTATGGGGTGCCAGGTGGCACTGTCACTCCAGAGGTGGATGAAGAGTCCGAGACTGCAGCAGAAGAGGACGCAGGAGGAGCCAGAGACCTTTCTTGGTTTTTGAGGTGTCTACTCCACTGCAGCTCATGCTTTGCACTTCAATACCTGGTCATGCAGGTTATTCTAAGATTGAGAAGGTTTATGCCTCGCTTCAGGCTCTGATTGCACAGCGTGCAAACCACTCGTGTCTTGTCGTCAGCACATTGTCTGAAGAACTGCAACGCCAGGGAACTCCTTGGAGCTGGCTTTGGTGTGCTCGGTCCCTTGCTGCGGTGGGCAGTAGGAGGCGTACTGTCTAGAGGACGGCCGCTCTGCTTTTGCACCCTGCTCCCTCTTCTGCTGTGCTGGTGGCTCTGTGCGACCGCCACCTCTTCCTCTGAATTGCATCGATCACTCTCATGACCTTGATTCCATGTGGGTTCGCGGACCTCATCGTCCTCCATATCATCTTGCACCCAGTCTTCACCCCTGACTTTCTTGTCGGTCTGCACACTTTTGAAAGCCCCAGCAGTTGGCACCTGTGTTTCGTCATCATCTGAGACGTGCTGCGATGGTCCTCCCATGTACTCATCTTGAAAAATAAGTGGTTGGGCATCGGTGCACTCAATCTCTTCCACTTCTGGGGCCGGGCTAGGTGGATGGCCCTGGCAAACCCTGCTAACAGAGTCATCAAAAAGCAGAAGAAACTGCTGCATGACTTGGGGCTCAGACTGCTTGGCTGATTTGCAAGGGGGTGAGGTGAAAGACGTGAAAGACTGATGGACATGGGCTGCAAGTGCCAACTGTGGTCTTTCAGCAGGAGACTAGGTGGGAGACAATGTGAAGGAACTGGATCCACTGTCAGCAACCCAATCTACTATCGCCTGTACTTGTTCAGGCCTCACCATTCGTAGAGCAGCATTAGGCCCGACCAAATACCGCTGCAGGTTTTGTCGCCTACTCGCACCTGAGGAAGGGGTTTTACTTGTGCGTGTAACTGGCACAGATCGACCACGTCCTCTCCCTGCAACAGGAGCTGTATTTCAAATGGCTGTATTTCAAATGCCTAATTCATACCCCTGTATGTATAGGGGGGAATCACACACGCCCTGAACCAGTGTAGGCCTGAAGTAAATATATCTTTGCACAAAATGGCTGTATTTCAAGTGGCTGTATTTCAAATGCCTGATTCAAACCCCTGTATGTATAGGGGGGATCACACACGCCCTGAATCAGTGTAGGTCTGCAGTAAATATATATTTGCACAAAATGGCTGTATTTCAAATACCTAATTCAAACCCCTGTATGTATAGGGGGGATCACACACGCCCTGAACCAGTGTAGGCCTGAATTCAATATTGGTGCACCAAATGGCGGTATTTAAAATCTCTGAATGTAACCCAAATGTATTAAGGGTGTATCTCACAATGACATCTGCATCAAAGGCTGCCAACTAAATTTTTTGTGCCCAAATGAGTGTTTGTTTAAAAACTGAATTTGACAGCAGTATATAAGCCTGTAATTTCACACGTGCTGATGCTGCAAGGCCTGAAAAGAGTGTGTTTTTCAAACCCCAGAAAATGATGGGTGTATTTCTACCTTAAATTGCACACTGACTAATACAGATGTTATAGTTTGCCCCCCAAAAATGGTAATTTGCAATGTCCCAAAAGCCCAGATGTAGTGCTGGTGCACAGTGCATGCAGTGCCTCCGCTGCCACCACCCACCTAACTAACAGAATTCTAAAAGTTAGTATTTTTTGGGTCAATGAGCTCAGGGCAGGGTAAAAATATAGTGCCCTGCACCCACACAACTATTTGTCTGTAGATCGCTGAGTTAGATTCTCTCCTATTCTCTCCCTGAAATCACAAGTCTAGCAGTATCCTCTCCCTACACTTGTAACAGCAGAGTGACGTGCAGCATTATGTGACTCAAGCTTATATAGAGCCTGGGTCACATGCTGCTCTGGCCAATCACAGCCATGCCATTAGTAGGCATGGCTGTGATGGCCTCTTGGGGCAAGTAGTATGACGCTTGTTGATTGGCTGCTGTGCAGCCTTTCAAAAAAGTGCCAAGAAAGCGCCGAACACCGAACCCGAACCCAAACTTTTACGGAAATGATGGGCTTCAGGTCCGGGGTCCCAAAATCCAAAAGTTCGGTATGAACCCGAACTTTACAGTTTGGGTTCACTCAACCCTATCCATCAGTATTGCTAATGCCCCAAAAAACTGGACTGGATCTTAAACAGAGATGACACGTGAATGGCATGTCTTCTGTGTTTTGTACCCACTCCTGCTTTTGGCTACCAAATCATAAGCCAATTCTGATGGGATCATACAGGCCTTATAGCTGCTGCACAGACTGGATCCGTTGTGTGTCTCATTTTTCCTTCCTTCTGACAGATCAGAATAAATGTCAAATAAATGATGATGTCAGACAGGCCAAAAGGCTAAATAGTGGCCCAGTCATGAATTGGGGAGGGTGGGAACAGCATGAGGAGACCACAGAGTGGACCTATGACATATTGATGAGGTGGCCCAATGACAGAGTGTGGAGGTGGCGGAAACAGCAGCAGTATAAGGAGGATACCACAGAGTGTCAAGGTGACATAGTGTGGAGATGGCAGCAGCAGCAGCATCATCAGACTACAGAGTGGCAAGGTGATATAATGTGGATATGGCAGCAGCAGGAGGATACCACAGAGTGGCAAAGTGACATAATGTGGTTATGGCAGCAGCAGGAGGATACCACAGAGTGGCAAGGTGACATAGTGTAGAGATGACAGCAGCCTCAGGAGGCCACAGAGTGGCAAGCTGACATAAAGTGGAGAAGGCAGCAGCAGCAGGAGGATACCACAGAGTGGCAAGGTGACATAATGTGGATATGGCAGGAGGATACCACGGAGTGGCAAGGTGACATAGTGTGGAGATGGCATCAGTGGCATCAGGAGACCACAGAGTGGCAAGGTGACATAATGTGGAGATGGCAGCAGCAGGAGGATACCACAGAGTGGCAAGGTGACATAGTGTGGAGATGGCAACATAAGACCACAAAGTGACCCGGTGACAGAGGGGCGGTGGGTGGCAATATCAGTACCCGCTAATGAAGGTGGCTGAAAGAAGGAGCACTTGGCATCAGATGTGAGGCATCAGGCAGGTGGCAGCAACAGAGTAGTAGCTGAGACAAGTAGTCAAAAGAAACCGGTCTCTTTTATCAAAGTGTTGGTGTGGCACCACGGATGATCTAGTCTGATGCATCAGGAATTGGTGGTTGGAATTCCTGGCTGATCCACGACTGATTCATCTTGACAAAGGTCAGTCTCTCCACATTTTGGACAGGCGAGTTCTCCTTGGGGTAACTATGGCCCTCGCCGCACTAAACACCCGCTCTCATGCCACACTACTGGCCGGGTAGGACAGCTTTGTCAGGGCAAACTCTGCTAGTTGCGGCCACAAATCCAGTTTGGCTGCCCAGTAGTCCAGCGAATCTTCAATGACGGGTGGCAGGGTGCACTCCAAGTATGCCACCACCTGCTGGTTCATGTTCTGCTCTATGTCTACCTGCTGGTGAGTAGTTTCTTCACTATGCGGGTGAAAAAATCTGCTCATCAGTGACTCTAGACTGGCGCTGCTGTCACTTGCGAGGAAGTTGATGATCGAGTCAACCAATCAAGAACCGCTGGGTCGCCGCTGGTCAAGACACAACCGCTAGCTGATACTGGGAGCTCAGGCATCTCGAAGTGACCCCTGCTGCCATGCCCCCTTACTTTGCTGCGACCTTTGCTTGCGCCATAAACATTCAGACCTCTGCCACTCCTCTGTGCATGGCCTGGCACTTCTCTGCCTGACATACTTGCAGCTGAACTAAGCAAATAAAACGGAAATTAAAACATCCCTAAAAAGATATATTTTTCTTTTTATACTGAAATAGTCCACTAAACGCTTTCACCTTAATTAACTGCAGAAATGCACTGAGAATATATTTTTCTTGTTGTACTGAAATACAACCCTATACGGTTTGACCAGAAATAACTTAAAGAGTGAAGTGCGTATATATTTTTCGAGTAGTACTCAAATATACACCCTATACACTTTCAACGGAAAAAACTGCAGAAGTGAACTGAGAATATATTTTTCTTGTTGTATTAAACTACGCCACTATGCGCTTTCACCAGAATTAACTGCAACAATGCAGTGCGAATATATTTTTATTTTTTTACTGAAATATGCCCCTATATGCTTTCAACAGAAATAACTGCAGAAGTAAACTGAGAATATATTTACTTGTTGGACTGAACTACGCCCCTATACGCTTTCACCAGAAATAACTGCAATAGTGCAGTGCATATATATTTTTCTTTTTTTACTGAAATAAGCCCCTATATGCTTTCAGCAGAAATAACCGCAGAAGTGAAATGCGTATATATTTTTCTTGCAGTACCGAATAAGATACTAAGATATAAACCACTAAAGGCTTTTCAACATAACACTTGCAGCCCAATAACAAAAATTTGGAATGACAGAGCTGTCTAATGACTATTTGGATCCCCAAATAATCGTTCCCTGCACATGTAAATCACTTTCCTATCAATGTCCCTAGTGCCTTCTGACGTCTCTCCCTGCACTAAGATGCTGTGAAATGATTCCTCCCTATCCTTTCCCTGCACCTATAAATCATTTTTTCATTTTTTTTTTGAACATAGAGGTTTTTCCAATTGCTGTCCCTAGCGCCTTCACACATCTGTCCCTGCACTCTGAACGCTGGAAAATGTCTGACTGTAAGATGGCCAACATATTTATACGGCTGTGACCTCACAGGGCTGGCTGACTTCTGATTGGCTGCATGTGTAACACCACAGAATTGTGTTACGAAACCCTTCTACCCTGCTACAACCTGTTAAGGGCATCAACATTGTCATCCTGTGTAATTTCATATAATTTGCTCACAGATGTGTATTCAAATCCTTGCTAGATATATATTGCTGTAATTTCTATGTTCACCAGCAGGTGGCAGCAATAAGTTCAGCAGGGACTTCAGTCAGTTTTAGTGTTTCTAGCTCCCCCCTCTGTGAGGAGGTGTGGAATGTTCCCACATCCTGCCTCATGGGTGGGGAAGGAAGTTAGGTTAGTGTGCCAGCCACCCCGGCTAGGGGAAGGCTGTGCGTGTAGGAGCTCCCAGATATAGGGATCCAAAGCCAGGATCTTGTTTCGGCTGAGACAATTGATCATCATTCCCAGCCTGAGCCTTGCAGCCTCAGCTGGTGAAAGCAAGCAGCCACCTCCAGAACTCCAGGGAGAAGCATACCCTGTGAAGCCAACTGTGAGTACCGTCCAGACACCAGGAGAAGCCAAATTCCTCCTCAGCTAGTCAGTCCTCAAGATAGCAGAAGAGAGATAGCGCAGAAGCTCAATTCCTGCCACATTACAGAGCCACAAGCAGACAACTTATCCTTCAAAGAGCTCCAGGGACATGATAGAGCAGAAGATAGATTCTTGCCACACATTGTCAATACCTGCTGGGACCCAAGACTATTGCTGTATCTCGCTTGGATTAAAGCTGCAACCAGTAAAGACAAGTTTGAACTTTACTCAAAGTCTGGATCTCAATTATTGCTGAAAATCCCTCAATTACTCCTACTAGCAACACACTAATTTTATTGCAAGTGAGCCAGGATCCAGGAGTCCAGCCGTACCCAGGTAGGAGACACCGTTGACACTATTGCCATTACCACACAGATACATTACACCACTCTGGCATTCCTAACCTGTTACGTAAGTTACAACACCTTAAAGGGCCCTGTGACTGTATCCTGCGCACGCTGCAATTGGCGTCACAAACAAAACTATTAACTATTACTTACACCTGACCCAGCCATTGCATATTATTGGCGTCCGAGTGCATACCCCTATCCGGCTCTATTGCATTTTTGGCATCACTGGAACAGGATATGAATTGAATTGTGTGCCAACAGAACCGGATCCAATTGTGTGCTTAACTGGATCAAATTTCATGTTTCCCAGTACTGCAAGATCTGAGGATTGTGCCAAAACCCTGAAAATTGACTTTATTGCTTTGTTGCTGTGCCTGAAAGCGCTAAAACATGCGCACCAGCATTCAAAGGGTTAATTCGCCACATTCGCAAAATGGCGCTGCTTCTTCAATCCCAGAAGTGGGAAAACTCAGGAACGCAATCTCAAGAGCACGAAGATGATGAATACGCCCCCCTAGAAGCGGGAACTCTAAAGCCTGCCCACCAAGAACTTTGCAATGCGAGCCAAGGGAGTGCAGACTCCTCCCTCTGGGCTCCACCCTCACTTCCTGAACGCACCCTGACAGAGGAGCCAAGGAATATTGTGCTCCCTTCTCAAAAATGGGACCAGATGGCGATCCAGGGAGAGCTTGTCTATGAGACCACCGTACCTGAGATCTGGGTCTCTCAGCTTGTAAAGGGAGCTGGCCCCTGCACGTTCGGAGCATCCCAAGAGCCACTACATCGCGTCTACAGTCCGGACCCCGGAGGCTGTGGATCCCTCTGCGACGGCTGACCAGACATGCCGCAAGATGGCCGCTGACGCTAAGCCTGCTCAGGCCTTGGACCAGCCTGCACCGCAGACGGCACCTGAACCCCGCGATGATCACCAGGAGGCACCGGAACCGGCCGCCCTGCCGCAACATCAGGTAGGAGCAGACATGCTCCCTGAGGCCCAGGCCCGGTCCGTAGCTGCCCCTGCACCGCTCCCTGTGGGTCCCGTCACTGCCAGTAGGCCCAAGCCAGCTCCGCAAGCACACATACTGGTGCGGCGGAGGCGGCCGGAGCTCCCACTCCGCTGACCAGAAGAGAAAGCCCCAAGCCAAGCCCCGTTCACCCGGAGGTCCCGCTAGAGATAACCAGCCTCACTACCAAGGCAGTACCAGGAACTGCCACAAGAGGTCAGTGGAGCGCCATCACAGCAGCTGCAGCCACCTACATCATGCCTATAACTACTGCCATAATAGAGTCAGAGAAGGACTGCCCTGTGGACATTGTCATTACCCCTAGAGACTTTCAACCGCTGAAACAACAGCGAAGAAGACTCCCAGTCCCTCCTGTAGGCAGCAGCAGGTCATCTGCCAGGCGGATTTTACCACTGTTGCCCCTGACTACTGGAATAGCAGAGCCAGAAAGAGCCAGTCTGTGACTATTATCACTGCCACTGCAGAAATCTCTGTGCCTACTACTACTACTGCTACTGTACAGCCTGAACCTATCAAACAGGAGCACTGCCCTGATGTGTGTGAGGATAAGGAGGAATCCACTGATACTGCTCCATGCACCCCGAAACCACCACAGAATCCAGAGCTTCTTGGTATGAAAGACCAAGAGCCTATCCTTTATCGCTGTCCGGAGAACCTGTCACCTACCAGGAAAAGGCCAAGACTTACAGAGGATTTTCCAAAGAAAGGTGATCCTGCAATTCCAAGTTCTACCACAGAAAGCCACCAGGAGATTGCAGAAGAAGTTTCTGCTGGAGTTACAGCTGCCGAGAGCACCAGACAGCTTAAAGGGAACCTGTCACCAGTTTTATGGTGTCCTAACTAAGGGCAACATAAATAAGTGACTAATTCGCTTAGCAAAATGCTGGGTCACTTTCCTTAATTGACCCAGTCAATCTGCCAACATCTTGTATTGAAAAGCTCCAGCTGAAAATGATGAGTCATGAATATTCATGAGCTCCTGACTAGTGATGTCCTGAACTATTCGCCGGCGAATAGTTCCCGGCGAACATAGCTTGTTGGCGTTCGCCGCTGCGGGCGAACATATGCAATGTTCGGTCTGCCCCCTATACATCATCATCAGTAAACTTTGACCCTCTACCTCACAGTCAGCAGAAACATTCCAGCCAATCAGCAGCAGACCCTCCCTTCCAGACCCTCCCACCTCCAGGACAGCATCCATTTTAGATTCATTCGGAATCTGCATTCACAGAGAGAGGAGGGAGAGTGTAGCTGCTGCTGATTCAATAGGGAAAGCATTAGCTAAGGCATTGTTCTGTGTCTACAAACTAATCTGCTGTAAGGACGGCATCCAGACAGCACCTCAAAAAGCCCTTTTCAGGGCTGGTACATCAGTCTGCTTCCCCCCCCCCCCCATATATATATATATATATATTGCAGTTGCCTGGCTGCCCGTGTGTGAGAGGCTGCAGGCTCAGTCATAGACAGCACTGTGTGCACAGTGCACACCATTCATACAGGGTGTGACAAAAAATACCTTGCAGATAAAAAAAAAATATCTATTTAATATTTTTCTGTGATCTAATCATATTTGCAAGCCCGTGTGTCAGGTGCCCACACATACTGTATTGTGGCCACTGGCTAGTGGCTGGCTAGGCCTGCACTCATACCGTTACAGGGTGTCATTCAGTCAAATACCTTGCAGAAAAAAAAACTATTTAAAATTTAACTGTGATCTAATCACATTTGCAAACCCGTGTGTGTCAGGCGCCCACACATACTGTATTGTGTCCACTGGCTAGTGGCTGGTTAGACCTGCACTCATACCGTTACAGGGTGTCATTCACCCAAATACCTTTCAGAAAAAAAAAAAAATTATATTTAAAATGTAACTGTGATCTAATCACATTTGCAAGCCCATGTGTGTCAGGCCCCCACACATACTGTATTGTGTCCACTAGCCAGTGGCTAGGCCTGCACTCATACCGTTACAGGGTGTCATTCACCCAAATACCTTTCAGAAAAAAAATATCTATTTTAAATTTAACTGTGATCTAATCACATTTGCAAGCCCGTGTGTGTCAGGCGCCCACACATACTGTATTGTGGCCACTGGCTAGTGGCTGGTTAGGCCTGCACTCATACCGTTACAGGGTGTCATTCGCCAAAATACCTTTCAGAAAAAAAAATTATATTTAAAATTTAACTGTGATCTAATCACACATACTGTATTGTGGCCACTGGCTAGTGACTAGGCCTCCACTCATACTGTTACAGGATGTCATTCAATCAAATACCTTGCAGATAAAAAAAATTATATTTAAAAATTTTCTGTGATATAATCACATTTGCAAGCCCGTGTGTGTCGGGCCCACACATACTGCATACTGCTAGTGGCTAGGCCTCCACTCATACCGTTACAGGGTGTCATTCACTCAAATACCTTGCAGATAAAAAAATATATATTTAAAAAAAAAAAGTCATATAATCACATTTGCAAGTCCGTGTGTGTCAGGCCCACACATACTGTATACTGCTAGTGGCTAGGCCTCCACTCATACTGTTACAGGGTGTCATTCACTCAAATACCTTGCAGATAAAAAAAATTATATAACAAAATTTTATGTGATATTATCACATTTGCAAATTGCAAGGTCGTGTGTGTCAGGCCCACACAGACTGTATTGTGGCCACTGGCTAGTGGCTAGGCCTCCACTCATACCGTTACAGGGTGTCATTCATTCAAATACCTTGCAGATAAAAAAATTCAATTAAAAATTTTTCTGTGATATTATCACATTTTCAAATTGCAAGGTCATGTGTGTCAGGCCCACACAGACTGTACTGTGCCCACTGCCTACAACTTATGTAGGGTGGCACAGTACCTTGCACGCATAAACCACTTAAAAAATGTCAGGCAGAGGCAGGCCACCCTGCAGGGGCCGTCGTGGTCGTGGTGCTGTGATTTCCACTGGCCCTGGAATAATGCCCAGTGTTCAGAGGCCACGTACCCTGAACCCCAAAAAGTCAGAGAAAATAGTTGACTGGCTTACACAGGACACCCAATCTTCAACAGCTTCCGCTAAGAACCTTGATGCACCATCCTCCTCCAGCTCAGCTTTGGTCACCACTCTCCCGCCCGCCGCCACCACCACCACTACCACCACAGCCACCACAGCCGCTTCACTTGATCCCACAGGGGAGTTATTTACACATCAGTTGGATGAAATTAGTGATGCGCTACCATTATTGCCAGGGGATGTAGATAACAGGGATATGTCTCAGTCAGGCAGCATTACACACATGGACGTACAGTGTGATGATGATGATGATGTTGTACCCGCTGCTGCTTCCTTTGCTGAGGTGTCAGATACAAGTGAAGTGGTTGATGATGACGATGTGTCTGTGGATGCCATGTGGATGCCTGCTCAAAAAAAAGAAGAAGAGGGGGAAAGTTCAGAAGGGGAGACAGAGAGAAGGAAGAGACAAGTTGGAAGCAGGGGGAGGTCGTCACAAGGAGGTAGTGGCACAGTCAGACAGCATGTATCGGCACCCGGGGTCAGCCAGACAGCACGCCAATCAACGCATGCTGTTGCCACCACCAGAATGCCGTCATTGCAAAGCTCAGCAGTGTGGCATTTTTGTGTCTGTCTGCCTCTGACAACAGCGATGCCATTTGCAACCTGTGCCAAAAGAAACTGAGTCGTGGGAAATCCAACACCCACCTAGGTACAACTGCTTTGCGAAGGCACATGATCGCACATCACAAATGCCTATGGTATCAACACATGAGTACAAGCAGCACACAAACGCAAAGCCACCTTCCTCCTCCTTGTCCAGCATCTTCAGCCACGTCAACCACTGCTGTCCTCCTTGCCCCCACTCAACCACCCGCCACTCCGCCTCTTGCCTTGAGCAGTTCCTGCTCATCTGCCCACAGTCAGGTGTCTGTCAAGGAAATGTTTGAGCGTAAGAAGCCAATGTCACAGAGTCACCCCCTTGCATCATGGCATCTTTGGCATACAGTGTTGGGGCAATATTACTTCTGACCACTGATACCTGGTCTGCAAAGCACGGTCAGAGCAGGTATATCACTTACACTGCGCATTGAGTCAACCTGCTGATGGCTGCCAAGCATTGAATGCGTGGCTCTGCAGCGGAGTTGGTGACACCACCACGACTTGCAGGCAGGCCTACTGTCACCTCCTCTACTCCTCCTACTCCATCCTCTTCCATAACCTCCTCGGCTGAGTCCTCTTCTGCTGCGGCGTCTGGCTGCACATCAACTGAATCCCCCCAGCTCCCCAGGGGCTATTCCACATCCCGGATACGACAGTGTCACGCTGTCTTGGGGTTGACTTGCCTGAAAGCAGAGAGCCACACCGGACCAGCACTCCTGTCCACCCTGAACGCAAAGGTGGATCAGTGGCTGACCCCGCACCAACTAGAGATTGGCAAAGTGGTGTGTGACAATGGAAGCAATTTTTTGGCGGCATTGAATTTGGGCAAGTTGTCACATGTGCCGTGCATGGCACATGTGTTGAATCTCATCGTACAACGCTTTGTGTCTAAGTACCCAGGCTTACAGGACGTCTTCAAGCAGGCCAGGAAGGTGTGTGGCCATTTCAGGCGTTCCTACATGGCCATGGCGCACTTTTCAGACATTCAGCACCGAAACAACATGCCAGTGAGGCGCTTGATTTGCGACAGCCTGCTCCAACAAGAAAAAGCCGTCAACGAGTATTTGTATGACCGGGGTGCTAGGACAGCCTCTGCGGAGCTGGGAATTTTTTTGCCACGTTACTGGACGCTCATGCGCAATGCCTGTAGGCTCATGAGTCCTTTTGAGGAGGTGACAAACCTAGTCAGTCACACCGAAAACACCATCAGCGACCTCATCCCATTTGTTTTCTTCCTGTAGCTTGCCCTGCGAAGTGTGCTGGATCAGGCTGTAGATGAGCTTGAAGAGGAAGAGTTGTGGTCACCATCACCACCAGAAACAGCCTTGTCATCATCGCTTGCCGGACCTGCGGCAACGCTGCAAGAGGAGTATGAGTAAGAGGAGTCAGAGGAGGAATGTGGCTTTGAGGAGGAGGAAGACCAATCACAGCAGGCATCCCAGGGTGCTCGTTGTTGTCACCTATCTGGGACCCGTGGTTTTGTACGTGGCTGGGGGGAAGAACAGACCGTCAATTACATCAGTGAGGAGGAGGAACGGGAAATGAGTAGCTCGGCATCCAACCTTGTGCAAATGGGGTCTTTCATGCTGTCATGTCTGTTGAGGGTCCTTCGTATAAAAAGGATAAAGGAGAACGACCTGTACTGGGTGGCCACGCTACTAGACCCCCGGTATAAGCAGAAAGTGGCGGAAATGTTACCAAATTACCGGAAGTCAGAAAGGATGCAGCAGTTCAAAACCAAACAAAAAAATATGCTTTACACAGCTTATAAGGGGGATGTCACAGAACAATGGGAATCTAACAGGGGAAGAGGTGAAAGTAATCCTCCTCCTACCACGACCACAGCGGCAAGGACAGGATGCTTTACAGATGTGTTGTTGATGGAGGACGTGCAGAGCTTTTTCAGTCCTACACATCGCCACAGCCCTTCGGGATCCAGCCTTAGAGAACGACTCGACCGACAGGTAGCAGACTACCTCACCTTAACTGCAGATATCGACACTCTGAGGAGCGATGAACCCCTTGACTACTGGGTGTGCAGGCTTGACCTGTGGCCTGAACTATCCCAGTTTGCGATAGAACTATTTGTGATGATTGCACTTAACATTGCACTTAACAAAAAATGTAGCAACTCAGTATGCCTTATTTTACAGCTCTTATACGCTCACCCCTTTATACGGACTGCCTTTATGCGGACGCTTAATATTATTGGCCTACATCTGGAGTCATATATCCCGGGTACCCAGGTAGGACCAAGTGGTAAGTTCTGGCAGATCTAGTAACTACATGGGTAACCCTGCTGCTTCGGGAATGGTTAGAAGTCATAGACCCCTCCTTCCCTCTTGTTATATGTTCAGGATTGCTCCCATCCTGAGGTGTTTTACTTTCAGGAGTTCCATGGGATTATAGTACCCTCCTCCTGTGACATTGCCAGAAGTGCATAGAGACGCTAAATACCTCCCCTTCTGAGCCTTTCATTTGCGGGCATTCCATTACATAATGGTGGGATTATGGAGTAAAGACACCCCCATGCTTTCTTTGGTGTTTAAAGGATGCAGAACACTACAAAGTCAGTTAGTAATGTTTGCTTAGTGCAGTACTTGGTTCACTGGTTCTACAGAGAGAGGGAAACTGTTACTTAGGACACCCTACTCATGTGAGCAAGAACCTTGGGATAGCCGTTATATGTTTTGTCTTTGTATTTATTTATGTGTAATACATGCAGCACTTTGTATCTTTTTTGGGTACCCCAGAGCTGGTTCCTCATCTTCCTAAGCATAAGCCGAGGGTGGCTTAACTCGAAGTAAGGGGGAATGTAACACCCCAGAGTTGTGTTACAAATCTCTTCTACCCCGCTATAACCTGTTAAGGGCGTCAACATTGTCATCTTGTGTAATTTCACATCATTTCCTCACAGATGTGCATTCAAATCCTTGTTACATATATATTGCTGTAATTTCTATGTTCACCAGCAGGTGGCAGCAATGTGTTCAGCAAGGACTTAAGTCAGTTTTAGTGTTTCTACGCTGGAATAGTACATTCTAGTTTAGCTCCCCCCTCTGTGAGGAGGTGTGGAATGTTCCCACATCCTGCCTCATGGGTGGGGAAGGAAGTTAGGTTAGTGTGCCAGCCACCCCGGCTAGGGGATGGCTGTGCATGTAGAAGCTCCCAGATATAGGGATCCAAAGCCAAGATCTGGTCTTGGCTGAGACAATTGATCATTCCCAGCCTGAGCCTTGCATCTTCAGCTGGTGAAAGCAAGCAGCCACCTCCAGAACTCCAGGAAGAAGCATACCCTGTGAAGACAACTGTGAGTACCGTACAGAGACCAGGAGAAGCCAAATTCCTCCTCAGCTAGTCAGTTCTCAAGATAGCAGAAGATAGCGCAGAAGCTCAATTCCTGCCACATTACAGAGCCACAAGCAGATGACTTATCCTGCAAAGAGCTCCAGGCACATGATAGAGCAGAAGATAGATTCCTGCCACACATTGCCAATACCTGCTGGGACTCAAGACTATTGCTATCTCGCTTGGGTTAAAGCTGTAACCAGTAAAGACACTGTTGACACTATTGCCATTACCACACAGAGACATTACATTACTCTGGTAATCCTAACCGGGTATGTGAGTTACAACACCTTAAAGGGCCCTGTGACTGTACCCTGCGCAGGCTGCAATTGGCGTCACAAACAAAACTATTTACCTCTCACTTACACCTGACCCAGCCATTGCATATTATTGGCGTCAGAGTGCATTATTCCAATCTGGCTTACTGCACATATAAGCATGTCAATCTGGGTGATCCTGCCTTCCCAAAGATCCGTGCCTCATTTCCTCATATGTGTAGCCGCCATGTTACCACGAAGCACGAGGAAATTTGCATTCATTGTACATCTAATTTTTCCTGAAATTTCACTTCATCTGCTTCGATTCATTTATCTCTAGTTCTAAAGCATTTTTTGGCTTGTATTAGTGGGAAAAAAAGGGCTTATTAGCCATTATGTGGTGATGTCTGAAAATTACAGCCATTTTTGTTGGGTATTAGTTGCAAAAGTAAAATATATTTGCTATTCAGCGGTGCAGTTATATATTCTAAAGCCCTTTTTTATCATGTATTAGTTGAAAAAGAAAAATATATATTTGTCGGTCAGCGGTGCATCTACAGGTGAAACTCGAAAGATTTGAATATCGTGCAAAGTTCATTTATTTCAGTAATGCAACTTAAAATGTGAAACTAACATATGAGATAGACTCATTACATGCAAAGCAAGATATTTCAAGCATTTATTTGTTATAATTTAGATCATTATGGCTTACAGTTTATGAAACCCCAAAGTTACAATTTTGAGGTACCCTTTGCTCAGGGGGTATGGATTAATTAGCTGACTAGAGTTTGATACTTTGAGCCTAGAATATTGAATCTTTTCACAAAATTCTAATTTTAAGCTGCATTAATGCAATTCCTTTTCATTTGCATTACTGATATAAACTTTTGCACAATATTCAAATTTTTTGAGTTTCACCTGTATATGTTCTACAGCCTTTTGTGGTGTGTATTAGTGGAAAAAGAAATAAATATATCTGCCGGTCACCAGCGCAGTTATATGGTCTAAAGCCTTTTGTGGTGTGTATAAGTAGAAAAGGAAAAAATATATTTGCTGTTCAGCGGTGCAGTTATCTGTTCTTAAGCCTTTTGTGGCGTGTTGTCACGAACCTGCTGATGTGAACCCACTGTGCCACATGTCCCACCTCCTCTAAGGGCATTATCCTTTGTAAGTGTACCCCTCGATTCTTCACAGTACCCCTGATGGTGGGGATAGACTTTCCTGAGGGTAACACCAGGTCCCTACCTCTTGAAGAGGGTAGGCACACGAGGCAGCTGGTCCAGACGAAACATGAAATACATGAGTAGGTACCAGAACTACAAGAGTAGTCAGGCAGGCGGGGTCATTACCAAGAGCAACAGAGCAGGACCGAAGGATGAGGCAGAGACGTAGTCAGACAGGCAAAAGGTCAGGGCAAGCAGCACAAGAACAGGTCAGGCAATCCGGCTTGGCAACAGCAGAGTCAAGGTAAGCAGACAGGGATCAGACGAGTAGCAGAATCCAGGAACACGGTAATAGTCAGGAGCACACTTGAGTATCATGAGCTTAGCAAACACAAGGACCTTGACACTGAAGCATTTGGGAAAGGGTCTGATCTACTTTAGTACCTGCAGGGAAACCTGGGTTGGTCAGCGAGGTCACATGACCCAGCCCATGCAGCCCAGGAATTGATGCGCACCGCCCCTAGGGCAGTGTAATATGAAACCAGCAGCAAGTATGCTGTGGCTAGGGCTGAATGGAACCTGTGGAGCGAAATGCTCAGCACCACAACACGTACAGCGACAGAGCCCAGGACTGCAGCGGTGGACGGCTGAGCACGACACCCAGGACCACGGCGATAAGCAGGGGAACAGCGGTGTACAGCAGCCGATGTTACAAGCTTATTAGTGAAAAAGGAAAAAATATATTTGCCGATCAGCGGTGCAGTTATCTGTTCTAAAGTCTTTTGTGGTGTGTATTAGTGGAAAAAGAAAAAATATATTTGCCGTTCAGTGGTGCAGTTATATGTTCTAGAGCCCTTTTTTGTGTATTAGTGGGAAAAAAAGGCTTATTAGTCCTTGTGCGATGAAGTGAGAAAATTACAGACTGCCGTGGCAGCACAAATCACTTTGAGAGGTCCCAGTATCAGCTAGCGGCCGTGTCCTGACCAGCAACCCAGTGGTTCCTGAATGGTTGACTCGATCTTCGACTTCGTCGTAAGTGACATAAGTCACTCCCAGTCAAGAGTCAGTGGGTTCATCAGACACAACCCTTAGTTTCCTGTGCCCTCACCTGTCCTCAGTCTGCTTCTGTCCTTTTCTGTTCCTTCAGCCAGAGAAGTATTGTATGCTGTGGGCTCAGCTTAACTATACAGTGAAGACGAGCTACTAGAAGACAATCAGCAGCAAGATGTGGAGGAGACATCCGCCGCTTCCCCCACTAGGCGGGTAGTGACGAAACCAATCTCGCCACTGTGTTTTGGAGGGGGCTGGTTGCTAGCCTCTTGCCTCAGGATTATGGCCCATACTAACTTTAAAGAAGACAGGCCGGCCGCACAGCTTAAATCTGTCTGTAGAATTGTGTTTTATGTTATTATGCGTTCGGTTAAATTGTATGTTATGTGAGGGCACCCAGATAGCTAATAGTATTGTATTCGTGTATTCTGAGTGCCATTCACCTAATGATATGCACTCAGACTTGAGCTATCTGTGGATATGTTAAATGTCTGTGTTTGCTGTGGGGGTGTCCCATTGTGTGTTTGGGTGGTGATTCCTGTCCTGTTGTCTCCACGTGTGTATTGGTGTTTTCCCTTTGTCCTGAGACATAATTGGATTATCCCTCGGTTGTCTCTGGGACAGAGAGGAGGAAACCATGATGCATTGGGGGGATATGTTATATCTGTTCTGTGTGTCGCAGTCTCCATTCTGGTCCCCTGGGGGCGTGTCCACCAGATGGGGACCTGCATAAATACGGGCGGGTAGCCCTCAATAAAGAGTTCCTGTTTTATCCTTCATCATGCTGAGACTGGTGTTTGGATAACTGATCAAACTGGGGGATTGCTATACGCTGAAGATTTGCTATACTCCCCTGGCATAACTACTAGCTCTTGTAAGAGCTGTTCCTGCTCTCTGGCTGTAGGAGAGGTTCACCCACTGGAGCCTGGAGCCTTGTCGTAGGTCCAGCGTGGGTGGAGGACGGTGAGACCCCAACCAAGCTGCGGCGGTTCGTGGGGTCTGCAGTGCGTACGGTGTCAAGTGGAGTGCTTGGAGTCCTCGGAAAGCACTAGGAGCATCTATCGACGGAGGTACCCGATCGGGGTGCCAGGCGATCCGTTACATTGGTGGCAAGCAGTGGGATGGCGCCCTAGTGTGAGGAGAAGCAGCTCGGAGACACCGTTCGTGGAGTATATTGAGGGCAACGCTAGTATCCGTACAGCGCCCCTGGCTACAGCAGGATGGAATCGGCTAGTCTTCGAACAGCGTTCCACTACGAGGAGGATGATGACCCGGACTGGAGGGATGCAGTCCGGAAAGGCGTCTGGCACGAGGCCCTGGAAGATGTACAGCGTCGGCGGGGCGAGTGTCTCCCCAGTGAGGAGCAGCAGTTGCGGACGCGAGTGGCCCTGCGAATGCCCCTTCTGGGAGAGGAGCCCCTGAATGAGTGGGTGACAGAACTGGAGAGCCTGGTATGGAAGGAGCTTTGGCTAGATGACGCCTACCAGGCACTCTGGTGGTATGTGATTCGGCACTCTCCCTGGATGGCTGAGCACGACAGACCCGAGGGTGAGGATTATGATGGCCCTGGCCTGTTGTTTGAGGCCTTCGCAGAACCGGAGTTCGGAGATGCTGGAGGGTCCCGGTTCTGGGATATCTATGACTACAGAGAGGCTATGCATGATTGGGCTACAGCGAGAGAGGTGAGACAAGACCTGGCATCTCTAGTCACAAAGGAGTGGGAGCTGGAGCAGGACTACCAATACTTCTTCAGCTCAATTCGGTCCCAATATACACTGCCAGAGAGCTGGGTGGCAGTCCCAGACCTACAACCCTACAGCTGGGAAGACCCGATTGAAGTATCCCCTGCTTCAGTACCAGCTACAGAGGTAGGGGTCCTCATAGACTGGTCCTGTGAGGAACCACAACAGGCAGGTGGAGACGGGACCGAGGTCTCTCCACCGGGATGCTGGGATGCTGGCCCAGACCCTCAGCAGCAGCCGGAGTTGCCAGGTGTGGACGCAGGTGATCCTGACTCGCAAATGTTGAGGGATCTCACAGACTGGTCCTGGGAGGACCCACAGATGGCAGGTGGAGATGGGACCGAGGTCTCTCTACTGGCCCTACAGGGATGCTGGGCCGCCTGCCCAGATCTCCAGCGGCAGTGCATATCACAGGGAGAGGAGACAACCGGTCTCTCTCCCCAGCGGCAACCTGAGTTCCAGGCGGAGGAGATGCGGGGTCCCTCTGCCTTACAGCAACCAGAGTCCTGGGGAGGAGAGGCAACCGGCCTCACCTTCCACCAGCAGCCGGAGATACCGGGAAAAGGGGAACACAAGCCCCTCTGCATGGGCGCAGATGAGACCGCGGGCTCGGTGCCAGTCCTACAAGGATGCTGGACAGTCGGTCCAGATCCCCATCCATCTCCGCAGGGATACCAGGAGGAGGAGGTAAGCGAGCCCTCCCCTTCCCAGCTACTTCCCAACAGAGTTCTGGGGGCAGGGGATGAGCCTGCGCTACCCACTGATTTCTTCCCAGCGGAAGTGCTGGCATCTGGGCAGAGCGCAGTCGGCCTCTGCCCTCCCCTATCCTCTTCTCCAGAGCCAGACTTCCCACAGGCTACCCCAGCGGAAGAGCTGGCATCTGGGCAGAGCGCAGTCGGCCTCTGCCCTCCCCTATCCTCTTCTCCAGAGCCAGACTTCCCACAGGCTACCCCAGCGGAAGACCTGGCATCTGGGCAGAGCGCAGTCAGCCTCTGCCCACCAAGTACCTACAGCTCCAAGCTGGAGAACCACAAGGCAGCAAGGAGTCGCAGATGCCCACTCAAGAGCCAGGCCCCAAAATTCAACAGGTCCAGTATGGGGTTGTGGTTGGACTGCCAGACTAACTCAGGTACTGACCGTGAGGTCAGGTATCTGGTTAGTCTTCTCTGGAAGGGGGAGATGTGTGACGAAACCAATCTCGCCACTGTGTTTTGGAGGGGGCTGGTTGCTAGCCTCTTGCCTCAGGATTATGGCCCATACTAACTTTAAAGAAGACAGGCCGGCCGCACAGCTTAAATCTGTCTGTAGAATTGTGTTTTATGTTATTATGCGTTCGGTTAAATTGTATGTTATGTGAGGGCACCCAGATAGCTAATAGTATTGTATTCGTGTATTCTGAGTGCCATTCACCTAATGATATGCACTCAGACTTGAGCTATCTGTGGATATGTTAAATGTCTGTGTTTGCTGTGGGGGTGTCCCATTGTGTGTTTGGGTGGTGATTCCTGTCCTGTTGTCTCCACGTGTGTATTGGTGTTTTCCCTTTGTCCTGAGACATAATTGGATTATCCCTCGGTTGTCTCTGGGACAGAGAGGAGGAAACCATGATGCATTGGGGGGATATGTTATATCTGTTCTGTGTGTCGCAGTCTCCATTCTGGTCCCCTGGGGGCGTGTCCACCAGATGGGGACCTGCATAAATACGGGCGGGTAGCCCTCAATAAAGAGTTCCTGTTTTATCCTTCATCATGCTGAGACTGGTGTTTGGATAACTGATCAAACTGGGGGATTGCTATACGCTGAAGATTTGCTATACTCCCCTGGCATAACTACTAGCTCTTGTAAGAGCTGTTCCTGCTCTCTGGCTGTAGGAGAGGTTCACCCACTGGAGCCTGGAGCCTTGTCGTAGGTCCAGCGTGGGTGGAGGACGGTGAGACCCCAACCAAGCTGCGGCGGTTCGTGGGGTCTGCAGTGCGTACGGTGTCAAGTGGAGTGCTTGGAGTCCTCGGAAAGCACTAGGAGCATCTATCGACGGAGGTACCCGATCGGGGTGCCAGGCGATCCGTTACAGCGGGAAAGTAGTCCTAACCCAGAGACGGTTGAGGAGGACATCAGTGACGTGCAGACAGTACTCCATGATGATGATGTAGCTGATCGCACTTGGGAGCCGGGTGACGAAGTGGCTTCATTTTTTTTCTTTATATGATAATGTAATATTATAAAATCCGGTGTCTCCATGAAAAATCTGCAACGTGGGGGCCCTGTGTGGCTTCTACACACTTTCAAAATAATCCTTCAACGGGGCGAATAGATGCTGGATGACCGGGACACTCCATTACTTTCCCAGGAGCCTCTGTCGGGAGCAGCGGTTCATTTCTGAGACGTCCGTATAGTGCACGGGGAATCCGATGACCCTCTCCATCTCCGTGCATGACAGAATGTCCTTCTTCCCATCCATGAGGACTGGGAACTCAAGATGTTTTCCCTGACAAGGAGGGGTTGGTAGTTATGATTTGAATCGTGATGAACTTCCTGTCTCTTACGGGCTCCAAGCAATCTTGAAGCTTTGTCTTCTCATTGTCTGTAGTGTTGAGCACGAATATTCGAATAGTGAATTTTTATTGCGAATATCGCCACTTTGAGAATTCACGAATATTTAGAATATAGTCCTATATATTTGTTATATCGAATATTCAGAATTTCTTTCCATCTGAACACATGATTCCTCTCTGCTTCGTGCTTGTGGGCCAATGAGAAGGAAGCAATGTCAAGTTCACAACAATACTTAGCGCACCAATCAGTAATCTGTAGTCAGACCTGCTAAAATGTGAAGTTGCACGTAGTGCGATAAAATATTCTAATCACTGCCGATTAGCGCAATCGAGAATATATTGGAGCACTTGACTCTATCTGCATATAAAGCTATTCTAATGTTCTGCCATGCCAATCATTTTCTCCAGTCTCAGGTAACTTATACCAGCTTGAAAATTGTAGCAAAAGTGACCCACGCCTTATGCAATTTTTACATTGCCGATTTTTCGCATTCAATAAAATTATCTTGAATTCTCGAAATTTGCGAATATATGACGAATATTCTACAAAATATTTCTGAAATATTGCGAATTCGAATATAGCCCCTGCTGCTCATCACTACTAGAGGCCTGTTCATGCCAGGCAGGTTCCCCCAGAAGTATCTGGCTCAATGAGCAGCCGATACCGCACATGCATCAATCTTGACAGGATTCGTCTCCAAGTAGAGAGAAATTGTTTTTTGGAATGATTTCTCCATCGCAACCACATTCTCGAATAACCAGAAGACTGGCCATTTCTCTACTGTCTTAGGAAATACGTTATGAGTAATCATGGAAAGTCAAAAAACTTTTGCCCACTGCCTCTTTCCAGTGCGGGTTAACCACTAGTGTTGAGTAAGCATGCTCGGCTGAACTGCTGTTCAGCTCGAGCATCACTATGCTCGGCACATGGCGGTACTCGGCCGAGTACAGCATGTGCTTGAGCGCCATGCTAGAGTCTTCTCCCCACATTTTGCGCAGCTGCTATGCACCCAATAAATGTGCAGGTAAGTACTGCTCTCACTGTAATGCCAGTAGCCATGTTGGTTACTGGCATTACAGTGATTGGCTGGCTGTAACACGTCATTGCGTGCTATATAGCACCCAATGACGCATGTTCAGCTCATTTGTAGTCAGGGAGAGCTGCTCTTCGGAAAGGACAGAGAGTGTAGGGAGTCTGATCGCAAGCAATTCAGTAGAAAAATATTTCAAAGACCCAAAAGTCCCTTTAAGGGCCACAGATTGGAGAAATATAACTGAAAATTAATATACTGTTTCCGTAATTTTCAATACATTTTCTAAAGAGGATTTCTGCAGTCACTAGAGACATCTGTTCAATACCTTCTGTGTGTCCGGGCCAGAGAATGGAGAAATATAAATGAAAATTACTATATTTTTTCCATAATTTTCCATACTTTTTATATAGAGGGTGTCAGCAGTGACTGTGTGTCAGGGCCAGAAATTGGAGAAATATAACTGAAGATTAATATATTTTTTCCATCATTTTCAATAATTTTTCTATAGAGGGTGTCTGCAGTGACTAGAGACATCTGTATAATACCTTACATGTGTCAGGGCCAGAGATAGGAAAAATATAAGTGAAATCTATTTTCCATACTTTTACGTACTTTTTCCATATATAATGTGCTTGCTGTGAACTGTGACATCCGTGCCACATCTTGTGTGTGTCAAGCGAGTATATAACATTTAATATGCGCAATGCGAGCAGTAAGGGACAGGGAAATGGCCATGATGCTGATGGTTCACGCAGAGGCCGTTGAAACTGTCCCTGCTGCCAGAGCACAAGAAAAATAATCATCCACGATACCTAGCTTTATGTCCAAGTTTGCAGGGCGTCACAGGACAATACTCGTGAAGTCAGACCAGTGTGACCAGGTGGTGGGTTGGATTGCAGCAGAAAATGCTTCCAGTCAGTTAATCACCACCCTGTCTTCCACCAAGTCCAGTCTCAGTAGCCGAGAGTCTGGTCAACAGAATCCTATCCCTTATCCTCCTTCCTCCCACCATGGAGAGTCTGGCCAAACATGTGATCCCACACTTGGACATTCCGAGGCGCTCTTTTCATCGCCATTACTTGATTCATTAGATCTTTTGCCCTGATTCCCAACCTCTTGAGCATCGACAGTCACAAGAACATGATGGTGGGGAATGGCAATTAGTGTTTAATGAGGTGGATGATGATGAGACACGGTTGCCAATAAGTCACCCGCAATTACTGTCTCAAGAGTTTTGAGGATGAGACACATTTGTCAATCACTAAGGTTGTGGTTAAGTCAACAAATCAAGAGGATGATCAGAGTGAGGAAGTGGAAGAGGAGGTGGTGGACGATGAGATCACTGACCCAACCTGGGAAGGTGGAAAGCCGAACGAGGACAGCAGTACAGAGGGGGAAGGATCTGCAGCACCGCAACAGGCTGGAAGAGGCAGTGGGGTGGTAAAAGGGAGAAGGTGGCAACACCAAACTGGCCCACAACTGTTCCACGGAGCACCCCCTTCCATAAATCTCGCTTTTTTGAGGAAAGTGCGGACGACAAAAGAATAGTAGTTTGCAACCTGTGCTACACCAAAATGAGCAGTGGCGTGAACACTAGCAACCTCCCCACCACCAGCATAATCCGCCACATCCAAGCACCGCAATAAGTGGGACGAACACCTGGGTCCACAATCTGTGTCTGCGAGTCACACCACTGCCTCCTCTTCCCCTATGGTACGTGCTGGCCAATAACCTGTCGAAGGCGCAGGCGAGGATGCCACCTGCCCTGCACCTGGACCTTTGCAAGCACCATCAGCGACCACATCCACTCCCCTGTCCCAACGCAGCGTCCAAATGTGATTACCCCAGGCATTTGAACACAAGCACAAATACTAGCACCCACCCACAGGCCATAGCACTAAATGCGCATCTTTCAAAATTTTTGGTCCCGTGGTACTCTGTCCCCAGCCGCCACTATTTTTCGAGGTGTGCCATGCCCACCTTACACGAACATGTGTCCCGAAACGTCACACATGCCCTGACCAACGCAGAGGATTGCGGGCCCTAATTCCATCAGGGTTTCTGCCAGCACCTACGCTAGTGGCTCCAACCCCCACTTCTCCTCCTCCGCCTCCTCCTCCACTTCCACCTCCGAATTATCCATTTGCAGCACCAGTCAGCCATCAGCCGGTAGCTGGAAGCAGTGTAGCACTGCAGTGGGAAAGCGTCAACAGGCCGTGCTGAAGCTGATGTGCTTAGGTGACAAACAGCACACCGCCGCAGAGCTGTTGCAGGGGATAAGAAATAAGACTAAGCTGTGGTTCTCACCACTCAACCTACAACCAGGCATGGTTGTGTATTATAATGGACGCAACTTGGTGGTGCCTTTGGGGCTCGGTAAGCTCACACAAATGCCATGCCTAGCCCACGTCTTAAACTTAGTGGTTTAGCGGTTTCTCAAAACCTAACCCAATTTACCTGAGCTACTGGTGAAGGCGCGCCGCATGTGTGCACATTTCCACAAGTCATCAACAGCTTCAGTTGGTCTGTCAATGCTGCAGCAGCACCTGAAATTGCCAGCTCACCGGCTGTTGTGCGACATGATCACGCGCTGGAACTCCACGTTCCACATGTTGGCCAGGCTTTGTGAGCAGCAGAGGGTAGTAGTGGAATATCAGCTGCAACATAGTCGTCGCCTTTCCAGTCAGCTTCTGCTAATCAGAAGCGAGGAATGGGCATGGATGTCTGACCTCTGTGAGGTATTAATAAACTTTGAGGAATCAACACAGATGGTGAGCGGCGATAACGCTATTGTCAGCGTAACCATCCCACTTCTGTATCTACTCAAAGGCTCGCTGCTCTCAATTAAGGACGAAGCTTTGCATGTGGAAGAGGTGGAAATGGGGGAAGAAGACATTACACAGGATGATAGCCAGGCCACCCTCCATCCGTATTCTCAGCGCGAATTGGACGATGAAGAGGAGGAGGAGGAGGAGGGGGAGCAGGAGACGGTTGCCTTCACTACAGAGGGTAGTACCCATAGACGTTTAATTCCATCTGTTCAGCGTGGGTGGGCAGAAGAGGAGGAAGAGGATAAGGAGATTAAGAGTGATCCTTCTGATGACGACAGCGAAGTCTTGCCTGTTGGTACTCTGGCACACATGGCTGACTTCATGTTAGGCTGCCTGTCCCGCGACCCGCGTGTTATGCACATTTTAGACAACACAGATTACTGGGTGTTCACCCGTCACATATAATGCCCTCTCATATATGCCCTTGCATATAATGTTTTATAGGGTCAGCTCAACAGCAGGCCCTCACATTTAATGTTTTACAGGGTCAGCTCAACTGCTGGCCCTCGCATAAAATGTTTTACAGGGTCAGCTCAACTGCAGGCCCTCGCATATAATGTTTTAGAGTGTCAGCTCACCTGCAGGCCATCGCATATAATGTTTTACAGGGTCAGCTCACCAGCAGACCTTTACCTACAATCTTTTAGTGGACCAGCTTGCCTGCAGGCCCTCACATGTGATGTTTTAGAGGGTCGGTTCAGCAACAGGCCCTCACCTACAATCTTTCAGAGGGTCAGATCACCTGCAGGCCCTTGCATATAATGTTTTAGAGGGTCAGCTTACCAGCAGGCCCTCACCTACAATCTTTTAGAGAGTCAGCTCACCTGCAGGGCCTTGCATATAATGTTTTACAGGGTCAGCTCAACTGCAGGCTCTGTATATAATGTTTTACAGGGTCAGCTCAACTGCAGGCCCTTGTATATAATGTTTTACAGGGTCATCTCAACTGCATGCCCTCGCATGATGTTTTATAGGGTCAGGTCACCTTCAGGCCCTCACCTAAAATCTTTTACAGGATCAGCTCAACTGCAGGCCCTCGCAAATAATGTTTTACAGGGTCAGCTCACCTTCGATGACGACAGCGATTTCTTGCCTGTTTGGACTCTGGCACACATGACTGACTTCTTGTTAGGCTGCCTTTCCCACAAACCACGCGTTATACGCATTTTAGACAACACGGATTACTGGTTGTTCACCCTTCTCGACCCCCACTACAAAGATAACTTCTCATCTCTCATTCCTCTGGTGGAGAGGACAAGCAAAACGGTGCTATACCAGAAGGTCCTTGTTGAAGAATTGCTCCAAAGTTGATAGGGCAGACATCCGAATGGATCGTCGCCGTCACGGGAACATGCAATCACCTAGAAGTTATCTAGAGTCAACAAAGTGGCAGCAGGCCCTCACCTATAAGTCCAGTCTCAGTAGCCAAGAGTCTGGTCAACACAATCCTCATCATGATGGCACACTGGGCTGGGTGAACATTGGAGGCCGTGAGCAAGTTGGCTGCTGGCACCAGACTTGCCCTCCAATAGATCCTCGTTAACGGAAAGTGTACTCATTCCAATAACAGGGCCTCTTAGGAGTTCTGTATTGGTATTTATCGTCACTACCTCCCCGAGTCGGGAGTGGGTAATTGCTGCGTGCTTGCTGCCTTCCTTGGATGCTTGTGCTTTAATAACTTGACCCACCCTCTGTGGGTGGTTCACAATTAGGAAATAAAAGGGGCAAGGCAACAACATATTTTAGCCATTGACCTCCCTTGGATGTGGTAGCCCTTTCTCAGGTTCCCTCTCCGACATCGAACCCTGAGTGCCCGTTACCCATGATAGAAACATAGAATGTGTTGGCAGATAAGAACCATTTGGCCCATCTAGTCTGCCCAATATACTGAATAATATGAATAGCCCCTGGCCCTATCTTATATGAAGGATGGCCTTATGCCTATCCCATGCATGCTTAAATTCCTTCACTGTATTTGCAGCTACCACTTCTGCAGGAAGGCTATTCCATGCATCCACTACTATCTCAGTAAAGTAATACTTCCTGATATTACTTTTAAACCTTTGCCCCTCTAATTTAAAACTATGCCCTCTTGTAGCAGTTTTTCTTCTTTTAAATATTCTCTCCTCTTTTACCTTGTTGATTCCCTTTATGTATTTAAAAGTTTCTATCATATCCCCTCTGTCTCGTCTTTCTTCCAAGCTATATATGTTAAGGTCCTTTAATCTTTCCTGGTAAGTTTTATCCTGCAATCCATGTACAGGTTTAGTAGCTCTTCTCTGAACTCTCACCAAAGTATCAATATCCTTCTGGAGATATGGTCTCCAGTACTGCGCACAATACTCCAAATGATGTCTCACTAGTGCTCTGTAGAGCGGCATGAGCACCTCCCTCTTTCTACTGTTAATGCTTCTCCCTATACACCCAAGCATTCTGCTAGCATTTCCTGCTGCTCTATGACATTGTCTGCCTACCTTTAAGTCTTCTGAAATAATGACCCCTAAATCCCTTTCCTCAGATACTGAGGTTAGGACTGTATCACTGATTTTATATTCTGCTCTTTGGTTTTTACGCCCCAGGTGCATTATCTTGTACTTATTAACATTAAATTTTAGTTGCCAGATTTTTTTACCATTCCTCTAGTTTTCATAAATCCTTTTCCATTTGGTGTATCCCTCCAGGAACATCAACCCTGTTACAAATCTTTGTGTCATCAGCAAAAAGACACACCTTACCATCAAGGCTTTCTGCAATTTCACTGATAAAGATATTAAACAATATGGGTTCAAGAACAGATCCCTGAGGTACCCCACTGGTAACAATACCATGGCCTGAATATACTCCATTGACTTCAACCCTCTGTTGTCTGTCCCTCAGCCACTGCCTAATCCATTCAACAATATGGGAGTCCAAGCACAAAGACTGCAATTTATTGATAAGCCTTCTATGTGGGACAGTATCAAAAGCCTTACTAAAGTCTAGATAAGCGATGTCTACTGCACCTCCGCCATCTATTATTTTAGTAAAAAAAATCAATAAGATTAGTTTGACATGATCTCCCTGAAGTAAACCCATGCTGTTTTTCATCTTTAAATCCATGGGAATTTAGATGTTCCACCATTGGTAGGCGCAGAAAAGAACATCCAAAGTTGATAGGGCAGACATCCAAATGGAGGTTATCTATGGAGTCACCAATGCAGCAGAAGGCTCTCGCCCCTAATGTTTTAGATGGTCATATCAGCAGGCCCTTGCTCCAATGTTTTTGAGGGTCACCAGCAGACCATCGATCCAAATTTTTTCATGGGTGTGTATGATGCCCTCCTTTATGTGTAACAAAGGGTGTTTTGGAGTGCCGGTTCCTTGTATTTTTAGCAGCCCTTTAACTTAGTGCATAGGCTTTATGAGTGTAGGAGTCCCACTACCTGAACTATTGTACCACAATGTGAATGAGGCCCTCCATTATGTGATATACAGGTTGTATCGGAGTACCTCTTCCTTGTAATTTTTGGCAGCACTTGCACTTTATATACAAGTAAATATATAGGAAAGAATGCTTCTTAACAATTTTTCTTCTAAAATTTATATTTTTTTCTTGGTTTTATGCGTATTATTGTCAGTCTGTAAAGTGGCATACTACTCGGACAACATGGTTCCCAGCAGCAACCTGGGAGTCCAAGATGCATTGAGACATCCTCCCCATGCTGTTCCCAAATAGAGATGTCCCGAACTATTCGCCGGCGATGTTCGGTCTGCCCCCTATACGTCATCATTGAGAAAACTTTGACCCTGTACCTCACACTCAGCAGACACATTCCAGCCAATCAGCAGCATACCCTCCCTCCCAGACCCTCCCACCTCCTATCAAAAAGCAAGGACAACATCCATCTTATATTCATTCGGAAGCTGCAGTGTTAGTGAGAGCAGGGACAGTGCAGCTGCTGCTGATTTAATAGGGAAATCGATAGCTAGGCCAGTGTTCTGTGTCCACTCCAGTCCTCAAAGACTCATCTGATCTGCTGTAAGGACAACATCCTGACAGCACCCCAAAAAGCCCTATTTTTTTCTCTGTAATCTAATTGCAGTTGCCTGCCAGCATGTGTGTCAGGCCCACAGCGTGTACTGTGCCCACAACTGCCAGTGCCCAGTGGCACCACTCATATCTGGTGTCACAGTAGCTTGTATTTAAAAAAAACAACTATTTTTTTACTGTAATATAATTGCAGTTGCTTGCCAGCGTGTGTGTCAGGCCCACAGCGTGTACTGTGCCCACTTGTCACCGCCAGCTCTGTGAGAAGATCTGGCAGACGTTCTTCTCTACCTGTTGTATGATGTTCTTTGTTTTGGTTTCACTTTCTCATCTCTATTCCTTCTCGCAGCTGTCTCCTATTTGCACTGATTGCCTCCCTTTATATTCCCTCCCATACTGCCTCACTTTGCGGTTTATACCTGTATTGTGTTCATTGCTGGAGGCTGCTCCTCCTGATTCCTCAGATAAGTCTGTTTCTGTAATGGGGTGCCAAAGGCACACTCGGTCTCCCATCAGCCGCAGACCTGCTGCTTAGCTTCGGGAGCGAGGATCTGTGTTTCGCCTTGTTCCCAGGGCGTCTTTGCTAGCTGGGAGGCTCCCTGCTCCTAGGTCTGCCTTGACCGCCGAGCTGATCACTCGGTGCTCGACTGGTCGGTCTGTTGGTCATGTGACGCTGGTCACGTCACATGACCCTCACTCCCCACTATAAATATAGGCAGCCTGCTGGCCACAGGTTGCCTGTTAATTTAGGTTCCTGGCAGTTGTTGGATACCTGTGTACTTACCTGATCCTGTTACCTGACGAATCGACGATCCTTTGCCTGCTCCTCCTGTACTGTGCATCTTTCCTGGTATATTGACCTCGGCTTCCACCTGACTATTCTTTGCGGACTCCTTTGGTACTTCTTGACTCTCCTGGTATTTATGACCCTGGCTTCTCCTGACCATTCTTTGCTTATCCCTCTGTACTGCATTGTCCTCTTGATTTTGACCCGGTCCGTTCACTATCCGTTATTTGTCTTGTCTGTCTTTCCCGCACGTATCCTAAGTTAGGGACTGCCGTCCAGTTGTCCCCTGTCATCAGCACTCATGAGGCAAGTAGGCAGGGCCAGGGGTGAGGGTGGAGCGCAGTGGTCACTATCCTCCCCCTGTGTGTGTGTGTGTGTGTGTGTGTGTGTACGTGACCGTTACAGATTAACAGGCCCAATAACCACTGTATAATGAATCCTCTGGTGACCCTGACTGACCATGTCTCTAATCTGACGCAGATGGTGCAGGAGCTAGGGGAGAAACTCCGTTCAATTGAGTTAGGGCAAGGTTCTTCCACTCCTTAGGCCTCCAGTCTGCAGTTTGAGCCCCAGATTAAGCTCCCAGAACCCTTTTCTGGAGATCGGAAGAAGTTTCTCTCTTTTAAGGAGAGTTGCAGACTTTACTTCCGTTTGCACCCCGTGTCCTCTGGCCCCGAGAGTCAACGTGTGGGCATTATCATTTCCCGACTACAGGGTGATCCCCAGGACTGGGCGTTCTCTTTACCTGCTGGCGCCAGTTGTTTAACTTCTGTGGAGGGGTTCTTTCAGGCCCTGGGTACCCTCTATGATGAACCAGACAGGGCTCTAGTAGCCGAGACGGCTCTAAAGGCACTGGTTCAGGACAATCTACCTGCGGAGGATTATTGCACCCAATTCAGAAGGTGGTGTGTCCCCTCAGGATGGAACGAACCAGCCCTGAAGAGTCAGTTCAGGTCAGGTCTGTCTGATAATTTAAAGGATCTTCTGGTCAGTTATCAACTTCCAGAGACCTTAGAGGAGATGATGACCCTTGTTGTCCGACTTGACCGACGGGTTAGAGAGAGACGACAGGAACAACAGTTCTCTTCCCAGATGGTGGTCCAGCCAGAGGCCTATCCCAGAGACAATGCTGAGGTTTCCACCGAGGAACCCATGCAGGTTGGCATGACCCGAGGGAATCTTCGCCGCAGACGTGGAGAATGCTTTTACTGTGGAGATCCTGACCATTGGATCAACCAGTGTACTAAGAAGGTCCTCTCTGTCAAGTCTCCTAAGGCAAGGCAACCTAAAGACCAGGTACACCCTGATTTTTCTAAATGTAAGCTTTTGGCACCCATTACGATTTCTCTGGGGTAGATAAATGGCCGGGTAAGGCCTTTATTAATTCTGGCTCAGCAGCCAGCTTTATTGACTCTGAGTACGCTGTAAGATTGGGTTTTCCAATTTTTGCTTTACCAACTCCTATCCATGCCATGGCTATTGATGCTACTCCTCTTATTGGTGGTACGGTGAGCTCATGTACCTCAGAGATTTCTCTAACCATGGGTGTGTGCCACTCAGAGAGGTGTTCCCTTTTAGTCCTGGAGAACCTACTGGCTGAGGTGGTACTAGGGTTGCCTTGGCTCTGACTACATAACCCCACTATAGATTGGTCCAAGGGGGAGTTGGTGAGATGGGGGCCTAAGTGTGACTCATGCTTGTCCGTGGAACAGGCTGGGGTCTCAGTATAGTCTGATACTTTACCCACTGTTGTTAGGGAATTATCTGATGTATTCTCATCACCAACCCCGGAGGTTCTACCCCCCCCATAGACCTTATGATTGTACTATAGAGCTAGTAGAGGGGGACAAGTTTCCGAGGGGGCGAATTTATAATCTTTCTATGCCCGAACGTAAGGCCCTGGTTGGACTGATTGCATCCCTTTAAATTCCTCCCCATAATGCATTAGTGTGCGGTTTATACAACTTCCTGGAGTGTGTGTGCATGCTGATCCTATTTCCCAGTCTTCTACAAGATAAGTGTTTTACATTCATTTGTGATTTTATGTTTGCTGGATCCCAGGTGACCCTGACTCCCTCCGTGTCTAGTGTAGGGAGCCGGTGGTCGTGTCCCCTCACTATTGTAGGGTGTTCAGGTGTTATATAGTCGAGGTACGAGGATATGCGATTATCCACCATTGGGGTGTTCGCATAGGCTGTGCAGAGTCAGGGAGAGTGCCAGGTATTATGCAGGGGTCTCCCTTTTGTTCCTTAGTTTTGGATCCAGTGAGTCATATATTCATCTTGCATTGTCTTGTTTCCTGTACACCTTCTGTGACATTATAAACCGCCAAAACCGTCTCAAGCATGGATCCGGTTTCACTTTTGACTGAACGCTTCCAGGGTCTTTCATTGGAGGTAGCTGATCTCCGTAAGACTCTTTCTCAGTTTCTAGTGACCGATTCAGCTTGCGTTCATGGAGTTTGTTCTGAGCCTAAGATCTCGCTTCCGGATACGTTCTCCGGGGGTAGTGAGAATTTTGTGCGTTTCAGAGAGGCTTGCAAACTCCATTTTCGCCTTCTTCCCCTTTCCTCTGGTGATGAGGAACGGAGGGTGGGGATCATTATATCGCTGCTCAGGGGTAACGCTCAGTCGTGGGCCTTTCCGCTGCCGGTGGGGGCACGGCCCCTCCGTTCAGTGGATGAATTCTTTTTAGCCCTGGGTCAGATATATGATGATCTGGATTGTGTTGCTTTGGCTGAGTCTAGACTACGTCTCTTATGCCAGGGTAAACAATCCGCAGAGATATACTGCTCAGAATTTCGGAGATAGGCAGCTGATACTGGTTGGAATGATGCTGCACTCCGAAGTCAATTTTGCCATGGTCTTTCAGAGGGATTGAAAGATGCATTTGCCTTTCATGAGAGGTCTATCTCCTTGGACGCTGCTATGTCTCAGGCCGTTCGCATTGACAGGCGTCTTAGAGAGAGAGGAGAGATCTCTCCTTCCTGTCATACTCAGTCCCAGGACAGTGCAGCGGTCTCATTCTGTGCGCAGGGGTCTCAGTCGCTGTCAGCCCCTTCTGAGCAGGAGCCCATGCAGCTGGGGTTGATTGCCTCTGACAATAGAAGATTCAGCCTGCATGGGAAGGTTTGTTTTTGTTGTGGAGGTATAAATCATTTGGCAAATGTTTGTCCCTCTAGGAGATTCAGGCAGTTTTCTGGGAGTAATAAAGAAACAAAACGGAAAAAATCTTTAAAAAATGTTCCATTTGTTACTATTGGCAGGGTTGAGGCGGAAATTGAAGGTTTTCCGTTTGCTTGTAGTTCCCGTTTTGTCCTGCCTGCCAGGGTGGCGCTAGAGAGCAAGAACATTTTTTGTGAGATTTTTGTAGATAGTGGAGCAGCTGTCAATCTCATTGATAATCATTTTGCGATAACTCATGGTTTCCAGGTATGCACTTTGGGAAACGATATTCCTGTTTTTGCTATTGATTCCGCTCCACTTTCTCAGAAATCATTAAAGGGCATAGTTCACAATATTCGTTTAATTGTGAGTGATGCTCATGTTGAGGATGTGTCATGTTTTGTCCTTAGCGGATTACCTACTCCTCTTGTGTTGGGGCTACCCTGGCTCACTAAACATAACCCCACCATTGATTGGCAAGCAAGGCAAATAAATGGTTGGAGTGACTTTTGCAGAGAGAATTGCCTCACGACATCTGTTTCTGAGGTTTCTACTAAGACTGTACCACCTTTTCTCTCTGAATTTTCGGATGTCTTCTCTGAGAGTGGAGTTCAGGATTTGCCCCCGCACAGGGAGTACGATTGCCCTATTAATCTCATCCCAGGCGCCAAGCTGCCTAAATCTCGTTTATACAATCTTTCCCAACCTGAAAGGGTCGCTATGCGTGCTTATATCTCTGAGAGTCTGAGAAAAGGACACATCCGACCCTCGAAGTCACCTGTTGCTGCTGTTTTTTTCTTTGTTAAGAAAAAAGATGGTTCTTTAAGACCTGGTCTGGATTTCAGGGAGCTGAACAGTATCACAATTCGTGACCCTTATCCGCTTCCTCTGATCCCGGACCTGTTTAACCAGATTGTTGGGGCTAAAGTCTTTTCCAAATTAGATCTAAGAGGGGCATACAACCTGGTCAGGAGACGAATGGAAGACGGCCTTCAATACCCCTGAGGGCCATTTTGAGAATTTGGTTATGCCTTTTGGTTTGATGAATGCCCCAGACATTTTTCAGCATTTCGTGAACAGCATTTTTTATCATATAATGGGAAAATTTGTATTAGTGTATTTGGATGACATTTTGATGTTTTCTCCTGATTTCAAAACTCATAAGGAACACTTACGTCAGGTCTTACTCATCCTGCGGGAGAATAAATTATATGCGAAACTGGTAAAATGTGTGTTTGCGGTTCCAGAAATTCAATTTCTGGGGTTTCTTCTCTCCGCTTCTGGTTTTCGCATGGACCCCGAGAAGGTCCGCGCTGTGCTTGAGTGGGAGCTTCCTGAGAATCAGAAGGTGCTGGGGGCAACCTGGTTTTCCAAGATTAACCTGAAAGGGGCATACAATCTAATCCGAATCAAGGAGGGAGAGGAATGGAAGACGGCGTTCAATACTCCGGCAGGACACTTTGAATATCAGGTGATGCCTTTTGAATTCCCCAGCTGTGTTCCAAAACTTCATAAATGACATTCTTAGGGAGTTCTTAGGTAAATTTGTTATTGTCTATCTTGACGACATTTTGATATTCTCTCCTGACTTCGAATCCCATGTGTCTCATGTTAAACAAGTATTAGAGGTGTTGAGGGAGAATCAGCTATTTGCTAAGCAAGAGAAATGTGTCTTTGGTGTACACGAGATTCTGTTTCTAGGGCATGTTCTGACTCCTCACGCCTTCAAGATGGATGCTGGTAAGGTACTAGCAATTAAGGAATGAATAAGACCTTCATCCTTAAAGGCCTTACAACGGTTCTTAGGTTTCGCCAATTACTATTGTAAATTTATTATGAATTTTTCCGTAATTGCTAAACCGTTGACTGACCTTACTAAGAAAGGGGCGGATTTGGAGAATTGGTCTACTGAGGCCATTTCTTCATTTGAAAAATTAAAAAAGGCATTCAGTAGCGCTCCCATTCTGATCCAGCCTGATCAGGAGAGACCTTTTATTGTGGAGGTGGATGCGTCTGAGGACAGCGCAGGAGCAGTCCTTTCACAAGGTCCTGCTAGCCTCACTAACCTGAGACCATGTGCCTTCTTCTCCAGAAAATTCTCTCCCACGGAGAGAAACTACCACATAGGGAATAGGGAGCTGCTGGCCAATAAATCGGCATTTGACGAGTGAAGGCATTTTCTGGAGGGGGCAAGGCATTGTGTAACTGTTGTCACTGACCATAAAAACCTTATGTTTCTCGAGTCTGCTAAGAGGTTGAATCCCGTCAAGCCAGATGGGCTCTGTTTTTTACTCGTTTTGATTTTTCCATTACGTTCAGGCCGGGAAGTAAAAATGTGAAGGCAGATGCATTATCTCGGAGCTTCCATGCTTTTCAACCTACTGAGGTACCACCTGAAGCCATCCTACCAGCAAAATCTTCATAGCAGCTCTAACCCAGGATATCTCGGCTCGCATTAGGTCTGAGCAACATCTGGCACCGGTATCCACCCCAACAGATACAGACGTGGACAAAATTGTTGGTACCCTTTGGTCAATGAAAGAAAAAGTCACAATGGTCACAGAAATAACTTTAATCTGACAAAAGTAATAATAAATTAAAATTCTATAAATGTTAACCAATGAAAGTCAGACATTGTTTTTCAACCATGCTTCAACAGAATTATGTAAAAAAATAAACTCATGAAACAGGCATGGACAAAAATGATGGTACCCCTAACTTAATATTTTGTTGCGCAACCTTTTGAGGCAATCACTGCAATCAAACGCTTCCTGTAACTGTCAATGAGACATCTGCACCTCTCAGCAGGTATTTTGGCCCACTCCTCATGAGCAAACTGCTCCAGTTGTGTCCGGTTTGAAGGGTGCCTTTTCCAGACTGCATGTTTCAGCTCCTTCCAAAGATGCTCAATAGGATTGAGGTCAGGGCTCATAGAAGGCCACTTTAGAATAGTCCAATTTTTTCCTCTTAGCCATTCTTGGGTGTTTTTAGCGGTGTGTTTTGGGTCATTGTCCTGTTGCAAGACCCATGACCTGCGACTGAGACCAAGCTTTCTGACACTGGCTAGTACATTTCTCTCTAGAATTCCTTGATAGTCTTGAGATTTCATTGTACCCTGCACAGATTCAAGACACCCTGTGCCAGACGCAGCAAAGCAGCCCCAGAACATAACAGAGCCTCCTCCATGTTTCACAGTAGGGACAGTGTTCTTTTCTTGATATGCTTCATTTTTTCGTCTGTGAACATACAGCTGATGTGCCTTGGCAAAAACTTCGATTTTTGTCTCATCTGTCCACAGGACATTCTCCCAGAAGCTTTGTGGCTTGTCAACATGTAGTTTGGCATATTCCAGTCTTGCTTTTTTATGATTCGTTTTCAACAATGGTGTCCTCCTTGGTCGTCTCCCATGTAGTCCACTTTGGCTCAAACAACGACGGATGGTGCGATCTGACACTGATGTTCCTTGAGCATGAAGTTCACCTTGAATCTCTTTAGAAGTCTTTCTAGGCTCTTTTGTTACCATTCGGATTATCCGTCTCTTAGATTTGTCATCAATTTTCCTCCTGCGGCCACGTCCAGGGAGGTTGGCTACAGTCCCATGGATCTTAAACTTATGAATAATATGTGCAACTGTACTCACAGGAACATCTAGTTGCTTGGAGATGGTCTTATAGCCTTTACCTTTAACATGCTTGTCTATAATTTTCTTTCTGATCTCTTGAGACAGCTCTTTCCTTTGCTTCCTCTGGTCCATGTCGAGTGTGGTACACACCATATCACCAAACAACACAGTGATTACCTGGAGCCATATATATAGGCCCAATGGCTGATTACAAGGTTGTAGACACCTGTGATGCTAATTAGTGGACACACCTTGAATTAACATGTCCCTTTGGTCACATTATGTTCTGTGTTTTCTAGGGGTACCATCATTTTTGTCCATGCCTGTTTCATGAGTTTATTTTTTTACATAATTCTGTTGAAGCATGGTTGAAAAACAATGTCTGACTTTCATTGGTTAACATTTATAGAATTTTAATTTATTATTACTTTTGTCAGATTAAAGTTATTTCTGTGACCATTGTGACTTTTTCTTTCATTGACCAAAGGGTACCAACAATTTTGTCCACGTCTGTAAGTTGTTTGTTCCCGTACAATTTTGTCTCCAGCTGTTGGGTGAGTGTCACGATTCTGCCTTTTGTGGACATCCGGGTGTTGAGGGCACTAAGGATATGGTTTCTAGATCTTATTGGTGGCCCACTCTAACTAGGGATGTCAAGTCCTACGTGTCAGCCTGTGAGGTTTGCGCCAGGTCCAAGACACCTAGGACTCGCCCTACTGGTAACCTACGACCCCTACCCATTCCGAGTAGACCCTGGTCCCATATCTCAATGGACTTTATAACTGACCTACCGCCGACGGAGGGTAAGACTGTTGTTTGGGTAGTGGTCGATAGGTTTAGCAAGATGGTCCATTTCATTCCCCTGTCTAAACTTCCGAATGCCAAAACCCTGGCGTCTATTTTTGTGAAAGAAATTGTTCGATTGCATGGTATCCCAGAAAATACTGTTTCTGACAGGGGTGTGCAGTTTGTGTCCAAATTCTGGAGGGCCTTCTGTCAAAGATGTCACATTTCATTTTCTTTTTCCTCTGCCTACCACCCTGAGAGTAATGGGCAGACTGAATGCCTTAATCAGTCTGTGGAACAATTTTTGAGGTTGTATGTTGCTGATAACCAGCAATTATGGGTGAAATTTCTTCCATTAGCTGAATTTGAGTTGAATAACCGTGTCAATTCTTCTGCTGGGGTTTCACCTTTCTTTTGTAACCATGGTTTCCATCCCCGTTTTCATTCTGGGTCATCCGTTTCCTCCCCTAACCCTGAGGCAGATAGGCTCTCCTCCGAACTGTGCACAGTTTGGGCCCGGGTTCAATCAAACTTAGAAAAGGATCAAAGTTCTCACAAACTCAAGACCGATAGGCGACGTTCAAGGGGGGGCGGGGTGAATTTTCAGGTTGGGGATAAGGTATGGTTGTCCTCCAAGAATCTCTCTCTTAAGGTAGATTCTAAAAAGTTTGCGCCTCGTTTTATTGGACCATATAAGATCACGGAGGTGATTAACCCGGTATCATTTAGGTTGGAGCTGCCCGAGTCATTCCACATTCATAATGGCTTTGCTAGCTGGGAGGCTCCCTGCTCCTAGATCTGCCTTGAGCGTTGAGCTGATCACTCGGTGCTCGACTGGTCGGTCTGTCGGTCATGTGATGCTGGCCATGTCACATGACTTTCACTCCCCACTATAAATACAGGCAGCCTGCTGGCCACAGGTTGCCTGTTAATTTAAGTTCCTGGCAGTTGTTGGATACCTGTGTACTTACCGCACATCCTTCCTGGTATATTGACCTCGGCTTCCACCTGACTATTCTTTGCGGACTCCTTTGGTACTTCTCGACTCTCCTGGTATTTATGCCCCCGGCTTCTCCTGATCATTCTTTGCTTATCCCTCTGTACTGCGTTGTCCTCTTGGTTTTGACCCGGTCCGTTCACTATCCGTTTTTTGTCTTGTCTGTCTTTCCCGCACGTATCCTAAGTTAGGGACTGCCGTCCAGTTGTCCCCTGTCACCAGGACTCATGAGGCAAGTAGGCAGGGCCAGGGGTGAGGGTGGATCGCAGTGGTCACTATCCTCCCCCTTGTGTGTGTGTGTGTACGTGATCGTTACAGTTTCCTTTATTTGTGTTTCCTTCTTGGCTTGATTGTAGGTGACCCTGACTCCATCCCTATTAAGTGCAGGGAGCCAATGGTCGTGTCCACTCACTATTATAGAATTTTCAGGTATCACATAGTAAAAAGGTATGAAGGCATGCAATCGTCTACCATTAAGACCTTTGCATGGGCATCGCAGTCAGGGAGAGCTCTAGGGATTTTATAGGGCTCACCCATATGCTCCTTAGTTTGGGATCAAGCCAGTCGGATGTTTATTTATAAGTTCCAGCTTTCTGCAACACCATCCGTGACACCACTACTGCCAGTGCCCAGTGGCACCACTCATATCTGGTGTCACAGTAGCTTGCATTTAAAAAGATAAAACATTTTTTTCACTGTAATATAATTGCAGTTGCCTGCAAGCGTGTGTGTCAGGCCCACAGCGTCTACTGTGCCCACTACTGCCATTACCCAGTTGCACCACTCATATCTGGTGTCACAGTAGCTTGCATTTAAAAAGATAAAACAATTTTTTCACTGTAATATAATTTCAGTTTCCTGCAAGCTTTTGTGTCAGGCCCACAGCGTGTACTGTGCCCACTACAGCCAGTGCCCAGTGGCACCACTCATATCTGGTGTCACTGTAGCTTGCATTAAAAAAATCAAATTACATTTCACTGTAATATAATTGCAGTTGCCTGCAAGCGTGTGTCAGGCCCACAGCGTGTACTGTGCCCACTACTGCCAGTGCCCAGTTGTACCACTCATATCTGGTGTCACAGTAGCTTGCATTTAAAAAGATAAAACAATTTTTTCACTGTAATATGATTTCAGTTTCCTGCAAGCTTTTGTGTCAGGCCCACAGCGTGTACTGTGCCCACTACAGCCAGTGCCCAGTGGCACCACTCATATCTGGTGTCACTGTAGCTTGCATTAAAAAAATCAAATTACATTTCACTGTAATATAATTGCAGTTGCCTGCAAGCGTGTGTGTCAGGCCCACAGCGTGTACTGTGCCCACTACTGCCAGTGCCCAGTGGCACCACTCATATCTGGCGTCACAGTAGCTTGCATTTAAAAAATTAAAACAATTTTTTCACTGTAATATAATTGCAGTTGCCTGCCAGCATGTGTGTCAGGCCCACAGCGTGTACTCTGCCCACTACTGCCAGTGCACAGTGGCACTACTCATATCTGGTGTCACAGTAGCTTGCACATAGTACAACTAATCGAAAAAAAAATTACAGGCAGGCCATCCTGCAGGGGCCGTCGTGGTGCTGTGATTTCCTTTGGCCCTTGAATAATGACCAGTGTTCAGAGGCCACGTACCCTGAACTCGAAAAGTTCTGAGGACATAGTTGACTGGCTAACACAGGGTACACAATCTTCTACAGCTTCCGCTCGCAACCTTGACGCACCATCCTCCTCCGGCTCAGCTTCGGGCACCTCTCAATTTACCACTCGCTCGCCTGCCGCCACCACCAACACTAGCACCACAGCTGCTTCACTTGATCTGTCAGAGGAGTTATTTACACATTAGTTGGAAGAAATGATTGATGCGCAACCATTTTTGCCAGAGGATGTAGATAACAGGGATATGTCTCAGTCAGGCAGCATTACACACATGGATGTACGGTGTGATGATGATAATGATGTACCCGCTGCTGCTTTTTTTGCTGAGTTGTCAGATACAAGTGAAGCGGTTGATGATGACGATGTGTCTGTGGATGTCACATGGGTGCCCGCTCGAAGAGAAGAAGAACAAGGGGAAAGTTCAGATGGGGAGACAGAGAGGAGGAGGAGACGAGTTGGAAGCAGGGGGAGGTCGTCGCAAGGAGCTAGTGGCACAGTCAGACAGCATGTATCGGCAACCGGGGTCAGCCAGACAGCACGCCAATCAATGCATGCTGTTGCCACTACCAGAATGCCGTCATTGCAAAGCTCAGCAGTGTGGCATTATTTGTGTGTGTCTGCCTTTGATAACAGCGATGCCATTTGCAACCTGTGCCGAAAGAAACTGAGTCGTGAGAAGTCCAACACCCACCTAGGTACAACTGCTTTGCGAAGGCACATGATCTAACATCACAAACGCCTATGTGTTTAACACATGATGACGAGTACAAGCAGCACACAAACTCAAAGCCACCATCCTCCTCCTGGTGCAGCATCTTCAGCCACGTCAACCACTGCTGTCCTCCTTGCCCCCTCTCAACCACCCGCCACTCCACCTCTCACCTTCAGCAGTTCCTGCTCATCTGTCCACAGTCAGGTGTCTGTCAAGGAAATGTTTGAGCGTAAGAAGCCAATGTCAAAGAATCACTCCCTTGCCCGGCGTCTGACAGCTGGCTTGTCAGAACTCTTAGCCCGCCAGCTTTTACCATACAAGCTGGTGGAGACTGATGCCTTAAAAAAATTTGTAGCTATTGGGACACCGCAGTGGAAGGTACCCGTCCGAATTATTTTTTCACAAAAGGCAATCCCCAACCTCTACTCTATTGTGGAAAAGGAAGTCAAGGCATGTCTGGCACACAGTGTTGGGGCAAGGGTCCATCTGACCACTGATACTTGGTCTGCAAAGCACGGTCAGGGCAGGTATATCACGTACACTGCGCATTGGGTAAACCTGCTGATGGCTGCCAAGCATGGAATGCGTGGCTCTGCAGAGGAGTTGGTGACACCGCCACGACTTGCAGGGGCTATTCCACATCCCGGATACGACAGTGTCACGCCGTCTTGGGGTTGACTTGCCTGAAAGCAGAGAGTCACACCGGACCAGCACTCCTGTTCGCCCGGAACGCACAGGTGGATCAGTGGCTCCACACCAACTGGAGATCGGCAAAGTGGTGTGTGACAACGGAAGCAATTTGTTGGCGGCATTGAATTTGGGCAAGTTGACACGTGCCGTGCATGGCACATGTGTTGAATCTGATCGTACAACGCTTTGTGCATAAGTACCCAGGCTTAGAGGACGTCCTCAAGCATGCCAGGAAGGTGTGTGGCCATTTCAGGAGTTCCTACACGGCTATGGCGCACTTTTCAGATATTCAGCGGCGTAACAACATGCCAGTGAGGCGCTTGATTTGCGACAGCCCGACACGTTGGAATTCAACACTCCTAATGTTCGACCACCTGCACAAGAAAAAGCCGTCAACAAGTATTTGTATGACCGGGTGCTAGGACAGCCTCTACAGAGCTGGGTATTTTTTTGCCACGTTACTGGACCCTCATGCACAATGCCTGTAGGCTCATGCGTCCTTTTGAGGAGATGACAAACCTCAAAAGGCGCACCGAAGGCACCATCAGCGACATCATCCCATTTGTTTTCTTCCTGGAGCGTGCCCTGCGAAGAGTGCTGGATCAGGCTGTAGATGAGCGTGAAGAGAAAGAGTTGTGGTCACCATCACCACCAGAAACAGTCTTATCAGTATCGATTGCTGGACCTGCGGTAACGCTGGAAGAGGTTTCTGAGGAAGAGGAGTCAGAGGAGGAATGTGGCTTTGAGGAGGAGGAGGAAGACCAACCACAGCAGGCATCCCAGGGTGCTCGTTGTCACCTATCTGGTACCCGTGGTGTTGTACGTGGCTGGGGGGAAGAACAGACATTCAGTGAGATCAGTGAGGACGAGGAACGGGACATGAGTAGCTCGGCATCCAACCTTGTGCAAATGGGGTCTTTCATGCTGTCATGCCTGTTGAGTGACCCTCGTATAAAAAGGCTGAAGGAGAACGACCTGTACTGGGTGGCCACGCTACTAGACCCCCGGTAGAAGCAGAAAGTGGCGGAAAAGTTACCGAATTACCGGAAGTCGGAAAGGATGCAGCAGTTCCAAAACAAGTTAAAAAGTATGCTTTACACAGCGTATAAGGGTGATGTCACAGCACAACGGGAATCTAACAGGGGAAGAGGTGAAAGTAATCCTCCTCCTACCACGACCATGCCGGCAAGGACAGGACGCTTTACAGACGTGTTGTTGATGGAGGACATGCTGAGCTTTTTAAGTCCTATGCATCGTCACAGTCCTTCGGGGTCCACCCTTAGAGAATGAACCGACCGACCGGTAGCAGACTACCTTGCCTTAACTGCAGATATCGACACTCTGAGGAGCGATGAACCCCTTGACTACCGGGTGTGCAGGCTTGACCTGTAGCCTGAGCTATCCCAATTTGCAATAGAACTTCTGGCCTGCCCCGCTTCAAGTGTCCTGTCAGAAAGGACCTTCAGTGCAGCAGGAGGTATTGTCACTGAGAAGAGAAGTCGCCTAGGTCAAAAAAGTCTAGATTACCTCACCTTTATTAAGATGAATGAGGCATGGATCCCGAAGGGACTGACAGTGGGCGATACATTTGACAAAAAAAGGCCTGATGACATGAGATGCCTTGGGCTAAAAATGGTCCACACGCTGCTGTATTTAATCTCTGCATGCTGGATGACTTGCGTGACTTATCCGCCACCGACTAGTGTTCAAGCTGCAATGTTTTAGAAAACATCAATTTTTCTGTCCGCTGCTACAGCAGCGGCTGCAACAATACCTAGTTTTTCAGGCATGTGTACATGCCTAATTTTTCTGGCCTCTGGTGCTGCACTGTGGCTGCAAAAACAAAACTAAAATGCACATACATGTGCCAATTCCCCTTTGTGATTGTTACCTTGTTGTGGTGAAGGGGCTTGCGTATCACAATGAAGTAATCACCTCTATGAGTGTGTTGGCAATGGCAATGTTGGCACACCCCATATGATAAGGTTGTTGCTTCATTGTGAACAGACCAAAAGCAATCGGCTGGATAATTTTGCATAGAAAAAACATTAATTTTCTTTGTGATCATTAAAGCCTACTAGGCCAACAATGGGCCCACACTGCAGAATCATTGTGTTCTGGGTCACTTAACTGTCACTGAACTACCTCAGCACGACCATAGGCTTTGAAAAACCGCCATCGCCTGCAATCTCCCAAACGTGCGCACGAGCACAGTCATCACTACACCAAGATTGACGCATAGAGGAATAACATTTTTTTCATGAGTGTGTCAACTATTGACAACTCTTTGCGGTTGTCTAAAATCTATTCGATACACGTCCCCTTATAGTGGACGTAACAGGTATTAAACTGATAAGAATAGTACTACTTAACACACCACTCATATAGGGTGGCACAGCACATTGCACGGCACACGCGCAGTGCCCCAATGTCACCGCCAGTTCTGTAAGAATATCTGTTAGACGTTCTTTTCTGCCTCTTGCATGACGTTCTTTGTTTTGGTTTCACTTTGTCATCTCCTTTCCTTCTCTCAGCTGTCACCTATTTACACTAATTGTCTCCTTTTATATTCCCTCCCATACTGCCTCACTTTGCGGTTTATACTTCTTCCTGGATGAGTTGTTCATTGCTGGATGCTGCTTCTGCTGATTCCTCAGATAAGTCTGTTTCCTTTATTTGTGTTTCCTTGCTGGCTTGATTCTAGGTGACCCTGACTCCGTCCGTATTAAGTGCAGGGAGACGGTGGTCGTGTCCCCTCACTATTATAGGGTTCTCATGTGTCACATAGTATTAGGTACGTGGGCATGTAATCGTCTACCATAAAGACCTTTGCATGGGCATAGCAGTCAGGGAGAGCTCTAGGGGTTTTATAGGGCTCACCCATATGCTCCTTAGTTTGGGATCAAGCCAGTCAGATGTTTATTTATAAGTTCCAGCTTTCTGCAACACCATCCGTGACACCCAAATTGGAAGTAGGATGACCAACCAAACATCTTTTCCCATCTCCCGTTCCTAAAATCTATTCCATAGACTGGCCCCTGATAGGGGACACAACAGGGATTAAACTGATAGGAATAGTACTACTTAACATACCACTCATATTGGGTAGCACAGTACATCGCAAGGTGCACGCGCAGTGCCCCATATTGGAAGTAAGAGGACCGACCAACCATCTTTTTCCATCTCCTGGTTTCTAAAATCTATTCCATACACCACACCGGCCCCTGATAGGGGACAAAACAGAGATTAAACTGGCAAAAACAGATTTTTTTTTTATTTAAAAAAAGAGGACAGCCTCTGTGGAGCTGGGTATTTTTTGGCCGCGTTACTGAACGCTCATGCACAATGGCTGTAGGCTCATGCGTCCTTTTGCGGAGGTGACAAACCTAGTCAGTCAAACCCAAGGCAACATCATCGACCTCGTCCCATATGCGTTTTTTCTGGAGCGTGCCCTGCGAATAGTGCTGGATCAGGCCGTAGATGAGCATAAAGAGGAAGAGTTGTGGTCACCATCACCACCAGGAGCAGCCTTGTCGTCGTCGATTGCTGGACCTGCGGCAACGCAGAGAGAGGAGTCTGAAGAAGAGGAGTCAGAGGAAGAAGGTAGATTTGAGGAGGTGGAAGACCAGCCACAGCAGGCATCCCAGGGGGCTTGTTGCCAGCTTTCGGGGACCCTTGGTGTTGTATGTGGCTGGGTGGAGAAAGAGACCTACAATGACGTCAGTTAGGACAAGGAACGGGACATGGCTAGCTTGGTATCCAACCTTGTGCAAATGGGGAGTTTGCAGTTGTGCAAATGGACTGTTTGCAGTGGTTTGCGGTACGTTAAATGGGGAGTTTGGTCTGTTAGAGTTTGGTCTGTTACTGTGAAGCGGGTGTAACCCTTACACTACCAAACAATTTAGGAATGTTAGGTGATTTATGCCCTTTATGGATTAAAACCCGACTCTGCGTCACCTTTGTAATTTTCCATGGGAGTTTTGCCATGGATCCCCCTCCGGCATGCTACAGTCCAGGTGTTAGTCCCCTTGAAACAACTTTTCCATCACTATTGTGGCCAAAAAGAGTCCCTGTGGGTTTTAAAATTTGCCTGCTTATTTGTCACCACCGGGCATCTGAGAAGCTCTGACAGATGCCTTTCAGAACCTACTCCTTCAGCTTCCTTTGTTTTGCTTTCAGTTCCTCATCTCGTTAGGCTCTCTCAGCTGTCATGTAGTTGTACTGATTGCATCCCTATAAATTCCTCCCCATAGTGCATCAGTTTGCGGTTTATATTACTTCCTGGAGTGTGTGTGCATGCTGATCCTACTTCTCAGTCTTCTACAAGATAAGTGTTGTGCATTCATTTGTGTTTTTCTATTTGCTGGATCCCAGGTGACCCTGACTCCCTCCGTATCTAGTGTAGGGAACTGGTGGTCATGTCCCCTCACTATTATAGGGTGTTCAGGTGTTATACAGTCGAGGTACAAGGATATGCGATCATCTACCATTGGGATTTTCGCATAGGCTGAGCAGTCAGGGAGAGTGCCAGGTCTGATGCAGGGGTCTCCCTTTTTGTTCCTTAGTTTTGGATCCAGTGAGTCGTATGTGCATTTTGTGTTGTCTTGTTTCCTGTACACATTGCGTGACACTATTAAAGTCAATGGCGGTTTGCCAGTTCGCGAACATTTGCGGAAATTCGTGTTCGCAAACGGAAAATGTTATGTTCGCGACATCTCTATTACATTTCGGTGGTGTTTCTATCAATTTCTGACCTTTTTTCTATGAACCAGGCACCCTTCCCTCTTCAGAGCATGGGGTGCCTGTTTAATAGAGTTGAGCGGACACCTGGATGTTCGGGTTCGAGAAGTTCGGCCGAACTTTCCGAAAATGTTCGGGTTCGGGATCCGAACCCGATCCGAACTTCATCCCGAACCCGAACCCCATTGAAGTCAATGGGGAGCCGAACTTTTCGGCACTAAAAAGGCTGTAAAACAGCCCAGGAAAGGGCTAGAGGGCTGCAAAAGGCAGCAACATGTAGGTAAATCCCCTGCAAACAAATGTGGATAGGGAAATGAATAAAAATAAAAATTAAATAAATAAAAATTAACCAATATCAATTGGAGAGAGGTCCCATAGCAGAGAATCAGGCTTCACGTCACCCACCACTGCAACGTCAGCCACCACTGCAACAGTCCATTGTCATATATTTAGGCCCAGCACCCAGGCAGAGGAGAGAGGTCCCTTAACAGAGAATCTGGCTTCATGTCAGTAGAGAATCAGTCTGCATGTCATAGCAGAGAATCAGGCTTCACGTCACCCACCACTGTAACAGTCCATTGTCATAAATTTAGGCCCTGGCACCCAGGCAGAGGAGAGAGGTCCCGTAACAGACAATCTGGCTTCATGTCAGCAGAGAATCAGTCTTCATGTCATAGCAGAGAATCAGGCTTCACGTCAGCCACCACTGCAACAGTCCATTTTCATAAATTTAGGCCCAGCACCCAGGCAGAGGAGAGAGGTTCCGTAACACAGAATCTGGCTTCATGTCAGCAGAGAATCAGTCTTCATGTCATAGCAGAGAATCAGGCTTCACGCCACCCACCACTGTAACAGTCCATTTTCATAAATTTAGGCCCAGCACCCAGGCAGAGGAGAGAGGTCCCGTAACAGACAATCTGGCTTCATGTCAGCAGAGAATCAGTCTGCATGTCATAGCAGAGAATAAGGCTTCACGTCACCCACCACTGTAACAGTCCATTGTCATAAATTTAGGCCCTGGCACCCAGGCAGAGGAGAGAGGTCCCGTAACAGACAATCTGGCTTCATGTCAGCAGAGAATCAGTCTGCATGTCATAGCAGAGAATCAGGCTTCACGTCAGCCACCACTGCAACAGTCCATTTTCATAAATTTAGGCCCAGCACCCAAGCAGAGGAGAGAGGTCCCGTAACACAGAATCTGGCTTCATGTCACCAGAGAATCAGTCTTCATGTCATAGCAGAGAATCAGGCTTCACGTCAGCCACCACTGCAACAGTCCATTTTCATAAATTTAGGCCCAGCACCCAGGCAGAGGAGAGAGGTCCCGTAACAGACAATCTGGCTGTCATGGAACCATGAACCAGACGTACAACAAGAGATAAGTGGAAATAAGAAGGCTTTATTGAAAATCAAGCTGTAAGGCAAAAGTCCAAACGGATGGCTAAACCGAAGCAGGGTCTTGCGAAGCCAGAGGTCAGGAACCAGAAGGGTAGTCAGACGAAGCCTGGATCAGGAACCAGCAGGGTAGTCAGACGAAGCCTGGATCAGGAACCAGCAGGGTAGTCAGACGAAGCCAGGATCAGGAACCAGAAGCAGCAGCAGTCTTAGAAGCATGTGTACACAGGAGGACCAAGCAAGGAACTGAAGCCACAGACCTCCTATATATATGAGCTAGGCATCCAGCTCCTCCCAGTGGGAAGGAGAAGCCGCAGGGTGGGAGGCTACAAGAAACCCAGAAACCAAGATGGCCGCCAGCACATGTCAAACGAAGGAGAACAGCAAGAAGGTAAGACCATGACACTGGCTTCATGTCAGCAGAGAATCAGTCTTCATATCATAGCAGAGAATCAGGCTTCACGTCAGCCACCAATGCAACAGTCCATTGGCATATATTTAGGCCCAGCACCCAGGCAGAGGAGAGAGGTCCCGTAACAGAGGATCTGGCTTCATGTCAGCAGAGAATTAGTCTGCATGTCATAGCAGAAAATCAGGCTTCACGTCAGCCACCACTGCAACAGTCCATTGTCAGATATTTAGGCCCAGCACCCAGGCAGAGGAGAGAGGTCCCGTAACAGACAATCTGGCTTCATGTCAGCAGAGAATCAGTCTTCATATCATAGCAGAGAATCAGGCTTCACGTCAGCCACCACTGCAACAGTCCATTGTCAGATATTTAGGCCCAGCACCCAGGCAGAGGAGAGAGGTCCCGTAACAGAGAATCTGGCTTCATGTCAGCAGAGAATTAGTCCGCATGTCATAGCAGAGAATCAGGCTTCACGTCAGCTACCAGTGCAACAGTCCATTGGCATATATTTAGGCCCAGCACCCAGGCAGAGGAGAGAGGTCCCGTAACAGAGGATCTGGCTTCATGTCAGCAGAGAATTAGTCTGCATGTCATAGCAGAGAATCAGGCTTCACGTCAGCCACCACCACTGCAACAGTCCATTGTCAGATATTTAGGCCCAGCACCCAGGCAGAGGAGAGACGTCCCGTAACAGACAATCTGGCTTCATGTCAGCAGAGAATTAGTCTGCATGTCATAGCAGAGAATCAGGCTTCACGTCACCCAACAATGGAACAGTCCATTGGCATATATTTAGGCCCCGGCACCCAGACAGAGGAGAGGTTCATTCAACTTTGGGTAGCCTCGCAATATAATGGTAAAATGAAAATAAAAATAGGATTGAATGAGGAAGTGCCCTGGAGTACAATAATATATGGTTAAGGGTAGGTAGTTAATGTCTAATCTGGACAAGGGACGGACAGGTCCTGTGGGATCCATGCCTGGTTCATTTTTATGAACGTCAGCTTGTCCACATTGGCTGTAGACAGGCGGCTGCGTTTGTCTGTAATGACGCTCCCTGCCGTGCTGAATACACGTTCAGACAAAACGCTGGCCGCCGGGCAGGCCAGCACCTCCAAGGCATAAAAGGCTAGCTCTGGCCACGTGGACAATTTAGAGACCCTGAAGTTGAATGGGGCCGAACCATCAGTCAGTACGTGGAGGGGTGTGCACACGTACTGTTCCACCATGTTAGTGAAATGTTGCCTCCTGCTAACACGTTGCGTATCAGGTGGTGGTGCAGTTAGCTGTGGCGTGTTGACTAAAACTTTTCCACATCTCTGCCATGCTAACCCTGCCCTCAGAGGAGCTGGCCGTGACACAGCTGCCTTGGCGACCTCTTGCTCCTCCTCTGCCTTGCCCTTGGGCTTCCACTTGTTCCCCTGTGACATTTGGGAATGCTCTCAGTAGCGCGTCTACCAACGTGCGCTTGTACTCGCGCATCTTCCTATCACGCTCAAGTGTAGGAAGTAAGGTGGGCACATTGTCTTTGTAGCGTGGATCCAGCAGGGTGGCAACCCAGTAGTCCACACACGTTAAAATGTGGGCAACTCTGCTGTCGTTGCGCAGGCACTGCAGCATGTAGTCGCTCATGTGTGCCAGGCTGCCCAGGGGTAAGGACAAGCTGTCCTCTGTGGGAGGCGTATCGTCATCGTCCTGCCTTTCCCCCCAGCCACGCACCAGTGATGGGCCCGAGCTGCGTTGGGTGCCACCCTGCTGTGACCATGCTTCATCCTCATCCTCCTCCACCTCCTCCTCATCCTCGTCCTCCTCGTCCTCCAGTAGTGGGCCCTGGCTGGCCACATTTGTACCTGGCCTCTGCTGTTGCAAAAAACCTCCCTCTGAGTCACTTCGAAGAGACTGGCCTGAAAGTGCTAAAAATGCCCCCTCTTCCTCCTCCTCCTCCCCCTCCTGGGCCACCTCCTCTTCCATCATCGCCCTAAGTGTTTTCTCAAGGAGACATAGAAGAGGTATTGTAACGCTGATAACGGCGTCAACGCCACTGGCCATGTTGGTGGAGTACTCGAAACAGCGCAACAGGGCACACAGGTCTCGCATGGAGGCCCAGTCATTGGTGGTGAAGTGGTGCTGTTCCGCAGTGCGACTGACCCGAGCGTGCTGCAGCTGAAACTCCACTATGGCCTGCTGCTGCTCGCACAGTCTGTCCAGCATGTACAAGGTGGAGTTCCACCTGGTGGGCACGTCGCATTTGAGGCGGTGAGCGGGAAGGCCGAAGTTACGCTGTAGCGCAGACAGGCGAGCAGCAGCAGGATGTGAACGCCGGAAGCGCGAACAGACGGCCCGCACTTTATGCAGCAGCTCTGACATGTCGGGGTAGTTGTGAATGAACTTCTGCACCACCAAATTCAGCACATGCGCCAGGCAAGGGATGTGCGTCAAACCGGCTAGTCCCAGAGCTGCAACGAGATTTCGCCCATTATCGCACACCACCAGGCCGGGCTTGAGGCTCACCGGCAGCAACCACTCGTCGGTCTGTCGTTCTATACCCCGCCACAACTCCTGTGCGGTGTGCGGCCTGTCCCCCAAACATATGAGTTTCAGAATGGCCTGCTGACGTTTACCCCGGGCTGTGCTGAAGTTGGTGGTGAAGGTGTGTGGCTGACTGGATGAGCAGGTGGAAGAAGAGGAGGAGGACGCCGAGAAGGAGGAGGTGGCATTAGGAGGCAAAGAATGTTGCCCTGCGATCCTTGGCGGCGGAAGGACGTGCGCCAAACAGCTCTCCGCCTGGGGCCCAGCTGCCACTACATTTACCCAGTGTGCAGTTAGGGAGATATAGCGTCCCTGGCCGTGCTTACTGGTCCACGTATCTGTGGTTAGGTGGACCTTGCTACAGATGGCGTTGCGCAGTGCACACTTGATTTTATCGGATACTTGGTTGTGCAGGGAAGGCACGGCTCTCTTGGAGAAGTAGTGGCGGCTGGGAACAACAAACTGTGGGACAGCAAGCGACATGAGCTGTTTGAAGCTGTCTGTGTCCACCAGCCTAAATGACAGCATTTCATAGGCCAGTAGTTTAGAAATGCTGGCATTCAGGGCCAGGGATCGAGGGTGGCTAGGTGGGAATTTACGCTTTCTCTCAAATGTTTGTGAGATGGAGAGCTGAACGCTGCCGTGTGACATGGTTGAGACGCTTGGTGACGGAGGTGGTGGTGGTGTTGGTGGTACATCCCCTGTTTGCTGGGCGGCAGGTGCCAACGTTCCTCCAGAGGCGGAGGAAGAGGCCGAGGCGGCAGCAGCAGAAGAGGCCGAGGCGGCAGCAGCAGAAGAGGTAGCAGGGGGAGCCTGAGCGACTTCCTTGTTTTAAAGGTGTTTACTCCACTGCAGTTCATGCTTTGCATGCAGGTGCCTGTCATGCAGGTTGTGCTAAGGTTCAGAACGTTAATGCCTCGCTTCATGCTCTGATGGCACAGCGTGCAAACCACTCGGGTCTTGTCGTCAGCACATTGTTTGAAGAATTGCCATGCCAGGGAACTCCTTGAAGCTGCCTTTGGGGTGCTCGGTCCCAGATGGCGGCGGTCAGTAGCAGGCGGAAACTCTTGGCGGCGGGTGTTCTGCTTTTGCCCACTGCTCCCTCTTTTGCTACGCTGTTGGCTCGGTCTCACCACTGCCTCTTCCTCCGAACTGTGAAAGTCAGTGGCACGACCTTCATTCCATGTGGGGTCTAGGACCTCATCGTCCCCTGCATCGTCTTCCACCCAGTCTTGATCCCTGACCTCCTGTTCAGTCTGCACATTGCATAAAGACGCAGCAGTTGGCACCTGTGTTTAATCATCATCAGAGACATGCTGAGGTGGTATTCCCATGTCCTCATCATCAGGAAACATAAGTGGTTGTGCGTCAGTGCAGTCTATGTCTTCCACCGCTGGGGAAGGGCTAGGTGGATGCCCTTGGGAAACCCTGCCAGCAGAGTCTTCAAACAGCATAAGAGACTGCTGCATAACTTGAGGCTCAGACAGTTTCCTTGATATGCATGGGGGTGATGTGACAGATTGATGGGGTTGGTTTTCAGGCGCCATCTGTGCGCTTTCTGCAGAAGACTGGGTGGGAGATAATGTGAACGTGCTGGATCCACTGTCGGCCACCCAATTGACTAATGCCTGTACCTGCTCAGGCCTTACCATCCTTAGAACGGCATTGGGCCCCACCATATATCGCTGTAAATTCTGGCGGCTACTGGGACCTGAGGTAGTTGGTACACTAGGACGTGTGGATGTGGCAGAACGGCCACGTCCTCTCCCAGCACCAGAGGGTCCACTAACACCACCACGACCATGTCCACGTCCGCGTCCCTTACTAGATGTTTTCCTCATTGTTATCGTTCACCACAACAACAAAAATATTATTTGGCCCAATATATTGTATTCAAATTCAGCTGAATATAAATTTGAGGCCTAGTATTTAGGCGCTGGGTGACAGGTATAGATTTACTGACAGAATTAGACTTGGAAATGCACAGTAGCGTGTGTGTGAAGGTATTCTGAATGACCCTATGTGCACCTTGAATATTATATACCCTTTTAGGGATGTATTTAAAGTAGGCCTGATACAGCAGAAACCACTAAATTAGGAAATTGCTAAATTGGGAATTGTATTTCAACCCAGAACAAAAAATGTGCTTTGACGGACACTAAATAACTTGCCCAGCCAGAACAGTACACCAGTAACGACAGATTTAGCGGAATATAAATTTGAGGCCTAGTATTTAGGCGCTGGGTGACAGGTATAGATTTACTGACGGAATTAGACTTGGAAATGCACAGTAGCGTGTGTGTGAAGTTATTCTGAATGACCCTATGTGCACCTTGAATATTATATACCCTTTTAGGGATGTATTTAAAGTAGCCAAATTCTTGTTATCATAAACGGTGAATAATAAATGCTTCACCGTCGTGTTTATCGTCTTTCTATATATCCCATATCTATTACTACAACAACTCCTTGTCCTCATTATGGCCCTCCATTTAGCTATTTGCCATCTAGATATCCTCTCTATCTATATATACCCCTCTGAGCATTAATCCAGAATAACAAAGCTACCTTTTTCATTTATCTAGCCTCCTTTAACATTACTTATCTTTATACATTCACCACAATGGGCTTACAAAAGCGGCTTTTAACTATCGATAATACATTTTGGCCATGCATTCATTCCACTCAATGTTTCTATATATATGTCATTGGGAGGATTTTATGCCCCTTTAATCGATCTGGCCCTTTGCGCTCTATTCTGGAACACAGGGCTCAGTCTGGTCATGTCGTACCTAGACGCTGAGATCGCTATGCGTTCCACGCTGGAACGCAAGACCTTATGACGTCATATCCGGACGACTGAACCGGATATCCTGCGGCGTGTGTTCCACAATGGAGCGCACGCCGGCACTGGTTCAGGCGTGCGAACCATACACCGGAGGGGGTTGACCTGTGAACAGGTGTTTGCATGTCTAATTAGGGAATCTGTATAAATGGAGGGCTACTTGGATTTGACCAAGCAGTGGACCCTGGGAGGCTTTTTAGGATCTGAGGGACTCATCATCATAAGTAAGTACCCCTATTTTCATTAGTTAGGCATGAGATGATGACTTTTGGTCATATCTGACATATATGCACTCCTTTGTCACTAAGTGTATTTCAACTAGTGGACGGCCAGATCCTGAGGGGCCGGACTACACTATCCAGATCACCTTTAAAGGTAATTAGTCTATCTGTCATTACTTTACATGGGTACTAGATATTTCGCTGTGATTTCATCTATTACTATTTCCCTAGTATCCCATTATACTGGATGTGAGTCAAACAGACTGTGGACAACATTAACACAACCTGTTGTCTAGAGCACCACTATTTAGAAGACTGTCATCTATATCTCTTGGCATCAACCATGATCACGTATGCGCTCTATATGTTGCCTTACTCTAGTGAGTGATCTCCTATAATCTGATAGATGTTGGTGGAGGCGTCTCACAATAGTGGGTGTTTAACTTGTATACACTTGAACGCATATATATAGCGTGTATTATCTTTTTCTCTACAGACATCCATGTTTGATGGCCATATGCGAGTTGCACATGCCTGCTATATCAAGACGTTTGATATTGTGTCTACCCCTCTAGACCTCCCAGGAATACTATCTGGTCCACTTTTTTAACTATGTATGTCGTTTGACACCGCCTGCTAGACGGCTATATTATAGGGATGCCAACATTGCTTGGGTCTCCACCCGTCTGACATGGTTTTTTCCTTATTATCTTTATTGATGATTTATCTTATATGTATCCACCCCCTGATGATCCCACACGGTGGGGGAAACGCGTCGGGGCTTTACACAGACTAGATCTGTGACATTATTGATTATCATTCAATTGGTGTCTTCATTTAATTGTAGTGTAGTTTACTGTACCGTGTACCTGCTGATCACTTGTATCAACAGGGCTGTATACACTGTGCATTGCGTGTTATTGATCCTCTTTGTCCACGCCTACACCAGCCCACCACATTTAATCCTGACTCTCAATCACCTTACTTGTTAGGGCACATCAGGAGTGTCCAGTTAGGTTCGAGGACAGGGGGCCTCCACCATTAGGAGTCGCCCCTGGGCTCAGGGCCTAGTATTAGGGATTATAGCTTAGGGTTCTCTTTAACATCCCCGTAAGCCTAAGTATCTGGATGGTCTGGTGTAGGCTTGGACATTTCTTGGACAATGTGTTTGTCATAAGTAATATTAAACTTTAATCATTTACATTTTTGTCAGGGTTAGGCTCTAGCTGGACTTCACTAATTTTGAATACTTAACCCACCACTATAATACTTATCTCAATTTGCTGGATGTTTATGTATTTAAAGTAGGCCTGATACAGCAGAAACCACTAAATTAGGAAATTGCTAAATTGGGAATTGTATTTCAACCCAGAACAAAAAATGTGCTTTGACGGACACTAAATAACTTGCCCAGCCAGAACAGTACACCGGTAACGACAGATTTAGCGGAATATAAATTTGAGGCCTAGTATTTAGGCGCTGGGTGACAGGTATAGATTTACTGACGGAATTAGACTTGGAAATGCACAGTAGCGTGTGTGTGAAGTTATTCTGAATGACCCTATGTGCACCTTGAATATTATATACCCTTTTAGGGATGTATTTAAAGTAGGCCTGATACAGCAGAAACCACTAAATTAGGAAATTGCTAAATTGGGAATTGTATTTTAACCCAGAACAAAAAATGTGCTTTGACGGACACTAAATAACTTGCCCAGCCAGAACAGTACACCAGTAATGACAGATTTAGCGGAATATAAATTTGAGGCCTAGTATTTAGGCGCTGGGTGACAGGTATAGATTTACTGACGGAATTAGACTTGGAAATGCACAGTAGCATGTGTGTGAAGTTATTCTGAATGACCCTAGGTGCACCTTGAATATTATATACCCTTTTAGGGATAGATTTAAAATTGCTCTGATACAGCAGAAACCACTAAATTAGGAAATTGCTAAATTGGGAATTGTATTTCAACCCAGAACAAAAAATGTGCTTTGACGGACACTAAATAACTTGCTCAGCCAGAACAGTACACCAGTAACGACAGATTTAGAGGAATATATATTTGAGGCCTAGTATTTAGGCGCTGGGTGACAGGTATAGATTTACTGACGGAATTAGACTTGGAAATGCACAGTAGCGTGTATGTGAATTTGTTCTGAATGACCCTATGTGCACCTTGAATATTATATACCCTTTTAGGGATAGATTTAAAATAGCTCTGATACAGCAGAAACCACTAAATTAGGAAATTGCTAAATTGGGAATTGTATTTCAACCCAGAACAAAAAATGTGCTTTGATGGACACTAAATAACTTGCCCAGCCAGAACAGTACACCAGTAACGACAGATTTAGCGGAATATAAATTTGAGGCCTAGTATTTAGGCGCTGGGTGACAGGTATAGATTTACTGACCTAATTAGACTTGGAAATGCACAGTAGCGTGTGTGTGAAGTTATTCTGAATGACCCTATGTGCACCTTGAATATTATATACCCTTTTAGGGATGTATTTAAAGTAGGCCTGATACAGCAGAAACCACTAAATTAGGAAATTGCTAAATTGGGAATTGTATTTCAACCCAGAACAAAAAATGTGCTTTGACGGACATTAAATAACTTGCCCAGCCAGAACAGTACACCAGTAATGACAGATTTAGCGGAATATAAATTTGAGGCCTAGTATTTAGGCGCTGGGTGACAGGTATAGATTTACTGACGGAATTAGAATTGGAAATGCACAGTAGCGTGTGTGTGAAGTTATTCTGAATGACCCTATGTGCACCTTGAATATTATATACCCTTTTAGGGATGTATTTAAAGTAGGCCTGATACAGCAGAAACCACTAAATTAGGAAATTGCTAAATTGGGAATTGTATTTCAACCCAGAACAAAAAATGTGCTTTGACGGACACTAAATAACTTGCCCAGCCAGAACAGTACACCAGTAACGACAGATTTAGCGGAATATAAATTTGAGGCCTAGTATTTAGGCGCTGGGTGACAGGTATAGATTTACTGACGGAATTAGACTTGGAAATGCACAGTAGCGTGTGTGTGAAGTTATTCTGAATGACCTATGTGCACCTTGAATATTATATACCCTTTAAGGGATAGATTTAAAATAGCTCTGATACAGCAGAAACCACTAAATTAGGAAATTGCTAAATTGGGAATTGTATTTCAACCCAGAACAAAAAATGTGCTTTGACGGACACTAAATAACTTGCCCAGCCAGAACAGTACACCAGTAACGACAGATTTAGCGGAATATAAATTTGAGGCCTAGTATTTAGGCGCTGGGTGACAGGTATAGATTTACTGACGGAATTAGACTTGGAAATGCACAGTAGCGTGTATGTGAAGTTGTTCTGAATGACCCTATGTGCACCTTGAATATTATATACCCTTTTAGGGATAGATTTAAAATAGCTCTGATACAGCAGAAACCACTAAATTAGGAAATTGCTAAATTGGGAATTGTATTTCAACCCAGAACAAAAAATGTGCTTTGACGGACACTAAATAACTTGCCCAGCCAGAACAGTATACCAGTAACGACAGATTTAGCGGGATATAAAATTGAGGCCTCGTATTTAGGAGCTGGGTGACAGGTATAGATTTACTGACAGAATTAGACTGGGATATGGCCAAAAAATAACCACACTATTGCTGGTTAAATGCACTTGGTGTGACAGCTTGGCCAACCATACTACTGAGGGTTAAATGCACTTGGTGACAGGCGCAGCTTGCCCCTGATGTAGTATATGGCCAAAAAATGAACAGACTATTGCTGGTTAAATGCACTTGGTGTGACAGCTTGACCAACCACACTACTGAGGGTTAAATGCACTTGGTGATGGGCGCAGCTTGCCCCTGATGTAGTATATGGCCAAAAAATAAACAGACTATTGCTGGTTAAATGCACTTGGTGTGACAGCTTCACCCTGATGTAGGCTTTAGCCAAAAAACAACCACACCATTGAGGGTTAAATGCACTTGGTGACAGGCGCAGCTTGCCCCTGATGTAGTATATGGCCAAAAAATAAACAGACTATTGCTGGTTAAATGCACTTGGTGTGACAGCTTCACCCTGATGTAGGCTTTAGCCAAAAAACAACCACACCATTGAGGGTTAAATGCACTTGGTGACAGGCGCAGCTTGCCCCTGATGTAGTATATGGCCAAAAAATAAACAGACTATTGCTGGTTAAATGCACTTGGTGTGACAGCTTCACCCTGATGTAGGCTTTAGCGAAAAAACAACCACACCATTGAGGGTTAAATGCACTTGGTGACAGGCGCAGCTTGCCCCTGATGTAGTATATGGCCAAAAAATAAACAGACTATTGCTGGTTAAATGCACTTGGTGTGACAGCTTCACCCTGATGTAGGCTTTAGCCAAAAAACAACCACACCATTGAGGGTTAAATGAACTTGGTGACAGGCGCAGCTTGCCCCTGATGTAGTATATGGCCAAAAAATAAACAGACTATTGCTGGTTAAATGCACTTGGTGTGACAGCTTCACCCTGATGTAGGCTTTAGCCAAAAAACAACCACACCATTGAGGGTTAAATGCACTTGGTGACAGGCGCAGCTTGCCCCTGATGTAGTATATGGCCAAAAAATAAACAGACTATTGCTGGTTAAATGCACTTGGTGTGACAGCTTCACCCTGATGTAGGCTTTAGCCAAAAAACAACCACACCATTGAGAATTAAATGCACTTGGTGACAGGCGCAGCTTGCCCCTGATGTAGTATATGGCCAAAAAATAAACAGACTATTGCTGGTTAAATGCACTTGGTGTGACAGCTTCACCCTGATGTAGGCTTTAGCCAAAAAACAACCACACAATTGAGGGTTAAATGCACTTGGTGACAGGCGCAGCTTGCCCCTGATGTAGTATATGGCCAAAAAATAAACAGACTATTGCTGGTTAAAGGAACTTGGTGTGACAGCTTCACCCTGATGTAGGCTTTAGCCAAAAAACAACCACACCATTGAGGGTTAAATGCACTTGGTCGCAGCTTGTGCTGGCGCACCACAAGACACAAAATGGCCCCCGATCACCCCAGAAAAAAGTGACTGACAAACGGTCTGGGCAGCCTAAAAACAGTGAGCAATTGAGTATCAGCAGCTCAATGATGCACAGCTGCAGATCGATCAATAATCAAGTCCTTTGGAGGAGTTAATCTGCCTAATCTCGCCCTACTGTCGCAGCCGCAACCTCTCCCTACGCTAATCAGAGCAGAGTGACGGGCGGAGCTATGTGACTCCAGCTTAAATAGAGGCTGGGTCACATGGTGCTCTGGCCAATCACAGCCATGCCAATAGTAGGCATGGCTGTGATGGCCTCTTGGGGCAAGTAGTATGACGCTTGTTGATTGGCTGCTTTGCAGCCTTTCAAAAAGCGCCAAGAAAGCGTCACAAAAGCGCCAAGAAAGCGACGAACACCGAACCCGAACCCGGACTTTTACGAAAATGTCCGGGTTCGGGTCCGTGTCACGGACACCCCAAAATTCGGTACGAACCCGAACTATACAGTTCGAGTTCGCTCATCCCTACTGTTTAATGCTCGGGTTCTACCCAGGTGCTCGGTAGATGTGCTCAGCCCGAGCACACGAGCACTTTTGTGCTCGATCATCACTATTAACCACAGATAAGTCATCACAAAGACTGCCGTCAATTATCAGATTAAATTGTCCCCATTCTTCAACCTGTTTCCTAGTTATATTCTGTATGTCGCCCACATATACAATCTCCCCTGGATGGAGTACTAGTCTTATCGTGATGGCGTCCTCACGCACCTCTGATGCCATATATTTTTCAATGTTGATTCTAAGCTTTTTTTAAAACCAGTAATCCTGTCTGTCCTTTCCCACACAACTGGCACACCCCTGAAATACTCTGTACCAGCCCTGCACACGCATGTAGAACAGAAGGTGGGCCAGTCCTTGTGCAGTGTCCCAGGGGGTCAGTAGTGTATGCTGGGCTTTGTAGTGCAGATTGACTCACTAACCTGGGATCCACTGTCGTCTTCAATTTTGGTCAGATACTGGAACAGGCAGATGATTAAAAGTTCGTGACGCCAGTGTCAATTAAACGGTGACACGCCGTGTATGGTATGGTGGAAGAATGAAGCAAGCATAGGATAGCCAACAAAAACTGGAACTTTTACTGAATATCAGTCAGGATAATACATGGACACAGGTAGAGCACAGTTCCATGAAAGACGGTTGGTTTTCCATAAAGATACAGGTGGTTCTTGGGAATTACAGAATGGCCGGTCTTAGCAATGTATAATACAGAGTGTTGATTGCAGGAGATGCAGTACAGGCGGCTTGCACACTATTCCTGACTGGTCCTGACACATGTGACTTTCCTTCCAAGGTCTAATGCCCTTTATCTGGCGTACCCTTGAAGCTGTCCTTATCTAGTACCTCCTCTGTTATCTTGAGTACCTCTTGCTTTATCTGATCGGCCTCTGTGGTAATCTGTGTCTTGGGTGGTGACTTGCTTATGCTGCTTCAGCTAACCGGATGGTGACTCAGGAGGGGAACCTTTTCCTTGGATCTGGAACCCGGTTACAGGGCCTTTACTACCCTCTCCTAGTCGGCAGGCTTCAGGCCTGCTATGCTCTCACAGGCCCATAGCCTGGCTTTCACTCAGACACAGGATCATTTCTGACCTCTGCTCCCACTGTCTGACTCCTGCTATTACTTCCTGACTGGGCCTTATATAACCTAGGGTTCCCTAGCTCCCTCTAGTGACTCAGAGCTGGAATGACACCCTAGCCGGCCTGCATATGCACGTTTCACAGTAACAGGAAAATACATAGCATGACATTATAAGATGTTTTATACCAACCTCCCCATAAATACAGGGGGAACGACAGTACCCAAGTGACCCTTCTGTAGTGACGGGGTATTACTCTCCCATACACTACATACCCCGCTGCTTTAAGCTGAGTACGACCTCGTACTCCATCAGGGCCCGCCCAACTGGAATCCTGACCTGAAACAGAGAAAGACACATGCATGCATACATATATGTCAATTACACTCTTATCAGACCCAATTGGCAAAGGTGAAGTCTGGTGACAAGGGGCGTCGTTCTCTTCTTCTCAGGATAGTGAGTGGAACGGGGGCGCTGACCTGGCACAGCGAATGTTAAAAACCAGGATAGTCCATGACAATAAATTAGTCCATAATAAATTAACCTCTCAGAGGCTTGCACATAGGAAGTCCATCTCTGGGCACATAGGCGTGAATAAAAACAAACCGGTTACTTAAATACTGTCAGCAGCACATATATAAAATGACAATACAGGACTCTGACAATACCAGGGCCATGTTATCCTGGCAAGTCCTGCTCACCCTTTAAAATAGTGCTGACATAAAAATGTCTTTTCAACCTGAAATGGGGGTAAAAAGGGGTAAAATGGTGCAACACTTTAAGGCACAACTGGGATAATAGCAGCAGACCGGATGTCCCAAACATAACAAGGCAGCTGGAAGCAGTGGTACACAGTGGCGCATTATTCAACTAGGATGCCACCGGCCGTGTGTAACTGGCAGCGAGCTTGCCCAGCTCTGCCAACTGGAGGGACAAAACGGCCATTAAGGAGATGGACATGAGGGCAGGAGTACTCACAGACGAGTATCATGTTCTTCCTCGGATGACGAGTCAATGTAGGGAACCTGCAGCAATTCTTCTGGCAAGGCCGGCCACATTTGGAACCCGTCTCCCCTGACAATTTTTAGAGGGGGAGGCTTGTCTTTCACGGCCTCCATTTCGGCCTCCGTCCTCGGAAACGGAAACCACCGCACGCCTCCTGCGCAGCCGAGGTCCGCCACCCAATACACCCTCTTGCGTAGGGCCTCTAGTTCCGCTTTAGTGCAGGTGGTCGGAGCTACCGGAGGTTCAGGGGTTGTGGCCGCTGGGGTAACAATGGCAGCTGCTGCTTGGCGCCGGGCCTCAGCACCTTCCTCGGCTCGCCGGCAGCTGTCCTGCCGCTCCTTCTCTACCTCACGTCTCACCGCATCCGGAGGGGGATATCGCTCCTCCAGCCCCTGCAGCACGATGGGCTCCCAGAAAACGTCGGGACTGAGGTACGCCTGGCTATGTAGATGGGTGGTTCGGGCCTGTTCCACGTGCGCTCTCTCTGTCTCAACTGGTTCCGACCTCTCTTTCCCAGAGTCCCAGTTCTCAGCCGGCGCCTTCAGGCGAGTCACTGCGGTGGCGTAGGGGCCCCGTAGACTTTCGGCGGGGGTGTACTCTACGATCTCTCCCATAGTCAGATTATGGAGATGCTCCGGGAGGTAGTGCCGCTTTACCGATCGCCGGTTTACATAGAAGTCCCGGCCAGTCCCCAACTCCTGGATAAACCCGTAGCCTTTCTCTTTATCAAAGGACACCACGATCCCGCGGCGCCTTTCTAGCTGGGGCTTACCCGGAAAGGAGTCTCCTTGTATGGACTTAGCCATTTCTTCAAACCGCTTCTTCCGGCTGGTGTTCTTTTTCGCCACCGCGGCTCTCAACTCCTCCATAATAGCCGGCCATTCTGCGTGCCGGCGACGGATCGGTGGGGACTCAGGTCGGGCGATACTTAAGTCCATGGCCTGGGCCCAGGGGGTGGCCGTCCAGGCTAGAGGGTCCCACGGCCCCAACTCAGGAAAGTCCGGTGGAGTGGCGCCCCACTCGCACGTGGTCTCGACTTCTAGCTCTGCAGCACACGCCATCTCTCCTCTTCCTGGTTGCAGCGTCGACACTGACTCCTCCCACGCACTGGGCCAGTCTATCTCCATCTGAGCCCCGCCTCCCAGGCGTAACTCTTCAAAGCAATCAGCCATGTCGTCACTCCTCAAGATGGGTGGCGCTCCAGGGCAATCGTCTCCTCCTTCTTCTTGGAAGGTTTCGGCGCCAAATATTCGCGCCTCTGCACATCCTGATGGCGCAGTAAAAAGCCTCATGGCGTCGGCGGCCATTTTAAGTGTCCTGATGCCGCAATTCACTGACAGCAAGCAGGACGATGAAAAGTCCAATAAAACACAGTCCACAAATGCGATTTTCTCTCTGGGGGTAGCGCAACACAGTACAGCGTCTCTGATTCCTCCCAGGCACAATTTCAATCCACCGGCTTGGAAATAAAGGGTACAGTCCTCGCAATACGGTGGTGGAATAATTAAAGCACACAGTTCACACTTCTCTGCACTGTAGAAGTATGCGGATCCTGTTCGTGACGCCAAAAAGAGCGATGCAGTGTCCCAGGGGGTCAGTAGTGTATGCTGGGCTTTGTAGTGCAGATTGACTCACTAACCTGGGATCCATTGTCGTCTTCAATTTTGGTCAGATACTGGAACAGGCAGATGATTAAAAGTTCGTGACGCCAGTGTCAATTAAACGGTGACACGCCGTGTATGGTATGGTGGAAGAATGAAGCAAGCATAGGATAGCCAACAAAAACTGGAACTTTTACTGAATATCAGTCAGGATAATACATGGACACAGGTAGAGCATAGTTCCATGAAAGACGGTTGGTTTTCCATAAAGATACAGGTGGTTCTTGGGAATTACAGAATGGCCGGTCTTAGCAATGTATAATACAGAGTGTTGATTGCAGGAGATGCAGTACAGGCGGCTTGCACACTATTCCTGACTGGTCCTGACACATGTGACTTTCCTTCCAAGGTCTAATGCCCTTTCTCCGGCGTACCCTTGAAGCTGTCCTTATCTAGTACCTCCTCTGTTATCTTGAGTACCTCTTGCTTTATCTGATCGGCCTCTGTGGTAATCTGTGTCTTGGGTGGTGACTTGCTTATGCTGCTTCAGCTAACCGGATGGTGACTCAGGAGGGGAACCTTTTCCTTGGATCTGGAACCCGGTTACAGGGCCTTTACTACCCTCTCCTAGTCGGCAGGCTTCAGGCCTGCTATGCTCTCACAGGCCCATAGCCTGGCTTTCACTCAGACACAGGATCATTTCTGACCTCTGCTCCCACTGTCTGACTCCTGCTATTACTTCCTGACTGGGCCTTATATAACCTAGCTCCCTCTAGTGACTCAGAGCTGGAATGACACCCTAGCCGGCCTGCATATGCACGTTTCACAGTAACAGGAAAATACATAGCATGACATTATAAGATGTTTTATACCAACCTCCCCATAAATACAGGGGGAACGGCAGTACCCAAGTGACCCTTCTGTAGTGACGGGGTATTACTCTCCCGTACACTACACTTGAGCCTGTCGGTGTCTGACAAAGTGCATGGCAGCGCCGAAGTGTGGAACTGTAACTACGGTCAGGGACAATACATGTCCTTTACGGCCCACTGGGTGAATGTGGTTACTGCACAGCAACACCAGCAACTTGGCCAGGTAACGCCGCTTCCGCCTTCATGTTCTCGCGCTGTTGGTCCTGCGACAATGTCCGCCTCTGCCACCTCATCCTCCACTGTGTCCACAGCCTTCACTGCAGGGACAATTCACAGTGTCCCCCCAGAATACCATTTGTGCAAGGCACAGCGGTGTCACGCTGTTCTGCACCTCATTTGCTCCACAGACAGGATCTGTTTTTTGGGAGTTATTGTTCTGACTGATCAGAGAAAGGGAAAAATTATCGGTGACGTCAACACAAACTTACTGCTGACACCCTCTCTACTCTGTCGGGGGCTCTACTTGTATAAGCGTTTAATAGAACAGGTTGTGTATACATCTATGTGGAATCAGCTAATGAAGGTTTAAAAGGAGTGCTAACATTAACCTGTAAGGCTGAGATCATACTTAAGTTATTTGGTCAGTTTTGGCCTCATGACTGCCCAAATAAGTGAAGTGTGCAGTGATTCTAAGAGCGACGCCTGTCATCTGTGAACCAAGAGCAAGGCAGGTAGTTTGGGCTCCGCAATCAGAAAAGAACGCACACGCAGTGGTCAAGTTAATGAAAAATGCATTTACTACAGGTTAATAAAGGCAACTTAAAGGTGAAAGAACAGGGATAAGGACAAGCAAAATACACAGTATAGTATGGAAGTACTCCGGACATTATGGAGGGGTACACATGGCAATACTTGCATTGCCTGTGTTTAGGTTCTGGTCAGTGGTCAGTCAGTTTTCTGCCCAGTGATTAGAGGCTATTTTTAGACTGAGGTTTTGGAGAGGAATAATTTCCCTCTCTTCTGTGAGGATCACTGGGCAGAATTTTAATTCTGCCCGGTGATGTTCTTTATTGGTTATCTTGATGACCTATGATGTCGCAGGGATCAGTCAAAGTTTGCCTGAGCCATGGTGACAGTAAATCATTTATGGATTAGTGGGGATGGGGGCTATAAGTGTCCTGGATCCACGGGCTGTTTTGCCGGTTTGCCCGCACCTGCCTGGGGAGCCTGGACCAGTTTGTTCCTGGACACAGCCGTGGCCTTTTGATTGTGCCTTCTATGGAGTCCCTGCTTGAAGAGCTTACCAGCCATGCTATGGAACAAGATGCCCCGTCCTGGATTCGAGAGTGCCTTTGCCAGCTGAGCCCTCCGGTACCCTCCGCGGTGGAGCCATGTCCGGTGCCTGCTTTCCCCTCCTTGCTGTCTGCTGAAGATGTCCGCAAAGTGCCGGCTGCCGCGGGCCTGGAGGCTGACCTGTTGCAGAGTTTGGACGTGCCTGAGATAGGAACTGCCGTTGGATCTCGCGAGCGGAGCAGGTGGACCCAACGTCAGAAAAAAACATTTTCCCCGTCGCCCAGTACGCATGCGTGGTCCCGCACGCAAGTTGAGGAGCGTGGAGACATTGGCATTGCGAGGGGACGTCGCGGTTCGTCGGGACCAGGATGCCCAGCTCTTTCGTCTGTCAGGAGGCCCATTTCAAATCAGGAGCGGGTTTCTACCCCCCCCCCTGCAGACCCTTGCCTGCGGGTTGCAGGGTAGGGAAGGAAATGACGGAGGACACAGGGTGCAGGGAGCTGGGATGTCCAGTGGATCGCCTGCCGGAGCTACAGAGACAGCTGCTGCAGCACCTCAGCCTGGACCAAGTCCTCAATTGGGTGAGCGTACTGCTACACAGCTGGCCCCAGTCATTTTATCTTTGTCTCAGATTTTGTCTTCCTTGGGAGGGTTAATCGCTCATCCTTCACCCCTTCCTCCCCCTCAGCCTGCTGTTTCTGAGCCTATATTTTCTAATGTCACTTCTGCTTGGCTCGCAGCTGAGGGTGAGGGTGGGGGTGAAGCTGACAGTGTTTTGGAACCTTTTTCAGTTCCTCAATGTTTGCCGTTGTTAGACAAATCTAAAGGGGTTAATGAAAATTGTTTTAAAGAAATTTTACCATGTAATATTTCCCCTTTGGGTTTTCATTTGTTAGCAACGGCAAAATAAAATATTTGGAATGGTGAATATGTTGATGTTTTATCTCTGCTCCCTGCGTATAAGGAATTTGTCTCTAAAGTGGAACGCAGGGATGAGAGATCTGAGGAGGATATGCGCCGTCTTATTCCTTGCTCGTTTAATAATTGGTTACAGGATTCTTGTATTTTGGCGTGTATTCTTGGTGAAAAACATTCTGAGAAATGTTCAGGATTGTTTCAACATGTTGAAATTGTTTTGGAGGCTTACAAGAGTTTGGGCAGTTTTGGGTGGTTTCAATATGATGAGAATTTCCATCAGAAATTGGCGGTGTATCCTCATTTGTATTGGGGCACCAAGGATGTGGGCTTATGGCTCAATCTCTTGGTTCCCCAGAGACCACCAGTGATTAATCTGAAAGTATCTGTGCCAGGTAATGAAACAAGGCTTGTGCTTTGCTTACAATGAGTCGCAGTGCAAATGGCCTGCCAGTTGTAAATATAAGCATGAGTGTGCCTTTTGTGGCTCAAGTCACCCTATGTCCAGATGCTTTAAGAAGGCTAGTTTGCCATCGCAGCCGACGGCAAAGGATTTTCTTTCCAAAAGCATGGACGCCGGTAAAATAATTGAGAATGCTGCCTTGGTTCAGCAGGTTCCCAAATGGTCAAATAGCTGATTTATTGGTTGCAGGATTTTCTGAAGGTTTTGTTTTGCCTGCATTCTCTGGCCATGGTTGTCCAATGGTTAGGAATTTGCCTTCTGTTCAGCAGCTGCCTCAAGTGGTGGCGGCTAAGTTACAGAAGGAAGTTGAGTCGGGCAGAGTGCCACCTTTTGAGTATTTTCGTTTATCTCCTCTTGGGGTGGTGTCGAAGAAAGAGCCTAATCCTTTCAGGATAATTCATCATTTGTCTTATCTATTTGGTCAGTCATTGCATGATGAGATTGATAGTTCGTTGACTAAGGTTAGGTATGCTACTTTTGATTCTGTGGTTGCTGTGGTAAAGTCGTTTGGTAAGGGGGCTTTCATGGCCAAGGCTGATATTCAGTCTGCATTTCACCTCCTTCCCATCCATCCAGCAGCTTTTAATTCTTTGGGATTTAGTTTTCAAGTTTCGTTTTATTTTGACAAATGTCTGCCTATGGGTTGTTCTATCTCCTGTTTTTATTTTGAAGCGTTCTCTATCTTTCTTGATTAGGTAGTTTCAGTGCGTGCAATGAAGGGGGGTGTTGTTCATTATTTTTACGATTTTCTGTTTGTTTGTCCTGTTGATTCTCCGGTTTGTTCTGAGATGAGTGTTTTTATTCAGTTTGTGCAGATTTTGGTGTTCCACTTGCTTTTGCAAAAACAGTTTTACCTTCTAGTTGTCTTGAATTTTTAGGAATAGTTATTGACGCTGGTCTTGGCGAATGTAGATTACCTATGGAGAAGGTTTTGAAGGCAGCTTTAGGGATTAAAGATAGTGTCACTGTCAAAGAGGTGCAATCTTTGTTAGGTTTGTTAGCATTTTGTTGCAGAATAATGCCTATGGGGCGTATTTTCTGCAGGCAATTATCTTTGAGAGTTGCTGGAGTACGTAATCTTTGTTTGCATGTGTCCATAAATAAGGATATCAGTGGTGACTTGTTGTTTTGGTTGAGTTTTCTGCAGGAATTTAATGGTAGGTCTATGTTGCAAGAGGAATTTATGGATGCTGCTCAGTTAAATTTGCTCACGGATGCGGCAGGTAGTGTGGGTTTTGGTGCATACTTGGACGGGCATTGGTGTGCTGCTGCTTGGCATAAATCCTGAGTTGCGAATGCTGTATTGAAGAATCTGGTTTTGTTGGAGCTTTTGTTGGTAGCATTGGCTTTGTGGGGCAGTTTTTTTTCTGAATAGATGGATTTGTTTGCACACAGGTAATAAAGGGGTGTTATTTGCTGTAAACTGCTTTTCATCTAAAAGCCCATTGGTGGTGAAGCTCTTAAGACACCTAGTGTTACTTTGTTTAAAATTAAATATTTGGATTAAGGCAGTCCATATTCCTGGTTGTAACAATGACATTGCTGACGCCTTGTCACGTTTTCAGATGGATCGTTTTTGCGGTTTGGCTCCATCGGCAGATATTTGCAGGACTCCTTGTCCAGAGCACCTGTGGGGGTTGATTTGGCCTTAGCACTGAATTTTTTGAGCCGTTCAGTGGCAGCTTTAACGTTGAAAAGTTATGCCAGCCTGGTTACACTGGGATCGTTTTGCAACTGGCTTATTCTTATCGCATTTGCTTTTAGACAAGTCTATAGCCTTGTCATTTTGTTTGAAATTATTTGAAGAAAAGCAGGCACATAGCTCAGTGTCTAGGATTTTGGCTGGTGTTTACTTTTTCCTGAAATTATTTGGTTCTAGGTCCTTTTCAGATTTTATTAAACAGCTTCTGAAAGGTTACAAATCTATTGGATATCTGCCAGATGGTAGATGTCCTATCTAGCCAGCATTATTGATTCAATTGTGTAAGGTTATCAGCTCTGTTTTTCTAGCTTTGAAGCTTAGTTATTTTGCACAGCGTTTACTTTGGTGCCTTGAGGATTGGTGAATTATTGCCAAGCTCTCGTTTTGACCAGTCTAGTTTGAGTTTGAGTCATGTCTCCGTTAGAGGTTCTATATTGTCTATTTTTATTGAGAGGTCTAAAACTGATCAGGCGGGTAGGGGTTTTTATTTAAGAATCGGTTCAATTGTTGATAAAAGGATATGTCCTGTTAATGCAGTTTTGAAATATTTAGCTATCTGTCCCAAGGTTAGCAACACAAATTTTCTATTGCACCAAGATCTGTCTCCTCTGTCCCAATTTCAGTTTAGGGCAGTGCTAGCTAAATGTTTGGAGAAACTTGGTTTGGGTGCTCATTTCTTTTCTTCCCATTATTTTCGAATTGGAGCGGCAACTTCTGCTGCCCTTGCAGGGTTAAATGAGTCGGTCATTAGATGGATTGGGAGATGGTCGGCTAATAGATATCAACTGTATGTGAGACCACATTTGCTGATTGATTAACATGTTTTAGTTTTTACAGGTCGTACAGTATGGATTCTGGACCATTCTTATGTCCACTGGGTGAATAGGAGGGCCGCAGAGCGCTGCTACGGACTAAATTCATCATTACCTACAGATTCTGTCAAGATCTGCTGGGCTGGAGTTTGGGGTCTTCGGTGGTCAGGTTTGATCGATCTAATTTTACACCTGCATGATGTGTTTCCTAATCTGGACATTGTCATTATTCATCTAGGTGGTAATGATGTAGGTGGCGGAGACACCATGGAGTTGATTTTTCAAATGAAGAAAACGATGTCAGATCTGCGTTGCCTATTCCCTGACACGAGGCTCGTTTTCTCCGAAATCATCTCTATGTAATGTTGAAGGGTTTATCCTGCCTTAAGGTTTAAAGACAAGGTCCGGAAGCGGATTAACCGCGCAATGTCAAAGTTTGTGCCTTTTATTATGTTTTTTTTTTCTTCAGACATGTGGATTTAGAGAGTGGAGAGGCAGGCCTCTTTTTCAATGATTGTATACACTTGTCGGATATCGGTTATTATATTTTCAACCTCAACCTGCAGGCTATGATAAAAATAGCTGTGGGTGGGGTGGGTCCCTTGCTGCCTTCTTAACCACCTCCCGACCGCCTAACGCGCCGATGCGTCCGGGAGGTTGTTGATTTACTCCTCCTGGACGCATCGGCGCGTCATCTCGCGATACCCGAGATTTCCTGCGAACGCGCGCACGCAGGCGCGCGCGCTCACAGGAACAGAAGGTAAGCGAGTGGATCTCCAGCCTGCCAGCAGCGATCGCTCGCTGGCAGGCTGGAGATCTGATTTTTTTAACCCCTAACAGGTATATTAGACGCTGTTTTGATAACAGCGTCTAATATACCTGCTACCTGCTCCTCTGGTGGTCCCTTTTGTTAGGATCGACCACCAGAGGACACAGGTAGGTCAGTAAAGTCGCACCAAACACCACACTACACTACACGCCCCCGGTCACTTATTAACCCCTTATAAACCCCTGATCACCCATGATCACCCCATATACACTCCCTGATCACCCCCCCTGTCATTGATCACCCCCCTGCCATTGATCACCCCCCTGTCAGGCTCCGTTCAGACGTCCGTATGATTTTTACGGATCCACAGATACATGGATCGGATCTGCAAAACACATACGGACGTCTGAATGGAGCCTTACAGGGGGGTGATCAATGACAGGCGGGTGATCACCCATATAGATTCCCTGATCACCCCCCTGTCATTGATCACCCCCCTGTCATTGATCACCCCCCTGTAAGTCTCCATTCAGACGTCCGTATGATTTTTACGGATCCATGGATACATGGATCGGATCCGCAAAACACATGCGGACGTCTGAATGGAGCCTTACAGGGGGGTGATCAATGACAGGGGGGTGATCACCCATATACACTCCCTGATCACCCCCTGTCATTGATCACCCCCCTGTAAGGCTCCATTCAGACGTCCGCATGTGTTTTGCGGATCCGATCCATGTATCCATGTATCCGTAAAAATCATACGGACGTCTGAATGGAGCCTTACCAGGGGGGGTGATCAATGAGAGGGGGGTGATCACCCATATACACTCCCTGATCACCCCCTGTCATTGATCACCCCCCTGTAAGGCTCCATTCAGACGTCCGCATGTGTTTTGCGGATCCGATCCATGTATCCATGGATCCGTAAAAATCATACGGACGTCTGAATGGAGCCTTACAGGGGGGTGATCAATGACAGGAGGGTGATCACCCATATACACTCCCTGATCACCCCCTGTCATTGATCACCCCCCCTGTAAGGCTCCATTCAGACGTCCGCATGTGTTTTGCGGATCTGATCCATGTATCCATGGATCCGTAAAAATCATACGGACGTCTGAATGGAGCCTTACCAGGGGGGTGATCAATGACAGGGGGGTGATCAGGGAGTCTATATGGGTGATCACTCCCCTGTCATTGATCACCCCCCTGTCATTGATCAACCCCCCTGTAAGGCTCCATTCAGACATTTTTTTGGCCCAAGTTAGCGGAAATATATATATTTTTTTGTTTGTTTTTTCTTACAAAGTCTCATATTCCACTAACTTGTGTCAAAAAATAAAATCTCACATGAACTCACCATACCCCTCAGGGAATCCAAATGCGTAAACATTTTTAGACATTTATATTCCAGACTTCTTCTCACGCTTTAGGGCCCCTAAAAAGCCAGGGCAGTATAAATACCCCACATGTGACCCCATTTTGGAAAGAAGACACCCCAAGGTATTCCGTGAGGGGCATATTGAGTCCATGAAAGATTGAAATTTTTGTCCTAAGTTAGCGGAAAGTGAGACTTTGTGAGAAAAAAACAAAAAAAAATCAATTTCCGCTAACCTATGCAAAAAAAAAAAATTCTATGAACTCGCCAGGCCCCTCATTGAATACCTTGGGGTGTCTTCTTTCCAAAGTGGGGTCACATGTGGTGTATTTATGCTGCCCTGGCTTTTTAGGGGCCCGAAAGTGTGAGAAGAAGTCTGGGATCCAAATGTCTAAAAATGCCCTCCTAAAAGGAATTTGGGCACCTTTGCGCATCTAGGCTGCAAAAAAGTGTCACACAACTGGTATCGCCGTACTCAGGAGAAGTTGGGGAATGTGTTTTGGGGTGTCATTTTACATATACCCATGCTGGGTGAGTAAAAATATCTTGGTCAAATGCCAACTTTGTAAAAAAAATTTGGAAAAGTTGTCTTTTGCCAAGATATTTCTCTCACCCAGCATGGGTATATGTAAAATGACACCCCAAAACACATTCCCCAACTTCTCCTGAGTACAGCGATACCAGATGTGTGACACTTTTTTGCAGCCAAGGTGGGCAAAGGGGCACATATTCCAAAGTGCACCTTTCGGATTTCGCAGGCCATTTTTTACACATTTTGATTGCAAAGTACTTCTCACACATATGGGCCCCTAAATTGCCAGGGCAGTATAACTACGCCACAAGTGACCCCATTTTGGAAAGAAGACACCCCAAGGTATTCTGTGAGGGGCATGGCGAGTTCATAGAATTTTTTATTTTTTGTCGCAAGTTAGTGGAATATGAGACTTTGTAAGAAAAAATTATAAAAAATCATCATTTTCCGCTAACTTGTGACAAAAAATAAAAAGTTCTATGAACTCACTATGCCCATCAGCGAATACCTTACGGTGCCTACTTTCCGAAATGGGGTAATTTGTGGGGGTTTTCTACTGTTTGGGCATTGTAGAACCTCAGGAAACATGACAGGTGCTCAGAAAGTCAGAGCTGCTTTAAAAAGCGGAAATTCACATTTTTGTACCATAGTTTGTAAACGCTATAACTTTTACCCAAACCATTTTTTTTTATCAAAGACATGTAGAACTATAAATTTAGCGAAAAATGTATATATGGATGTCGTTTTTTTTGCTAAATTTTACAGCTGAACGTGAAAAATGTCATTTTTTTGCAAAAAAATCGTTACATTTTGATTAATAACAAAAAAGTAAAAATGTCAGCAGCAATGAAATACCACCAAATGAAAGCTCTATTAGTGAGAAGAAAAGGAGGTAAAATTCATTTGGGTGGTAAGTTGCATGACCGAGCGATAAACGGTGAAAGTAGTGTAGTGCAGAAGTGTAAAAAGTGGCCTGGTCATGAAGGGGGTTTTAGCTAGCGGGGCTGAAGTGGTTAAAGGCGCTGCGGGTCTGGTGGGTGATTGATATATTGATGGTTTAAACGAGTCTGAGTTTATGACTAGGCTCATGGTATTTATATGGTTAATATTTTAATTATATATTAAAGTTGGTTTGCGTTTGAATAAACAGGCCTTTTCTCCTCTCTCTAGTCTTGTGTTTTTATTTCATTAATGCTTTAGTTTGAAATGTATTATGTGTTTTGGTGAGCATGTGCTATGTATTGCCATGGAAGTACCCCGGATATTATGGAGGGGTACACATGGCATTACTTGCATTGCCTGTGTTTAGGTTCTGGTCACTGGTCAGTCAGTTTTCTGCCCAGTGATTAGAGGCTATTTTAAGACGGAGGTTTTGGAGGGAATAATTTCCCGCTCTTCTGTGAGGATCACTGGGCAGAATTTTAATTCTGCCCGGTGATGTTCTTTATTGGTCATTTTGATGACCTATGATGTCGCAGGGATGGGGCAAAGTTTGCCCGAGCCCTGGTGACAGTAAATCTTTGGTGGATTAGTGGTGGAGGAGACTATAAGTGCCTGGGTTCCACGGGCTGGTTTGCCTGTTTGCCGCACCTGCCCGGGGAGCCTGGATTCCCCTGCCCTTTATTTTGTAAATGTCGAGGTCTGTTCAGGGTGGTTGATATAGTCATCCCGGGATGGGATGGACTCTGATGTATTAGGCTCCATTCACATGTCCGCAACGTGTTTTGCGGATCCATGGATCCGCGGATCCGCACATTGCCGGCACTATAGAATATGCCTATTCTTGTCCGCAATTGCGGACAAGAATCGGATATGTTCTATTTTTTCGGGAACGGAATTGCGGACGCGGAAGTGCGGGTCCGCAATTCCGTGTCCCGCTGCCCCATAGGAATGAATGGGTCCACAATTCCGTTACGCAAAATGCGGAACGAAATTGTGGACGTGTGAATGGACCCTTAATAGTTGTTTATCACTAGGCTCATGGTATTTATATGGTTAATATTTTGATTACATATTAAAGTTGGTTTGAGTTTAAATAAACAGGCCTCGGCTTATCTCCATTCTCTAGTCTTGTGTTTTTATTTTATTAATGCTTTAGTTTGAAATGTATTATGTGTTTTGGTGAGCATGTGCTATGTATTGCCATGATCAATTCAAGGCAGGTTCTGCAATAGTTTCCACTTTTACTACGTCTGTTTCTGCAGTACGGCCACTGTATGAACAATATTTCCAGAACTATCCCTAACTGAACCTAATGTGGGAACCAGAGCTTTGAGACGTTCTCACAGCTCTGTTTCTCCACCCCTGTGATGATGTCTTTACTTTCGGTTTCCTTCCTCCCAGCTGTCCCTCCTGTGTTTGATTTTGCTGCCTTTAAATCACCCCTCCTCCTTTGTAGAGGTGCAGATTGTACTTTTCATTTGAGCTGTATCTCTCGCTTGAGTATCTTCACCTGTGTGTTATCGTTTCACTGGATCTGTCATCTGCTGAAGCAAGTACCTCGGATATTGTCTGCTGACTTTGGATCTGTTTTCACTGCAGCTGCCGCTCCTTCAGTTAAGTGTTCAGACATTGTGTGTTTCTGTTTATTTGCTGACTGGATCCGAGGCGACCCCGGTTCCGTCCATATACTGAGCAGGGCACCGGTGGCCGTGCCCCTTCCACTATTGTAGGGGTTTCAGTGGTCATCAGCCTAAGGTACGCGGGCATGTCTCGATCCACCATTCGGATCCGGACATGTGCTTAGCAGCTTAGGGAGAGCTTTTAGGGTCTGACAGGAGTCACCCTTTATCCTCCCTAGTTTGGGTCCGGTCAGTTGCTATTCACTGTGTAGGCTCTTGTTGCTCACTTACAGTCGTGACATTATAATCTGCCAAACCGTCCTTTTTTGACATGGATCCGCTTTCTGACCTGGTTGACCGCATGCAGGGTCTTTCTTTGGAGGTAGCGGATCTCCGTCAATCTATGACTCAGCTTCAAGCATTGGGCTTTGCTCCGGCCCATGGAGTCTGTTGCGAGCCAAAGGTCTCACTTCCGGAGACGTTCTCCGGGGGCAGTGAGAATTTTGTTCGTTTCAGAGAGGCATGCAAACTCCATTTTTGCTTGTGTCCCCATTCCTCTGGTAATGAGGAACAGAGGGTGAGGATTGTCATCTCCCTGCTCAGGGGTAATGCTCAGACTTGGGCTTTTTCGTTGCCATCGGGGGATCCCTCCCTTCGATCCGTGGAAAGATTTTTTGTGGCCCTGGGGCAGATATATGATGACCCGGATCGTGTTGCTCTGGCCGAATCTAACTTACGTTTTTTATGCCAGAACAAACTGTCTGCGGAGCTTTATTGTTCTGAATTTCGGAGATGGGCAGCTGATTCAGGTTGGAATGATGCTGCACTCCGGAGTCAGTTCTCTCATGGTCTCTCAAAGAGAGATTGAAAGATGCGTTTGCTTTCCATGAGAGACCAACGTCCTTAGAGTCTGCCATGTCATTGGCCATACGCCTTGACAGGCGTCTAAGAGAAAGAAACGAGACCTCTCGGTCCAGTCATTTTCACTCTAGGGGCAGTGGTGCGGACTCATTTAGTGTGCAGGGGCCTCATCCTCTCTCGGTTCCCTCTGTGGAGGAGCCCATGCAGCTAGGTCAACTTGCCCCTGATAAAAGAGGATTTAGTCCTCAGAGAATGGTGTGTTTTTGTTGTGGGGGCATAGGTCATTTGGCAAATGTTTGTCCGTCTAGGAAATTCTTGAACTGTACTAAGAGTTATAATAAGAGAAAAACCTCAAAAGGTAAATCATCAAACTCTGCTTCATCTGCTACCTTGGGCAAAGTTGATGTAGGAATTGATGCTTTTCCTCTGACCTGCAGTTCCCGTTTTCTCCTTTCTGCCAGGGTAGCGCTAGGGAGCAAAGTCATTTCTTGTGAAATTTTTGTCGATAGTGGAGCGGCCGTCAATCTTATTGATACTCAATTTGTAGCCATGCATGGTTTTCAGGTTTGCACATTAGAAAAGGATATACCTGTTTTTGCTATTGACTCTGCTCCACTCTCACAGAGATCCCTGAAGGGCATTGTTCACAATATCCGGTTAGCGGTAGGTGACAATCATGTGGAGGATATATCTTGTTTTGTCCTTAAAGGATTGCCTTCTCCTCTAGTTTTGGGGTTACCCTGGCTCACTAGACATAACCCCACTATTGATTGGCAAGCAAGGCAAATAAATGAGTGGAGTGAGTTTTGTAGAGAGAATTGTCTCACAGCGATTTTTGCAGAGGTGTCTACTAAAACGGTGCCATCATTTCTCTCTGATTTCTCGGACGTGTTTTCCGAGAGCGGTGTTCAGGAGCTACTTCCTCACCGGGAGTTTGACTGTCCCATTAACCTCATTCCCGGCGCCAAGTTGCCAAAAGCACGCCTCTACAATCTCTCACAACTGGAAAGAATCGCAATGCGAACTTATATCTCCGAGAGTCTCGATAAGGGGCATATTCGTTCCTCAAAATCACCTGTTGCCGCTGTTTTTTTTTTTGTTAAAAAGAAAGATGGCTCTCTGAGACCTTGCCTAGATTTAAGGCAGCTGAACCGTATCACGATTCGCGATCCCTATCCCCTTCCTCTGATCCCGGACCTCTTCAACCAAATTGTTGGGGCCAAGGTTTTTTCCAAATTGGATTTGAGGGGCGCGTACAACCTGGTCAGGGTCAGAGAGGGGGATGAATGGAAAACGGCCTTTAATACCCCTAACGGGCATTTTGAGAATCTCGTTATGCCTTTCGGCCTGATGAATGCTCCGGCCGTCTTTCAGCATTTTGTTAACAGTATTTTCTACCATTTGATGGGGAAATTTGTATTGGTGTATCTTAATGATATTTAGATTTTTTCCCCTGATGTTCAGATCCATCGGGATCATCTGTTTCAGGTTCTGCGGATTCTGCGGGAGAATAAATTGTACGCCAAGCTGGAGAAATGTGTTTTTATGGTATCGGAGATTCAATTTCTGTTTTTTTTCCTCTCTGCTTCTGGTTTTCGCATGGATCCGGAGAAGGTCCGTGCTGTGCTGGAGTGGGAGCCCCCTGAGAATCAGAAGGCATTGATGCGCTTTCTGGGTTTTGCGAACTATTACAGAAAGTTCATTTTGAATTATTCCTCTGTTGTCAAACCCCTCACTGACATGACAAAAAAGGGGGGGGTTCCTCTTGGTCGGAGGAGGCGCTTGCAGCTTTTTCTAAGATTAAAGAGAGTTTTGCGTCTGCTCCCATCTTGGTGCATCCCGATGTTTCCTTACCTTTTATTGTTGAGGTGGATGCTTCCGAGGTGGGTGTGGGTGCGGTTTTGTCCCAGGGCCCTTCTCCTGCCAAGTGGCGACCCTGTGCCTTTTTCTCTAAAAAACTCTCCCCGGCAGAGAGAAACTATGATGTGGGAGATAGGGAGTTTTCGGCCATCAAGTTGGCTTTCGAGGAATGGCGCCATTGGTTGGAGGGGGCCAGGCACCCTATCACTGTTTTTACCGACCATAAGAATCTGGCGTACTTGGAGTCGGCCAGGCGTATGAATCCGAGACAGGCCAGATGGTCTCTGTTCTTCTCCAGATTTAATTTTGTCGTTACATTCCGCCCTGGGATCAAAAATGTGAAGGCTGATGCTCTCTCTCGCTGTTTTCCCGGAGGAGGAAACTCTGAGGACCCGGGTCCCATTTTGGCGGAGGGGGTGGTTGTTTCTGCTCTGTATTCTGATTTGGAGGCCGAGGTCCAGGCTGCCCAGACTGAGGTACCTGCCCGTTGTCCTCCTGGGAAGTTGTTTGTGCCTCCTGAGTTACGTCACAAACTCTTCAAGGAGCATCATGATATGGTTCTTGCTGGTCACCCCGGAAGTAGAGCCACGGTAGATCTCATTGCTCGGAGATTTTGGTGGCCGGCTCTTCGTAAGTCGGTGGAGGGTTTTGTGGCTGCTTGTGAGACGTGCGCTCGCGCTAAGGTCCCTCGTTCGCGGCCTTCAGGTCCCCTTCTCCCGTTACCAATACCTTACCGTCCTTGGACACACCTCTCCATGGACTTTATCACAGATCTTCCTCGTTCCTCAGGGAAGTCGTGATCCTGGTGGTGGTGGACCGTTTTAGCAAGATGGCTCATTTTGTACCCTTCCCTGGTTTACCCAGTGCTAAAACGTTGGCGCAAGCGTTTGTCAACCATATTGTTAAATTGCATGGCATTCCCTCGGATATTGTTTCCGATAGAGGCACGCAGTTTGTGTCCAGATTCTGGAAGGCTTTCTGTTCTCGCCTGGGGGTTCGGCTGTCCTTTTCTGCTTTTCACCCGCAGTCGAATGGTCAGACTGAACGCGTCAACCAGAATCTGGAGACATATTTGCGCTGTTTTGTGGCAGAGAACCAGGAGGATTCTCTGATAAGTCACCATTCTTTGGTGCATATGGGTTCCATCCGCAGTTTGGGACATTCTCGGGAGGGGCTCCCTCTGGTTTGCCTGAGGAGGAGAGATTTTCCTCGTCTTTGTCTACCATTTGGCAAAAGATTCAGAGTAATCTTAGAAAGATGAGTGAGAGATATAAGCGTGTGGCTGATAGGAGACGTGTGCCTGGTCCGGACCTGAATGTGGGTGATCTGGTGTGGTTGTCTACAAGAAATATTAAACTGAAGGTTCCCTCCTGGAAATTGGGTCCCAAGTTTATTGGGCCTTATAAAATCTTGTCAGTCGTCAATCCGGTTGCCTTCCGTCTTGATCTTCCTCGGGTTTGGAAGATACATAATGTATTTCACAGGGCTCTTTTAAAACCATATGTCCAGCCCACGGTACCCTCCTCTTTGCCTCCTCCTCCGATTTTGGTTGATGGCAATCTGGAGTTTGAGATTTCCAGAATTGTGGACTCTCTGTCACGGCTGGAGGTGGGGGAAACCCCCAGCCGTGCGGAGCCAGGAGATGGTAGGGTTACCACTTGGCCAGGACCACAGAATTAGGGAGCAGGTCACCTCCTATTGCGTCCCTAACGCTGACCCTGTCTCCTGTCAGTATGAGCCGACCTTGATGGTAGGAGGGCTCATACGCTGGAACCTATAGTCCCTACAAGCCCTCAAGTCAGCCCTGAACTAGAGAACAGGGTAGACAGCCCGTTCCTCCTGGAGACGGAGAAACAGGAGTCTAATGTGGCCAAGCTACAAGGGGAAACAGAAACAGCTATGGCAGTGACAGGCAAAAGTAATCCACACAACACTCACCTGCCACAGACAACACAACCAGGAACCCATGTGCAGGTGCTGTTAGTTCAAGACACCAAGGAACACAGCACACACCAGACATCACACAGGAACCCTGGACCATAAGCTGCAATAACACAAAACCCCACACACACCTTCATAACACCGTGAAACATAGTTTTATGACCAGAAGGGAGGCCCCCACTGGTAGATGGTAACACACAGGAGGCTGCTCCAGCCATGCCTGGCTGAAAGCAACCTACTGAGCCAAGCCAGAGAACGAGGCTTTATAGGCCTAAGTGGCCACACCCACCGGTCAGAACACACCCAGTGACATCACACACACTGGGAAGAGAATTAACCCTTCCAGCACCACAGGAAAGGGAAAACACCAACTTAAAGGGGAAAGCACACAAACTCACTCACCCGTTACCGCTGGCAATGGCATGCGCGGCAACCGTGTCCTAAAGAACAGCCAACAGGCCGAGACACTTCCACTACATGCAAACAACACCAGACGTTGCTGCGGACAACCGCAGGTGAAGGGAGGAGACCAAGTGCATACTACACACCACCTCGTGCACAACAAACAGACAAGGAAGTGCACACAAACACACGTTGCCAAAGGCAACCGCTCGCATGTCTGTTGTCCGCGGCAACTGCACCTGAGGCAAACCACAAAGTGCCCCCAGCTGCGGTTGACACAACACTAAACCACGGGCAACTGCATGCAGCTCAAAGATGTCATGGTCTTACCTTCTTGCTGTTCTCCTTCGTTTGACATGTGCTGGCGGCCATCTTGGTTTCTGGGTTTCTTGTAGCCTCCCACCCTGCGGCTTCTCCTTCCCACTGGGAGGAGCTGGATGCCTAGCTCATATATATAGGAGGTCTGTGGCTTCAGTTCCTTGCTTGGTCCTCCTGTGTTCACATGCTTCTAAGACTGCTGCTGCTTCTGGTTCCTGATCCTGGCCTCGTCTGACTACCCTGCTGGTTCCTGATCCAGGCTTCGTCTGACTACCCTTCTGGTTCCTGATCCTGGCCTCGTCTGACTACCCTGCTGGTTCCTGATCCAGGCTTCGTCTGACTACCCTTCTGGTTCCTGACCTCTGGCTTCGCAAGACCCTGCTTCGGTTTTGCCATCCGTTTGGACTTTTGCCTTACAGCTTGATTTTCAATAAAGCCTTCTTATTTCCACTTACCTCTTGTTGTACGCCTGGTTCATGGTTCCTTGACAAAAGAGTCACGACCATGACCAAGGGTCGTGACACTCCCTCCCCTCAAAGCCCCCCCCAACCGAAAAGGAAAGCTGGTGGGACCAAACAACAGGGAGGGGGGAGGGGCAATGCCTGATAACCACCAGTGTCTCCCTCCAGAGCTGCCGCCAACAAACCTGGACCGTACACAACAGTCCCAGGTCACCAGCCAACAAAGCAGACTGGAAGAGAGAACAACTGGAGGCACTGCCAGGCAGATGCCCGTATCTCCCCGCAGAACTGCCGCCAACAGACCTGGACCGTACACAACAGTCCCAGGTCGCCAGCCAACAAAGCAGTCTGGAGGAGGAACACTGGACACCGCGTCCAACTCAGGAGGACGTTCCTACTCCAGGTTGCTGCCAGCAGACACTCCCCAACCAGCACACCTGCCGGAACACCAAAGGAATGCTGCCAGCAGACGACCAGAGATAGGAACCCTGAGAGGGACGAGGGGTCACCAACACGGACACGGTTAGCAAGGTGGCGGGGAAAAAAGCCACCAACCGCGCCGTTAACGGTGAACCCCATAACGCTCTCCCTCCGGAGAACGCGCATGCACCCCATCGGCCTATGGCGATGCATGCTTCACCCTCTTTCGAGGGACACCAGGTGATGAACCATTCTGGTCATACTGTCACGGCTGGAGGTGGGGGAAACCCCCAGCCGTGCGGAGCCAGGAGATGGGTTACCACTTGGCCAGGACCACAGAATTAGGGAGCAGGTCACCTCCTATTGCGTCCCTAACGCTGACCCTGTCTCCTGTCAGTATGAGCTGACCTTGATGGTAGGAGGGCTCATACGCTGGAACCTATAGTCCCTACAAGCCCTCAAGTCAGCCCTGAACTAGAGAACAGGGTAGACAGCCCGTTCCTCCTGGAGACGGAGAAACAGGAGTCTAATGTGGCCAAGCTACAAGGGGAAACAGAAACAGCTATGGCAGTGACAGGCAAAAGTAATCCACACAACACTCACCTGCCACAGACAACACAACCAGGAACCCATGTGCAGGTGCTGTTAGTTCAAGACACCAAGGAACACAGCACACACCAGACATCACACAGGAACCCTGGACCATAAGCTGCAATAACACAAAACCCCACACACACCTTCATAACACTGTGAAACATAGTTTTATGACCAGAAGGGAGGCCCCCACTGGTAGATGGTAACACACAGGAGGCTGCTCCAGCCATGCCTGGCTGAAAGCAACCTACTGAGCCAAGCCAGAGAACGAGGCTTTATAGGCCTAAGTGGCCACACCCACCGGTCAGAACACACCCAGTGACATCACACACACTGGGAAGAGAATTAACCCTTCCAGCACCACAGGAAAGGGAAGAGACCAAGTGCATACTACACACCACCTCGTGCACAACAAACAGACAAGGAAGTGCACACAAACACACGTTGCCAAAGGCAACCGCTCGCATGCCTGTTGTCCGCGGCAACCGCACCTGAGGCAAACCACAAAGTGCCCCCAGCTGCGGTTGACACAACACTAAACCACGGGCAACTGCATGCGGCTTAAAGAGTCACGACCATGACCAAGGGTCGTGACACTCTCGCATTGTCCGCGGTTCTCTTCAGTACCTCATTCATTGGAAGGGTTATGGTCCTGAGGAGAGGATGTGGGTTCCGGTGTCGGACATTAAAGCCACTCGCCTCATCAGGGCATTTCATAGGGCTCATCCTGAGAAGGTGGGTCCTGGGTGTCTGGAGTCCACCCGTAGACGGGGGGGTACTGTCACTACCTGAGCTTTGAGACGTTCTCACAGCTCTGTTTCTCCACCCCTGTGATGATGTCACTACTAAAGCTTGGAGGAGTTCCCTCTGCCCTGTTTCTCCGCCCCTGTGATGAGGTCTTTACTTTCGGTTTCCTTCCTCCCAGCTGTCCCTCCTGTGTTTGATTTCGCTGCCATTAAATCACCCCTCCTCCTTTGTAGAGGTGCGGATTATACTTTTCATTTGAGCTGTATCTCTCGCTTGAGTATCTTCACCTGTGTGTTATCGTTTCACTGGATCTGTCGTCTGCTGAAGCAAGTACCTCGGATATTGTCTGCTGACTTTGGATCTGTTTTCACTGCAGCTGCCGCTCCTTCAGTTAAGTGTTCAGACATTGTGTGTTTCTGCTTATTTACTGACTGGATCCGAGGCGACCCCGGTTCCGTCCATATACTGAGCAGGGCACCGGTGGCCGTGCCCCTTCCACTATTGTAGGGGTTTCAGTGGTCATCAGCCTCAGGTATGCGGGCATGTCTCGATCCACCATTTGGATCCGGACATGTGCTTAGCAGCTTAGGGAGAGCTTTTAGGGTCTGACAGGGGTCACCCTTTATCCTCCCTAGTTTGGGTCCGGTCAGTTGCTATTCACTGTGTAGGCTCTTGTTGCTCACTTACAGACGTGACACCTAACTTCACAGTTGGGTGCGGACCCCCCCTTCTCCCGTGGTCCAGGTGGACCGCTTACAGTCCGTAGAAGCGCGTGCGGTGGGGCCTAATGTCATTCCTTTCTTTAATGGCAAAACGTCCTCTCCTCACGGTTATCACAATATCTGAAGCACTGAAATCTTCCTCAGCAGGCAGGGAAACAAATGGAGTCCAACAGCAAGTATCACTCAGACACTAACAGGCCTGCAGAATCCATACACTGGGGTTTTGCAGTTACTGTCCGGTACTTCAACAGCACTGCGAGTCTCTAACTTTGGTGACAATATACACAGCCACAATGTCAGTTTCACTGATTAGCCACTGAGCAGTCTTTTAAGTGTGACTCCACTAAATACACTGTCTCTTTACACTCCGTCCGCCTCTGGACTGAAATACATACAGCTTGGCTGCACAGGAAAGTTCTCTACTATCTCCACACACTCTCAATACAGCACAGACGCCTGTCTTTTCTCTTGCCAAGATGGCTGCTGTTCTCTGTCTTTTCACAGCCTGCTTCTCTTCTCACACACTGCAAAGGACCAGAAGCCCAAAACTTTACCACAGTTTACAGACTAATGAAACTTACATAATTGGGCTGTTTCTTACATATCTCCCCCCCCCCCACACTTTAAGATTGGCAGTCCCTGCCAATGACTGAATATTCAGAGGGTTGTACTTTTTTTGCACAGAGTGATAGTGGACCGTTGTATTGCAGGCCAAACAAGCTCATCCTGAACATACCGAATAGGTGGAGTGCCAGCATTTGGCCTAGTGGTACGTCTGAGGACCATTGGTATACTCTGGGGTGCTGCAGCCATGGGCTGAGAAGGACCAGCGGACTTCGCACCAGAGGGGGCACAGGCTGGAGGCACAGTAGTCACAGCTGGAACATCCTCAGGAGCAGGGATTGGCCAACAATCATCCTCATCGTCATAGGTCTATTTCACACCACCAGTCTCTGACCGTGAGAACTTGTTGACATTGGCAGTTCCGTCACAATTTGTCTCTTCAGAATGACACAGGCACAACATATTTTGGTGAAGTACTCGAACACAATCAGCTCCTTCCTTCTGGACTTCGTACACTGGTCCATTTGCATACTTGTGGCCAACAACACGATACGGCAGAGCCTCCCATCTGCTTTCCAATTTCCCTTGGGGCTTCTTGACACAAACCAGCACCAGGTCACCTTGCTGCAATGGTGCTTCTTGCACTGGTCTCTTATCAGGATGAAAATTTTCTTGCAGACGCTGCCGCACCAATCGATGGACTGTTTCAAGTCTCTGCCGTGTGCGCCCGCACCCAGGAGTTTGGATCCTTCAGAGGGAACCCATTCACATCATTCAACTGTAATTCTCCTATACTTTGCCCAGACCATCCAAAGAGGAGAGTATGGGGGAATACCCCATTGTAGAATGGACCTGATTGTTATAGGCCCACACCATCTCAGACAAGAACTGAGGCCACTGTAATTTCTTGTCTTCCTCCAGAGTACGCAACATCTGTAGCAGAGTTTGGTTGAATCTTTCACAGGCCCTGTTTCCTTGGGGATGGTATGGAGTTGTATGTGACTTCTTTATCCCATAGAAATGTTTAACTTCTTTCATTACCCGTCCCTCATAGCAGGAGCCCTGGTTGGAGTGGATGCATTGGGGACACCCATACAATCGAGTTAAATCTTGGCACAGAGCCTGAGCCGCTGACTAAGCTGTCTGGTCCTTGCTGGCGGTCACCACCGCAAATTTGGTGAAATGGTCCACCATTACGAGGCAATACTGGTGTCCGCTGTTGGATGGGCCCACCATTATATAGTCTACCATGACGATTTCCAAAGGTTCCTGGATCACTATGGTTTGCAGGGGAGCTCTCTGTTCTATTGTCTTATGAATCTCACAAGTTTGACAGCTGTGGCATACTTCTTCGACCATTTGACGGAGACCAGGGCAGTAAATCAGTCGCGGTAACCAACGAAAGGTCTTCTCATTACCAAAATGTGAGCCTCAACTGCCAGAGAGCGAGCCAATTCACTAGGCACCACAATTTGGTATCGAATGTCAATTTCAGAAGGTAGATAAACCTTTCGGCATAGAACTCCATTTTTAATTTCCAACTTCTCCCACTGACTCAGGACTGATAATATCTCACGTGTCAGTCATTCTTTTTCCACAGGGCTTCTTGCCTTCCTCAACACACTTGATCATTTGTGCCAGCCCTTCATGGGCCCGCTGTATCTGTGCCCATTCTTGTCATGAGGGGCCAAAGAAAGCAGCCATTTCAATCCCTTCCATCTCACACTGAATAGCGGCGACCAAGGCCTGTGAAAATCTGCTGAAGTCAGGCACCTCCACATGCTCTAACTCATGATCCATGTCTCCGGCGGGGGTCTGGGCAGTTACCCTAGAAAGTCCATTGGGATTCTGGTTCTCCATCTTGGACTGATACTTAATGCGATAATTGAACTTAGACATTCTGGCTATCCACCTCTGCTCTAAAGTCCCGAGCTTGGCATTTTCCAGATGAGCTAGTGGGTTGTTGTCAGTTAGTACTAAAACTTCAGCCCTGGTTAAATACTCAGAGTTTCTCGGTCATGGTCCATACCAGTGCCAACAGCTCCAACTTAAATGAACTATAATTCTTGGGATATCTTTCAGAATCCCGCAAAGACCGGCTGGCATACGCTATGACACGCTCCTGGCCATTCTGAAACTGTGGAAGCACTGCTCTGAGACCAGTGCATCTGTATATAGCTGGAATGGCAAGTGATAATCAGCATACGTCAAGTTTGGGGACGTTGTCAGAGCATCCTTCAAGGCCCGGGAGGCTTGTTCCTGTTCAGGTCCCCATTTCATGGACCAGTTTTTCGGACCACTGGATGTGCCTCGTAGGAGAGCATTAAGTGGTGCTGCTACCCTAGGGAAATCCTTAATGAACCGTCGATAGTAACCGGCTACTCAATGAAAAGGCCTCACTTCTCGCAGGGTTGTCAGTGTCGGCCAGTCTTGAACAGCCGCTATTTTGTCCCTTGACGGTCTCACCCAAGTAATCAATTTCAGATTGGAACAACCGACATTTACTGGGTTTCAATTTGTGCCCATGTTCTCGCAATCGTTGCAATACTTGCCCCAACTGGTGGAGATGGTCTTCAAAGGTCACAGAATACACTATAATGTAGTCCAAGTAGATGAGGGTGAACTCAAAGTTGAAGTCACCAAGACATTTCTCCATCAATCGTTGAAACGTTCGGGGGCATTAGTAAATTTGTATAGCCCCATAGGCAAGACGAATGCCGTCTTCTCCTTGTCTTTCTTGGCCATCGGCACCTGCCAATACCCACTAGCCAGATCTAGCGAGGATACGTACCGGGCTCTACCTAGCACCGAGAGGGACTCCTCAATCCGTGGTAAGGGGTAGGAATCTCGTATGGGGCAGGCATTCAATTTCCGATAGTCTACTCAAAACCGGATGAACCCATCTTTTTTTCTTTCTAACACCACTGGAGCTACCCAAGGACTTTGGCTTTCTCGGATGATCCCACCCTGCAGCATCTTAGTCAACAGTTCTTTCACTTCCTGATACAACTTTGGAGGAATTTGTCCGTAACACTCTCTAATTGGATGGGTTTCTCCTGTGGGAATCTCATGGTAGATCCCTGTCATACATCCAAAATTTGTGAATTTCTGCCAAGGAACGGGCTACTAGTGGATCAACACCCCCTTCAGCTGTCTGCAGTGGTTCTACCAACACAGCTATGCCTTCTAGTTTCCGACAGGTGCCTACAGGCATAGACACTATCATCTCCCAACTGGATGGCAATATAACTTTTGTATGCAAAGGGACTGAAATTCGAGCCAGAGGACGCTGTGCATGTGAACTTTTCTGTCAGCCACATCCTGATCAGCTGCTGGAACGCTGTTTGAGTAGGCCGATGGGTGGTGGTTTCTATCCAATAACCGTGACCTTTCTTTTCAAAGAGAATCTGATACAATTCTTTTAACACATTCATCCCTAAAATGATGATAAGACGCACCTAGAAATTTGAGGAGGAAAATAAGAAAAATATATTTTGAACCAAAAGATGTGCTTCTGAACTAATGGTGGTCTGTGGATGACAAACTGTTATGGGGGGATCTGTGGATGACACACTGTTATGGGGGGATCTATGGATGATGCACAGAAAATGCAAAGCAGCAGTCAGGCCGGCAGCGTAACCTCACTCATTAATGAAGTCGGAGGAGCATGACCGAGTGAATGACTTCACGAGCCAGCTAAGTACATTACAGGGGGTGCAGTGACATGTGTGTACATTACAGGGGGTTCAGTGACATATGTGTGTACCTTACAGGGGGTGCAGTGACATGTGTATATTACAGGGGGGGTGCAGTGTGTTGATACATATGACACTGCACATATTGTACGTACACAGTTGTACACATGGCTATGTACATAATGTGTATACATGGGGACAGTCTGCTGCTGCTGGTAGTTCCTGTTATACTGCACCGGAGGGCAGAGCTCAACCCCCGTACAAGCTTTGAACTTTCCAGTCACCATCCCCCAACCTGATAACCCTCCTGCTGGAACAGGGCAGGGATCGGGCCTCAGGCCACACACCCATCACATGGGAGAAGCCCTGAGGAAGCGTACTCAAGCAGCCGCCGCCGCTTCCTCAGCTCCTTTATCCCCGCACAGAACACTCTGCCATTTTCTAACACTACAACAGCGACTTTTGCGAACTGTAGTTCACCGAGCTACAGAGCCGGAGCTTTCTGCCAGGTGCATGGACTACATCCCTCGGCATGCCATGCTGCGCCGCCTGCAATACCGGGGGACAATGAAGCTATAGAAGGTAGCTGGATAAATGGGGAGGAGGATGGGGCACTGTGGGGGTGGCTCCCCTCAGATGAACTCCGGGCTCTGTGGTACAGGCTGCTGGCTGGACATGGAGGAGCAGACGCCGAATGCCACCATTTGCTTTATAAGAAGCTCTACAATTTCCCCCAGACTTTTGGGGGGGAAAAAGTGGGTCTTATAAAGCGAAAAAATACAGTACTTCATGTGACTCCCGTACCACCACAATGCCTTTCTTCCCCAAATCTTGACCACATAACCTGATATTCATCCAGGCCACTCTCACCACCAGGACTTGTAGCTGGTTAGCTGTGATCACTCGTACGAATGTATGGGGATCACATTCCACATGTTGCAATAAGTACCGTTCATAACAGTCTCTACTCAGGGTCGTTACTTGGGAATCCGCGTCAATCATCCCGGTAACCGGAATACCTTCCAATTCCATCTGTATGATGGGACTTGCAGCGATTAGGTTCTCATCAGGGAATTCTCCCCACATAGTCTCCTTCTCAGGCTCCCCTACTGCACGCCCTACAGCCGGAGGGGACTTCAGTTTTAACGGCAGTCTCTCATAAGCTTGTTGCAGCTCTGGACATCTAGCAGCAATGTGGCCCATCTGTCCACAGTCCCAGCAACATATCTCCTGTCGCTCTGGCCATCGGTTCGGGCCCCTTCGGTAAGCCCTTTCGGTTTCTCCTGAGCGCTGTACTAAATTATTTGGACCCCTTCAGTAGGTCCTGTCCTCATGCCTCCAGGGGGGTTGTGGGTGATTCTGACCTTGGTGTGGATGGCCAGCCCCTTCATCTCTCATTTTCTAGAAGTCTGCTATTCTCATAGAATTTTCAGCACAGCTGGTTTGCAGGCGTTCCATTTGCTCTTGCAATTTCTGCATTACTTTGAGTATTTCTTTAATTGTCCCTTTTTCCACCGTTTCTGGACCAGAGCTAGCCCCCTGCGACTAAATGACTCCAACTGCGGTCTGAGGCTTCAGGACCATACTATTGGCACGTGAGATGGGCTCTACCTGTACGTCATTAAATTTAGCATCAGTCTCTCGTCCTATAAAGTCCTGCATGGTAACAGTCGAACTGCCGTCCCGGATCCCCAGGACAAACTGGTAACGGAGAGTCCGATCAGGGTTACAGAAGGCTGGCAAGCCCCCTCTGTACTTCCCTTGAATATCTCGGGGCAGTTCTTGTATATCATTCACATATTGGGGAAGACTTTCATTCTCCTGTTGTCAGTGGCGTAGCGTGGGTTGCCAGCACCCGGGGCAAGCCAAGTATTGCGCCCCCCCCCACAACCTGTGACCACGCCCCTTTTTACAAATAATGCAGTAGATGTTCCCTGCAGTCCTACGTAACACCACAGATAACACAGTGATAACTCTCTGAGTACAGATAATGTAGTAGATGGGTGTGAGGCCCCATAATTAAGAACATACACAGTGTGACCTGAAGTCTGGGGCGAGGCTTCGGTAGTGTGGACCAAATTCTATATCCAGCCCCCCCAAAAAGATATTTGGATGGGCATTACATACATTGCTATGAAATATACAGGAGAATACAGCACCATACCTGTTACATCCAGTGACATCTACTGTGATGTAGACATTCCTCAGCGTCTTCATTCGGAGATAGGACCGTCATGATAACTGCTTTCAGCCGCGTCTCGTCTCTGTAGAGTTTCACAGAAAATTTTGGGGATTTCTCACTTTACTATCATCCTCAGATAACAGACCTCCCCTCCCCCGTAGTGCCCATAAATATAATGCTCTCTGTATAATTATAATATACACTCACCTAAAGAATTAATAGGAACACCTGTTCTATTTCTCATTAATGCAATTATCTAGTCAACCAATCACATGGCTGTGGTTGTAGGGTTGTGGTCCTGGTCAAGACAATCTCCTGAACTCAAAACTGAATGTCAGAATGGGAAAGAAAGGTGATTTAAGCAATTTTGAGCGTGGCATGGTTGTTGGTGCCAGACAGGCTGTTCTGAGTATTTCACAATCTGCTCAGTTACTGGGATTTTCACGCACAACCATTTCTAGGGTTTACAAAGAATAGTGTGAAAATGGAAAAACATCCAGTATGAGGCAGTCCTGTGGGCGAAAATGCCTTGTTGATGCTAGAGGTCAGAGGAGAATGGGCCGACTGATTCAAGCTGATAGAAGAGCAACGTTGACTGAAATAACCACTCGTTGCAACCGAGGTATGCAGCAAAGCATTTGTGAAGCCACAACACGCACAACCTTGAGACGGATGGGCTACAACAGCAGAAGACCCCACCGGGTACCACTCATCTCCACTACAAATAGGAAAAAGAGGCTACAATTTGCACGACCTCCCCAAAATTGGACTGTTGAAGACAAAAAAAATTTTTTGCCTGGTCTGATGAGTCGCGATTTCTGTTGAGACATTCAAATGGTAGAGTCCGAATTTGGCGTAAACAGAATGAGAACATGTATCCATCATGCCTTGTTACCACTGTGCAGGCTGGTGGTGGTGGTGTAATGGTGCAGGGCATGTTTTCTGGGCACACTTTAGGCCCCTTAGTGCCAATTTGCCATTGTTTAAATGCCACGGGCGACCTGAGCATTGTTTCTGACCATGTCCATCCCTTCATGACCACCATGTACCCATCCTCTGATGGCTAATTCCAGCAGGATAATGCACCATGTCACAAAGCTCGAATCATTTCAAATTGGTTTCTTGAACATGACAATGAGTTCACTGTACTAAAATGGCCCCCACAGTCACCCGATCTCAACCCAATAGAGCATCTTTGGGATGTGGTGGAACAGGAGCTTCGTGCCCTGGATGTGCATCTCTCAAATCTCCATCAACTGCAAGATGCTATCCTATCAATATGGGCCAACATTTCTAAAGAATGCTATCAGCACCTTGTTGAATCAATGCCACGTAGAATTAAGACAGTTCTTAAGGCAAAAGGGGGTCCAACACCGTATTAGTATGGTGTTCTTAATAATTCTTTAGGTGAGTGTATACTGGCCCTCTGTATTATTATTATTATTTCCTCCTCTGTATTATTATTATTAATATTATAATGGCCCCCTCTGTAGTATTATAGTAATAATTATGCCCCCCTTCAGCCCCTCCAGCATACAGTCCCATGTAAGATACAACCTTCCTCCTGCCTTCAGCCCCTTCAGCATACAGTCCCATGTAAGATACAACCTTCCCCCTTCCTTCAGCCCCTCCAGCATACAGTTCCATGTAAGACACATCACTTCCCTGTCTTCAGCCCCTTCAGCATACAGTCTCATGTAAAATACATCACTCCCCGCCTTCAGCCCCTCCAACATACAGTCCTATGTAAATAATATCACACCCCCTCTATTTGCTGTTTGCCTTCAGCCCCTCCAGCATACAGTCCCATGTAAGATACATCACACCCCTGCCTTCCAGCCCTTCTTGCAAACAGTCCCATGTAAAATGCATCACTCGTCCTGCCTTCTGCCCCTCCAGCATACAGTCCCATGTAAAATACATCACTCCACCTACCTTCGGGTTCCATGTAAAATGCAGCCCTCTCTTCCCTTGAGTCCCTCCAGCATATAGTCCCGTGGCCCTCATTAAAGTGTTTGCTGCCTGGCGCCCCCTGCAATTTTGCGCCCCCCCTTCCCCCGGTACGCTACTGCCTGTTGTACCTTCTGTAAGACCCGAACCTGCAGGGCCCCCAGCAATGCTATTTCTACATATATGGTTTCTAGAATCTGGACCACTTGCTCAAATGTCTGTCTTTGTTCAAATAGCCGCAATATCACTGTGGTCTTAGCATCACCTTGTAACATCAATATGGCTAGCTCTAGTAGTACTTCTGGTGTGGTCTGGTACATTCGCTATACCATTCGTATCTGTTCCACCCACACACTCACAGACATATTATTGCCATCAAATTTAGTTAACTGACTCATTATAGCCCCTGCTGGCATTCTACCTCCAGCACCATTCCCCCTAACGGGTGCGTCGCCGTCCATTCTGGTAAGTGGATTCTGCCGACTATGACAATTTGTGAACCAAGAGCAAGGCAGGTAGCTTGGGCTCCACAACCAGAAAAGAATAGGGTTGAGAGAACTCGAACTGTAAAGTTCGGGGGTAGTACCGAACTTTAGGATTTTGGGACCCCGGACCCGAACATTTCCGTAAACATTCGGGGTCGGTGTTCGCCACTTTCTTGGCGCTTTTTGAAAGGCTGCACAGCAGCCAATCAACAAGTGTCATACTACTTGCCCCAAGAGGCCATCACAGCCATGCCTACTAATAGCATGGCTGTGATTGGCCAGAGCAGCATGTGACCCAGGCTCTATATAAGCTGGAGTCACGTAGCGCTGCACGTCACTCTGCTGTTACAAGTGTAGAAAGAGGATGCTGCTGGACTTGTGAATTCAGGGAGAGCATAGGAGAGAATCTAACTCAGCGATCTACAGACAAATAGTTGTGTGGGTGCAGGGCACTATTGTTTTGCCCTGCCCTGAGCTCATTGACCAAAAAAACCTAACTTTTACAATTCTGTTAGGTGGGTGGCGGCCGCGGCCATTTTATGCATGCTCAGTGCACCTGCACTGCATCTGAGCTTTTGGAACATTGCAAATCACCATTTTTGGGGGGCAAACTACATCTGTATTAGTCAGTGTTTAATTTAAGGTAGAAATACACCCATCATTTTCTGGGGTTTGAAAAACACACTTTTTTTTTCTTCAAAAAACTGTATTTTCCAGATCTGCAAGTGTTAAATTCAAGTTTAATATATATAGCTTTCATATTCTGTTAGCAAAAAAGGACTTTTTGGCAATCTACAACATCTGTATTAGTCAGTGTGCAATTTAACCACCTCAGCTCCCCTAGCTTAAACACCCTTAATGACCAGACCACTTTTTACAATTCGGCACTACACTACTTTCACCTTTTATTGCTCGGTCATGCAACTTACCACCCAAATGAATTTTACCTCCTTTTCTTCTCACCAATAGAGCTTTCATTTGGTGGTATTTCATTGCTGCTGACATTTTTACTTTTTTGTTATTAATCGAAATTTACCGAAATTTTTGCAAAAAAAATGAAATTTTTCACTTTCAGTTGTAAATATTTTTTAAAAAAAACTAAATTTCTATATACATTTTTCTCTAAATTGTTCTACATGTCTTTGATAAAAAAAAAATATGTTTGGGTAAAAAAAAATGGTTTGGGTAAAAGTTATACAAACTATGGTACAAAAATGTGAATTTCCGCTTTTTGAAACAGCTCTGACTTTCTGAGCACCTGTCATGTTTCCTGAGGTTCTACAATGCCCAGACAGTAGAAAAACCTCAGAAATAACCCCATTTCGGAAAGTAGACACCCTAAGGTATTCGCTGATGGGCATAGTGAGTTCATAGAACTTTTTATTTTTTGTCACAAGTTAGCGGAAAATGATGATTTTTTTTTCCTTGCAAAGTCTCATATTCCACTAACTTGTGACAAAAAAATAAAAACTTCCATGAACTCACTATGCCCATCACGAAATACCTTGGGGTGTCTTCTTTCCAAAATGGGGTCACTTGTGGGGTAGTTATACTGCCCTGGCATTTTAGGGGCCCTAATGTGTGAGAAGTAGTTTGAAATTAAAATGTGTAAAAAATTCCCTGTGAAATCCTAAAGGTGCTCTTTGGAATGTGGGCCCCTTTGCCCACCTAGGTTGCAAAAAAGTGTCACACATGTGGTATCGCCGTACTCAGGAGAAGTTGGGCAATGTGTTTTGGGGTGTCATATTACATATACCCATGCTGGGCGAGAGAAATATCTCGGCACAAGACAACTTTGTATAGAAAAATGTGAAAAGTTGTCTTGTGCCGAGATATTTCTCTCGCCCAGCATGGGTATATGTAAAATGACACCCCAAAACACATTGCCCAACTTCTCCTGAGTACGGCGATACCACATGTGTGACACTTTTTTGCAGCCTAGGTGGGCAAAGGGGTCCACATTCCAAAGAGCACCTTTAGGATTTCACAGGGAATTTTTTACCCATTAGGTCCCCTAAAATGCCAGGGCAGTATAACTACCCCACAAGTGAACCCATTTTGGAAAGAAGACACCCCAAGGTATTTCGTGATGGGCATAGTGAGTTCATGAAAGTTTTTATTTTTTGTCACAAGTTAGTGGAATATGAGACTTTGTAAGAAAAAAAAAAAAGAAATATAAAAAAATAAAAAATTCTAGGAACTCGCCATGCCCCTCACGGAATACCTTGGGGTGTCTTCTTTCCAAAATTTCCAAGATTTTTTTTTTCGTTCAGTCTCTGGGCTGAAAGAAAAAATGAACGGCACAGATTTCTTCATTCGCATCGATCAATGTGGATGAAAAAAATCTCTGCCCAAAAAAAAAAAAGGAGGGGAAAGGCATCTGCCAGGACATAGGAGCTCCGCCCAACATCCATACTTACTTAGCTCGTATGCCCTGGCAAACCCGATTTCTCCATTCACATCAATCGATGTGGATGAATAAATCATTGCCGGGATTTTTTATTTATTTTTTATATACAAAGTGTTTGCCAAAGCATATGAACACCGCCGCCCCCTCAGCTCATATGCCTCGGCAAACGTATATCTTTTACTGCAGAGGAGAAATCTCGTCTTGCAGCGTCGCATACAACGACTTTTGGGTAATGCTTCTGTCAGAATGCACAATGCTTCTATCAGAATGCACATCAGTGCTGCAGCTAGTCGATCGGTTGGTCCACCTAAAAAAAAAAAGAAAAAACCAGGCCGCAACGCAATTAATTTATTAACTTTATAATAACATTTGAACGGAACATTTAAACTTTATTTAACTTTGTGAACAGAACGTTAACGTTTTTGCTTACCAGTGATTTATTTTATTTTTTTTTTACCTTTATAGGACAAACCTCTCCTTCCCCATGGGACAATGTGCAAATCGCAAATCGCCCTGAGATATGGCAAAGTACATTATGCACTTTGTCCCAGGTGAAAAGAGAGGTTTGCAGCAGCTCTGTGTGAATGGGCTCTAATAGCCCTGTGTGCCTGTCCTGTGAGATGCAATCCCTATGCTAAGTGTACCTGTGTTTGGTACTTCCAGAAACACTCACCAAAGCATAGGGCAGGGTGGTCAGGGCAGTCAGGACAGAAATAGCGGGTGTCACGCTTTATTCCACTCCTGCTACAGACACGACATCTTTTTCGGGGTGACGGTTGTGTTGAGGTACCAGCAACGACATTGGGGAAATGACGCTCGTGTAAGGAGCCAACATCTGGTCATTGAAGTCCACCCCTCCCATGAGTGAATTATAGTCGTGGACACAGAGTGGCTTTTCAATGACACTGGTTGCTCGTTCAATTTGTATTGTCGTGTCTGCGTGAATGGAGGAGAGCATGTAAGTCTCACGCTTGTCTCTCCATTTCACCGCAAGCAGTTCTTCGTTACAAAGGCAGCCCTCTCCCCCCTTGCAAGACGGGTGGTAACGAGCTGTTGGGGGAAGAACAGCAGCCAATCTGTTCTAGGAACAAATGCCTGAAGAGGGGAACACTTCTGTAGAAATTGTCCACATAAAGATGGTACCCCTTGCCAAATAAGGGTGACACCAAGTCCCAGACTGTCTTCCCACTGCTCCCCAGATAGTCAGGGCAACCGACCGGCTCTAGGCTCTGATCTTTACCCTCATAGATCCGAAATTTGTTGGTATAGCCTGTTGCCCTTTCACAGAGCTTATACAATTTGACCCCATACCGGGCGTGCTTGCTTGGGATGTATTGTTTGAAGACAAGGCACCCGGTAAAATGTATAAGGGACTCATCTACGCAGATGTTTTGCTCAGGCGTATACAAATCTGCAAATTTATTGTTGAAGTGGTCTATGAGGGGCCGAATTTTGTGGAGCTGGTCAAAAGCTGGGTGGCCTCTGGGACGGAAGGTAGTGTTATCGCTAAAGTGCAGGAAACGCAGGATGGCCTCAAATTGTGCCCTGGACATGGCAGCAGAGAACATGGGCATGTGATGAATTGGGTTCGTGGACCAATATGACCACAATTCATGCTTTTTGGTTAGACCCATGTTGAGGAGAAGGCCCAGAATTTTTTTTAAATTCCGAAACTTGGACAGGTTTCCACCGGAAAGGCTGGGCATAAAAGCTTCCCGGGTTGGCGGCTATAAATTGAGTGGCATACCGATTTGTTTCTGTCACAACTATGTCCAAGAGCTCTGCAGTCAAGAACAGCTCAAAAAATCCCAGTGCCAAACCGATCTGAGCTGTCTCAACCCGAACTCCAGACTGGGCGGTGAAAGGGGGAACTAATGGTGCGGCTGAAGTTAAGGACTGCCAATCAGGGTTTGCCAGCACCTCAGGGACTCTAGGGGCTCTACGGGCCTGTCTGTGCGGTGGCTGCGACGGGGTAAGTACTGCACGTGCCACCGAACCAGCTTTAACTGCCCTTCTGGTGCTCGCCACTTCACCATGTTGTACGGCAGTGCTGGTATTAGGTCCAGGATGGGCTGCGCTGCTGGTGTATGTCTCACCACGTAATTCGATAGCGCCAGCCCCACTCTGCTGCCCTTGATGCGGATCCTGCGCAACCTGTGGTGTAGCAACACTGGGCCGGGTACGCCTGGTGGTATCAGGGACCTCAACCTCCTCGTCCGAACTTTGGGTCAGACTGCCACTGCTTTCTACAGGTTCATATTCTGACCTGCTGGATTCGTCAGATGAGGGTTCCCATTCCTCATCCGACTGGGTCAGAAGCCTGTAGGCCTCTTCAGAAGAATACCCCTTATTTGACATTTGGACTACAAAATTTAGGGGGTATTCCCTGAGACTACCCAAGAAAAAAAGCAAGCCTGTCTTACAAATTGGAGGCTAGCAAAGTACCGGAAGCCGCTGCGATTGATAAAAAATATCAAAACTGAATTTGATAAAATTTTTTTTATCGCCGCAGAGCTTGTGAAGTGATTGTGCAGTGCTAAAAAAAAAAAAAATTGTTGTCACTGCGGCGGGGTGGGCGTGGGTGAACGCACGTCTGGGCGACCAATCAGGCCTGATCGGGCAAACACTGCATTTTGGGTGGAGGGCGAACTAAGGTGACACTAATACTATTATAGATCTGACTGTGATCAGTTTTGATCACTTACAGATACTATAAAAGTACAAATGCTGATTAGCGATACGCTAATCATCGAATCAGTGACTGCGGTGCGGTGGGCTGGGCACTAAACGATCGCTAACTACCTAACCAAGGGGCCTAAACTATCCTAAAACCTAACAGTCAATACCAGTGAAAAAAAAAGTGACAGGTTACACTGATCACTTTTTTCCCTTTCACTAGGTGATTGACAGGGGCGATCAAGGGGTTAATTGGGGTGATGAGGGATGATCTGGGGCTATGTGTGGTGTTTGGTGTGTACTCACTGTGATGTCTGCTCCTCTGCTGGAACCAACCAACCAAAAGGACCAGCAGAGGACAGAGAAGCCATTTAACACCTTATATTTATAAATATACAGTGTTAACTGGCTTCTGATTTGTTTTTTGAAAATCATCAGCCTGCCAGCCACGATCATTGGCTGGCAGGCTGATGATGAAATACTCCTCTAACTTTTTCCGGCCCGCGATGCGCATGCGCGGGCCGGCTGTGAGCGTCATATCGCATCATATGGCGTCTCCAATGCGTGACTCTGCCTGAGACAGCCGCCTCTGGACCACGATCCAGTGCAGCTGTACTGGGGGGCGACAGCCTTTAAGGGAGGCTGCCATTAGAGGTTTTGCGGAGCGAGGGGACACAGGGTTAGTTGGAGAGGGCGAGAGGTGAGGAAGGGGTTAAGTGGCGGGAGGTAGCCGTTAGCTGGTAGGGGAGGAGCTGCAGGTTTATAAGGGTGGCGCCAAGGGCTATCGGGCGCCATCTTTAGTTGAAGCAAGCTGGGCTGCTGGCACATACTGGAGATGGAGGTGATTTTTGAAAGGCTGCGGGCGGCGGTGGAGGAGCGGGGCCCGGAGTGGCTTGAAGTGCAGGTATCCAGCCTGCTGAGTGGGGAGGCGGCGGGCACAGCTAGCGGATCGCCAGAGGGCAGACGGCCGCGGCGGGTACGGCCGCCGGTGCGCCTTAGCCCGAGTGATACCCCACGGGCTCAGCGCCGGATTGGGAGCCCCTCAAGGGAGCCTTCGCGCCGGAGAGGACTCAGCGGACCCCTAGCAGCACCCTCCCGGCGCGGGAGGAATCCCGCTGTACGGCGGAGCCCTGTGCAGGGCAGGGTTTCCACTACCCTGCCTTCCCCTGCTAGTGACGTGGGATCCGGACCAGGGCCTGCAAGATCCCCCCTCCCCTGGGGTGGGGAGGCCTGCGCGACGGGGGAGCGGTGCACGTGGGGGAGGCGAGGCTGGGCGCGTGGTGACAGGCCACAGGAGGCCCAGGCCTTGGGATGCAGAGCCGGATGAAGAATGCCCAGCGGAGCGCAGGTGGGAAGAGGAGCCGTCTGTTTCATCTTCGCCATCTTCTGGCGCACCCAGCAGCTTGGAGGCTGGGGTGCGGGGTTCCTGTCCGTGGTGGTGCCCGTTGATGACGTCTCGTCGCAGAGGACGGATCTGCAGGATTTCGGATCCACGGCTGCGGGGTTCAAAGCGCCCGGGCAGCCAGGTAGGACCATGGGGAGTTCATTGCAGGCGTTAGCTACGGTTCAAGGGGGTGTAGGGGTTGGGACGGTCAGGGGGAATTGACATGGCGCAGATCATGGTGCTGCTGGTGGAGCTCCTGTTGCAGTGAAAACCCTTCCTCAGGTGAGAGTAGGCAACAAAACCTGCAGTGGTATTTGGTCGGGCCTAATGCTGCTCTATGAATGGTGAGGCCTGAACAAGTACAGGCGATAATAGATTGGGTTGCTGACAGTACACCCAGTTCCTTCACATTGTCTCCCACCCAGTCTCCTGCTGAAAGAGGACCTGCAGCCGATGTCCATCAGTCTTTCACCTCACCCCCTTACTAATCAGCCAAGCAGTCTGATCCTTAAGTCATGCAGCAGTCTCTTCTGATTTTTGATGACTCTGTTAGCAGGGTTTCCCAGGGCCATCCACCTAGCCCTGCCCCAGAAGTGGAAGAGATTGAGTGTACCGGTGCCCAACCACTTCTCTTTCAAGATGAGTACATGGGAGGACCATGGTGCCAACTGCTGGGGCTTTCATAAGTGTGCAGACCGACAAGGAAGGCAGGGGTGAAGACTGGGTGGAAGATGATGTGGAGGACGATGAGGTTCTCAACCCCACATGGAATCAAGGTCATGCGAGTGACCGATGTAGTTCTGAGGAAGAGGCGGTGGTCGCACAGAGCCACCAGCACAGCAGAAGAGTGAGCAGGGTGCAAAAGCAGAGCGGCCGTCCTCTAGCCAGTACTCCTCCTACTGCCCACCGCAGCAAGGGACCGAGCACACCAAAGCCAGCTCCAAGGAGTTCCCTGGCGTGGCAGTTCTTCAGACAATGTGCTGATGACAAGACACGAGTGGTTTGCGCGCTGTGCAATCAGAGCCTGAAGCAAGGCATAAACGTTATCAACCTGAACACAACCTGCATGACCAGTCATTTAAGTGCAAAGCACGAGCTGCAGTGGAGTAGACACCTCAAAAACCAAGAAAGGTCTCTGGCTCCTCCTGCTTCCTCTTCTGCTGCAGTCGCGGCCTCTTCATCCACCTCTGGAGTGACAGTGTCACCTTGCACCTCACAAACAGAGGATCTACCAGCAACACCAACACCTGGGTCACCAAGCATCTCCACAATGTCCCACAGAAGCGTTCAGCTCTATATATCTCAAACACTGGAGAGGAAGAGGAAGTACCCCTCTACCCACGTGCGATCCCTAGCCCTGAATACCAGCATTTCTAAATGACTTGCCTTTGAAATGCTGTCATTCCGTCTGGTGGAGACGGATAGTTTTAAAGGCCTTATGGCGGTGGCTGTCCCACAGTATGTTGTGCCCAGCTGCCACTACTTTTCAAGGCGAGCCATCCCTTCCCTTTACAACCAAGTAGTGGACAAAATCAGGTGTGCACTGCGCAACGCCATCTGTGGCAAGGTGCTCCTGACTATGGATACGTGGACCAGTAAGCACGGTCAGGGCTGTTATATCTCCATAACAGCACACTGGGTAAATGCAGTGGCGGCTGGGCCTGAGGCAGATAGCAGTTTGGCGCATGTCCTTCCACCACTGAGGATTGCAGGGCGATTCAGTTTGCCTCCTGTTGCTTCCTCCTCCTACTCTGCTTCCTCATCCTACTCTGCTTCCTCATCCTCTACCAGCTTCTCATCTGGTCAGCGTAACACCTTCACCACCAACTTCAGCACAGCCAGGGGTATACGACATCAGGCAGTTTTAAAACTTATTTGTTTGGCGGACAAACCCCACACTGCGCATGAGCAGTGGACAGGCCTTGAACAACAGACCGATGAGTGGTTTGTGCCAGTCAGCCTCAAGCCCAGCCTGGTGGTGTGCGATAGAGGGCGAAATCTTGTAGCAGCTCTCGGACTAGCCGGTTTGACGCACATCCCTTGCCTGACGCATGTGCTGAATTTGGTGGTGCAGAGATTCCTTAAAAATTACCCTGACATGTCAGAGCTGCTGCATAAAGTGCGGGCCGTCTGTGCGTGCTTTCGGCGTTCTCACCCTGCTGCTGCTCGCCTGTCAGCGCTGCAGCGTAACTTCGGCCTTCCCGCTCAATGCCTCATATGCAACGTGCCCACAAGTTGGAACTCCACCTTGCACATGCTGGCCAGACTGTGCGAGCAGCAGCAGGCGATAGTGGAGTTTCAGCTGCAGCACGCACGGGTGAGTCGCTCGGCGGAACAGCACCACTTCACCACCAATGACTGGGCCTCCATGCGAGACCTGTGTTCCTTGTTGCACTGTTTCGAGTACTCCACCACCATGGCCAGTGCCGATAACGCCGTTCTCCGTGTTACTATCCCACTTCTATGCCTCCTTTAAAAAAAGCTCCTGGCGATGATGGAAGAGGATGTGGCACAGGAGGAGGAGGAGGTATGGGGATCATTTCGTCGGGTTTCTGGCCAGTCATTCCCAAGTGGCTCAGAGGGTGGGTTCCTGCACCCAAAAACCCAAGTTACACAATTGTCCAGCGAGGGCACAGTTGTTGAGGATGAGGAGATGGAGGAGGAGGAACCATATTCACAGCAGGGTGGCACCCAGACCAGCTCATTGCCATAATTGGTGTGTAGATGGGAGGGATACAGAGGACACAGACCACAGTTGGCACCTGCAGCCGATGTCCATCAGTCTTTTCGTAAAAGTCCGGGTTCGGGTTCAGTGTTCGTCGCTTTCTTGGCGCTTTTTGAAAGGCTGCAAAGCAGCCAATCAACAAGCGTCACACTACTTGCCCCAAGAGGCCGTCACAGCCATGCCTACTATTGGCATGGCTGTGATTGGCCAGAGCACCATGTGACCCAGCCTCTATTTAAGCAGGAGTCACATAGCGCCGCCCGTCACTCTGCTCTGATCATCATAGGGAGAGGTTGCAGCTGCGACGTTAGGGTGAGATTAGGCAGTGATTAACTCCTCCAAAAGACTTCATTCAGAGATCGATCTGCAGCTGTGGATGATTGAACTGCTGCTATTGAATTGCTCACTGTTTTTAGGCTGCCCAGAGCGTTTTTCAGTCACTTTTTTCTGGGGTGATCGGCGGGCATTTTGTGCATTGTGGTGTGCCAGCACAAGCTGCCAACAAGTGCATTTAACCCTCAATGGTGTTGTTTGTTTTTTGGCTAAATCCTACATCAGGGTCAAGCTGTCACACCAAGTGCATTTAACCAGCAATAGTGTGGTTAGTTTATGGCCATATACTACATCAGGGGCAAGCTGAGCCTGTTACCAAGTGCATTTAACCCTCAATGGTGTGGTTGTTTTTTGGCTAAATCCTACATCAGGGTCAAGCTGTCACACCAAGTGCATTTAACCTGCAATAGTGTGGTTATTTTTTGGCCATATACTACATCAGGGTCAAGCTGAGCCTGTCACCAAGTGCATTTAACCCTCAATGGTGTGGTTGTTTTTTGGCTAAATCCTACATCAGGGTCAAGCTGTCACACCAAGTGCATTTAACCAGCAATAGTGTGGTCATTTTTTGGCCATATACTACATCAGGGGCAAGCTGAGCCTGTCACCAAGTGCATTTAACCCTAAATGATGTGGTCATTTTTTGGCTAAATCCTACATCAGGGTCAAGCTGTCACACCAAGTGCATTTAAACAGCAATAGTGTGGTTATTTTTTGGCCATATACTACATCAGGGGCAAGTTGTCACCAAGTGCATTTAACCATCAATGGTGTGGTTGTTTTTTGGCTAAATCCTACATGAGGGTCAAGCTGTCACACCAAGTGCATTTAACCATCAATAGTCTAGTTATTTTTTGGCCATATCCCAGTCTAATTCTGTCAGTAAACGTATACCTGTCACCCAGCGCCTAAATAATAGGCCTCAAATTTATATCCAGCCAAATCTGTCGTTACTGCTGTGGTTGGTCAAGTTATTTAGTGTCCGTCAAAGCACAGTTTTTGTTCTGGGTTGAAATACAATTCCCAATTTAGCAATTTCCTAATTTAGTGGTTTCTGCTGTATCAGAGCTATTTTAAATCTATCCCTAAAAGGGTATATTAGATTCAAGTTGCACATAGGGTCATTCTGAATAACTTCACACACACGCTACTGTGCATTTCCAAGTCTAATTCTGTCAGTTAACCTATACCTGTCACCCAGCACCTAAATACTAGGCCTCAAATTTATATCCAGCTAAATCTGTCGTTACTGCTGTGGCTGGTCAAGTTATTTAGTGTCCGTCAAAGCACTTTATTTTTTTCTGGGTTGAAATACAATTCCCAATTTAGCAATTTCCTAATTTAGTGGTTTCTGCTGTATCAGAGCTATTTTAAATCTATCCCTAAAAGGGTATATAAGATTCAAGGTGCACATAGGGTCATTTTGAATAACTTCACACACACGCTACTGTGCATTTCCAAGTCTAATTCTGTCAGTAAACCTATACCTGTCACCCAGCGCATAAATACTAGGCCTCAAATTTATATCCAGCTAAATCTGTCGTTACTGCTGTGGCTGGTCAAGTTATTTAGTGTCCGTCAAAGCACATTTTTTGTTCTGGGTTGAAATACAATTCCCAATTTAGCAATTTCCTAATTTAGTGGTTTCTGCTGTATCAGAGCTATCTTAAATCTATCCCTAAAAGGGTATATAAGATTCAAGGTGCACATAGGGTCATTCTGAATACCTTCACACACACGCTACTGTGCATTTCCAAGTCTAATTCTGTCAGTAAACCTATACCTGTCACCCAGCGACTAAATACTAGGCCTCAAATTTATATCCAGCTAAATCTGTCGTTACTGCTGTGGCTGGTCAAGTTATTTAGTGTCCGTCAAAGCACATTTTTTGTTCTGGGTTGAAATACAATTCCCAATTTAGCAATTTCCTAATTTAGTGGTTTCTGCTGTATCAGAGCTATTTTAAATCTATCCCTAAAAGGGTTTATCAGATTTAAGGTGCACATAGGGTCATTCTGAATAACTTCACACACACGCTACTGTGCATTTCCAAGTCTAATTCTGTCAGTAAACCTATACCTGTCACCCAGCGCCTAAATACTAGGCCTCAAATTTATATCCAGCTAAATCTGTCGTTACTGCTGTGGCTGGTCAAGTTATTTAGTGTCCGTCAAAGCACATTTTTTGTTCTGGGTTGAAATACAATTCCCAAATTAGCAATTTCCTAATTTAGTGGTTTCTGCTGTATCAGAGCTATTTTAAATCTATCCCTAAAAGGGTATATAAGATTCAAAGTGCATATAGGGTCATTCTGAATAACTTCACACACACGCTACTGTGCATTTCCAAGTCTAATTCTGTCAGTAAACCTATACCTGTCACCCAGCGCATAAATACTAGGCCTCAAATTTATATCCAGCTAAATCTGTCGTTACTGCTGTGGCTGGTCAAGTTATTTAGTGTCCGTCAAAGCACATTTTTTGTTCTGGGTTGAAATACAATTCCCAATTTAGCAATTTCCTAATTTAGTGGTTTCTGCTGTATCAGAGCTATCTTAAATCTATCCCTAAAAGGGTATATAAGATTCAAGGTGCACATAGGGTCATTCTGAATACCTTCACACACACGCTACTGTGCATTTCCAAGTCTAATTCTGTCAGTAAACCTATACCTGTCACCCAGCGCCTAAATACTAGGCCTCAAATTTATATCCAGCTAAATATGTCGTTACTGCTGTGGCTGGTCAAGTTATTTAGTGTCCGTCAAAGCACATTTTTTGTTCTGGGTTGAAATACAATTCCCAATTTAGCAATTTCCTAATTTAGTGGTTTCTGCTGTATCAGAGCTATTTTAAATCTATCCCTAAAAGAGTATATCAGATTTAAGGTGCACATAGGGTTATTCTGAATAACTTCACACACACGCTACTGTGCATTTCCAAGTCTAATTCTGTCAGTAAACCTATACCTGTCACCCAGCGCCTAAATACTAGGCCTCAAATTTATATCCAGCTAAATCTGTCGTTACTGCTGTGGCTGGTCAAGTTATTTAGTGTCCGTCAAAGCACATTTTTTGTTCTGGGTTGAAATACAATTCCCAAATTAGCAATTTCCTTATTTAGTGGTTTCTGCTGTATCAGAGCTATTTTAAATCTATCCCTAAAAGGGTATATAAGATTCAAGGTGCATATAGGGTCATTCTGAATAACTTCACACACACGCTACTGTGCATTTCCAAGTCTAATTCTGTCAGTAAACCTATACCTGTCACCCAGCGCATAAATACTAGGCCTCAAATTTATATCCAGCTAAATCTGTCGTTACTGCTGTGGCTGGTCAAGTTATTTAGTGTCCGTCAAAGCACATTTTTTGTTCTGGGTTGAAATACAATTCCCAATTAACAATTTCCTAATTTAGTGGTTTCTGCTGTATCAGAGCTATCTTAAATCTATCCCTAAAAGGGTATATAAGATTCAAGGTGCACATAGGGTCATTCTGAATACCTTCACACACACGCTACTGTGCATTTCCAAGTCTAATTCTGTCAGTAAACCTATACCTGTCACCCAGCGCCTAAATACTAGGCCTCAAATTTATATCCAGCTAAATCTGTCGTTACTGCTGTGGCTGGTCAAGTTATTTAGTGTCCGTCAAAGCACATTTTTTGTTCTGGGTTGAAATATAAATCCCAATTTAGCAATTTCCTAATTTAGTGGTTTCTGCTGTATCAGAGCTATTTTAAATCTATCCCTAAAAGGGTATATCAGATTTAAGGTGCACATAGGGTCATTCTGAATAACTTCACACACACGCTACTGTGCATTTCCAAGTCTAATTCTGTCAGTAAACCTATACCTGTCACCCAGCGCCTAAATACTAGGCCTCAAATTTATATCCAGCTAAATCTGTCGTTACTGCTGTGGCTGGTCAAGTTATTTAGTGTCCGTCAAAGCACATTTTTTGTTCTGGGTGGAAATACAATTCCCAAATTAGCAATTTCCTAATTTAGTGGTTTCTGCTGTATCAGAGCTATTTTAAATCTATCCCTAAAAGGGTATATAAGATTCAAGGTGCATATAGGGTCATTCTGAATAACTTCACACACATGCTACTGTGCATTTCCAAGTCTAATTCTGTCAGTAAACCTATACCTGTCACCCAGCGCCTAAATACTAGGCCTCAAATTTATATCCAGCTAAATATGTCGTTACTGCTGTGGCTGGTCAAGTTATTTAGTGTCCGTCAAAGCACATTTTTTGTTCTGGGTTGAAATACAATTTCCAATTTAGCAATTTCCTAATTTAGTGGTTTCTGCTGTATCAGAGCTATTTTAAATCTATCCCTAAAATGGTATATCAGATTTAAGGTGCACATAGGGTCATTCTGAATAACTTCACACACACGCTACTGTGCATTTCCAAGTCTAATTCTGTCAGTAAACCTATACCTGTCACCAAGCGCCTAAATACTAGGCCTCAAATTTATATCCAGCTAAATCTGTCATTACTGCTGTGGCTGGTCAAGTTATTTAGTGTCGTCAAAGCACATTTTTTGTTCTGGGTTGAAATACAATTCCCAATTTAGCAATTTCCTAATTTAGTGGTTTCTGCTGTATCAGAGCTATTTTAAATCTATCCCTAAAAGGGTATATCAGATTCAAGGTGCACATAGGGTCATTCTGAATAACTTCACACACACGCTACTGTGCATTTCCAAGTCTAATTCTGTCAGTAAACCTATACCTGTCACCCAGCGCCTAAATACTAGGCCTCAAATTTATATCCAGCTAAATCTGTCGTTACTGCTGTACTGTTGTGGCTGGGCAAGTTATTTAGTGTCCGTCAAAGCACATTTTTTGTTCTGGGTTGAAATACAATTCCCAATTTAGCAATTTCATAATTTAGTGGTTTCTGCGGTATCAGGCCTACTTTAAATACATCCCTAAAAGGGTATATCAGATTTAAGGTGCACATAGGGTCATTCTGAATAACTTCACACACACGCTACTGTGCATTTCCAAGTCTAATTCTGTCTGTAAACCTATACCTGTCACCCAGCACCTAAATACTAGGCCTCAAATTTATATCCAGCTAAATCTGTCGTTACTGCTGTGGCTGGTCAAGTTATTTAGTGTCCGTCAAAGCACATTTTTTGTTCTGGGTTGAAATACAATTCCAAATTTAGCAATTTCCTAATTTAGTGGTTTCTGCTGCATCAGAGCTATTTTAAATCTATCCCTAAAAGGGTATATAAGATTCAAGGTGCACATAGGGTCATTCTGAATAACTTCACACACACGTTACTGTGCATTTCCAAGTCTAATTCTGTCAGTAAACCTATACCTGTCACCCAGCGCCTAAATACTAGGCCTCAAATTTATATCCAGCTAAATTTGTCATTACTGCTGTGGCTGGTCAAGCTATTTAGTGTCCGTCAAAGCACAGTTTTTGTTCTGGGTTGAAATACAATTCCCAATTTAGCAATTTCCTAATTTAGTGGTTTCTGCTGTATCAGAGCTATTTTAAATCTATCCCTAAAAGGGTATATTAGATTCAAGGTGCACATAGGGTCATTCTAAATAACCTCACACACACGCTACTGTGCATTTCCAAGTCTAATTCTGTCAGTAAACTTATACCAGTCACCCAGCGCCTAAATACTAGGCCTCAAATTTATATCCAGCTAAATATGTCGTTACTGCTGTGGCTGGTCAAGTTATTTAGTGTCCGTCAAAGCACAATTTTTGTTCTGGGTTGAAATACAATTCCCAATTTAGCAATTTCCTAATTTAGTTGTTTCTGCTGTATCAGAGCTATTTTAAATCTATCCCTAAAAGGGTATATAAGATTCAAGGTGCACATAGGGTCATTCTGAATAACTTCACACACACGTTACTGTGCATTTCCAAGTCTAATTCTGTCAGTAAACTTATACCTGTCACCCAGCGCCTAAATACTAGGCCTCAAATTTATATCCAGCTAAATCTGTCGTTACTGCTGTGGCTGGTCAAGTTATTTAGTGTCCGTCAAAGCACATTTTTTGTTCTGGGTTGAAATACAATTCCCAATTTAGCATTTTCCTAATTTAGTGGTTTCTGCTGTATCAGAGCTATTTTAAATCTATCCCTAAAAGGGTATATCAGATTCAAAGTGCACATAGGGTCATTCTGAATAACTTCACACACACGCTACTGTGCATTTCCAAGTCTAATTCTCTCAGTAAACCTATACCTGTCACCCAGCGCCTAAATACTAGGCCTCAAATTTATATCCAGCTAAATCTGTCGTTACTGCTGTGGCTGGTCAAGTTATTTAGTGTCGTCAAAGCACATTTTTTGTTCTGGGTTGAAATACAATTCCCAATTTAGCAATTTCCTAATTTAGTGGTTTCTGCTGTATCAGGCCTACTTTAAATTTATCCCTAAAAGGGTATACTAGATTCAAGGTGCAGATAGGGTCATTCTTAATAACTTCACACACACGCTACTGTGCATATCCCCGTCTAATTCTGTCTATAAACGTATACCTGTCAGCCAGCGCCTAAATAATAGGCCTCAAATTTATAGTCAGCTAAATCTGTGGTTACTGCTGTGCCTGTATCAGTGTAATACGGTACCTAAATAGACAGCCAGATAGTGTTAGTTGTCTTTAAAAAGAGGCCTGAATTTGAATTCAATACATTGGGTCAAATAATATTTTTGTTGTTGTGGTGAACGATAACAATGAGGAAACATCTAGTAAAGGACGTGGATATGGTCGTGGTGGTGTTAGTGGACCCTCTGGTGCTGGGAGAGGACGTGGCCATTCTGCCACAGCCACACGTCCTAGTGTACCAACTACCTCAGGTCCCAGTAGCCGCCATAATTTACAGAGATATTTGGTGGGGCCCAATGCCGTTCTAAGGATGGTAAGGCCTGAGCAGGTACAGGCATTAGTCAATTGGGTGGCCGACAGTGGATCCAGCACGTTCACATTATCTCCCACCCAGTCTTCTGCAGAAAGCGCACAGATGGCGCCTGAAAACCAAGCCCATCAGTCTGTCACATCACCCCCATGCATACCAGGGAAACTGTCTGAGCCTCAAGTTATGCAGCAGTCTCTTATGCTGTTTGAAGAATCCGCTCGCAGGGTTTCCCAAGGGCATCCACCCAGCCCTTCCCCAGCGGTGGAAGACATAGACTGCACTGACGCACAACCACTTATGTTTCCTGATGATGAGGACATGGGAATACCACCTCAGCATGTCTCTGATGATGACGAAACACAGGTTCTAAATGCTGCGTCTTTCTGCTGTGTGCAGACTGAACAGGAGGTCAGGGATCAAGACTGGGTGGAAGACGATGCAGGGGACGATGAGGTCCTAGACCCCACATGGAATGACTTTCACAGTTCGGAGGAAGAGGCAGTGGTGAGACCGAGCCAACAGCGTAGCAAAAGAGGGAGCAGTGGGCAAAAGCAGAACACCCACCGCCAAGAGACTCCGCCTGCTACTGACCGCCGCCATCTGGGACCGAGCACCCCAAAGGCAGCTTCAAGGAGTTCCCTGGCATGGCACTTCTTCAAACAATGTGCTGACAACAAGACCCGAGTGGTTTGCACGCTGTGCCATCAGAGCCTGAATGTTCTGAACCTTAGCACAAATCTGCATGACCAGGCACCTGCATGCAAAGCATGAACTGCAGTGGAGTAAACACCTTAAAAACAAGGAAGTCACTCAGGCTCCCCCTGCTACCTCTTTTGCTGCTGCCGCCTCGGCCTCTTCTGCTACTGCCGCCTCGGCCTCTTCCTCCGCCTCTGGAGGAATGTTGGCACCTGCCACCCAGCAAACAGGGGATGTACCACCAACACCACCACCTCCGTCACCAAGCATCTCAACTATGTCACACGGCAGCGTTCAGCTCTCCATCTCACAAACATTTGAGAGAAAGCGTAAATTCCCACCTAGCCACCCTCGATCCCTGGCCCTGAATGCCAGCATTTCTAAACTACTGGCCTATGAAATGCTGTCATTTAGGCTGGTGGACACAGACAGCTTCAAACAGCTCATGTCGCTTGCTGTCCCACAGTATGTTGTTCCTAGCCGGCACTACTTCTCCAAGAGAGCCGTGCCTTCCCTGCACAACCAAGTATCCGATAAAATCAAGTGTGCACTGCGCAATGCCATCTGTGGCAAGGTCCACCTAACCACAGATACGTGGACCAGTAAGCACGGCCAGGGACGCTATATCTCCCTAACTGCACACTGGGTAAATGTAGTGGCAGCTGGGCCCCAGGCGGAGAGCTGTTTGGCGCACGTCCTTCCGCCGCCAAGGATCGCAGGGCAACATTCTTTGCCTCCTGTTGCCACCTCCTCCTACTCAGCTTCCTCCTCCTCTTCTTCCACCTGCTCATCCAGTCAGCCACACATCTTCACCACCAACTTCAGCACAGCCCGGGGTAAACGTCAGCAGGCCATTCTGAAACTCATATGTTTGGGGGACAGGCCCCACACCACACAGGAGTTGTGGCGGGATATAGAACAACAGACCGACGAGTGGTTGCTGCCGGTGAGCCTCAAGCCCGGCCTGGTGGTGTGCGATAATGGGCGAAATCTTGTTGCAGCTCTGGGACTAGCCGGTTTGCCGCACATCCCTTGCTTGGCGCATGTGCTGAATTTGGTGGTGCAGAAGTTCATTCACAACTACCCCGACATGTCAGAGCTGCTGCATAAAGTGCGGGCCGTCTGTTCGCGCTTCCGGCGTTCACATCCTGCCGCTGCTCGCCTGTCTGCGCTACAGCGCAACTTTGGCCTTCCCGCTCACCGCCTCATATGCGACGTGCCCACCAGGTGGAACTCCACCTTGCACATGCTGGACAGACTGTGCGAGCAGCAGCAGGCCATAGTGGAGTTTCAGCTGCAGCACGCACGGGTCAGTCGCACTGGGGAACAGCACCACTTCACCACCAATGACTGGGCCTCCATGCGAGACCTGTGTGCCCTGTTGCGCTGTTTCGAGTACTCCACCAACATGGCCAGTGGCGATGACGCCGTTATCAGCGTTACAATACCACTTCTATGTCTCCTTGAGAAAACACTTAGGGCGATGATGGAAGAGGATGTGGCACAGGAGGAGGAGGAGGAAGAGGGGTCATTTTTAGCACTTTCAGGCCAGTCTCTTCGAAGTGACTCAGAGAGAGGTTTTTTGCAACAGCAGAGGCCAGGTACAAATGTGGCCAGCCAGGGCCAACTACTGGAGGACGAGGAGGACGAGGATGAGGAGGAGGTGGAGGAGGATGAGGATGAAGCATGGTCACAGCGGGGTGGCACCCAACGCAGCTCGGGCCCATCACTGGTGCGTGGCTGGGGGGAAAGGCAGGACGATGACGATACGCCTCCCACAGAGGACAGCTTGTCCTTACCTCTGGGCAGCCTGGCACACATGAGCGACTACATGCTGCAGTGCCTGCACAACGACAGCAGAGTTGCCCACATTTTAACGTGCACGGACTACTGGGTTGCCACCCTGCTGGATCCTTGCTACAAAGACAATGTGCCCACCTTACTTCCTGCACTGGAGCGTGATAGGAAGATGTGTCAGTACAAGCGCACGTTGGTAGACGCGCTACTGAGAGCATTCCCAAATGTCACAGGGGAACAAGTGGAAGCCCAAGGGCAAGGCAGTGGAGGAGCAAGAGGTCGCCAAGGCAGCTGTGTCACGGCCAGCTCCTCTGAGGGCAGGGTTAGCATGGCAGAGATGTGGAAAAGTTTTGTCAACACGCCACAGCTAACTGCACCACCACCTGATACGCAACGTGTTAGCAGGAGGCAACATTTCACTAACATGGTGGAACAGTACGTGTGCACACCCCTCCACGTACTGACTGATGGTTCGGCCCCATTCAACTTCTGGGTCTCTAAATTGTCCACGTGGCCCGAGCTAGCCTTTTATGCCTTGGAGGTGCTGGCCTGCCCGGCGGCCAGCGTTTTGTCTGAACGTGTATTCAGCACGGCAGGAGGCGTCATTACAGACAAACGCAGCCGCCTGTCTACAGCCAATGTGGACAAGCTGACGTTCATAAAAATGAACCAGGCATGGATCCCACAGGACCTGTCCATCCCTTGTGCAGATTAGACATTAACTACCTCCCCTTAACCATATATTATTGTACTCCAGGGCACTTCTTCATTCAATCCTCTTTATTTTCATTTTACCATTATATTTCGGGGCAACCCAAAGTTGAATGAACATCTCCTCTGTCTGGGTGCCGGGGCCTAAATATATGCCAATGGACTGTTCCAATGTTGGGTGACGTGAAGCCTGATTCTCTGCTGTGACATGCAGACTGATTCTCTGCTGACATAAAGCCAGTTTCTCTGTTACGGGACCTCTATCCGCTGCCTGGGTGCCTGGGCCTAAATATATGCCAATGGACTGTTACAGTGTTTGGTGACGTGAAGCCTGATTCTCTGCTATGATATGCAGACTGATTCTCTGCTGACATGAAGCCAGATTCTCTGTTACGGGACCTCTCTCCTCTGCCTGGGTGCCTGGGCCTAAATATATGCCAATAGACTGTTGCAGTGGTGGCTGACGTGAAGCCTGATTCTATTCTATGACATGCAGACTGATTCTCTGCTGACATGAAGCCAGATTCTCTGTTACAGGACCTCTATCCTGTGCCTGGGTGCCTGGGCCTAAATATATGCCAATGGACTGTTGCAGTGGTGGGTGACGTGAAGCCTGATTCTCTGCTATGACATGCAGACTGATTCTCTGCTGACATGAAGCCAGATTCTCTGTTACGGGACCTCTCTCCTCTGCCTGGGTGCCTGGGCCTAAATATATGCCAATGGACTGTTCCAATGTTGGGTGACGTGAAGCCTGATTCTCTGCTATGACATACAGACTGATTCTCTGCTGACATGAAGCTAGATTCTCTGTTACGGGACCTCTCTCCTCTGCCTGGGTGCCTGGGCCTAAATATATGCCAATGGACTGTTCCAATGTTGGGTGACGTGAAGCCTGATTCTCTGCTATGACATGCAGACTGATTCTCTGCTGACATGAAGCCAGATTCTCTGTTACGGGACCTCTCTCCTCTGCCTGGGTGCCTGAGCCTAAATATATGACAATGGACTGTTCCAATGTTGGGTGACGTGAAGCCTGATTCTCTGCTATGACATGCAGACTGATTCTCTGCTGACATGAAGCCAGATTCTCTGTTACAGGACCTCTCTCCTCTGGCTGGGTGCCTGGGCCTAAATATATGACAATGGACTGTTACAGTGGTGGGTGATGTGAAGCCAGATTCTCTGCTATGGGACCTCTCTCCAATTGATATTGGTTAATTTTTTTATTTTTATTTTTTATTTTTATTCATTTCCCTATCCACATTTGTTTGCAGGGGATTTACCTACATGTTGCTGCCTTTTGCAGCCTTCTAGCTCTTTCCTGGGCTGTTTTACAGCCTTTTTAGTGCCGAAAAGTTCGGGTCCCCATTGACTTCAATGGGGTTCGGGTTCGGGACGACGTTCGGATCTGGTTCGGATTCCGAACCCGAACATTTCCGGGAAGTTCGGCTGAACTTCTCGAACCCGAACATCCAGGTGTCCGCTCAACTCTACTTCTCACTAATAGAGCTTTCATTTGGCGGTATTTCATTGCTGCTGACATTTTTACTTTTTTTGCTATTAATTGAAATTTTTCATTTTCTGTTGTAAAAGTTTTCAAATAAAACTCCATTTCTATATACATTTTTCTCTACATTTATTGTTCTACATGTCTTTGATTTAAAAAAAATGCAGTAAGTGTATATTTATTGGTTTGGGTAAAAGTTATAGCGTTTACAAACTATGTACAAACTATGGTGCAAAAAAAAAATGTACGCACTTTGACTTTCTGAGCACCTGTCATGTTTCCTAAGTTTCTACAATGCCCAGACAGTAGAAACACCCCACAAATGACCCCATTTCGGAAAGTTGACACCCTAAGGTATTTGCTGATGGGCATAGTGAGTTCATGGAAGTTTTTATTTTTTGTCACAAGTTAGCGGAAAATGATTAGTATTATTTTCTTTTCTTACAAAGTCTCATATTCCACTATCTTGTGACCAAAAAAAATTCTTTACATGAACTCACCATACCCCTCACGGAATACCTTGGGGTGTCTTCTTTCCAAAATGGGGTCACATGTGGGGTATTTATACTGCCCTTGCATTTTAGGGGCCCTAAAGTGTGAGAAGTAGTTTGGAATCCAAATGCGTAAAAATGCCCTAAAAGTACTCATTGGAATTTGGGCCCCTTTACGCACCTAGGCTGCAAAAAAGTGTCACACATGTAGTATCGCCATATTTAGAAGAAGTAGGGCAATGTTTTTTGGGGGTGTATTTTTACATATACCCGTGCTGGGTGAGAGAAATATCTCTAAAAGACAACTTTTTCCATTTTGTTATACAAAGTTGTCATTTGATATTTCTCTCACCCAGAATGGGTATATGTAAAAATACACCCCAAAAACACATTGTCCTACTTACCACATGTGTGACACTTTTTTGAAGCCTAGGTGCTCAAAGGGGCCCAAATTCCAATGAGTACCTTTTAGGAGGGCATTTTTAGACATTTGGATTCCAGACTTCTTCTCACGCTTTAGGGCCCCTAAAATGCCAGGGCAGTATAAATACTCCACATGTGACCCCATTTTGGAAAGAAGACACCCCAAGGTATTCCGCGAGGGGCATGGCGAGTTCATAGAAGATGTTTTTTCTCACATAGTCTCCCTTTCCGCTAACTTAGGACAAAAAGTTTAATCTTTCATGGACTCAATATGCCCCTCAGCGAATGACTTAGGGTGTCTTCTTTCCAAAATGGGGTCATTTGTGGGGTGTTTGTACTGCCCTGACATTTGAGGGTCTCCACAATCATTACATGTATGGCCAGCATTAAGAGTTTCTGCTATTCTCCTTATATTAAGCATACGGGTAATGAGATTTTTTTTTCCCATTCAGCCTCTGGGCAGAAAGAAAAAGTGAACGGCACAGATTTCTTCATTCGCATCGATCAATGTGGATGAAAAAAATCTCTGCCAAAAAAAATTGCAAAAAAAAAAAAAAGGAGGGGAAAGGCGTTTGCCAGGACATAGGAGCTCCGCCCAACATCCAAACCCACTCAGCCCGTATGCCCTGGCAAACCCGATTTCTCCATTCACATCAATCGATGTGGATGAATAAATCATTGCCGGAATTTTTTATTTATTTTTTTATATACAAAGTGTTTGCCAAAGCATATGAACACCGCCCCTCAGCTCATAAGCCTCGGCGAATGTATCTTTTTTACTGCAGAGGAGAAAAAAAAATAACAGGCCGCAAAGCAATAAATTTATAAACATTAACTTTATATAACACTTGAAACAGAACATTAACTTTTATTACCTTTATTGAACTTTTGGAACATTAACTTTTTTGCTGTCCCAGGTGAAAGGAGAGGTTTGCAGCAGCTCTGTGTGAAAGGGCCCTAAGACCCCTGTGTGCCTGTCCTGTGTCTTGCAATCCCTATACTAAGTGTACCTGTGTGTGGTACTTCCGGAAACACTCCCCTAAGCATAGGGCAGTGTGGTCAGGGCAGTCAGGACAGAAATAGCGGGTGTCACGCCTTATTCCACTCCTGCTACAGATACGACATCTTTTTCGGGGTTACGCTTGGGTTGAGGTACCAGCTAAGACATTGGGGAAATGTCGCTCGTGTAGACGGCTCACTACACTGGTGGTTGGGGCCACGGAACCTCCTGGATACAGGAGGTTCTCGATGATCTCTTCCTGAAATTTGAGGAAGGATCGTGTTCTCCCAGCCTTACTGTAGAGAACAAAACTATTGTACATCGCCAATTGAATTAGCTATACAGACACCTTATACCAGCGTCTGGTCCTGCGGGAGAGTAAATAAGGAGCCAACATCTGGTCATTGAAGTCCACCCCTCCCATGAGCAAATTATAGTTGTGGACCAAGAGGGGCTTTTCAATGACTCCAGTTGCTCGTTCAATTTGGATTGTCGTGTCTGCGTGAATGGAGGAGAGCATGTAAGCGTCACGCTTGTCTCTCCATTTCAACGCGAGCAGTTCTTCGTTACACAAGGCAGCCCTCTCCCCCCTTGCAAGACGGGTGGTAACGAGCCGTTGGGGGAAGCCCCGGCGACTAGGTTGCGCGGTGCCACAGCAGCAAATCTGTTCTAGACACAAATGCCTGAAGAGGGGCACACTTGTGTAGAAATTGTCCACATAAAGATGGTACCCCTTGACAAATAAGGGTGACACCAAGTCCCAGACTGTCTTCCCACTGCTCCCCAGGTAGTCAGGGCAACCGACCGGCTCCAGGGTCTGATCTTTACCCTCATAGACACAAAATTTGTGCGTTTAACCTGTGGCCCTTTCACAGAGCTTATACAATTTGACCCCATACCGGGCGCGCTTGCTTGGGATGTATTGTTTGAAGCCAAGGCGCCCGATAAAATGTATCAGGGACTCGTCTATGCAGATGTTTTGCTCGGGGGTATACAAATCTGCAAATTTGGTGTTAAGGTGGTCTATGAGGGGCCGAATTTTGTGGAGCTGGTCAAAAGCTGGGTGGCCTCTGGGACGAGAGGTGCTGTTGTCACTAAAGTGCAGGAAACGCAGGATGGTCTCAAATCGTGTCCTGGACATGGCAGCAGAGAACATGGGCATGTGATGAATTGGGTTCGTGGACCAATATGAACGCAATTCATGCTTTTTTGTCAGGCCCATGTTGAGGAGAAGGCCCAGAAAAGTTTTAAATTCCGAAACTTGGACGGGTTTCCACCGGAAATAAAAGCATAAAAGCTTCCCGGGTTGGCGGCTATAAATTGAGTGGCATACTGGTTTGTTTCTGCCACGACTAAGTCAAAGAGCTCCGCAGTAAAGAACAGCTAAAAAAAACTCCAGTGCCGATCCGATCTGAGCTGTCTCAACCCGAACTCCAGACTGGGCGGTGAAAGGGGGAACTACTTGTGCGGCTGAAGATGGGGGCTGCCACCTCAGGGACTCTAAGGGCTCTACAGGCCTGTCTGTGCAGTGGCTGCAACGGGGGAACTACTGCACGTGCCACCGTACCAGCTTCAACTGCCCTTCTGGTGCTCGCCACTTCACCATGTTCTATGGCAGTGCTGGTACTAGGTCTAGGATGGGCTGCGCTGCTGGTGTATGCCTCACCACGTAATCCGACAGCACCAGCCCCACTCTGCTGCCCTTGAAGCAGATCCTGCGCAACTTGTGGTCTAGACCTCAGCCTCATCGTCCGAACTTTGGGTCAGACTGCCACTGCTTTCTACAGGTTCGTATTTTGACCCGCTGGATTCGTCAGATGAGGGTTCCCATTCCTCATTTGACTGGGTCAGAAGCCTGTAGGCCTCTTCAGAAGAATACCCCTTACTTGCCATTTGGTCAACTAAATTTAGGGGGTATTCCCTGAGACTACCCAAGAAAAAAAGAGCAAGCCTGTCTTACAAATGGGAGGCTAGCGAAGTACAGGAAGCCGCTGCGATTGATAAAAAATATAAAAACGGATTTTTTTTATCCCCGCAGCGCTTGTGTAGTGATTGCGCAGTGATAAAAAATTGTCACTGCGGCGTGGCGGGCATGGGTGAACGCACGTGTGGGCGACCGATCAGGTTTTGGGTGGAGGGCGAGCTAAGGTGACACTAATACTATTATAGATCTGACTGTGATCAGTTCTGATCACTTACAGATACTATAAAAGTACCAATGCTGATTAGCGATACGCTAATCATCGAATCAGTTACTGCGGTGCGGTGGGCTGGGCGCTAACCAACGCTAACTACCTACCAAAGGGGCCTAAACTAACCTAAAACCTAACAGTCAATACTGGTGAAAAAAAAAATGTGACAGTTTACACTGATCACTTTTTTCTTTTTCACTAGTGATTGACAGGGGTGATCAAGAGGTTAATTGGGGTGATGGGGGGTGATCTGGGGCTAAATGTGTTGTGTTTAGTGTACTTACATTGATTTATGCTCTCTGCTGGGACCAACCGATGAAAAGGAACCTGCATAGAGCACAGAAGCTATTTAACACATTATATTTATAAATATAATGTGTTATATGGCTTTTGATCAGATTTTTTAAAAGTCACCAACCTACCAGCACAGATCATTGGCTGGCAGGCTGGTGACGAACTGCTGCTGCGACTTTTCCTGGCCCGCACTGCGCAGGTGTGGGAGGCCGGCTTGGCGCCTCATCTCACGTCTCGTGAGCTGACGCGCCGTTGTGTCGAAGAGGAACAACCCAACCGCCTGCAGGACGTGTCCCTGCGTTAGGCAGTCGGGAAGCGGTTAATAATTTCTCACATATTTCAACTCTAATTTGAAATTTGAAAAAAATGAATCCTCCCTTGGATGTGGTCTCTCTTTCTCACGCTCCCTCTCTGGCCTGGAACCCTGATTCCCTGCCACCCTTGATCACCATGGTAGGCACATAAAAGAACATCCAAAGTTGATAGAGCAGATATCAAATAAGATCGTGAACATCACGGGGACGTGCGACATGGTGGGGCAGTAAGTGTGCACACACCTACACGAACTGACTGACAGGGGTCAGCCCCTGCAACTTCTGGGTCTCCAAATTGGGCACATGGCCTGAGCTTGCCCTTTACGCCTTGGAGGTGCTGGCCTGCCCTGCACCCAGTGTATTGTCTGGACGTGTGTTTAGCACGACTGGAGGGTTATATTTCCCAATGTTTTGGGGTGTACCCTAATTAAAAAAAATAAAATAAAATGTTAAACCAAAAAGCAGTGTAGGCGACCTCCTCCTCCTCTACCGCCAGTTTCACCTACACCGCCACATCCACCACCTCCTCAACCTCCTACTCCATATGGACCTGGTCCTCCTAGATCAAGATTATTATTTTTTATTTTTACATATTTAATGTTATTTAACCACTTCAGCCCCGCTAGGTGAAACCCCCTTCATGACCAGAGCACTTTTTACACTTTGGCACTACACTACTTTCACCGTTTATCGCTCGGTCATGCAACTTACCACCCAAATGAATTTTACCTCCTTTTCTTATCACTAATAGAGCTTTCATTTGGTGGTATTTCATTGCTGCTGGCATTTTTACTTTTTTTGTTATTAATCAAAATGTAACGATTTTTTTGCAAAAAAATGACATTTTTCACTTTCAGCTGTAAAATTTTGCAAAAAAAACGACATCCATATATAAATTTTTCGCCAAATTTATTGTTCTACATGTCTTTGATAAAAAAAAAAATGTTTGGGCAAAAAAAAAAAATGGTTTGGGTAAAAGTTATAGCATTTACAAACTATGGTACAAAAATGTGAATTTCCGCTTTTTGAAACAGCTCTGACTTTCTGAGCACCTGTCATGTTTCCTGAGGTTCTACAATGCCCAAACAGTAGAAAAACCCCACAAATGACCCCATTTCGGAAAGTAGACACCCTAAGGTATTCGCTGATGGGCATAGTGAGTTCATAGAACTTTTTATTTTTTGTCACAAGTTAGCGGAAAATGATGATGATTTTTATTTATTTTTTTTCCTTACAAAGTCTCATATTCCACTAACTTGCGACAAAAAATAAAAAATTCTAGGAACTCACCATGCCCCTCACAGAATACCTTGGGGTGTCTTCTTTCCAAAATGGGGTCACTTGTGGGGTAGTTATACTGCCCTGGCAATTTAGGGGCCCAAATGTGTGAGAAGAACTTTGCAATCAAAATGTGTAAAAAATGACCGGTGAAATCCAAAAGGTGCACTTTGGAATATGCGCCCCTTTGCCCACCTTGGCAGCAAAAAAGTGTGACACATCTGGTATTGCCGTACTCAGGAGAAGTTGGGGAATGTGTTTTGGGGTGTCATTTTACATATACCCATGCTGGGTGAGAAAAATATCTTGGTCAAATGCCAACTTTGTATAAAAAAATGGGAAAAGTTGTCTTTTGCCAAGATATTTCTCTCATCCAGCATGGGTATATGTAAAATGACACCCCAAAACACATTCCCCAACTTCTCCTGAGTACGGCGATACCAGATGTGTGACACTTTTTTGATGCCAAGGTGGGCAAAGGGGCACATATTCCAAAGTGCACCTTTCAGATTTTACCGGTCATTTTTTACAGATTTTGATTGCAAAGTACTTCTCACACAGTGTCACACATCTGGTATCGCCGTACTCAGGAGAAGTTGGGGAATGTGTTTTGGGCTGTCATTTTACATATACCCATGCTGGGTGAGAGAAATATCTTGGCAAAAGACAACTTTTCCCATTTTTTTATACAAAGTTGGCATTTGACCAAGATATTTTTCTCACCCAGCATGGGTATATGTAAAATGACACCCCAAAACACATTGCCCAACTTCTCCTGAGTACGGCGATACCAGATGTGTCACACTTTTTTGCTGCCAAGGTGGTCAAAGGGGCACATATTCCAAAGTGCACCTTTCGGATTTTGCAGGGCATTTTTTACACATTTTGATTGCACATCTTCTCACACATTTGGGCCCCTAAATTGCCAGGGCAGTATAACTACCCCACAAGTGACCCCATTTTGGAAAGAAGACACCCCAAGGTATTCCGTGAGGGGCATGGCGAGTTCCTAGAATTTTTTATTTTTTGTCGCAAGTTAGTGGAATATGAGACTTTGTAAGGAAAAAAGAAAAAAAAAGAAAAATCATCATTTTCCGCTAAATTGTGACAAAAAATAAAAAATTTTAGGAACTCGCCATGCCCCCCACGGAATACCTTGGGGTGTCTTCTTTCCAAAATGGGGTCACTTGTGGCGTAGTTATACTGCCCTGGCAATTTAGGGGCCCAAATGTGTAAGAAGTACCTTGCAATCAAAATGTGTAAAAAATGGCCTGCGAAATCCGAAAGGTGCCCCTTTGCCCACCTTGGCTGCAAAAAAGTGTCACACATGTGGTATCGCCGTACTCAGGAGAAGTTGGGCAATGTGTTTTGGGGGGGTCATTTTACATATACCCATGCTGGGTGAGAGAAATATCTTGGCAAAAGACAACTTTTCCCATTTTTTTTATACAAAGTTGGCATTTGACCAAGATATTTTTCTCACCCAGCATGGGTATATGTAAAATGACACCCCAAAACACATTCCCCAACTTCTCCTGAGTACGGCGATACCACATGTGTGACACTTTTTTGCAGCCTAGATGCGCAAAGGGGCCCAAATTCCTTTTAGGAGGGCATTTTTAGACATTTGGATCCCAGACTTCTTCTCACACTTTCGGGCCCCTAAAAAGCCAGGGCAGTATAAATACCCCACATGTGACCCCACTTTGGAAAGAAGACACCCCAAGGTATTCAATGAGGGGCATGGCGAGTACCTAGAATTTTTTATTTTTTTGCATAAGTTAGCGGATATTGATTTTTTTTTGTTTTTTTTCTCACAAAGTCTCACTTTCCGCTAACTTAGGACAAAAATTTAAATCTTTCATGGACTCAATATGCCCCTCACGGAATACCTTGGGGTGTCTTCTTTCCGAAATGGGGTCACATGTGGGGTATTTATACTGCCCTGGCTTTTTAGGGGCCCTAAAGCGTGAGAAGAAGTCTGGAATATAAATGTCTAAAAATGTTTACGCATTTGGATTCCGTGAGGGGTACGGTGCGTCCATGTGAGATTTTATTTTTTGACACAAGTTAGTGGAATATGAGACTTTGTAAGAAAAAACAAAAACAAAAACAAACAAAAAATTTCCGCTAACTTGTGCCAAAAAAAATGTCTGAATATAGCCTTACCAGGGGGGGAGTGATCAATGACAGGGGGGTGATCAATGACAGGGGGGTTATCACCCATATAGACTCCCTGATCACCCCCCTGTCATTGATCACCCCCCCTGTAAGGCTCCATTCAGACATCCGCATGATTTTTTACGGATCCATGGATACATGGATCGGATCCACAGAACGCATGCGGACGTCTGAATGGAGCCTTACAGGGGGGTTATCAATGACAGGGGGTGATCAGGGTAATCAGGGTGATCACCCCCCTGTCACTGATCACCCCCCCTGTAAGGCTCCATTCAGACATCCGCATGATTTTTTACGGATCCATGGATACATGGATCGGATCCACAGAACGCATGCGGACGTCTGAATGGAGCCTTACAGGGGGGTTATCAATGACAGGGGGTGATCAGGGTAATCAGGGTGATCACCCACCTGTCACTGATCACCCCCCCTGTAAGGCTCCATTCAGACATCCGCATGATTTTTTACGGATCCATGGATACATGGATCGGATACACAAAACGCATGCGGACGTCTGAATGGAGCCTTACAGGGGGGTGATCAATGACAGGGGGTGATCAGGGAGTGTATATGGGTGATCACCCGCCTGTCATTGATCACCCCCCTGTAAGGCTCCATTCAGACGTCCGCATGATTTTTACGGATCCATGGATACATGGATCGGATCCGTAAAAATCATGCGGACGTCTGAATGGAGCCTTACAGGGGGGTGATCAATGACAGGGGGGTGATCAATGACAGGGGGTGATCAGGGAGTGTATATGGGTGATCACCCGCCTGTCATTGATCACCCCCCTGTAAGGCTCCATTCAGACATCCGCATGATTTTTACGGATCCATGGATACATGGATCGGATCCGTAAAAATCATGCGGACGTCTGAATGGAGCCTGACAGGGGGGTGATCAATGACAGGGCGGTGATCAATGACAGGGGGTGATCAGGGAGTGTATATGGGTGATCACCCGCCTGTCATTGATCACCCCCCTGTAAGGCTCCATTCAGACGTCCGCATGATTTTTACGGATCCATGGATACATGGATCGGATCCGTAAAAATCATGCGGACGTCTGAATGGAGCCTTACAGGGGGGTGATCAATGACAGGGGGTGATCAGGGAGTGTATATGGGTGATCACCCGCCTGTCATTGATCACCCCCCTGTAAGGCTCCATTCAGACGTCCGCATGATTTTTACGGATCCATGGATACATGGATCGGATCCGTAAAAATCATGCGGACGTCTGAACGGAGCCTGACAGGGGGGTGATCAATGACAGGGCGGTGATCAGGGAGTTTATATGGGGTGATCATGGGTGATCAGGGGTTTATAAGGGGTTAATAAGTGACGGGGGGGGGTGTAGTGTAGTGTAGTGTGGTGTTTGGTGGGACTGTACTGACCTACCTGAGTCCTCTGGTGGTCGATCCTAACAAAAGGGACCACCAGAGGACCAGGTAGGAGGTATATTAGACACTGTTATGAAAACAGCGTCTAATATACCTGTTAGGGGTTAAAAAATTTGGATCTCCAGCCTGCCAGCGAGCGATCGCCGCTGGCAGGCTGGAGATCCACTCGCTTACCTTCCGTTCCTGTGAGCGCGCGCGCCTGTGCGCGCGCGTTCACAGGAAATCTCGCGTCTCGCGAGAAGACGCGTATATGCGTCCAGGAGGAATAAAGCAACCACCTCCCGGACGCATATACGCGTACAGCGGTCGGGAGGTGGTTAAAGTAATTACAGAGCACTTGCCATACTCTTAACCACATTTTGACGCCATGTTCAGCCCTCTAGCCATTTCCATGACATTTTTAAAGCCATTTTAGTATTCAAAAGTTCGGGTCCCCATTGACTTCAATGGGGTTCTGGGTCAAGTTCGGGTCCCGAACGCAAACTTTTTTCCAGGTGTCCGCTCAACTCCAGTTAAAAGTAATACATGTCTAGAGCTCAATATACTGATACGAACTCATTACCAGCATTTACTGTGAGCTGTAAAAGGATGATAATTACCACCAAAATAATCTAGTCAAGTGCCACCAGCCTAAAAATTTCACGGACACATCTATTTTTTCACTGTCGCGTATTTTTATGGACTGTCCAGAAATTTCTGCACATTTGGCATCCTTGCTCCCCACCTTCCCAAAAACAGAACTTTTTCATATTTCCGTTCACATAGCCTTATGAGGGCTTGTTTTGCAGGACAAGTTACGGCCGGCCGCCCTGCTCTGCCTGCTACAGGACATTTAGTTAGTAGTACAGATGGGGCTGGGGATTGGAACTTTAATTGAAGTTATCATTATAAAAGTTTTAGGCAATAAAGCAGTGAGTGAGCGGCGGGACCGGAGTACAGTGACCGCACCGGCCCCGCCGCATTTGCATGACACCGGCCCCTCCTCCCTCCCCCCTCCCACAGGTTTATCTCCGGTATATTAGGGCATCTTTGGATGCCACTATCATGGGGTGGGGGATATGTGGATGGCACTGTTATGGAGTGGGGTATCTGTGGGTGACACTTATATAGCAGTGCCATCCACAGATCCACCCCCCATAACAGTGCCATCCACAGATCCCCCCATAACAGTGCCATCCACAGATCACCCCCCATAACAGTGCCCACCTCACATCCCCCATATCAGTGCCATCCACAGATCCCCCCCATATCAGTGCCATGCACAGACCACCATTAGTTCAAAACCCACCAAAAGCACACCTTTTGGTTAAAAATATTTTTTTTCTTATTTTCCTCCTCAAAAACCTAGATGCATCTTATGGAAATCACTGGCCTGACACGTGACACAGCTGCAGCCACTAATTGGCTGAGTGGGAAAGGTTCTCAAACATGTCAGGAGCCCAGAGAGAAGATAACAGGACCACACAAAGGGGAACAGCCGTGGGCAGGCGGCCGGCGGTGCGCAAGTGATTATTTCTTTTTTTTAAGTTTTTTATTTTTCAGCTTCCCCCTTGCCTCGACGTCTCTACGCCCTAAGGCAGCCGCTTGTTCTGCCTTATTATAGCGGTGGGCCTGGTGTTCGGTAATGGGTATATATCAATTACAGAACAGGCCATTCACTGTATCGCAATACAGTGTGCCACCTGCTGGGTAGTATTAAAATATTCCAGTGATATTGGAACCTGCTTGAGGCTCTGGGCTATCACTGCAACTAGAGTTGAGCGAACTTGCTATTTGGCAGGTTCGAGTTTGGGTTTAAGTGAATTACGCAATGGATTCTGTTCTCATGGAATCCATCACATAATTCAATGCCAGCATGCCACATAATACAAGTGTATGGCCAGCTCTGAGGGTTCTATTCTGCTGGCCATACACTTGTATAATGACGGCATGCAAAACGCAAGGCCTTTCGTTTGGCAAGGCCTTTCGTTTGCTATGCCAGCATTGAATTACGTTATGGATTCCCGTGAGAATGGAATCCATTACGTAATTCACTTAAACTCCGAACCCAAACTTGAACCTGCCAAAAGGCAGGTTTGCTCAGCACTAACTGCAACCTAACAGCTTCCCCAGCCAGGGATTGCTGATATAGGCACGGGAGCACACGGCTCATGCTTCTGCACGGCTCAGATAGAGTGTTCTGTCAACTAAGGGGTTAAATGTATGTGACTGTTCTGTCCCCACATTGAGGACGAATGAAGGTGTAACTGATAATGACCTTGTGACTGTCCTACCTTCGTATCCAAGCAGCGGAGCAGACCGGACCGGCAGATGCTCAGGTTAGATGGATCCAGACGTAGACATGAGGATGCAATCAAACGTCGGTTTATTTGATCCAGAGCAGCGACATACGGTGATGCAATACAGTGATGCAGTAACAGAGTAGATGCTGTCATGTGGAGGTCTTTCCTGAGGCTAAGGCCTCATGCACACGGACGTTTTTTTTCACGGTCCGCAAAACGGGGTTCTGTTGGTCCGTGATCCGTGACCGTTTTTCCGTCCGTGGGTCTTCCTTGATTTTTGGAGGATCCACGGACATGAAAAAAAAGTCTTTTTGGTGTCCGCCTGGCCGTGCGGAGCCAAACGGATCCGTCCTGAATTACAATGCAAGTCAATGGGGACGGATCCGTTTGATGTTGACACAATATGGTGCCATTTCAAACGGATCCGTCCCCCATTGACTTTCAATGTAAAGTCTGGAGTTCTGTTATACCATCGGATTGGAGTTTTCTCCAATCCGATGGTATATTTTAACTTGTAGCGTCCCCATCACCATGGGAACGCCTCTATGTTAGAATATACTGTCGGATATGAGCTACATCGTGAAACTCATTTCCGACAGTATATTCTAACACAGAGGCGTTCCCATGGTGATGGAGACGCTTCAGGTTAGAATATACAAAAAAACTGTGTACATGACTGTCCCCTGCTGCCTGGCAGGTGCTGCCAGGCAGCAGGGGGCAGACCCCCCCCCCTGTTTTTAACTCATTGGTGGCCAGTGGGCCCCCCCTCCCCTGTTGTTAACTCGTTGGTGGCCAGTGTGCGCACCCCCCTCCCTCCCTCCCTCTATTGTAATAATAGCATTGGGGCCAGTGTGCGCGCCCCCCCCTCCCTCCCTCTATTGTAATAATAGCATTGGGGCCAGTGTGCCCCCCCCCCCCCGATCATCGGTGGCAGCGGAGTAGAAGATTCATACTTACCTGGCTGCTGGCTGCTGCGATCTCTATGTCCGGCCGGGAGCTCCTCCTACTGGTAAGTGACAGGTCTGTGCGGCGCATTGCTGTCACTTACCAGTAGGAGGAGCTCCCGGCCGGACGCAGACATCGCAGCAGCCAGCAGCCAGGTAAGTATGAAAATCTTCTACTCCGCTGCCACCGATGATGATTACAATAGAGGGAGGGAGGGGGGGGGGGGGTTGGGTGGGTGCGCACACTGGCCCCAATGTATTAAAACAATAGAGGGAGGGAGGGGGGGTTGGGGGGGCGCGCGCACACTGGCCCCAATGTATTAAAACAATAGAGGGAGGGAGGGAGGGGGGTGCGCACACTGGCCACCAACGAGTTAACAACAGGGGAGGGGGGGGCCGCACAATGATATTCAAACTGGGGAGGGGGGGGTCTGCCCCCTGCTGCCTGGCAGCCCTGATCTCTTACAGGGGGATATGATGGGGTTAATTGTACTATCATATCCCCCTGTAAGAGATCGGGTGCTGCCAGGCAGCAGGGGGCAGTCTTGTACACAGTTTGTAGTGTATTCTAACTAGAAGCGTCCCATCACCATGGGAACGCCTCTGTGTTAGAATATACTGTCGGATCTGAGTTTTCACGAAGTGAAAACTCAGCTCTGAAAAAGCCTTTATGCAGACGGATCTTCGGATCCGTCTGTATGAAACTAAAACCTACGGCCACGGATCACGGACACGGATGCCAATCTTGTGTGCATCCGTGTTCTTTCACGGACCCATTGACTTGAATGGGCCCGTGAACCGTTGGCCGTGAAAAAAATAGGACAGGTCATATTTTTTTCACGGCCAGGAAACACGGCTCACGGATGCGGCTGCCAAACGGTGCATTTTCCGATTTTTCCACTGACCCATTGAAAGTCAATGGGTCCGTGAAAAAAAACGGAAAACGGCACAACGGCCACGGATGCACACAACGGTCGTGTGCATGAGGCCTAACTGCTGGTTAAAAACTGATGCCTTCACAAGCCAAGGTGTGTGTCTCCAGTCACAAAGAATGCAGCACTGAAAAATGGCTACAGGAAGTGACAAGGACCAAGGCTGCTAAAACCACGCCCAGCAGAGAAAAACTTCATTTAACAAGAACAAGGCGTGCAGTATACGAATTCCGGCCAGCAGATGGCAGCAGAGAACAATACATTGGTAACAACATAGTGAAAGAAGAGATAATAATACAGTGCATGAATTAAATTTGAAAGAACAGCACAGTGACCAGCCTTATGACTGATCGCATAAATCCGTCCAGGCGCTACTGTTTAAAACAGCAGAAACTCGGGGGCTTTGGAGCCTGCTGCATATGCGAGTGGGTGCCATCTTTACTGTGCACATTTACACCGTACATGTACGGCGGAGGTCACTAAGGGGTTAACTGGAAAAAGAAATAGGTGCAGCGATGTGTAACAAGTATGGTGAACATGGCTTATTTTATACTTTCTCCGCCTCCATGTATGCCTCTGCTTTAAAGGGGTTGTCTCATCTCATATATTGGTGGCATATCGCTAGGATATACCACCAATGTCAAATAGGTGCGTATCTCCAGAACGGCTGCTTAAAGTGAATGAGAGTGACTGTGCAAGTACGGCTACTCTCAACTTTAATAGAATTTCCGAAAATAGCACAGGGCCTGCCAGTACCATAAAAGTGATCATGCATGTATGATGTGCTCTCCATTTACTTCTTTTGGAGTTCCAAAAATAGCCAAGGGCACCGACCATCTTTTTTCAGAAATCCCATGGAAGTGAATGGAGAGCACACATACATGTGCACTGCACGCTAATTCATTTGGGGGGGGGGGGGCGTTCAGGAGATTGGAGCCCCAGAGGTGGGACCTGCACCTCTTTGACATTGGTGGCATGTGGCGATTTGCCACCAATGTATGGGATGTCACAACCCCTTTAAATGGTGAAATGTGAACATAATGAGGGGCAATGTTAGTGGTTTCACATACTCCCCTCCCCAAAAAATAAAAAATAAAAACGTGTGAAGAAAACTTCAGGGTATATGTATATGGTGTGCTGAAAATCCATGGCATAATACAATAAAAGATACTGTAAGTAGATGAGATTTTAAAAATCTCGAGTACATGTTGCCGAAATTTTAAACTGGAAATTGAACTGCTGTGTGGATTTTGAAATGTGCAGTTTAAAGGGTGGGATCTGGGGCAAATCCACATTTATATCCACAAGTAAGGCCAAGTTCACACTTCAGTTATTTGTTCAGTTATTTTCATCAGTTATTGTGAGCCCAAACCAGGTTCGGGCCAAAAATACAGAACAGGAGTAGGGATGAGCGAACCCGAACTGTATGTATACATTTTCGTAAAAGTCCGGGTTCGGGTTCGGTGTTCGTCGCTTTCTTGGCGCTTTTTGAAAGGCTGCAAAGCGTCATACTACTTGCCCCAAGAGGCCGTCACAGCCATGCCTACTATTGGCATGGCTGTGATTGGCCAGTGCAGCATGTGACCCAGCCTCTATTTAAGCTGGAGTCACGTAGCGCCGCACGTCACTCTGCTCTGAACAGTGTAGGGAGAGGTTGCAGCTGCGACTGTTAGGGCGAGATTAGGCAGTGATTAACTCCTCCAAAAGACTTAAGTCAGTGATCGACCTACAGCTGTGGATCATTGAACTGCTGCTATTCAATTGCTCACTGTTTTTAGGCTGCCCAGATCGTTTTTCAGTTTGGCTATATCCTACATCAGGGGCAAGCTGTCACCAAGTCCATTTAACCATCCATAGTGTGGTTATTTTTTAACTATATCCTACATCAGGGGCAAGCTGTCACCAAGTCCATTTAACCATCAATAGTGTGGTTATTTTTTGGCTATATCCTACATCAGGGGCTTGGCTGTGCTTGCTATTTTATTGAGGGGTGAAATACAATTGCCAAAATAGCAGTACCCTAAATCTGGTGTTTCAGCTGTGGCCAGCCAATTGTAATACTGTCTGCTGTCTGGCAAAGGATATATTTTTGTTCTGGGTTGAAATACAATTCCCAACTTAGCAATTTCCTAAATTAGTGGTTTCTGCTGTATCAGGGCTACTTTTAATCTATTTATTAAAAGGGTATATTAGATTCAAGGTGCTGATAGGGTCATTCTCAATAACTTCACACACACGCTACTGTGCATTTCCAAGTCTAATTCTGTCTGTAAACGTATACCTGTCACCCAGCGCCTAAATAATAGGCCTCAAATTTATATTCAGCTAAATCTGTCGTTACTGCTGTGCCTTTATTAGTGTAATACGGTACCTAAATAGATAGCCAGATAGTGTTAGGTGTCTGTAAAAAAAGGCCTGAATTTGAATTCAATACATTGGGCCAAATATTTTTTTTCTTATTGTGGTGAACGGTAACAATAAGGAAAACATCTAGTAAGGGATGCGGACATGGTCGTGGTGGTGTTAGTGGACCCTCTGGTGCTGGAAGAGGACGTGGCCGTTCTGCCACAGCCACATGTCCTAGTGTACCAACTACCTCAGGTCCCAGTAGCCGCCATAATTTACAGCGATATTTGGTGGGGCCCAATGCCGTTCTAAGGATGGTAAGGCCTGAGCAGGTACAGGCATTAGTCAATTGGGTGGCCGACAGTGGATCCAGCACGTTCACATTATCTCCCACCCAGTCTTCTGCAGAAAGCGCACAGATGGCGCCTGAAAACCAAGCCCATCAGTCTGTCACATCACCCCCATGCATACCAGGGAAACTGTCTGAGCCTCAAGTTATGCAGCAGTCTTTTATGCTGTTTGAAGACTCTGCTGGCAGGGTTTCCCAAGGGCATCCACCTAGCCCTTCCCCAGCGGTGGAAGACATAGAATACACTGACGCACAACCACTTATGTTTCCTGATCATTAGGACATGGGAATACCCACTCAGCACGTCTCTGATGATGACGAAACACAGGTGCCATCTGCTGCGTCTTTCTGCAGTGTGCAAACTGAACAGGAGGTCAGGGATCAAGACTGGGTGGAAGACGATGCAGGGGACAATGAGGTCCTAGACCCCACATGGAATGAAGGTCGTGCCACTGACTTTCACAGTTCGGAGGAAGAGGCAGTGGTGAGACCGAGCCAACAGCGTAGCAAAAAAGGGAGCAGTGGGCAAAAGCAGAACACCCACCGCCAAGAGACTCCGCCTGCTACTGACCGCCGCCATCTCGGACCGAGCACCCCAAAGGCAGCTTCAAGGAGTTCCCTGGCATGGCACTTCTTCAAACAATGCGCTGACGACAAGACCCGAGTGGTTTGCACACTGTGCTATCAGAGCCTGAAGCGAGGCATTAATGTTCTGAACCTTAGCACAACCTGCATGACCAAGCACCTGCATGCAAAGCATGAACTGCAGTGGAGTAAAAAAACCTTAAAAACAAGGAAGTCACTCAGGCTCCCCCTGCTACCTCTTCTGCTGCTGCCGCCTCGGCCTCTTCTGCTGCTGCCGCCTCGGCCTCTTCTGCTGCTGCCGCCTCGGCCTCTTCCTCTGCCTCTGGAGGAACGTTGGCACCTGCCGCCCAGCAAACAGGGGATGTACCACCAACACCACTACCTCCGTCACCAAGCATCTCAACCATGTCACACGGCAGCGGTCAGCTCTCCATCTCACAAACATTTGAGAGAAAGCGTAAATTCCCACCTAGCCACCCTCGATCCCTGGCCCTGAATGCCAGCATTTCTAAACTACTAGCCTATGAAATGCTGTCATTTAGGCTGGTGGACACAGACAGCTTCAAACAGCTCATGTCGCTTGCTGTCCCACAGTATGTTGTTCCCAGCCGGCACTGGGCACCTAACCACAGATACGTGGACCAGTAAGCACGGCCAGGGACGCTATATCTCCCTAACTGCACACTGGGTAAATGTAGTGGCGGCTGGGCCCCAGGCGGAGAGCTGTTTGGCGCACGTCCTTCCGCCGCCACGGATCGCAGGGCAACATTCTTTGCCTCCTGTTGGCTCCTCTCCTACTCGGCTTCCTCCTCCTCTTCTTCCACCTGCTCATCCAGTCAGCCACACACCTTCACCACCAACTTCAGCACAGCCCGGGGTAAACGTCAGCAGGCCATTCTGAAACCCATATGTTTGGGGGACAGGCCCCACACCGCACAGGAGTTGTGGCGTGGTATAGAACAACAGACCGACGAGTGGTTGCTGCCGGTGAGCCTGAAGCCTGGCCTGGTGGTGTGCGATAATGGTCCAGCTCTGGGACTAGCCGGTTTGACGCACAGCCCTTGCCTGGTGCATGTGCTGAATTTGGTGGTGCAGAAGTTCATTCACAACTACCCCGACATGTCAGAGCTGCTGCATAAAGTGCGGGCCGTCTGTTCGCGCTTCCGGCGTTCACATCCTGCCGCTGCTCGCCTGTCTGCGCTACAGCGTAACTTCGGCCTTCCCGCTCACCGCCTCATATGCGACATACCCACACCTTGCACATGCTGGACAGACTGTGCGAGCAGCAGCAGGCCATAGTGGAGTTTCAGCTGCAGCACGCACGGGTCAGTCGCACTGGGGAACAGCACCACTTCACCACCAATGACTGGGCCTCCATGCGAGACCTGTGTGCCCTGTTGCGCTGTTTCGAGTACTCCACCAACATGGCCAGTGGCGATGACGCCGTTATCAGCGTTACAATACTACTTCTATGTCTCCTTGAGAAAAACACTTAGGGCGATGATGGAAGAGGAGGTGGCCCAGGAGCAGGAGGAGGAGGAAGAGGGGTCATTTTTAGCACTTTCAGGCCAGTCTCTTCGAAGTGACTCAGAGGGAGGTTTTTTGCAACAGCAGAGGCCAGGTACAAATGTGGCCAGCCAGGGCCCACTACTGGAGGACGAGGATGAGGAGGAGGTGGAGAAGGATGAGGATGAAGCATGGCCACAGCGGGGTGGCACCCAACGCAGCTCGGGCCCATCACTGGTGCGTGGCTGGGGGAAAACGCAGGACGATGACGATACGCCTTCCACAGAGGACAGCTTGTCCTTACCTCTGAGCAGCCTGGCGACTACATGCTGCAGTGCCTGCGCAACGACAGCAGAGTTGCCCACATTTTAACGTGTGCGGACTACTGGGTTGCCACCCTGCTGGATCAACGGTACAAAGACAATGTGCCCACCTTACTTCCTGCACTGGAGCGTGATAGGAAGATGCGCGAGTACAAGCGCACGTTGGTAGACGCGCTACTGAGAGCATTCCCAAATGTCACAGGGGAACAAGTGGAAGCCCAAGGCCAAGGCAGAGGAGGAGCAAGAGGTCGCCAAGGCAGCTGTGTCACGGCCAGCTCCTCTGAGGGCAGGGTTAGCATGGCAGAGATGTGGAAAAGTTTTGTCAACACCCCACAGCTAACTGCACCACCACCTGATACGAAACGTGTTAGCAGGAGGCAACATTTCACTAACATGGTGGAACAGTACGTGTGCACACCCCTCCACGTACTGACTGATGGTTTGGCCCCATTCAACTTCTGGGTCTCTAAATTGTCCACGTGGCCAGAGCTAGTCCTGTCCATCCCTTGTGCAGATCAGACATTAACTACCTCCCCTTAACCATATATTATTGTACTCCAGGGCACTTCCTCATTCAATCCTATTTTTATTTTCATTTTACCATTATATTGCGGGGCAACCCAAAGTTGAATGAACCTCTCCTCTGTCTGGGTGCCGGGGCCTAAAAATATCTGACAGTGGCCTGTTCCAGTGTTGGGTGACGTGAAACATGATTCTCTGCTATGACATGAAGACTGATTCTCTGCTGACATGAAGCCTGAATCTCTGTTATGGGACCTCTCTCCTCTGCCTGGGTGCCGGGGCCTAAATATCTGACAATGGACTGTTACAGTGGTGGGTGATGTGAAGCCTGATTCTCTGCTATGACATGAAGACTGATTCTCTGCTGACATGAAGCCAGATTCTCTGTTATGGGACCTCTCTCCTCTGCCTGGTTGCCTGGGCCTAAATATCTGACAATGGACTGTTACAGTGGTGGGTGACGTGAAGCCTGATTCTCTGCTATGACATGAAGCCAGATTCTCTGTTACGGGACCTCTCTCCTCTGCCTGGGTACCAGGGCCTAAATATCTGACAATGGACTGTTCCAGTGTTGGGTGACGTAAAAGCACGATTCTCTGCTATGACATGAAGACTGATTCTCTGCTGACATGAAGCCTGAATCTCTGTTATGGGACCTCTCTCCTCTGCCTGGGTGCCGGGGCCTAAATATCTGACAATGGACTGTTACAGTGGTGGGTGATGTGAAGCCTGATTCTCTGCTATGACATGAAGACTGATTCTCTGCTGACATGAAGCCAGATTCTCTGTTATGGGACCTCTCTCCTCTGCCTGGTTGCCTGGGCCTAAATATCTGACAATGGACTGTTACAGTGGTGGGTGACGTGAAGCCTGATTCTCTGCTATGACATGAAGCCAGATTCTCTGTTATGGGACCTCTCTCCTCTGCCTGGGTGCCAGGGCCTAAATATCTGACAATGGACTGTTCCAGTGTTGGGTGATGTAAAAGCATGATTCTCTGCTATGACATGAAGACTGATTCTCTGCTGACATGAAGCCTGAATCTCTGTTATGGGACTTCTCTCCTCTGCCTGGGTGCCAGGGCCTAAATATCTGACAATGGACTGTTACAGTGGTGGGTGATGCGAAGCATGATTCTCTGCTATGACATGAAGACTGACTCTCTGCTGATATGAAGCCTGAATCTCTGTTATGGGACCTCTCTCCTCTGCCTGGGTACCGAGGCCTAAATATCTGACAATGGACTGTTCCAGTGGTGGGTGACGTGAAGCATGATTCTCTGCTATGACATGAAGACTGATTCTCTGCTGACATGAAGCCTAAATCTCTGTTATGGGACCTCTCTCCTCTGCCTGGGTGCCTGGGCCTAAATATCTGACAATGGACTGTTACAGTGGTGGGTGATGTGAAGCCTGATTCTCTGCTATGACATGAAGACTGATTCTCTGCTGACATGAAGCCTGAATCTCTGTTATGGGACCTCTCTCCTCTGCCTGGGTGCCGGGGCCTAAATATCTGACAATGGACTGTTACAGTGGTGGGTGATGCGAAGCATGATTCTCTGCTTTGACATGAAGACTGATTCTCTGCTGACATGAAGCCTGAATCTCTGTTATGGGACCTCTGTCCTCTGCCTGGGTGCCTGGGCCTAAATATCTGACAATGGATTGTCCCAGTGGTGGGTGACGTGAAGCCTGATTCTCTGCTATGACATGAAGACTGATTCTCTGCTGACATGATTTTGGCCGATTTTCCTTAATTGTTGCTTTAGTTTATCTCATTTTTTGGCTGAATGCACATGACCGTGGTGTGTTTTGCGGTCCGCAAATCGAAGATCCGCAAAACACGGATGGCGTCCGTTCACTTTCCGCAATTTGTGGAACGGCACGGACAGACTTCAATATAAATGCCTATTCTTGTCCGCAAAGTGCGGACAAGAATAAAACATGTTATATTTTTTTAGCTGGGTCACGGAACGGAGCAACGGATGCGGACAGCACACAGAGTGCTGTCCGCATCTTTTGCGGCCCCATTAAAGTGAATGGGTCCGCATCCGAGCCGCCAAAATGGCGGCTCGGATGCGGACCAAAACAACGGCCGTGTGCATGAGGCCTTCCTGTTATTGAATTCAGTTTGTCAGTTTTTTTCTAAACAGATGTGATTAGTGTCTATCAGTTTTGCAAATCAGTGAAAAAAACTGAATAAACACTCATAGCAACCATCCATGATAAATGGACAGTTTTTTCTTCCCTCTTTTTTTTACCTATTGACTTGAATAGTCAAGTCCTTTATGAAAAAAAAAAAAGTCGAGAGCGGCGTAAAATATAAAAAGTCAATAACATTTTTGCACAAAATATAATTTGCACAACTTTTTTACATCAGAAACCTGGTCTAAGGCCTTTGTAAAGTACCTCCATTAAATTGCATGCAACTTAGTACACGTGGCGTGCAACTGTGACTTAATAGTTGAAATCAATCTTGTACTAGAAAAAGTTTAGATGTAGCCTTTGGCTGCTTTCACATGAGCGAGTTGTACACCCCGGACTTCGAGCATGAGTATAAGGGCTCGTTCACAGAACCGTTGCCCCTCCGTGCAAGTGCTGTGGACCGCAAATTGCGGTACGCAAAGCATGGGCACCGACTGTGGGCCAGCTGCATGCGGATCGTTGACCCATTCACTTGAATGGGTCTGCGATCCGTCCGTTCCGCAAAAAGATAGAATTTGCTCTATCTTTTTGCGGTTCGGAGGCACGGAACGGAACCCCAGGAAGCACTCCGTCTTCAGAGAGACCTAGCTTATTGAAACCAATTATTGGCATCCTCATTGGCTGCAGAGGATGCCGTTAAGAAGCTCGAGCTTCTGGGTTCTTCACCCATTAGATGCCATGATCGCGCTTGATCGTGGCATCTAAAGGCTTTAATGACCGTGATCAGCATTATTGCCTGTCACTGTCATTAGCCGCAAGTCTCTGGTGTTTGAAATAGCGAGGCCCACCTGCCATGATTTCTGCTGCTCATGCAAGTGGGCATCATGTTTGTATGACGCTGGTAGTGAAAGGGTTGAGGAGACTCGGTGGGACTGGGTGTGTATAATTATGTTTTGGATGGAGTTAGAGGCGTGGCCTAGTATGAAAAAAATTGCTTGTGGGCGCATAGTGTGCCACACATATTATTCCTCTTTCTGTTTGTCAAAAGTTGGTAGGTATGGCTTCCCATCCAGACTGAGATCAGCTTTCCATGGTGTATGGGCACAGATATTTTTGATCAAAGTGTTGAGATAAGATAATATGTGTACATGCTGAACAAGCAGTGTGCATTCTTTTTTTGCTAAAAAAGCATGTCTCAGCAATTAACCCTTTAGTAGATTATTTGTGTACCAATCAGAAGTCATTGTTGAGTTAACACAATACATAAAGGACTAGGTTGCAGAAGTGGGAGGAGTTATGTATCTGCTTGTTCTTTGATATGTAAAAGGTCTCTGGCAGCTTATAAACTTAAAGTGAAAGTACACCTTTTAACACAATGCAATTTTAAAGTCCAAAACTCTTTCTTAAAGAAGAACTGCCTCAAAAATTTGTATTGTTGGACCTTTTAGAATAGTACATGATGTGATCTGTAGTGAAGATAATCTTCTTACCAGTGACTATATTTGTTAGTTATCCCCTCCCTACTGCTTCTTGGCTGTGTCATGTGACCAGCAATCAGACTTTCCAAATCACACAGCATCTTATGTGTGGACAGGAAGTCAGTTTCTCTATATATTCCTATGGGAGCCTTAATGTTAGTCTCATACGAATGAATAGAGAAGTAGCTGACTTCCTGTCCTGTGTCAGTTGGAGATCAGAGAGTTGGTCACATGACACAGCTGTGTGTTATAACTCACAAATACAGACACTAGTACGAAGATTACCTTCACTACAGATTACATCATGTACCTTTCTAACAGGTCAGATTATTTTTTTTGCGGGAGTTCCTCTTTAATACTATGACATTTGTGGCACCTGTATAGCAGGTGGAGCTCAATTTTTCTAAAACAGAGCTCCACTCCATATCATAAAGTATTGGGAAAAGGTGTATCCAGCTCAACAATGTTCCTTTAGAGATGGTTACTATTGCATGCACTTGGTCCTGGACTGGGCTTTAAGTTAGTCTACTTTCACACTTGCGGCATAGAGATCCAGCAAGCAGTTCTGTCGCCGGAAAACTTATGCCAACTGATGGCATTAGTAAGACTGATCAGGATCATGATCAGTCTTAAAAATGCCAGATCAGTAAAAAAATAAAATGCATTGAAATGCCATATCTGTCTTTTCGGTGTCATCTGGCAAAACGGATCCGGCACTAATAGATTCCTATAGGTAAAAATGCCGGATCCGTCATTCAGGCAAGTCTTCCGTTCTTTTCGCTGGAGATAAAACCGTAGCATGCTATGGTTTTCTCTTTTGCCTGATCAGTCAAAATGACTGAACTGAAGACATCCTGATGCAAACTGAACAGATTACTCTCCATTCAGAATACATTGGGATATGCCTGATCAGTTCATTTTCCGGTATAGAGCCCTTGTGACGGAACTCTATGCCGGAAAAGAAAAACGCTAGTCTGAACGTACCCTTACACCAGAAAATGTATAAATTCCAGCAATTGATGAACCAAAGCTTCTCTTTATTTGCCACCTGGCTATGACAAAGAACTGATGTAGCATTTGAAATGCATAAGCAGGCTTTTTATGCGGTTTAGTGAAAGATTGTGTCACTGTGATTTTTTTACAGCAAATAAAGAGAAGGTTTGGTTCACCAATTGCTGAATAAAGCCCTAAGCTGGCAGTGGATCCACCGAAGTTATGAAGAGGCACCAGTTCTAAATGTAAGACAGCTTCCAAGCTGTCTTTCTTTTAGGCCATTTTCTACTTCTAAAACAGGCATTGAAAATGGTAAATGAGACGGGCCTACTGGCCCGTCCCCTTCCCCGTCCACTCCCCACGCACAATTTTAGACCTGGCGCGGGCAGGGAAAAGTCGCAGATCTTTACCTGAAATATGCCTAATATAGGTGTATTTCAGTATAATAAATGACCCCTTTTGTCTTTAGTCATTTCAATTCTAGAAACAAGTATGTACATAAATATAACATTGAAATACATAAATGGTTTATGAATGGTAATAATAGCATTTAGGATTAGACTAATGAAATGTATATGCCTGAAAGTCATTTTATTAATTAGTGATCAGCCATTTAAATTATGATCGAAAATAATCAATTTTTGGCTCATCTTAGAATGATGTTCATGTTTCAGGCGTTTATTAACAAGTGAGGTGAATTATATACAGAGGTGTTTGGACTTTTGTAGTCTTCCCCAATAATTTAGCATCTCCCCAGGACTCACTCCATGTGATGTAACAATATTGTGGTATTTGCAGTCTGAATACACGACTCTCCAGTTATTAAAGTCAGATCCTTTAGGTGGAGCCACCAGTTGAACTCCTAGTTTATCAAGGCAGAGACCAATAAAGACATCCTCCAGGTGTAGCCATCTAACACTTGGAAAGATTTTGACTATTTTGTGGGACAAGTCTCCTGAGAGCACATATCCAGTCCCAGAACAAAATGGAGGATATCTTTTTTCGGGATATACATCTGGTGACACATACCACTTACTGTCTAGGTTGCGAATGGGGGAACCATTTATCATTAAATATCCTGTGAAATAATTCTTTCTTGGTGCTTGATCTGGTTTTAGAACCTTGTAGACCAAATATTCAGTATTCACAAACATGTCGCTGTCTGTCTTCATTACATACAAAGCATTGGGACAGTATGTAGTTATCCAGCTCAAACCCATCAGTACCTTAATGGTAAGATTATTGTATGTGTCCAAGTAATCCTGCTGGATAAGGTCATGGAATTCTTGACTTTCCTTTACAATTTCCTGATCTGCATCAGTATTCGGCTTGGGGTCTTTACCTAGGAAAAATAACCTAAGTATCTTGACTCCTGGCAGAAGGTCCTCTTTTCCCCATGTATTCCTTATAGCTTGACGCGCTTCTCGTTGCCATCTTTGTACAGTTACAAGCAGAACCAGAAATGGAACATTCTCCTTGCATTTATCAGGTTCATTGATAAAATACTCATATTGATGTGGTTTGTGGATATCGTCAGCTATTTTAGTCATAGTTATTTCTGTAAACACTGAACTTCCTGATTCAGTGTGTGATTTTTCTACAGGAAGGTCATTTGCTTTTACTGCACCTGAGACATTAAGAATCAGATTTTGTAAATTACTAATTGGATTTACAAAACCCAATGGAAACCAAATGGCGTTAGTTAAAATCAGCAAGGCCAACATCATAAGAAACATAAAGAACAAGAGCAGTTTAACTGTCAACTTGGTGCAGATTAACTTTTTTAAAAGAGGCATGATGGGATATTCAGAATGCAGATCTGTGCCTTCTATTCTTATTCAACACACTACCTGAAAAACATGAATGAAATAACATTATTACAAAATAGAGGCTTAGTGAGTATATAAGGCACATAAAAAGGCTACATGGCTCAGAGACAACCCCTTTCAAAATGTAGGTGCTGCAGCTATCAGCTACTCCCTGCGGGCCATACACCTGGCACCGTGACAGTTGATTTTGCTGGGGGAACCATGGCTAGCCAGGCATTTTCCTGTAGTGACTGTTTCAGGAGAAATATTACATTGGATGACCTTCAGTCCACTACACGGGGGACCTCTATCATAGAGTAGCAGTCAGTTGTGGCTCATAAATGGGGTCCTGAGTGGGGGAAATCCCTGTATGCCATTTTAAGGTAAGTGCCTAGATAGGTGCCAGGTGTGTCCCTACAAAGTAAGGCTTCATGTACACGGCCATGTCTGTATTTTGGTCTGCAAACAATGGATCGGTAAAGTATGGATACTCTCTGTGTGAATTCCACATTTTTCTCACTCCCATCAATAGATAGGACTATTCTTGTCTGCAAAGTACTGGACCAGGTGGCTTGGTAAAAAAAAAAAATGTATGCATGGCCCGTAGAAATTAGTCAGTGGGCTATCTGAAATAAATGTGGATAGCACACATATAAAAAATATGGTTGTGTGCAGGAATGCTTAGTAAAACAATTAGTTACCTTCTATCAAAATAATATTTCTTCTGCGTATTCTGTCATGGTGACAACTATTTTAACTAGAGGAGGTGGTGATGGTGAGTACAATAAAAGAGTTCAAGAGGGGCCTGGATGAATTTCTGGAGCGTAATAATATTACAGGCTATAGCTACTAGAGAGGGGTCGTTGATCCAGGGAGTTATTCTGATTGCCTGATTGGAGTCGGGAAGGAATTTTTTCCCCCTTAAGTGAGGAAAATTGACTTCTACCGCACAGTTTTTTTTTCTTCCTTCTTCTGGATCAACTTGCAGAATAACAGGCTGAACTGGATGGACAGATGTCTTTTTTCGGCCTTATATACTATGTTACTATGTTAGATTTGCAAGGTGCTTCCCAGTTAGTTTCAAAGATTATGAAGCCTGGGCTGATAGGCAAAGGGAGACCTTTCTGCACCGTGATCCGTACTGATCACAGTACTTCAGTGGTTAAATATCTTTGACTGGAGTCTATTCCAATCTTGGCCAATAGTGCTGGAGTGTGACTGTGAATTACAACCACAATGGTGAACGTGCAGGCACAAGTGTAAACACACAAAGGGGGTCATTTATTAACCTGAAATACACCTATATTAGGCGTATTTCAGGTGCAAATTGTGGCACTATGGTTAGAAATCTGTGACCTTTTCCCACTTAAAAAGTGGGCGTGGCGTCTTCTACACCTGCGTCTCTACATAACTTCGGCGATCCACTGCCAGCGCAGGGGCTTTATCAAGGCTGCTGTCTAAAACACCGCTCTTAATAAATGACCCCCAAAGACTTTACCTAGCCATGAGAAAAAATCTGCAGGTTTATCAAACTGGTGTAAAGTAGAACTGCTTTAGTTGTCCAGAGCAAGCAAAGTCAATTTTGACAGCTCCTTTGGAAAATGAAAGGATGAATCTGATTAGTTGCTATGGGAAACTAAGCCAGTTCTTGTATAGATCTATGTGACCTGCATGATTCAAGCAAAGCAAAAACACTTGGGTGATTGTAGAAAAATGGGTGGACAATCTTTCCTGGAATGTTTTGTAATATAGCTATGCTCTTGGAAGAACTCTGAAGAATCACCACTGTTAACAAATGTTTTCCGTTTGGAAAGAATGTGGTTAATTAAGGCTTCTGTCACACTTTTTTTGCATTTTTATTTTTGGTGTTAAAAAAGGTCAATTTTTTAATTTTCTTTCAGCTTTTTGCTGCATTTTTTTATAGTATCATTTTAAACAGACATTTTTCCAGACATTTGTCAACTGCAATAAAGATGCCTAAAGGAAAGATTGCAGAAAAACTGACATGCCAAAAGCTTACTTTTAAACGCCAAAGGATGGTAAACTTGTACAAATACAGTTTGTGTTTCATAATCCATTTTTGACAACTTATAATTACAGATATCCAGCACCACTATAAATAAATCTCAAATAGCTATTACTGTTGTTCACTGGAATACAGTGGCCACACAATTTCAATCTGCCTGCCCAGAAGCCCATGAGGTAAGGGAACATGATACAGTCCTGATCAAAGGTTTATGACCACTTGAAAAATGGCAAAAAATCATATTTAGCATGCCTCGGTCTTAACAAGGTTCCAAGTAGAGCTTCAACATGCAACAAGAAGAAATGGGAGTGAGACAAAACATTTTTTGAGCGCTCAATTTAATGAAAACAACGAATAAACTGAAACAGGCTGTTTTTCAGCTGATCAAAAGTTTAGGACCACACCTCCCAAAAAAAACTAAACCCCCCCAAAACAGAAATCCAACTTCCAAACATGAACTCAGTAATGAGTAGCTCCGCCGTTATTGTTTATCACTTCCAAAATTCATTTCGGCATGCTTGATGGAAGCGTTTTCATGAGGTGAGTGGGAACATTTCTCTAAGTGGTGAAGACAGCCGCACGAAGGCCATCTACTGTCTGGAACTGTTGTGCATTTTTGTAAACTTCCCTTGCCATCCCTCAGGATCATTTAAGAAATTCCAAATGACTGTCTTACTGCGTCCCACCTCAGCAGCGATGATGTGCTGTGAGAGACCCTGCTTATGCAGTTCAATAACCCAACCATGTTCAAAAAGGGAGAGTTTTTTTGCCTTTGCCATCACAACGTGTGACTACCTGACAGAAAATGACAATGAATCCACATCTTTGCACAGATTTGGCCTTTTAAAGGCATGTGGTCCTAAACTTTTGATCAGCTTAAAAACAGCCTGTTTCAGTTTATTCGTTGTTTTCATTAAATTCAATGCTCAAATTTTTTTTTTATCTCACTCTCATTTCTTCTTGTTGCATGTTGAAGCTCTACTTGGAACCTTGTTAAGATCCAGCCATGCTAAATATGATTTTTTGCAATTTTTCAAGTGGTCTTAAACTTTTGATCAGGACTGTATGTGCAGGAAAAAGGCCACAGTCCAGGTAAAACTGTACCTAGTTGTTCAGGTGGTACATCTCTGCTGGTCTGTGCCAGCCTGGCGTGGCACATGGAAAAACTGCTCCATCTTGTTGATGATACTGAACTGGCTGATGCGGCTTCTGCTGCTTGTGGTATCAGAGATGGTGGGAAGTAGGTGACTCCCTGTGAATGGAGAGGGACCTTCTGGTCAGACACATTGGAAGCAGGATACAGCTGCATACAAAGTGTATCCTGGTAATAGAGCAATTTTGCTTTTATAGTGAGGGTCTAAAAGCATAGCTATCCAGTAAACATCAGATTGCCTGATGGTAAGGGTATGCCTGTCCAGGGGCGTAGCGTGGGGGGGCCAGGGGGGCCGTTGCCCCGGGCGCCAAATTGTAGGGAGCGCCAGGCAGAAGGCAGTAAAATGAAGGTCATGTAAGCCTATGGCTCCCATTCCCTCCGTTCCGCCTGGCCTGAAGCTTTAAGACGCAGTAGAGCGGTGCAGGAGTCCAGGAGATCGCAATTATATCACCGTGACCTCCTGTGCCGGGTCCCGCGAGATGACGTGATGACGTGGAGCAGCAGGGCAGTGTGATGAGTTCTTGACCGCCTGCGCCGGGATGCCCAAGCAAAGACTACAAGAGGTGATGAAACAAGAGGTGATGAAGAGAGGTGAGTATTTTTTATTTTTTTTATGTAAGTACTGGGGGTCATACTGGGGGCACTATGGAGGTGGGCAGAAGAGATACAAAGGAGGCCAGTATGTTTAAAGAATGGGCACTGTTTTTTATTATACAGAGGGGCCATGATACATTATACTGTATATTACAGTTATACAGTGGGGCCATAATATATAATAATTATACAAGGGGGCCATTATATATTATAGTTATACAGAGGGGCCATTAAATATAATAATTATACAAGGGGGCCATCATATATTATACATAGGGGCCAGTATATATTATAATTATAAAGAGAGACTATTAATAATGGGCCCTCTGTATAATTCTAATATATAATGCCCCTCTGTATAATTATTATATATTATGGCCCCACTGTATAACTATAATATATAGTTATACAGTGGGGCCATAATATATAATAATTATACAGAGGGGGGGGGGGGGCATTATATATTAGAATTATACAGAGGGCCCATTATTAATAGTCTCTCTTTATAATTATACTATATAATGGCCCCTATGTATAATATATAATGGCCCCTTGTTTGATTATTATATTTAATGGCCCCTCTGTATAATATATAATGGCTCCTTTGTATAATTATTATTTATTATGGCCCCTCTGTATAACTATAATATATAATGGCCCCCCTGTATATTATATATAGTGACCCCTCTGAAATATTAGGATATATAATGGCCCCCTCTGTATTATATATATATATATATATATATATATATATATATATATATAATGACCCTCTGTATAATTACTATATATAATGACCCCCCTGTATTATTATAATATATAATGGCCCCCTCTGTATTATTAGGATATATAATGGCCAATTATACTGCATATCCTAATATTACAGAGGGGCCATTATACAGAGTGTGCCATTATATATAATAATAATAATAACTAATATTAATAAAACTCTGCAGAGATGAGACGTGACTGAAAGAAGGTGTCATGGCAGTCTTATCTCCAAATGAAGACGCTGAGGAAAGTCTACATCACAGGAGATGTCACTGGATGGATGAGGCTGCTGTATTATACTGTATATTTTGTAGTGATGTAAGTAATATCCAAACACATATTTGCTTCATGGTAGGGTTGAGGGGTGGATTGAGAATTTGGCCCACCCTGCTGCATTCTGGCCCCAGACTTCAGGTCACACTGTGCGTGTTCTGAATTCTGGGGCCTCAGACCCATCTACTACATTAACTGTACTTAGAGAGTTATTACTGTGTTATCTGTGGTGTTATATAGGACTACTACATTATCTGTAAAAGGGGCGTGTCCACAGGTTGGGGTGGGGGTGGGGCTCAATACATGGCTCGCCCCGGGTGCTGGCAACCCACGCTACGCCACTGTGCCTGTCATTAGGTAAGCAAGCATACAGCTTGACATGCTCATCAGCACCCCGGAGGTCCAAAGGTTTTTGGCAACACCCCTTACAGACATAATTGATAATTTTTGCCAATATCATCGTCATCATAATCAGCCTCATCTCCACCAGTTGTAGCTTCTCATCCTCCACTTCCTCCTCTGTGTGGGTCCACAGCATCTACAGGGCAGCCAGCAAGATGTAGAACCTGTTCTTCTGCAGTGCCTTTACGGTGAGCATCTACTGTAAGATAAATATCAGGGGGAAGGCATACTTCATGCTGCAGTTGTCCTTACTGACAAATCTAGTGGCCTCCTAGTGGCCTCTTCAAAGGAGTATGTGACGCACATCTCTGATAAGCTGCCACTGCCTGACAGCAAAACAACACATTCTCCCTGCTGAGGTGGTCTGGAGCATGAGCATGGAGCAGCAAAGTGGTTTTCCAGCAAGTTGAAACCTAGCGGATCAAGCAGTGCAGATTGTTCTGTTGCTGCAAGTCGAGGAGGGAGTTCCTTGCCACATGGCTGAACTGCAAGGACAGTCTCCTGGACATGGCCAGTACCCTCTGCAAGCCACTGTATTTTTCCAAAAAGCATTGCATGACATCATTTATTGCATGCACCATGCAGTGAGCATGTGTTATTTCCCCCATATGCATTGAGACCACAAAGTTCCTGCCATTGTCACTGACCACCTTGTCAAGTTGGAGTTGTTGGGAAGACAACAAGCAATGTTTGCTGCTTGATGCACTTTAGCAAGTGATCGCTGTAGGGCTACTCTCACCAAGGTTGATCTGCTCTAACACAGCATAGCAAGGCTTCACTTTGTTGCTTCATGCATTTTACCAACTAATATGTGGCTACAGCTGATCAGCTGTAACACAGACTTCCCAAGTGTCCCTCTTTTGACCCAAGTTCCTCTGTCCCTCTTTGCTCCTAAGGCCTCTTTCACACAGGCGTGTGCGCCCTGTTGCCGTATTGCGGACCGCATTTGCGGATCCACAATAAATGGGTGCCGTTCCGTGGGCATTCCGCATCACGGATGCGGACCCATTCACTTCAATAGGTCCGCAAATCGGGAGTGCTTCCGGGGGGTTTTGTCCCGTACTTCCGTTCCGCAAAAAGATAGAACATGTCCTATCTTTTTGCGGATTGGCCCTTTTTTAAAAGAAAAAAATGTTTTTGCATTGCCGCTTCCAAAGAAACAATACTTTTTTCTTTTTCTTTCTATGAAGTGTGAGGGATTGATTTTTGTGGGATGACTTGTATTTTTCATTGTTATCATTTTGGAGTAAATAGCGCTTTTTGATCGATTGTTATTATGTTTTTTCAGTTTCAGTGGCAACTAAGAATAAATTAGGAATTCTAACTTAAAAAAAAAAAAAATTTTGCGGTGTTCACCATAGGAGATAATTTATATGATATTTATCATTAATCATTTTTATTTATTTTGCATAGCGTATGATTACAGATGATGTTCATTGTGCAAAAGAATATATATAAAGATAACAATTGGTATTACACCAATAACAGTACAGTACAATACGGTTGAGGGTGAGGCACAAACCCTCAATTTGCCTCATAAAGATAACAGGAAATCAGGAGCGCAACGGCCTATTCTAGAAGATGGTAAGGAATTCATGGTACATAATAGGGACTCAACATCCAGGGGGACCAGGTATTTTTCTTTAAAATCTGCCTTAACATTGAGTCTGGAAGTCTCTCAAGTCTACACGTGGCATTAAGAGTATGGATTACTTTGGAGATTGCTGGAGGATTCGCTTCCTTCCAATGGATTCCTTCTAGTGATAACCAATTTAGCACTGAGTAAGATATGTCCTATAACACGTCTGTCATCAAACGGTAGATCATCTATGTAAAGGAATAGAAGGGCTAATTCTGGGGAAGGAGACAACCGTGTACCAGTGGTTTGTGCTATCAGATCAAATATCAAACCCCAAAAGGGAGTGAGTTTAGGACATGCCCAAAGTATGTGGAGAAGAGAACCGGTATTACCACATTCACACCAGCAACAAGCCAAAGTACCAGGGTAGATGATGCTTAGGCGATGAGGCATATAGTACCACCTAAGAAGGGTTTTAATCCCTGCTTCGTATTGTGTAACGCACTTAAATGTAACCCCAATAAAACGGACTGCCTCAGCCCATCTCTCCCCCGAAAATGACAATTTTAGTTTACTTTCCCACTTCAATAAGGGAGGAGATTTGCTAAATTTAGCCTTCTCATTTAGTATATTGTATAAATCATGAGTGGTCTGATGCCTGAATAGAGAAGGCGTTTGGAAAATCCTAATCACCTCTGGGTGAGATCTAGGAGGGGAGAGAAGGAAATTACTGAGGCAGTGGTCTATTCTCATATAAGAGAGACATTGGGAGGAAGGTAAGCAGTATAATTGGCATATTTTATCAAAGGAAATCATGGCTGAGTTCTCCACTAATTGGGCAGAGGACATAATGCCGGCTGCGGTCCAGGGTGAAAGATCAATTTTGTTTATACACATACTTAGAGTATTCATCGATACATGCGGTAAAATATTGAGATTGGTTGTGCCTTGTGATAAGAGAAATTTGGACCACAGTACAATAGCCTTTTTCACCATAATCAGAGGATGGTCTATACTCTTAGGTTTTAATAGAGATAGGTAGAGTAAATCCTTCAACGATCCATTAGGGGTAAGTATGGATTCCATCTTAACCCACAGTTTTTTTGAAAGTGGATTCCACCACTCTCTAGTAAAAGCAAAACTAATAGAGAGAAAGTAATCTTTGATGGAGGGGAGGCCTAGTCCACCAACCTGTCTCCTTCTGAACATAATAAATTGGGCCACTCTAGGATGACTAGATTTCCATATATAGCTGTTGATAATTTTTTGAGCGTCTCTGAAAAAGGAATCAGGAACTGGAACAGGTAGCGCCCGGAAAATATAGATGAGCTTAGGTAAAGTCATCATTTGAAAGGACGCTATTCTGCCAACCCAAGAAATCTCTTGCATGTTAAAAGAAGCGAAATCCTTAGTCATAGTCGTGAGGAGTGGTGCATAATTGTGTTGGTATGCGAGTGAACAAGGGTAGGACAATTTGATTCCCAAGGAAGGGAGATGTGATGTTTGCCAGTCAAGCGGAAACATATTCTTTAGAAGCTCTGTCAGAGGGATGTTAATAGGGAGCACTTGAGATTTGGAGTTATTCATTTTATAATAGGAGAGACCGCCATAATGAGAAATAATGGAAAATGCGTGAGTTAATGTTTGGGTAGGGTTAGTCATTGTTAAAATAATATCATCAACATATAATGATATTACATGGGACTTTGAACCTATTCGTAATCCTTGTATGTCTGGCGAGAGGCGAATGTGTTGAGCAAGGGGTTCTAAGGCCAGAATAAATAAAAGGAGGGAAAGAGGACATCCCTGCCGGGAACCGTTAGTAATATGAAAGCTTTTTGAGAGTACACCATTAACAAAAATCTTTGCTATAGGGACTGAATATAAACCGCGGATTGCATGAATAATAGGACCAGTAAAACCCATGGATTCAAGAACAGAAAAAGCATAATGCCAGTGAAGGCGATCAAACGCCTTTTCTGCATCCAGGGTAACCGAAACCATAGGAGTGTTGCGTAATTCTGCAACATTAATGATGTTAAACAAGCGTCTAGTATTATCAGATGCCTGTCTACCTTTCACAAAGCCTGATTGGTCATCACCTATTAATTGGGGAAGGATTGTGGCTAGCCTGGAAGCAATCAGTTTAGCAAAGATTTTTATGTCAGAGTTTACAAGGGATATTGGCCTAAAATTTTGGGGCAAGTCCGGGGGTTTGCCAGGTTTGGGTAATGTGACAATTAGTGCCATCAACATGTCTGAAGGGAAGGAAGAGCCAGACATCATTTTTGGAAACAGTGGGAGAAGAAAAAGGGCTAGAATAGGGTAATAGTGTTTATAATATTCATTTGATAGCCCGTCTGGGCCTGGAGATTTTCCCAGGGGGAGGGAAGAAATTAATTTATTCAATTCAAGATTTTGAATTGGGGCGTTTAGTTGTGATAGGTGAGATTGGGATAGTTTGGGCAGTTTAGCTTTGTCTATAAAGTCTTGTACAAGGGATTCATAATCAGTTGGGAGGGATATGCTATCCTTAAGATTATATAAGTCATTGTAGTAGAGGCGGAATTGCTCTGCTATATCTCTTGGATCAATAACTTTCGATTTAGTTGTAGGATGTAAGAGGAAGGGGATCCTAGATTTTGCTTGCTGGTGTTTAAGTTTTGAGGCTAGAAGTTTTCCTGCTTTGTTTCCCTGAGCGTAATATCTGGCCTTAGTGCGCATGAGGGATTTGGTAAAGTCATTGTTGAGGAGACAGATGGAAGTTGCTTATTTCTAGATCCCTGCTAAAGTATCTGTTAGTTCTCTTTCCCTTTTTTCTTTTCTATGTGATTTATTTGTATTAAGATGCCTCTTATGAATGCCTTGTGTGTTTGCCATACTACGTACGGGTCAGTGCGTTAAAATAAAGTCAATACCTTCAATTAAAATTGAAGGTACCGGTAGTTACTTCATTTTAACGCACAATTATTTTTATTTTAATGGAGCGTTTTATCTGCAAACTCGGGGCACTGCCATGGGCACCAGGTTCGCCCCCAGTTACGCAAGTCTATTTATGGCTGAATGGGAGGACCAAACAGTGGCCCCCAAACTGGGGACGGACCTGGTGCTCTGGCAGAGATACATAGATGATGTGTTTTTTATTTGGCGGTCGGGTCCCGAACAATTAAACACATTTTTAACCTCAATTAATGATTATTCTTATTATTTGAAGTTTTCAGGCACTACTAGCAAGGAACATTTGGAATTTTTGGATCTAAAAATTTACGTTGAGGAGAACAAACTAAAAACATGCACTTTCATTAAGCCCTCAGCACATAACAGTTACATCCTGTTTAACAGCTGCCACTTATCTAGCTGGCTTATTAATATTCCCCAGGGTCAGTTTCAAAGGTTGAGACGCAACTGTACAATGCCAGATCAATTTGAATTAGAGGCAAACAGGATGAAAGAACAATTTTTGAATAAAAAATATCCTGAAGAGGTTTTAGACCTTGCCCTTAATAAAGTAAGGGAGATGGAGAGGAACATTTCATTTTCATAGAAAAAGAGAATAAAAGTACTCAACAAAGGAAAACCAACTAAAAATGATACTACCTTACAGTAGTGACCATAAGAAAGTCAAAGGTATTTTATATAAACACTGGGACATAATAACAAAAGACAAGGTGGTGGGGACAATTATCCCACTCGAGCCCCTAATTGTATTTACTAAGGCACCCAATTTGGGTAACAAAATAGTGCCAACTGTTAAGGAGGACATAGGAAACAATAAATCGGTGCAAAAGTGGATTAATTTGAATTTTTTTTTTTAGATGTGGGCAGTGTGCAAATTGTAAAGTGATGTCATTCACTAAACAAACTAAAGAAGTAATCTCCACAACTAATGGGTCCAAACACAATATAAAATAATTTTTTACTTGTTTCTCTGAGAATGTGATTTATATTTTAGAATGCCCCTGCAAGCGGCAATATATTGGTCAAACCAAAAGAACTCTTAAAAAACGTCTTGCAGAGCACATTGCTAACATTAAGAAAGGGGTGGAAACCCACTCACTTTCAAAACATTTTAAAACTGTCCACAACAGTGATCCATCGGGTATTAAATTCGCAGCCATTGACCAAGTACCCAGAAGTTGGAGAGGGGGGAATCACATCAGTAAAATGTCTAGGCTAGAAACAAGAAGGATTTTTGAGATGGAAACTATGATGCCGGGAGGACTAAATGCGGAGTACGAATTATTTGGGTTCCTGTAGGATGGGGTTGAGGGTCCCCCATCTGGGGTGAATCCTGCCAAGTGTAATTCATTCGCTCGGTGGGCTTTTCCCCGGACGGTGGACCTTCATCGCATCCAAAGACGTGACTTACAGGAAACCCTAATAAGAATATTTGTTTAAATGAAGATCCATACTTCCCATTATATATTTTTTCATTTATTTTATATTTTCACATTTTTATATATGTATATATTTTATATATATTTATATAGAGTTTTATAGACTTATTATATGTTTACATTTGCATATTCTGAAATACACCGCATTGCACCGCTTAATTTTAAACCACCTTGGATCAAGTCCCTAACAGGATTGGGGATAGAGTAGTAAAAAGCAGATAATCGCATTAGTATATATTTACTTTATTTATACCGATCCATTTATTTTTGGCATTTTTATAGTTCTTATTTATATTTTACTTGTTTAAATGGAATATATAATAGATCGTAATATATACCATATCGCTCTAAAGGCATTTTTAAGAGACTCTTAACCATATAGTTAATGCAGCACAATCGCACTGACAGTGTTCAGATGACAACTGCGGTTCCTGACAATATATACAAGATTTGTAGCTTGTATACAAGTGTTCAGATGACAACTGCGGTTCCTGACAATATATACAAGATTTGTAGCTTGTATACAAGTGTTCAGATGACAGCTGCGGTTCCTGACAATATATACAAGATTTGTAGCTTGTATACAAGTGTTCAGATGACAACTGCGGTTCCTGACAATATATACAAGATTTGTAGCTTGTATACAAGTGTTCAGATGACAACTGCGGTTCCTGACAATATATACAAGATTTGTAGCTTGTATACAAGTGTTCAGATGACAACTGCGGTTCCTGACAATATATACAAGATTTGTAGCTTGTATACAAGTGTTCAGATGACAGCTGCGGTTCCTGACAATATATACAAAATTTGTAGCAAGTATAGTGCAGGGACCGACTATTAGACTAGGGAGTGCCCTTACCAAATGGCAACCCCACCTATGTCTAATTGAATGTAACACTATTGGAGTGAATAAAAGGATACAATATCTATACACATACATACACTAAAATTCCCCTTACTAGTGGCAATTGTATTGTGTGATGTTTTACTATTTAGGCACTATAATTACAATAGAATATAACAAATAATAATCTTTTTTAATAAATATAATAAATACAATTTTGTTTTTAATCTTTTGTTTTTAACCTTTTACTTTCTACAATGTATTTCATTTTTACCATATATGTGACTTAAGATTACAGATTTATAGTGGATAGCGTTATGCACTGTAGATTTATATTGAGGAATGTTCAAAGTTTAGATTTAACAGCGAGATAAGAAACGCTCCGATATCGCTGGATTGAAAGAGTGCGTTTTATTTTTATTTTTATTTGTATTCAATGAACAGTTGCGAAATTATGATTCTGCAGAAGGCCATTATGATGGAGCAGCAGTTATGATGTAAAAGGATTTGTTTATCGATACAGGATAGTGAAATGAAATAAACCGTTTACCACTTAGGAAGGGGACATTATAACCCCGAAACGCGTCTGGTCAGACCCCCCCACCTGAACGCAAGAGCACCAAAAATAGTTAATGAAGCACATCTGCTGAACCACTTACAGTTTGGTCCGCGGGAGAAAGTGACGGTTATCTGAGGCCTGGATTGGAATGAGCGGCATGTGTGGAACAGTTCACTGACGCGGCTAACGTGGATCCTGGGAAAGGAAAGAGGGAAAGTATCCGATCAGGGCCCACAGGGCGGCAAACGACTTCAGAGTCCATAGGACGGTACAATACTTCTGAAACCGGTAAGACCGTTTCAATTGGAGTGTGATCACACATATTAACATTCACTTCTAGCGGGACGCCGCTAGGTTCAAATACAGCGGGACGCCGCTGCATCCAGTCTTCTTACTGCTTCTTCAGATATATCTGCTGTATCGATACTGACACACCGTATAGGCGGTATACCCCACACTTACAATACCAGAGAGTGTGGTGAACTCTACATATGAATATGGGAATGGACATATTCCAGAGAAATACTTAGTAACTAATTTTATTGTTTCAACATCACTCCATTGTTGTAACTAAGTTTCTATATTGATACATTCATTTACGATCAACAAAAGTGGAGACATCTGTTATACTTTGTTACATGCTGCTGCCCAACACTGCAGTGCAACATTAATGCTGCTTTAACTGATGCTGCTATATTTATTATATTTTATGTGATGTTTTAATTCTATTTATTTACAGGAGGTCTATCAATTTATTTACCCTGCATATTTTGTACCCTGGTGGTACACCTATGTTATATTTATAGTGGTTTATTGGTATTGATTGATAGTAATTTATATTCTACGTACTGTATACCCTTGGTGGTACTTATATGAGATTTGGATTGTTTTATTGGTAGTGATTCAACGCAATACCTTTTTAGTCACATATCTATTATTCTGCAATTTCAGAAATTATTTATTAAATTTAGTGTCCAAATTCCTTCAGGTGTGCCCAGTCTTTTTTATATAAAAAAATAAAACAGATTTTTTTCCCCACTTTTAATTTATCACTATCAAAATGCAAAAAAAAACTATACATATAAGGTATTGCCGGATTTGTACTGACCTGTAGAATAAAAGTAACTGGTCAGTTTTTTCGCACATTGAACGTCGTAAATAAAAATCCCATAAAACTGTGGTGGAATTGCTTTTTATTAGCAATTTCACCCCATTTGGAATTTTGTTCCCGCTTCCCACTACATCATATGCAATATTAAATGGTGGTGTTGGAAAGTACAACTGGTCCCACAAAAATTCCATACGACTATGTGAAACAGACAAATAAAAAAGTTATGGCTCTGGGAAGGCAGGGAATGCAAACTAAAACGCAAAAAAACAACAACAAAAACCCCAGGGCTTAAAGGGTTAAAAGGGGTTTTCCAGTTTGCATCCACATGCTTTAAAGTAAATAATTTATAAAGGTAGCTGTAATATTGTAATATATTTTCCCTTTACTGTGCCTATCTACTGTTGTGGGCTGTGACCATGTCCATGCAGCTCTTATCTTATTTCCTGTGATGTTACAGTATTCATACCCCTTGAACTAAGGATAAGCGAACCAGTTTGTAATGAACTTGGTTCGGTCTGAAGTTTTCTACTTTTCAGATGGCAGATGAACCGGAATCTTTTGAAGTTTGTTTCAGACGAATCCTCAAAGAAGGCTCACACTACCCTGAGATCAAGATGGGGGGAGGGCTTGCCCTGATTGGCTCCCAGGCAGACAGACAGCCTGGATGAGCCAATCAGTGCTGCAGCAGGCAGGGAGGTGCCCTAGCAGAGCAAGAAGAACATCATTCTGTGCTGGGCTGTAAATGAGAGTGGTTGGGTCTTACAGTGTCTACCAGAAAAAACATCTTAGGGAGTACGGGAGAGTCAGAAATCAATCAAGCTTGTATTCTACTGCTAGTGAATTACAAAGAAGAAGAAGTGTGTGTGCAGAATAGGGAGGCAGGGAAGGTGTCAGCCATGGAGTGAGAAGTAGGAGCTGAGGCTGGCAGTGCCTCCTGGCAAAAGTGCAGCTACTGCAAACCACAAAAGCAGCTACCTGCAAGGACATTCTTTTAAGGGAACCTACCACCTCCTAAATGCATGTAAACCCGCCAGCAGTACCTCAGGGTAGCCCACAGTGTGATACTAATCATACTTTTTATCCTGCAGTCCGATGCTACATAAGGTCAAAAAACGATCTTTTATCCTCTTTCCGCGCTAATTTGCATGTCAGCTTGAAGTCAAGGGGGCAGCGGACTCCTTGCTTCAAGTCAAGGTAACCACGCCCCCTCTTGCCTTTGAGTGACAGCCCGCAATTCCGAAGTCTCGCACATGCGCAGTGCCCTCTGTTTTACTGCGCGATCCTATGTCAGGGCATGGGATGATAAAAGATTGTTTTCTGACCTTATGCAGCATCGGACTGCAGGATGAAAAGTATGATTAGTATCACACTGCGAGCTACCCTGAGGTACTGGTGGTGGGTTTACATGCATTTAGTAGGTGACAGGTTCCCTTTAATGTTTTTTCCCCATTTTTACAGAAATGGAAAAAAAAATTGGAGGGTGGTGGTGAAATAATCGTAAACTGTGCAACATGTGTTTTAGCATCAATCTAGCATGGCATATAGAATACTAATGAGAACTCTGTCAGGTGATCTCACCTATTTAATTTATTTTTCTTAGTTTGAAAAACCATAAAGATACATTTACGTTTATTTCTGTCTCCACACGTTTTCAAAAACCAGCACAATATTATCTTTGAGGCCCAAAAATGTCAGCTCTACAGAAAGGTTGCAAACAAACTGCCTAGAGCCAGAATGTGTGTATTAACAGCACCAGCTATCCAGCTAGAAGTAGTAGTAGTAATAGTAGTAGTGGTAGTGGTAGTACTAGTAGTAGTAGTAATAGTAGTAATAGGCCGTAGTTGCCCCTGTTGGCTTCAGAACAGTGCAACATTATCGTTGAGGAGAAAGAGGATGAGATTGTGAATTGGATGGCTCAGTTCTCCTTTCAGTCGCAGCAGGATGACGTGGAGGTAACTTTGGAGTCTGACGCTGTGCCATGGGGCCAGGGGTCATAGCGTTCCTCCTGCTCCTCCTCCTTGCAGCCCCAGAGAATGCATTCCATGGAGTCCCCTCAGTCTTCACTGCCCCCATTTAGTGAGGCATCTTTCTTTTTCTTAAGAAGTGTCAAGAAAACCTAACAAAACCTTACGGCAGATAGTCAAGAGAGTCTCCCTCTTGACGACTTATGTGAGAACAGTCAGCATTTGTACTGACCTGAGGAGGCGATGGAGGAGGAGGCTGCAGACCCCAAGCATAGCCATGTTGGTGGTAGTAGTGGCACCTAGCCAAGTTGCTGTACCATTTAGTCGACTCTGCTGCCTTAAGGGAGCTAATTTTATGTGCTTAGCCTTGCTGGAAGTTATCTAGCTGATATTATTTCACCCACTACCTTGTACTCTCACATGGAGAACAATGTGGGCCGCTCCCTGCTATTCTAACCATGCGGCATGGTTCACACCACTGGGAACACCTGGAGCAGCTCTTACAGGCAGGGACAGTACATACTGTATCTTTCATGGCCCACAGTTTTTTCCAGCAGCGGCGAAGCAACACCCCGGCAACAAGGCCAGGTCTTTTTGACACAACACGATTGTATGGACCTAGCTTCCATACCAGGCACTTAGCCACCTCCTCCTCCATGGACGCTGGCCCATCCTGTCACGGCCTATAGTGTGTTTTGTGACACTTTCCTTCACTTCCAACACAAGGCAAGGGATGACGGCCACTTAAAGGGGAAGTACACACATAAACACACACTTTACTTGTGGCCGCGGGCAACGGCATGCATGGCAACCATAGGACTGAGACACTGCCACCACATGCACACAACACCACACGTTGCCACGGGCAACCAAGTGAAGGAAAGTGTCACAAAACACACCATAGGCCGTGACACATCCCCAGCAGCAGGGCACAGGGTCGCATGCACTACCCCTCCTTCCTATCACATATGTCAAGTCAAGCGTTGCCACGCCGTGTTGGATTTGATCGATTGCTGAAGTACATCAACTCCAACTGGGCAAGATGGTCAGTGACAATGGGCACAACATTCTGGCTCCCCTGAATCTGGGCAAAATAATACATGCTCTCTACATGGTGTACATCATCAACCATGGTGCATAACTTAATAAGTACACCAGACAGCCTGGAGGATCGGGAAAGAACTGGCTCCTTAGGCACACTGGCCAGAATGGCAACTTGTATGCTCGCTTGTTTATGCAGCGACAGGCATACCATTGACATCAAGCAGTCTGATGATTACTGGATGGCTATACTTTTATACTCTCCCTATCAAGGCAAAATGGGGGAAAACATGTGTCTTGTAGAAATATAGGACAAATTATGTTATTACAAGGAAACACTGTGTACGCAGCTCGCTACAGCTTATGGAAAACAGACAACTTCTGCCAGCATGTCTGAAAGGGAGGCCCAATCACTCTGCTCTCACAGCCACGAGTAGCAGAAGCAGCAGGAGCAGCAGCCATTTCAGTCTCCGGGCTGGAGCAGTTTTTCTATGTGCCACATCAGGCTGAGGGCAGTCAGCAAGCCGACAGCTCCCGTCTCAGCCCAGCTTCAAGCCTACCTAAAATCTCTGGCACATACCCTGTTCCCTAACCCCATGGATTTCTGAGCAGGCAGACTGGAACAATGGCCTGAACTGGCACACTACGCTCTTTTTCTTCTTTCTTTCCCAATCCCCAGTGTCATCTCGGAGAGGTCATCTTGGAGTTTTCAGCACCCTGGGAGGCGTGGTGACACCCAAACAGACCAAATTGTCCTCCGCCAGTGTCCAAAACATGAACCAAACCTGGAAAGGGTTTTCACACTCCTCCGGCTGAGGCCGATGAATAGATCTGGCCTTGCTGGCAGTGTCTCATTTTGCCACTGCTGCTGTCTGCCTGCCTGCTTGCCTCCGTCATGCCATAGCCACCATCATGCCACTGCTGCAGCCTGACACCCATCGTATTCCACCATGCCACTGCCACTATCATGTGCTACGTTTTGTTGGTCTATTTCTGTCACACAAAATGCATTTAAATGTGTGGGTGTAATATGAACAAATGTGGAAAAGTTCAAGGGGTAAAGATATTTTTTCAAGGCAGTGTATATCCATGGATGTGTCAAAGCAGCAACAGGGACAGTGATAGGGGAGGTCTATATAACTACCTGGGTGGGAGGAGCTATAAACTAGAAGGAAGGCGGGGCTAGAGAGAAGCGCGGAGGAAAAGACTCCTGGGGATTGAAGTGGAGACAGGCTGCAGCTGGATCAGAAGAAAGAGGAGGAAAGAGAGAACGAAACAGTAAGGAAGAAGGGGAGACCTGGTTACACTGATCAAGGATGCAAAGTGGGCTCTAATTGGAAGTTTAATACAGTGTGGCATGAGCTTTATTAAGAAAACTAAGGGGGTCATTTATCAGACTGGTGTAAAGTAGAACTGGCTTAGTTGACCATAGCATCCAATCAGATTTCTCTTTTCATTTTCCAAAGAAGCTGCCCAAAATGAAATGGCTGCTATGGGCAACTAAGCCAGTTCTACTTTATGCCAGTCTGATAAATGACCTCCTTAGTGGGCTATAGCTGTAACCAAGATACAGTGTGTGTGTGTGTGTGTGGGGAAGCTAATAAGCGGGCCGTAACTGGAAGGATCACACAATGTGGCATGAACTCTATTACAGAGGGGAATTTATCATAAGGGGAATATTTGAAGTCAGTTTTGCTGGAGTACTTTATGCCACATTTATCAAATGTCTCATGTTTGATAAATTTGTCTTATCCTTAAACCTAACACTTTTGTCAAGAAAAGCTACTACCGTTTTCCTACTCCACCCTCCTCCTGAACTGAGATTGCGACTTTTTTTTTGCAACTTTAAAAAAAAGTTTCAATGATAAATCTGGAGTGAAACACATAGTTAACCCACTCACTTTTCCGCCAATATTTCAAAACTGGAGTGAGTGGTGTAAAACGGCAAAAAGACGCAAATTGTTGTGCTAGTGAGTGCAAAAAGTTGCAAAAGCTCTATTTTATGACTTTTTGAAGCCAGAATTCTGGAGAAAAGGTATGATAAATCATGGCCACTGTGTGTGTGTGTGTGTGTGTGTGTGTGGGGGGGGGGGGCTACTAAGTGGGCTGTTACTGGAAGAATAATACATCAGTAATACAGGAAAGGCAGCAGTATGGACACATTAGTAAGTGCCTTGTATTAACTTTCTCTACATGATAAATACCATTTGCTAAAGTAAGACAAACCATTTAACCTTTTGTTTACCACCACAGGCGTATATATGTTGCGGCGATAAGTTCTTATCTGTATTCTCACGGGTGTCGGGTTAAATTGTGATCTGCAGATCACTTTGACTACTCTTTTATTATTACTATTTTTAATATTATTTTATTATTACAGCTGCGGTAACTGTAATAATCCCGAAGACCAAGCAAAGTGCGTGGCATCAGTGTGTTCATACGGTCAGTACCTCCACTGATCAATATCAGATCAGCGGGGGTCTGACACCCAGCACCCCTGTCAATCAGCTGGTTGAAGAGAAGGCAGCGCTGTGTGCAAGCGCGTCCTTCTCTTCATTGTTTGCCTGCTTGTCGTTGACATTTCAGCGGTGAGCAGGTGTAATTACAAGCTCTCCTATTCACTTCTATGAGACGGCACATTCCCATTCAAGTGTATAGGAACGAGCTGTTCCATAGAAGTGAATGGGATAGCTTGTAAGTACACCTGCCCACCGCTGCGCTGTTGTCACCGAGCAGATAAACAATGAAGAGAAGGAAGTGTAGTGTCCCACTAGGTAGGCGTGGGCACTACACAAGGGTCAAATGGTTTGCGTGTTACTTCTGCTCACAAGGGACAGTGATGTTACATTTGACTGTGCACTTTAATGCATTTTCTATGTGTTTTTACATGCAATGTTTCCCCTGTATTATGCATGGCAGGCCTATTAGGGTGTAGTTAGGCATCCTAGACACTAGAGGGAGATAGGGAGCCCCTAGTATAAATGTTCAGGCCCAGACAGGGAGGAGTTAGTTCATAGTCAGGAGTCTGTGGAGACAGAAGTGAGAAGGCACCAGCCAGAGATATGCTGAGGGCCTCCTCCTGACATGCAGCTTGATAGCCCTGGCTGCTAGCTACAACCAGGAGAACCCTAGCCTGCCTATAGATCAAGTGAGCCTCAGTTAGCTCAGAAGATTACCCCAGTAGTAGGGATGGACCTCCTGGGAGCAACCTGCAGTTTCCCTACCAAGCGAGGATAATACAACCAAGTACAGAGAAGTAACCTGATGGGCAGAAGTACTATAAAGTGAAGAGCAAGGGTCTATACTGGAGGAAGGATTTATATACCAAGGATTAAAGCCAGCAATTAGGCATCCGGGCCTTGGGATCCAGCCAGCTAGAATAGCTGAGGGGATAGAGCAGCATTGTACTGCAAAGCATTAACTGTTTGCCCTCCAAGTATCTTGCATGATTAATACCTGCCATTATTGAAAGGAAACCTGCTTGTGAAGTATTGTTCAAGGGACTGCATCATCATTGACAACTGTAATTGTCTGTACAAAGTTGGACTGTTTTCCAAGTAAAGCAACGTTTGGTCCACCATACAATCTGTGTACCTCAATTACTACTCCTACAAACTGGTGTGCCACCGTTACAGGCACTGGTGTCACGATCCTTAAAGGGACCTTGCCTCAGGCACTCAAAACACCTATAACATCCAGGGCACCTCACACACCATCAGGCCTGGTCCCTATCTACAGAGTGTGCCCCAGAGGAACTTGTGTCTACCTCTCCTTCACTGCTGCATGCCTCCCCAGGGTCCTCCAAAAAAGTGAGTAACCCTCAATTGCCCATACTGTGATCTCACTGTCGCTATACCCTGCAGGTCTGGCGTGCTGCAGAAGTGCTCACATGGAGCGCAGCCTTCTCTTCAAACAGCTCATCGGCAGAGGTGTCGGACCTGAAGATAAGTTATCAATATTAAAATCCCAGAAAACCCCTTTAAGTGGGCTGTAACTGGAAGCATAATACATTGTGGCATGAGCTTTATCATGGACAATGTGTGAGAGGCTACTAGGTGACAGGCACAATTATTGGTCAGTTACTGCTTTATTGCTGGCATATTATGGTGGCTATTAGTGGTACTACTGGTTTTATACTGTTAGTGTCCACAGGTACAGTATGTGACACCTTTTTATGGAAATGCAACGTGGAATGCCTGTCACGAAATAGCAGTCATCTATTAAACACAGCAGCCATTTAGAGGTGTCTATAATAAAGCCACAATACATTTCCATATGAAAATGTCCATGACATCAGGGCCGTAGAAAAGGGGTAAGGGGGGAGCAGTGGCGTAGCGTGGGTTACCAGCACCTGGGGCAAGCCAAGTATTGTGCCCCCCAACCTATAGACACGCCCCTTTTTAAAAATAATGCAGTAGATGTCACCTGCAGTCCTATGTAACACCACATCAGTGGTGAGTGACCGTCAGTGTCACTGTGTGACTGAGTCACTCCCTGAGTGTTAGATGTGGGGTGAGTCCCACACCTAACACTCAGGGAGTGACTCAGTCACACTGGGACACTGACTGTCACTGCTGATAGCCAAGCAGCAGGCAGTGAAGTGCCATGAAAGCCAGGCTAAGCAGTTGGCAGTCAGGGTGCTGGTGAAGGCTGAACAGAGACTGTACTACCCAGAGGATGCCATCTCTGCTGTCCATATACCAGGCCTACCAGTATTACCATTTCATATACTGCTAGCCCGCCTGGTCACCCCACACCTTACACTCAGGGAGCTGACACACTTACTGTGACACTGACTGACTCACTATCAGTGTCGCTCGACACTCATTCAGGCTGCCTGTGGAGTCCTGAAGTGGCACACTGCTGCAGTCATCTTTTTCTTCTTGCTCCGGCTCTGCAGTGTCTTTCCCACCCAGAAGGTGAGCGGAGCTTCGTACTTTGTACTTCGTACACAGCGTGTGCTCCTTATGTTAATACTGCCCTCACTCTGCGGCGCTGTGCAGTGCGCAGCAGAGCAGAGCGAAACTCATTCAGTCTGGTGCCCGGGGCAACAGCCCCCTGGTCCCCCATGCCACGCTACTGGGGGGGAGCAAGCAGGGCATGTGCCTTGGATGCAGAAGGTTGTCAGGGGACCCCCGGGTGCTTAATTGGACGGTGAAGCAGGGAGCAGTCCGTCACCATTCAGCTCAGCTGCTGGCACTCTCCAGCAGCCACACATCGCAATGCTGGGCTGTGTAGGAAGAGTGTGCAGGTCCAGGAATAATCCTGTGCACTCCCCCTACTCAGCCCAGCAGGTGGAATGTGTGACCGCTTTGTGCCTGCTCGGGAGTGCAGGTGAGTATTCATTGTTTTTTAGTTTTTGTTTTTACTTTATTAATTCATGAGGCACAATGTGGAAATAACTACTGTGACAGGCCACATTGAGGGCATTACTACTGTGGGCAGGTGTGTCTAGTCAATACAGAACTGCCCTACACTTTGTGAATGGTACAGTGACAAGCCCACATTACTTGAATAATATCATTAATCCAGTCATTGTGCCTCTGCATGAACAACACAGGCCTAAATTCATCTTCATGGATGACAATGAGCCAGCACATAGAGGTCACATCATTAAGGAACCGCTGCTGGAGCCTGGGGTACCTAAAATGTTGTGGCCTGCACTTTCTCCGGACCTGAATCCCATCGAAAACCTATGGGATCAGCTGAGTTGCCATGTAGAGGCTTGCAACTCTGTACCCCAGAACCTGAATGACCTGAGGGCCGCTATTCCAGAAGAGCGGGATGCCATACCTCAGCAGACAATAAGTCGACTTGTGAACAAAATGAGAAATCATTGTCCAGCTGTAATTGATGCTAAGGGCCACATGACAAGTTATTGAGAAATTTACATTTTTTGTGGGGGTATACCCACCACTGTTGTTGGCCTTTGTTTCAGTAACTTGTTTTAGATAACAAAACCACTATTGCATGCTTCTACATAAATGCTGTACTTTCATGATATAATATTATTGTAGTAAAACTTTTTACATTTTCCATAGACTTTGCCCTGAAGCCAAATATCCCTAACTTTTTTTAAGTAGTGTATATGGATGGCTAGGTCTTACAGGGCCAGTACAACACCCACCCCTGGGGATTTAACAGGCACAGTTGCCATCCTCTGTTATTATTTTTGCTCTATCACCACAGCAACCTTGTTCTGGTTCCAGTGTACATCACGCTGACATATAATTGAAATCCTGGCTACAGTAGGACCAGTTGGTTCTTTCATGTATTTCAATGTGTATTCCATTGTGTACCCTATGTGTGTGTATATATATATATATATATATATACACACACATGTACAGTAAAGACCAAAAGTTTGGACACACCTTCTCATCCAAAGAGTTTTCTTTATTTTCATAACTATGAAAATTGTAGATTCACACTGAAGGCATCAAAACTATGAATTAACACATGTGGAATTATATACATAACAAAAAAGTGTGAAACTGAAAATATGTCATATTCTAGGTTCTTCAAAGTAGTCACCTTTTGCTTTGATTACTGCTTTGCACACTCTTGGCATTCTCTTGATGAGCTTCAAGAGGTCGTCACCTGAAATGGTCTTCCAACAGTCTTGAAGGAGTTCCCAGAGATGCTTAGTACTTGTTGGCCCTTTTGCCTTCACTCTGCGGTCCAGAGTGTCAATGTTGTAACCCTGTTATGAGATTATTACACCATTCCCTGCACAACAGTTATATATCGATGCAGAAAAGGCTGTGATATTTAAGTCTATAGTATATTTTACATTTAATTTCACTGGTCTAAAAATGGCATTATTGCCATAAAACTGACTTTGCTATAATGCAAAGCGTTTAATAATACTAAACAGATATAATTTACTGAAAAGAAATTAGCAATTGCTCAGCAGCAGAATGCTATTGGGGTGCTATAATATGTGGAAACTTGAGGTTTTGATAAAACAATTGTCTCTCTGTTCGAATGAGTATAAAGAATATTTTTTTCTTGCAGGCGGCTGGTTGCGTAGCACAGAACAGCAAGAATGAAGTTCTGTAGCAGCTACATTATTAAACACCGTCCAGCCCTTCAATCTCTCACTCCCTCAAACTGCTTTCCCTGACCAAAGCCCCTCAATTATTTATTTCTATTGTTTCCCTACACTGTCTCTGTTACACTAGAAGAGATGCTTGCTTGAACTTCTATTTAATGTTTAAGATGTTTTCTGTCTCTTGACTACTGTGTTATTGGAAATGCAGTTTCTAAACAGACCTTTCTATATTGTAAAACAAACGTATTCTTTCCCCCACACCAACAATATAACAATACAGTAAAGGTGGTAATATTTGTGTCTACAGTGTCATTTTCATTTAATTTCACTGGTATAAAAATTAAGTTATTGCTGTAAAATGCTTTTGTTTTAATGCAATGCGTTTAATAACACAGGACAGATATAACGCACTGAAAAAAATGTGCCATCAGCAGCAGAATGCTATTGGAGTGTTGTGCTAGCAATAATAATATGTTGAAACTTGAGGTTTTGGGAAAAAAAAACTGTCTATGTTCACATGAGAAAAAAGAATAGTTTTGTCTTGCAGGTGGCTGTTTTTTTTTTTAGCACAGAACAGCAAGAATGAGGTTAGACCATCCCTGATGAAGGAGCCAGATGGCTCAGAAATGCATCGGATGAACTTTGATCTCTGGGAGCGCCAGTAGTATTTCGCGGTGATGTCACACGCACAGAAGATCCTGGACGCCGAATCTGCAGTCTGCTCCCTCGCACTACACAGCTACCGGCCGGAACAGTGTGAATGCTGGTAGGTGAGCAGTGAAGATTTGTTTTCTCCACACTTCCCTGCACACAGGAACGGGAACTGTGTAAGCATCCAAAGGACCTAGATCATTTTTCCAGCTCACATCTAAAGAAAAGGAAATTACCACCGCAGTGATTATTTAATCGCATCGTCAATTGATACTTATTCTCTATTATAGCGGAACATTTATCTAGCCACTGTACTCAATATGTTATATTTCTACCTACCAGCGCCAGTGTAAGTTTATACCGTAAGGTAACTACATTCTATCAAGAATGAGGTTCTGCAGCAGCTATATTAAGAACTATGCCCCAGCCCCTCACTCCTTCAAACTGCTTTACCTAATCATAGACCCTCAATATTTCTGTTCTTTCCCCACACTGTCCCTCATTAATAGCTCAACACAGATTGGTATTCTGCTTGTTCTTCACAGGCATCTCCCAGCCTGCTGCCAACCTGATTAGCTGATCCAGATTGGCTGTCAGCTTGAGACCGAATCAGGGCAAGCTCCCCCCACTTCCTCCCAGGGTCATGTGAGCATTCATCTATTTCCTTCCGCTTGGTTTTGACCATCAACTTGTGCAGTAAACTGGGGCTGCATGCCGTTTAGCTGGATTTGTCTGAAGTAAAGCTGAAAAGCTTCAGGTTCGTTTGGCTGATAAATTTATGTGAAATTCATAACAAACTCAGTTCATTATGAATCAATTCATCATATATATATATATATATATATATATATATATATACAAACATACAGTTGTGGCCAAAAGTTTTGAGAATTACATAAATATTGGAAATTGGAAAAGTTGCTGCTTAAGTTTTTATAATAGCAATTTGCATATACTCCAGAATGTTATGAAGAGTAATCAGATGAATTGCATAGTCCTTCTTTGCCATGAAAATTAACTTAATCCCAAAAAACCTTTCCACTGCATTTCATTGCTGTTATTAAAGGACCTGCTGAGATCATTTCAGTAATCGTCTTGTTAACTCAGGTGAGAATGTTGACAAGCACAAGGCTGGAGATAATTATGTCAGGCTAATTGGGTTTAAATGTCAGACTTGACCTGTTAAAAGGAGGGTGATGCTTGAAATCATTGTTCTTCCATTGTTAACCATGCTGACCTGCAAAGAAACGCGTGCAGCCAACATTGCGTTGCATAAAAATGGCTTCACAGGCAAGGATATTGTGGCTACTAAGATTGCACCTCAATCAACAATTTATAGGATCATCAAGAACCGAAAAGGAAAAAAGGTTCAATTCTTGTTAAGAATTCTTCAGGGCGTCCAAGAAAGTCCAGCAAGCGCCAGGATCGTCTCCTAAAGAGGATTCAGCTGCGGGATCAGAGTGCCACCAGTGCAGAGCTTGCTCAGGAATGGCAGCAGGCAGATGTGAGCGCATCTGCACGCACAGTGAGGCGAAGACTTTTGGAAGATGGCCTGGTGTCAAGAAGGGCCGCAAAGAAGCCACTTCTCTAAAAAAAAAAACACATCAGGGACAGATTGATCTTCTGCAGAAAAGATGGTGAATGGACTGCTGAGGACTGGGGCAAAGTCATATTCTCCGATGAAGCCTCTTTCCGGAGAAGAAAAGGTGAGCGCTACCATCAGTCCTGTGTCATGCCAACAGTAAAGCATCCTGAGACCATTCATGTGTGGGGTTGCTTCTCATCCAAGGGAGTGGGCTCACTCACAATTGTGCCCAAAAACATAGCCATGAATAAAGAATGGTACCAAAACACCCTCCAACAGCAACTTCTTCCAACAATCCAACAACAGTTTGGTGAAGAACAATGCATTTTCAATGGAGCACCGTGCCATAAGGCAAAAGGGATAACTAAGTGGCTCGGGGACCAAAACGTTGACATTTTGGGTCCATAGCCTGGAAACTCCCCAGATCTTAATCCCATTGAGAACTTGTGGTCAATCCTCAAGAGGTGGGTGGACAAACAAAAACCCACTAATTCTGACAAACTCCAAGAAGTGATTATGAAAGAATGGGTTGCTATCAGTCAGGAATTGGCCCAGAAGTTTATTGAGAGCATGCCCAGTTGCAGAGGTCCTGAAAAAGAAGGGCCAACACTGCAAATACTGACTCTTTGCATAAATGTCATGTAATTGTTGATAAAAGCCTTTGAAACGTATGAAGTGCGTGTAATTATATTTCACTACATCACAGAAACAACTGAAACAAACATCTAAAAGCAGTTTAGCAGCAAACTTTGTGAAAATGAATATTTGTGTCATTCTCAAAACTTTTGGCCACGACTGTATATATATACACGATATATAGTCCCATAGCAACAGCAGACAGAGGACAATACAATTAAGTGCAATTCAAAATGCCATATTAGCCTTCCAAGTGAAGTCTATCTGTATGATAGAGAAAATAAATGCACAAAGCCAGAAAAAAATTATTGTATAGTATGCCAAAATGTAAAAAGTAACAAAGCCCTAAAACACCATAAAAAAAAGCTTAAAACAAATGGTGTTTTTAAATGTGAAATTTAAAATTCACAGAGAAATAGAAATTAAGGACAGTCTCTATTAGTCCAAAGGGAACAGAGCAAGGACTGACAGAAGTAGGTCACGTTTCCAAATAAAAATTCAGCATTATCTGGCATATGGTCCTGCACTGCACTATATTTGTTCCAAGGAAGAAGAAGTAAGTGTATAATTTATTTTTATAAGTCCAATGTCCAAGTTTATTCATGAAGGCTAAGGTTGAGGGAATCGATTCTAAACAAATAAGATTAGTTCTGAACGTCATAAAAATGTGTCTGCAAAACAAATCTGAATCGTTTGTGGTTCACTTCAGATGAGTTGCGTAAAAACAGCATTTTATTATTAGTTTTGCCAGGGAAAAACCATGAGGGAAGAAGAAGATAGAGGATGACATAATACTGGGAGGAAGTAGGGGAGGAGTGGCTCAGACAAATCAGGGGGCAGTAGGCAGGGTAATGCCTATCTGAAGCAACAGAAGCGTCATAGTGTGCTCAGCTGCTGACCTGGAAGGAGTGTGTGTGGCAGAGTCTGCCAAAAATTGATTAGATTCACAAGCAAATACTTTAGTGTGATAGGTGGGGTGGATTAAAAGGGTTTTCCGACATTTATAGGTCATCACTACCTGACCGTTGGGGTCCGACAGCCAGGACCCTTGCTGATCAGCTGGTAGCATCACTGTCTTTTCGCTGCTTACCATCACATCACCGTACATTGCATAGCGGCTGTGCTTGCTATGACAACTCAGCCCCTCGTCATCCGAGATTCAAAATGTGGGTAGTGGTAGCACCAGCTATCCAGCCAGTAGTAGTGGCACTTATAATCATGGTGTTGGTGGTAGGGATAGTGGTACCAAAATGGGAACTCAGGGCAAATACAGGGAATGGGGCCAAGGAGCCCATGATGATATATCCCAGTCTAATAAAAGTGTCAGGGATGATGAGGACTATGATGATGATTTTGTGTTGAACAGGACATGAGAGTTGGATGAGGGTCAGGAGGAGGTGACATCCGAGGAGGAGGGTGGTGGCTGCAGCAGCAACAAAGAGTAGAATCACCCTGGGTTCACACCTGAGCGTTGCGCAAACGCGCGTTTTACGCACGTTTTTGTCGCGCGTTTTTATGCGCGTTTTTTGTAATAGTAAACGCGCGTTTGACGCGCGTTTGTGTCATTGACTGCAGTGTCCTATGGCCACAAACGCGCGTCAAAACGCCCCAAAGAAGCTCAAGTACTTGTTTGAGCGTCGGGCGTTTTACAGCGTGTTCGTACGCGCTGTAAAACGCCCAGGTGTGAACCCTTCCCATAGGGAAGCATTGGTTTTCATGTCTTAAGCGTTTTACAGCGCGTTTGAACGCGCTGTAAAACGCTCAGGTGTGAACCCAGGGTCAATGTATAGCTAAAACCTCCCCAAAAACTAGATCTGCTCTATTGCTTTCAGCTCAGGAACTGATGATGCTGTTGATACAATGGGTACAGACGGAAACCATGTTAGACGTAGGCCAAGTTCGGCTGCCTCTAGCTCTGTGTGAGCAACTCCTGTATAGCAATTTTTCTCCACAAGGCCAGCACACAAAACCACAGCTTTATGCAAGATCTGCAGGATTAAAATAAGCCATGGGCGTTCAACCACAACCATAAGTACAAAGGCTCTATTGCAATATTTGAGTCTGCATCACTGGATTCTGTTTGAAAATAGACCTGGTCAGCATTCCAAATTAGAATAATGTTTCTTCAGGTCTTCTTCGTAGCAGCCAGCCTGTGTGGTCAAGCAGTACAGTGTCCTTGTCATCATCATCATCAGCTTCTTCTCCTGTTCAGACTTCTCCTCCTTCTTGTCCTCCACTCAATTGTGAGACATCCATAACGGAATATGTGGCCATTAGAAAACTATTCTCGACCAGCAATTAGCTTGTGTGCAAGCTGAACTCCCACCTGGCCAAGTTGATGTCAGTGCATTTGCTGCTGTACCACTTAGTTGTAGGAATGGTAACGCAGTTCCACACCTCCACCAAAATTATATTCTGCAAAATTTACTTCTGTGTCATCACCCACAGTTTTTGCCAAATTCCATCAGATTTTTGGTCAGGTGTCCCGTTATGGCACATTTTCATGCGTTCACCAAAATGTTACTGTTTTGTAAAATTGAATACTTCTTTACACCGTCTGCTGCACTTTTTGCCAAATCCCATCGCTGAGATTTTAGATGTCCATAGTGGTACATTTCCGTGCCTTCACCAAAATTAAATTCTGCTGTATGATATTAATATTTTTGTCCAGCTGTCCACTTTTTTTTAAAAAATTGTCTCATTTTCTAAATGACTCTGGCCTTTCCCTGGCACATACCCTGAGTGTTGATTTCAATTCTAAAGCAAAGGCAGCCTGAGATGTGCCACAATAAGGCCTCTTGCACACAAACTTATTTTCATTCTGTTTCCGTTCCTTTTTTTGCAGACAGTAAATGGAACCATTCATTTCAATGGCTCAGCAAAAAAACGGAAGGTACTCCGTATTTCCGTTCCGCAAAAAAAATAGAACATGTCCTATTATTGTCTTCATCACGGACAAGGCTAGTACTGTTCTATTAGGAGCCAGCTGTTTTGTTCCTCAAGATAAGGAATGCACATGGATGTCATCCGTATTTTTTGCAGATCTGTTTTTTGCAGACCACAAAGAGGCCTTATTAAGAGGCTTGCACATCTTAATAATTGTGGGAAATTTAATACCAGGGGGACAGGGATTAACCCCTTACCGACACATGACGTAATAGTACATCATGGTGGCAGGTGACTTGCCACATTTTGACGTACTATTATGTCATGGTGATCAGCGGTGCGCACCCAATTAGTCACTGATAGCTGGCCCCTGCTGTATCCACCGGCATCATTGAAAAAGCTGATGCCGGCGGATTAACCGCTGACTGTGGTATAGAAGGGGCTTGCAGTCAGTGAAGGAGCCCATGATCCACCCTGTCCAATAAACACTGTAAAACAAAAAATAAAAACTGTGTCAAAAAAGCTATTTTTATCACCTTACATCACAAAAAAGTGCAACACCAAGTGATCAAAAAGGTGTATGCCCCCCAAAATGGTACTAATAAAACCTTCACCTCATCCTGCAAAATATGAGCCCCTACATAAGACAATCACACAAAATGACTTTAGGACTATGGAGACACTAAAATATGTTTTTTTTTTTTTTTTTTAAATGCTATTATTGTGTTAAGGTAAAATAAAAAAAGTAGACATAGTAGATATTGCCACATCTATAACGACCTTCTCTATAAAAATATCATATGACCTAATCCCTCAGATGAACAAAAAGTACAACACCAAGCAATCAAAATGGTGTATGCCCCCCAAAATAGTACCAATCAAACCATCACCTCATCACCTCATCCCCAGAAAAAAATAAGCCCCTACCTAAGACAAAGGTATGGCTCTCAGAGTATGAAGACACTAAAACATAATTTTGGGGGTTTCAAAAATGCTTTTAATGTGTAAAACTTAAATCAATAATAAAAAGTATACATATTAGGTATTGACACATCCGTAACGACCAGCTCTATAAAAATATCACATGACCTACCCCCTCAGGCAAACGCTGTAAAAATAAATAAAAATTCCCAAAACAACCAATTTTTTGGTCACCTTGCATCATAAAGTGTAATAATGAATGATCAAAAAATCATATGTACCCAAAAATGGTACAGATAAAAATGTCAACTCTTCCAGGAAAAAAACAATCCCCTACACAAGACGATCGGCAGAAAATTAAAAAATATGGCGTTCAAAAAATGGAGACACAAAAACATATTTTTTTTTCAGAAAAATGTATTATGTAAAACAAGCAAACAAAGTAGACAAATAGCACACAATCTAACCTGTTATGTGAACAGCTATTTTTTGGTTACCTTGCCTCACAAAAAACGTGATATAGAGCAAAGAAAATCATATGTACCCCAAAATAGTACCAATAAAACTGTTACCTTATCCCACAGTTTCCAAAATAAGGTCACTTTTGGGGAGTTTCTACTGTAGGGGTGCAACAGGGGGGCTTCAAATGGGACATGGTGTCTAAAAACCAGTCTAGCAAAATCTGCCTTCCAAAAACTATACGGCGCTCCTTTTCTTCTGCGGCCTGCCGTGTGCCCTTATGTCAGTATACAACCACATATGGAGTGTTTCTGTAAACCACAGAATAACTTTTTTCTAGTGTAATGCTTTAGTTTAAATGTCAGTTCTTGTTCCCCTGTTCATGGCATCTAGGATTGCTCCAAACAACATTTCATTGTATTGTACATTGTATTACGTTGTATTGTACAGTGACAATAAAGGCATCTTATCTTATAAGGGTAATAAATATTGAGTTTTGCTTGGCTGTTAACCCTTGATGTGTTAAAGAAAACAAATTATTAAAATGCAAAATCTGCCAAAAAAGTTAAATTTAGAAATTTCAGCTCCATTTTCTGTTAATCCTTGTGGAATACCTAATGGTTGGTAAAATCAATTCTGAGTAACTTGAGTGGTGTAGTTTCTAAAATCGGATCATTTATAGTTGGTTTCTATTATGTAAGCCCTACAAAGTGACTGCATAACTAAACTGGTCCTTAAAAAGTGGGTTTTGGAAATGTCTTCTAAAATTCTATTTCTAAACATCCTAAAAACTAAATTGACATTTACAAAATAATGCCAACATAAAGTAGACATATGGGGAATGTTAAGTAATAAATATTTTATGAGGTATCCCTTTCTGTTTTAAAAGCAGAGAAATTAAAATTTGGAAAATTGCTAAGTTTTAAAATTTTTTTGTAAATTTGGGATTTTTTCATAAATAATGGTGAAATATATTGACTCAAATTTATGACTGTCATGAAGTACAATGTGTCACGAGAAAACACTCTCAGAATGACTTGAATAAGTAAAAGTGTTCCAAAGGTATTACCACATAAAGTGACACATATCAGATTTGCAAAAAATGGCCTGGGCAGGAAGGTGAAAACTGGCCGGGGGTAGAAGGGGTTAAGACCAGTGAATAAAATGTCAGTCTTAGGCCTCTTTCACACTACAGTATGTTGCATTCAGTGTTTTGCGTTCCGTTTTTCACGGATCCGTTGTTCCGTTTTTTGCTTCCGTTGTGGTTCCGTTTCCGTTCCGTTGTTCCGTTCCGTTTTTCCGTATGGCAAATACAGTATACAGTAATTTCATATTAAAAATTGGGCTGGGCATAACATTTTCAATTGATGGTTCCGCAAAAAACGGAACGGATACGGAAGACATACGGATGCATTTCCGTATGTGTTCCGTTTTTTTTGCGGCCCCATTGACTTGAATGGAGCCACGGACTGTGATTCTCGGCCAAATATAGGACATGTTCTATCTTTTCAACGGAACGGAAAAACGGAAATACGGAAACGGAATGCATACGGAACACATTCCGTTTTTTTGCGGAACCATTGAAATGAATGGTTCCGTATACGGACCGTATACGGAACGCAAAAAACGGACCGTATACGGAACGCAAAAAACTGTAGTGTGAAAGAGGCCTTAAATCCCCCCTCCCCCTTATATTTTGTATTTATATCTATGCTTTCAAATTGGTATTTTATGAGTACAATAAAAGGGCTGCAGAGAAACAGATAAGGCTCTTTCCATCTTACGTCTGTTGAAAGTTGTTTGCTATGGCAACAGTGGAACCTGAACAGTAATACAAAGGTCTCTGAGAATAAACTTGGGCACTGAACTCATAAGTATCATTTATAGACTTCCTCTTGCTCTAAAATACAGAGAAGCTTAGGACCATATGCCACATGATACGTGTTAAAATGTTGAAAAAAAGTATGTGAAAGAGGTCCTAAACGGACTGTCTCACTTCAGCAAATTGCATTTGTCATGTAGACAAAGTTAATACAAGGCACTTCCCAATGTATTATTATTCATATTGTTTCCTTTGCTTGTTTAATTTATTTTTCTATTGCATTATACACTGCTCGTTTCCCAGATTTATGACCACCCTGCAATCCAACAGAAGTGGCCATGCTTGCAAACTATAGGAAAATGCTCAGAGGCTCCTGACCCTGTCACCTCATATCCGCACTACAGCAGTGGTCGTAAACCCTGTAAGTGAACAGTGAATAATGTGATGGAAAAATGAATTAAGTCAACAAAGGAGGCAATATGGACAATCACAATACACTAGTAAGTGCCTTGCATTAACTGCATCTACATGATAAATGTCATATGCTGAAGTGAGACAACCCCTTTAATTATGAGCTATAAGGGAAGCTGTCAATAATCCGAGTATTGGTATTGTAGTCAACACATGCACAGAAAATAGGAAGGAAGGATTTTCTTTACATGCAGTTTTTTGATCTTGCCATTTGTTTGGCTCAAAAAGTCTAAAAAATGTTTTCACTTGATCAGCATTTTTGCAGAATTTTTTTAAAGATGTTCTAAGGCCCGATGCACATATTTTGTGGTCCGCAAAAAATACGGGTGACATCCGTGTACATTCCGTATTTTGTGGAACGGAACAGCTGTCCCTTCATGGAACAGTACTATTCTTGTCCGTAATGCGGACAATAATAGGACATGTTCTATATTTTGGCGGAATGGAAATACAGAAACGGAATGCACACGGAGTACCTTCCGTTTTTTTTGCGGACCCATTGAAATGAATGGTTCCGTATATGGCCCACAAAAAAAACGTAACGGACGGAATGAAAATACATTCATGTGCAAGAGGCCTTAAGGGCTCATTCAGACGGCCGTATGAATGAGTCCACATCTGTTCTGAAATTTTGTGGAACGTGGGCGGACCCATTCATTTCAATGGGGCCCCAATAGATGTGGACATCACACAGTGTGCTGTCAGCATCCGTGGTTCTGTTCTACAGGGAAAAGATAGCGGAAAAGATAGAACATGCCCTATTCTTGTCTGCAATCGCGGACAAGATAGGCATTTTCTATTATGGTTGCGGCCATGTACGGATCCGCAAAGCATTACAGCCGTCTGAATGGGCCCTAAGTGTCATTCAAACATCAGTGTTTTGGTCAGTGATTTCCATCAGTGATTGTGAGTCGAGATGAGCTAAAAAGTCCTTCTAATATTATATGGAGATCCTGCTCCGTACAGTATTAGAATGTATTGGCTCCACTGTATTGGCACCACTCGAAACGGAACCTGAGTTCGGTACCAAGGTTTTTTACAGTAATAATTAATTCCCAAAGTTATTACATGAAGTCTTGCTAGACTTCGCAAAGTAATAACTTTGGCTCATCAGAGCCAATACATTCTAAGGGCTCATGCACACGAATGCATTTTCTTTCTATGTCCATTCAGTTTTTTGGGCGGACCGTATGCAGAACCATTCATTTCAATGGGTCCGCAAAAAACAAAGTTACTCCGTGTGCATTACGTTTCCGTAGATCTGTATTTCCGTTCCCAAAAAAATAGAAAATGTGCTATTATTGTCCGCATTACAGACAAGGATAGTGTTGTTCAATTAGGGGTCAGTTGTTCCATTCCACTAAATATGGAATGCACACGGACGTCATCCGTATTTTTTTTCCGTTTATCTCTAATTGTGAGCCAAAACCTGGATTGGAGCCTCCACAGACATACCTGTAAGGTATAAGGGAAAGATCTGCTCCTGTTCTATGTTTAGAGCCGCACCTGGTTTTGGCTTACAATCACTGACCAAATCACCTAATGGGGCATTACAGTACCTGGTGTTTTTTAATAGGTTTTTGTATTGATTTTTTTTATTTTATTTTTATAGAAAAGTTTGTTCCGCCTTGTAATGTCACTTTTTCAATAGAGCTGTATGGGAAAAAAGCAATGTTAAAAAAAAAGTTACAATGGAAGACTCCATTAAAACAATGTCAACATATAATTGCACATACATTTTTTTAAGCTGAAGAGAAAAAAAAACAAAAAAAAAAAACTGTGGAGGCATTATCCAGTCACTAAAGGGTTAAAAAAGCTGTTACAAAATGCCTATTTGTCCTCATATTTCCCATAGACTTCCTTGCAAGATTTAGGGCTGTATGGCATTGTGGTTGAATACCTCCCACATTTACATTTGCCAATCGCCACCATGATTTGCTGGTTTCTGCACAAGTGTCATAATAAAGTGATCAGTGTTAACAAAGGAGAAGATCAATCTCAAACATCAGTAGTAAATATCTACCAAACATCAGTGGTGACGCCATACTGGATAACAGTTCGATAGCTTGATTGGATGAAAAACACCACCATACTGGATAACTGTGTGACTGGATAACTTCATTACAATGTGACTGGATAAAACCGCTATACAGTGACTGGATAATGCCGCTGTACAGTTACTGAATAACAACGCCATACATGGACTGGATAACACCACCGTACAGTGACTGAATAACACTGCCATACAGTGACTAGCTAACACCACCATACAAGGACTGGATAACACCACCATACACTGACAGAATAACACCTCCGTACAATGATTGGATAACGCCGTTGTCTAGTGATTGAATAACACCATCATACAGTGACTGAATAACAGCTCCATACAGTGACTGGATAATACACCATACAGTGACTGAATAACAGCTCCATGCAGTGACTGAATAATACACCATACACTCACTGCATAACATTGGCATACAGTGACTGAATAACTCCTCAATACAGTGACTGGATAATGCCCCCCCCCCCCCCCATACAATAACTGGATAACAGGGTATAAAGGGTCTCAATACAGTATATGACTAAAGGCACAGTACAGGGTATAAGTGAACACAGTGCAGGGTATAATATAGGGTCACAGCACAGGGTAGGATAAGGAGGCAAATTAAAGGGTATAAGAGGTGGGCAGTACAGTATAGGGTTATTGGCACAGCATAGAGTATGATTACGGTGCACAGTACAAGGTATAATAAGTGGGCACAGTATGGTGTATGACTAGGGGCAGAGTATAGAATATGATTAGGGTGCACAGTACAGGGTATAATAAGTGGGCACAGCGTTTGACTAAGGGCAGAGTATAGAATATTATTAAGGTGCACAGTACAGGGTATAATAAGTGGGCACAGTACAGTGTATGACTAGGGGAAGAGTAGAGAGTATGATTAGGGTGCACAGTACAGGGTATAATAAGTGGGCACAGTACGGTATATGACTAGGGGCAGAGTATAGAATATGATTAGGGTGCACAGTACAGGGTATAATAAGTGGGCACAGTGTTTGACTAAGGGCAGAGTATAGAATATTATTAGGGTGCACAGTGCAGGGTATAATAAGTGGGCACAGCACAGTGTATCACTAGGGGCAAAGTATAGAGTATGATTAGGGTGCACAGTACAGGGTATAATAAGTGGGCACAGTACGGTGTATGACTAGGGGCAGAGTATAGAATATGATTAGGGTGCACAGTACAGGGTATAATAAGTGGGCACAGCTGTAATGCACCGAGCTGTTTTGCGAGGATCTCAACTGCGGAATCGTGTTGCATTAACCAGTGCCCAAGACCCAGAAGGAAAGTGAGGTTATAGATCAGGTTCAGTAGTGGATTCCCAGGCGGCTCTCTCAAACAACTGAGCGGAGAGTTAGGGATCCTGACATCATACACCTGTTCCCTGCTCTGAATGTATTATTAGCGGCGAGATGCCGTACGCCCTACAGGTGGATGTAGTAATTCATTTTGATGTAGGCAACAGTTATAGTCCATGAATCTTGTTTTCCATAACACACACCTCACTTGCATAAGTTATACAGAGAACAGAGTGCCTTGAATATTATTGCTTAGTTGGAAGGTACTGATAGTCCAGGTTATATTCAGCCACTGAATTCATTATACTTGCGGTTTGGTAGAGTCCTCAGTAGCGTCCCGGATTGCCAGGGAGGTTAGCGGAGTGAGGAATAAGGTTCCCAGGGGTTCCGGGGTCCGGATCCAATGCCTATGGGGGAGGCTTCTGTAGCAGTATGCACGGTGCACACTCCAAATTAGTGGAACACTGTGCATAGCTGCCACGGGGCTTATATGGGGTAGCTCCGCCCAGTGGGAGGAGTCGCTGTGCTGCAGATGGAACCACCCTGCCGATCGTTACAACAGCACAGTGTTTGACTAAGGGCAGAGTATAGAATATTATTAAGGTGCACAGTACAGGGTATAATAAGTGGGCACAGTACAGTGTATGACTAGGGGCTGAGTAGAAAGTATGATTAGGGTGCACAGTACAGGGTATAATAAGTGGGCACAGCACAGTGTTTGACTAAGCGCAGAGTATAGAATATCACTAGGGGCAGAGTATAGAGTATGATTAGGGTGCACAGTACAGGGTATAATAAGTGGGCACAGTGTTTGACTAAGGGCAGAGTATAGAATAGTATGAGGGTGCACAGTACAGGGTATAATAAGTGGGCACCGCACAGTGTATCACTAGGGGCAAAGTATAGAGTATGATTAGGGTGCACAGTACAGGGTATAATAAGTGGGCACAGCACAGTGTTTGACTAAGGGCAGAGTATAGAATATTATTAAGGTGCACAGTACAGGGTATAATAAGTGGGCACAGTACAGTGTATGACTAGGGGCAGAGTAGAGAGTATGATTAGGGTGCACAGTACAGGGTATAATAAGTGGGCACAGCACAGTGTTTGACTAAGGGCAGAGTATAGAATATTATTAGGGTGCACAGTACAGGGTATAATAAGTGGGCATAGTACAGTTTATGACTAGGGGCAGAGTAGAGAGTATGATTAGGGTGTAAAGTACAGGGTATAATAAGTGGGGACAGCACAGTGTTTGACTAAGGGCAGAGTATAGGGTTTAAAAGAGCACAGTACAGGTTATGACAAGAGTGCATAACACAGGATAAGGAGTACAGTACAGAGTATGGTAAGGGGCATAGTACAGTGTATGACTAAGGGCACAGTATAGAGTATAAGAAGGGGTGCCCCATTATTATACCCTGTACAGTGACCTCATATCATATACTGTGCTCCCAGTCATACAGTGTACTATACACAGTACAGGATATAAGAGGCTGATCGACGGGGGTCCCAGGTGTTGGACCCTTGCCAATCATATGCTGAGGATAGATTATCAGTAAGAAAAAGATGCAGAATCTCTTTAAGTCGCTTCAGAGGCCCCCATAAATAATCATTTTGTAGCGTCTTGCTGCTGTGTGAGCAGGTATATATGTAGCTGCAAAGTGGACCCCAGAATGAATGAGTGCAGGGCATAAGGGAACATAGTACAGGTTAGGTGGCACAGTACAGGGTATGATAATGTGGAATCTGCACCCCTGGACTTACTGATATTTGCCAGGCTGCCCATGAGTATCCACACGACCACCAGATAGGGAGTCTGCACCATGTGCCATTCCCATACCTGGAAGCATGCTGGGAATCTGAGCCTTCTTCCCCTGGTCATTATGTGAGCAGGTGTCACAGCCTATGGTGTGTTCAGTGGCACGCTCCTTCACTTGTGGTTGTCCGTGGCAACGTGTGGTGTTGTGTGCATGTGGTGGCAGTGTCTCGGCCTTCTGGCTGATCCCCAGGACATGGTTGCCACGCATGCCATTGCCCGCGGTAACAGGTGGAGTGTCTGCTTTATTGTGTGTGTATTCCCCTTTAAGTTGCTGTCTTCCCTTGCCTGGTGTAGCAAGGGTTAACTCCCTTCTTTGTGTGAACACTGGGTGTGTCTGTGTGTGGGTGTGGCTACTTGGGCCTATATAGCTTCTGCTGTGTTCAGAGGTCTGAGGGGTACTTCAGCCATGGTTTGCTGGAGTCATCCTCCTGGTTATATACCATCTGCCAGTGGGGGCCACCCTTGTGGTCATAGATGTTATAGCTGATGTTAAGTTGATGTTGTTTTCCTTTTCATGTTTAATGCAGCTATGGATCTGGGTTCCTGTGTGTGTGTATGTGTGTAGGCTGTGTCCATTTATGTATGGTGTGCACATCAGCTTGTGAGCATGGGATCCAGTCAGCAAGGCTGTGGCATGTAGGTTTGAACTAGAGTAGTTCACCTGCCATATCCATATGTCTGTTCATGTTTCTATCCCCTTGCAGCTTGGCCAGTTTAGACATCTGTTTCTCCGCGTCCAGGAGGAACAGGTTGTCTACCCAGCTCCTAGTCCAGGCCACCCTGAGGGCTAGTAGGAATATTAGGTTCTGGAGTATGAGCCCTCCTACCATCAGGGTCGGCTCATACAGCTAGGAGACAGGGCCAGAATTAGGGATTGATAGGAGGTGACCTGCTCCCTGATTCCTGTCCTGGCCTTGCAGCGACCAACATCTTCCGCCATCGCACGGCTGAGGGTTTTCCCCTTCCTCAGCCATGACAGCAGGCCCCCGGGAATGGTAACCCGAGCAGCACTTTAGGGTCCATGCAGCTAGAAAGATGGTTGGACAGACATGTGGCAGCTAGGCAGGCCTGTAACAGCGATCTTGCTTCCTTAATTATCTGATGTTCCACCAATCAGCTCCTCCCCAGCTCTGCCTTATGCCGAGCGCTGTTGACTGCATGACTTCTCAAAACCTGACTGCAGGGAGCTGTTGGCCCTGCACAAACCAAGCAGCCCCCCACCCGTAACCAGGTTACCCCATGTGAGGGGGGTTGGAATATATAAAAACAAGTACTAATGATAAAAAAAAGTAATTTCCCTAGGCATCAAAAGGGACATAGAAAAATCGGATATGCTGGATAAATTTATTAGAGGGGAAGGAGGAGGAACAACCGCAAGGAGATATGGGATTCTGATGGAGGGAAGGAAAAAAAGGATTATAATGCCAGCTGTAAGAAAATGGGAGAGAGAAAGACCTAGAATCTTTTACGGAGGAGAAATGGAGAGATGCCCTTAGAAATTATGCGAGGGTCTCTGATAGGGGCTCACATAAGATTTCACAATTCTTCATATTGCATAGATTACATAGATCTCCATGGATGTTGAAAAGAATGGATGTGAGGGAGTCAGATAAGTGCCTAAAATGTCGGGATGAGAAAGCCGATTTAATACATTGCTTTTGGAGATGCCCCAAACTCGTCAGATACTGGATAGAAATACTAGAAATCATATTTTTGCGTCTGAAAGTTCGGCTGCCCTATGACCCAGTCATTTGTATTTTGGGGGCAATTGAACATTTGAAGTTAGATAAAAAAAATACGATTGGTTATGAATAGAGTTGAGCGAACACCTGGATGTTCGGGTTCGAGAAGTTCGGCCGAACATCCCGGAAATGTTCGGGTTCGGGATCCGAACCCGATCCGAACTTCGTCCCGAACCCGAACCCCATTGAAGTCAATGGGGACCCGAACTTTTCGGCACTAAAAAGGCTGTAAAACAGCCCAGGAAAGAGCTAGAGGGCTGCAAAAGGCAGCAACATGTAGGTAAATCCCCTGCAAACAAATGTGGATAGGGAAATGAATTAAAATAAAAATTAAATAAATAAAAATTAACCAAAATCAATTGGAGAGAGGTTCCATAGCAGAGAATCTGGCTTCCCGTCACCCACCACTGGAACAGTCCATTCTCAGATATTTAGGCCCCGGCACCCAGGCAGAGGAGAGAGGTCCCGTAACAGAGAATCTGTCTTCATGTCAGCAGAGAATTAGTCTGCATGTCATAGCAGAGAATGAGGCTTCACGTCAGCCACCACTGCAACAGTCCATTGGCATATATTTAGGCCCAGCACCCAGGCAGAGGAGGGAGGTCCCGTAACAGAGAATCTGTCTTCATGTCAGCAGAGAATTAGTCTGCATGTCATAGCAGAGAATGAGGCTTCACGTCAGCCACCACTGCAACAGTCCATTGGCATATATTTAGGCCCAGCACACACACAGGCAGAGGAGAGAGGTCCCGTAACAGACAATCTGGCTTCATGTCAGCAGAGAATTAGTCTGCATGTCATAGCAGAGAATGAGGCTTCACGTCAGCCACCACTGCAACAGTCCATTGGCATATATTTAGGCCCAGCACACACACAGGCAGAGGAGAGAGGTCCCGTAACAGAGAATCTGTCTTCATGTCAGCAGAGAATTAGTCTGCATGTCATAGCAGAGAATCAGGCTTCACGTCACCCACCACTGCAACAGTCCATTGGCATATATTTAGGCCCAGCACCCAGGCAGAGGAGGGAGGTCCCGTAACAGAGAATCTGTCTTCATGTCAGCAGAGAATTAGTCTGCATGTCATAGCAGAGAATGAGGCTTCACGTCACCCACCACTGCAACAGTCCATTGGCATATATTTAGGCCTAGCACACAGGCAGAGGAGAGGTTCATTCAACTTTGGGTAGCCTCGCAATATAATGGTAAAATGAAAATAAAAATAGGATTGAATGAGGAAGTGCCCTGGAGTCCAATAATATATGGTTATGGGGAGGTAGTTAATGTCTAATCTGGACAAGGGACGGACAGGTCCTGTGGGATCCATGCCTGGTTCATTTTTATGAACGTCAGCTTGTCCACATTGGCTGTAGACAGGCGGCTGCGTTTGTCTGTAATGACGCCCCCTGCCGTGCTGAATACACGTTCAGACAAAACGCTGGCTGCCGGGCAGGCCAGCACCTCCAAGGCATAAAAGGCTAGCTCTGGCCACGTGGACAATTTAGAGACCCAGAAGTTGAATGGGGCCGAACCATCAGTCAGTACGTGGAGGGGTGTGCACACGTACTGTTCCACCATGTTAGTGAAATGTTGCCTCCTGCTAACACGTTGCGTATCAGGTGGTGGTGCAGTTAGCTGTGGCGTGTTGACAAAAGTTTTCCACATCTCTGCCATGCTAACCCTGCCCTCAGAGGAGCTGGCCGTGACACAGCTGCCTTGGCGACCTCTTGCTCCTCCTCTGCCTTGGCCTTGGGCTTCCACTTGTTCCCCTGTGACATTTGGGAATGCTCTCAGTAGCGCGTCTACCAACGTGCGCTTGTACTCGAGCATCTTCCTATCACGCTCCAGTGCATGAAGTAAGGTGGGCACATTGTCTTTGTAGCGTGGATCCAGCAGGGTGGCAACCCAGTAGTCCGCACAGGTTAAAATGTGGGCAACTCTGCTGTCGTTGCGCAGGCACTGCAGCATGTAGTCGCTCATGTGTGCCAGGCTGCCCAGGGGTAAGGACAAGCTGTCCTCTGTGGGAGGCGTATCGTCATCGTCCTGCCTTTCCCCCCAGCCACGCACCAGTGATGGACCCGAGCTGCGTTGGGTGCCACCCCGCTGTGACCATGCTTCATCCTCATCCTCCTCCACCTCCTCCTCATCCTCGTCCTCCTCGTCCTCCAGTAGTGGGCCCTGGCTGGCCACATTTGTACCTGGCCTCTGCTGTTGCCAAAAACCTCCCTCTGAGTCACTTCGAAGAGACTGGCCTGAAAGTGCTAAAAATGACCCCTCTTCCTCCTCCTCCTCCTCCTCCTGGGCCACCTCCTCTTCCATCATCGCCCTAAGTGTTTTCTCAAGGAGACATAGAAGTGGTATTGTAACGCTGATAACGGTGTCATCGCCACTGGCCATGTTGGTGGAGTACTCGAAACAGCGCAACAGGGCACACAGGTCTCGCATGGAGGCCCAGTCATTGGTGGTGAAGTGGTGCTGTTCTGTAGTGCGACTGACCCGTGCGTGCTGCAGCTGAAACTCCACTATGGCCTGCTGCTGCTCGCACAGTCTGTCCAGCATGTGCAAGGTGGAGTTCCACCTGGTGGGCACGTCGCATATGAGGCGGTGAGCGGGAAGGCCGAAGTTACGCTGTAGCGCAGACAGGCGAGCAGCAGCAGGATGTGAACGCCGGAAGCGCGAACAGACGGCCCGCACTTTATGCAGCAGCTCTGACATGTCGAGGTAGTTGTGAATGAACTTCTGCACCACCAAATTCAGCACATGCGCCAAGCAAGGGATGTGCGTCAAATTGGCTAGTCCCAGAGCTGCAACGAGATTTCGCCCATTATCACACACCACCAGGCCGGGCTTGAGGCTCACCGGCAGCAACCACTCGTCGGTCTGTTGTTCTATACCCCGCCACAACTCCTGTGCGGTGTGGGGCCTGTCCCCCAAACATATGAGTTTCAGAATGGCCTGCTGACGTTTACCCCGGGCTGTGCTGAAGTTGGTGGTGAAGGTGTGTGGCTGACTGGATGAGCAGGTGGAAGAAGAGGAGGAGGAAGCCGAGAAGGAGGAGGTGGCAACAGGAGGCAAAGAATGTTGCCCTGCGATCCTTGGCGGCGGAAGGACGTGCGCCAAACAGCTCTCCGCCTGGGGCCCAGCTGCCACTACATTTACCCAGTGTGCAGTTAGGGAGATATAGCGTCCCTGGCCGTGCTTACTGGTCCACGTATCTGTGGTTAGGTGGACCTTGCCACAGATGGCGTTGCGCAGTGCACACTTGATTTTATCGGATACTTGGTTGTGCAGGGAAGGCACGGCTCTCTTGGAGAAGTAGTGCCGGCTGGGAACAACATACTGTGGGACAGCAAGCGACATGAGCTGTTTGAAGCTGTCTGTGTCCACCAGCCTAAATGACAGCATTTCATAGGCCAGTAGTTTAGAAATGCTGGCATTCAGGGCCAGGGATCGAGGGTGGCTAGGTGGGAATTTACGCTTTCTATCAAATGTTTGTGAGATGGAGAGCTGAACGCTGGCGTGTGACATGGTTGAGACGCTTGGTGACGGAGGTGGTGGTGGTGGTGTTGGTGGTACATCCCCTGTTTGCTGGGCGGCAGGTGCCAACGTTCCTCCAGAGGCGGAGGAAGAGGCCGAGGCGGCAGCAGCAGAATAGGCCGAGGCGGCAGCAGCAGAAGAGGTAGCAGGGGGAGCCTGAGTGACTTCCTTGGTTTTAAGGTGTTTACTCCACTGCAGTTCATGCTTTGCATGCAGGTGCCTGGTCATGCAGGTTGTGCTCAGGTTCAGAACGTTAATGCCTCGCTTCAGGCTCTGATGGCACAGCGTGCAAACCACTCGGGTCTTGTCGTCAGCACATTGTTTGAAGAAGTGCCATGCCAGGGAACTCCTTGAAGCTGCCTTTGGGGTGCTCGGTCCCAGATGGCGGCGGTCAGTAGCAGGCGGAGTCTCTTGGCGACGGGTGTTCTGCTTTTGCCCACTGCTCCCTCTTTTGCTACGCTGTTGGCTCGGTCTCACCACTGCCTCTTCCTCCGAACTGTGAAAGTCAGTGGCACGACCTTCATTCCATGTGGGGTCTAGGACCTCATCGTCCCCTGCATCGTCTTCCACCCAGTCTTGATCCCTGACCTCCTGTTCAGTCTGCACACTGCAGAAAGACGCAGCAGTTGGCACCTGTGTTTCGTCATCATCAGAGACATGCTGAGGTGGTATTCCCATGTCCTCATCATCAGGAAACATAAGTGGTTGTGCGTCAGTGCATTCTATGTCTTTCACCGCTGGGGAAGGGCTAGGTGGATGCCCTTGGGAAACCCTGCCAGCGGAGTCTTCAAACAGCATAAGAGACTGCTGCATAACTTGAGGCTGAGACAGTTTCCCTGGTATGCATGGGGGTGATGTGACAGACTGATGGGGTTGGTTTTCAGGCGCCATCTGTGCGCTTTCTGCAGAAGACTGGGTGGGAGATAATGTGAACGTGCTGGATCCACTGTCGGCCACCCAATTGACTAATGCCTGTACCTGCTCAGGCCTTACCATCCTTAGAACGGCATTGGGCCCCACCATATATCGCTGTAAATTCTGGCGGCTACTGCGACCTGAGGTAGTTGGTACACTAGGACGTGTGGATGTGGCAGAACGGCCACGTCCTCTCCCAGCACCAGAGGGTCCACTAACACCACCACGACCATGTCCACGTCCGCGTCCCTTACTAGATGTTTTTCTCATTGTTATGGTTCACCACAACAACAAATATATTATTTGGCCCAATGTATTGTATTCAAATTCAGCGGGATATAAATTTGAGGCCTAGTATTTAGGCGCTGGGTGACCGGTATGGATTTAGTGACAGAATTAGACTTGGAAATGCACAGAAGCGTGTGTGTGAAGTTATTCTGAATGACCCTATGTGCACCTTCAATATGATCTACCCTTTTAGGGATAGATTTCAAATAGCTCTGATATAGCAGAAACGACTAAATTATGAAATTGCTAAATTGGGAATTGTATTTCAACCCAGAACAAAAAATGTGCTTTGACGGACACTAAATAACTTTCCCAGCCACAACAGGACAGCGGTAACGAGAGATTTAGCGGGATATAAATTTGAGGCCTAGTATTTAGGCGCTGGGTGACAGGTATGGGTTTAGTGACAGAATTAGATTTGGAAATGCACAGTAGCGGGTGTGTGAAGTTATTCTGAATGACCCTATGTGCACCTTGAATATTATATACCCTTTTAGGGATAGATTTCAAATAGCTCTGATATAGCAGAAACCACTAAATTATGAAATTGCTAAATTGGGAATTGTATTTCAACCCAGAACAAGAAATGTGCTTGAACGGACACTAAATAACTCGCCCAGCTACAGCACTAGGGACAGATTTAGCGGGATATAAATTTGAGGCCTAGTATTTAGGCGCTGGGTGACAGGTATGGGTTTAGTGCCAGAATTAGACTTGGAAATACACAGTAGCGGGTGTGTGTGAAGTTATTCTGAATGACCCAATGTGCACCTTGAATATTATATACCCTTTTAGGGATAGATTTCAAATAGCTCTGATATAGCAGAAACCACTAAATTATGAAATTGCTAAATTGGGAATTGTATTTCAACCCAGAACAAGAAATGTGCTTGAACGGACACTAAATAACTCGCCCAGCTACAGCACTAAGGACAGATTTAGCGGGATATAAATTTGAGGCCTAGTATTTAGGCGCTGGGTGACAGGTATGGGTTTAGTGCCAGAATTAGACTTGGAAATACACAGTAGCGGGTGTGTGTGAAGTTATTCTGAATGACCCAATGTGCACCTTGAATATTATATACCCTTTTAGGGATAGATTTCAAATAGCTCTGATATAGCAGAAACCACTAAATTATGAAATTGCTAAATTGGGAATTGTATTTCAACCCAGAACAAGAAATGTGCTTGAACGGACACTAAATAACTCGCCCAGCTACAGCACTAAGGACAGATTTAGCGGGATATAAATTTGAGGCCTAGTATTTAGGCGCTGGGTGACAGGTATGGGTTTAGTGCCAGAATTAGACTTGGAAATACACAGTAGCGGGTGTGTGTGAAGTTATTCTGAATGACCCAATGTGCACCTTGAATATTATATACCCTTTTAGGGATAGATTTCAAATAGCTCTGATATAGCAGAAACCACTAAATTATGAAATTGCTAAATTGGCAATTGTATTTCAACCCAGAACAAGAAATGTGCTTGAACGGACACTAAATAACTCGCCCAGCTACAGCACTAAGGACAGATTTAGCGGGATATAAATTTGAGGCCTAGTATTTAGGCGCTGGGTGACAGGTATGGGTTTAGTGCCAGAATTAGACTTGGAAATACACAGTAGCGGGTGTGTGTGAAGTTATTCTGAATGACCCAATGTGCACCTTGAATATTATATACCCTTTTAGGGATAGATTTCAAATAGCTCTGATATAGCAGAAACCACTAAATTATGAAATTGCTAAATTGGGAATTGTATTTCAACCCAGAACAAGAAATGTGCTTGAACGGACACTAAATAACTCGCCCAGCTACAGCACTAAGGACAGATTTAGCGGGATATAAATTTGAGGCCTAGTATTTAGGCGCTGGGTGACAGGTATGGGTTTAGTGCCAGAATTAGGCTTGGAAATACACAGTAGCGGGTGTGTGTGAAGTTATTCTGAATGACCCAATGTGCACCTTGAATATTATATACCCTTTTAGGGATAGATTTCAAATAGCTCTGATATAGCAGAAACCACTAAATTATGAAATTGCTAAATTGGGAATTGTATTTCAACCCAGAACAAGAAATGTGCTTGAACGGACACTAAATAACTCGCCCAGCTACAGCACTAAGGACAGATTTAGCGGGATATAAATTTGAGGCCTAGTATTTAGGCGCTGGGTGACAGGTATGGGTTTAGTGACAGAATTAGACTGGGATATGGCCAAAAAATAAACAGACTATTGCTGGTTAAATGCACTTGGTGTGACAGCTTCACCCTGATGTAGGCTTTAGCCAAAAAACAACCACACCATTGAGGGTTAAATGCACTTGGTGACAGGCGCAGCTTGCCCCTGATTTAGTATATGGCCAAAAAATGAACAGACTATTGCTGGTTAAATGCACTTGGTGTGACAGCTTCACCCTGATGTAGGCTTTAGCCAAAAAACAACCACACCATTGAGGGTTAAATGCACTTGGTGACAGGCGCAGCTTGCCCCTGATTTTGTATATGGCCAAAAAATGAACAGACTATTGCTGGTTAAATGCACTTGGTGTGACAGCTTCACCCTGATGTAGGCTTTAGCCAAAAAACAACCACACCATTGAGGGTTAAATGCACTTGGTCGCAGCTTGTGCTGGCGCACCACAAGACACAAAATGGCCGCCGATCACCCCAGAAAAATGTGACTGACAAACGGTCTGGGCAGCCTAAAAACAGTGAGCAATTGAGGATCAGCAGCTCAATGATCCACAGCTGCAGATCGATCAGTTAATCAAGTCCTTTGGAGGAGTTAATCTGCCTAATCTCGCCCTACTGTCGCAGCCGCAACCTCTCCCTACGCTAATCAGAGCAGAGTGACGGGCGGCGCTATGTGACTCCAGCTTAAATAGAGGCTGGGTCACATGGTGCTCTGGCCAATCACAGCCATGCCAATAGTAGGCATGGCTGTGATGGCCTCTTGGGGCAAGTAGTATGACGCTTGTTGATTGGCTGCTTTGCAGCCTTTCAAAAAGCGCCAAGAAAGCGTCACAAAAGCGCGAAGAAAGCGACGAACACCGAACCCGAACCCGGACTTTTACGAAAATGTCCGGGTTCGGGTCCGTGTCACGGACACCCCAAAATTCGGTACGAACCCGAACTATACAGTTCGAGTTCGCTCATCCCTAGTTATGAATAAAGTATTATTTCAAGCCAGACTTCTTATACTTAGGAAATGGATAACGGCCGATCCACCGACAGTGGGACAGTGGAAAAAAGCAATAGATAATTTAATTATAGAAGAATGTGCGATGGAGAGTTATAGTAAAAAAAAATCACAAAATTCGGATGAATTATGGAAAAATTGGTTACTTTAGGGCTGGATGTTGTTGTTTTTTTTGTCACGTCCCCCCCCTTCCTCTCCCTATGGGTAGTGGGAGGGAATAAATACAATTAAAATTATTATTATGAATGGTTAATATCTACAGACGTGGACAAAATTGTTGGTACCCTTTGGTCAATGAAAGAAAAAGTCACAATGGTCACAGAAATAACTTTAATCTGACAAAAGTAATAATAAATTAAAATTCTATAAATGTTAACCAATGAAAGTCAGACATTGTTTTTCAACCATGCTTCAACAGAATTATGTAAAAAAATAAACTCATGAAACAGGCATGGACAAAAATGATGGTACCCCTAACTTAATATTTTGTTGCGCAACCTTTTGAGGCAATCACTGCAATCAAACGCTTCCTGTAACTGTCAATGAGACATCTGCACCTCTCAGCAGGTATTTTGGCCCACTCCTCATGAGCAAACTGCTCCAGTTGTGTCCGGTTTGAAGGGTGCCTTTTCCAGACTGCATGTTTCAGCTCCTTCCAAAGATGCTCAATAGGATTGAGGTCAGGGCTCATAGAAGGCCACTTTAGAATAGTCCAATTTTTTCCTCTTAGCCATTCTTGGGTGTTTTTAGCGGTGTGTTTTGGGTCATTGTCCTGTTGCAAGACCCATGACCTGCGACTGAGACCAAGCTTTCTGACACTGGCTAGTACATTTCTCTCTAGAATTCCTTGATAGTCTTGAGATTTCATTGTACCCTGCACAGATTCAAGACACCCTGTGCCAGACGCAGCAAAGCAGCCCCAGAACATAACAGAGCCTCCTCCATGTTTCACAGTAGGGACAGTGTTCTTTTCTTGATATGCTTCATTTTTTCGTCTGTGAACATACAGCTGATGTGCCTTGGCAAAAACTTCGATTTTTGTCTCATCTGTCCACAGGACATTCTCCCAGAAGCTTTGTGGCTTGTCAACATGTAGTTTGGCATATTCCAGTCTTGCTTTTTTATGATTCGTTTTCAACAATGGTGTCCTCCTTGGTCGTCTCCCATGTAGTCCACTTTGGCTCAAACAACGACGGATGGTGCGATCTGACACTGATGTTCCTTGAGCATGAAGTTCACCTTGAATCTCTTTAGAAGTCTTTCTAGGCTCTTTTGTTACCATTCGGATTATCCGTCTCTTAGATTTGTCATCAATTTTCCTCCTGCGGCCACGTCCAGGGAGGTTGGCTACAGTCCCATGGATCTTAAACTTATGAATAATATGTGCAACTGTACTCACAGGAACATCTAGTTGCTTGGAGATGGTCTTATAGCCTTTACCTTTAACATGCTTGTCTATAATTTTCTTTCTGATCTCTTGAGACAGCTCTTTCCTTTGCTTCCTCTGGTCCATGTCGAGTGTGGTACACACCATATCACCAAACAACACAGTGATTACCTGGAGCCATATATATAGGCCCAATGGCTGATTACAAGGTTGTAGACACCTGTGATGCTAATTAGTGGACACACCTTGAATTAACATGTCCCTTTGGTCACATTATGTTCTGTGTTTTCTAGGGGTACCATCATTTTTGTCCATGCCTGTTTCATGAGTTTATTTTTTTACATAATTCTGTTGAAGCATGGTTGAAAAACAATGTCTGACTTTCATTGGTTAACATTTATAGAATTTTAATTTATTATTACTTTTGTCAGATTAAAGTTATTTCTGTGACCATTGTGACTTTTTCTTTCATTGACCAAAGGGTACCAACAATTTTGTCCACGTCTGTATGTCTTTTTGATATTGGATTGATGTATTTTTCGGATGTTTTTTTTCTATGAAATTGAAATAAAGACTAATTTAAACAAAAAAAAAAGGGACATAGATGCTCTTAATGAGAACATAGCTACCTGCCACTTTACAAATCACTAGTCAGACCACACATGGAGTACTGTGTACAGTTCTGGGCTCCTGTGAACAAAGCAGACATAGCAGAGCTGGAGAGGGTTCAGAGGAGGGCAACTAAAGTAATAACTGGAATGGGTGGACTACAGTACCCTGAAAGATTATAAAATTGTACCTATTACATGAGGTACAATCTCTACCATTCCCTTCACCCTTGGATAGTCTTACTTCTACAAAAATAGGGGGTGTTTATTAAAACTGCTGTTTCACACGACAATCTTAACAAAAAATATGTTGGAATAAGCTGCATCAAATTTATTAGGAGACATCATGGGATGTCCATGTGCTTGAAACTGAAACATGAGTTTCTGTAGATTTCCTGTGTAATTCAGCAAGTTTTCTGGTTCATGTATTAGAAAAGTGGAAAGCACAGAATAAACAGACAAAAATTTTAAACTTTTGTGCAAAAGTGAGCTTGCATAAAATTTGGGGTTTTCTGGCACTTTTTAGGCACAAGAGTTTGATTAATTCCTTTTATAGTTTATATAACTATTGTCATTGCTTCTTGGTGAAAATGTGTGATTACTTTGAGTGAATACGTGTAAAATATTTCAGCAGCAATGATTGGACGTTGTGAGAATTTGCTGTGACACCCCTTGGTAAAACCAAGTTGGTAATTTGTTTGTAAGTTTGTAGTAGGAATACCAGAGGAACAGCACAACACAGGAGTTATAAGAAAGGATGGCGCGCGGGGCCATAACATGGCCTTTCATCATGATGATGGATCATGTGATCCTCTAGCACCAGTGAAACCCATTTTTTAGAAGGGCCCGACCTCGAAGAAGAGGGCGCCAAGGAGGTCCGGGCACAAACACCGGATGCAATCCAAACACCGCTATATCCCGCAGAGAACAAATCCTAACCAGGTCCAGCAACAGGACCCAGCCAAGATGAGTCTGAATATATTTCAGAAACAAGAGAATCTAGTGATAAATTTATCAAATACACCACTTGATCCAAGCCAAATTACATTACTGAACAAGGGACTTGGCTTTGCTCCAACAAATAATGTGAATCTATTTCTCCTGGATTCTGAAATGACCAAGTTTTACCGTACCATCCGTCTAAAGGCCCATATTGAGATCATCAAACCAAGTTGGACAACCACTCAAGATACATCTCCGTCATATATCTTTGATATTAGAGCTCAGAAATGCAAACCCAGAAGCACATATGAACCCCATCATGACAATGATGCAGTAGAGACCTACATCTCTTTCGTGAAAACTGACCTGATGAAATTAGAAAAGAACTCCCATCTAAAAAAGTTGAGAAATAATTTGAAAAGGTCTGTGAGAGAGCTGCACTAATTAGTCTTATGGATAATAAAGACATTGTCATGAAACCAGCTGACAAGGGTTCAGGGATTGTAGTTCTAGACAGGGAGGACTATAGAAAGGAGGTTTTGAGACAAATAAATGATACTCATAAGTATATGAAGATAGAACAAGATCCGACAATTGGATTACAGCAAACATTAAAGTATATAATCTCTACAGCCTTAGAGGAGGGTAGCATCAAAAAGAAACTGGCAGATTTATTAAGAGTAGATTACCCTAGAGTTCCAGTAATAGACGTATTGCCCAAAATCCAAAAAAGCCTAGTCAACCCCCCTGGTCGTCCCATTGTATCAGGCTATGGATCTATTTTCCAGCCAGCTTCGGTCATGCTTGACCAACTATTACGCCCATATGCACAATCTGAAAAGTCATTTATCTTAGACACCACAGATTTTCTGAACAAAACCCAAAACCTAGAGGTTTGGTGGAGCAATTGTTTTTTGGTTACTATGGATGTAACAAGTTTATATACGAACATCCCCACTGAATAAGGCATAAACTGCGTTAGGGAGATACTAATACAACAAAATGACTTCCAAACTGTTGAAAATCTATTCATCCTAGATTTACCGAATTTTGTGATGAAAAGCAATTACTTTCTTTTTGAGGATGATTTCTTTTTGCAGACAGCTGGAACCGTAATGGGGTGTAATGTGGCCCATCCTTTGCAGTAATATACATGAACTAAGTTAAGGAACATTTTGTATATACTCACACTCTTTTCAAAAGATTTGGTTAAGATACATTGATGATGTATTTTGTATTTGGCAGGGGAAATCCGACGATTTGCTGGAGTTCCACTCGGACCTGAACTCATGCACCAAATCCATTGCATTTTCACTAGAAATGAGCCAGACCAAACTCTAATTCCTTGATGTCCTTCTTAAGGTACAGAACAATTCACTTCAATTTGACTTATACTCAAAACCCACGGATAGAAACAGCCTTTTATGCTTCAAAAACCAACATCCACCAGGCTTTATAAGATCTCTCCCATTGTCACAATTATTGAGAGTTAAGAGAATAGTATCTGATCCACCTGTCATTGAGACAAGAATGACACAAATGACCAGGACGTTCCCAAATCGGGGATTTCCCAAACAACTCCTAGACCAACAGATCGGACTAAGAGCCTATTTTGAGATGAGTTACTAAAGCCTAAACCCACAAGAGAAGAACAGAATACTAAAATCCCCTGTGTCACGACACATTCCACACAAAGTTCAGCAATTTGGAAAATAGTACACAAACACTGGCACATTTTACAAAAAAGTGCACCTAATATTTTCCATACGAAACCTCTGATGTTGTATAAATGACCAGTGAACATACGTGATCAGTTCATCTGACCTGACTTGGGTTCAAGAAAGATTGACCCACAAACTACTATCACTGGCAGTTCCAACCCTGGTACCTATTCATGCTTAGGCTGTGCTCAATGCAGCAACGTTACTAAGGGCAAAACATTTACCCACCCCTCATCAGGGAAGCAATATTCCATCAGGGGACACGTCTGCTGTACTTTAAGTTATGTCATCTACCTTATTAAAATGTCCATACAGATTGGGTTATGTTGGTAAGAAAACACAAAAAATGTAAGATCGAATAAACCAGCATAAGTCCAACATACGGACAAATAAAAAAGGAGCCCCATTACTACAAACATACACCCAGTCAGCTCCGTTTTCAAGCTATAGATTGGGTGCCTATACCAAGAAGAGGGGGGAACCATGAGGAACTACTACATATGAAAGAGATGCAATGGATTTGGCGCCTGGGCACTTTGAGGCCGGGGGGTCTGAATAAAGAATACTGGTTTCTATAAACCTACACTATGTATACTATTGATTGTATAATCTCATGTCATGCATTATATACTATTAACTATATTTTTATAATACTGAATATGTTTTTTTTTTCTTCCCTTTTAGGACCACGACTATGTCTAGTACCGGGTGGGGACACCCCAGAAGCACTAGACAGGTCCTTATCTATACCATCAGGGTATTGTATTAATTGAATCCTATACCAACTTCTTGTGGCAATTTCATTGAAACATGTCCTTCTCTCTTTTTTTCTTCTGTCCCCTTTTTCACAATATTGTTACATGAAATATAATTAGCACCCACTGGATAGTTGGATTGATACAGAAAATACCTTCTATACCGGCCCTTATGTCACAAGTATCACTTCTACATTTAAATATGCAAGAGCTTGTTAATATCTAACAATGGGAATGAGAGTCACTGATATTATAGTGCCACCTTTAAGCTGACATTATTTTGTCTTAAAGGGAACCTGTCACCAGTTTTATGGTGTCCTAACTAAGTGACCCAGTCAATCTCTCAACATCTTGATGAGTCCTGAATATTCATGAGCTCCTGACTCTCCCTGCCTACCTGCTGCTGATTGACAGTTATTTTCCATATGAATCAGCAGCAGGTGGGCAGGGGAGTGGCTATAAACGCTGGACTCAATGACATCACGCTGGACTCAAATCAGCTCATTAGCATGCAGCATCTTTGTGTGTACATTATCAGGTAACTTGATAAAGACTGTATTGTCGAAACGTTGCTGCTGTGATTTTGGTGCAATAAAGAACACTGAACAAGGAAGCAATTAGAGTGCCGTGACCTTCTTCTTCTCTTCATGGTACATTATCAGGTAACCATCTGTCACACCAGTAAGTGAATACATCTAAGGTACTTTTTAGTAATTAATGATTGTATATAACTAGTTAGATTATAATCAAATATCCACATGACAGGTTCCCTTTAAATAAATAGCGGCCCATTATAATGACTCACGCTATCTGACATATATAGCATTCATCCCTTTGCTACATGGGACTTGCCATTACTTTAGATGGCGACTAATCCCATTCTAAGCCTCTGCGCATGTGCTGGCCTGTTTTAACTGTGCTTATACGCAGCCAGTTCTAAAGATGGCGTCAGAACCCTCCGTGTGCCAATGCGCATGCGCGAGTCCCATAACTCATAACTCTACAACTTTTTATCATATTCATTTGTCATGCTACCAGCTATGAAGATTACATGTATATACAGGACGTTTTGTATGGATCATTTAAGACGTTTTATATAGACCATTCATTATTGTTCTATATTTAAAGCTCCGTACTATTACATCATCATGTGTATACCGCTTTTATTAAACAATTATCATAATGGCACAATACTTACCTATTTCAATCCATTTGTAAGTAAACAATATGTGATCTGCCCCTACATTTCTTCTCCAAACCCCCCTCTCCTCTTTTCTTTGATAATTATATATAATTGCTAAATATAATTTCTAAGTAGATTGCATTTTCACGGTGTATCCTTATCTATTTTAAAGCTTAATGAAGGGCACCAAATTTGGGCTTGAAACGTTGCTATAACATGTACCACTGATGTTGAAACATCAATTAAAAAAAATAAATTCTGAAGATCATTTGCTGTGCTGTCTCAAACTAAACATTAAGGACCTGTACAGATTTTTGGGGTGGAAGAAATCATCCTGGGACGTGCACCCACGTAAGCCTTCTGGATGAATGCTGTAGTCGTACCTCTGTCTACATGCCCCTCCCATTAAGCCGTATCCATTAAGCCACGCATGCTTACACAAGCAGTAAGCAGAAAACTGGTGTACCGCTAGCTTTGATAAAATACGGTACCTCAAATACTTTTTCATTTCAAGTTAATGACATCATCAGTTAAACCACATCTCCCAGCATGGCTCTGTGTGAAATAGTTCTCTGGTAAGCTATCAGTTCCCATTGATGTATTATTCAATGTGTGCTTTAAGTGGTCATATGCATTATTTATGTGCTTCTGATCTAATTATAGGGGTGTAACACTATTAACTTTTAATCAAAATCAAACATGTATAGTTTAATGAAAATACATTTTTCTTTCTCCATGTCTTTCTTCCACTAGTCCGTGATTACCCGGGCTCAGCGGCTCATCTCTACCTATGACTACGCTGGCTGCTGCAGTTGAGCCCCTAACAAAAGCAGCCACAAATAGGCTGCGGCTCTCTTTATGCACAGGCTAGAATGGAAAAAAAATTTGATCTTAGTATCTTTGATTGTGCAACACAATTTGGGGCTGAACTTTCAATATATTTTTCTTTTTGTACTGAAATAGGCCACTAAACGCTTTGACCACAAATAACTACAACAGTGAAGTGCAGCTATATTTATATTTTTCACTGAAATAGGCCACTAAATGATTTCACCACAAATAACTGCAACAGTGCATATCTATTTTTCTATCTGTACTTAAATAGGCCATTCAATCCTTAACCACATATAAATGCAGAAGTGAAATTAGTATATATTTTTATTTTGTACTAACATAGACCACTAAAGGCTTTTCAACATAGCACTTGCACCCCAATAACAAGAACAAATTGCTGGAATGACAGAGCTGTATAATGGCTATTTGGATCCCCAAATAATCTTTCACTGCACTTGTAAATCGCTTTACTAGCACTGTCCCTAGAGCCTTCTGACGCCTCTCCCTGCACTAAGATGCTATGAAATTAGTCCTCCCTATCCTTTCCCTACACTTATAAATGTATTTTTTTTTTCAGTTTTTTTTTTTTTACACAGTGAGGTTTTTCCTATTCTTGTCCCTAGCGCCTCCTCACATCTGTCCCTGCATTTTGAACTCTGGAAAATGTCTGAATCTAAGAAGGCCACCGTATTTATAGGGCTGTGACATCACAGGGCTGGCTGGCTGCTTATTGACTGCATGCATGGTATTATGGGTCATCCCGCCTTCCCACAGTTCCTTGCCATATGTCCTCACATGTGTAGCTGTAATTGTTGCAAATCTAATTTTTTTCTATCGAATTCCACTTTGTCAGCTTCGATTTGCTCATCTCTAATAATGATGAATTGTGCTCTAACAAATTATGTATATTAGCACAAGTTCTGTCAGTTAGAAATCCAGTTAGGGTGCGTTCACACAACCGTATGTATTTTGCAGTCCACAAAGTGTGGATCCGGATGACGTCTGTGTTGCATCTGTTTTTTTGTGGACCCATTTTAACAATGCCTATCCTTGTCCACAAAACGGTCAGGAATAGGACTTGTTCTATTTTCTTTGCAGAGCTACGGAATATACATCAGCTGACATTTTATTGTGTATGGGGAGCTCCAGGCTTCCCCAATAGATGATATTGTGGTAGAGAAGGATGGGGTGAAATTTGAATTTTTGCCTGATCATTTCGTTCTCCCAGGAAATAAACTGCCACCAAAAGTGTCTGGCAGCAGATCAAAACTGAATAAACATGAAAGGGGTATTCCCAAGCATGGTCACACCCTGTGTATATAAGTCTAACTTACTCTCTGTTTTTTAAATGTTTCTGTGGGGATTCAAACTTGCAACCATCTACATCAGAGTCAAGGTCCGTAACCTCTGCGCTATAGAACTCAATGCTAACTCATTGCTGAAAAACCTCATAGAAGTTTCTCTTGCATTAGGTATTCATATACAGCAGACGTATCACTTTATATATTTTTTCAGCAATTGTAAAAAAAATTATGGCACAAAGTAAATATATATAATTACTAAGAGAATTTATAAAATGATACTTCTAATATATATGAATGCATAATTCAGGGGAATCTACTACTCAGGATTTTAACCCTAATATATTTTTAGCTACTTAATATGGAGCTCTATAGCTCAGTAGTAGAGTTGAGCGAACACCTGGATGTTCGGGTTCGAGAAGTTCGGCCGAACATCCCGGAAATGTTCGGGTTCGGGATCCGAACCCGATCCGAACTTCGTCCCGAACCCGAACCCCATTGAAGTCAATGGGGACCCGAACTTTTCGGCACTAAAAAGGCTGTAAAACAGCCCAGGAAAGAGCTAGAGGGCTGCAAAAGGCAGCAACATGTAGGTAAATCCCCTGCAAACAAATGTGGATAGGGAAATGAATTAAAATAAAAATTAAATAAATAAAAATTAACCAAAATCAATTGGAGAGAGGTTCCATAGCAGAGAATCTGGCTTCCCGTCACCCACCACTGGAACAGTCCATTCTCAGATATTTAGGCCCCGGCACCCAGGCAGAGGAGAGAGGTCCCGTAACAGAGAATCTGTCTTCATGTCAGCAGAGAATTAGTCTGCATGTCATAGCAGAGAATGAGGCTTCACGTCAGCCACCACTGCAACAGTCCATTGGCATATATTTAGGCCCAGCACACACACAGGCAGAGGAGAGAGGTCCAGTAACAGAGAATCTGGCTTCATGTCAGCAGAGAATCAGTCTGCATGTCATAGCAGAGAATGAGGCTTCACGTCACCCACCACTGCAACAGTCCATTGGCATATATTTAGGCCTAGCACACAGGCAGAGCAGAGAGGTCCCGTAACAGACGATCTGGCTTCATGTCAGCAGAGAATCAGTCTGCATGTCATAGCAGAGAATGAGGCTTCACGTCACCCACCACTGCAACAGTCCATTGGCATATATTTAGGCCTAGCACACAGGCAGAGCAGAGAGGTCCCGTAACAGACAATCTGGCTTCATGTCAGCAGAGAATCAGTCTGCATGTCATAGCAGAGAATGAGGCTTCACGTCAGCCACCACTGCAACAGTCCATTGGCATATATTTAGGCCTAGCACACAGGCAGAGCAGAGAGGTCCCGTAACAGACAATCTGGCTTCATGTCAGCAGAGAATCAGTCTGCATGTCATAGCAGAGAATCAGGCTTCACGTCAGCCACCACTGCAACAGTCCATTGTCATAAATTTAGGCCCAGCACCCAGGCAGAGGAGAGAGGTCCCGTAACAGACAATCTGGCTTCATGTCAGCAGAGAATTAGTCTGCATGTCATAGCAGAGAATCAGGCTTCATGTCAGCCACCACTGCAACAGTCCATTGGCATATATTTAGGCCCAGCACCCAGGCAGAGGAGGGAGGTCCCGTAACAGAGAATCTGTCTTCATGTCAGCAGAGAATCAGTCTGCATGTCATAGCAGAGAATGAGGCTTCACGTCAGCCACCACTGCAACAGTCCATTGGCATATATTTAGGCCTAGCACACAGGCAGAGGAGAGGTTCATTCAACTTTGGGTAGCCTCGCAATATAATGGTAAAATGAAAATAAAAATAGGATTGAATGAGGAAGTGCCCTGGAGTCCAATAATATATGGTTATGGGGAGGTAGTTAATGTCTAATCTGGACAAGGGACGGACAGGTCCTGTGGGATCCATGCCTGGTTCATTTTTATGAACGTCAGCTTGTCCACATTGGCTGTAGACAGGCGGCTGCGTTTGTCTGTAATGACGCCCCCTGCCGTGCTGAATACACGTTCAGACAAAACGCTGGCTGCCGGGCAGGCCAGCACCTCCAAGGCATAAAAGGCTAGCTCTGGCCACGTGGACAATTTAGAGACCCAGAAGTTGAATGGGGCCGAACCATCAGTCAGTACGTGGAGGGGTGTGCACACGTACTGTTCCACCATGTTAGTGAAATGTTGCCTCCTGCTAACACGTTGCGTATCAGGTGGTGGTGCAGTTAGCTGTGGCGTGTTGACAAAAGTTTTCCACATCTCTGCCATGCTAACCCTGCCCTCAGAGGAGCTGGCCGTGACACAGCTGCCTTGGCGACCTCTTGCTCCTCCTCTGCCTTGGCCTTGGGCTTCCACTTGTTCCCCTGTGACATTTGGGAATGCTCTCAGTAGCGCGTCTACCAACGTGCGCTTGTACTCGCGCATCTTCCTATCACGCTCCAGTGCAGGAAGTAAGGTGGGCACATTGTCTTTGTAGCGTGGATCCAGCAGGGTGGCAACCCAGTAGTCCGCACAGGTTAAAATGTGGGCAACTCTGCTGTCGTTGCGCAGGCACTGCAGCATGTAGTCGCTCATGTGTGCCAGGCTGCCCAGGGGTAAGGACAAGCTGTCCTCTGTGGGAGGCGTATCGTCATCGTCCTGCCTTTCCCCCCAGCCACGCACCAGTGATGGACCCGAGCTGCGTTGGGTGCCACCCCGCTGTGACCATGCTTCATCCTCATCCTCCTCCACCTCCTCCTCATCCTCGTCCTCCTCGTCCTCCAGTAGTGGGCCCTGGCTGGCCACATTTGTACCTGGCCTCTGCTGTTGCCAAAAACCTCCCTCTGAGTCACTTCGAAGAGACTGGCCTGAAAGTGCTAAAAATGACCCCTCTTCCTCCTCCTCCTCCTCCTCCTCCTGGGCCACCTCCTCTTCCATCATCGCCCTAAGTGTTTTCTCAAGGAGACATAGAAGTGGTATTGTAACGCTGATAACGGTGTCATCGCCACTGGCCATGTTGGTGGAGTACTCGAAACAGCGCAACAGGGCACACAGGTCTCGCATGGAGGCCCAGTCATTGGTGGTGAAGTGGTGCTGTTCTGTAGTGCGACTGACCCGTGCGTGCTGCAGCTGAAACTCCACTATGGCCTGCTGCTGCTCGCACAGTCTGTCCAGCATGTGCAAGGTGGAGTTCCACCTGGTGGGCACGTCGCATATGAGGCGGTGAGCGGGAAGGCCGAAGTTACGCTGTAGCGCAGACAGGCGAGCAGCAGCAGGATGTGAACGCCGGAAGCGCGAACAGACGGCCCGCACTTTATGCAGCAGCTCTGACATGTCGGGGTAGTTGTGAATGAACTTCTGCACCACCAAATTCAGCACATGCGCCAAGCAAGGGATGTGCGTCAAATTGGCTAGTCCCAGAGCTGCAACGAGATTTCGCCCATTATCACACACCACCAGGCCGGGCTTGAGGCTCACCGGCAGCAACCACTCGTCGGTCTGTTGTTCTATACCCCGCCACAACTCCTGTGCGGTGTGGGGCCTGTCCCCCAAACATATGAGTTTCAGAATGGCCTGCTGACGTTTACCCCGGGCTGTGCTGAAGTTGGTGGTGAAGGTGTGTGGCTGACTGGATGAGCAGGTGGAAGAAGAGGAGGAGGAAGCCGAGAAGGAGGAGGTGGCAACAGGAGGCAAAGAATGTTGCCCTGCGATCCTTGGCGGCGGAAGGACGTGCGCCAAACAGCTCTCCGCCTGGGGCCCAGCTGCCACTACATTTACCCAGTGTGCAGTTAGGGAGATATAGCGTCCCTGGCCGTGCTTACTGGTCCACGTATCTGTGGTTAGGTGGACCTTGCCACAGATGGCGTTGCGCAGTGCACACTTGATTTTATCGGATACTTGGTTGTGCAGGGAAGGCACGGCTCTCTTGGAGAAGTAGTGCCGGCTGGGAACAACATACTGTGGGACAGCAAGCGACATGAGCTGTTTGAAGCTGTCTGTGTCCACCAGCCTAAATGACAGCATTTCATAGGCCAGTAGTTTAGAAATGCTGGCATTCAGGGCCAGGGATCGAGGGTGGCTAGGTGGGAATTTACGCTTTCTATCAAATGTTTGTGAGATGGAGAGCTGAACGCTGGCGTGTGACATGGTTGAGACGCTTGGTGACGGAGGTGGTGGTGGTGGTGTTGGTGGTACATCCCCTGTTTGCTGGGCGGCAGGTGCCAACGTTCCTCCAGAGGCGGAGGAAGAGGCCGAGGCGGCAGCAGCAGAATAGGCCGAGGCGGCAGCAGCAGAAGAGGTAGCAGGGGGAGCCTGAGTGACTTCCTTGGTTTTAAGGTGTTTACTCCACTGCAGTTCATGCTTTGCATGCAGGTGCCTGGTCATGCAGGTTGTGCTCAGGTTCAGAACGTTAATGCCTCGCTTCAGGCTCTGATGGCACAGCGTGCAAACCACTCGGGTCTTGTCGTCAGCACATTGTTTGAAGAAGTGCCATGCCAGGGAACTCCTTGAAGCTGCCTTTGGGGTGCTCGGTCCCAGATGGCGGCGGTCAGTAGCAGGCGGAGTCTCTTGGCGGCGGGTGTTCTGCTTTTGCCCACTGCTCCCTCTTTTGCTACGCTGTTGGCTCGGTCTCACCACTGCCTCTTCCTCCGAACTGTGAAAGTCAGTGGCACGACCTTCATTCCATGTGGGGTCTAGGACCTCATCGTCCCCTGCATCGTCTTCCACCCAGTCTTGATCCCTGACCTCCTGTTCAGTCTGCACACTGCAGAAAGACGCAGCAGTTGGCACCTGTGTTTCGTCATCATCAGAGACATGCTGAGGTGGTATTCCCATGTCCTCATCATCAGGAAACATAAGTGGTTGTGCGTCAGTGCATTCTATGTCTTTCACCGCTGGGGAAGGGCTAGGTGGATGCCCTTGGGAAACCCTGCCAGCGGAGTCTTCAAACAGCATAAGAGACTGCTGCATAACTTGAGGCTGAGACAGTTTCCCTGGTATGCATGGGGGTGATGTGACAGACTGATGGGGTTGGTTTTCAGGCGCCATCTGTGCGCTTTCTGCAGAAGACTGGGTGGGAGATAATGTGAACGTGCTGGATCCACTGTCGGCCACCCAATTGACTAATGCCTGTACCTGCTCAGGCCTTACCATCCTTAGAACGGCATTGGGCCCCACCATATATCGCTGTAAATTCTGGCGGCTACTGGGACCTGAGGTAGTTGGTACACTAGGACGTGTGGATGTGGCAGAACGGCCACGTCCTCTCCCAGCACCAGAGGGTCCACTAACACCACCACGACCATGTCCACGTCCGCGTCCCTTACTAGATGTTTTTCTCATTGTTATGGTTCACCACAACAACAAATATATTATTTGGCCCAATGTATTGTATTCAAATTCAGCGGGATATAAATTTGAGGCCTAGTATTTAGGCGCTGGGTGACCGGTATGGATTTAGTGACAGAATTAGACTTGGAAATGCACAGAAGCGTGTGTGTGAAGTTATTCTGAATGACCCTATGTGCACCTTCAATATGATCTACCCTTTTAGGGATAGATTTCAAATAGCTCTGATATAGCAGAAACGACTAAATTATGAAATTGCTAAATTGGGAATTGTATTTCAACCCAGAACAAAAAATGTGCTTTGACGGACACTAAATAACTTTCCCAGCCACAACAGGACAGCGGTAACGAGAGATTTAGCGGGATATAAATTTGAGGCCTAGTATTTAGGCGCTGGGTGACAGGTATGGGTTTAGTGACAGAATTAGATTTGGAAATGCACAGTAGCGGGTGTGTGAAGTTATTCTGAATGACCCTATGTGCACCTTGAATATTATATACCCTTTTAGGGATAGATTTCAAATAGCTCTGATATAGCAGAAACCACTAAATTATGAAATTGCTAAATTGGGAATTGTATTTCAACCCAGAACAAGAAATGTGCTTGAACGGACACTAAATAACTCGCCCAGCTACAGCACTAAGGACAGATTTAGCGGGATATAAATTTGAGGCCTAGTATTTAGGCGCTGGGTGACAGGTATGGGTTTAGTGCCAGAATTAGACTTGGAAATACACAGTAGCGGGTGTGTGTGAAGTTATTCTGAATGACCCAATGTGCACCTTGAATATTATATACCCTTTTAGGGATAGATTTCAAATAGCTCTGATATAGCAGAAACCACTAAATTATGAAATTGCTAAATTGGGAATTGTATTTCAACCCAGAACAAGAAATGTGCTTGAACGGACACTAAATAACTCGCCCAGCTACAGCACTAAGGACAGATTTAGCGGGATATAAATTTGAGGCCTAGTATTTAGGCGCTGGGTGACAGGTATGGGTTTAGTGCCAGAATTAGACTTGGAAATACACAGTAGCGGGTGTGTGTGAAGTTATTCTGAATGACCCAATGTGCACCTTGAATATTATATACCCTTTTAGGGATAGATTTCAAATAGCTCTGATATAGCAGAAACCACTAAATTATGAAATTGCTAAATTGGGAATTGTATTTCAACCCAGAACAAGAAATGTGCTTGAACGGACACTAAATAACTCGCCCAGCTACAGCACTAGGGACAGATTTAGCTGGATATAAATTTGAGGCCTAGTATTTAGGCGCTGGGTGACAGGTATGGGTTTAGTGCCAGAATTAGACTTGGAAATACACAGTAGCGGGTGTGTGTGAAGTTATTCTGAATGACCCAATGTGCACCTTGAATATTATATACCCTTTTAGGGATAGATTTCAAATAGCTCTGATATAGCAGAAACCACTAAATTATGAAATTGCTAAATTGGGAATTGTATTTCAACCCAGAACAAGAAATGTGCTTGAACGGACACTAAATAACTCGCCCAGCTACAGCACTAGGGACAGATTTAGCGGGATATAAATTTGAGGCCTAGTATTTAGGCGCTGGGTGACAGGTATGGGTTTAGTGACAGAATTAGACTTGGAAATACACAGTAGCGGGTGTGTGTGAAGTTATTCTGAATGACCCAATGTGCACCTTGAATATTATATACCCTTTTAGGGATAGATTTCAAATAGCTCTGATATAGCAGAAACCACTAAATTATGAAATTGCTAAATTGGGAATTGTATTTCAACCCAGAACAAGAAATGTGCTTGAACGGACACTAAATAACTCGCCCAGCTACAGCACTAGGGACAGATTTAGCGGGATATAAATTTGAGGCCTAGTATTTAGGCGCTGGGTGACAGGTATGGGTTTAGTGCCAGAATTAGACTTGGAAATACACAGTAGCGGGTGTGTGTGAAGTTATTCTGAATGACCCAATGTGCACCTTGAATATTATATACCCTTTTAGGGATAGATTTCAAATAGCTCTGATATAGCAGAAACCACTAAATTATGAAATTGCTAAATTGGGAATTGTATTTCAACCCAGAACAAGAAATGTGCTTGAACGGACACTAAATAACTCGCCCAGCTACAGCACTAGGGACAGATTTAGCGGGATATAAATTTGAGGCCTAGTATTTAGGCGCTGGGTGACAGGTATGGGTTTAGTGACAGAATTAGACTTGGAAATACACAGTAGCGGGTGTGTGTGAAGTTATTCTGAATGACCCAATGTGCACCTTGAATATTATATACCCTTTTAGGGATAGATTTCAAATAGCTCTGATATAGCAGAAACCACTAAATTATGAAATTGCTAAATTGGGAATTGTATTTCAACCCAGAACAAGAAATGTGCTTGAACGGACACTAAATAACTCGCCCAGCTACAGCACTAAGGACAGATTTAGCGGGATATAAATTTGAGGCCTAGTATTTAGGCGCTGGGTGACCGGTATGGATTTAGTGACAGAATTAGACTGGGATATGGCCAAAAAATAAACAGACTATTGCTGGTTAAATGCACTTGGTGTGACAGCTTCACCCTGATGTAGGCTTTAGCCAAAAAACAACCACACCATTGAGGGTTAAATGCACTTGGTGACAGGCGCAGCTTGCCCCTGATTTAGTATATGGCCAAAAAATGAACAGACTATTGCTGGTTAAATGCACTTGGTGTGACAGCTTCACCCTGATGTAGGCTTTAGCCAAAAAACAACCACACCATTGAGGGTTAAATGCACTTGGTGACAGGCGCAGCTTGCCCCTGATTTTGTATATGGCCAAAAAATGAACAGACTATTGCTGGTTAAATGCACTTGGTGTGACAGCTTCACCCTGATGTAGGCTTTAGCCAAAAAACAACCACACCATTGAGGGTTAAATGCACTTGGTCGCAGCTTGTGCTGGCGCACCACAAGACACAAAATGGCCGCCGATCACCCCAGAAAAATGTGACTGACAAACGGTCTGGGCAGCCTAAAAACAGTGAGCAATTGAGGATCAGCAGCTCAATGATCCACAGCTGCAGATCGATCAGTTAATCAAGTCCTTTGGAGGAGTTAATCTGCCTAATCTCGCCCTACTGTCGCAGCCGCAACCTCTCCCTACGCTAATCAGAGCAGAGTGACGGGCGGCGCTATGTGACTCCAGCTTAAATAGAGGCTGGGTCACATGGTGCTCTGGCCAATCACAGCCATGCCAATAGTAGGCATGGCTGTGATGGCCTCTTGGGGCAAGTAGTATGACGCTTGTTGATTGGCTGCTTTGCAGCCTTTCAAAAAGCGCCAAGAAAGCGTCACAAAAGCGCGAAGAAAGCGACGAACACCGAACCCGAACCCGGACTTTTACGAAAATGTCCGGGTTCGGGTCCGTGTCACGGACACCCCAAAATTCGGTACGAACCCGAACTATACAGTTCGAGTTCGCTCATCCCTACTCAGTAGTTAAGGGTCACGCCTTTATTGTAGATGGTTGTGAGTTTGAATCACCACACAAATGTTTACAAAATAGTAGCTAAACAAAACTAAAATACACAGTGTGTCCCCAACAGTGAAAGTTAGATTTTATTGAGAAATAAAATGGAGCAAAACGTAAAATATGATCATATTAACCCACACCAACCTTTTTAACTTGCGTAACCAGTATTTTTTGTTGGGAAAGGTGGCAACCCTAGCAGCACCCCCTCTCAGGATGTCTATAGGCCCACTCACTGCAGCAAGCCCAGCTTCAGTAAGCCTCATCAGGACTCACTTTGTAAAAAAAAAAATTTCTTCTCATCCTGATATTTTAACCCTCAGAACTTTTTTATAGTTATGTCTACGAAGATGTGTGGGGGGATCATTTTTTGCGGGATGATCTGTCAATTTTTACCAATACCATTTTGTGGTGTATGACTTGATCGCTTTTTATTCAATTTTCTTGGGAGATAAAGTGATGAAAAAACGGCTAATCGGAAACGGCGAATTGGCCTTTTTAAAATAAAAAAAAAATGATGTTACGCTATTCATATGGTAAAATAGTAACATAGTACAAAAGGCCGAAAAAAGACATTTGTCCATCCAGTTCGGCCTGTCATCCTGCAAGTTGATCCAGAGGAAGGCAAAAAAACCCTGTGAGGTAGAAGCCAATTTTCCTCACTTTAGGGGAATAAAAATTCCTTCCCAAATCCAATCAGGCAATCAGAATAACTCCCTGGATCAACGATCTCTCTCTAGTAGCTATAGCCTGTAATATTATAACACTCCAGAAATACATCCAGGCCCCTCTTGAATTACTTTATTGTACTCACCATCACAACCTCCTCAGGCAGAGAGTTCCATAGTCTCACTGCTCTTACCGTAAAGAATCCTCTTCTATGTTTGTGTACAAACCTTCTTTCCTCCAGACGCAGAGGATGTCCCCTCGTCACAGTCACCGTCCTGGGAGTGAATAGATGATGGGATAGATCTCTGTACTGACCCCTGATATATTTATACATATTAATTAGATCTCCTCTCAGTCGTCTTTTTTCTAAAGTGAATAACCCTAATTTTGATAATCTTTCAGGGTACTGTAGTTGACCCATTCCAGTTATTAGTTAAGTTGCCCTCCTCTGGACCCTCTCCAGCTCTGCTATGTCTGCTTTGTTCACAGGAGCCCAGAACTATACACAGTACTCCATGTGTAGTCTGACTAATGATTTGTAAAGCGGTAGGACTATGTTCTCATCACGGGCATCTATGCCCCTTTTGATGCAACCCATTATCTTATTAGCCTTGGCAGCAGCTGCCTGACACTGTTTTTTGCAGCTTAGTTTGCTGTTTATTAAAATTCCTGCTGTTTATTAAACTTTTTTTTGGGCAAACTTTTTTTTTCATATTTTAATAGTATGGGCATTTTCGAACGTGGTGATGACCATAATGCTATTTTTTGTTTCCTTATATTTTAGGAAATGGGGGGTGGTTTTAATAATTGTAATTTTTTTTATTTTTTTACTTTTTATTTTATTTTTGTTAAGTCCTCCAAGTGGATCACAACTTACAAATTGCTCCATTATTCTGTATAGAAATCACTATATCACAGTTCAGTGCTGCCATCTAGTGGCCTGAATTGGGATATACTAACAATGAGCCTGGAAGCCTAGTACAGGCTATGGCTTATTTATGGAACAGGGTGCTTTCCCGAATCTCCACTGGGGGAAAGCGCGCCTGAAGAGGAATCCTGCACTGTTTTTAACACTCTCACATTCCGTGAATGAGGGGAACGCACTGATGTGAGAGGGAGGGGGGGCGGCATGTGGCATGTTCTGGGGTGTAAATCTGTGAGGGAGGACCAGAATTGACAGAATGTAACTGTGTTGTTAGTACATTATTTGAATCCAGAGGGAAAAAAAGCAGACTGGTTTGAGAGCTGCACTTATACAAGCAGCCAAACAATGCGAGTTTGTGAGCGTTCGATTGTTTGGGTTCAAGTGTGTGTTTGTATTAAGTGTGTGACTTTAGATTACGTGACTTCAGATTCAGGGACTTTAGAAGGGGACTACAGTAAGTTACAATCTTATCACTGCACTGTATTGTTTTCTTTCTCTTTTCTTGCGTAATCTCCATTTAGTATGTGTTCCATTATTGACAACGCAGTCCAATGCACATCTTGTCTAATGTATGCAGTCCTGGAACAGCTGTTTGAGGGTACAAATATTTGTTCAAAATATGAGCAAATTGCCCAGTTGGAATCGCACATCGAGTATCTAACCGGGGAGTTTCAACACTGAGAAGCGTTGACAATTTGGAAAATAGTTTGCTGCTTACTGAGCAAGCATCCTATTGGGCAGATGTGAGGGAGGGTGGTAGCAAAGAGGCTCAGGAAAGTGAGGTAGCTAGCTGGGTAACAGTTAGAAAGTGGGGTAGAGGAAAGAGTGCCAGGGAGGCTAGCCCTGATCTGACACACCCCAACAAGTTTGCAAGGTTGGCAGATGAGGGGAATGTTCGTTCAGGGAGAGCACTGCCGCAATTGGACATTTCCTCTGCCAGTCAGGCGAATGTCAGCTCCAGTAAGCAGGGGACCAGGAGAGCAGGGCAGGCCAGACAGGTGCTGGTAGTGGGAGACTCAATTATTAGTGGTACAGATAGGGCGATCTGTCACAAAGACCGGGATCGTCGAATGGAGTGCTGTCTTCCTGGGCCTGGCGCTTGAGTTCGGCACATCCCGGATCGGGTTGACTGATTACTTGGAGGGGCTGGAGAAGATCCAGCAGTTGTGGTCCATATCGGAACCAATGACAAAGTTAGAGGTAGGTGGAGCATCCTTAAAAATGATTTTAGGGATTTAGGTCAAAAGCTTAGGGCAAGGACCTCAAAAGGTAGTATTTTCCAAAATACTACCTGTACCACGAGCAACACAAGAAAGGCAGTGGGAGATTAAGGAGGTTAAGTGATCAAGAACTGGTGTAGGAAGGAGGGGTTTGGGTTCCTGGAGAACTGGGCTGACTTCTCTGTCGACTACAGGCTCTATCGTAGGGATGTGCTGCACCTCAATGGGGAAGGGGCAGCTGTGTTGGGGGAGAAGATGGCTAGAAAATTGGAGGAGTGTTTAAACTAGGGACTGGGGGAGGGTAATTACGTTACAGGATGGGAGGATGGGTAAAAAAATATACATAAACCTCTTAATTGTATGTATATTAATGCCAGAAACCTGACTAATAAAACTGGGGAACTGGAATTAGTGATGTGTGAGGAGGACTATGAAATAGTGGGAATAACTACGTATATCCGCAATTAACGCAATTCAAACATGGCAATGTGCCTTGTCTGGGGGAGGATAGTGTACTTTGTCCAAGGCGAGTTTTATTACTGCCTATATCTGCTCTAACTATCTTATTGCGTATATATTGTCTGCTCCAGGGGTGATATTTCAGATTTCTCCTCTAAAGTGCGTGTGCCGGTCTTTCCTTCATACATAGGGGGAATAACTGAGACATAGCTGGATGATAGCTATGACTGGGCAGTTAATGTACAGGGTTACAGTCTGTTTAGAAAGAATCGCCAAAACTGGAGAGGGGGAGGGGTCTGCCTTTATGTAAGGGCCTGTCTAAAGCCCACAGTCCGAGAAGATATAAAAGTGAGGGACATGAACATGTCGAGACACTGTGGGTATAAATACATGGAGGCAAAAACAATAATAAAATACTAATAGGAGTTTACTATAAACCACCTAATATACCAGAGTCCACAGAAAATCTACTACTAAATGAGATAGACGAGGCGGCAGATCATAATGAGATCGTTATTATTGGGGACTAGAGTTGAGCGAACACCTGGATGTTCGGGTTCGAGAAGTTCGGCCGAACATCCCGGAAATGTTCGGGTTCGGGATCCGAACCCGATCCGAACTTCGTCCCGAACCCGAACCCCATTGAAGTCAATGGGGACCCGAACTTTTCGGCACTAAAACGGCTGTAAAACAGCCCAGGAAAGGGCTAGAGGGCTGCAAAAGGCAGAAACATGTAGGTAAATCCCCTGCAAACAAATGTGGATAGGGAAATTAATTAAAATAAAAATTAAATAAATAAAAATTAACCAAAATCAATTGGAGAGAGGTTCCATAGCAGAGAATCTGGCTTCCCGTCACCCACCACTGGAACAGTCCATTCTCAGATATTTAGGCCCCGGCACCCAGGCAGAGGAGAGAGGTCCCGTAACAGACAATCTGGCTTCATGTCAGCAGAGAATCAGTCTTCATGTCATAGCAGAGAATCAGGCTTCACGTCACCCACCACTGTAAGAGTCCATTTTCATAAATTTAGGCCCAGCACCCAGGCAGAGGAGAGAGGTCCCGTAACAGAGGATCTGGCTTCATGTCAGCAGAGAATCAGTCTGCATGTCATAGCAGAGAATCAGGCTTCACGTCAGCCACCACTGCAACAGTCCATTGTCATAAATTTAGGCCCAGCACCCAGGCAGAGGAGAGAGGTCCCGTAACAGACAATCTGGCTTCATGACAGCAGAGAATCAGTCTGCATGTCATAGCAGAGAATGAGGCTTCACGTCACCCACCACTGCAACAGTCCATTGGCATATATTTAGGCCTAGCACACAGGCAGAGGAGAGGTTCATTCAACTTTGGGTAGCCTCGCAATATAATGGTAAAATGAAAATAAAAATAGGATTGAATGAGGAAGTGCCCTGGAGTCCAATAATATATGGTTATGGGGAGGTAGTTAATGTCTAATCTGGACAAGGGACGGACAGGTCCTGTGGGATCCATGCCTGGTTCATTTTTATGAACGTCAGCTTGTCCACATTGGCTGTAGACAGGCGGCTGCGTTTGTCTGTAATGACGCCCCCTGCCGTGCTGAATACACGTTCAGACAAAACGCTGGCTGCCGGGCAGGCCAGCACCTCCAAGGCATAAAAGGCTAGCTCTGGCCACGTGGACAATTTAGAGACCCAGAAGTTGAATGGGGCCGAACCATCAGTCAGTACGTGGAGGGGTGTGCACACGTACTGTTCCACCATGTTAGTGAAATGTTGCCTCCTGCTAACACGTTGCGTATCAGGTGGTGGTGCAGTTAGCTGTGGCGTGTTGACAAAAGTTTTCCACATCTCTGCCATGCTAACCCTGCCCTCAGAGGAGCTGGCCGTGACACAGCTGCCTTGGCGACCTCTTGCTCCTCCTCTGCCTTGGCCTTGGGCTTCCACTTGTTCCCCTGTGACATTTGGGAATGCTCTCAGTAGCGCGTCTACCAACGTGCGCTTGTACTCGCGCATCTTCCTATCACGCTCCAGTGCAGGAAGTAAGGTGGGCACATTGTCTTTGTAGCGTGGATCCAGCAGGGTGGCAACCCAGTAGTCCGCACAGGTTAAAATGTGGGCAACTCTGCTGTCGTTGCGCAGGCACTGCAGCATGTAGTCGCTCATGTGTGCCAGGCTGCCCAGGGGTAAGGACAAGCTGTCCTCTGTGGGAGGCGTATCGTCATCGTCCTGCCTTTCCCCCCAGCCACGCACCAGTGATGGACCCGAGCTGCGTTGGGTGCCACCCCGCTGTGACCATGCTTCATCCTCATCCTCCTCCACCTCCTCCTCATCCTCGTCCTCCTCGTCCTCCAGTAGTGGGCCCTGGCTGGCCACATTTGTACCTGGCCTCTGCTGTTGCCAAAAACCTCCCTCTGAGTCACTTCGAAGAGACTGGCCTGAAAGTGCTAAAAATGACCCCTCTTCCTCCTCCTCCTCCTCCTCCTGGGCCACCTCCTCTTCCATCATCGCCCTAAGTGTTTTCTCAAGGAGACATAGAAGTGGTATTGTAACGCTGATAACGGTGTCATCGCCACTGGCCATGTTGGTGGAGTACTCGAAACAGCGCAACAGGGCACACAGGTCTCGCATGGAGGCCCAGTCATTGGTGGTGAAGTGGTGCTGTTCTGTAGTGCGACTGACCCGTGCGTGCTGCAGCTGAAACTCCACTATGGCCTGCTGCTGCTCGCACAGTCTGTCCAGCATGTGCAAGGTGGAGTTCCACCTGGTGGGCACGTCGCATATGAGGCGGTGAGCGGGAAGGCCGAAGTTACGCTGTAGCGCAGACAGGCGAGCAGCAGCAGGATGTGAACGCCGGAAGCGCGAACAGACGGCCCGCACTTTATGCAGCAGCTCTGACATGTCGGGGTAGTTGTGAATGAACTTCTGCACCACCAAATTCAGCACATGCGCCAAGCAAGGGATGTGCGTCAAATTGGCTAGTCCCAGAGCTGCAACGAGATTTCGCCCATTATCACACACCACCAGGCCGGGCTTGAGGCTCACCGGCAGCAACCACTCGTCGGTCTGTTGTTCAATACCCCGCCACAACTCCTGTGCGGTGTGGGGCCTGTCCCCCAAACATATGAGTTTCAGAATGGCCTGCTGACGTTTACCCCGGGCTGTGCTGAAGTTGGTGGTGAAGGTGTGTGGCTGACTGGATGAGCAGGTGGAAGAAGAGGAGGAGGAAGCCGAGAAGGAGGAGGTGGCAACAGGAGGCAAAGAATGTTGCCCTGCGATCCTTGGCGGCGGAAGGACGTGCGCCAAACAGCTCTCCGCCTGGGGCCCAGCTGCCACTACATTTACCCAGTGTGCAGTTAGGGAGATATAGCGTCCCTGGCCGTGCTTACTGGTCCACGTATCTGTGGTTAGGTGGACCTTGCTACAGATGGCGTTGAGCAGTGCACACTTGATTTTATCGGATACTTGGTTGTGCAGGGAAGGCACGGCTCTCTTGGAGAAGTAGTGCCGGCTGGGAACAACATACTGTGGGACAGCAAGCGACATGAGCTGTTTGAAGCTGTCTGTGTCCACCAGCCTAAATGACAGCATTTCATAGGCCAGTAGTTTAGAAATGCTGGCATTCAGGGCCAGGGATCGAGGGTGGCTAGGTGGGAATTTACGCTTTCTATCAAATGTTTGTGAGATGGAGAGCTGAACGCTGGCGTGTGACATGGTTGAGACGCTTGGTGACGGAGGTGGTGGTGGTGGTGTTGGTGGTACATCCCCTGTTTGCTGGGCGGCAGGTGCCAACGTTCCTCCAGAGGCGGAGGCCGAGGCGGCAGCAGCAGAATAGGCCAAGGCGGCAGCAGCAGAAGAGGTAGCAGGGGGAGCCTGAGTGACTTCCTTGGTTTTAAGGTGTTTACTCCACTGCAGTTCATGCTTTGCATGCAGGTGCCTGGTCATGCAGGTTGTGCTCAGGTTCAGAACGTTAATGCCTCGCTTCAGGCTCTGATGGCACAGCGTGCAAACCACTCGGGTCTTGTCGTCAGCACATTGTTTGAAGAAGTGCCATGCCAGGGAACTCCTTGAAGCTGCCTTTGGGGTGCTCGGTCCCAGATGGCGGCGGTCAGTAGCAGGCGGAGTCTCTTGGCGGCGGGTGTTCTGCTTTTGCCCACTGCTCCCTCTTTTGCTACGCTGTTGGCTCGGTCTCACCACTGCCTCTTCCTCCGAACTGTGAAAGTCAGTGGCACGACCTTCATTCCATGTGGGGTCTAGGACCTCATCGTCCCCTGCATCGTCTTCCACCCAGTCTTGATCCCTGACCTCCTGTTCAGTCTGCACACTGCAGAAAGACGCAGCAGTTGGCACCTGTGTTTCGTCATCATCAGAGACATGCTGAGGTGGTATTCCCATGTCCTCATCATCAGGAAACATAAGTGGTTGTGCGTCAGTGCATTCTATGTCTTTCACCGCTGGGGAAGGGCTAGGTGGATGCCCTTGGGTAACCCTGCCAGCGGAGTCTTCAAACAGCATAAGAGACTGCTGCATAACTTGAGGCTGAGACAGTTTCCCTGGTATGCATGGGGGTGATGTGACAGACTGATGGGGTTGGTTTTCAGGCGCCATCTGTGCGCTTTCTGCAGAAGACTGGGTGGGAGATAATGTGAACGTGCTGGATCCACTGTCGGCCACCCAATTGACTAATGCCTGTACCTGCTCAGGCCTTACCATCCTTAGAACGGCATTGGGCCCCACCATATATCGCTGTAAATTCTGGCGGCTACTGGGACCTGAGGTAGTTGGTACACTAGGACATGTGGATGTGGCAGAACGGCCACGTCCTCTCCCAGCACCAGAGGGTCCACTAACACCACCACGACCATGTCCACGTCCGCGTCCCTTACTAGATGTTTTTCTCATTGTTATGGTTCACCACAACAACAAATATATTATTTGGCCCAATGTATTGTATTCAAATTCAGCGGGATATAAATTTGAGGCCTAGTATTTAGGCGCTGGGTGACCGGTATGGATTTAGTGACAGAATTAGACTTGGAAATGCACAGAAGCGTGTGTGTGTGTGAAGTTATTCTGAATGACCCAATGTGCACCTTGAATATTATATACCCTTTTAGGGATAGATTTCAAATAGCTCTGATATAGCAGAAACCACTAAATTATGAAATTGTTAAATTGGGAATTGTATTTAAACCCAGAACAAAAAATGTGCTTTGACGGACACTAAATAACTTTCCCAGCCACAACAGGACAGCGTTAACGAGAGATTTAGCAGGATATAAATTTGAGGCCTAGTATTTAGGCGCTGGGTGACAGGTATGGGTTTAGTGACAGAATTAGACTTGGAAATACACAGTAGCGGGTGTGTGTGAAGTTATTCTGAATGACCCAATGTGCACCTTGAATATTATATACCCTTTTAGGGATAGATTTCAAATAGCTCTGATATAGCAGAAACCACTAAATTATGAAATTGTTAAATTGGGAATTGTATTTCAACCCAGAACAAAAAATGTGCTTTGACGGACACTAAATAACTTTCCCAGCCACAACAGGACAGCGTTAACGAGAGATTTAGCAGGATATAAATTTGAGGCCTAGTATTTAGGCGCTGGGTGACAGGTATGGGTTTAGTGACAGAATTAGACTTGGAAATACACAGTAGCGGGTGTGTGTGAAGTTATTCTGAATGACCCAATGTGCACCTTGAATATTATATACCCTTTTAGGGATAGATTTCAAATAGCTCTGATATAGCAGAAACCACTAAATTATGAAATTGCTAAATTGGGAATTGTATTTCAACCCAGAACAAAAAATGTGCTTTGACGGACACTAAATAACTTTCCCAGCCACAACAGGACAGCGTTAACGAGAGATTTAGCAGGATATAAATTTGAGGCCTAGTATTTAGGCGCTGGGTGACAGGTATGGGTTTAGTGACAGAATTAGACTTGGAAATACACAGTAGCGGGTGTGTGTGAAGTTATTCTGAATGACCCAATGTGCACCTTGAATATTATATACCCTTTTAGGGATAGATTTCAAATAGCTCTGATATAGCAGAAACCACTAAATTATGAAATTGTTAAATTGGGAATTGTATTTCAACCCAGAACAAAAAATGTGCTTTGACGGACACTAAATAACTTTCCCAGCCACAACAGGACAGCGGTAACGAGAGATTTAGCAGGATATAAATTTGAGGCCTAGTATTTAGGCGCTGGGTGACAGGTATGGGTTTAGTGACAGAATTAGACTTAGAAATACACAGTAGCGGGTGTGTGTGAAGTTATTCTGAATGACCCAATGTGCACCTTGAATATTATATACCCTTTTAGGGATAGATTTCAAATAGCTCTGATATAGCAGAAACCACTAAATTATGAAATTGCTAAATTGGGAATTGTATTTCAACCCAGAACAAAAAATGTGCTTTGACGGACACTAAATAACTTTCCCAGCCACAACAGGACAGCGTTAACGAGAGATTTAGCAGGATATAAATTTGAGGCCTAGTATTTAGGCGCTGGGTGACAGGTATGGGTTTAGTGACAGAATTAGACTTGGAAATACACAGTAGCGGGTGTGTGTGAAGTTATTCTGAATGACCCAATGTGCACCTTGAATATTATATACCCTTTTAGGGATAGATTTCAAATAGCTCTGATATAGCAGAAACCACTAAATTATGAAATTGTTAAATTGGGAATTGTATTTAAACCCAGAACAAAAAATGTGCTTTGACGGACACTAAATAACTTTCCCAGCCACAACAGGACAGCGTTAACGAGAGATTTAGCAGGATATAAATTTGAGGCCTAGTATTTAGGCGCTGGGTGATAGGTATGGGTTTAGTGACAGAATTAGACTTGGAAATACACAGTAGCGGGTGTGTGTGAAGTTATTCTGAATGACCCAATGTGCACCTTGAATATTATATACCCTTTTAGGGATAGATTTCAAATAGCTCTGATATAGCAGGAACCACTAAATTATGAAATTGCTAAATTGGGAATTGTACTTCAACCCAGAACCAAAAATGTGCTTTGACGGACACTAAATAACTTTCCCAGCCACAACAGGACAGCGGTAACGAGAGATTTAGCGGGATATAAATTTGAGGCCTAGTATTTAGGCGCTGGGTGACCGGTATGGATTTAGTGACAGAATTAGACTGGGATATGGCCAAAAAATAACCACACTATTGCTGGTTAAATGCACTTGGTGACGGGCGCAGCTTGCCCCTGATTTAGTATATGGCCAAAAAATGAACAGACTATTGCTGGTTAAATGCACTTGGTGTCACAGCTTGACGCACCACACTACTGAGGGTTAAATGCACTTGGTGACGGGCGCAGCTTGCCCCTGATGTAGTATATGGCCAAAAAATGAACAGACTATTGCTGGTTAAATGCACTTGGTGTGACAGCTTCACCCTGATGTAGGCTTTAGCCAAAAAACAACCACACCATTGAGGGTTAAATGCACTTGGTGACAGGCGCAGCTTGCCCCTGATTTAGTATATGGCCAAAAAAATGAACAGACTATTGCTGGTTAAATGCACTTGGTGTGACAGCTTCACCCTGATGTAGGCTTTAGCCAAAAAACAACCACACCATTGAGGGTTAAATGCACTTGGTCGCAGCTTGGATGCACTTGGTCGCAGCACCGCACAAGACACAAAATGGCCGCCGATCACCCCAGAAAAAAGTGACTGACAAACGGTCTGGGCAGCCTAAAAACAGTGAGTGAGCATTTGAATTTCAGCAGCTCAATGATGCACAGCTGCAGATCGATCGATTAATCAAGTGAAGTCCTTTGGAGGAGTTAATCTGCCTAATCTCGCCCTACTGTCGCATCCGCAACCTCTCCCTACGCTAATCAGAGCAGAGTGACGGGCGGCGCTATGTGACTCCAGCTTAAATAGAGGCTGGGTCACATGGTGCTCTGGCCAATCACAGCCATGCCAATAGTAGGCATGGCTGTGACGGCCTCTTGGGGCAAGTAGTATGACGCTTGTTGATTGGCTGCTTTGCAGCCTTTCAAAAAGCGCCAAGAAAGCGTCACAAAAGCGCCAAGAAAGCGACGAACACCGAACCCGAACCCGGACTTTTACGAAAATGTCCGGGTTCGGGTCCGTGTCAAGGACACCCCAAAATTCGGTACGAACCCGAACTATACAGTTCGAGTCCGCTCATCCCTATTGGGGACTTCAACTACCCAGATTCAAACTGGGAAACTGAAACCTGTGCATCTCATAAAGGTAACAGGTTCTTGGCAATAACGGCCATACTGGACTTAGTATTAACCAATAGATCTGACAGAACAACAGATGTGCAGGTCGGGGGACACCTGGAAAATAGTGACCATAAAGTAATAACCTTCCAATTATCATTCAAAAGAGTGTTTCATCAGGCAGGAACAAAAAAACCAAACTTCAAAAAAGCTACATTTAGCCAACTAAGAGAGGCTGTAGGCCTAACTAACTGGGGCAAAGTCCTCAAAAATAAAAATACAGCCACAAAATTGGATATTTTTAAAAGCATCCTAAAATCTAATTGTGAGAGGTACATACCTTATGAGAATAAAAGATTAAGGAACAAGAAAAACCCCAATGTGGATAAATAGAACTGTAAAGAAAGCAATAAATGACAAAAAGAAAGCATTTAAATCACTAGAACAGGAGGGAAGAGAGGAAGCACTGAAAAACTATAAGGAAAAAAATATGTAAAAAACAAATAAAAGCAGCCAAACTAGAGACCGATTAATAGATCAAAACTAACCCTAAAATGTTCTTCAATTATATTAATGGTAAAAAAGTATAAATCCAAAGGTGTTGGCCCTTTACAGAGTAATGAGGGAGGAGTTGCAGTACCGCATAAAAGTTTAGTATATAAAATGAGAATGCTTGGACTGGGAGAAAATGTCTGTATATGGGTAAGTGACTGGAGTGATAGAAAACAAAGGGTGGTTATTAACGGTACACACTCAGATTGGGTCACTGTCACTAGTGGGGTACCTCAGGGGTCAGTATTTGGCCCTATTCTCTTCAATATATTTATTAATAATCTTGTAGAAGGATTGCACAGTAAAATATAAATTTTTGCAGATGACACTAAACTGTGTAAAGTAATTAACACAAAAGAGGACAGTATATGGCTACAGAGGGATCTGGATAGATTGGAGGCTTGGGCAGAGAAGTGGCAGATGAGGTTTAACACTGACAAATGTAAGGTTATGCACATGGGAAGGAATAATGCAAGTCACCCGTACATACTAAATTGTAAAACACTCAGTAACATTGACATGGAAAAGGACCTAGGAATTTTGGTGAACAGCAAACTAAGCTGTAGAAACCAGTGTCAGGCAGCTGCTGCCAAGTCCAATAAGATAATGGGTTGTATCAAAGAGGGCATAGATGCCCATGATGAAAACATAGTGCTACCACTCTACAAATCATTAGTCAGACCACACATGGAGTACTGTGTACAGTTCTGGGCTCCTGTGAACAAGGGAGACATAGCAGAGCTGGAGAGGGTTCAGAGGAGGGCAACTAAAGAAATAACTAGAATAGATGGACTACAGTACCCTGAAAGATTGTCAAAATTGGGGTTATTCACTATAGAAAAAAGAAGGCTGAGGCGAGATAACTTTGTATAAATATATCAGGCGTCAGTACAGAGATCTATCCCATCATCTATTTATCCCCAGGACTGTGACTGTGACAAGGGGACATCATCTGCATCTGGAGGAAAGAAGGTTTGTACGCAAACATAGAAGAGGATTCTTTATGGTAAGAGCAGTGAGACTATGGAACTCTCTGCCTGAGGAGGTGGTGATGGTGAGTACAATAAAAGAGTTCAAGAGGGGCATGGATTTCTGGAGTGTAATAATATTACAGGCTATAGCTACTAGAGATGGGTCGTTGATCCAGGGAGGTATTCTGATTGCCTGATTAGAGTCGGGAGGGAATTTTTTTCCCCACTTAAGTGGGGAAAATTGGCTTCTACCTCACAGTTTGTTTGTTTTTTGCCTTCCTCTGCATCAACTTGCAGGATAACAGGCTTAACTGTCTTTTTTCAGCCTTATAAACTATGTTGCTATGTTATTATTACAAGATTTGGGGCCCCACTTTTGATTTTGCCCAGGGCTACATTTTGTCTAAAACCGGTCCTGGGTTTATGCTGAATATTTTGGTGATTACAGTGCATTACATGAAACTTTGCACTTATTAGCAGATGGACTCACTATAAAACATATACAGAACTCTGAGTGACTCAATGCTTTCCCTCTCTGATAAGACCCTAACTTTTCTACCTATTTATTCACTCTAACTAACTAAATATGTCCCTAAACTATCTATACAATACCCTAAATTGCTGTCTTGTGTATGTAATTGCTGCCCGCCAGACACATCCAACACACAAGTTGATCCTCCATCGTCATCCTCCCTGCCCTTTTTGCCCCCAATTGTCAAAGTAGAATAGTGCCAGCTTGAAGCAAATCAGCAAAACTTTGCATTAATTTTTTATCCGAATTTTTGTGAAATTCGTAACAAATCTGATTCATTCAGAATTAATTAGCTTATCTCTATGGTAAACCTGTATGGGATAATGTTTCTTTTACACACTAAAGAAAAAATTCTGAAGGTTTTAGGCTGGGACCACACAATGATCTTGGCCACAACACGGGCTGCCAGCAACCTGTCCTAGAATGTGAAGTAGGACTGGTTGCCTCCATTTGGAGACCTGTTTTTAGGGGATAAGGGGATGGGGGTCTTACTACACACTACGCTAGGGCACTTGCATATGCTACATTTTGGTGAGTTTTCTTGTCAGGCTGCCCAGCCATGATGGTTTATCGTATACACGATCACATCATCACCATCTATTGAATAACAGTGTAGCGTGCCCCTCACCCCCGTAGGCAGCTCTGCAACTGGAGGCAACCAGTCCTGCTCACATAGCTGGACAGGTTACTGGCAGCAATTTAAACTTATTCCCGAAAAACAACTTTAAAGATTGTGGGGGTCATTTACTTACAAATATACAACACTTTTTGGCAAATATCTGTCACAGATTGCGGCACAAAGGTTATTATTTTCTGCTCAATCTGCAACTTTTTCCTGTTCACGGTAGGTCTAAAAAAGGGGGCGTGCTGTGGGTGGTGAAGGTTTTTAGCTGTAGAAAATGGTCTAAATCTACACCAGCAAGGGAGATAGTATAGATTTAGACAGGCGGTGGATAAGCCAAAGTTATGTAGAGGCACCAGCGTATTCACTGACAGCTAAAGGGATATTAAGAACGGTGTCTAAAATGCTGGTCTTAAAAAATGTGTTTAAAAAAAACAAAACACATAATAGGAGTGTGAGGAGTGTGGGAAGAGAGGGAAGAATAAGGGGATTATGTCATTATGGCATACAACTCTTAACAAATGGTTGACAAAATATACAGTCAATTTAAATGGAACCTGTTATCATGAAAATGTAATGTATGCTGCAGGCAGCATGTTATAGAGCAGGAGGAGCTTAGTAAATTGATATATCATTTTATGGGAAAAGATTCATTAAAACTTGTATTTTATCCATTTAAATTCCTGCTCATTCTGAGCTTTGAAATCAGGGAGAAGGTCCTATCAGTGATTGATAGTTATCTCTGTATACACAGTCATAGAGGGAAGACTGTCAATCTGATAGGACCGACTCCTTGACTTCAAAGCCCAGAATGAGCAATAATTTAAATTGGTAAAATACAAGTTTTGCTGAATCATTTCCCATAAATCTATATATCAATCTGTGACAGACCGCTTGGCACCCCGACTGGATTCCTCCGCCAAGCGATGCTTCCTAATGCTCAGCGACTACTTCCAATCACTCCACCGGACACCATCAGCACTGTAGTCCCCACTTCCAGCGTTACAGTTTGGATGGCGTCTCGCAGTCCTTCACCCACCCTGGGCCCAAGACCAGGATGGATCCAGCTTTCAGTGGGTAGAACCGTGTTGTTATCCCAGGGGAGTATAATACCAATAGCAATCCCTAGAGTAAATATAACTGTTCCCCCCACACATGAGATGAGACTCTATGTTAAGGGTGAAACAAATCAAGAACTCTCTTTATTGAAGAGAAACTCAGTATATATACAGTTCAAGAAGTCTAACATCATAACTTAATCAAACATGAACAGCATGCAAACAGACATCCCCTCCCCAGTGTCTTAATGAAAGAATAGGGAGAGAGGAGACACAAGATGGGATTATCTCCTGAGTGTATCGTAGGGTGATCTACGCCTCTACACCGGAGTCGGCTACTTAATCCCATCACTAACACAATAGAACAAAGGGACAAATGAACTAACACATTCCTTGGGAGCCTCAGTGCAGAGTTAACCCCTTTTTGTGTTGCTGGGTTCACCCCTGCATCTTTAATGGGCAATAGGAACGATATGGCCTATAATACTCCACACATCAATCAGGGTTAATAGTTACTTGTAACCCCAAAAGGTCTGAGGGGGTCTCCATAGTTCAGGGTCTATAGTCCATAGGAAGGAGACTAGCCTTCAGGCTTCTCCAGCAGCCCCATTGACTGTTCAGTCCATCACACAATCAATCACCATGTTCAATGTGACAGGTCCCTTTTAAATGTAAGTACAAATGGAATGAAAGCTTTGGAGATGCATATACATATTTTGGAGACCCGTTGACTTCAATGGGTCCATGGTCCACATATTGCACGTTATGGATACTATGTTATGACGTGGAACTGGCTGGACAGGAACAAATTGGCAGGTGGTTTCCCTTCCTCATATAGCCAGGATCTTAACCCTTTGAGCTCCAGTTTTTGTTTTTTTGCATTTTAGTCTTTCACTCCCTGCCTTTCCGGAGTCATAACTTTTTATTTTTATTTTTACATTCACATAGCCATATGAGGGCTTGTTTTCTGCAGAACAAGTTGCACTTTCTAGTAGCACTATATTTTAATATTGCATACAATATAGTGGAAGCTGGCACTCCTACCAGCCTGATTCCTAGATCCACTGCCTCGAGTGTATGAAGGAAACCTTATGTTGTAATTAGGAGAAGGTCCGACTATGTTTAAAAACACTGGTCACGCTCACCCTACGTGTGTCACCCTAAACAGATTTCATCAGAGGATCTAGAGCTAATAGCGATTGCACACCAATATCATTTACACAATAGTGGGCAACCATCACTTGCATAAGGGTCCTTTATGTACCTATTATGTGATATCAGCAAAGTGGGATACTTCCTTAAGATGATGTCACGGTTGTTCCCGTTACAGGTGGCAGGAGATCGGTGAGACTGGCAACTCGTGGTTTGATGTGACATGTTTTCCATTTGGATCAAATGACTACCTGTGCAGTTTCTGGTGCTTGCCACACCTTCTTTCCCCAGGTGTGGCTATTATGGTCATTTAACAATCTCTATTTATTGTTTGTCCTTCCTTTTGGAGGAACAGGTTGTCTCAGTCCTAACATTGAGGATAAAAGATTACAGAGGCTCTACTGTCAGCGATTCACGGACTGGTGCTCTCTCCAAATGGCAGTACCTATTGCCAAGATATTGGATATACTGAAAAAGGTTCAAAGGATGGAGGGCACTCAATGGCTGGGTGTACAGATAAAAATTTGATACAATTGTAGTGTATATAGTAAGGTGTTTATTAGAATAAAATAAAATAGCACCAATAGAGCTGGCATTATCAGTGATGCCTAAAATAGAACCAGTAAGGTAAGATATGTTATAATATCAAATAACCTACTCACACAGGTGATCAATCCGTGTGTAGGTATAGATAAAAAATATTAAAATATATATGTGCACAAAATATAATAGGAGGCTGTTGGAAGATACATGAGCCGGTTAAAAAAATCGCATCACAATGGGACTAACATCAAGGATAATCGCATGAAGGATAATCGCATGAAAGTCTGTGCGTACTGGTGGTATTGATGTTTGCGATCTTACATTTGTGTCCCAAATATAGATAGAGGAACAGTCTTACCCCATTGGCTGTAAGTCTCAGTAAGCGGCTGTGGGCAAATACCCTGGTCTGTGTGGGTGAAGATCCGGTCCTGGATGGCGTTGGTGCGCACGTGGTTTGTTGTTCCCTCAGCATTATAGACTTCCCCCCTATTTATAGGGGAGGGATCATTAGAAGAACTGGGACACTGGCAAGATGTGAAATGGATCCTATTACTACCTTACCAGCCTTGTAAATTATAGAGGTTCTTCATAGATAACATTAATGTTAAGCAATAAACAGTGAGATGAAAAACAATAGTCTGCTAATATATCATTATATTGTTATAACATTGATTTTAGACTAGTAATCAGAAAGATAAAAGTTATAAGGATAAAAAATTAAGGATAAAAAAATTAAAGATAGAAAATTATGAAGATAAAATCGGCCATCAAATCATAATAATAGGCCATCAAATTATAGTGGTTGATAAAACCTTGAGAACTTGATACTGTGTATATTCAGTTGGTGATTGGGAGGATATATGTGTATGGGGAGGGGGGCCCAACGGGGAGAGACCGTCGAGGTGCTGATAGACAGCCTGACGTCAACCGACCGTCCCCAAAGGGCACACCTCCCTATAAAAACCCAAAAAGTTCTAGTTCTGCATTCAGACCAGCAGGGGCAATGGTCTCGAATTCAAAGATCTTACGGGATTCAGCCCTGGACATATTTGATATATGATTACCCCCTCTCCAAGATTTCTGTACTTTCTCCAATGCTATATAAATTAAACCAGAAGAGTCCTTATTGTGATGTGTTTTGAAATGATGTGACACTGTATGATTCTCATAGCCCTTTTTTATATTGCCAATATGTTCAGCTATCCTTTTTTTGAAGAGACGCTTGGTGCGTCCCACATACTGTCTATGGCATGGGCATTCCAAGATGTAGATAACATCTGTGGAGTTACAGGACAAACTATCCTTAATTATGTGGCTGAAGGGGTTTTGTCTTGATTGGACATGTGTGTTTTTTTTTTTGGAAGTCTGTTAGTTTGCAATTATTGCAGACTCCACATCTATAAAAGCCTTTTAGGTTAAGCCAGTTCGATTTGATGCTTCTCTTTGGGTTTTTTTATTGTGGGGGCAATCTTCAGACCTAAATTGGGTGCTCTAGCATAAGAGATTAAAGGATTCTCGGACAGGGAGGGGCCTATGATCTTATCCCTTTGTAAATGATGCCAATGTTTATGTATTAATGTATTAATTTTCTTATATTGGTCATGAAAAGGAAGGATTATCCGTATCTTATCTCCCAGTTCACCCTGTTTCTTTCTATTCTCAAAGAACGATTTTCTTCCCATATTTCTTACTTTGACTAGGGTTGAATCCAACGTTTCTACTGGATACTGTTTACTTAGAAATTGTTCTTTTAATATTATCACTTCCTTTTCAAAATCCTCATTTAGGGTACAATTCCTTTTCAGCCTTCTAAACTGGCTCGTTGGGATATTCACTAACCAACGGGGGAGATGACAACTAGTGTATAATATGTGTCCATTCTTCATCACGGGTTTATGATATGTACTGCATTTGAGTTTGGTGCCCTTGATCTCAATTTTAAGATCAAGGAATTCAATCTCAGAATTGCTAATTTTAGTAGTGAATTTTAGATTCCTATAATTGAGATTAATTTGTGCTAAAAACTCATTCAGGTGTTCTTCAGTGTCCTGCCAAATGAAAATAATGTCGTCGATATAACGACGCCAGAGCACCAGACTTGTCCCCAGCTGCGGTGTGATCACCTCATGTTCCCAGTGTGCCATGAAAAGGTTGGCATAGCTGGGGGCAAATGTGGTGCCCATGGCTGTCCCCTTCTGCTGAAGATAAAATTCAGATTCATAATAAAAATAGTTGTGCGTTAAAATATGTTGAACCCCTTCCAATATATATTCTATCTGGTCTGGTTGTAATAACTTGGCCATTTGCAGTTGGTGTCTGAGTGCTTCCAAACCTTGTTTGTGTTCTATAATAGTGTACAATGAACTGACATCCATAGTGCCCAAATACCAGTGTCCCAATGTTTTGATGATGTCCGTTGTATCTTTTATGTAAGAGGGGATCTTTTTTACTGCGGGTTGGAGTAATTTGTCTAAGTATTGTGAGAGATTGGATGTTATAGAGCAGTGATGGTGAACCTTTTAGAGACCGAGTGCCCAAACTGCAACCAAATACCCACTTATTTATCGCAAAGTGCCAACACGGCAATTTAACCTGAATACCAATATAGTATATCTTCCATGTACTTTATCAGTTAGCTATAATAGCTTAATAGCCTACATACAATGCGCTGCCTGTGCTGTTCATAGTGCGTTCTGTGATGATAAATGGCAGGAAAAGTCTAAAGCATATTGGTACGCCATAGACTTTTTCCAAGGCGCGGGTGCCAACAGAGAGGGCTCTGAGTGCCGCCTCTGGCACCCGTGCCATAGGTTCGCCATCACTGCACTAGACTGTCTCAGCAGGGAGCATGTGTTGCATCCATTTCGGGCAGTGGCAGCTCATGCCGTTCATGCTGCAGTTGTCCCTCATCCCACTTACATGTATTTTTTGCTGATGCTCATGCAACAGGTGGCCTTGTATCTGTTGGGGACCCACACTTAGAAACTCCCAGGGGCTAGGAGGTGCTGCCACTTGAAGAGGAGGAAGAGGAGTCAGAGTTGGAGGAGAAAGAGGATGATGAGGGTGACACCAGACAAGACACCCAATCGTCTCATTGGGAGATGGAGGTGGAAAGAACTGGGTCCTCGGGCACGCTGGTCAGAATGACAACTTGTAGACTCGCTTGCTTACGCAGTGACAGGCAGTTCGGTGACATCAAGCAGTTTACTCATTATTGGATAGTGGATAGCCATGCTTTTAGAAACTTCACTACCAAGCCAAAATGGGGGAACTTTCTCTGGCAGAAAGGGAGGAGAAATTATGTTGCTACCAGGAAACACTGTGCACACAGGTTGCCGCATTGTACAGCGAGCAGAAAGGGAGGCCCCCCTCCACCCCTCGCAGTGTCTCCCTCCCTCCCGCCACCACAAGCCGCAGAAGCTGCAGCAGCAGCCATTTCAGTCTACTCAACATGATGGAACTGTTTTTCCAGGCCAGTCTGCCAGCCGACAGCTCCCTCATCAATGCCCTGGTTCAGGCCTACCTAAACTCTGACCATGCTCTGGTGTATACCATGTTCCCTGACCCAATGAATTTTTTGCAATGAAAATAATTTTGGGGACGCAAAACAGTTTATCTGGTTCTTTGCACCTGGCGGTTCATCATTTTCAACTCCCCATGGACCACGGACTTCTGGGCAGGCAGACTGGAACAGTAGCCTGAACTGCCACATCACACTCTCAATCTTCTTTGTCAGGCCTCCAGTGTCAAACTTAGAGAGTGTTGGTCACACCCCCAAAATATCCAAAAGGGCAGAGGTTAATGCAGCCATTCATGAAATTCTGGATAAAAAGGGAGACCATGGATATGGACATTGTAGACTCATCCTCATCAAGAAGCTGAAGCTGGCCACAGGGCTATTTCTTGGAAACTAGGTGGACAATGTGGACCATAAGCTCAGCTAAGTTGCAGTTTATTATTATTAGCAATACTATATATATAGGCAAGGTATCTTGTTGTTGTTAGTTTGCTCAGGATAGCATTCACAGTTAATTAAGTCTAGTTTTATTGTAGCTGTTTTGTATGTTACAGAGTCACGATTTGATCCCAGGACAGCCGCTTAGTGGTTGGTTTCCATATAGGTCACGCGGTTGTTATTGTGAGTTCCTATAGTTGTTATTTAGTGACTCAATTCCATGAATAAAGAAAACAGTCATACATGGTAGTCTGGTAAATAATGATATTATCCGCTTACCAGATTTCCACTGTTGTTGTAGATTCCCATAACAGTTAATACATATGGGACTTTGTTTGTATAAGTCTCTCTGCTGCTCAGGCAATTTGTGTTCGAGCTCTGTATGCACGCTGGTGCCGATACCATGCAGGTTGTAAATCTTTGAGAAGCTAATCGTGCTCCGTAGCCGCAGAATTCTCCTTAAGGGCTTTTTAACACGAGCGGGTCTTGGCACTCCGTGAAAGAGTGCCAAGATCCGATGCAGACTGCAGAGGCACAGAGCATTAACATGACTGATAATGCTCCGTGCCTCTCTGTGACCTCTTTACTACGAAATCACAGTGACAACTTTATCTCACTGTGATTTCGTAGTAAAGAGGTCACAGAGAGGCACGGAGCATTATCAGTCATGTTAATGCTCCGTGCCTCTGCAGTCTGCATAGGGGTCTTGGCACTCTTAAAAAAAAAAAAAGAAAAGACAACATCACTGGAGGATAAACACAGCGGATACATGTCCATATATCAATCCATCTGTAGAATACATTGGAGGATAAAGTGCAAATGCAAACATGTCATATATGATCAAAGGACATGGAACAATTACCCATGCTGTGTCTGCTCCAGGATGGCGCCAACCCCAACGCTCATTTTGGCGAACCTTCGTCTGCGTACCTTGGCATTGGGGTTGGCGCCATCCTGGAGGAGACACAGCATGGGTAATTGTTCCATGTCCTTTGATCATATATGACATGTTTGCATTTGCACTTTATCATTTAATGTATTATATATATGACGTGTTTGCTTTTTCACTTTATCCTCCAATGTATTATACAGATGGATTGATATATGGACATGTATCCGCTGTGTTTATCCTCCAGTGATGTCGTCTTTTCTTTTTTCCTGCACCATACTTTCTTTTAATCATGTATGTCAATTCATGGAATTTTGTAATAAAGCAATAATATCATAAGCGGTCTGGAAGTCTTTGGAGGTTTTGTATTGTGGTAGTTTGCCATAGGCTTATGCCAGTTAATTACTCTTTAGTAATTATTCCCTGGTTGGGGTACATATTGTTTTTTATATCTTACCTAGACTTAGTGACTCTTATAGAATCACCATACTTATCAGTAGAGATGTCGCGAACATAAAATTTTCCGTTCGCGAGCGGCGAACGCGAATTTCCGCAAATGTTCGCGGACGGGCGAACCGCCATAGACTTCAATAGGCAGGCGAATTTTAAAACCCAAGGACTCTTTCTGGCCACAGTAGTGATGGAAAAGTTGTTTCAAGGGGACTAACACCTGGACTGTGGCATGCCGGAGGGGGGAAAATTACGTAGTTGGCGCAGAGTCGGGTTTTAATCCATAAAAGGCATAAATCACCTAACATTCCTAAATTGTTTGGAATAACATGCTTTAAAACATCCAGTGTGTGTATACGATCAGGTATGATGTTGTATCGATCAGGTAGTGTAAGGGTTACACCCGCTTCACAGTGACAGACCAAACTCCCCGTTTAACGCACCGCAAACAGTCCATTTGCACAACCGCAAACTCCCTATTTGCACAAGGTTGGATACCAAGCTAGCCATGTCCCGTTCCTTGTCCTCACTGACGTCATTGAAGGTCTCTTCCTCCACCCAGCCACGTACAACACCAAGGGTCCCCGAAAGGTGACAACAAGCCCCCTGGGTCACCTGCTGTGGTTGGTCTTCCACCTCCTCAAAGCCACCTTCCTCCTCTGACTCCTCTTCTTCAGACTCCTCTCTCTGCGTTGCCACAGGTCCCAGCAATCAATGACGACAAGGCTGCTTCTGGTGGTGATGGTGACCACAACTCTTCCTCTTCATGCTCATCTACGGCCTGATCCAGCACTCTTCGCAGGGCACGCTCCAGAAACAACGCATATGGGATGAGGTCGATGATGTTGCCTTGGGTTTCACTGACCAGGTTTGTCACCTCCGCAAAAGGACGCATGAGCCTACAGCCGTTGTGCATGAGCATTCAGTAACGCTGCCAAAAAATACCCAGCTCTGCAGAGGCTGTCCTCTTTTTTTTTTAAATTAAAAAAATCTGTTCTTACCAGTTAAATCTCTGTTTTGTCCCCTATCAGGGGCCAGTGTATGGAATAGATTTTAGGAACCGGGAGATGGAAAAAGATGGTTGGTCGGTCCTCTTCCAATTTGGGGCACTGCGCGTGCACCGTGCAATGTACTGTGCCACCCTATATGAGTGGTGTGTTAAGTAGTACTATTCCTATCAGTTTAATCCCTGTTACGTCCCCTATTAGGGGACGTGTATCGAATAGATTTTAGACAACCGCAAAGAGTTGACACACTCATAACATACATTTTATTCCTCTATCCGTCAATCTTGGTGTAGTGATGACTGTGCTTGTGCCCACGTTTGGGAGATTGCAGGCAATGGCGGTTTTTCAAAGCTTATGGTCATGCTGAGGTAGTGCAGTGACAAATAAGTGACCCAGAAAACAATGATTCTGCAGTGTGGGCCAATTGTTGGCCTAGTAGGCTTTAATGATCACCTTAGATGATCACAAAGAAAATTATGTTATTATGTTTTTTCTATGCAAAATTATCCAGACGATCGCTTTTGGTCTGTTCACAATGAAGCAACAACCTTATCATCTGGGGTGTGCCAACACTGTCATAGAGGTGATCGCTTCATTGTGATACGCAAGCCCCTTCACCACAACAAGGTAACGATCACGAAGGGGAATTGACACATGTATGTGCCTTTTTTTTGTTTTGTTTTTACAGCCACAGTGCAGAACCAGAGGCCTGAAAAATTAGGCATGTACACATGCCTGAAAAATTAGGTATTGTTGCAGCCGCTGCTGTAGCAGCAGCTGGAAAAATGTATGTTTTTCAGGCAGAAAGTGCACTAAAACATCGCGGCTTGAACCCTAGTTGGTGGCGGAGAAGTCACGCAAGTCATCCGGCATGCAGAAATTAAATACAGCAGCGTGTGGACCATTTTTAGCCCAAGGCATCTCATCAGGCCTTTTTTAGTCAAATGCATCCCCCACTGTCAGTCCCTTCGGGATCCATGCCTCATTCATCTTAATAAAGGTGAAGTAATCTAGACTTTTTTGACCTAGGCGACTTCTCTTCTCAGTGACAATACCTCCTGCTGCACTGAAGGTCCTTTCTGACAGGACACTTGAAGCGGGGCAGGCCAGAAGTTCTATCACAAATTGGGATAGCTCAGGCCACAGGTCAAGCCTGCACACCCAGTAGTCAAGGGGTACATTGCTCCTCAGAGTGTCGATATCTGCAGGTAATGTGAGGTAGGTTGCTACCTGTCGGTCGAGTCGTTCTCTGAAGGTGGACCCCGAAGGGCTGTGGCGATGCGTAGGACTTAAAAAGCTCTGCATGTCCTCCATCAACAACACGTCTGTAAAGCGTCCTGTCCTTGCCGGCGTGGTCGTGGTAGGAGGAGGATTACTTTCACCTCTTCTCCTGTTAGATTCCCATTGTGCTGTGACATCACCCTTATACGCTGTGTAAAGCATACTTTTTAACTTGTTTTGGAACTGCTGCATCCTTTCCGACTTCCGGTAATTCAGTAACATTTCAGCCACTTTCTGCTTCTACCGGGGGTCTATTAGTGTGGCCACCCAGTACAGGTTGTTCTCCTTCAGCCTTTTTATACGAGGGTCCCTCAACATGCATGACAGCATGAAAGACCCCATTTGCACAAGTTTGGATGCCGAGCAACTCATGTCCCGTTCCTCGTCCTCACTGATCTCATTGAAGGTCTGTTGTTCCCCCCAGCCACGTACAACACCACGGGTAACAGATAGGTGACAATGAGCACCCTGGGATGCCTGCGGTGGTTGGTCTTCCTCCTCCTCAAAGCCACATTCCTCCTCCGACTCCTCTTCCAGCGTTGCCGCAGGTCCAGCAAGCGATGCTGATAAGGCTGTTTCTGGTGGTGATGGTGACCACAACTCTTCCTCTTCACACTCATCTACAGCCTGATCCAGCACTCTTTGCAGGGCACGCTCCAGGAAGAAAACAAATGGGATGATGACGCTGATGGTGCCTTTGGTGCGACTGACTAGGTTTGTCATCCCCTTCAAAGGATGCATGAGCTTACAGGCATTGGGCATGAGCGTCCCGTAACGTGGCAAAAAAAAATAACCAGCTCTGCAGAGGCTGTCCTAGCACCCCGGTCATACAAATACTCGTTAACGTCTTTTTCTTGTTGGACCAGGCGGTCGAACATTAGGAGTGTTGAATTCCAACGTGTCGGGCTGTCGCAAATCAAGCGCCTCACTGGCATGTTGTTTCGCCGCTGAATATCGAAAAAGTGCGCCACCAGCTTGTATGGTAAAAGCTGGCGGGCTAAGAGTTCCGACAAGCCAGCTGTCAGACACCAGGCAAGGGGGTGACTCTGTGACATATGGCTTCTTACGCTCAAACATTTGCTTGACAGACACCTGACTGTGGGCAGATGAGCAGGAACTGCTGAAGGTGAGAGGCGGAGTGGCGGGTGGTTGAGAGGAGGCAAGGATGACAGCAGTGGTTGACGTGGCTGAAGATGCTGGACCAGGAGGAGGATGGTGGCTTTGAGTTTGTGTGCTGCTTGTACTCATCATGTGTTGATCCCATAGGCGTTTGTGATGTGAGATTATGTGCCTTCGCAAAGCAGTTGTACCTAGGTGGATATTGGACCCACGACTCAGTTTCTTTTGGCACAGGTTGCAAATGGCATCACTGTTATCAGAGGCAGACACACAAAAAAAATGCCACACTGCTGAGCTTTGCAATGACGGCATTCTGGTGGTGGCAACAGCATGCGTTGATTGGCGTGCTGTCTGGCTGACCCCGGGTGCCGATACATGCTGTCTGACTGTGCCACTAGCTCCTTACGATGACATCCCCCTGCTTGCAACTCGTCTCCTCCTCCTCTCTGTCTCCCCATCTGAATTTTCCCCCTGTTCTTCTTCTCTTTGAGTGGGCACCCATGTGACATCCACGGACACATTGTCATCATCAACCGCTTCACTTGCATCTGACAACTCAGCAAAGAAAGCAGCAGCAAGTACAACATCATCATCATCATCATCACACCGTATGTCCATGTGTGTAATGCTGCCTGACTGAGACTGACATATCCCTATCTACATCCATTGGCAATAATGGTTGCGCATCACTCATTTCTTCCAACTGATGTGTAAATAACTCCTCTGACAGATCAAGTGAAGCGGCTGTGGTGCTAGTGTTGGTGGTAGCGGCAGGCAGGCGAGTGGTAACTTGAGAGGTGCCCAAAGCTGAGCTAGAGGAGGATGGTGCGTCAAGGTTCAGAGCGGGAGCTGTAGAAGATTGGGTGTCCTGTGTAAGCCAGTCAACTATGTCCTCAGAACTTTTCGAGTTCAGGGTACATGGCCTTTGAACACTGGGCATTATTCTAGGGCCAAAAGAAATCACAGCACCACGACCGCGATGGCCCCTGTGAGGTAGCCTGACTCTACCTGTCATTGTTTTTTAGATTAGTGGTACTATGCGTGCAAGGTACTGTGCCACCTGATATGAGTGGTGGGCAGTGGGCACACTACAGTCTGTGGGCCTGACACACACTGGCAGGCAACTGCAATTATATTACAGAGAAAAAATGATATTACTTTTTTATCTGCAAGGTACTGTGCCACCAGATATAGGTGGTGGGCACTGGCAGTGGGCACAGTACAGTCTGTGGGCCTGACACTCACTGGCAGGCAACTGCAATTATATTACAGAGAAACAATTGTATTACTTTTTTATCTGCAAGGTACTGTGCCACCAGATATGAGTGGTGGGCAGTGGGCACAGTACAGTCTGTGGGCCTGACACACACTGGCAGGCAACTACAATTATATTACAGAGAAAAAAATGTATTACTTTTTTATCTGCAAGGTACTGTGCCACCAGATATGAGTGGTGGGCACTGGCAGGGGGCACAGTACAGTCAGTGGGCCTGACACACACGGGCAGGCAACTGCAATATATATATATACATATATATATATATATATATTCATATAAAAAAAGCAGACTGATGTACTAGCCCTAAAAAAGGCTTTTTGGGGTGCTGTCAGGACGCTGTCCTTACAGCAGATGAGTCTTTGAGGACTGGAGTGGACACAGAACATTGGCCTAGCTAACGATTTCCCTATTAATTCAGCAGCAGCAGCACTCTCCCGGCTCTAACGCTGCAGCTTCAGAATGAATCTAAGATGGATGCTGTCCTTGTTTTTTGATAGGAGGTGGGAGGGTCTGGGAGGGAGGGTATGCTGGTTGGCTGGAATGTGTCTGCTGACTGTAAGGTACAGGGTCAAAGTTTGCTCAATGATGACGTATAGGGGGCGGACCGAACATCACATATGTTCGTCCGCCCCGGTGAACGCGAATAAGCGATGTTCGCCGGCGAATAGTTTGGGACATCTCTACTTATCAGTTCAAGTCTATGGCATTATATTGTACTGTGTTCTAAAACTTGCGTCCACTTTTTTTGTTCTTTTGCAATGATACATGTGTTATTCAGACCTTGTGATTTGTGTAGTAATGTGTTATTCAAGCCCTGCATTTTATGCAGATATTTATTATATATTTATCTACATAGTTATCTGTTTTTGTATAGCTTGCTCTCCATATATTAAATAGATAAATATAAAGGATCTCTTCGTATAATAGAATGTGCTCCATTAGCCCTTTTATATCATATTATACTACCTAGGGCATATATCTCATTTGTTAAATCAAAATGACTCACAATCTCATTCAGACCCTGCGGTTTGTATAACAAAATTGTGCAACATAGCTATAGGCTCGATTAAACAAAAACAAAAAAAAACAATTAATAAAAACACATACTGTCAAACTATTTATAACTGCTGTCATGTTGTTCAGGGGTCGGTGAGAGGATGCAAGACGCATCGTTTACATGTGTAAACCTACCGTCGGCCCCGTTACAGACACCCTAAGATCTCAATTTCTGAGTTGAGTCTCGAAGGTGCCAATGATCCAAACTCATAAATCATTCTGGATTCATATCTTGACATTTTATATATGAAGTCCCCTCCAATCCTTCTTCACTGATTGAATTGCTGCATATTTCAAACCTGATGGATTACTGGCATGGTATAGTTTAAAGTGATGCGACAAAGTATGTTTATCATATACTTTTTAATATTATTTATGTGTTCTGATATTCTGACCTTCAACGTTTTTCCTGTATGTCCTATATATTGTTTTGTGCATGGGCATTCTAAAATGTAGATTACCACCTCACTGTTACATATTAATGTTTCTTTAATTTCCCATTTAAATAGATTTACTTTCGATGTTATGGTGGTTGTTTTCCTCTCAAACTTGGTGATTTTGCAACTACTGCATACGCCACACCTGTAAATGTTTAAAGTTTTCCTATGCTGAAGTTTTGGACTTTTCTTTTCATCTACTTACTGTGGGGGCTATTTGTTATCTTACATTTGGAGCCCTGGTATTATGGGTGGTCTTTTTGGGAGAGTTGCCGCTAATGTCTTGTCCTCTTGTAATAAATGGCAGTGCTTACTTATAATGTTAGATATATTTTTGTACTCTACATTAAAAGGCAGTATAAGTTTAAATTACTCTACTGTATCTTTACTTATTTGTTCTTTTGTTTGGAAAAAAGTTTGTATGTCTAGTTCTCTCACCTTATTCAATGAATCATTCAATAAAGATAGAAAGTATTTTTTCTCTAGAAACTGGGCATTCCTGGACTCCGCATCTTTTTCAAACTGGTTCTCCTGTGTGCAGTTCATTTTTTGTCGCTGAAACTGCCTAAATGGTGCATTTAATAACTAACGAGGTAGGTGACAGCTGTTATTCAAAATAAAACAGTTTTTTGCTATACATTTTTGGTAGGTACATCATATAAATTTTAGTCCCTTGACTTCAATATTCAGGTCCAAGAATTGTATTGATTCCCCATTTATATTTGATGTAAATTTAAAATTAACATAATTATTATTTAAACTCTCTATAAAATGAATCAGTTCCTCTTGTGTATCTTGCCAAATTAAAATAATGTCATTGATTTAGCGTTGCCAGAGCACCAGACTCGTCCCTAGTTTTGGTGTTATTTTTATTTGCTTCCAAGCAGCCATAAATAAATGGGTGTAACTTGGGGCGAATCTGGTGCCCATGGCAGTGCTAGTCATCTGTAAATAATAATTAGATTTAAAATAAAAATAGTTATGGTTAAGGACATCTTTTATGCTGTCCAATATAAACTGTATTTGTTCAATTTTTAATTCATTTTTCTGAGTTAGTATTTTTGATACTGCCTGTATTCCTTGTTCATGGTTGATACTAGTACATAACGAGCTGACATCCAATGTTGCCAAAATCCAACCAGGTTTGTATGGCATATTTTCAAACAGTTTTACGACCATTGTAGTGTCTTTTAAAAAGGAGGGAGTATCCTTAACATAAGGCTGCAAATAAAATTGTCTAGATATTGAGATATATTACTTGTTAATGAACCTATTCCCAAAACTATCGGTCTACTGGGTGGATTTACAGGATCCTTGTGCACCTCAGGGATACAATAGAACACTGGTAATTTTTTTGGGGTACCCAATATAAAATCATATTTTATTTATAATATCCTTTTCTTTAGCCTTTATACATATATTTTTCAGTTCTTCCTCATTATCTTTTACTGGGTTTCCATTCAATCTTAAAGGAGTTGGCCACCCTAAGTATCAAAAATCCAAAGTGCCCCAGACAATAGCCAAAACCATGAAGTATTTATATCATGTGAAATGTACTGGCTATATGTCATTTTTCTAACCTGTTCACCATGGCACACTTCCCTGGAGGAGCTCCTCAGACCGATTGTGTGGGAGGAGCAGCTGTAAAATGAAAGTAAAAATCCCAGCATGCACTGTAGCAAGCATCTTAAGAGGACCAGTCACATGACATCCCCGCCCACCTGTGTTCCCATGGAGACAAGAGCCCCTCCGACATTATCAATAAATCAGTCATCAGTGAATAACTGCAGACATAGTAAAAGGAAGAACACCCCAGTCCCAGCAGTAAAGAGGTCACTACCCGTCCCACACAGGAATGTGATGCTTATGTATCACACATATGTTGCTGGGGAGTTACCCTGTTTATAAATTTGCTGTGGGGCCTAGTAATTTCTAGTTGTGCCACTGGATGTAAGCCATTAACAAAATGAATTGAAGGGGAGATTTATCATTTGCTTTGTTTCTGAAATGTGGCGCTAAAAATTTGCAAACTATGTGGGCGTGACAATGGCCAATGGCGTGTTGCCCCAACAAATTTATGTTAATTTTTGCCAGTTTTCTGACTCAAATGAAGCCAGAAGTACAAATTGATCTGCTCACATAGCGAGGAGCATCTATCTATCATCACACGACTCGCTCCCAGTTGACAGCCTAGAAATCTTCTATAAATATATGATTACCCTTCACCTGGGGAAAAAGAGAAATTAGTGTAGTCAGACATCTCTGTATACAGTGTACAGGGGCAGAATTAGACTGCCGGGGAGTCGGGGAAATCCTCGGTGGGCCCCTGCCTAGTTGAAGCCCCGCCCTTATTCTGAGAAGCCCCACCCCTCACAGACATCTCTCTCACCAGGAGCAGATCCAAAAACTGGACTAAACACTACGTTACAGGATCTTGAAGGATTTCACAGTCATGTGATCAGCCATGTGTGTGGGAGGACTTATGGGAACACAGGCTGTGCTGTGGAGAATGCAGAGGTACTTCATGTATGGAAGGTGTGTATAAAGCAGGGCTATGTCAGTGTAACCAGTCTATTGTACATTTTTCTGTGTGTAATGTGCACACAGTAGTTCTATCTGAGTAATGGACATGTAGCAGGCTGTGTGTTTAAAATATATATAGTAAACTAACTGTATGTTATGTTATGTCTGTGGCAGCGTCAGGTGGGCGCGCAGTGTGTGGCAGCGTCAGGGGGAGCGCAGTGTGTGGCAGCGTCAGGGGGAGCGCAGTGTGTGGCAGCGTCAGGGGGAGCGCAGTGTGTGGCAGCGTCAGGGGGAGCGCAGTGTGTGGCAGCGTCAGGGGGAGCGCAGTGTGTGGCAGCGTCAGGGGGAGCGCAGTGTGTGGCAGCGTCAGGGGGAGCGCAGTGTGTGGCAGCGTCAGGGGGAGCGCAGTGTGTGGCAGCGTCAGGGGGAGCGCAGTGTGGTGGCAGCGTCAGGGGGAGCGCCGTGTTGTGTCAGCGTTCAGGGGGAGCGCAGTGTGTGGCAGCGTCAGGGGGAGCGCAGTGTGTGGCAGCGTCAGGGGGAGCGCAGTGTGTGGCAGCGTCAGGGGGAGCGCAGTGTGGGCAGCGTCAGGGGGAGCGCAGTGTGTGGCAGCGTCAGGGGGAGCGCGAAGTGTGTGGCAGCGTCAGGGGGAGCAGCAGTGTGTGGCAGCGTCAGGGGGAGCGCAGTGTGTGGCAGAGTCAGGGGAGAGGCGTACAGTGGTGGAAGCGTCAGGGGGGAGAGACGTGTGTGGCAGCGTCAGGGGGAGCGCAGTGTGTGGCAGCGTCAGGGGGAGCGCAGTGTGTGGCAGCGTCAGGGGGAGCGCAGTGTGTGGCAGCGTCAGGGGGAGCGCAGTGTGTGGCAGCGTCAGGGGGAGCGCAGTGTGTGGCAGCGTCAGGGGGAGCGCCAGTGTGTGGCAGCGTCAGGGGGAGCGCAGTGTGTGGCAGCGTCAGGGGGAGCGCAGTGTGTGGCAGCGTCAGGGGGAGCGCAGTGTGTGGCAGCGTCAGGGGGAGCGCAGTGTGTGGCAGCGTCAGGGGGAGCGCAGTGTGTGGCAGCGTCAGGGGGAGCGCAGTGTGTGGCAGCGTCAGGGGGAGCGCAGTGTGTGGCAGCGTCAGGGGGAGCGCAGTGTGTGGCAGCGTCAGGGGGAGCGCAGTGTGTGGCAGCGTCAGGGGGAGCGCAGTGTGTGGCAGCGTCAGGGGAGCGCAGTGTGTGGCAGCGTCAGGGGGAGCGCAGTGTGTGGCAGCGTCAGGGGGAGCGCAGTGTGTGGCAGCGTCAGGGGGAGCGCAGTGTGTGGCAGCGTCAGGGGGAGCGCAGTGTGTGGCAGCGTCAGGGGAGCGCAGTGTGTGGCAGCGTCAGGGGGAGCGCAGTGTGGTGGCAGCGTCAGGGGAGCGCAGTGTGTGGCAGCGTCAGGGGAGCGCAGTGTGTGGCAGCGTCAGGGGGAGCGCAGTGTGTGGCAGCGTCAGGGGGAGCGCAGTGTGTGGCAGCGTCAGGGGGAGCGCAGTGTGTGGCAGCGTCAGGGGGAGCGCAGTGTGTGGCAGCGTCAGGGGGAGCGCAGTGTGTGGCAGCGTCAGGGGGAGCGCAGTGTGTGGCAGCGTGGCAGCGTAGGGGAGCGCAGTGTGTGGCAGCGTCAGGGGGAGCGCAGTGTGTGGCAGCGTCAGGGGGAGCGCAGTGTGTGGCAGCGTCAGGGGGAGCGCAGTGTGTGGCAGCGTCAGGGGGAGCGCAGTGTGTGGCAGCGTCAGGGGGAGCGCAGTGTGTGGCAGCGTCAGGGGGAGCGCAGTGTGTGGCAGCGTCAGGGGGAGCGCAGTGTGTGGCAGCGTCAGGGGGAGCGCAGTGTGTGGCAGCGTCAGGGGGAGCGCAGTGTGTGGCAGCGTCAGGGGGGCGCAGTGTATGGCAGCATCAGGCAGGCACTGTGTATGGCAGCGTCAGGTGGGAGTAGTGCGTGGCAGCGTCAGGCGGTCGCAGTGCATGGCAGAGTCAGGTGGGCCCTGTGTATGGAAGCATCAGTTTGGTGCAGAGTATGGCAGTGTCAGGTGGGCCCTGCCTATGGCAGCATCAGGTGGGCGCCCTGCATGGCTACATCAGGAGGCAGCGTCAAGAGGGCGCAGTGTATGGCTGCATCAGGTAGGCCCTGTTTATGGCAGAGTCAGGTGAGAGCTAAGTATGGCAGAGTCAGGCGGGCAATGTTTATGGCAGAATCAGGCGGGCGCAGTGTATGGCAGCGTCAGGCAGGTGCATTGTATGGCAGCGTCAGGCAGGCGCAGTGTATGAATCAAATTACTACACGTACCAAATTACATTTTAGAAAGAAGTAGAAACTAACAAACTTATTAAAACTATACCTTTATTATTAAATAATAAAGGTATAGTTTTATTAGGCACGTTAGTTTCTACTTCTTTCTTTGATGCAGTGTATGGCAGCGTAAGGGGGCTCAGTGTATGGCAGCATAAGGGGGCTCAGTGTATGGCAGCGTAAGGGGGCTCAGTGTATGGCAGCGTCAGGCGGGCGCAGTGTATGGCAGCGTCAGGCGGGCGCAGTGTATGGCAGCGTCAGGCGGGCGCAGTGTATGGCAGCGTCAGGCGGGCGCAGTGTATGGCAGCGTCAGGCGGGCGCAGTGTATGGCAGCGTCAGGCGGGCGCAGTGTATGGCAGCGTCAGGCGGGCGCAGTGTATGGCAGCGTCAGGCGGGCGCAGTGTATGGCAGCGTCAGGCGGGCGCAGTGTATGGCAGCGTCAGGCGGGCGCAGCGTATGGCAGCGTCAGGCGGGCGCAGCGTATGGCAGCGTCAGGCGGGCGCAGCGTATGGCAGCGTCAGGCGGGCGCAGCGTATGGCAGCGTCAGGCGGGCGCAGCGTATGGCAGCGTCAGGCGGGCGCAGCGTATGGCAGCGTCAGGCGGGCGCAGCGTATGGCAGCGTCAGGCGGGCGCAGCGTATGGCAGCGTCAGGCGGGCGCAGCGTATGGCAGCGTCAGGCGGGCGCAGCGTATGGCAGCGTCAGGCGGGCGCAGTGCATGGCAGAGTCAGGGGGCGCAGTGCATGGCAGAGTCAGGGGACGCAGTGCATGGCAGAGTCAGGGGGCACAGTGCATGGCAGAGTCAGGGGGCACAGTGCATGGCAGAGTCAGGGGGCGCTGTGGATGGCAGAGTCAGGGGGCGCTGTGCATGGCAGCATCAGGTGGACACAGTATATGGCAGCTCAGGCGAATGCAGTGTATGGCAGCGTCAGGTGGTAGCAGTGTGTTGCAGCGTCAGGTGGGCAGAGTTTATGGCAGCGTCAGGTGGGCGCAGTACATGGCAGCATCAGGTGGGCACAGTACATGGCAGCGTCAGGTGGGCGCAGTACATGGCAGCGTCAGGTAGGCGCAGTGTGTGGTAGTGTCAGGCGGGCGCAATGTATGGCAGCGTCAGGTGAGAGAAGTGTGTGGTAGGGTCACGTGGGCGCAGTGTATGGCAGCATCAGGCGGGCACAGTGTATGGCAGAGTGATGGTGCATAATGTATGGCAGCGTGAGGCGGGCGCTGTGTATGGCAGCATCAGGTGGGCCCTGTGTTTGGCAGCGTCAGGTGGGAGCGGAGTATGGCAGCGTCAGGCGGGCGCGGAGTATGGCAGCGTCAGGCGGGCGCAGTATATGACAGCGCCAGGTGGGCGCAGTGTATTGCAGAGTCAGGGGGCGCAGTGTATGGCAGCGTCAGGTGGGCGCTGGGTATGGGATCGTCAGGTAGGAGCAGAGTATGGCAGCGTCAGGTGGACGCTGTAGATGTCAGCGTCCACCTGACGCTACCATACACCGCACCCACCTGATGCTGCCATGCTCTGCGCTCCCTGACTCTGCTATACACTGCACCCGCCTGATGCTGCCACACACTGCTCCTACCTGACGCTGCCACACAAAAAAATGACATTTTTCACTTTCAGTTGTAAAATTTTTCTATATAAATTTTTCTCAATTTTTTTTTTCTACATGTCTTTGATTAAAAAAAATGCAATAAGTGTATATATTTTTGGGTTTGCGCAAAAGTTATAGCGTTTACAAACTATGGTGCAAAAATGTGAATTTCCGCATTTTGAAGCAGCTCTGACTTTCTGAGCACCTGTCATGTTTCCTGAGGTTCTACAATGCCCTGCAGTAGAAACACCCCACAAATGACCCCATTTCGGAAAGTAGACACCCTAAGGTATTCGCTGATGGGCATAATGAGTTCATAGAAGTTTTTATTTTTAGTCACAAGTTAGCGGAAAATTATGTTTTTTTTTTGTTTTTTTCTTACAAAGTCTCATATTCCACTAACTTGTGACAAAAAAATAAAAACTTCCATGAATTCCCTATGCCAATCACAAAATACCTTGGGGTGTCTTCTTTCCAAAATGGGGTCATTTGTGGGGTAATTATACTGCCCTGGCATTTTAGGGGCCCTAATGCGTGAGAAGTAGTTTGAAATCAAAATGTGCAAAAAATGCCCAGTGAAATCCTAAAGGTGTTCTTTAGAATTTGGGCCCCTTTGCCCACCTAGGCTGCAAAAAAGTGTCACACATGTGATATTGCCGTACTCAGAAGAAGTAGGGCAATGTGTTTTGGGGTGTATTTTTACATATACCCATGCTGGGTGAGAGAAATATCTCTAAAAGACAACTTTTCTCATTATTTTATACAAAGTTGTCATTTTAGAGAGATATTTCTCTCACCCAGCATAGGTATATGTAAAAAGACACCACAAAACACATTGCCCAACTTCTCCTGAGTGCAGCGATACCATATGTGTGACACTTTTTTGCAGCCTAGGTGGGCAAAGGGGCCCAAATTCTAAAGAGCACCTTTAGGATTTCACAGGGCATTTTTTACACATTTGGATTTCAAACTACTTCTCACATATTAGGGCCCCTAAAATGCCAGGTCAGTAAAAATACCCCACAAGTGACCCCATTTTGGAAAGAAGACACCCCAAGGTATTCCGTGAGGGGCATGGCGAGTAGTTTGAAATCCAAATCCCTTTTAGGAGGGGATTTTTAGACATTTGGATTCTAGACTTCTTCTCACGCTTTAGGGCCCCTAAAATGCCAGGGCAGTATAAATACCCCACATGTGACCCCATTTTGGAAAGAAGACACCCCAAGGTATTCCATGAGGGGCATGGCGAGTTCATAGAAGATTTTTATTTTGGCACAAGTCAGTGGAAAATGATTTTTTTAGTTTTTTCTCACAAAGTCTCCCTTTCCGCTAACTTGGGACAAAAAATTTACATTACCTTGGGGTGTCTTCAAGTTCAATCTGTTATGGACTCAATATGCCCCTCAGCAAATACCTTGGGGTGTCTTCTTTCCAAAATGGGGTCATTTGTGGGGTGCTTGTACTGCCCTGGCATTTGAGGGTCTCCGCAATCATTACATGTATGGCCAGCATTAGGAATTTCTGCTATTCTCCTTATATTGAGCATACGGGTAATGAGATTTTTTTTTTCCGTTCAGCCTCTGGGCTAAAAGAAAAAATGAACGGCATAGATTTCTTCATTCGCATCGGGGAAAGGCGTCTGCCAGGACATAGGAGCTCCGCCTAACATCCAAACCCACTCAGCTCGTATGCCATGGCAAACCCGATTTCTCCATTCACATAAATCTATGTGGATGAATAAATCATTGCCGGGATTTTTATTTTTTTATATACAAAGTGTTTGCCAAAACATATGAACACCACCCCTCAGCTCATAAGCCTCGGCAAACGTATCTTTTTTACTGCAGAGGAGAAATCTCATCTTGCAGCGCCGCATACACTGACTTTTGTGTAATCTGACAGCAGCGCAATGCTTCTGTCAGAATGCACATCAGTGCTGCAGCTGGTTCATCGGTTGGTCTACCTAGAAGGTAAAAAAAAAAAAAAAAAAGGCTGCAACGCAATACATTTATTAACTTTATATAACAGTTGAACAGAACATTAACTTTTATTAACTTTATTGAACTTTTGGAACAGAAAATTTACTTTTTTGCTTACCGGTGATTTTTGTTTTGCTTTTTTTACCTTTATAGGACAAACCTCTCTTTCCCCATGGGACAATGTGCAAAGCGCAAATCACCCAGAGATGTGGCGAAGTACATTATGCACTTTGTCCCAAGTGAAAGGAGAGGTTTGCAGCAGCTGTGAGTGAAAGGGCCCTAAGAGCCCTGTGTGCCTGTCCTGTGTGACGCAATCCCTATGCTAATAGTGTTCCTGTGTGTGGTACTTCCAGAAACACTTTCCTAAGCATAGGGCAGGGTGGTCAGGGCAGTTAGGACAGAAATAGCGGGTGTCACGCCTTATTCCACTCCTGCTACAGACACAACATTTTTTTCAGGGTGGCGGTTGGTTTGAGGTACCAGCAACGACATTGGGGAAATGTTGCTCGTGTAGACGGCTCACTACACTGGTGGTTGGTGCCACGGAACCTCCTGGATACAGGAGGTTCTCGATGATCTCTTCCTGAAATTTGAGAAGGATCTTGTTCTCCCAGCCTTACTGTAGAGAACAAAACTATTATACAGTGCCAATTGAATTAAATATACAGACACCTTCTTATACCAGCGTCTGGTCCTGCGGGAAAGTAAATAGGGAGCCAACATCTGGTCATTGAAGTCCACCCCTCCCATGAGCGAATTATAGTTGTAGACACAGAGGGGCTTTTCAATGACTCCAGTTGCTCGTTCAATTTCGATTGTCGTGTCTGCGTGAATGGAGAGCATGTAAACGTCACGCTTGTCTCTCCATTTCACCGCAAGCAGTTCTTCGTTACACAAGGCAGCCCTCTCCCCCCTTGCAAGACGGGTGGTAACGAGCCGTTGGGGGAAGCCCCGGCGACTAGGTCGTGCAGCGCCACAGCAGCCAATCTGTTCTAAAAACAAATGCCTGAAGAGGGGCACACTTGTGTAAAAATTGTCCACATAAAGATGGTACCCCTTGCCAAATAAGGGTGACACCAAGTCCCAGACTGTCTTCCCACTGCTCCCCAGGTAGTCAGGGCAACCGACCGGCTCCAGGGTCTGATCTTTACCCTCATAGACTCTAAATTTGTGCGTATAGCCTGTGGCGCTTTCACAGAGCTTATACAATTTGACCCCATACCGGGCGCGCTTGCTTGGGATGTATTGTTTGAAGCCAAGGCGCCCGGTAAAATGTATAAAGGACTCGTCTATGCAGACGTTTTGCTCAGGGGTATACAAATCAGCAAATTTGGTGTTAAAGTGGTCTATGAGGGGTCGAATTTTGTGGAGCCGGTCAAAAGCTGGGTGGCCTCTGGGACGAGAGGTGCTGTTGTCGCTAAAATGCAGGAAACGCAGGATGGTCTCAAATTGTGTCCTGGACATGGCAGCAGAGAACATGGGCATGTGATGAATTGGAGGTCCAAGAGCTCCGCAGTCAAGAACAGCTAAAAAAAAAAAAACAGTGCCAATCCGATCTGAGCTGTCTCAGCCCGAACTCCAGACTGGGCGGTGAAAGGGGGAACTACTGGTGCGGCTGAAGTTGGGGGCTGCCAATCAGGGTTTGCCAGCACCTCAGGGACTCTAGGGGCTCTACGGGCCTGTTTGTGCGGTGGCTGCGATGGGGGAACTACTGCACGTGCCACCGTACCAGCTTCTACTGCCCTTCTGGTGCTCGCCACTTCACCATGTTCTACGGCAGTGCTGGTACTAGCTCCAGGATGGGCTGCACTGCTGGTGTATGCCTCACCACGTAATCCGACAGCGCCAGCCCCACTCTGCTGCCCTTGAAGTGGATCCTGCACAACCTGTGGTCTAGCAACACGGGGCCGGGTATGCCTGGGGGTATCAGGGACCTCAACCTCATCGTCCGAACTTTGGGTCAGACTGCCACTGCTTTCTACAGGTTTGTATTCTGACCCGCTGGATTCGTTAGATGAGGGTTCCCATTCCTCATTCGACTGGGTCAGAAGCCTGTAGGCCTCTTCAGAAGAATACCCCTTACTTACCATTTGGACAACTAAATTTAGGGGGTATTCCCTGAGACTACCCAAGAAAAAAAAGCAAGCCTATCAAATGCGAGGCTAGCGAAGTACCGGAAGCCGCTGCGATTGATAAAAAATATCAAAACAGATTTTTTTATCGCCGCAGCGCTTGTAAAGTGATTGTGCAGTGATAAAAAATAAAATAAAATTTTGTCACTGCGGCGGGGCGGGCGTGGATGAACGCACGTATGGGCGACCGATCAGGCAAACACTGCGTTTTGGGTGGAGGGTGAACTAAGGTGACACTAATACTATTATAGATCTGACTGTTATCAGTTCTGATCACTTACAGATACTATAAAAGTACCAATGCTAATCAGCGAATCAGTGACTTCGGTGCGGTGGGCTGGGCGCTAACCGACGCTAACTACCTAACAAAGGGGCCTAAACTATCCTAAAACCTAACCGTCAATACTAGTGAAAAAAAAAAGTGACAGTTTACACTAATCACCTTTTTCCCTTTCACTAGTGATTGACAGGGGTGATCAAGGGGTTAATTGGGGTGATGGAGGGTGATCTGGGGGCTAAGTGTAGTGTTTGGTGTACTCACTGTCATATGTGCTCCTCTGCTGGGACCAACCGACGAAAAGGACCAGCAGAGGAGCACTTAAATATAAGGTGTTAAATGGCTTATAAATATAAGGTGTTAAATGGCTTATAAATATAAGGTGTTAAATGGCTTCTGATTCGATTTTTTAAAAGTCACCAGCCTGCCAGCGATGATCATTGGCTGGCAGGCTGGTGACTAACTTCTGATGTCACGATTCCCAGCCCGCACTGCGCATGTGCGGGCCGGCTTTGCTGAAATCTCACATCTCGCGAGAAGACGCATCAGCGCATCTAGGAGGAACAACAGGGCCGCCGCCAGGATGCAATCCTGCGTGCGGCGGTCCTGAGCTGGTTAAAGAAGCATTCCCACTGTGAGTTGAAGTCCTCACCGCACAGGTCTGATGCTGGATTTTTATATAATGTCAGACCTCTTGGTGTAATACCTGATTTTATATAGTGCTGTAAAGACTTCACTTTTCACTGCTGTCTCAGTTGTTTTAGGCTACATGAACATGACCCTGTGCCCCCCATGGCTGTATTGTGGCTCGCAATACACGGGCACCGGCCGCGTGCATTCCGCATCATGGATCGCAGACTCATTTACTTGAATGGGTTATCAATCACGGAGATGCAGAATGGAGGCACGGATTGGAACCCCACGGAAGCACTGATGATGGATCATGTGACGGACCATGTGATGAGCACAGTGACGTCACCACAGGTCCTTTTCCAGTGCACAGCAAAGATGAAGACAGAAGAGAAGTCGGGCTGTGCGATCAAGTGGATTAAGGTGAGTTATATTATTTTTTCATTTTTTTTTTTAACCCCTCCAGCCCTATTGTACTATGCATTCTGCATTAAGAATGCTATTATTTTCCCTTATAACCATGTTATAAGGGAAAATAATAATGGTCGGGTCTCCATCCCGATCGTCTCTAGTAACCATGCGTGAAAATCTCATCGCATCCACACTTGCTTGCGATTTTCACGCAGCCCCATTCACTTCTATGGGACCTGCGTTGCGTGGAAAACGCACAAAGAGGAGCATGCTATTCGCTTCCTCTCTTTTATCATCCACAAAGTTGAAATTTTCTAGATGTTCTCTTTTATTTGCCATGAATCCCCAAATATCCATTATATATTTAACAGTTATGTCAAATACTACAATCCAAATTTTAATATTCCGGGAGCTGACCTCTAGTGGTTTTAGATAGTACAGTAACAAGATAGATAGGAAAGCTCAACTGGAATATAGCTCAGCCTGCTATACCACCTAGCTATTATAATGAAATTACCAATAATTAACCTGCTCTGTAATATAACACTTTTCATTCCCTTTAAAAAACAATATACATATAGTTATGTACCATACATAAATCACAATAAATCCCTATATGATAAAACACAATAAGCTAAAAAAAAAAAAGCTAAAATACTAGATGTGTATATTAACACTTATCGTAACATGAAATATAGTCATGGTCCCGCTATTTATTATCAGTGCGGAGCTCCCGCACTAACAATGAATGTTTGTATTACACAGCAATACTATAAATATAGGCAAGGTAACTTGTTGTTGTTAGTTTGCTCAGGATAGCTTTCACAGTGAATTACAGTCAGGTCCATAAATATTGGGACATCAATACAATTCTAAAATTTTTGACTCTATACACCACCACAATGGATTTGAAATGAAACGAACAAGATGTGCTTTAACTGCAGACTGTCAGCTTTAATTTGAGGGTATTTACAAAATCATGTGAACGGTGTAGGAATTACAACAGTTTACATATTTGCCTCCCACTTGTTTAAGGAACTAAAAGTAATGGGACAATTGGCTTCTTAGCTGTTCCATGGCCAGGTGTGTGTTATTCCCTTATTATCCAAATTACAATAAGCCGATAAAAGGTCCAGATTTCATTTCAAGTGTGCTGTCTGCATTTGAAATCTGTTGCTGTCAACCCTCAAGATGAGATCCAAAGAGCTGTCACTATCAGTGAAGCAAGCCATCATTAGGCTGAAAAAAAAAAAAAAACAAACCCATCAGAGAGATAGCAAAAACATTAAGCGTGGCCAAAACAACAGTTTGGAACAGTCTTAAAAAAAAAGTAACGCACCGGTGAGCTCAGCAACACCAAAAGACCAGGAAGACCATGGAAAACAACTGTGGTGGATGACCGAAGAATTATTTCCCTGGTGAAGAAAACACCCTTCACAACAGTTGGCCAGATCAAGAACACTCTCCAGGAGGTAGTGTGTCAAAGTCAACAATCAAGAGAAAACTTCACCAGAGTGAATACAGAGGGTTCACCACAAGATGTAAACCATTGGTGAGCCTCAAAAAACAGGAAGGCCAGATTAGAGTTTGCCAAACGACATCTAAAAAAAAAAAGCCTTCACAGTTCTGGAACAACATCCTATGGACAGATGAGACCAAGATCAACTTGTACCAGAGTGATGGGAAGAGAAGAGTATGGAGAAGGAAAGGAACTGCTCATGATCCTAAGCATACCACCTCATCAGTGAAGCATGGTGGTGGTAGTGTCATGGCCTGGGCATGTATGGCTGCCAATGGAACTGGTTCTCTTGTATTTATTGATGATTTGACTGCTGACAAAAGCAGCAGGATGAATTCTGAAGTGTTTCGGGCAATATTATTGGCTCATATTCAGCCAAATGCTGGACGATGCTTCACAGTGCAGATGGACAATGACCCAAAGCATACTGCAAAAGCAACCAAAGAGTTTTTTAAGGAAAATAAGTGGAATGTTATGCAATGGCCAAGTCAATCACCGGACCTGAATCCTATTGAGCATGCATTTCACTTGCTGAAGACAAAACTGAAGGGAAAATGCCCCAAGAACAAGCAGGAACTGAAGACAGTTGCAGTAGAGGCCTGCAGAGCATCAACAGGGATGAAACCCAGTGTCTGGCGATGTCTATGTGTTCCAGACTTCATGCTGTAATTGACTGCAAAGGATTTGCAACCAAGTATTAAAAAGTGAAAGTTTGGGTTATGATTATTATTCTGTCCCATTACTTTTGGTCCCATAACAAGTGGGAGGCACATATGAAAACTGAAAGTCTGCAGTTAAAGCACATCTTGTTTGTTTCATTTCAAATCTATTGTGGTGGTGTATAGAGCCAAAAATGTCAGAATTGTGTCGATGTCCCAATATTTATGGACCTGACTGTAAGTCTAGTTTTATTGTAGCTGTTTTGTATCTTACAGAGCCACGATTTATTTGATCCTAGGACTGCTGCTTAGTGGTTAGTTTCCATATAGATCACACAGTTGTTATTGTGAGTTCCTATAGTTGTTATTTATTGACTAAATTCCATGAATAAAGAAAACAGTCATACATGATAGTCTGGTAAATTATGATATTATCCGCTTACCAGATTTCCAGTGTTGTTGTAGATTCACATAACAGTTAAAGGTATTCTGTCACCAGATTTAACCCTATTAAGCTAGGGGGTGTTGTTCCTGCTCCTAGAGGCTCTGTTCTCCCACCTTTGTCGCCTTCCTCCAAGTCCTGATTGACAGGGCCAGGCAGTGCTTGCATCTGTTTGCCAGCCTGGTGCTCTGGTGAAGTAGTGAAGTAGTGGTGAAGCAGCTGCGGTGAGGAATCCGGCGGCCTGCGAGCCTGTTTCCCTCACCGCACATGCGCCGAATGCTGAACGGTGCAAGATTTCACCAGAGCACAGGGCTAGCAAACAGATGTGAGCGCTGCCTGGCCATGTCAATCAGGACTTGGAGGGAGGAGACAAAGGTGGGAGAACGGAGCCTCTAGAAGCATAAACAATGCCCCCCGCTCCTAGAGGCTAATTAGCATATTATAAAAGTTAGATTTCTGGCGTAACAGGGGCATAGATAAAGGTAGGAATAGGCTAGTTAGGTTTAGCTGACATTAGCACATCGCTAATGTCAGCTAGCTTAATAGGGTTAAGGTTCCATTCACACGTCCGCAATTTCATTCCGCATTTTCATTCCGGATCCGCACTTCTGGGTCCGCAATTCCGTTCCCGAAAAAAATAGGACATGTCCTATTCTTGTCCGCAATTGCAGACAAGAATAGGGATTTTATATTAAGTGCCGGCGATGTGCGTTCCGCAAAATGCAGAACGCACATTGCCGATGTCACACACGGACGTGTGAATGGACCCTAAATCTGACAGAAACCCTTTAATACATATGTGACTTTGTTTGTATAAGTCTCTCTGCTGCTCCGGCCACTTGTGTTCCTGCTCTGTATGCGCGTTGGTGCCGGCACCTGAAACCTGGCGCATGCTAATCGCGCTCCATAGCCACAGAATTGCTCCTTAATGTAAGACCTTGTGATTCCTAGTTTTTGCTGCGTTTTTTCTTGTCCAGACGCATTTCGAAACCCTCATAGGTTTCTTCCTCAGTGGTCAAAAAAGTTATGAAAACTGGACAAAATTGTGACTTATTTTAACGGTCACGTACACACACACACACACAGGGGGAGGATAGTGACCACTGCGCTCCACCCTCACCCTTGCCCCTGCCTACTTGCCTCACGAGTCCTGATGACAGGGGACAACTGGACGTCAGTCCCTAACTTAGAATACGTGCGGGAAGGACAGACAAGACAAATAACGGATAGTGAACGGACCGGGTCAAAACCAAGAGGACAACGCAGTACAGAGGGATAAACAAAGAAAGGTCAGGAGAAGCCGGGGTCATAAATACCAGGAGAGTCCAGAAGTACCAAAGGAGTCCGCAAAGAATAGTCAGGTGGAAGCCGAGGTCAATATACCAGGAAAGATGCGCAGTACAGGAGGAGCCGTCAAAGGATCGTCAGGGAACATGATCAGGTAAGTACACAGGTATCCAACAACTGCCAGGAACCTAAATTAACAGGCAATCTGTGGCCAGCAGGCTGCCTGTATTTATAGTGGGGAGTGAGGGTCATATGACGTGGCCAGCGTCACATGACCGACAGACCAACCAGTCGAGCACCGAGTGATCAGCTCGGCGCTCAAGGCAGACCAAGGAGCAGGGAGCCTCCCAGCTAGCAAAGCCGCCCTGGGAACGAGGTCAAACACAGATCCTCGCTCCCGAAGCTAAGCAGCAGGTCTGCAGCTGATGGGAGACCGAGTGCGCCTTCGGAACTCCGTTACACTTATATGGAGATAATACAATCTCCAATACCTGAGCCGAACTGAATTGGGCCAGTGTTCATATCAAAACCCTGGACAGGATTATCAAGTATTTTTTACCTATTAAGCCTTATTCAGATATTGCGATTCCCTATACACAGATGCCATTCATACAGTCATATAATTCTCTTATATATACCATTTACATACAATATACTATCTGGTTCGGAGTAAACTATATCTTACCTAGACTAAGTGACTCTTAGACCCCTTTCACATGGGTGTTATGTTTTGGCTCCGGAGGCGTCCCGGGTGTAATGCGGCAAACCCGCGAGTAGGTACCCAATTGCAGTCAGTTTTGACTGCGATTGCATTCCATTGTTCAGTTTTTATCGCGCGGGTGAAATGCGTTTTGCACACGCGTGATAAAAAACTGAATGTGGTACCCAGACCTGAACTTCTTCACAGAAGTTCAGGTTTGGGTTCAAGGTTGTGTAGATTGTATTATTTTCCCTTATAACATGGTTATAAGGAAAAATAATAGCATTCTGAATACAGAATGCATAGTACAATAGGGCTGGAGGGGTTAGAAAAATAAATAAATAATTAAACTCACCTTAATCCACTTGTTTGCGCAGCCGGCATCTCTTCTGTCTTTTTCTTTGAGGAATAGGACCTTTGATGACATCACTGCACTCATCACATGGTCCATCACATGATCTTTTACCATGGTGATGGATCATGTGACGGACCATGTGATGAGCGTAGTGACGTCACCACAGGTCCTTTTCCTGTGCACAGCAAAAAAATTTAACCCCTCCAGCCCTATTGTACTATGCATTCTGTATTAAGAATGGTATTATTTTCCCTTATAACCATGTTATAAGGGAAAATAATAATGATCAGGTCTCCATCCCGATTGACTCCTAGCAACTATGCGTGAAAATCTCACGCTTGCGAATGCTTGCGATTTTCACGCAGCCCCATTTACTTCTATGGGGCCTGCATTGCGTGGAAAACGCACAAAGAGGAGCATGCTGCAACTTTCACGCAACGCACAAGTGATGCATGAAAATCGACGCTCATGTGCATAGCCCCATAGCAATGAATGGGTCCGGATTCAGTGCGGGTGCAATGCGTTCACCTCATGCATTGCACCCGCGTGGAAATCTCCATACTTATCAGTTCAAGTCTACGGCATTATATTGTACTGTTTTCTAAAACTTAGGTGCACTTTTTTTGATGTCGCCAATGATACATGTCTTATTTAGACCTTGCGATTTGTGTAGGAATGTGCTATTCAAACCCTGCATTTTATGTAGAGATTTATTATATATTTATCTTCATAGTTATCAGTTTTTTGTATAGCTTAGAATGGATAAATATAAAGGACCTCTTCGTACAATAGAATGTGCCCCATTAGCCCTTTTATATCATATTATACTACCTAGGGCATATACCTTGACATATCTCATCTGTTAAATCAAAATTACTTGATATCTCATTCAGACCCTGCGGTTTGTATAACTACAGGCTCTATTAAACTAAAAAACAAACAATTAATATAAAAACAAGGCTTTAAGCATTAACTGATGTTATTTTGCTTAGGCTATTTTCACACTCGCGCTTGGTGCAAATCCGTCATGGATCTGCACAGATGGATCCGTTCAGATAATACAACCATCTGCATCTGTTCAGAACAGATCCGTTCATATTATCTTTAACATAGCCAAGACGGATCCGTCTTGAAAGTCAATGGAGGACAGATCCGTTTTCTATTGTGCCAGATTTTGTTATATAAAACTGATCCGTCCCCATTGACTTACGTTTGGCTCAGTTTCGTCAGACAGACACCAAAATGCTGCTAGGCAAACAGAGACAAACTGATGCTTTCTGAGTGGATCCTTTTCCATTGAGAATGCATTAGGGCAAAACTGATCCGTTTTGGAGCGCTTGTGAGATCCCTGAATGGATTTCACAAACGGAAAGCCAAAACGCAAGTGTGAAAGTAGCCTAAGTAAGACTTAAACAATGATAATAAACTGCTACTTAGCTGAGCTAACGGTCCACATTGTCCACCTAGTTTCCAAGAAATAGTATTATATTACAGAGCAGGACAATTATTGGTAAATTAAACAAAAGCCAACAACAGTAGTGGGTATACCCCCACAAAAAATGTCAGTGTCTCAATAACTTGTCACCTGGCCACCAGCATCAATTACAGCTTGTCTGCTGATACATGGCATCCCACTCTTCTTGAAGGGTGGCCCTCAGGTCATTGAGGTTCTGGGGTACATGCCTCTATGCGGAGACTTAGCTAATACCATAGGTTTTCAATGGGATTCAGGTCTGGAGAAAGTGCAGTCCATTTGAGGTACCCCAGTTTCCAGCAGCTATTCCTTAATGATGCAACCTCGAGGAGCTTGGCGCATTGTCATCCATGAAGACAAAATTTGGCCTATGTTGTTCATGCAGAGGCACAGTGACTGGATTAATGATGTTGGTAAAGTAGTTTGGGCTTGTCACTGCACCATTTACAAAGTGTAGGGCAGTTCTGTATTGACTAGACACTCCTGCCCACATTGTAACACCACTGCCACCAAAGGCTCGTCTGGTGACAACAGTGGCTGATGCACAGCGCTCGCCTTAATGTCGCCAACATTGTTGGCGGCTATCATTTCTGCTCAGCATTTAAACTTTCATCAGTGAACAACAAGGCCACTGGTCCCTCGTCCAGCGGCTCCCTGGCCCATGCAAGATGATGACACCTGTGCCTGGTGGTGTGCTCAGTTACCCTTGCAGATCGCCTAGCATGCAGACCACACTGATGTAAATGGTTTTGAATGGTCTGACATGACACTTGGGTGCATCTCAACTCCCTAAAATGTGCCTGGAGTTGTTTGCCTGGAGTTGTTTGCCATTCTTCATTCGGTTCCACAGGGCATTGCTCACAATGAAGTGGTCATCAGTGTGGGATGTGGCCAAAGGACGTCCACTTATATGCCTTTCTGTGACTCTTCCAGTCTCTCTGTATCTCTGTTGCAATCTACTGATGACAGTGACACTCTAAGCTAGTGGCCACTTCTGTCTGCGAACATCCTGCCTGAAGCCATGCAATGGTGAGGTACTGTAGATCAATTAGTAGATATCATCTTGGTCTCATGATGTCAAAATGTGAACAGCATGATGAGGAGAACTGTTTAAATACCAATTCTAATTGAACCAGGAACTGTATTGGGTGATTCATGGATCAAACATCTGTTGTGAATTTTGCAGCTAAGCTCCTTGTTAGAGAACAGTAAGTTGTGCAAAAAGTACTGAAACATTGATCAGTTGGACATGTGCATTTAAAAGTTTAGAGAAGGTCGCATTAAGTTAACCTATAAAGGTTAGAGTGCATTTTAGGTGCATCCTGAAATTTTACCCACAAGCCAAATATCCCTAACTTTTTATGAGTAATGTATATTGCATCTGTTGTATTTGCCAGTTTTTGTCTAGAGCTGTTATAATTATGTTCATTTTTGTTTATGTCTGATATAATACCTTTTTATATTTTCTTTCCTTTCATATTATTGTTATTAATTAACTGTTATATTTGTGATTATTGAGTTGCAAATCCTAAGAGATCCTAAAGAACCTTCAGGATTGATGTTAAAGTTTCACACTTCCTAAAACAGGAGGGGGGGGGGGGGAATCATAAAAAAATAAAAAGATTAAATAAAAACAAGTTTTAGTCCAAGAAGGCTAGAAGGGGTTATATACCAACCTTCTTGGGCAATTGGAGCAACTTTGGTTCAGCCCGAACTAATTTGCATCCGAACTGAACTTTTTCACAAATTCGGCGAACCAGACCTGAAACAAATCTCAACTGGTTCACTCATCTCTAATAGGAGACTTTTGTAGGAAGAGACTTACTGGCTAGATCGTCTCAATACGATGAGTCCTAGTGGCCTGAATGAAGCCATTTGTTTTGCAGCCTTCATTTAATACTTTAAAAAAATAAAAACATAATCACAGATCTGTCAGTGAAATATAATATGTTGTAAATAATAATGTGATTATATGAACTTCCATGATTAATAGTGCGACATCCTTTCATAATTTCATCTTGTTACATTTTATTGAACATGCCTTCTCCTTTTGAAAGGGATTGGACCTTTTACTCCAATGCTTAATCATATTTTATGCAACAATTTATATACTCCTAGCAGCCGCCATTAATAATAAATATAATAGTTTATCCCTGTACAGGAGATTGGATGAGGGCTAATATGATAGACATCCAAAGTTAATAATTACTAGCGTGTGGTCGCTATTAGCTCTATATCCCCCCATTGATGCCTGTTTAGGTGAAACATGTCGGGAGAACGTGACCTGTTTTTAAACATAGTTGCACCTCCAGTTCCTAATTGCAATTGGTGAGCACAATTAAGGTCTTCCGTATACACTTGAGGCATTGGAACTAGAAATCAGGCTAGAGAGCGTGCAGTAGGCACCCCATATTAACAGCCAAGGAAGAAAACATTTATTGTGCACATCTGAGTGCACATCTGGTGTCTCGCATATAGCTGAGGCAGTGATTCACCTTCCCTGACAAATATAGCGCAAACAGCAGCTGCAGCAATGACAGCGCATAAGAAGTCCGGTGTCCTATTGAAGCGGGTAGGCAGCAGGTCCAGTAACGAGAGTGCATTCAGAACCCTATGTCATGATAGCAAGCTGAGTGCAGCTATTGAGTTTATTAGCAACTACAATATTAATAAAAGTTACAATTAGTAGGTACACTTATATTAAGATCCTGACTATATGAGGAAATGAAACCACCTGCCTATTTTTTCCCATCCAACATAGTATCCATAAAGTGACACAAAACACTATAATTTTTTAATCACAGTGGGTTTAAATTTAATGGTTTGATTTTCTCAATAAAGGTTAAGTATGATAGGGCAGCCAAGGGATATGAATTTAGAGTAAATGGCTTTCAGTCATATGGTGTAATTTATTTACCCTTAACCTGGTATAGGTCTTGCTTTATTTTGTTACACCTAGAGGCTCAGCTCTCTCTGCAACTGCTGCCCCCTCTCCACTCTGACAGGGCCAGGCCATCACACGTGGCCCTGCCAATCAAAGTGGAGAGGGCGCAGCAGTTGCTGAGAGACCGGAGCCTCTAGGGGTAATGGCAACTAATGGATAATTTGTATATATTCAAACATATTTTTTCTCAGCACTGCGAGCACATAAGAACCAACACAGATGCTTTCAGCTGCCAAGCATGTATGCAACTGGTCAGCCAGGTTCATAGATACAAAGATGCCCTGTAAAGGAGCTGTCTGCTTTCTCTAAGAAACTGGACAACAGTGGGGAATAGGCCTCTCTTGATAGCATATAACCGCTGCAGCCAATTACTGGCTTCAGTGTGGCGCTGAAGGGGGTCATGTGTTGTCAACGTGATATGATTACCATTGCAGCTGGGTAAAATGAGACTGGATCCTCTAGGTAAGTATAGCACATTTCTTTATTGCAGTTTTCAGTTTTGTCTAGCTTCACACCGCAACTGAACAAGCCCTTTAAATGAATCCATCATTTTTTGATTATACAAAATCCACTTGATATGTAGAAGTTGGCCAAGATTAGTAGATTCTACATTCAGATACGAAAGTTTCATAAATAAGGGAAAAATACTATCTTTGTTGAAAAATGGACTATGTAGATGGAAACTGGAAATGATGAAGGGAGTTGGAAAAGATAGGTGCATACCTGTCATTTTATTATTTGTGTTCCTTTTTTTCTTTTCAATTCATCATTGTAATATATATATATTTGTTTTATTTCTCTTTCGACTCTTTTGAAAATCAGGAGAGATACAGAAAATTCTATGAATCTGCACTCCAAAGCTCAAAGGGTCATCTGTAGCGAATGTTTCCATATAGCTCTGCACTTGACTTTTTCCCCATAAGAAAACAATGAGGTTACATGTGAGTTCTGGTACTGCAGCGACTTTATGATAACTCTGCAGTCTGCCCTTGCCATACCACATACATAAGTTCATTAATAGAGATTGGCACACAATTTGTTATTTAGCATCAGACCCGGAGGCTAAGTTCACATAAGGTGTACAGCTTTGAACTAGAATGGAAATCCACATCAAAATATGCATATAATACATGCAGATTTTCATGCAGATTTGGTTGTGAATTTCAATAGGAATCAATGGATTTAAATGATTTAACAAAAATAGGTAGCTTCCTCTGTCACCTGACTTAAATCCCAGAATACTCGTTCACTAGGTGCTGGTGTATATTTTTAGTTTGACTTTCATCCACAAAACTGGCATAAGTCATCTACAATTTGTTGTCCAAAACAGTTGCCCAAACCCACTTTTGTTAAATGTGGCAGTGTAAAAGGGTACACTTTTGTGCAAAACGTGGCTAGTGCAAAAATGTATGACTTCTTGCCACCACTTTTCTGGTGCTGGGTGTTTGGCAAATCTCTTCTAGAGTGACCAAGGTAAAAAACAAGAGTAAACAACTTTTGATTTCATAAGTGCTTCTATTGTGCAAACGTGTAGTTTGAAAGAAAAACAAACCATACTTATTTGGTGTTGCCACAATGATCATGGCCAGTAGAAAATAGTTAATGTATTATTTATACTACACTGAACTGAAATAATGGCTGAGAGACTCTTTCTTTTTCCTTATACATTTAAAGGATAACTGTCATGTTTTCATCAAAAAATCTATTTTATCATATGTGTCACGGGTGGTGTTGCAGAAAACTAGAAGATACAAATAAACATCCGACTGACTTGCTCCCAAACTAAGTAACATAAGGATGAGCCCTATAAAAGCCCTAGAACTCTCCCTGACTGCTCAGCCCATGCAAAGATCTTTAGATCTTTATGATAGATAATTGCATGCCCTCGTACCTAGACTGTGTGACACCTGAAAACCCTATAATAGTGAGGGGACACGACCACCGGCTCCCTACACTTAATACGGAGGGAGTCAGGGTCACCTGGGATTAAGCCAACAGGAAAACACAAATAAAGGAACAGACTTATCTGAGGAACCAGCAGTTGCAGCATCTAGTAGTGAGCACAATCCAGGAAGTTGTATAAACCGCAAAGTGATGCAGTATAGGAGGGGATATAAAGAGATGCAATCAGTGCAACTAGATGACAGCTGAGAGAGGGAAACGAGATGACAAAACAAAACCAAAACAAAAGAACCTCAAGCAAGAGGTACTGAAGAACGTCTGTCAGAGCTTCTCAGAGATCTGGTGGTGACAATATGTTACTGCTGCAGCAGCATTATGCATAAAGAAATCTTTAGTTTCTTCAAATACCACAGTTTTCCTTGAGTTTTCCCCTTAGTTACAGCTGTCTTGAATCCTACAATATGAGGATCTTCTCAAGATGGCTCCTCTGCCAGTTCTCTGAGGCCAAAACTGCTTTCCCCCACTTCACATACACACTTGCTGTAGCTAGCAGCTTCCTGCCAGCCAATCAGATTGGATTACTAAAAGACATGCCTCCTCGCTCTGAAGCCTAATGCAGGTATGCAGTGTGAAGGACCGCCCCTCTGTTTTCTGTTTACATTAAGTTGGGAGACAGATGAGCCATAGCAACGGTCTTTTAACCACCTCAGCCCCCCTAGCTTAAACACCCTTAATGACCAGACCACTTTTTACAATTCTGCACTATACTACTTTCACCGTTTATTGCTCGGTCATGCAACTTACCACCCAAATGAATTTTACCTTCTTTTCTTCTCACTAATAGAGCTTTCATTTGATGGTATTTCATTGCTGCTGACATTTTTACTTTTTTTGTTATTAATCGAAATTTACTGAAATTTTTGCCACAAAATGACATTTTTCACTTTCAGTTGTAAATTTTTTTTAAAAAAGACTACATCTATATATACATTTTTCTCAAAATGTATTGTTCTACATGTCTTTGATAAAACAAAATGTTTGGGTAAAAATAAAATGGTTTGGGTAAAAGTTATAGCGTTTACAAACTATGGTACAAAAATGTGAATTTCCGCTTTTTGAAGCAGCTCTGACTTTCTGAGAACCTGTCATGTTTCCTGAGGTTCTACAATGCCCAGACAGTAGAAAAACCCCACAAATTACCCCATTTCGGAAAGTAGACACCCTAGGGTATTCGCTGATGGGCATAGTGAGTTCATAGAACTTTTTATTTTTTGTCACAAGTTAGCGGAAAATTATGATTTTTTTTTCCCTTACAAAGTCTCATATTCCACTAACTTGTGACAAAAAATAAAAACTTCCATGAACTCACTATGCCCATCACAAAACACCTTGGGGTGTCTTCTTTCCAAAATGGGGTCACTTGTGGGGTAGTTATACTGCCCTGGCATTTTAGGGGCCCTAATGTGTGAGAAGTAGTTTGAAATCAACATGTGTAAAAAATGCCATGTGAAATCCTAAAGGTGCTCTTTGGAATGTGGGCCCCTTTGCCCACCTAGGCTGCAAAAATGTGTCATACATGTGGTATCGCCGTACTCAGAAGAAGTTGGGCAATGTGTTTTGGGGTGTCATTTTACATATACCCATGCTGGGTGAGATAAATATCTTGGTAAAATGACAACTTTGTATAAAAAAATGGGAAAAGTTGTTTTTTGCCGAGATATTTCTCTCACCCAGCATGGGTATATGTAAAATGACACCCCAAAACACATTGCCCAACTTCTTCTGAGTACGGCGATACCACATGTATGACACATTTTTGCAGCCTAGGTGGGCAAAGGGGCCCACATTCCAAAGAGCACCTTTAGGATTTCACAGGGCATTATTTACACATTTTGATTTCAAACTACTTCTCACGCATTAAGGCCCCTAAAATGCCAGGGCAGTATAACTACCCCACAAGTGACCCCATTTTGGAAAGAAGACACTCCAAGGTATTCCATGAGGGGCATGGCGAGTTCCTAGAACTCGCAGATTTTTGGTCACAAGATAGTGGAATATGAGACTTTCTAAGAAAAAAAAATCATCATTTTCCGCTAACTTGTGACAAAAAATAAAAACTTCCATGAACTCACTATGCCCATCACAAAACACCTTGGGGTGTCTTCTTTACAAAATGGAAATGTCTAAATGGAGCCTTACAGGTGGGTGATCAATGAAAGGGGGGTGATCAGGGAGTCTATATGGGGTGATCACCACCCTGTCATTGATCACCCCCATGTAAGGCTCCATTCAGACGTCCGTATGTGTTTTGCGGATCCGCGGTGTCCGTGTTTTGCGGATCCACGGATCCGTAAAACACATACGAACGTCTGAATGGAGCCTTACAGGGGGGTTGATCAGGGAGTGTATATGGGGTGATCACCCCCCTGTCAATGATCACCCCCCTGTAAGGCTCCATTCAGACTTCCGTATGTGTTTTGCGGATCGGATCCATGGATCCGTGGATCCGTAAAACACATACGGATGTCTGAATGGAGCCTTACAGGGGGGTGATCAATGACAGGGGGGTGATCAATGACAGGGGGGTGATCAGGGAGTCTATATGGGGTGATCAGGGGTTAATAAGGGGTTAATAAGTGACAGGGGGGGTGTAGTGTAGTGTGGTGCTTGGTGCTACTTATTACAGAGCTGCCTGTGTCCTCTGGTGGTCGATCCAAGCAAAAGGGACCACCAGAGGACCAGGTAGCAGATATATTAGACACTGTTATCAAAACAGCGTCTAATATACCTGTTAGGGGTTTAAAAAAATCGCATCTACAGCCTGCCAGCGAACGATCGCCGCTGACAGGCTGTAGATCGACATACCTGCAGTTCCTGTGAACGCGCGCGCCTGTGTGCGCGTGTTCACAGGAAGCCTCACGTCTCGCGAGATGTCGCACCGATGCGTCACTCTGCCTGAGACAGCTGCCTCCGGACCGCAATCCTGCGTTAGGTCTGTAGGCGGTTAAGGAAGCAGTGAAAATGGACAGGAGACATTAATGAAAGCTGTTATTATAAGGTAAGTACAGATCTTTTAGCAATCATTGACGGACTAACTCAGGTATACATGCCTAGCTCTAATAAACTGCACATAAAAAAAAAATATGACAGTTACCCTGTATAATAAAAGTTAAATAACTTATATTTATCCCCAAATGGCAACCAATAAAGCTGCTTTGATAGTAAAACTAAACACATTAAGGCCCCCAGAATGCAGCAGCACAAAAATTAAAAAATATTGCATTCTGAAGCTTAAAAAATGTCTTAAAGGGGTTGTCTCACATCAGCAAATGGCATTTGTCATGTAGATAAAGTTATTACAAGCACTTACTAATGTATTGTGATTGTCCATATTGAATCCTTTGCTGGCTGGATTCATTTTTCCATCACATTATACGCTGTGGTATCAAGGGATTATTACCACCCCGCAATCCAGCAGTGGTATTCGTGCTTGCACACTATAAGAAAAAGCGCCAGTCTCTCTGGTGGCCGGGAGGGTGGGAGTCCTTATGTGCCGCTGCTTTTTCCAGATTGCAGGGTATCGTAACCTCTGGAAACGAGCAGTGTATAATGTGATGGAAATTGAATCAATCCAGCAAAGGAGGCAATATGGATAATCACTATAATTTAGTAAAAGTGCCTTGTATCAACTTTCTCAACATGATAAATGCCATTTGCTGAAGTGAGACAACCCTTTTAATGAGTTAAAATGTAAAACCTTATTCATTAACATTGCGGTGTACCTTGTTTTAGAAATCCTGTGACGACCCAGCTGTATATATTAGGTCTATAATGCATAGATTTGTAACAGATATACAGGCACCTATTATATAGTAACTATTTTTCTGGACCCTTATGCATGAATTTAGAATTAAATTTAATTTTAATTATGAATATATGATGTATTACACCATTGTATCTTGTAATGCTTTGTATGTAATTTATATTTCTAACACAAAATATTTTCTATAATTAAGAGAATGGCACAGTGATTAACAATCATACCTTAGAAATCATAATTAGTTTAAAATAAGTTATGCCTTATCAAGAAAAATCAGTTTGAGTAAAGTTCACCTACCGGGATCTGAGTTCTATACACAGCGCATGCTGAAAATGAGTCAGGCAACAGGTAAGCCACAATGAAATGACTGATGAGGGAGCAAAAAGGTGGAGCTACAACACCTAGATGTTTAACCCTTACAGCTCTGCAGGTATTCTAACAGTTGCTGTATATAGGAATTGGAGGAAATACAGAACAATACACCGGTATTAAAAACCTACCTAACAACCTATAAAACAGGCCATAAGACAATGTATAAAGGAAGAAACTGATATACTGTATGGAAGCTGCAGGTACTGTATACTAACCATAATGTTCTGTATTCCTAATACTGCATACCCAATTCTTCTCTCCATGGATGATCTCCATATGCTGTTCTATCACTTTTCAGTACTTGTTATTATTTAGCCTGTGTAAAATAGTGATAATAAAAAAGAATTCCGATAAGGTAGATTACATAGACAGGTTTTTGCAGTATTTTCACTGTTGCTCAGTGTTTTGCTTTTTCTGTGGGCTAAAACACTGAGACAGGAAGTCAATTAAAAATATAAAAGGAAATATATACATGTCTAAATACATAGCATTGGGGTATTTTTGTAGTGTTTTGGGGGTCAATGGCATATAAAAAAGTAGCATGCCCTAGGTATCTAAGAAAAATGCTGCATTTTTCCTACTTTTTTTTTCTCCCTTACTTTTTTTTTCCAGAAAACTGCAACAAAGCATTCACTTAGTCAGTAGGGAAATATAAAACACTAGCTCAGTTTTGTTTTTTTCATGTGTTTTCACATAGGCTTATCTATAGGAGTTGAAAATGCATGGAAATGAGTGGTATTTTTTCAAAGCTACAACAACTACTATATGTGACAAGCTTTTGTTCTCGGTCTTGTGTTCGTTTTCTGCACCTCGACCCTAATAATTATGTTTAGTAATTACTAGAGTAATCAGCAAGATTACACTTTAGAATAGCATGCAGTTTGGATACAAGATCTCTGTTATAGCCCCACCTGGTGGTGATATTTGGAAATGCTAAGTTTTCAGTCGTACTATTTCAAAAGCTATTTCACCAGGCAATATAATACAGAAAAGTGGAGGCTTTTTTAGGCCCCAAGTGGTATGGGTGTCTCCCCAATCAAGGATGGCAGGAGGAATGAGGCAGATATAGTTGTAACTTAAACAAGGTTTTAAACAAGCTTTTACTTGACTCATGTGTAGTAACAACTATAGGGTTAGAGCAGTCTTTGACAGGCAACAGCCTTAAATGTTACAGTCTCTCAATGGGTAGGGGTGGACTGAGGACTTAAAGTGGCCCTGAAAAAAAAAAAAAAAAAGTGGCCCAATGTTGTAGGTGGGTCGAAATTGACAGAAGGTGGGGCAACATAAGTAGATGGGGTCAATACAAGTTGGCAGGATCAATAATACCATAGTGCAGCACAGAATACCATCCCACAGAACCAAATACCACAGTGCAGCACAAAATACTTCCCAGAAGCTGCCCTTCTGTGGTGGCCATCAATAGCTGTCACAGTCTTTCTCCTCCTCCTACACACCAAGCCAGCCCTACCTTCAACATGTTAGCCAGTCTTCCTATAATATTGACCTCTATTGTTCCCCAGTACTAGGTACTCAGTCAGCGACAGTGAGGAGAGCTCAGGTGGCCCTATGGACATCAGTCCACCGGGCAAATTGCCTGTAGGTTCTATGGCCAGTCCACCTATGTCAGTGAGGGCACATGCTTATTTACAGGCAACAGGATAATTTGGAACATTGTCTCTGTAAAAAGTACTCCCTCTGGTTTGCATTGCACTCAATTATCTGACATTGACACTGTGGCTCTGGTCTTCTCAGAGTGGCAGCAGTGTACTGGTCTTAACTGCACTTATCATCACGGATACCTCTCCGCATAGCGCAGTTTTGCATACTCTCTAACAGGCTCTTTCAACTTGTATCTCACATCACAACCACTTATCTGTTGCTATATTTCTGCCTCACGACATGCAGTATTGCACACAGTCGATCACACAATATTTCTTACAGGCAGGTTGGCCTGTGTTACTAGTCAGTCTCCTTAACAGGCTTCATCTGCTGTTAGGATACAATGACTATGTGGCTTCTCTTTGCTTCTCAGCTCTGGCTCCAAAACCATGAGGAATATTCAGCATCTATTGCGCTAGCAATTCCCATAGCTGTGTACCCTTCTTTCCGGTTGCAACCACCTCTACAGCAGCAGCCACCAGCTCACTCTTCCATTCCCTGCTCAAACTGCCCATGAGGCATGCATAGATAGCACCCTTATTTATGCTTTCATACATGTGCTTTCACTACAAATGAAGCACCAGTGGGCAATTTCTCCAAGAGCTCATTTCATCAAAGGACCTTAGATGCTAATTAGGTCAGATGATACAAAAAAAGTATTGCATCATCACTTGTATTATCCAACTGTGATAATATAATTGTGGTTTTAAAGATCAATCACCGAAGCTATTCAACGAAGTCTCGTGAGGCTCATCGAAGCCCGAACATTTTAATACTGTATGGAGACGGATCTCCGTACAGTATTAATCTGAAGTTTTGTACGAAGCAACTATGGATGTAGCATCTGAAGCTCGCTTTGCTCATCACTAATGGTTACAGACTATAAATAAAATTGGAGGGCATTTATTAAGCTCCCTATGCCAGTGGAGTGGCCCAAAAAGTCAAAACATGTTTGCAACTTTTTGCCTTCTTACTCTGTGTGCCACTTTTCTAATAGTGGGTGTAGTCTGGACAGTGGTAGCATGGCCTAAGTGACTTTACACATAAATCTCATGAGATACGCATGGGCCTCTTAATCAATTTAGCGCATTTTACACCAGGGTATGTTTTATTAAGATTTATATAAGGAACGTCAGTGTTAAAAGGGTTTTCTGGGATTAACCCCTTCACGACTGCCGGCATGCATGTACGTCGAAAGACGTGTCTTTAAGCATGGCACCCGCTCACGCATGCAGCGGGCGCCATAGCTGCCAGGTGTCTGCTGTTTAAAACAGCAGACACCCGCGGCTCGTATATGTGATCCTGCTCTTGTAACAGTGTTCCCCGGCTGAGATCCGGGAACCTTTTACAGTACACTTATAGCCAGAATAGGCTTCGGGGGCTATTAGATGAATATGCCAATACAGGCCACTAGGTGTCAGCACAGTATTGTTATATTGAAAATGAAGTGTTCAGTGCTGGCTATATAGACATCAATGAACACAATAGAAAATCTAATGATTGCCAGTTATAGTCACCCAGGGTGACTTAAAATAAAAATAAAAAAATACAAAAAATATAAAAGTTCAAATTACCCCCGTTCCTTAAAATTAAAATGCTTAACCAATAAAAAAAATAAACATGGGCATTGCCGCATGCAATAATGGCAATACAATATGACAATATTAATGCCATGCGGCAAATGACGTAACGGGGGGGGGGGGGGGACTGCTAATTTGCCATATTTTGTCACTTCAAGTCCCCAAGAATTTTTAATAAAAAGTGATAAAAAAAATCACACACACTTCAAATGGTATCACTGAAAAGTACAGATCGCCCGGCAAATCATAACTTACACTTTCCTAACAAAAAGTTATAGGGGTCAGAATATGGTGATGACATTTTTTTTTCTCAAGGCTTTAAAAAACAATTCTGTATTAAAACACAAGAAAAACTATACAAGTGTGGTATGGTTGTAATCGTAAAAGGTCAATTTTACCACATAGTGGTAAAATAAGAAAGTTAGGACTCTGGGAAGGCGAGGAGTGAAAAACAAAAATGGAAAAATGGAAAACAAGGTCCTCTAAGGGTTAAAATAATGATGACCTACCCTTTGGATAGGTCATCAGTTTCAGATTGGTGGGGGTTCCACTGAGGGGTGGTCGAGAACTGCATTTGAAAACCATACTCGTCTTTACCATGAATTACTTGGTCTTGAATGTAGTTATGGGATGCACATTTTTTAAAGGTGATACATATTTATTGTACAGTTTCACCTGAAAAAACACACGGCAACTACAAAATCACAGCAGTTTGACAGCTATAGCAGTTACATATGTAACTTTCCTTTTTTTTTTTGTTTATTACCAAAGAAAAATCCAACTTGATCTTCAACATTATTACCCAAGTCCACCATATCTTATTCCATTTCTCATCATAATTTCTTTGTTTGTATAAGATTTTTTCATATCTCTTAATCTTATTAACCATATTTAACCATACAACCAACACTAGGAGTATTTCGTGAAAACCAAGCTCATGTGATTAAAAGTCTCGCCAAAGAAGTATTTTAATTAAAAGAATTCTTTTATAGTTACCACAATTAATTTTGGAAAAATCACCCAGGATCCAACATTTCACCATATATATTTTCAGTTTTTGAGTAATAAATTTAACTATAGTCTGTTAGTTGTGTACAAGACCAAAACATGTGCAAATAATCAGCTCCAGGTGAATCACACCATGGACAATTAGACGTACTTCAGTCAACACACATTTATTAAGCCATACTGGTGTGACATATATTCTATGTATGATATTAAATTGAACCAAAACATGATTAAAATTGTGTGACACTAATCTTAAGTTAGTCATTATTGTCTCCCAATTATCTGGTTGGATCCTTAAAGCAGATCCCCAAACCTTTTGTCCGGGGGAATGTATATAATTAAATTAAATTCAAGAAGCAATTTATAAAGTTGAGAATTTTTTAACTTCTGCCCTAAATTTCCCATCAAATCATTCAAAGGTGTAAAAGTATCTATCCGTAACAAAAATTTCCCCTTTACACTACAAAGTGCCGAACGTAACTGAAAATGTCTAAACCAAGATACATTAACTATATGTGTCACGGCTGAGGGTGGGGGAAACCCTCAGCCGTGCGATGACGGAAGATGTTGGTCGCTGCAAGGCCTGGACAGGAATCAGGGAGCAGGTCACCTCCTATCAATCCCTAATTCTGACCCTGTCTCCTAGCCATATGAGCCGACCCTGATGGTAGGAGAGCTCATACTCCGGAACCTAATATTCCTACTAGCCCTCAGGGTGGCCCTGGACTAGGAGCAGGGTAAGACTACCTATTCCTCCTAGATACGGACGAACAGGAGTCTCACTAGCCAAGCTATAAAGAAAGGGAGACATAAACATGAACAGCCTATGGATATGGCAGGAGGATGAAAAGCACTTCCATACCTACCTGCCACAGACACAGTGACTGGATCCCGTGCTCAACAAGCTGGTGTCCACACCCAAACATAAATGGACACAGCACACACACATAAACACACAGGAACCCAGATCCATAGGTGCATTAAACATGAAAAAGAAAACATCAACTAAACATAGTGAATAACATTTATGACCACAAGGGTGGCCCTCACTGGCAGATGGTAAAGGACCAGGAGGATGACTCCAGGAACATGCCTGAAGTACCCCTCAGACATCAGGTCTCAACTGAGGCTAAATAGCCCATGTAGCCACACCCACACAGACACACCCAGTGCTAACACACTAGGAAGGGAATTAACCCTTCTCACACCAGGGGATGTGCACCCATAAATAAACCTTGTGCACAAAAACAGAGACAAGGCACACCTACATAGACAGGTTGCCAGGTGCAACCGCATGCACTTACAGCAAGCTGCCTAGCACCAGCTCAGGCTGCTATGCTGCCACATAAATAATGTTGCCAGCGGCAACCACAGGTGAGGCAACATACTTCAGCCCTCACCTGTGATTGACAACCAGACTGAGACCGCAGGCAACTGCTTGCGGTTACAGGAGTCACGACCATGACCATGGTCGTGACAACATGCTCTCTTTGTGTCATCTCCATAAAAGGAAGTATATATTAATTATTCACCACTTGTGCAGCATACAGAATATAGTTTTTTTGCCAGAATTTATCCTGTAGATAGTAATTATACTAGAGGGGCATACTGGGGCATACTGTGGAGAGATCCCTTTATTCTGAACCAGCCTCTAATAGTGCTCCAAGTCTTGATAAATAACTTTCTAGATTCCCTATAGTCCTGATGAACTCTATATAATAACCCAGATTCTAATAAACATATTATCATATGTAGATCTACTCAACAAATTCCTACAGAGTGGACATTTCTTCCAGTGGTTATAAAGCCATAGCTGTGAGGCTATACAATAGCCCTTAAAATAGGGAAGATTCAGCCCTCCATGTTCCACCGGCTCATAGAAGTATTCCAATTTGAGCCTCACCCACTAAAGAAAATCTTTAAGAATGCAGTTATGTTTACGTTATATTACTTGTTTTACTACATTCCAAGGGAAACACATGTTGATTATTTTCATTGAAGTAGCTGAATGAGGGTGTGTTTTTTCTGGTTTCAGTTGCAGGTTCTACTGGTTCAAAGGTCTTAAAATAAGGATGAAAAAACAGCAATTTCTTTTATATTTTTTATTGTTGTGGGAAGGTTATAGGATAGTATATCTCACCATATTCAACCCTATTAAACCATGCATAACAGTGAATTGTGAATACATTCAATCATCTTTTGCTGCAAATGAATGTACCATTGCAACATTATTATTAACTTTATTTTTATTCAGATTAGGTGATAGAGCACTAAGGAGCTGGTCTAGCCCCATGGAGCCCCACTTCACCTCCCCCTCTCCCCCATTGCCACTCTGCCTCATGGCTTGATTGACAGGGCAGCATCCTGAATGCCTGGCCCTGAAATCTAATGCCCTGGCTAGACTTTATTTGGGGATGTATGGTTGATCTCAGGGGCTTTTCCTGCTAAGCTCTTCACTACATAAGTGCCAATTGTGTTAATACGGTTGATCATGGTGACAGATATTCTGTAAATCTTGTTAAAAGTTTTTTTTTTTTTTTTACTTTCATTAAGCTCCACTTGGGAACTTGACCATGTGCTCATTTTATTGCTTACATAATACACTTCTGTAATGCGGCTTTTTATTATGGCTGTCTGTAGAGGGTGGTAAGTATAATATATATACTTCATGTGAAGTTCAGTTCAATATCAACATTGTTGCATTAGAGCATGCCACATCCAGATATGATAAATACTAAGTAACCAGCAAGGATAACACGTTCATTGATCCTATGCTCTGGGACTATAAAATGCATGAGTGACTTTATCTATCTGCACATCTCTGTATTTTTATATTCCTTTTTATTTATATTTTTTATATTTTAAACTGGATTATTTAGTTGAATAGCAAGGGTCCTGTGCATTACGGACAAGGATAGGACTGTTCTATCAGGGACCAGATATTCCGTGCCACAAAATGTGAAATGCACACGGCTGGTATCTGTGTTTTGCGGATCCAAAATTTGCGGATCACAAAACAACCAATGGTTGTGTACATGAGCCCTGAGGCCAAGTTCACACTTTAGTTATTTGGTCAGTTATTTACATCAGTTATTGTGAGCCAAAACCAGGATTTAAACATACACAGATATAATAGAGCTATAATGTAAAGATTTGCACCCATTCTGTGTTTTTGACCCACACCTGGCTTTGGTTCACAATAGCTGATCGAAATAACTGACCAAATAACTGAAGTGTGAACTCAGCCTCAGGGCTCATGCACACAACTGTATGTATTTTGTGGTCTGCAAAAAAACGGATCAACAAAAAATAAGGATGATGTCTGTGTGCCTTCCGTATTTTGGTGAACCAAACAGCTGGTTCCAATAGAACAGTCCTATTCTTGTCTGTAATGTAGACAATAATAGGACATCTATTTTTTTGCAGAACGGACATGCGGACATACAAAAATGGAATGCACACAGAGTAACTTCCATTTTTTTGTGGACCCATTGAAGTGAATGGTTCCACATACGGTCCGCAAAAAATAAAAAATGGAACAGACATGGAAAGAAAATACTTTCATGTGCATAAAAACATGGGACTAGTAATCACAAGTTGTCTTTTTCACCATATTGTAATGGAAAAACACAATGTGACAAAAATGTTATACTCAATCTCCTCTCTATTTTCTTCAGCTTATCATTTTATAATTATTATATTTCTACTCTATTACATTGAAAGGAATTAATACAAGAGAATAAGGCTACGTTCACATCACCGTTCAGCCTTTCAGTTCCCCTGCTCCGTTTAGGGGCAGGAGAACGGAAAGGACGGATAAGCACATAACTGACACCAAACTGAGTCAAACGGAGCCTGAGGACCCCATAGACTATAATGGGGTCCGTTATGTTTCCGCTCGGAAGATGATTTTTAAGCGGAGACAAAAGTCCTGCATGCACAGCTTTTGTCTCTGCTTAAAAATCATCTTCTGAGCGGAAACAATGTTCCCCTTTTTGACCTGGGGAATTAATGCATAAATGTCCATTAATAAATTTACAAAATGTCTCCTTACTAAACTATCCATATGGTTTCTACCTCTGTATTAAACCATAACTTCATCATTTGGTGCAATTTGGACCTTAAACTATCTATAATCTGATTCTTTATGTGCTAATATTTAAATGGATATTGAAGTGCAAGAAAAAAAAATGTCCCAGAGGCTCCACATGCTGTAAAAAATAAAAGAACACTCACCTAACTGATTAGAGTCGTGGCCTCTTGATGAAAATAAATTGTCACGATGAGCGCCGCACATATTGTCCCTCTTTGTGATTTTCAAAAGTTGTGTCCTAGAAGCTGCCCCTCTGCCAGAACCAGCTCCCACATTGTGTCCTCCTTCTCCTCCTCTAGTTGTCTAGAAATGGAGCAGAGGGCTATGGAGTCAGCCCTACCTTCAGCATCCTGCCGTCTTTCAGGGCTGCCAAACATACTGGAGAAAATAGCATTACATACCTCCATTTTGATCAGACTGCCATTATGACATCTTTCAGTCATGTCTTGTCTATGCAGAATGTTCCACTAATGATGGACAAACATTGTGAACGCGATCAAATGTTCGTGAACCACAAGTTCGCGGCTGGACCCATTCACTTTAATGGCAGGTGAACCTGAAGAACCTTCAGCTCATATTTGCTGCCACCAAATACTTACAAGAAGTGCACAAATCATCCCACAACATGGACAGTGACATACCAGTGGGGGATCAATGGCAAAAATTCCCGCAAAAAATATTTATTTTAATCAAGGGCCATTTTTATGCGTCTTAAATTAAAACTCTCAAAAATGTGCATGCTGGAGCTGGAAATTTTTTATTTTAAGGCACGGGAGACCCCAATCATTAGGCATTCACTGGACAGAAAACATCAAGTGATTATGTGGCTGGAGGTATATTAGACGGTTATTAGATATCAATTTTACTGCAGGCTAGTGGAGTACAGGCCCCAAAAATGATTAATTAAATGTACAGAAAAGAACAAGCTTTGTCTTCTTCTCATTGTCTGTTGCTAGTAGAAGCCTAAGCATGGCAGGCAGGTTCCCCCAAAAATATCTTGCTGGATGAGCAGCCAATACCGCACTTGCATCAATCTCAATAGGATTCGGCTCCAGGTGTAGAGCCTCCCTCCACATCATTGAATAAACTGAAGACTGACTGATTCTCTCCTAAGAAAAACATTGTTATTTTAAAATGTATTAAAGATTTTATTATGAAATGTATTCCATATATATTATAAAATTCGGTGTTTCCATCATAAATCTGCAGCGTAGGGGTCCCACACGGGTTCTACACACTTCCAAAATAAAGTGGGACGAATAGATGACGGATGATTGGGATGCTCCATGATCTTCCCAGGAGCTGCTTTTGGGAGCCGCAGTTCATTTCTGAGACGTCTATGTGTGAATCCGAAGACCATCTCCATCTCCGTGCACCACAGGATGTCCTCCTCCTCCTGTGTTAGGAAATATGTAATTTTTATTATAAAATGTAATAAACTGGGCCCTGGTGGGTTTGAATCTTGATTAAATTCGCAACTCTTCCGGGCTCTAAGCAATCTTGAAGCTTTGTCTTCTTCTCATTGTCTGTCGCTAGTAGAGGCCTAAGCATGCCAGGCAGGTTCCCCCAGAAGTATCTTGCTGGATGAGCATGCAATACCGCACTTGCATCAATTTTGACAGGATTCAGCTCCAGGTGGAGAGTAATTTTTTTTGGAATGCTTTCTCCATCGCGACACCACGTCGTTGAATAAACAGAAAACTGGCCGATTCTCTCCTGTCTTACGCAACATTTAATTTTTATTATGAAATGAATTAAATATTGTAACATTATTTTTATTAAACCAAAACTTGATTAAAATTATAAGAAAGTATACTTAAATTTGCCAAAACTGGCCTAATTACTCAAGTATGAACTCTGCCTCATAGGTTGATGTTAGTGTCAAGAAGAAGTGCACTCCTTTTACACCCTTGTCAGCTGATTCCACATAGATGGTATGTCACTTATACAAGTAGAGCCCCCCTGACAGAGTGGAGAGGATGTCAGCAGTAAGTTTGTGTTGACGTCACTGATTAATTTGCCCTTCCTCTGATCCGTCAGAACAATAACCCACAAAAAAACGGATCCTGTCTTTGGAGCATACACCTTCACTCGGTCAGCATTTGCTCAGTATTGCTAATGCCAATATAAACAGGAGTGGACCTAAAACAGAGCTGACACGTAAATTGAATATTTGCGTGTCTTCTTTGTTTTGTACCCACTCCTGCTTTTGTCTACCAAATCATAAGCCAATTCTGATGGGACCATACAGGCCTTACAGCTGCTACACAGACAAGATCTGTTGTACATCTCATTTTTCCTTCCTTCTGACAGATCAGAAGAAAGGTCAAATAAATGATAATGTCAGCCAGGCCGAAAGCCAAAATAGTGGCCCAGTCATGAAGTGGGGAGGGTGTTAACAGCATGAGAAGTCCACAGAGTGTCCCTATGACAGAGTGGTGAGGTGGAAGCAGCATGAGGAGACCACACAGTGGCCCAATGACAAAGTCTGGAGGTGGTAGCAGCATCAGGAGGCCACAGAGTGGCACAATGACAGCGTGGAGGTGGCAGCAGTATGAGGATTGGCACAATCACAGAGTATGTAGTTGGCAGCAATATGTGGAGGCCAGCGAATGGCCAGGTTACATAGTGTGGAGACTGCAGCATCAGGAGGCCAGAGTGGCAAGGTGACATAGTGTGGACATGGCAGCAGCAGCAGCATGATACAACAGAGTGGCATGGTGACATAGTGTGGACATGGCAGCACCAAGTGGCAAGGTGACATAGTGTGGACATGGCAGCATCAGTAGGCCACAGAGTGGCAAGGTGACATAGTGTGGAGGTGGGTGGCAATACTAGTACTCGCTGAAGATGTTGGTGTGGCACCATGGACGATCTAGTCTGATGCTTCAGGCATTGGTGTGTTGAAATCCTGGCTGATCCACACCTGATTCATTTTGATGCAGTGTCTCACTATGTGCTATATGTGGGCACTTTAAACTGCAGTTCCCTTTAACAGGCTGGCAGTATCATTTACCTTTATTCGCTCCTAGGTGGTGCAGGAACCACTTAGATATATAGCTGGTGGGTGCGGGGGGGGGGGGGGGGGTGTGTAAAGTTAGTGTGTCCCATGTTAATGAAGAGATGAGGAAGTTAATGGAGGAGGTGGAAATTTTTATTTCCACCAAAATAATTCACAAAAGATTTTACTGCATATAAGTGCAGCGCTTAACGCAGAATACAAGTTTTTTTTCACCCAAATATTTCAAAAGAGAATTTAACGCATATCAGTGCAACGCTTAACGCCGAATACAAGATTTTTTTCAAAAGAGATTTTATAGCATATCAATGCAGCGCTTAACGCCGAATACAAGATTTTTTTCAAAAGAGATTTTATAGCATATCAATGCAGCGCTTAACGCTGAATACAAGTTTTTTTCCCAACCAAATATTTCAAAAGAGATCTTACCACATATCAGTGCAGCGCTTAACGCAGAATACAAGATTTTTTCTGAGGTGAACGGGATGTAGCGGAGGAAATAGGTCCGCCCTGGAAGAGCGAGACGCGAACCTCGTGTGGTTTCTGTGCTGCAGAAAAGTGCCCGTAGTGTCCAGTAAGCAATACCATAGATAGATGTGGGCTGGCGTGAATTATTTAGCATTTTTGTGCATGTTTAGTGCATAGTGTATTCACCTGTATTGGTGCGCCGCTCTTATGGATGTCGTCACGTAAGTGCGCAGTGTGTAAAACATAAATACAAAATTTCAACACAACGTAATTCAGTGCATACCGCAAAAAGGATTTTCCCAAATATAAGTACAGCGCTGAACGCTGAATATATAGATTTTTGTACAGAAATACGCCACTAAAGGCTTTACCTCATATAACTGCAACAATAAACGCTGAACATATTTTTATATTTCTACTGATATACGTCAATAAATGTTTTTCAAGATATAAGTGCAGCAGCGAATGGCAAATGTATATTTCTTTTTTTACTGCTATACTTGAATAAAGTTTTTTCAAGATATAAGTGCAGCAGCGAATGGCGAATGTATATTTATTTTTCTACTGATATAAGTCAATAAAGGTTTTTCTACATATACTGTAAGTGCCCCAGCGAATGGTGAATTAAAATTTCTTTTTCTACTGCTATATGTGAATAAGTATAGCTGAGGGACAGACAACAGAGGGTTGTAGTCAATGGACTATATTCAGACCATGGTCTTGTTGCCAGTAGGGAACCTCAGGTATCTGTTCTGGGACCCATATTGTTTAATATATTTATCAGCGAACTTCCAGAAGGCCTCGATGGTAAGGTGTGTCTTTTTGCTGATTACACAAATATTTGTACCAGGGTGGATGTTCCTGGAGGGATACACCAAATGGAAAAGGATTTAGGAAAACTAGAGGAATGGTAAAAAATCTGGCAACTAAAATTTAATGTTGATAAGTGCAAGATAATGCACCTGGGGCGTAAAAACCCAAGAGCAGAATATAAAATCAGTGATACAGTCCTAACCTCAGTATCTGAGGAAAGGGATTTAGGGATCATTATTTCAGAAGACTTAAAGGTAGGCAGACAATGTCACAGAGCAGCAGGAAATGCTAGCAGAATGCTTGGGTGTATAGCAAGAGGAATTACCAGTAGAAAGAGGGAGGTGCTCATGCCGCTCTACAGAGCACTAGTGAGACCTCATTTGGATATTGATACTTTGGAGAGAGTTCAGAGAAGAGCTACTAAACTGGTACATGGATTGCAGGATAAAACTTACCAGGAAAGATTAAAGGACCTTAACATGTATAGCTTGGAAGAAAGACGAGACAGAGGGGATATGATAGAAACTTTTAAATACATAAAGGGAATCAACAAGGTAAAAGAGGAAAGAATATTTAAAAGAAGAAAAACTGCTACAAGAGGACATAGTTTTAAATTAGAGGGGCAAAGGTTTAAAAGTAATATCAGGAAGTATTACTTTACTGAGAGAGTAGTGGATGCATGAAATAGCCTTCCTGCAGAAGTGGTAGCTGCAAATACAGTGGAAGAGTTAAAGCATGCTTGGGATAGGCATAAGGCCATCCTTCATATAAGATAGGGCCAGGGGCTATCCATAGTATTTAGTATATTGGGCAGACTAGATGGGCCAAATCTGCTGACACATTCTATGTTTCTATGAATAGTGATTCTAGCAGCAGGAGCTGGGGGAATTCCCAGACTGGCTGTCTGTGAGGCTGGCTGTGATTGGTGAAAACTCTTGCTGTATAAGAAGCTGGCTGTGATTGGTCTAGTCTTCTGCCCAGTAACAACAGATTAACACTATGCTTTCTGTTGTTTCTGCTGTGTCACTGAGTTTACTTTACATTACAAAATGAATCTTAAAGGCATATAATCTTTTTCTGCTTCTCTGAACACAATATATAACAGTAATATGACATCCAAAACATGATGTCACAGTAAATAACTCTGCTTTTGTCTTTAACACATAAACATAGGAACTGTATTAAGGCTATTAGCAGGTTTAGCTGTATACACATATAAGGCTATACTAGCAACCTAGGACAGATCTTAGCTGGCCAGCTACACTCCCACCAAAATTACCTATAATTGTATGTTCATAGTAGTAGGACTTGAAAATGAATTTGAAGATTTTTCCATCAGGTACTCAACTTCCAAGTGTCTTTTATCACTCTCAAGTAGAACAAATAACTTCTGTATAGGACGTTCCAACTTGAGTGGAGTAGTGAGACGTTTTCCTTTTTTGTCAAGTTTTGAGTCTCCAATTTGTAACAACACTCTTCTTACTAGTTTGTCTTCATCCTTTTGAACTTCTAGAACTTTGGCCAATTTCCTTTGACTTCTAGGTAATTCTTCTTTCACTAACACTATGTCCCCAACTTGAACATTTCTTCTGGGTTTTTGCCATTTACTTCTTAGTAGAGTTGAGCGGACACCTGGATGGATGTTCGGGTTCGACGGGTTCAGCCGAACTTCACAAAAAAGTTTGAGTTCGGGACCCGAACTTGACCCCGAACCCCGAACCCGAACCCCATTGAAGTCAATGGGGACCCGAACTTTTGAGCACTAAAATGGCTGTAAAAATGTCATGGAAAGGGCTCGAGGGCTGCAAATGGTATCAAAATGTGGTTAAAAGCATGGCAAGTGCTCTGCAAACAAATGTGGATAGGGAAATTACTTGAAATAGCATAAAATATGTAAAAAGAAATAATAATCTTGATCTAGGAGGACGAGGTCCATATGGAGTAGGAGGTTGAGGAGGCGGTGGATGTGGCGGTGTAGGTGGAGGAGGAGGTAGCCTACACTGCTTTTTGGTTTTAAATGTATCTTTATTTTTTAAAATTAGGGTACACCCCAAAACTGGGAAATATAACCTGTGATAACCCCCTTCAGTCATGCTAAACACACGTTCAGACAATGCACTGGCTGCAGGGCAGGCCAGCACCTCCAAGGGGTAAAGGGCAAGCCCAGCCATGTGGCCAATTTGGAGACCCAGAAGTTGCAGGGGCTGACCCCTGTCAGTCAGTTCGTGTAGGCATGTACACACTTACTGCCCCACCATATCGCACTTCCCCGTGATGTTCACGATCCAATTTGATATCTGCTCTATGAACTTTCAATGTTCTTTTATACGCCTACCATGGTGATCAGGGGTGGCGAGGAATCAGGGTTCCAGGCTGGAGAGGGGCGTGAGAAAAGGATACCAGATCCAAGGGAGGTTAATGGATGAAATTAAATGTAATCGAGCAGGAATGTGGGACAAAGTATTGAAGCATAAGCTTCCAAGTTAAGGAGGGGGCACGCGGCAATTACCCACTTCCGACTCGGGGAGGTAGTGACGATAGATAACAATACAGGACTCTTAAGAGGCCCTGTTATTGGAATGATTAATAAAAAAATTATAGGGAATGTCACAGGGGTATTTTGGATTTGAAAAACGTTAGCCAGGAGAGGCCCTGCTATCGCTTTGTTGACTCTAGCTAACTTCTGCCTGATCGTATGTCCCTGTGACATCCACCATCCATTTGGATATCTTCTCTACCAACTTTCGATGTTCTTTTCTGAGCCTAACATGTTGATCATGGTTATCGGCGAATCAGGGTTCCACGCCGGAGAGGGAGTGTGAGAAAGAGAGACTACATCCAAGGGAGGATTCATTTTTTCATATTTAAAATTATAGAGCGGAAATGTGGGACAAATTCTTAAAGCGTAAAAATGGGACAACTTTTTAAAGTTTAAGCATTGAATGAAAGGATGTGGCGCGCATCAATTAATGAAGAATTTATTAAATTTTATTCCCTGTCAACTATGCAGAGCGGTGGTTTCTATATGGAAAAATTAGAAAAATGTCACCTGACAATGTAATTGACGATTTTTATTTATTTATGTTCCTGTCACCTATGAAGAGGCGCCCCAGTGACATCACCCATCCATTTGGATATCTTCTCTATCAACTTTCGATGTTCTTTTCTGAGCCTACCATGTTGATCACATTTAAGGGAGATAAATTTATAAAAAAAATTGGAGATCGAGCGGAAATATGGGAAAAGTTATTGAGGCGCAAATGTGGGACAAATTACAGAAGCACAAATGTGGGAAAAGTTATTGAAGCGCAAATGTGGGACAAGTTGGTAAGGCTGATTAGTCAGCCTGCATTTGTGGGAGGGGCGGAGGCTATTCATATACGAGCCACAGCCTCACTCACAGGCATGTGTTCTCAGGTGCACAGCTGCTGCTAGGTGTCATTAGCAGACTAGCTTCTCTGGTGGTAGGATTCTTTATTTGCAGCATGGAGCTTGTTATTTTGCTCTCTGCTACCGTAGCATGCACGCGCCATACTACGTAAGTAGGTTGGGCCGGGGCCGTCTCTCCTGGCCGGTCGGAACCGACTTTGCTAGTGAACGGGAGGCTTCACCACAGAATCTACTACCTCAGGTTTGCTCGTTGGGGCTAAATACTTCTATTTCTTTTCAACTTTGTTTGTTGGTAATGGGAGTTAGTTCCTATAAATCTTACAAGTTTTACTTCGCTTTGTTCATCTTGTATATTTTTCTTTTTATCTCGTTTATTGTTTAGGCCTCTTGATTTAGCTGTTCCTTGCCACATGTCTCCCCGTCCCCCCGCTACCACCATCTTTAGACTTCATGTATTTCACTGATCCATGTACTTAAAGACCATGCCACACTTTCATGCTCTGCTGTTATCCTGAGCGGCATTTACACTTTCGGCTTTTATTTCATGTCTTATGCTGCATCCGCACGTCTTTACTGTTCAGCAATTCCCTACTCTTGGTTCGTATTCACTCAGATTGGTCTCACATTCAAGCTATCACCTATCGGCTGTTACATCTCATTCCGTGCCCAGCCGATGGCTGGATCCGTATTACACACCTGTTATTACATGTTGTATACTCAGCATTTTTATTCTCGGGACGCACCACCCTGGTGTTCACATCTTGCTCCACTCACAACCAGAGCTGCGTTCATGCGTCGACTGGTATACCATGTTTGCTCTGCTCACTGTGAGAGCTGTGTTTACACGTCCGCTGTCACAACATGTTCATACTAGGCTTGTTTCAGAGCTGCATTCACTTTCACTGTTACATCATGTTTATGCTCCACTCACATTTATAGCTTCTGTTCTACCAATTTCATTCTCGGCCACACCCAGAGGTGCATTCACACTACGCTGTCAAATCATTTTTTGCACTCCACCCTCGACCAGAGTTGCATTCATACGTCTATCAGGTTTACTCTACTCGCACCCAGAGCTGTATTTACACATCCTACAGTTTCTTTCCAGGCCCATTTCAAGAACTGCATTCATGTCGCTGTTACATCTATGTTATGCTCCGTTCACAACCAGAGCTGCTGTTATACCAAATTTTATGCTCTGCTTATACCCAGAGTTGTGTTCACACTTCTACTGCTACACCAGGTCGTATACCCCACTCACCAAAATCGCTTTCCATGTCTGCTGTCACATCAAGTTAATGTTCCGTTCACATCCAAAGCTGCGTCCGCATGTCTGCTTTTACATCTTGTCCTATACTCCATTCACTACTAGAGCTGCGTTCACATGTCTGCTTTCGCATCACGTCAATACTCTGCTTACTTTCAGATTGCATTCATACGTCAGCTTTATACCATGCTTTTCATGCGCTACCCATACTCAGAGCTGCACCCATCCCATGTTTTTTAGGTACCACTCACAACTAAAGCTCCAGTCACCCATTTGTTGTTATATCATGTTGTACTCTGTTTCCACTCAAAGCTGCATTCTCCTGTTCATTGCTACGTCATGGTTTTACTCCATAATCTCACCGGGGCAGTCTGCACCCACCGCTCTGGTTCATAATCACTCAGACTGGTCTCCTTTTACTTCTGGTTCGTATTCACTCAGATTGGTCTCCTGCCCCAGTTCACCAAACAGCTCCTCAGCGGAGGTCAGTGGGCCAATAGGAGCAAGTTTCCTGCTATGTTTTCACAAGCTGTTGATTTGTTTGTCACGATAAGAGACTTCTCTTAGCAAACTTGCAATGCCGCAGGCTCTTGTTTTTCTCCCATCTCTGTTTCAATTTCATGTTTACGTTTTATGGTTCGCGGTGGTTAGTGTTTTATGTATGCACGTGCTTCGGATTACTAATGTCTGTATTTTAAACGCCTGTTGGCAGTTATGTTCTTTAGGCCACCTTCTAGCCTCTGCATATTCCATCAGGTCCGGCTTACGTTTTAATCACTTATCGTCACCGCAACGTCATCCCTCTGGCCCTATGACTGATCCGGCCTCATGGCTCCGGGGGACCCATGACCGTTTTTCATGTTTTGTTTGTTAGGGGTACGACATGGTTGTTGGCTAGTTAGTGTCCCAGGTTTGCTGTTGGTTATGCGAGTCCCCAAGGCATTCTGGTACTGCATAAGTGGTTTAATAAAAAAAAAAAAATTAAAACATAAGAGGCTCGCCCGAGTGGCTCTTCGCTTATAGGACCTCACGATTGACACTTGTAGTTCGCACAGCCATCTGATACTTTTTTCCGCCTAAGAGACTCGCACGCATGGCTTCCTGCGATATGGGACTCGCATGCATGGTTTCCTGCCATATGGGGCTCGCACGCATGGTTTCCTGCCATATGGGACTCGCACGCATGGCTTCCCGCCATATGGGACTCGCACGCATGGCTTCCCGCCATATGGGACTCGCACGCATGGCTTCCCGCCATATGGGACTCGCACGCATGGCTTCCCGCCATATGGGACTCGCACGCATGGCTTCCCGCCATATGGGACTCGCACGCATGGCTTCCCGCCATATGGGACTCGCACGCATGGCTTCCCGCCATATGGGACTCGCACGCATGGCTTCCCGCCATATGGGACTCGCACGCATGGCTTCCCGCCATATGGGACTCGCACGCATGGCTTCCCGCCATATGGGACTCGCACGCATGGCTTCCCGCCATATGGGACTTGCACGCATGGCTTCCCGCCATATGGGACTTGCACGCATGGCTTCCTGCCATATGGGACTCGCAGGAGTGGCTCTTGGCTTAGAGGATTTCACAATTGTCATCGACATTGGTAGGTCATACCGCCATCTGATACTTTCAGCCTTATTTCATTAAGAAGCTTTACCCCATGTCTTTGTCTTTCTAGGTTATCGAGTAGCGGTTGATTACTTAACCCGTCAGGTTAAGCCCCAATCTTTTTCCCCAGCCATCCTTAATTCTAAGGTTCTCATCCCAGCTTATGTTATTTAGGTTTCATTTTAGTTAATGTCCGTTATTATCTCCATTTTCTGTCACGTTTCCCTTCGTCTTTTCAGGTCATGCAGTTGAATTCATGTTGGGGGTCACCTTCCACGTCAGTCAGGTCTCATTCCTAATGATATTTCGCCTTCCATGTTATTCAGGCCACGCACTTTATCTTAGGTATCGCCTGCCACATTGGTCAGACTCATGGTGTAATTTCCCCTGCACCTTATTCAGGTCACTTATTATAGTTCGAATTTCTTAATTTAAAAAATAAATAAAATGGCTTTGGGGGCCCCGATGATGGCTTCGGGGGCCCCGATAACTGTTTTCAGTCCTGCTGGGCTGATTTGGCCCGTATGTATCACATACATACCTGCTTCCCTAATTTCCCAATAATCCATGATCGCTCACTTTATGTTTTGACCGCAACTGGTCCGGTTCGCCCTACAGCATCATTGTCATGTCTTACGCAGATATTTCATCTTGCTTTAATTGTTCATGCTTTCGTTCAGGTCCTGCCAGAGGAGGAACAAGTAGGGTAATTCCCTCTAACATTTCAGTCTCTGATCATAGTCGATCACATCTTGTCAACCAGATCCCCGCGCAAAGTCTTTGCCTTTTTACCACGACCAGTAATTCATTTTCACCGGTAGCTTCATTGCAATTGCATTCCCTCACTCAATCTTGTATATTATGGCTTCGTAGCTTCTTTCCGCACTCAGACTCCCTACATCCATGTTGAATCAGGTTTTGGACAAGGTTCAGCATTTCCTCACGGTAGAAGATTCAGATAGTAGGTCGGTCTTCACGTCTCAAGTGTTAAAACAATTCTTAGGGGCACACAGTAGAACAACGCGAGGACCACGGCTAGCAGTTAGCTGCTGTCTGGGTAACTATTCATGGATATCTACATAGTTCTTTTTGGCCCTCATTCCTGCATAGTCTAGGCAGTTAGGTTTTTGTCCCACGATCTCCTGAGGCTAGGGCATTGCCAGTACTCCCTAGAACCAAAACTTGACAAGGTTCAGTTGGTTTTTATGATCCATTTCACAACGTATTCCCGGTCCTACATTCCGCTTTGGGGCAGTATCAGCAATATTGAGCATCATGTCTCTGGCCTTGTCATCCACAAGATGGGTTGTAGTTCTCCTTCTGGCCTTACCTCATACACCCAGAATTTTTCGCTCTAGATCCCTGACGCCTTGCAGTTGGCTTGGGGATTAGTTTGCACATGCCAATTGAGTTCCTTTTCCGTTTTTGCCCACTTATAGGCCTACCCACGATTATGGCTTAGGGCACACAACAAGCCTTTTAGTCAGGTTAGCCAAGACACGCCTAGCTGGGTTAGGTTGTTCCCGTTGTTTCTCTCCCTAGGGTTGTTCGGATATCTTTTGGCCGTAGCCATGACCACAAATGAGTAAAGTGCAAATGTGGGACAACTTGTTAAAGTTTAAGCATTGAATAAAAGGAGGTGGTGCACATCAATTAAAGAAGAATTTCTGAAATGTTATTCCCTGTCACCTATGCAGAGCATAGGGGTTTATTCACGTCTAAAATGGTAAAATGTCAACCCAAGAATATAACAGAAAAATTACAGAAATGTATTACCCTGTTTATTGTCACCCGAAAATGTAAAAGAAAAATTATTGAAATTTATTAAGCTGTCAACTAGGTAGAGGAGGGGTATATTACACCCGGTAATTTGTGAATTTCACCAGAGAATGTAACTGACAATTTTTGTTTCTGTTTTACCTGTCTACTAGGCATAGCAGTGGTACATCACACCCAAAAATTGGTGAATTTCACCAGAAAATGTAACTGACAAAGTAGTGAAATGACATAAAACACGTACAAATAAAAAAAAAAAAAAATGTGATTTATGAGGTGGAGTTCCATATGGAGTAGGAGTTTGAGGAGGCGATGGACCTAGCGGTGTAGGTGGAAGCGGCGGTGGAGGAGGATGAGATAGCCAACACTTTTTTTTTTATTAGGGTATACTCCAAAATAGTGTGAAATATCCAAAATACTAAAATGAGCAATTGTGCTGCAGTATAACAATGGCTGGTTAAGGCAGGTATGCATGTCTATTCTGCACAAGGTACAGACAAGTCCTGTGGGATCCATGCCTGGTTCATTTTAATGAACGTGAGCTTGTCCACATTGGCTGTGGACAGGCGGCTGCGCTTGTCTGTGATGACGCCCTCTGCCGTGCTAAACACACATTTAGATAATACACTGGCTGCAGGGCAGGCAAGCACCTCCAAGGCGTAAAGGGCAAGCTCAGGCCATGTACCCAATTTGGAGACCCAGAAGTTGAAGGGGCAGACCCATCATTCAGTACGTGTAGGCGTGTGCACACATACTTCTCCACCATTTTGGTGAAATGCTGCCTTCTGCTAAGACGTTCCATATCATCTGGTGGTGCCGGTTGTTGTGGTGGGCTGAGAAAGCTTTTCCACATTTCGGCCATGCTAACCCTGCCTTCTGAAGTGCTGGCGGTGCCTCAGCTGCATTGGCGACCTCTTTCTCTGCCTTCGCCTTGTGCTTCCACTGTGACCCTGCTGTCAGGTGGGAATGCCACCAGCAGCGCGTCTACCAGCTTGCGCTTGTACTCGCGCATCTTACGATCATGCTCCAGTGAGGGAATTAAGGATGGTACGGGATCCAGCAGTGTGACCACCAAGTAATCAGCACAAGTTAGAATGTGGGCAACTCTGCGGTCGTTGCGGAGACACTGTAGCATGTAATCGCTCATGTGTGCCAGGCTGCCCAGAGGCAACGAAAAGCTGTTCTCTGTGGGAGGTGTATAGTCTGTGTCCCCCCCCCATCCACGCACCAGTGATGGCCATGAGCTGGTCTGGGTGCCACCCTGCTGTGAACAAGTTCCTCCTCCTCCTCCTCCTCTTCATCCTCCACCTCGTCATCCTCCAGAACTGTGCCCTGGCTGGACAATTGTGTACCTTGGGTTTGTGGGTGCAGGAACCCACCCTCTGAGCCACTTGTGAATGACTGGCCAGAAACCCTACGAAATGATCCCTCTTCCTCCTCCTGTGCCACATCCTCTTCCATCATCGCCAGCAGCATTTTTTCAAGGAGGCATAGAAGTGGGATAGTTACGCTTAGAACGGTGTTATCGGCGCTGGCCATGTTGGTGGAGTACTCTAAACAGCATAACAAGGAACACAGGTCTTGCATGGAGGCCCAGTCATTGGTGGTGAAGTTGTGCTGTTCCACAGAGCGACTCACCCATGCGTGCTGCAGCTGAAACTCCACTATAGCCTGCAGCTGCTCGCACAGTCTGGCCAGCATGTGCAAGGTGGAGTTCCACCTTGTGGGCACGTCGCATATGAGGTGGTGAGCAGGAAGGCCGAAGTTATGCTGCAGCACTGACAGGCGAGCAGCAGCGGCCGAGAACGCCGAAAGCGCGCACAGACAGACTTTATGCAGCAGCTCTGACATATCGGGGTATTTTCTAAGGAGTCTCTGCACCACCAAATTCAGCACATGCGCCGGGCAAGGGATGTGCGCCAAGCCAGCTAGTCCCAGAGCTGCCACAAGATTTCGCCCATTATCGCACACCACCATGCTGGGTTTGAGGCTCACTGGCACAAACCACTCATCGGTCTGTTGTTCAAGGCCCGCCCACAGCTCCTGCGCGGTGTGAGGTTTGTCCCCCAAACAGATACGTTTTAAAACTGCCTGCTGTCGTTTACCCCTGGCTGTGCTGAAGTTGGTGGTGAAAGTGTTGCGCTGACCGGATAAGGAGCAGGTAGAGGATGAGGAAGCAACAGGAGGCAAAGAGAAGCGCCCTGCTATCCTTGGTGGTGGAAAGACATGCGCCAAACTGCTTTCCGCCTCAGGCCCAGCCGCCACTGCATTTGCCCAGTGTGCTGTTATGGAGACATAATGTCCCTGACCGTGCTTACTGGTCCACGTATCCGTAGTCCGTAGTGACCTTGCCACAGATAGAGTTGCACAGTGCACACCTGATTTTGTCCCCTACTTGGTTGTGCAGGGAAAGGATGTCTCACCTGGAAATGTAGTGGCGGCTGGGCACAACGTACTGTGGGACAGCCACCATCATAAGGCTTTTAAAACTCTGTCTCCACCAGATTGAATAACAGCATTTCAAAGGCCAGTAATTTAGAAATGCTGGCATTTAGGGCTAGGGCTCATGGGTGGGTAGGGGGGTACTTCCTCTTCCTCTCCAGTGTTTGGGAGATGAAGAGCTGAATGCTTCCGTGGGACATTGTGGAGATGCTTGGTGACCCAGATGGTGGTGTTGCTGGAAGATCCTCTGTTTGCGGGGTGGCAGGTGGCACTGTCACTCCAGAGGTAGATGAAGAGGCCGAGACTGCAGCAGAAGAGGAAGCAGGTGGAGCCAGAGACCTTTCTTGGTTTTTGAGGTGTCTACTGCACTGCAGCTCAGGTTGTGCTCAGGTTGAGAACGTTTATGCCTCGCTTCAGGCTCTGATTGCACAGCATGCAAACCACTCGTGTCTTGTCGTCAGCACATTGTCTGAAGAACTGCCACGCCAAGGAATTCCTTGGAGCTGGCTTTGGTGTGCTCGGTCCCTTGCTGAAGTGGGTAGTAGCAGGTGTACTGTCTAGAGGATGGCTGCTCCGCTTTTGCACCCTGCTCCCTCTTCTGCTGTGCTGGTGGCTCTGTGCGACCACTGCCTCTTCCTCCGAACTACATAGGTCACTTGCATAACCTTGATTCCATCGTCCTCCACATCATCTTCCACCCAGTCTTCACCCCTGCCTTCCTTATCGATCTGCACACTTTTGAAAGCCACAGCAGTTGGCACCTGTGTTTTGTCATAATCCGAGACGTGCTATAATGGTCCTCCCATGTACTCATCTTGAAAGATAAGTGGTTGGGCATCTGTGCACTCAATCTCTTCCACTTCTGGGGCAGGGCTAGGTGGATGGCCCTGGGAAACCCTGCTAGCAGAGTCATCAAAAAGCAGAAGAGACTGCTGCATGACTTAGGGCTCAGACTGCTTGGCTGATTTGCAAGGGGGTGAGTTAAAAGACTAATGGACATGGGCTGCAGGTGCCAACTCTGATCTTTCAGCAGGAGACTGGGTTGCTGACAGTGCCTCCAGTTCCTTCACATTGTCTCCTACCCAATCTACTATCGCCTGTACTTGTTCAGGCCTCTCCATTCGAGGAGCCGCATAAGCCCGACCAAATATTGCTGCAGGTTCTGTCACCTACTTGCACCCGAGGAAGGACTTTTTATTTTAAAACAAAACAATACAAGGACCATTTCCAATAAAGGACTTAACCCGGCCAGTCTCCCACCCCATTCTACATTCATAGTACCCATTCATGCACATTCATACTCTATATACATATTTACATAACTAAGTAGGACAAAACTCAAAGAATAAATAAATTAAAAGACAACAATATATACAGGACCTATCCTTAACTGCTACCCTTAAATCTAACTTCTAACCCATCACCCGTCTCCACATAACGCACCAAACCGGTCTCCCACAAAAGTTCAAATTGGATAACCCTGAGCGTCTCCAGTTCCATAGTTCATCTCAAGTCGGACTGGGGCTGACCGGTTTGTAATAAAAAAAAAAAATATTAATATACACATATTTATGCATAATCCTCCCCCTCCCAACCTGACTAACCCCAAAACATTAAGTCCCTATATCATCAATTTATACATATACATATCATATAATTCTTAGACAATACATGACACAAAATCCAACTTTTCAGCTATGGTTCAGTGTCTGTAAACGAAACCATCCTACTTCATCATGAAACAAAACAAAAATCTAATAGTGTCATGCCAGCCCACCACCAGGGCTGAGAGTTACTCGGTTAATGTACCACTTCACATTATCCCTTACATATAGCTTACCATGGACGCAGCGCCAAGCCACATCCCAAACTTTCAAGGGGATCCTCACCGAATTTAATAAAGTCAACCCGCCCTCTAGATCCCGACTTGGGCAATCCCTCAAGGCCAACGGAGGCTGGAAGAAGGTAGACAGGACCCTAAAATCAAGGGCGAACCTTGACTTGGTCTCTATCTCTCCCCTTCCAAGTCCCCATCGCTTTATAATTCTCAGGACCAGGGCAACATAAGCCGGGAGATATCTCTGCCTTGACGAGCATAGGTCTTTCACACGCCCTAGTGTCTCCCATTCCTGGAAGAAGGACTGAAACTATTCCCTACAGGAATTTACCCACCAAGGAGCCCTCTCCATCCAGAGGTTTGCAATGTTAGCTTTTAAGAAAGTATTCATTAGGAATACCACTGTGTTGATCATATCCAACCCACCTAGTCTCCTTGGTCGGTAAGTGACATCTCTCTTGACTAGGTTCAGCCTGTTTCCCCATAACATGTGGAAAAAGTAGCTGTAGACTGTTGCCCAGAGAGAACCTGGTAGGACACAGACAGTGCCCAAGTACAATAGTACCGGGATCAGATAAGCCTTGCACAGGTGAACCCTTTCCCGGAGGGTCAAAGACCAACCCTTCCAGCGGTCTACCTTTCGACCGACATCTTTCAGTCTGCCTTCCCAATTTTTCTGATGATAGTCCTCATCCTGGCCAAAATTGATGCCGAGAACTTTGACAGTTTTCTGAGGCTCTGAGAGAGTGCCCTGGAGATCAAAATCAGGATCTCCTTTTCCCGACCAGAGAGTTTCACATTTATCACGGTTGATCCGAGACCCAGAAACCTCTGAATAGCGGTCCACTTCTGACATCACCCACCCCACCTCCTCATCAGAAGAGGAGAAAATGGTGACATCATCCGCATACGCTACCACCCTCAAAGATGGCCTCCTTGCCCCCGCCAGTTCCATCCCCACCCCTGCCAACGGTCCACGATCTACCCGTCTAATGAAGGGATCATTCACAAACGCGTACAGCAAGGGGCTTAAGGGACATCCTTGACGGACACCGGAAGCCACCTTGAAAGGCTGTCCTGACCAACGGGAAACTCTCAGCCCCTTTGTAAGAAACCTTTAGCCAATTCACAAACCTCCCCGGCAGACCGTACCACAAAAGGATGAACCACAGGTACTCGTGGTTCACCTGGTAAAAAGCTTTAGCCGGATCCAAAGTCAGAAGAAACCCTTTCCAAAGGCCTGCCCTGCCTCGCTCCACGGCCTCTCGGACACTGAGAACGGTGCTAAAAGCGCTCCAACCGGGAACTATGCAGTGCTGAGCCCCCAAAAGAAGTCTCGTTGCAAACTTCACCAATCTATTAAAAAGTATTTTTGCCAGGATCTTTCTGTCTGTGTTGAGAAGCGATATGGGTCTCCAATTCTCAATACGGGATGGATCTTTACCCTTTGACAGAATAATCAGGGCTGACTTACCCATTGACTTTGGTAAAGTGCCCAAGGAAAGACACTCATTAAAGACCTCAGTCAATGGAGGAACTAACTGTTCCTTGAAAGTCCTGTACCACTCAGATGTTAATCCATCCGCACCTGGCGATTTCTTGTGCTTAAGCCCTTCAATGGCCAGTCTCACTTCCTCTTCCCTGATTTGGTTCAGACAAAACTGCAAGAGAGGGGTCCATTCCTGCCTTGGGAACAGCTTCAGCCAAGAAAGCTGAAAACTTGTCCCGATCTAGTTCTTTCCTACCCAAGAGGTGAGAGTAGAAAGACCTGACAACCTCCAGGATCCCAGATTTGGACCTGTTCAGGGATCCTGTACTATCAATCAGGCTTGTCACCAACTTACTTCTTACTGACATCTTACAGTTGCCATAAGGGTCGGGCGAGCGGTATTTCCCAAAATCCCTCTCAGCAACCAAAGATGCTTACCTATCATATTGACACATCTTAAGCAAGGATTTCACACAAGAGATATCCTCGTGGCTACCTCCCGTCGAGACAAGATTTTCTTCCTCAGTTACTGGTACAGATGATTTCTGTCCTGGCACCTGAGGTACGAGAGCTCTCGGAAGAACCTCACTGTCCTTGTTTTAAACATCTCCCACCACTCTGGCTTACTGTTGCAGAGGTCCACTAATGGTTCCTGACCCTTAAAGAACTCCTCAAAGGATTGTCTTATTGCTGCATCTTCCAGGAGAGAGAAATTCCACAAACCTCTGCCCATACAGGGGGTCTCTGCAACATTCAAAGAAAAAGGAATTAAATAGTAATCGGAGAAAACCGCTTCCTCAGTTTTTAAGACTGAAAAAACAGCTTCCCCCTTCAAATAAAACCTATCTATCCTAGACATATTGCTACCTTGATGCAAGGTGAAGTCCACTTGGTCTGGCTTATGCTTTAAATGAGCATCTACCAGACTATCTTCCTCAACTATCTTACTCAATACGACGCTATCAGTATCCAGTCTGACTCTGGAGCCTCCCCTATCACAGACTCTTGTCACATTGTTGAAGTCTCCACCAAAGATCACCTGAAGGCTGGAAAAAATTTAAGGTTTAATCCTCATGAGAAGACATTTACGGTCCCACACAGTTTGTGGACCATAGATGTTAATGAGCCTCAGCTCTTGTCCTCCCTTGAGCACATCCAGTATCAGGCACCTTCCCATTTCTAGTTCAACTACTTTCCTACATTCCACTCTTCCAGCAGTTTTAAAAAGTACTGCTACCTCGCTACGTGGCTCGGCCGCAAGAGACCAGAAGGATGGACCATACCTCTACTCTCTCTTCGCTTTCTCTATTAACTCCGTGGAAGTCAACCAGGTCTCTTGCAAAAATAAAACATCAACATCAAGATGGCTGGAAAAATCTAAGGCCACATAACGAGCCATGTCTGACTTAATGCTAGCAACATTAATGCTTGCTAGCGTCAACAGGGTGAGTTCCGCCATCATAATTGATTGAACTAGATAGCTTTCTTCTAAACCCCACCGCCACCCTCACCGTCACAACCATCTGACTCCTCACTTTCTTTCAACATTTTCAGGCATTGGAAGTTGTTCTGCCCATTTTGTGCATAATAAATGTATGTAATGTGCTATAAAGATTATATTGAAATGTTATGTTTGACGTTGCAGTTACGAGGCAGTAACCTTTAACCTGGAACTGTATTTCCTCCATTTCATGACTGCTCCTGTATCTAGCAGGCTGCATGCAGAAGAGCTCTTGATCTATTCCTGGACATGATGGAATTGTCTGTGAGTACCCTCACTGATGGAGTCAGGCTGCTGTATTATGTGTAATGTACTGACACATATGTTTTGTTTATGTTTATATTGTTTATATAAGTTATTCAGAAAAGAGAATACATACAGATCTGATGTCTCACATTTCTTGACTTCTGAATTATTGTTAAGCTGTCTGACTAGTGTTATACAAAGGGGTAGCGCCATTCTGGTTTTCCGTTCACACCTGGTCCTCTTCTGGTGAGTTTCAGATCATAGATTCCCAGTCATGGCTATGTGCTGCCAATGCTGAGACTACTCACTTGGCTTACAACCGCCTACTCATTGGTATACTGTTTGCGTATCTCTGTACGGCCAATGTTTCTTGTACTGAATTTTATGCACTACAGCCATAGTGGGTTCCCTCTATTGATCTTTACTCACCGTCTACACAAATCAATTTACTATATACTGTATTCATGGGTTGGTCATTGTACCACACACAACTTTGTTTTCCCATGTCTACAGTAATATTATTGATAGATTACTTTATTTACATTTTGTGATCAGTGTGTTCGTCCAGGGTGGCTCTCGTTCTCTCTTCCCTGTTCCCTTACCCTGTCTTTGGCATCTATTACATGTGTGTTTTTTATTATGAATTCAATAAAAACGTGTATTTTTCTAATTATTAGTTCGGTACTCTAAGCTCCTTTCCTCTGTTTTCTAGTGTTATACAACAGTTCAATAACGCGAAGCAGAACAGTAAAAAGACAACCCACGTGGCGGTCTGGAATAAACTGAGACGCCATTACTGCAGCATGAGTCTAAGATCAGGAACAAAGTACCAGGCTGATGCCACGCTACTGCCGACACAGCAAGGCAGGGAGAACATTCCCAGTGCCCAGTAAGACGATGCACGGTTGCATGTGTCCAGATCTTCACGGGCTAGCAAGATTTCCTCAGCAAGTTCCTCAGCAGTTAAAGCTCATGCCAAGGCAGAAGCTGCCCGCGTCCAGCTACAGTACGCAGAAAAAGAAGCCATGATGATGCAGGAGTTAGCAGCAAAGAAAGCTGCCCTGGCACAAGAGACAGCTAGAGAAGCTGCCATAGCACAAGAGAAAGCAGCGAGGAAAGCTGCCCTAGCTCAAGAGAGAACAGCTAGGCAAGCTGCCATAGCACAAGAAGAAGCAGAATTAGAATCAAAATTGCTCATCCTGCAGCGACAGGTTGCAGTTGCTGAAGCAGAGGCCATTGCCTCCATGGGAACAAGTCGGTCAGGAAGTGAAAAATCATATAAAGACTCAGAGGTTCCAGAAAAACCTCTATTCTCTGCAGATCGTACAGGTGAGTACGTCCAGAACCTTACTGATGCGCATACAAAGGAACAGTCTCTTAAACCTGAAGCAAAGGAATTCAAGCCGAGATCAACATACCCCCTGAGCAGGCCCAATCAACCTCATGAGGTCAGCGGCTGCCAGCAAACCAAGAATGAAGCACCAGAAACCCCTAAGAACAAAAAACAAGTGGTACCATCACCTCAACCTATAGATTACATGTGCGAACAACAATGTGCAGTGGATGTCACCAAATATCTCATCCGCAAAGAAATGGTTAGCTCAGGCTTTCTCCAATTTCATGACTGTCCTGAAAATTATTGGGCATGGAAATCTTCCTTTCCGAATGCCACTGAAGGTCTGAACTTATCAACAGCAGAAATGCTTAACTTAATGATAAAATAGCTTGGCACTGAGTCAGCAGAGCATGCTAAGAGGATGAGAAGAGCAAACCTGTTCAACCCTGCAGCAGGATTCAACATGACCTAGAAAAGACTATAAGAAACGTATGGATCCCCAGAAGTAATAGAAGGAACACTGTTGAAAAAACTTGAAGTCTTTCCCAAGTTGGGCTACAGAGACAACGTGCGGCTACAAGAACTAAGTGATCTTCTACTAGAGATAGAATATGCCAAAGAGGATGGCTACTTGCAAGGACTTTCGTATCTAGATACAGCTAGAGGCACTAATCCCATAGTAGAAAAGCTACCTTCAAATCTGCAAGACAAGTGGATGTCTGTGGGAGGTAAATTCAAAGAAGATCATGGAGTCGCTTTTCCCCCTTTCTCTGTGTTTTCTAGGTTTGTCCGACAGCAAGCGAAAATCCGAAGTGATCCCAGTTTCGCAATCAATCACACAGACCTGGGAGACCTCCCAACTTCACTGTAGGACCTATGTATCCACACACAAAACAGCTGTACCTTCAGAAGTCACAGACTACCAAAGCACCCACAAGGTACACACCATAGAATACCATGATAGACATTACCCAATACACAAAAAAACACATCCACTAAAGAAATGCAAAGGCTTTAGAAGCAAACCCATTGCAGAGCAGATGTTCTTCCTTAAACAAGACAGCATCTGTTTCAAGTGCTGCGGATCTACTTATCACATTGTCAAAGACTGCAAAATACCAGTAGAATGTACAGAATGTGGCAGTGAGAGACATATTGCAGCTTTGCACCCTGGCCCTGCTCCTGCCCCACTAGAGACTGTAGAACCCAGGAAAGATCAGGGCAGGGCGCAACAAGAGACCCCACTTTCCTCTGTAATGTCTAATTGCACCAAAGTATGTGGACAAGGCAAGAGTGCACAATCATGCTCTAAAATCTGTCTAGTGACTGTGTATCCCTCTGGCAAGAGAGAAAGGGCAGTGAAAATGTATGCAGTGCTAGATGAACAGAGCAACAGATCCTTGCAAAGTCAGATTTCTTTGATATGTTTAACCTTAAGGCAAGTACAGTTCCATACACTCTAAGGACATGTGCGGGGACAATTGAAACCACAGGGAGAAGAGCTACTGACTTTACCATTGAATCCTTTAATAAGAAAGTGCAGTTCCCACTTCCTACCCTAATAGAGTGTGGCATGATACCTGACGACAAACTGAGATTCTATCTCCAGAAGTAGCTCATCACCACCCTCACCTCCGCTCAATTGCTCACCTTATCCCAGCTGTTGAGCCAGATGTTTCTATCCTTCTACTTCTTGGAAGATACATTTTTCAGGTACACAAGGTATTCCAGAAAATCAATGGACCTTATAATGCCCCCTATGCACAGAGACTGGACCTGGGGTGGGTCTTTGTAGGAGAAGTTTGCCTGGGGACAGTGCACCAGCCTGACAACATTATCACTTTGAAGACGTCTGTGTTAACAAATGGACGCACATCCCTTCTCAGTCCCTGTCACAACAACTTCATTGTCAAGGAAAGCTTTGGCAGGTCAACGCAACACTGTGACTCTTCTACACTATATGGTAAAGAAGAAGTCAATTCCAACATTGAGACAGACAATCTAGGGATAACAGTATTTCAGAAAACTAAAGATGACGATAAACGGGCCCTCTCTATAGAGGATCAGATCTTCTTGCAGATTATGGATAGAGATGCTTACCAAGATGACAATCTCAGTTGGGTGGCTCCTCTCCCCTTTCACACACCCAGACATGTTTTCCCTAGTAACAGGGAGCAAGCCATGAAGCGTTTGCATTCACTCAGCAAAACACTGCAGAGAAAGCCAGAAGTGAAAAGAGATTTCACTGAATTCATTAAGGGGATGCTAGACAATGATCACGCTGAAGTTGCAGGACCACTTGAGACAGACAGGGAACACTGGTTGTGACGAAACCAACCTCGCCACGGTGTTTTGGAGGGGGCTGGTTGCTAGCCTCTTGCCTCAGGATTATGGCCCATACTAACTTTAAAGAACACAGGCCGGCCGCACAGCTTAAATCTGTCTTTGGAATTGTATTTTATTATGTGAGGGTACCCAGATGGCTAGTTTAATTGTATTCGTGTGGTCTGAGTGCCATTCACCTAATGATATGCACTCAGACTTGAGCTATCTGGGCATATGTTAAATGTCTGTGGTTGCTGGGAGGGTGTGCCATTGTGTGTTTAAATGGTGGTGTCTGTCCTATTGTCCCCACATGTGTATTGGCGATCTCCCTGTGTCCTGAGAGATAATTGGGTTATCCCTCGGTTGTCTCTGGGGCAGAGAGGAGGAAACCATGATGCATTGTGGGGATGTGCTGTATCTGTTCGGTGTGTCGCAGTCTCCATCCTGGTCCCCTGGGGGCTTGTCCACCAGATATGGACCTGCATAAATACGGGCGAGTAGCCCTCAATAAAGTGTTCCTGTTTTATCCTTCATCATGTTGAGACTGGTGTTTGGATAACTGATCAAACTGGGGGATTGCTATACACTGAAGATTTGCTATACTCCCCTGGCATAACTACTAGCTCTTGTAAGAGCTGTTCCTGCTCTCTGGCTGTAGGAGAGGTTCACCCACTGGAGCCTGGAGCCTTGTCGTAGGTCCAGCGTGGGTGGAGGACGGTGAGACCCCAACCAAGCTGTGGAGTATATTGAGGGCAACGCTAGTATCCGTATAGCGCCCCTGGCTACAGCAGGATGGAATCAGCTAGTCTTAGAACAGCGTTCCACTACGAGGAGGATGATGACCCGGACTAGAGGGATGCAGACAGAAAGGAAGTCTGGTATGATGCCCTGGAAGATGCCCTGGAAGATGCCCAGCGGCGGCGAGGTGAGAGTCTACCCAGTTATGAGCAGCGGCTACAAAAGCGTGTGGCGATGCGGATGGGTCTCTTGGGAGAGCAGCCCCTGGATGACTGGGTAACAGAGCTCCAGAACCTGGTATGTAAGGAGCTTTGGCTAGAGAACGCTTACCAGGCCCTAAGGTGGCATGTCATTCAACATTCCCCCTGGATGGCTGAGCACGACAGACCCGAGGGTGAGGATTATGATGGACCTGGGTTACTATGGGATGCCTTGGAGGAGGACATTGATCTTGGCAGCACGGAGGAGTCTAGGTTTTGGGACATCTACGACTACCGGATGAGCATGCATGATTATGCTGACAGAAGGGAGGTGAGCAAAGACATGATCCACCTGGTAACAAGGGAGTGGGAGCTGGAGCAGACCTACCAACACCTGCTCAGCTCTGTTCATCCCCAACCTACTCGACAAGTAGAGCCAGATCTGCCCTCCTACAACTGGGAAGACTTGCCGGCGATACCCCCTGCTTCCCTACCAACTCCCAAAGTAGGGAACTTCATTGACTGGTTCTGGGAAGACGTCCCGACGGCAGGTAGAGATGGGACCGAAGTCTCTCCACCGGCCCTACAGGGATGCTGGGTAGCCGGCCCAGATCCCCAACTACAGCTAGCATTACCTGGAGTCCAGACAGTCGGTCTGACTTCCCATCGACAGCTTAACTTACAGGGAGAGATGACAACCGGTCTCTCTCCCCAGCGGCAGACAGGATCACAGGGAGAGGAGATTGTCAGTCCCCCGACCCTGCAGCAACCAGCATTACTAGGAGTGGAGATGGTCGCACCCACTACCCAGCACCAGGCAGCGTTACAGAGAGTTGAGACAGTCGGTCTGACTCCCCAGCAGCAGTGTGTTGTAAAGAGAGAAGAGACAACCGGTCTCTATCCCCAACCACAGGGGGACAGCACCCCTAACTTCGATGGTGCAGATGGGACCGCGGTCTCTGCACCAGGCCTACCAGGATACTGGACGGCCGGTTCAGATCCCCCACCAACCCTGCAGGAATGCCTGGAGGAGGAGGTAAGCAATTCCTCCTCTCCACAGCTGATCTGCAACAAGGTCCTGGGGATAGGATTTCCTGATCCCATCCCAGCAGAAGAGCTGGCATCTGGGCAGAGCGCAGTCGGCCTCTGCCCTCCCCTATCCTCTACTCCAGAGCCGGACTTCCCACAGGCTACCCCAGCGGAAGAGCTGGCATCTGGGCAGAGCGCAGTCGGCCTCTGCCCTCCCCTATCCTCTTCTTCAGAGCCGGACTCCCCACAAGCGACCCCAGCGGAAGAGCTGGCATCTGGGCAGAGCGCAGTCGGCCTCTGCCCACCAAGTACCTACAGCTCCAAGCTGGAGAACCACAAGGCAGCAAGGAGTCGCAGATGCCCACTCAACAGCTGGGGACATACGGAACAGAGCCAGGCCCCAAAATTCAACAGGTCCAGTATGGTTGTGGTTGGACTGCCAGACTAACTGAGGTACTGACCGTGAGGTCAGGTATCTGGTTAGTCTTCCCTGGAAGGGGGAGATGTGTGACGAAACCAACCTCGCCACAGTGTTTTGGAGGGGGCTGGTTGCTAGCCTCTTGCCTCAGGATTATGGCCCATACTAACTTTAAAGAACACAGGCCGGCCGCACAGCTTAAATCTGTCTTTAGAATTGTATTTTATTATGTGAGGGTACCCAGATGGCTAGTTTAATTGTATTCGTGTGGTCTGAGTGCCATTCACCTAATGATATGCACTCAGACTTGAGCTATCTGGGAATATGTTAAATGTATGTGGTTGCTGGGAGGGTGTGCCATTGTGTGTTTAAATGGTGGTGTCTGTCCTATTGTCCCCACATGTGTATTGGCGATCTCCCTGTGTCCTGAGAGATAATTGGATTATCCCTCGGTTGTCTCTGGGGCAGAGAGGAGGAAACCATGATGCATTGTGGGGATGTTCTGTATCTGTTCGGTGTGTCGCAGTCTCCATCCTGGTCCCCTGGGCGCGTGTCCACCAGATATGGACCTGCATAAATACGGGCGAGTAGCCCTCAATAAAGTGTTCCTGTTTTATCCTTCATCATGTTGAGACTGGTGTTTGGATAACTGATCAAACTGGGGGATTGCTATACACTGAAGATTTGCTATACTCCCCTGGCATAACTACTAGCTCTTGTAAGAGCTGTTCCTGCTCTCTGGCTGTAGGAGAGGTTCACCCACTGGAGCCTGGAGCCTTGTCGTAGGTCCAGCGTGGGTGGAGGACGGTGAGACCCCAACCAAGCTGCGGCGGTTCGTGGGGTCTGCAGGGCGTACGGTGTCAAGTGGAGTGCTTGGAGTCCTCGGAAAGCACTAGGAGCATCTATCGACGGAGGTACCCAGTCGGGGTGCCAGGCGTTCCGTTACACTGGTATCTACCAATGTTTGGTGTTTACCATCCACACAAACCTAACCAAATCAGAATCGTTTTTGATTCCAGCGCAAAGTATAAAGGAGTCTCTTTAAATGACGTACTGTTGAGTGGCCCTGACCTAAACAATACTTTGCTAGGTGTCCTCATGCGCTTCAGAATTGAGCCTGTTGCTTTCATAGCAGATGTGCAACAAATGTTTTATTGCTTTCTTGTCAGAGAAGACCACAGTGACTTTCTACGTTTTCTCTGGTACAAAGACAATGACATAGACAAAGAAATTGTCGAGTACAGCATGAAAGTGCACGTATTTGGCAATAGCCCCTCTCCTGTTGTCGCTATATACTGCATGCAAAAGGCTACCCAGAAAAATTCAGAGCGCTATGGACAAGAAGCCAAAGACTTTGTATTGAGACATTTCTATGTAGATGATGGACTTCCTTCTGCTAGCACACCTGAAGATGCAATCTCCATCCTCAGTAAAGCAAAGAAAATGCTGGCAGAATCCAATCTGCATCTTCATAAAATCGCTTCCAACAGCCCAAAAGTAATGGGAGCCTTCCCTGTAGCAGACAGAGCTAAGGACCTTAAAGATCTTTGCCTAGGTACAGACACCCTTCCCTTGCAGAAAAGCCTAGGCCTAAGTTGGGATCTAGAAAATGATAGTTTTGTTTTCAGAGTTTCCTCAGAGGAAAAGCCTTTTACACGTAGAGGCATTCTATCCACCGTAAATAGCCTCTATGATCCCCTAGGGTTTGTATCACCTGTTACTATAAGAGGTAAGGCTTTAGTTCGTGAACTATCATCTGGGAAAAGTGAATGGGATGCATTGCTTCCACAAGAGAGACTAAGTGAGTGGGTTCAATGGACAGAATCCTTGCAAGCGTTAGAGCACCTAAAGATAGACAGATGCTATGTGCCCGTATCTCTATCATCAGCTTGCAGGAAAGAACTATGCATCTTCTCAGACGCATCCACCACAGCTATAGGTGCAGTAGCTTACTTGAAAGTAATTGATGCAGAAGATGTGTGCCATGTTGGATTTGTCATGGGAAAGTCCAAATTTAGCCCTAAACCAGCCCACACTATTCCTCGTTTAGAGTTGTGTGCTGCTGTACTTGCAGTCGAAATGTCTGAGCTAATCACAGATGAACTAGACACTGACTTTGATGCTGTGAAATTCTTCACTGATAGCAAGACTGTCCTAGGGTACATTTGCAACACCACTAGGAGGTTTTATCTGTATGCTCCAATAGAGTGAATAGAATCAGGTAGTCTACACACCCAGATCAGTGTTTCTATATATCTACAGATCAAAACCCTGCAGATTATGCCACTAGGCCAACTCAGGCAGCATGCCTGCAGAACTCTATATGGTTCTCAGGCCCATCCTTTCTGTACCAACCACACTGTGAGGATATAGACACTGCTAATGTTTATCCACTCATAGAGCCTGAAGCTGACCCTGAAATCAGATTTGAAATTACAAGCTTCAGCACCAAAGCTTCTGAAGCCACACTTCACTCACATTGCTTTGATAGATTTTCTTGCTGGAAGATATTAGTTAAGACCCTAGCCAGACTCATCCATGTCGCTAAAACCTTCCAGAAGGAAACCAGCAGCAATCAGGTCAGAAGGTGGGAAAGTTTCCATGAACAAGTCAATCTAGAAGAACTTGCTCAGGCAAAGTCTGTTATAATCTCTTCTGTTCAAAACAAACATTTCCAGAAGGAAAATGACTGCATTAAAAAACAAAAGACATTCCCAAAACTAAGCTGTCTTAGGAAGCTTAGCCCCTTTTTAGACAAAAATGGGTTGTTGAGAGTAGGTGGACGTTTGTCTCTTGCAGAACTTTAGGAGGAAGAGAAACAGCCTGTCATTATACCTTATGATCACCACATTGTCACACTTCTTGTTAGGTACTGTCATGAACAAGTAGTTCACCAAGGGCGACACATCACAGAGGGTGCAATTAGATCCACAGGTTTCTGGATTCTTGGTGGCAAATGCTTGGCATCAGCTGTTATACACAAATGTGTCATCTGTCGCAAGCTGCAAGGAAGGTTACAAAGTCAAAAGATGGCAGATCTACCAGAGGACAGTAATTGCTCAACCACCTTTCACCAATGTGGGCTTAGATGTATTTGGTCCGTGATCCGTTTTAACCCGCCGCACTAGAGGAGGCAGCGCAGACAGTAAACGATGGGCAGTCCTTTTCACTTGTTTGTCCACCCAAGCTGTACACATAGAGCTACTTGAAACCATGTCAACATCAAGCTTTATTAATGCCTTGAGGAGATTCTTCTCAATTCGTGGCCCAGCAAAACTGCTCCGTTCTGACAGAGGAACAAACTTTGTAGGAGCCTGCAAGGAACTTAACATTTGTGCCAGCGAATCACAATTGCAAGAATTTCTCCAAGACACAGGATGTACATGGGTCTATTATGAATGCCATGCCTATAGTTCCTGTGTCCCCAGACCCAGATACACCTATGGTTCTTACCCCAGCAATGTTGTTGACTCAAAAGGTGAACTCTTTGTCTGCTCCATCCGGAACCATAAGTACAGCACAAGTTCATGCGAAACAATGGAAGCAAGTACAATGCTTGGCAGACACCTTTTGGAAAAGATGGAAGAGGGAGTATCTGTCAAATCTGCAACGCCGTAGGAAATGGACTGAGGATCGCCCAAATGTAAAAGTGGGTGATGTTGTTCTGTTGAAGGACAGCCAAGAGAGCAAGAACGAGTGGCCTGTATGACTTATTGTCAATGCTCTACCAAGCAGGGATGGCAATGTTAGGAAGGTGGCGGTCAAGATTGCAAAGAATGGGACTTCCAAAATGTATCTTAGACCTATAACTGACATCATAGTTTTAGTTTCAGATTAGCTAGGATTCCATTTCCTGTTTATATGTTTTTTCTGCATAGCAGTAGTTATTTAGGTAGTGACATAATAAATTATGCCAGACAGGGAGTGTTCTGCCCATTTTGTGCATAATAAATGTATGTAATGTGCTGTAAAGATTATATTGAAATGTTATGTTTGACGTTGCTGCCATCTAGTGGTCAAAGTTAGTTCCACTTTGCCAGAACTTTACAGGAAGTATTTTTTTCAGAGTCAGAGGCAGTAACCTTTAACCTGGAACTGTATTTCCTCCATTTCATGACTGCTCCTGGATCTAGCAGGCTGCATGCAGAGGAGCTCTTGATCTATTCCTGGACTTATGATGGAATTGTCTGTGAGTACTCTAACTGATGGAGTGAGGCTGCTGTATTATGTGTAATGTACTGACACATATGTTTTGTTTATGTTTATATTGTAGTTTTACAAAGTTATTCAGAAAAGAGAATACATACAGATCTGATGTCTCACGTTTCTTGACTTCTGAATTATTGTTAAGCTGTCTGACTAGTGTTATACAACAGTTCAATAACGCGAGGCAGAACAGGAGACATCCATATCGCATTTCTCTTTGCCCACAGGATCTGACTTGGCCCCCCCCTCTGAAGGGCAGGGCCTGGCAACCTGCGAGGAGGCCTTTTCACCCTCCGGCACTGCATCCCTTCCCCCCCCTTCCTCAGCCAAGCCAGCCTCGGAGGTATCACTTGGGATGCAATACCAGTTGTAGACCTCCACAAGAGGGGCACCAGCCGAAACCTCCCTTGGTATCTGGTCAAGGGAGAGTGGGATGAACGGATCCCACTCGAGAGGCCTTCCTGCCCTCTCTCTTGCTGTTTCTCTTCTTATCCTGCTTGTTCCTCCTCCTCACCAACCATTCACTGTCCTCCTCATCCACATTATCCCCACCTGAGGAGACAGAGACAGCGGAGAGGTAGCTCCAGGGCTTCATAGTCATCCTCTTCGGGATGAACTCCGGGGTTCCCATCATCATCACTGTCATCTTGGCGACTATTGGCCGGATTCTCAACTAGGGTACCAGTTGAGGGATTAGCTGCCTCCTGCTCCCTCTGTTTATGGTGTTGTTCCTGCCACCTGACCCTAGCTGCCGTAATTTTTTTTCCCCCTTATCAGAATCCTTTTTGCTTCCTCCAGTGCTGGGATCCCCGGCACTTGTCCCCTCACCAGCCTGCCCAGTCCCGGCAGCAGACTCTTCACCAACTGCAGGCCCAGCCTTGCGGCTAGTACCTGCCTGGTTATGAGCCTGTCCCTGAGCCTGGTTGGCAAAGTCAAGCGGACAGCGACTAAATGGGTGACCCAGGTCTCCACACAGGTTACACCTGATCTTCCGACAAGATGGTCACTCCCTCCACACCTCATGCACTTTTGGGTCTTACACTGTACACTGAAGTGTGTGGGGTCGCCGCACCTATGGCAGACCTTTGGCTGCCCCTGGTTAAAAAAACATTATCCGATCCCTCCCTATAAAGGCTGAGGAGGGGGTATGGGTAACAGAATTTCCCTGGGCCCTCAACATCATGTTAAAGGTCGAGGCCCCTCACCAAATACTATGCTCATCCAGGACCTTGGCTGGGTAGCCCACTTCACCATAGCGACTCAGCCAGGTTGTTATATCTACACTAGAAAGAGACTCCTTACACGTTAACACAGTCACGTTCTTCACCTTGTTCTGGCAGGTTATGGCCTGGATGGCAAACCCCTGCCACTCCGGGGTGCTCTTTGTCAGCTCATATCTGGACCAGAAGAGCTCAAGCCCCTCTGGCCGGACAAAGCTGACATCAAAGAACTTGGTCCCGTAGGGATGGATGAGGGCATAGATGTCTTTCGCCTCAAAACCTATCTGCAGGAAAAGCTCCACAACAGTCTTCCTGGAAGGTGTTGCTTCCTTACTTTTCCAAAACAGATGGGCCACATTCCTACGGCCAGACAGTCTCACCCCCCTTTTCATCTTGGAAGGCTCTCAGCCCGTGTCTCTCCATCCAGAAAGACAGGTCAACCAATTCACCCTCTACTTGTATGGAGGTCTCGGCACCGTCTTTCAAGGCCCCCAAGAGGCGCTGTTGCAAGTTACCCTTGCCAGATCCTGTGGGCAAAGAGTCCCTTGCTTCCTGCTTAACGACATTTTCAAAAGTACGTTTTGCCTTTTTTGACTGTCTCTCCTTTTCTTCCTCCTCCTCCTCTTTTCTCAACTCATTCATATCCTCAGCAGTCAAAATCCTTTCGTCATATTCTTCCATATCCACATTTTCACCACCTACAATATTCCCACTTACATAATTTCCACTCTCTTCCATATTTTCACTTACTTTTTCATTCCCACTTGCATCCGCACTTGGTCCTGCATTACCGACTCCATACTCTCCTTCTTTCATACTACCTTTCACATCTCTTTTTGCATCGTTCACGCCACTTCACTTTTTCCCCGGGAACCACCATTCAATCCCCCTAGACTGGCCGGGTTCTCCCCCTTCTACCCTTAATCACCACTGTATTAGGAGAACTTGGATTGAATGATAGAAATGACCTCAGCCCATTCCTGTAATCAAGCTCCCTTGATTTTATCTATTCATATGTGTCTTATATACTTGTATGTTTGTCTCTGATTTCTTGCTGATTTGTTGCAAATATGTTGCACCTTCTATGTTTGTAGTTGCTGAACGCAACCCCTTTTGCCTAGATGTGGCCTGATTCGTCTATTTGCATGACGTCGGCCTGCACCAGAGGTTAAAGGAAGTGCGGACACAAACGCGCATTGAAGCACAGCCTGATGAAGCGCAGATAGCGCGAAACGGCCGCCGCTGTTATTGCGTGTTTGACTTGTCCGCCCCCTGCCTGATTGTGGCTGAATAAAGCTGTTTGATCGCACACCGGTGAGTGCCGCTGCATATTTCTTCTCCTTACCGATACCACTGTATTCTGTACTGGCTCCATCACTTTGCCATCACTTTTCTTATCTTTTCTTGCCGTTGTCTCTTCAGACCTCAGTGGTGCCTTTGCAGGCACCACCACCCCCTTTTTGCGACCTTGTCCGCCCTCATCTCCTCCGTCTTTACCTTGTCTGCAGCCAAAAAACTCTCCTTCACCTTGTCTGCAGCCAAACAACTCTCCCGCTCTGTACAACCTAGCTCCACATCAGGAGCTAGGCTGGGCTCAGCAGCGGGATAAAAAGGGGTATACACCAGGACCTGTCTCTCTATGACTTTGGTTTTACTTTTTTTCACCTTTTACTTTTTCCTCTTCAGGTACCTCTTCGTTACCAAAATAGAGCTTACCTACCGGGGATTCTAGCTGCCTGATCTTTTGTAGTATCAGCCCTCCACCAGACTCTCTTTCCTCCCCGGAGGCTATTCCCTGACACCAAGAAGTTTCCCCCTGCCCATCCGGCAAGAAGTCCTGTTTAGATTCACTTTCTGCCGCCTCTGTCTGGCTCCTAACCTGCAGCCCTGACAGGTCAGAAGATCCGGACTGACAACCGGACATATTTTTAAAACATTCATCATTTCTGAACTTCTCCATAAAAGGACCGCCATTCCTTTCTATAGCAGCTTTCCTTCCTTCCAATGACACCTCTTCCTCCAACTTATCTAGCTTAGCAGTGAGGGTTCCTCTCCTTCTTTTAGGTAATAAGTCCTCCTGCATTTTGATATTTTTGTACTCCAATTTTGCTTTTCATAAGTCCATTTTAACAGTATCATACAGTCCAAGATAGTACATTACACGGGAAGCCAGGTCTGATGCAGTATCTGTGGGACCCTGGATTCCGCAATTAGGCATCACTTTAATCCCCTTGCTTGTAGTTTGAGACTCATTAGGGCGAGATATGCCTGACACTCCATAACGAGACACCTCAGGGTGAGATACACTCCTACTCTGTTTGGAGTCACGTACCTCCGCCCCTGCTCCTGTTCCCCCCTGAATACCTTTGGCGGCGCTTCCACGACCGCTTGACTTACAGCTTTGGTAGTAACCACACTTCTGCGGGCTGATTGTTCAGCAATAACCTTGTTCTCCTTATCCATTGCCTGTTCAGCAACAATTTTCTTCTCCAAAGCCACGTATGGCTTCCCCAAACACAAACCAGCCTGGTCTAGTGAGGAGTCCAGGCTGCTTATCTTCCTGAGACTCCCGCCACTGAGGACCTGCTTCTCCACACTGCTCCTTGCTGGAGGACTTGACTGCCATTCTTGCACTCCATGCCGCTTACCTCCCAGCTGCGACAGTCCACTTGAATGCACACACGGCTTTTCCAATTCTTCTACTTCCACCTTCACCTCCCATACACCCGGAGCTGCTTGCTTTGGGTCTCCAACGCTCTCCCTCCTCACATCTCCGTCCTGGCTGCCTGGTAAAGTGCGCTGGATGGCCGTACCCCGGGTCTCCATACCGGGAGAAAGCGCCACCCCCTGGGGAAAGGGCAGCGCTCCCCCCAGCATACACCGTTGGCCTACCGGCCCTGTCTCCAAGCGCAGTACACAGCCCGATGTTTGGTTTCTCCTGCAGCTCTTACCTTGCAGGACCTGCAATGATGTCACACTGGTCAGCTGACAGGAAGTGATGCACACAGATCGACCACCTCCTCTCCCTGCAACAGGAGCTCCACCAGCAGCACCACGACCTGGGCCACGTCCCTTATTTGACGCTCTCCTCGTTTTTCTCGAATTTAGGATCTTGCCCTAAATGGGTGTTTAATTAATACTTGAATAGAATGACAGTATGTACAGGGTGTATCTCACATGCCCTGAACCAGACTAGGCCTCAGTTAAATGTGTATGCCCAAAATGGCTGTATTTCAAATACCTGAATATAACCCCTGTATAGAAAGGGTGTTTCTCACACGCCCTGACCCAGACTAGGCTGCAATTAAAGATTTATGCCCAATATAACTGTATTTCAAATAACTGAATATAACCCCTGTATATAAAGGGTGTTTCTCACACACCCTGACCCACACTAGGCCGCAATTAAAGATTTGTGCCCAAAATGGCTGTATTTCAATTAACTGAATATAACCCCTGTATATAAAGGGTGTATCTCACAATGACATCTGCAGCAAAGGCTGCCAAATATTTTTGTTTTGCCCAAACGGGTGTTTAAAAACTGAATATGATAGCAGTATATAACCCTGGAATTTCAAACATCTTGATGCTGCAAGGGTGGAAAAATTTTGGATTTTGCCCCCAAAAAGGGTGTTTTATTAAAAGAAGAATATAACCCTGTATATAAAGGATGTATCTCACATGCCCTGACCCACACTAGGCCGCAATTAAAGATTTGTGCCCAAAATGGCTGTATTTCAAATAACTGAATATAACCCCTGTATATAAAGGGTGTATCTCACAATGACATCTGCAGCAAAGGCTGCCAAATAAAAAAATTTCATCCAAACGGATGTTTGTTTAATAACTGAATATGACAGCAGTATATAACCCTGGAATTTCAAACGTCTTGTATTTTGGCAAAACAAGTGTGTTTTTAAACTAGAAAATGATGGCTGTATTTCTAGCTTAAATTGCACACTGACTGATTCAGATGTTGTATAGTGCCAAAAAAGTGTGTTTTTTTTTTACTAACAGAATATGAAAGCTGTATAAAACGTTAGAATTTCATATGTCCAGATGCAGCTAGGGATGTAAAATAGTGTATTTTGCACAAAAAGGGTGTTTTAAAAACCCCTGAAAATTATGGCTGTATTTCTAGCTTAAATTGCACACTGACTAATCCTGCAAATGCACCAGATGTTGTATATTGCCAAAAAAGGGTGATTTTTTTTACAACCAGATTATTAGTGCAGTTTTCCAAGATTGGATTTCAATGTCACAAAAGCTTAGATGCAGTGCTGGTGCACTGAGCTTGCATAAAATGTCCGCCGCCCACCTAAATAACAGACGGATAAAAGTTGTTGTTTTTTCGGTTACTGGGCTAAGGGCAGGGTAAAAAGGTTGTGCCCTGCACCCACACAACTAAATGTATGTAGATCACTGAGTTAGATTCAAGTTCTGAACAAAGATTCTCTCCTATTCTCTCCCTGAAATCACCAGCAGCATCCTGACGTGCAGCGCTATGTGACTCCAGCTTACATAGAGGCTGGGTCACATGCTGCACAGGCCAATCACATCCATGCCATTAGTAGGCATGGCTGTGATGGCTTCTAAGGTCACACAGTTAAACATTTGTTGATTGGCTGCTCTGCAGCCTTTAAAAAAGCACCAAGAAAGTGCCGAACACCGAACCCGAACTTTTACTAAAATGTTCGGGTTCGGGTCCAGAGTCCAAAATCCTAAAGTTTGGTACGAACCCGAACTTTACCATTCGGGTTCGTTCAACCCTACTTCTTAGCATAAGATTGGCTAAGTACTCTTTCCTCCAACTATTACAAAACTGTTCTGATAGATATTGAATAGAGTTGAGCGGACACCTGGATGTTCGGGTTCGGGATCCGAACCCGATCCGAACTTCGTCCCGAACCCCATTGAAGTCAATGGTGACCCGAACTTTTAGGCACTAAAAAGGCTGTAAAACAGGGCTAGAGGGCTGCAAAAGGCAGCAACATGTAGGTAAATCCCCTGCAAACAAATGTGGATAGAAAAATGAATAAAAATAAAAATAAAATAAATAAAAATTAACCAATATCAATTGGAGAGAGGTCCCATAGCAGAGAATCAGGCTTCACGTCAGCCACCACTGCAACAGTCCATTGTCAGATATTTAGGCCCAGCACCCAGGAAGAAGAGAGAGGTCCCGTAACAGAGAATCTGGCTTCATGTCAGCAGAGAATCAGTCTGCATGTCATAGCAGAGAATCAGGCTTCACGTCAGCCACCAGTGCAACAGTCCATTGGCATATATTTAGGCCCAGCACACAGGCAGAGGAGAGAGGACCCGTAACAGAGAATCTGTCTTCATGTCAGCAGAGAATTAGTCTGCATGTCATAGCAGAGAATCAGGCTTCACGTCACCCACCACTGCAACAGTCCATTGTCAGATATTTAGGCCCAGCACCCAGGCAGAGGAGAGAGGTCCCGTAACAGAGAATCTGGCTTCATGTCAGCAGAGAATCAGTCTGCATGTCATAGCAGAGAATCAGGCTTCATGTCAGCCACCAGTGCAACAGTCCATTGTCATATATTTAGGCCCAGCACCCAGGCAGAGGAGAGAGGTCCCGTAACAGAGAATCTGGCTTCATGTCCGCAGAGAATCAGTCTGCATGTCATAGCAGAGAATCAGGCTTCACGTCAGCCACCACTGCAACAGTCCATTGTCAGATATTTAGGCCCAGCACCCAGGCAGAGGAGAGAGGTCCCGTAACAGAGAATCTGGCTTCATGTCAGCAGAGAATCAGTCTGCATGTCATAGCAGAGAATCAGGCTTCACCTTCAGCCACCAGTGCAACAGTCCATTGTCATATATTTAGGCCCAGCACCCAGGCAGAGGAGAGAGGTCCCGTAACAGAGAATCTGTCTTCATGTCAGCAGAGAATCAGTCTGCATGTCATAGCAGAGAATCAGGCTTCACGTCAGCCACCACTGCAACAGTCCATTGGCATATATTTAGGCCCAGCACCCAGGCAGAGGAGAGAGGTCCCGTTACAGAGAATCTGTCTTCATGTCAGCAGAGAATCAGTCTGCATGTCATAGCAGAGAATCAGGCTTCACGTCAGCCACCAGTGCAACAGTCCATTGTCATATATTTAGGCCCAGCACCCAGGCAGAGGAGAGAGGTCCCGTAACAGAGGATCTGGCTTCATGTCAGCAGAGAATCAGTCTGCATGTCAGCAGAGAATCAGGCTTCACGTCAGCCACCACTGCAACAGTCCATTGGCATATATTTAGGCCCAGCACACAGGCAGAGGAGAGAGGTCCCGTAACAGAGGATCTGGCTTCATGTCAGCAGAGAATCAGTCTGCATGTCATAGCAGAGAATCAGGCTTCACGTCACCCAACATTGGAACAGTCAATTGGCATATATTTAGGCCCCGGCACCCAGACAGAGGAGAGTTTCATTCAACTTTGGGTAGCCTCGCAATATAATGGTAAAATGAAAATAAAAATAGGATTGAATGAGGAAGTGCCCTGGAGTACAATAATATATGGTTATGGGGAGGTAGTTAATGTCTAATCTGGACAAGGGACGGACAGGTCCTGTGGGATCCATGCCTGGTTCATTTTTATGAACGTCCGCTTGTCCACATTGGCTGTAGACAGGCGGCTGCGTTTGTCTGTAATGACGCCCCCTGCCAAGCTGAATACACGTTCAGACAAAACGCTGGCCGCCGGGCAGGCCAGCACCTCCAAGGCATAAAAGGCTAGCTCTGGCCACGTGGACAATTTAGAGACCCAGAAGTTGAATGGGGCCGAACCATCAGTCAGTACGTGGAGGGGTGTGCACACGTACTGTTCCACCATGTTAGTGAAATGTTGCCTCCTGCTAACACGTTGCGTATCATTTGGTGGTGCAGTTAGCTGTGGCGTGTTGACAAAATTTTTCCACATCTCTGCCATGCTAACCCTGCCCTCAGAGGAGCTGGCCGTGACACAGCTGCCTTGCCGACCTCTTGCTCCTCCTCTGCCTTGGCCTTGGGCTTCCACTTGTTCCCCTGTGACATTTGGGAATGCTCTCAGTAGCGCGTCTACCAACGTGCGCTTGTACTCGCGCATCTTCCTATCATGCTCCAGTGCAGGAAGTAAGGTGGGCACATTGTCTTTGTACCGTGGATCCAGCAGGGTGGCAACCCAGTAGTCCGCACACGTTAAAATGTGGGCAACTCTGCTGTCGTTGCGCAGGCACTGCAGCATGTAGTCGCTCATGTGTGCCAGGCTGCCCAGGGGTAAGGACAAGCTGTCCTCTGTGGGAGGCGTATCGTCATCGTCCTGCCTTTCCCCTCAGCCACGCACCAGTGAGGGGCCCGAGCTGCGTTGGGTGCCACCCCGCTGTGACGATGCTTCATCCTCATCCTCCTCCACCTCCTCCTCATCCTCGTCCCCCTTGTCCTCCAGTAGTGGGCCCTGGCTGGCCACATTTGTACCTGCCGTCTGCTGTTGCAAAAAACCTCCCTCTGAGTCACTTCGAAGAGACTGGCCTGAAAGTGCTAAAAATGACCCCTCTTCTTCCTCCTCCTGGGCCATCTCCTCTTCCATCATCGCCCTAAGTGTTTTCTCAAGGAGACATAGAAGTGGTATTGTAACACTGATAACAGCGTCATCGCCACTGGCCATGTTGGTGGAGTACTCGAAACAGCGCAACAGGGCACACAGGTCTCGCATGGAGGCCCAGTCATTGGTGGTGAAGTGGTGCTGTTCCGCAGTGCGACTGACCCGTGCGTGCTGCAGCTGAAACTCCACTATGGCCTGCTGCTGCTCGCACAGTCTGTCCAGTATGTGCAAGGTGGAGTTCCACTTGGTGGGCACGTCGCATATGAGGCGGTGAGCGGGAAGGCCGAAGTTACGCTGTAGCGCAGACAGGCGAGCAGCGGCAGGATGTGAACGCCGGAAGCGCGAACAGACGGCCCGCACTTTATGCAGCAGCTCTGACATGTCGGGGTAGTTGTGAATGAAATTCTGCACCACCAAATTCAATACATGCGCCAGGCAAGGGATGTGCGTCAAACCGGCTAGTCCCAGAGCTGCAACGAGATTTCGCCCATTATCGCACACCACCAGGCCGGGCTTGAGGCTCACCGGCAGCAACCACTCGTCGGTCTGTTGTTCTATACCACGCCACAACTCCTGTGCGGTGTGGGGCCTGTCCCCCAAACATATGAGTTTCAGAATGGCCTGCTGACGTTTACCCCGGGCTGTGCTGAAGTTGGTTGTGAAGGTGTGTTGCTGACTGGATGAGCAGGTGGAAGAAGAGGAGGAGGAAGCCGAGAAGGAGGAGTTGGCAACAGGAGGCAAAGAATGTTGCCCTGCGATCCTTGGCGGCGGAAGGACGTGCGCCAAACAGCTCTCCGCCTGGGGCCCAGCTGCCACTACATTTACCCAGTGTGCAGTTAGGGAGATATAGCGTCCCTGGCCGTGCTTACTGGTCCACGTATCTGTGGTTAGGTGGACCTTGCTACAGATGGCGTTGCACAGTGCACACTTGATTTTATCGGATACTTGGTTGTGCAGGGAAGGCACGGCTCTCTTGGAGAAGTAGTGGCGGCTGGGAACAACATACTGTGGGACAGCAAGCGACATGAGCTGTTTGAAGCTGTCTGTGTCCACCAGCCTAAATGACAGCATTTCATAGGCCAGTAGTTTAGAAATGCTGGCATTCAGGGCCAGGGATCGAGGGTGGCTAGGTGGGAATTTACGCTTTCTCTCAAATGTTTGTGAGATGGAGAGCTGAACGCTGCCGTGTGACATGGTTGAGATGCTTGGTGACAGAGGTGGTGGTGGTGTTGGTGGTACATCCCCTGTTTGCTGGGCGGCAGGTGCCAACGTTCCTCCAGAGGCGGAGGAAGAGGCCGAGGCGGCAGCAGCAGAAGAGGTAGCAGGGGGAGCCTGAGTGACTTCCTTGTTTTTAAGGTGTTTACTCCACTGCAGTTCACACTTTGCATGCAGGTGCCTGGTCATGCAGGTTGTGCTAAGGTTCAGAACGTTAATGCCTCGCTTCATGCTCTGATGGCACAGCGTGCAAACCACTCGGGTCTTGTCGTCAGCACATTGTTTGAAGAAGTGCCATGCCAGGGAACTCCTTGAAGCTGCCTTTGGGGTGCTCGGTCCCAGATGGCGGCGGTCAGTAGCAGGCGGAGTCTCTTGGCGGCAGGTGTTCTGCTTTTGCCCACTGCTCCCTCTTTTGCTACGCTGTTGGCTCGGTCTCATCACTTCCCCTCCCTCCGAACTGTGAAAGTCAGTGGCACGACCTTCATTCCATGTGGGGTCTAGGACCTCATCGTCCCCTGCATCGTCTTCCACCCAGTCTTGATCCCTGACCTCCTGTTCAGTCTGCACACTGCAGAAAGACGCAGCAGTTGGCACCTGTGTTTCGTCATCATCAAAGACTTGCTGAGGTGGTATTCCCATGTCCTCATCATCAGGAAACATAAGTGGTTGTGCGTCAGTGCATTCTATGTCTTCCACCGCTGGGGAAGGGCTAGGTGGATGCCCTTGGGAAACCCTGCCAGCAGAGTCTTCAAACAGCATAAGAGACTGCTGCATAACTTGAGGCTCAGACAGTTTCCTTGATATGCATGGGGGTGATGTGACAGACTGATGGGGTTGGTTTTCAGGCACTTTCTGCAGAAGACTGGGTGGGAGATATTGTGAACGTGCTGGATCCACTGTCGGCCACCCAATTGACTAATGCCTGTACCTGCTCAGGCCTTACCATCCTTAGAACGGCATTGGGCCCCACCATATATCGCTGTAAATTCTGGCGGCTACTGGGACCTGAGGTAGTTGGTACACTAGGACGTGTGGATGTGGCAGAACGGCCACGTCCTCTCCCAGCACCAGAGGGTCCACTAACACCACCACGACCATGTCCACGTCCGCGTCCCTTACTAGATGTTTTCCTCATTGTTATCGTTCACCACAACAACAAAAATATTATTTGGCCCAATGTATTGTATTCAAATTCAGCTGAATTTAAATTTGGGGCCTAGTATTTAGGCGCTGGGTGACAGGTATAGGTTTACTGACAGAATTAGACTGGGATATGCACAGTAGCGTGTGTGTGAAGTTATTCAGAATGACCCTATCAGCACCTTGATTCTGATATACCCTTTTAGGGATGTATTTAAAGTAGGCCTGATACAGCAGAAACCACTAAATTATGAAATTGCTAAATTGGGAATTGTATTTCAACCCAGAACAAAAAATGTGCTTTGACGGACACTAAATTACTTGCCCAGCCACAACAGTACAGCAGTAACGACAGATTTAGCTGGATATAAATTTGAGGCCTAGTATTTAGGCGCTGGGTGACAGGTATAGGTTTACTGACAGAATTAGACTTGGAAATGCACAGTAGCGTGTGTGTGAAGTTATTCAGAATGACCCTACGTGCACCTTGAATCTGATATACCCTTTTAGGGATAAATTTAAAGTAGGCCTGATACAGCAGAAACCACTAAATTATGAAATTGCTAAATTGGGAATTGTATTTCAACCCAGAACAAAAACTGTGCTTTGACGGACACTAAATAACTTGCCCAGCTACAGCAGTAACGACAGATTTAGCTGGATATAAATTTGAGGCCTAGTATTTAGGCGCTGGGTGACAGGTATAGGTTTACTGACAGAATTAGACTTGGAAATGCACAGTAGCGGGTGTGTGAAGTTATTCTGAATGACCCTATGTGCACCTTGAATATGATATACCCTTTTAGGGATAGATTTCAAATAGCTCTGATACAGCAGAAACCACTAAATTATGAAATTGCTAAATTGGGAATTGTATATCAACCCAGAACAAAAAATGTGCTTTGACGGACACTAAATAACTTGACCAGCCACACCAGTAACGACAGATTTAGCTGGATATAAACTTGAGGCCTAGTATTTAGGTGCTGGGTGACAGGTATACGTTTACTGACAGAATTAGACTGGGATATGGCCAAAAAATAACCACACTATTGATGGTTAAATGCACTTGGTGTGACATCTTGACCAACCACACTACTGAGGGTTAAATGCACTTGGTGACAGGCGCAGCTTGCCCCTGATGTAGTATATGGCCAAAAAATAAACGGACTATTGCTGGTTAAATGCACTTGGTGTGACAGCTTGACCAACCACACTACTGAGGGTTAAATGCACTTGGTGACGGGCGCAGCTTGCCCCTGATGTAGTATATGGCCAAAAAATGAACAGACTATTGCTGGTTAAATGCACTTGGTGTGACAGCTTGACCAACCACACTACTGAGGGTTAAATGCACTTGGTGACGGGCGCAGCTTGCCCCTGATGTAGTATATGGCCAAAAAATGAACAGACTATTGCTGGTTTAATGCACTTGGTGTGACAGCTTGACCAACCACACTACTGAGGGTTAAATGCACTTGGTGACGGGCGCAGCTTGCCCCTGATGTAGTATATGGCCAAAAAATAAACAGACTATTGCTGGTTAAATGCACTTGGTGTGACAGCTTCACCCTGATGTAGGCTTTAGCCAAAAAACAACCACACCATTGAGGGTTAAATGCACTTGGTGACAGGCGCAGCTTGCCCCTGATGTAGTATATGGCCAAAAAATAAACAGACTATTGCTGGTTAAATGCACTTGGTGTGACAGCTTCACCCTGATGTAGGCTTTAGCCAAAAAACAACTACACCATTGAGGGTTAAATGGGTCTGGGCAGCCTAAAAACAGTGAGCAATTGAGTATCACAGCTTCATCCTGTGCAAGTGGAGCTGCCCGCGGGGATATAGTCTTGCACTAATATATCATATGAGTGCAGGACAATAGCCCAGTTTGCGGCACAACATGGTCAGCATCATGATGCTCTGTACTCCTGTGCGTACTATCAATGACGATCAGGGACATATTGCCCGCTAACGAACACTATACATCTTTAAGTGCATGTAGTCGTGCACAAGAGTCCGAAAGGTGTGGTCCATTATCAAAGTCGGACCAGCTTTGGAACTTCAACAAGATAGCCCTGGAGAAATATAGGAGCATTACAACCCTATAGATCTCAATACATGAAGATGGAACCTAGAGATGCTTTTCCTTCCAAAACGGATCCGCTAAACGGATGACAAAACGGAAACCAACGTGACAAACGGATCCGTAATACAGACGGATCCGTACAGACGGATCCGTCTGAATGGCTTCCGTTTGGCTCCGTTTAGTCAGTTTATAGACGGATCCGTTTGAAATGCCCTTCAAACGGATCCGTGAAACGCTAGTGTGAAAGTAGCCTAACTCCTCCAAAGGACTTGATTAATTGATCGATCTGCAGCTGTGGATCATTGAGCTGCTGATACTCAATTGCTCACTGTTTTTAGGCTGCCCATACCGTTTGTCAGTCACTTTTTTCTGGGGTGATCAGCGGCCATTTTGTGTCTTGTGGTGCGCCAGCACATGCTGCCACCAAGTGCATTTAACCCTCAATGGTGTGGTTGTTTTTTGGCTAAAGCCTACATCAGGGTGAAGCTGTCACACCAAGTGCATTTAACCAGCAATAGTCTGTTTATTTTTTGGCCATATACTACATCAGGGGCAAGCTGCGCCCGTCACCAAGTGCATTTAACCCTCAGTAGTGTGGTTGGTCAAGCTGTCACACCAAGTGCATTTAACCAGCAATAGTCTGTTTATTTTTTGGCCATATACTACATCAGGGGCAAGCTGCGCCTGTCACAAAGTGCATTTAACCCTCAGTAGTGTGGTTGGTCAAGATGTCACACCAAGTGCATTTAACCATCAATAGTGTGGTTATTTTTTGGCCATATCCCAGTCTAATTCTGTCAGTAAACGTATACCTGTCACCCAGCACCTAAATACTAGGCCTCAAGTTTATATCCAGCAAAATCTGTTGTTACTGGTGTGGCTGGTCAAGTTATTTAGTGTCCGTCAAAACACATTTTTTGTTCTGGGTTGATATACAAACCCTAACCCTACTCACACCTTCACCCTATGCCCATTAAAACTTGAAGACCTAAAAAAAAGCATGAAAAACATGTCCAAAGCAACTTATCCCCTCTCCAATATCCAAACTAAATCTCTTATTGAATGCACGACCACCATTGCCCCGTTAATGCTAACAATTATAAATGACTCCTTTCTCAGTGGCAACGTCCCTGAGACTCTCAAGTTAGGAATCATAACTCCCCTCCTCAAGAAACCAGGAGCAGACATAAATATAATGGCCAACTTCAGACCGATTACCAACATCCACCTAATAGCTAAAATCATGGAGACAGCAGTGGCAAGCCAACTCCAGCTGCACGTAGAAAAGCATCGACTTCTAGATGAACACCAGTCGGGCTTTAGGCCAACACACATCACGGAATCAGCCCTGGTCAGCCTATGGGATGAAGCCCTAGGGGTCGCAGACGAGGGAGGGGGGACCTGGTTGGTCCTCATAGACATGTCGGCAGCTTTTGACACTATCAGTCATCCCATCCTCCTAAATAGATTAAAAGCTGACATCGGAGTAGATAGCCACGGACTTGCCTGGTTTGACTCCAGGGATCTCCCCTCTCGCCATTACTCTTTAACATATATGTCCGACCTCTGCTCGCTATTCTGAAGGAGTATAACATCAGCTATGAGTCTTATGCGGACGATACACAGATCCTTTTGAGAGTATCGAAATCCGCTGATGACTACAAGCTCACGCAAGAAGGACTAAATAAGGCCAGGAACTGGCTAGCACATAACCACCTCAAACTCAACCCGACCAAGACTGAGCTTATTGCACTACATAAAACACCTGAGGCTGCCGCCCCGTCTATCTTTGGGGAAAACGTTGCCATCGCCACACAAGGAAAGAGTCTGGGGATAATCTTGGATCAAGAAATGAGCCTCCGTCCCCAGATTAAAGAAGTAATACGGAAAGCAAACTTTGCCCTATTCCTTCTAAAAAAAGCCCTACCGTTTCTCCCCAACACATGCAGACAGGTCGTGGTGGGAGCTCTAGTCAACTCCCACCTGGACTATGGTAATGCAATGTATGCGGGGCTGCCAGAGAAAGATCTGGGAGCTCTGCAACACTGTCAAAACAGAGCCATCTGGCTCATCAAGAAACTAGACTGGACAGATTCTGTCACAAAAGCACGCAGGGAACTCCACTGGCTCCCAGTGAAAGAGAGAGTGCAGTTTAAGCTGTGCTGCTTAACACACAAAGCTCTCTACAAAACAGGTCCCATCTACCTGCAAAAAAAGATAACACGTCACCATCCTCCTAGAGAACTGAGATCCACCTCAGCCTCCCTTCTGTCGGTGCCAAGAACCTGCCTCAAGACAAGGGGGCACAGACGTTTCTCAGTATTGGCCCCCAAGATCTGGAACTCCCTCCCAGAACACATTAGAACAACATCAAATTACCTGGAATTTAGGAAGTTGGTTAAGACCTGGCTTTTTGTGTAGGATGACGTAGGGGCCCACCAATATAGCCGTCGACAAGCGCTTCGATCGGATTGAGTTCCTCTAGAGCGCTATACAAGAACTTAGTAACATAACATAACATATGATGCTGTGTACTCTCGTGTGCACGATCAATGCCACTATGGGACATATGGCCCGCTCATGGACCATATGTCTCTTGTGGCATACAGTCGTGTGCAAGAGGCCTTAAAGGGGTTTTCTCATCTCATACAATGGGGGCATACCACTTTAAGGATATACCTACATTGTCTTATAGGCGCGGGTCCCACGGCTGGTTCCCTCACATATATTGAGAACGAAGCCAAGAAAGTAGATGCGGCCGCCCTCCATCCATTTCTATAGTTGAGGCGGGGATTAGCGTTTGGCGGTGGACATACCATGGGAAATGTGTCCTACAGCAACAGTGCTCCCCGCTCCGTTCTCAATATAGGTGCGGGTCCTACCAATGTTACCCACACCTATCAGACAATGGGGGCATATTCAAGTGAAATCCCCCCATTGTCTATGTGAATACCCCTTTAAAAACTCTATGTCCCTTGCGTGTCCCTTGTGGTAATCACACTAGTTATATTAGCGTCATCGGGAAATCATTAAACGTTAAAATCATAATTTATTAATGAATTCCTGATGATGCTGACAGACCATGACTCCCACAAGGGCTCATATGAAAGGGCACAAGATTGAACAATGATAATCCTGAGCCGATGCATGAGGGACAGGAGGGCTGGCGCTGGCGATCTGTTCTGGTTCCGCCTCAGGAGGTTGGTCAGGCTCCCGAGTGCTGCTGGCACTTCTGTAGAAAAAAAAAGGAAAGTTAGGAATTGTTCTTTAAATAAAACATCCATGTTCTATGCTATGTCTACCGTATACTATAGGGGGCTGTCCAAAACAGGGGAGCCAAACGCTCCACTGTCTCAGAGAGCCCCTTACACTCAGACGGAGAGAACAGTTGTCCATCTGACTGTGGGGGGCTGTCCCAAACAGGGGAGCCAAACGCTCCGCTGTCTCAGACAGCCCCTTACACTCAGACAGAGAGAACAGTTGTCCATCTGACTGTGGGGGGCTGTCCAAAACAGGGGAGCCAAACGCTCCGCTGTCTCAGACAGCCCCTTACACTCAGACGGAGAGAACAGTTGTCCATCTGACTGTGGGGGGCTGTCCAAAACAGGGGAGCCAAACGCTCCGCTGTCTCAGACAGCCCCTTACACTCAGACGGAGAGAACAGTTGTCCATCTGACTGTGGGGGGCTGTCCAAAACAGGGGAGCCAAACGCTCCGCTGTCTCAGACAGCCCCTTACACTCAGACGGAGAGAACAGTTGTCCATCTGACTGTGGGGGGCTGTCCAAAACAGGGGAGCCAAACGCTCCGCTGTCTCAGACAGCCCCTTACACTCAGACGGAGAGAACAGTTGTCCATCTGACTGTGGGGGGCTGTCCAAAACAGGGGAGCCAAACGCTCCGCTGTCTCAGACAGCCCCTTACACTCAGACGGAGAGAACAGTTGTCCATCTGACTGTGGGGGGCTGTCCAAAACAGGGGAGCCAAACGCTCCGCTGTCTCAGACAGCCCCTTACACTCAGATGGAGAGAACAGTTGTCCATCTGACTGTGGGGGGCTGTCCAAAACAGGGGAGCCAAACGCTCCACTGTCTCAGACAGCCCCTTTACAATTTATTTTTTAAACAGTTGTTATAAATATTTACCTTTTTGGTGCCATTGCCTTTTGTAGGAACCCCAGGGCCGCCGTATGGATGTATGTGGCCCCTGAGGTTCCTCCGGAGCCACTCGGGGCCTGACCCTCCTTGTAATCCCTCCTGAAGCGGTCCCGGATAGATCGCCAACGCGTTATAACCAGTTTGACTATGGAAAAAAACAATAAAAACTAAAATCAGCATGATGAAAGGAAAACAACAATATTTTAATTTATTAAAATGCATATTATTTTACTTACCATATTTCTCCTGAGCCGCCGCATCTAGATCCCCCCAGGTCTCAAAAACTGCAGCAGAGATGTCCCTCCAGAGCCGCTGGGTATGGCGATGATCGGCGTGGTGGCGGTCGGCGTGGTCCCATAACGCTGGACGCGCCTCCACCAGTCGGATGAGGAGCAGGTTATCTATACTCGCAACCCCGAACTCCTCATCTTCCCTGGTGGAGCCTAGGGAACCCTGAAAAAAAAGGAAATACAAAATTTAATGTAAATCCTAATACAAAATGCTAATTAAAACTACTAAATTCAATACTTACACGTCTACGACCGCCACGATCATTCCCGCAGACTCTGGAGGCGACTGGGGGATCCTCGCTGGCGGCTCTAGGTGCAGATTGCTAATACAAATATTTTTTTTTTAGAAGACTGTACTTAAATAAAAACAATTTTTAAGAAATATATATATATATATATATATATATATATATATAGATATATATATATATATATATATATACTTACTTCTTGACAGCCCCGGTCCGGGCTTGGTCCACCTCCCCTGGACGCTGTGGATGCTGGTGAGCTGTCCCCGGCAGCGCCGCCCACTTCTGGAGAGCCCTCCGCTGAAGATGATGAAGAAATCTATAATAAGAGCACATACTGATTAATGCAACGAATCAAACAGTAAAAACTCCAAGTGTTGATTTTATACTTACCGGCCACTGGATACGGCGGCGCCTTCTGGGTGGGTTACGCCAGTCTATCGATGTCTTCTTTGATGACAGAATACCAGACAAAATGCAGATAACGTTAAAGGAACTTGTAGAGCACTATTTCCTCATATATCAACATTTTTTTTTTATACTTACTTTTTAAAATATAGATATGGGCTTCCCCACCGCAGATGTCTCTTTCTTTTTTTTTTTCTTTTTTTTGAATGACCCTAATAATAAAATGATTAAAAAAATTAATCCGACAGGAGCCATAATCCCCCCAAGTTACATAAACACCCCGAGAGACAGCAGCCCCGCATAGTGCCAGCAGCCCCCCAGAATGACATCAGGCCCCCAGTTCCAAACAACTCTCGCACAGTGCCCTCAGCCCCCCCCAATGCCAGCAGCCCCCACAGTTCCAGTCACAAACACCCCCGCAGTGCCAGCAGCAGACACAGTTCCAGCCACAAACACCCCCGCACTGCCAGAAGCACCGCACAGTTCCAGTCACAAAAAACCCTGCAGTTCCATCCAGAAGCACCGCACAGTTCCAGCCACAAACACCCCTGCAATGCCAGCAAACCGCACAGTTCCAGCCACAAACACCCCCGCAGTGCCAGCAGCAAACAAAGTTCTAGCCACAAACACCCCCGCAGTGCCATAAGCACCACACAGTTCCAGCCACAAACACCCCCGCACTGCCAGAAGCACCGCACAGTTCCAGCCACAAAAAACCCTGCAGTTCCATCCAGAAGCACCACACAGTTCCAGCCACAAACACCCCTGCAATGCCAGCAAACCGCACTGTTCCAGCCACAAACACCCCCGCAGTGCCAGCAGAAAACAAAGTTCCAGCCACAAACACCCCCGCAGTGCCAGCAGCAACCACAGTTCCAGCCACACACGCGCCCCCCCCCCCCCCCCCCGTGCCAGAAGCCCCCCATAAAGGCAGCCCACACCACCAGTGCCAGCGGCTCCCATTGTTCCAGACACACACCCCTTCCTAAGTGCCAGCAGCCCCCCCACCCTAGAAATAGAGAGATAGATAGATAGATGGATAGATAGTAAAAAAAGAGAGATAGACAAACAGACAAAACTTCATACACTTACCAGTCTCACCAAGTCGATGATCCAAAATGGCCGACAATGAGGGGGGGGACAGGAAGTTACTGGGCATGCGCAGAAACATGAACGTTTTCGAACGGATCTGTGTCAAAACGGAGCCAGGACAGACGGATCCGTCCCCATTGACTTCCATTGTAACTATAAACGGATCCGTACGCCTCCGCACGGCCAGGCGGACACCAAAACGCTGCAAGCTGCGTTCAGGTGTCCGCCTGCTGAGCGGAACGGAGGCCAAACGCTGCCAGACTGATGCATTCTGAGCGGATCCTTATCCATTCAGAATGCATTGGGGCAGTACGGATCCGTTTGGGGCCGCTTGTGAGAGCCTTTAAACGGAACTCACAAGCAGAGCCCCGAACGCAAGTGTGAAAGCAGCCTTAATCTGCCTAATCTCGCCCTACTGTCGCAGCCGCAACCTCTCCCTATGCTGATCAGAGCAGAGTGACAGGCGGCGCTATGTGACTCCAGCTTAAATAGAGGCTGGGTCACATGGTGCTCTGGCCAATCACAGCCATGCCAATAGTAGGCATGGCTGTGACGGCCTCTTGGGGCAAGTAGTATGACGCTTGTTGATTGGCTGCTTTGCAGCCTTTCAAAAAGCGCCAAGAAAGCGACGAACACCGAACCCGGACTTTTACGAAAATGTCCGGGTTCAGGTCCGTGTCACGGACACCCCAAAATTCGGTACGAACCCGAACTATACAGTTCGGGTTCGCTCATCCCTAATATTGAACTCTTTGCCACCTGGCATATAAATCCTCTTTAGTCAACTTGCCAGGCGGTGGCTGTATGTAATCTGACTTAAGGTGAAGTAGATGGTTCGGAGTTGAAGGGTCCAAACTTGTTGGATCGTTGATGTTATCAACTGTAAGTTGACGACTGTTAACAATAGACATTACTTCATAGAATAGGGTCCTAAGTGAAGCATCATCTATTCTTCCGGCGTTCTTTTTCAACACTCATCTTAACATATTTCTCACAGTTCTGATTTGTCTTTCCCAAACTCCTCCTGTATGGCTTGCATGTGGAGCATTCATATGAAAATCACACTGTTTCTCTAACAAATACTCAGTTACTTTTTCTTTATCAATCTCTTCTAGAGCTTTCTTCAATTCATTCTTTGCTCCGACAAAATTAGATCCTTGGTCAGATCTAAACTCGCTGACGGTACCTCTAATGGCTATGAAACATCTTAAGGCATCAATGAATGCGTCAGTTGACATATCTTCTAACATTTCCAGGTGAATTGCTCTAGACATGTAAATATTAGTCCATATCTCTTGTACTCCTTGCGGTTCTGTTTGGTGATGAATGGGCCAAAACAATCCATTCCGCTATAAAGAAATGGCGGTGTTGGGTTTACATGATCTGCCGGTAAATCTGCCATTCTTTGCTCTTTGGTAGGTCTACGTGCCTTTCTGCAGACTACACATTTACTTGTATACTTTGCTAAACCTTTGCTTCCTTTCACAATCCAGTAACCACCTTCTCTCAAACAGCTTTGGTTAAAGCTTCTTCCTTGATGCAAGGATATGTTGTGGTAGTGATCAATAATCAATCTTGTGAAGGTAGAGTTTTTGGGTAGAATTGCTGGATGCTTCACTGTGCTAGGTAATGATGCATTTTCCAGTCTCCCTCCCACCTTCAGTATACCATCCTGCAGAACAAGATTAAGCTTTTACAATGGGTGGTTGTTTGGAAGCCTTTTAGGTTCTTGACTAAGTCTCTTTAACTCTTCACTGTAGAATCTCTGTTGACTATATGACTGTTTCTTCAGCTTTCTTTCTTTCATCTACATTCAACAATTCCTTCTTTCTGATTCCCTTTGCCAAGCTTTGAATTCGAGCTACTACGTTTATGACTGTATTCAATTTTGAACATCTGGCTAGTCTTTCAAGTGTGTCATCTTGACACTTGGCAGCAGTGCTCAATGTTTTTACAACTTTTACTTCTGGATCACCCATAAACAATTCTGTGTAACTTTCACTGAGCGTGATTTCCTTATCCCAAAGGAACTCTGGGCCTGTGAACCAGTTAGAATTTTTCAATTCTGTTACATTCAGGCCTCTTGAAGCATGATCTGCTGGGTTATGCTTTGTGCAATGTGATGCCAATGTTCCGGATTTGTTATTTCCCGAATTTTCTCAACTCTGTTGGCGACAAAGATATGGAATCTTCAAGCTTCGTTGTTTATGTATCCTAGGACAACTTGTGAGTCTGTCCAAAAATATTCTTCATCTATTTTCAATTCCAATTCTTCTCTCAGAAACTTGCCTAATGATGCTGAAACTATGGCTGCTGGTAGTTCAAGTCTTGATATTGTCTGAATACTGGTAGGTTCCACTCTGGCCTTCCCCATAACCAGGGCACAGTGTATCTTTTCTTCTCTTATTACTCTGACGTAGGAGCACTGACCATAACCATAACTACTGGCATCTGAAAAGTGATGAGGTTCTATTTTCTTGTACTTTCTGAAATTATGAGGTACAAAATATCTGGGTATTCGAACTTCTCTCAAGTTTTGCAAGTCTCTTATCCAACTCTCCCACCTTAACCTCACATTTTCAGGTATAGGCTCATCCCATACCAACTTCTGTCTGCATAATTCTTGCAGTATTTCTTTTGCTCTGAAGATTACAGGGGCCAAGAATCCCAATGGATCAAATATAGAAGCCACTGAAGAATGGTTTGTCTAGTTGCAACTTTCTCTTCAATAGATACTTCAAAGAAGAACTTTGTCGTTCTCTACATTCTATCCCAATCCAAGTACGTTCTGAACTGGAAGATAATCATAATTGAGATCTAAATTCTTCATTGTTGCTGCATGTTCAGAGTCACTGATGGATTCCAGTACCTCTCTGTTGTTTGAGATTAATTTGTGAAGGTGCAGGTTTCCTCTTGCGCATAACTCTTGGCTTTCTTTCACTAGTTTGATTGCAGATTCTGTAGACTCTAGACTTATGAGACCATCATCTACATAAAAGTTTTTCTTCAGAAAATTTGCAGCTGATGGGCAATCCTTTTTATTCTGATTGGCCAGGTACTTCATACCATAATTGACGCAACCTGGAGATGATGCTGCTCCAATCAGGTGTACTTTCATTCTGTATGCTGCTGGCTTTGCATCTGTATCTCCATCCTCCCACCATAGAAACTTCAGGAAGTCTCTATCTTCATTTTTTACATGAAACTGGTGGAGCATCTTTTCAACGTCACACATCACCGATACGGGATACTTTCTGAATTTACAGAGTACTCCAGGCAGAGCATTTGTAAGATCTGGTCCTTTTAGTAGATGATCATTCAATGCAACACCATTGTACTTTGCTGAGCAATCAAATACTACTCTAATCTTATCTGGTTTCTTTGAGTGGTAAACACTTTGACGTGGGATGTACTATACTTCTCCTTCTTTAGGTTGATTATTTACTTTCTCTGCATATCCTTCTTCGAGGATGCCTTCCACAAATTTCTAATAATCCTGCTTGAATTTGGGATCACTTCCCATTTTTTTTGTCAAACATTTCAATCGTGTTAGGGCAAGATTTTTGTTATTTGGCAGACGAGGTGGTTCTCTAAAAGGTAAGGGCATTTCAAGATGACCTTGTTGATTCTCCTGAATACTTTCTTCTAGAGTGTGTACGAACTTTATGTCTTCTTGGGATACACTCTTTTCTTTAGAACTTATGTCTGCAAAGTTGGATTCAAGGATCTTGATTATTTTTGCTGGACATACAGTTGGTAACTCTTTTTCAGATATACAATGACACAATCCTGTCATCTGTCTTGAGTTTGTGATCTGCTGTTTTCCTCCAACAGCACCCCATCCTAGATCAGTTTGAACAGTGTAGGGTTCACCCTTTCCTCCTGTGATTACCTTTTGTGGTACCAAGGCTTTGTGACAGTCGTAGCCTAACAGTACAACACCAAACTCCTTCAGCGGGGACATTTCATGAGATATGACGGATAGGTGCTCCCATTCATTGGCTGTTTTGCAGGTAGGTGTGCAATCTCGATCTAGAGGTATATCGTCTTTTGTATAAGCTGGAGGTAGATCTAAGATCTAATGTGCAGTTTGAATTAAGTTCTCTAACTCTCAGTCCTTTGAGCCTTTGACTGTTCACTAATGTGTCTCTCCCCATCATTGTGGTGAGTTTGAGCTTCACTGGTTCTGTAGACACTTTTAATCTCTTGCAGATTTCTTGATCAATGAAGGTGACATCACTCTGGGCATCCAGTAGCGCATAGGTGTATTCCTTCTTGTTCCTCCTTTTAGGATTTAATATGCACACTGGTACAACCATTGATGTGCCATTGTCACTACCAGACATCTGAGAAGCTCTGACAGATGCCTTTCAGAACCTCCTCCTTGAGCTTCCTTTGTTTTGGTTTTCAGTTCCTCATCTCGTTAGCCTCTCGCAGCTGTCATGTAGTTGGACTGATTGCATCCCTTTAAATTCCTCCCCATAATGCATTAGTGTGCGGTTTATACAACTTCCTGGAGTGTGTGAGCATGCTGATCCTATTTCCCAGTCTTCTACAAGATAAGTGTTGTACATTCATTTGTGATTTTCTGTTTGCTGGATCCCAAGTGTCTAGTGTAGGGAGCTGGTGGTCGTGTCCCCTCACTATTATAGGGTGTTCAGGTGTTATACAGTCGAGGTACGAGGATATGCGATCATCTACCATTGGGATTTTCGCATAGGCTGAGCAGTCAGGCTGTTCCTTAGTTTTGGATCCAGTGAGTCATATATTCATTTTGTGTTGTCTTGTACACCTTCCGTGACATTATAAACCGCCTAAACCATCTCAAGCATGGATCCGGTTTCACTTTTGACTGAACGCTTCCAGGGTCTTTCATTGGAGGTAGCTGATCTCCGTAAGACTCTTTCTCAGTTTCAAGTGACCGGTTCAGCTTGCGTTCATGGAGTTTGTTCTGAGCCTAAGATCTCGCTCCCGGATACGTTCTCCGGGGGTAGTGAGAATTTTGTGCGTTTTAGAGAGGCTTGCAAACTCCATTTTCGCCTACTTCCCCATTCCTCTGGTGATGAGGAATGGAGGGTGGGGATCATATCGCTGCTCAGGGGTAACGGTCAGTCGTGGGCCTTTTCGCTCCCGGTGGGGGCACGGCCCCTCCGTTCAGTGGATGAATTCTTTTTAGCCCTGGGTCAGATATATGATGATCTGGATTGTGTTGCTTTGGCAGTCTAGACTACGTCTGTTATGCCAGGGTAAACAATCCGCAGAGGTATACTGCTCAGAATTTCGGAGATGGGCAGCTGATACTGGTTGGAATGATGCTGCACTCTGAAGTCAATTTTGCCATGGTCTTTCAGAGGGATTGAAAGATGCATTTGCCTTTCATGAGAGACCTATCTCCTTGGACTCTGCTATGTCTCAGGCCGTTCGTATTGACAGGCGTCTTAGAGAGAGAGGAGAGATCACTCCTTCCTGTCATACTCAATCCCAGGACAGTGCAGCGGTCTCATTCTGTGCGCAGGGGTCTCAGTCGCTGTCAGCCCCTTCTGAGCAGGAGCCCATGCAGCTGGGGTTGATTGCCTCTGACAATAGAAGATTCAGCCCGCATGGGAAGGTTTGTTTTTGTTGTGGAGGTATAAATCATTTGGCAAATGTTTGTCCCTCTAGGAGATTCAGGCAGTTTTTTGGGAGTAATAAAGAAACAAAAAGGAAAAAATCTTTTAAAAATGTTCCATCTGTTACTATTGGCAGGGTTGAGGCGGAAATTGAAGGTTTTCCGTTTGCTTGTAGTTCCCGTTTTGTCCTGCCTGCCAGGGTGGCGCTAGAGAGCAAGAACATTTTTTGTGAGATTTTGGTAGATAGTGGAGCAGCTTTCAATCTCATTGATAATCAATTTGCGATAACTCATGGTTTCCAGGTATGCACTTTGGGAAAGGATATTCCTGTTTTTGCTATTGATTCCGCTCCACTTTCTCAGAAATCATTAAAGGGCATAGTTCACAATATCCGTTTAATTGTGAGTGATGCTCATGTTGAGGATGTGTCATGTTTCGTCCTTAGCGGATTGCCTACTCCTCTTGTGTTGGGGCTACCCTGGCTCACTAAACATAACCCCACCATTGATTGGCAAGCGAGCAAAATAAATGGTTGGAGTGACTTTTGCAGAGAGAATTGCCTCACGACATCTGTTTCTGAGGTTTCTACTAATTTCTACTAATCTCTGAATTTTCGGATGTCTTCTCTGAGAGTGGAGTTCAGGATTTGCCCCCGCACAGGGAGTACGATTGCCCTATTAATCTCATCCCAGGCGCCAAGCTGCCTAAATCTCGTTTATACAATCTCTCCCAACCTGAAAGGGTCACTATGCGTGCTTATATCTCTGAGAGTCTGAGAAAAGGACACATACGACCCTCAAAGTAACCTGTTGCCGCTGTTTTTTTTCTTTGTTAAGAAAAAAGATGGTTCTTTAAGACCTTGTCTGGATTTAAGGGAGCTGAACAGTATCACTATTTGTGACCCTTATCCGCTTCCTCTGATCCCGGACCTGTTTAACCAGATTGTTGGGGCTAAAGTCTTTTCCAAATTAGATCTAAGAGGGGCATACAACCTGGCCAGGGTCAGAGAAGGAGACGAATGGAAGACGGCCTTCAATACCCCTGAGGGCCATTTTGAGAATTTGGTTATGCCTTTTGGTTTGATGAATGCCCCAGCCGTTTTTCAGCATTTCGTGAACAGCATTTTTTATCATTTAATGGGAAAATTTGTATTAGTGTATTTGGATAACATTTTGATTTTTTCTCCTGATTTCAAAACTCATAAGAAACACTTACGTCAGGTCTTGCTCATCCTGCGGGAGAATAAATTATACGCGAAACTGGAAAAATGTGTGTTTGCGGTTCCAGAAATTCAGTTTCTGGGGTTTCTTCTCTCCGCTTCTGGTTTTCGCATTGACCCCGAGAAGGTCCGCGCTGTGCTTGAGTGGGAGCTTCCTGAGAATCAGAAGGCGCTGATGCGTTTTTTTGGGCTTTGCCAATTATTACAGAAAGTTTATATTGAATTATTCCTCTGTTGTTAAACCACTCACTGATATGACCAGAAAGGGGGTAAATTTTTCTTCCTGGTCGGTAGAGGCGCGTAAGGCCTTTTCTAATATCAAGGAGAGTTTTGCTTCCGCTCCCATCTTGGTACAACCTGATATTTCTCTACCCTTCATAGTTGAGGTTGATGCTTCTGAGGTGGGTGTGGGTGCGGTCTTGTCTCAGGGTTCCTCTCCTGCCAAATGGCGACCGTGTGCCTTTTTCTCGAAGAAACTCTCCTCCGCAGAGAGAAATTACGATGTGGGAGATAGGGAGTTGTTGGCCAGCAAGTTGGCTTTTGAGGAATGGCGCCATTGGCTAGAGGGAGCCAGACACCCTATTACCGTGTTTACTGACCATAAAAATCTGGCCTATTTGGAGTCAGCCAAGCGTCTGAACCCGAGACAGGCCAGATGGTCTTTGTTCTTTTCAAGGTTTAATTTTGTTGTCACGTTCCGCCCTGGGGTTAAGAATGTGAAGGCAGATGCCCTGTCACGTTGTTTTCCGGGAGGTGGGAATTTTGAAGACCCGGGTCCCATTTTGGCTGAAGGTGTGATGGTCTCTGCTCTTTATCATGAATTGGAGGCAGAGGTGCAGGTAGCCCAGTCAGAGGCTCCTGATCTTTGTCCTCCTGGGAGGTTGTTTGTGCCTCTCGCTTTAAGACACAAGATTTTTAAGGAACACCACGATACTGTCCTTGCTGGGCACCCGGGGGCAAGAGCCACAGTGGATCTCATCGCTTGGAGATTCTGGTGGCCTGCGCTTCGTAAGTTGGTTGAGGGTTTTGTGGCAGCCTGCGAGACTTGCGCTCGTGCAAAAGTCCCTCATTCACGGCCATCAGGTCCTCTCCTTCCCTTACCCATTCCTTCCCGTCCTTGGACACATCTGTCCATGGACTTCATAACGGACCTGCCTCGTTCTGTGATTCTGGTGGTGGTGGACTGTTTTAGCAAAATGGTGCATTTCATCCCTTTTCCTGGCTTTCCCAATGCTAAGATGCTGGCGCAGGCATTTATTGATCACATTTTCAAATTGCATGGTATTCCTTCAGACATAGTCTCTGATAGGGGCACGCAGTTTGTTTCCAGATTCTGGAAGGCTTTTTGTTCTCACTTGGGGGTTTGGTTGTCATTCTCTTCTGCTTTCCACCCGCAGTCTAATGGCCAGACAGAGCGCGTCAATCAGAATCTGGAGACATATCTGCGCTGTTTTGTGGCGGAGAATCAGGAGGATTGGTGTTCTTTTTTGTCCCTTGCTGAGTTTGCTTTAAATAACCGTTGTCAGGAGTCCTCTGATAAGTCACCATTTTTTGGTGCATATGGGTTTCATCCGCAGTTTGGGACATTCTCGGGAGAGGGGTCTTCTGGTTTACCTGATGAGGACAGATTCTCCTCGTCTTTGTCATCTATTTGGCAAAAGATTCAGGATAATCTAAAGAGCATGAGTGAGAGATATATGCGTGTGGCAGATAAGAGACGTGTGCCTGGTCCGGACCTGAATGTTGGTGATCTGGTGTGGTTGTCTACCAAGAATATCAAATTGAAGGTTCCCTCCTGGAAGTTGGGTCCTAAGTTTATTGGGCCATACAAAATCCTGTCTGTCATCAATCCTGTTGCCTACCGTCTTGATCTTCCTCAGACTTGGAAGATCCATAATGTTTTTCATATGTCCTTATTAAAACCTTATGTTCAACCCATTGTACCCTCGCCTTTGCCTCCTCCTCCGATTATGGTTGATGGTAATCTTGAATTTCAGGTCTCTAGGATTGTGGATTCTCGTGTTGTCCGCGGTTCTCTCCAGTACCTCGTTCATTGGGAGGGTTATGGTCCTGAGGAGAGGATGTGGGTCCCAGTGACGGACATTAAGGCCACTCATCTCATCAGGGCTTTCCATAGGTCCCATCCTGAGAAGGTGGGGTCTGAGTGTCCGGAGTCCACTCGTAGAGGGAGGGGTACTGTCCCTACCAGACATCTGAGAAGCTCTGACAGATGCCTTTCAGAGCCTCCTCCTTGAGCTTCCTTTGTTTTGATTTTCAGTTCCTCATCTCGTTAGCCTCTCGCAGCTGTCATGTAATTGGACTGATTGCATCCCTTTAAATTCCTCCCCATAATGCATTAGTGTGTGGTTTATACAACTTCCTGGAGTGTGTGTGCATGCTGATCCTATTTCCCAGTCTTCTACAAGATAAGTGTTGTACATTCATTTGTGATTTTCTGTTTGCTGGATCCCAGGTGACCCTGACTCCCTCCGTGTCTAGTGAAGGGAGCTAGTGGTCGTGTCCCCTCACTATTATAGGGTGTTCAGGTGTTATACAGTCGAGGTACGAGGATATGCGATCATCTACCATTGGGATTTTCGCATAGGCTGAGCAGTCAGGGAGAGTGCCAGGTCTGATGCAGGGGTCTCCCTTTTTGTTCCTTAGTTTTGGATCCAGTGAGTCATATATTCATTTTGTGTTGTCTTGTTTCCTGTACACCTTCCGTGACAGCCATTGCTTTCTCCTTCCCTCACTCTGCAAGAGAATACCAATACTTTCATCCCTTCCTCAGTATCTTTAGGTATTGAGGAGTTATCTTTCTTCATGTAGTGGTGTAGGATGGCGTCCTTTGCAAACGCTGCATGTGGCCTTTTTTCTTACACTACTTAGTAACGTGGCCTTTTATTAGGCATCAGAAACACAGTTGGTTACCCAGTACACATTTTTTCTTTTCTTCTGGGGACTTTGCCTTCAATTGTTGGCACTTGTGTATGGAGTGGAGTTCTCTCCACAGAACATACACTTGAAGATAGTTTGAAGATTTGTCGGTTCTGTCTCTTTACTGATCCCAGTAGTGACTTTGAACTTGCTCTCGTAGGTATCTGGACCTTTAGCTGCTGTGTTGGTTGCAAAGCTAGTTGCTCTTGCACGTCTTATATTTCTTGCAGGACTTTTTTCTAAGGATTTTAAGACGTAAGATGCTGTTACTGGATTAAATGCTATCCATGCTTCCTTATTTATGAACTCAGAGAACTCTTTAAAACTTGGGAAGTCCTTACATAGATCTAACTGCTCAGTCACATAGCGATTCTATCTAGAAGCCACTTCTTCAGGTAGCTTAGTTAGCATCCTGTGGTTTTCTAGATAGTCGTTCAGTACTTCTAGTCCTTGATTGTGTGGGATGGCATTGCTGCGTGCTTGCAGGAAGCCACCGTACTCTTGGAGTCTAAAGTGTTCTTTAGTACCTATTTTAGGCCAGTTATTCAATTTCTCTCTAAAAGCTCTTTGAACTAAGAAAAGATGACCATATCTTGCATTTCATTTTTCATAAGCTTACTTGTAGGCTTCTTCGTCTTTTCTATAGAAGTTACCTTCAAGAACTTTCTTTGCTTCCCCACCAACATATCTCTGAAGGTAGAATAACTTGTCGATTGGACTGAAGCAATGATGCTCAATGATAATTTCAAAACTTGCCTTCCACTCTATGAACTTCAGTACGTCTCCTAAACATACAGTGGGTTCCGGCACGGGAAGTCTAGCGAGGACTGTTTTCTGTTGTCCTATTTGGACAATAGTTGTAACACTCTCATGAGCATTGCCATGACATCTAGGAATAGAATCAAAAGGTACTATTTTCTCAGTTAGTTCTGAATTAGGTAAGTCCTTTTCTTTATCTTTTCACTTGGGGCGATGATGGAAGAGGAGGTGGCCCAGGAGGAGGAGGAGGAGGAGGAGGAGGAAGAGGGGTCATTTTTAGCACTTTCAGGCCAGTCTCTTAGAAGTGACTCAGAGGGAGTTTTTTTGCAACAGCAGAGGCCAAGTACAAATGTGGCCAGCCAGGGCCCACTACTGTAGGACGAGGAGGACGAGGATGAGGAGGAGGTGGAGGAGGATGAGGATGAAGCATGTTCACAGCGGGGTGGCAACCAAAGCAGCTCGGGCCCATCACTGGTGCGTGGCTGGGGGGGAAACGCAGGTTGATGACGATACGCCTCCCACAGAGGTTAGCTTGTCCTTACCTCTGGGCAGCCTGGCACACATGAGCGACTACATGCTGCAGTGCCTGCGCAACAACAGCAGAGTTGCCCACATTTTAACGTGTGCGGACTACTGGGTTGCCACCCTGCTGGATCCCCGGTACAAAGACTATGTGCCCACCTTACTTCCTGCACTGGAGCGTGATAGGAAGATGCGCGAGTACAAGGGCACGTTGGTAGACACGCTACTGAGAGCATTCCCAAATGTCACAGGGGAACAAGTAGAAGCCTAAGGCCAAGGCAGAGGAGGAGCAAGATGTCACCAACGCAGCTGTGTCACGGCCAGCTCCTCTGAGGGCAGGGTTAGCATGGCAGAGATGTGGAAAAGTTTTGTCAACACGCCACAGCTAACTGCACCACCACCTGATAAGGAACGTGTTAGCACGAGGCAACATTTCACTAACATGGTGGAACAGTACGTGTGCACACCCCTCCACGTACTGACTGATGGTTCGGCCCCATTCAACTTCTGGGTCTCCAAATTGTCCACGTGGCCAGAGCTAGCCTTTTATGCCTTGGAGGTACTGGCCTGCCCAACGGCCAGCGTTTTGTCTGAACGTGTATTCAGCACGGCAGGGGGCGTCATTACAGACAAACGCAGCCGCGTGAGTCCTATTGGAAAGCATGAGTCCTATTGGATTCACACTTTGCAGACATTAGAGCCCAAAGGCCTGAACCGCGAGTATGATCTCCACAGTTTCCTGTAATTCTCTACCTTCTTGTTAGATGTGCTAATTTTTAGTGTAATATATTGTTTCTACCATAATGGCAAATCAACACATTATTTATTTTGGCTTTTTTCTTGTCTTTTAGAAAACTTGAAGACATCCCAGCAGCATCATCATGTCATTAATTCTTTTCCACTATTAACCCTACTATTGTTATGTAACTTCTATTAGAGGAATCGCTAATTGATTGCGGCTGGGATCTTTTCTTTTCTTTCTTTTTTTCCTGTTTGTTTCATTTAACTTTATCAGCTTACATTGTAATTGGACAGCTGTCCTATGTTGATTTCTGTAACCATGGTAGCGTGATGTCACTTCCGCCTAGGCGGGTTATTTAAATGCCGTGTGTTCACCAATGCTTGTATTATATCCTTCACGTTTGAGAAAGGCTCCAGACGAGAGTCGAAACGCGTCACGATCCAATGTGACAATAAAGATTTTCTTTCTTCAAGATACAGTGAGTGCCGGTCTTTTCTTGCTATTATCCTGGGATCGTTATCTCGGACGCGAGCACCACGCCATTCAGTACGGAGTGCCGGCTGATCATTATTTGTTTGTTCAAACGCAGCCGCCTGTCTACAGCCAATGTGGATAAGCTGACGTTCATAAAAATGAACCAGGCATGGATCCCACAGGACCTGTCCATCCCTTGTGCAGATTAGACATTAACTACCTCCCCTTAACCATACAGGGAGTGCAGAATTATTAGGCAAATGAGTATTTTGACCACATCATCCTCTTTATGCATGATGTCTTACTCCAAGCTGTATAGGCTCGAAAGCCTACTACCAATTAAGCATATTGGGTGATGTGCATCTATGTAATTGTAATGAGAAGGGGTGTGGTCTAATGACATTAACACCCTATATCAGGTGTGCATAATTATTAGGCAACTTCCTTTCCTTTGGCAAAATGGGTCAAAAGAAGGACTTGACAGGCTCAGAAAAGTCAAAAATAGTGAGATATCTTGCAGAGGGATGCAGCACTCTTAAAATTGCAAAGCTTCTGAAGCGTGATCATCGAACAATCAAGCGTTTCATTCAAAATAGTCAACAGGGTCGCAAGAAGCGTGTGGAAAAACTAAGGCGTGAAATATCTGCCCATGAACTGAGAAAAGTCAAGCGTGCAGCTGCCAAGATGCCACTTGCCACCAGTTTGGCCATATTTCAGAGCTGCAACATCACTGGAGTGCCCAAAAGCACAAGGTGTGCAATACTCAGAGACATGGCCAAGGTAAGAAAGGCTGAAAGACGACCACCACTGAACAAGACGCACAAGCTGAAACGCCAAGAAATATCTCAAGACTGATTTTTCTAAGGTTTTATGGACTGATGAAATGAGAGTGAGTCTTGATGGGCCAGATGGATGGGCCCGTGGCTGGATTGGTAAAGGGCAGAGAGCTCCAGTCCGACTCAGACGCCAGCAAGGTGGAGGTGGAGTACTGGTTTGGGCTGGTATCATCAAAGATGAGCTTGTGGGGCCTTTTCGGGTTGAGGATGGAGTCAAGCTCAACTCCCAGTCCTACTGCCAGTTTCTGGAAGACACCTTCTTCAAGCAGTGGTACAGGAAGAAGTCTGCATCCTTCAAGAAAAACATGATTTTCATGCAGGACAATGCTCCATCACACGCGTCCAAGTACTCCACAGCGTGGCTGGCAAGAAAGGGTATAAAAGAAGAAAATCTAATGACATGGCCTCCTTGTTCACCTGATCTGAACCCCATTGAGAACCTGTGGTCCATCATTAAATGTGAGATTTACAAGGAGGGAAAACAGTACACCTCTCTGAACAGTGTCTGGGAGTCTGTGGTTGCTGCTGCACGCAATGTTGATGGTGAACAGATCAAAACACTGACAGAATCCATGGATGGCTTTGATATTAATGAGCTTTGATATTGAGTTTTTTGGGTTCATTGAGAACATGGTTGTTGTTCAATAATAAAATTAATCCTCAAAAATACAACTTGCCTAATAATTCTGCACTCCCTGTATATTATTGTACTCCATGGCACTTCCTCATTCAATCCTATTTTTATTTTCAATTTACCATTATATTGCGGGGCAACCCAAAGTTGAATGAACCTCTCCTCTGTCTAGGTGCCGGGGCCTAAAAATATCTGACAGTGGCCTGTTCAAGTGTTGGGTGACATGAATCATGATTCTCTGCTATGACATGAAGCCTGAATCTCTGCTCTGGGACCTCTCTCCTCTGTCTGGGTGCCAGGGCCTAAATATCTGACAATGGACTGTTCCAGTTTTGGGTGACGTGAAGCCTGATTCTCTGCTATGACATGAAGCCTAATTCTCTGCAGACATGAAGCCTAATTCTCTGCTGACATGAAGCCTGAATCTCTGCTATGGGACCTCTCTTCTCTGTCTGGGTGCCGGGGCCTAAATATCTGACAATGGACTGTTCCAGTTTTGGCTGACGTGAAGTCCGATTCTCTGCTATGACATGAAGCCTGATTCTCTGCTATGGGAACTCTTTTTTATTACAAAAATGCAAAACCTTGCAGACAGAACATCAAACAGAACAGCTTCTCAGCTGACCAAGCCTCACTCTCACTCACACCTACACCCACACTCTATAAAAAATATAAAAACTATATACAAATTATATACAAACGCTAAAAAGAAATGAAACTTACTTCAGCTCTAAAACCCAAACCAAAGAAAAACTTGACTACTCGTCAATAAAACGAAAACGCAAAAAATACTATTCTTGCCTATAAAACAATAATAAAAATAAAACAAACACAAAAACAATTTTTGTATATTTTTTTTCCCATCACCCCAATTTTTTTTAAATATATATATATATATATATTTTTTTTTTTTATTTGTTTTTTTCCGCACAAAACAAGACAACCTTTTAACTTCCCTAATCTAGCCCTAACCCCCACTACCTACTCCATCACCCCTCACCCATAACCTCACCTAACTAGCCCCAACTCATCCTATCTTAATAAACAACATAACTACTTAACACACACTGCAAAATATACAAGACTACCTGAAGGCTCAAGTTCGGTCTCTGTAAGCCTTCCTTCAAAGCTCAACATCCCACAAAACAAAAATCTATGGTGAAAGCAGCAGCCCACCACCAGGAAACGTATGACTAGGCTAGGGTACGCTAAAAGCAAAGCCTCTCCAGAGGAGAGAGGCCCTACTGGTACCCAGTCTCTCATACTCCAAAGAACGCACCTTCACCAGGTCACCCAGAATGTTCCTACATACCTTGTCCACTGGGAGGACTTTCTGCTGCGTTGAAACTAAGCACCGTGCATTCCACGTGTAGAACCTAACCACTATACTAACTAAAAAACATGTGCACAGGTCCCTTATACCAATGTCTCTGAGCACTCCATAGGCCCACTCCGCGTAGGAGAGGCTGGCTAGCCTAGGCCAGCCAATGGAAGCTCCCACCCGTTGGTATACCTCTGTATTAAAGGGACACTGAAGCAGGAAGTGATCCATACTTTCTAGTATGGAGCCACACTCCTCCCGGGGACAACCCCTTTCATCAGAGTTCCTGTACTTCAAGTTGTCCCTCACATACAGCCTCCCGTTAAAGCAGCACCAAGCCAAGTCCCAAAACTTCAAGGGGATCCTTGCAGAATTTAGCAACTGTAACCCCTTGTCTAGATCCCGGCTTGGGCAATCCCTGAGGGCCAGGGGCTTCTGGAAGTGGGACAACAAGACCCTATCGTCAAGGGACCTCCTTGACAGAGTCCTTCTCTCTTGATCAGGTTCAGTCTATTCCCCCATAAGAGCTGGAAGAACAGACTATAAACCCGAGTCCAGAGAGGCTCTGGCAAGATACACACGCTACCCAAATAGATAAGCAAAGGGATTAAGTAAGCCTTGGTCAGGTTTACCCTTTCCCTGAGGGTCAAAGACCAACCCTTCCACTGGTCGACCTTTTGAGCGGCGATCTTAAGCCTGTCGTCCCAATTTTGAGTGGGATAATCCCCATGGCCAAAATGGATGCCTAGGACTTTGGCTGACGACTTGGGCCCTGGGAGGGTGTCCGGGAGATCAAAAACTGAATCACCCCCTCCCAGCCAGAGACTCTCACACTTATCCCGATTGATCATGGACCCGGATGCCTCCGAGTAGCGATCCACTTCAGACATCACCTACTCCGCCTCCCCTCTCGAGGATACGAAAATGGTGACATCGTCAGCGTACGCTACTACCCTCAGAGTGGCTTCCGGCGCCGCCCGATCCATCCTGACTCCCGCCAACGGTCCACGATCAATCCGCTTAAGAAAGGGATCAATCACGAACACGTATAAAAGCGGGCTTAAAGGACAACCTTGGTGGACGCCAGACCCAACCTCAAAAGAGCAGCCAGACCAACCATTCACAAACGGGAAACTCTCTGCCCCTGCATACAAGATCTTTAACCAATCGACAACCCCCCCCCCCCCCTCCCGGCAGGCCATACTTCAGAAGGACCGACCAGAGGTACTCATGGTTCACCCGATCAAACGCCTTTGCTTGATCTAAGGACAGCATGTACCCCCTCCAGTAGCCTGCTCTACTCTGCTCAACTGCCTCTCGGACACCGAGTACAGCACTCAAAGTTCTGCGGCCTGGAACCGAGCAATGCTGAGCCACCGAAAGGAGTTGGGGTGCAAATTTCACCAGCCTATTAAAAAGTATCTTGGCCAGAATCTTTCTGTCCATATTAAAAAGTGCTATGGGACGCCAGTTCTCAATACGGCTCGGATCCTTACCCTTTGATAGAAGGATCAGAGCTGACCTCCTCATTGACCGAGGCAGAGTGCCCGAGGATAAACACTCATTGAATACCTCAGTCAAGAGGGGACATAAAGAGTCCTTAAAGGTCTTAAAAAACTCGGATGTTAAGCCATCCGGGCCTGGCGACTTCTTCAGAGCAAACCTTTCCACCGCCAGGATAACTTCCTCCTTCCTGATCTCTTCTATCAAACCGTCAAAAGAGAGGTGAGCTCCTGACTCAGGGGTGACTCCAGCCAGGAAAGCTGACATCTTGTCCCGATCCAGATCCCTCCTCCCCAAGAGGCACGAGTAAAAGGATCTAACGACTTCCAGGATCCCTGATCTGGACCTGTTCAGAGACCCTGTACTATCGACCAGTCCTGTTATTAACTTACTCTTCACTGACATCTTACAATTTCTGTAGGGGTCGGACGAGCGGTACCTCCCGAAGTCCCTCTCAAAAACTAAAGATGTGTGCCTATCATACTGACACCTCTTGAGCAAAGATTTCACCCTGGAGATATCCTCGCGGCTACCACCAGTCGAGACCAGATGCTCGAGTTTCCTCCTCAGACCCTGATACAGGCGGTACCTGTCCAGGGACCTGAGGCTCGAGAGCCAGCGGAAGAACTTTGCAGCCCGATCTTTGAATATCTCCCACCACTCTGACTTAGTATCACAGAGATCCAGTAAAGGTACCTGACTCTGAAGGAAGTCCTCAAAGGATTGTCTCACCTCTGCTTCCTCCAAGACACCCGAATTCAGCTTCCAATAACTTCTTCCCATTTGGGGGGATTCTGAAATATTCAGAGAAAACATAATCAAACAGTGATCAGAGAATTCCACCTCCACAACCCTTAAGGGCGAAAAGGTAGCCTCCTCCTTCAAATAAAACCTATCTATTCTAGACCTGATCTGACTACCTCTATAGAAAGTGAAGGCCTAATGTGGACATCCTCCAGACGAGCCTCACTAGCTACTCTTTTCAGAAAAATACTATCATAAGTCAGCCGGTTTCTGGTGCCTCCCCTGTCTTGGGGCCTTGTGACAGTATTAAAGTCTCCACCAAAAACCACCTGCCGGCTTGTAAAAAGGAAAGGCTTAATCCTCATAAAGAGACATTTCCTAGATATTCTTCCGGCATGTTCTTCCCGTAGATATTAATCAGGCGCAGTTCCTGTCCCTTCATGAGGGCGTCCAAGATCAAACACCTCCCCATTTCTAATTCAATTACTCGTCGGCATTCTACCGGTGCGGTAAAAAGGACCGCCACTCCGCTATACGGCTCAGCCGCAAGAGACCAGTAGGAGGGCCCTGGTCTCCATTCCCTCTTGGCTTTATAAATCGCTGCCAAATCTGACAGCCTGGTCTCTTGCAAAAACAAAATGTCAGCTTCAACATGGCTGAGAAAATCGAAGGCTGTGAAACGAGCCGCATCTGACTTAATGCTGGCGACATTAATGGTCGCCAGAGACAGCAGAGCGGGTACTGCCATAAAGAGTAATTAAATTAGACGGCCTTCTTCCCATCCTTCTCCCTCCTCCCGGGGCTGCCTTCTAGAGCAGCACGACCTCTCTTGAGGGAGATAGTGGTATCCATCTCTGCCACCACCACCTCCCTCTGCGCACCACTCCTGGCTTTCTCAGTCTCAGGGCCCGGTTTTGCCACCGCTCCTGAGGACCTTGCATCCCCACCAGAGGGGGGCGCGGGGCCCCCTGAAGGCTCTCCCTCCTTCGCCCCCGGCCCCTCACCTTCAACCTCCTCCTCAGCAGAGGAGGCAGAGGTCTCATCCAAGATGAGGTACCGGTTGGAGAGCTCCAGAGGGGAGCCGGTTACACCTTCCTTGGCGACTTCGGTCGGGCTAGATCTTTTTTTAGTACGCCGTTTCCGTTTACTTTGGGACTCTGCCCCACTACCCTCTGCAGAACTTTCGTAGTGCGAGGACAGAGTCTCTTCGGCCCGATCCAGTCTCTCAATCTCCTCCTCCAGCTCGCTGCCCCCTAGGGTCTCGGATTCAGGAGGGGCAGTCGTTTGGGAAGGAGCGGGCATCACCCCAGGACGGGGTTCCTCCCCCTCCCTCTCCGTCTGATGCCTCTCTCTCTGCCTCTGCCGGGACGGGTTGTTCCGGTTCCTCACTGACCCCTTAACTCCACTGCCGTTGCCAGTACCCACCTCAGCCGAAGGGACCTCCCGGCCCGCTCCTGCATGAGCTCGGGCCGCATTGGCCTCAGAGAGAGGACAGCGACTGAAGGGGTGCCCGAGCTCCCCACACAGGTTGCATCTAATCTCCTCACAAGATGCAGTGAGATGACCTGTCCCCCCCACACAACGCGCACTTCTGCACTTGGCAGCTGGCGCTGAAGTGTGTGGGGCTGCTGCACTTGTGGCAGAGCTTAGGCTGCCCCCTGTAGAAAACCAAGATCCTGTCTCGGCCGATAAAGGCAGCTGATGGAATGTGGGAAACTGTACTGCCCAGACGCCTAAGCTTGATATTAAACGTCCAGGCACCCGACCAAATGCCAAACTCGTCCAGGTTTTTAGCTGGTATTCCCTGGACCTCTCCGTACCTTCCCAGCCAGGTCATGATGTCAATACAAGAGAGCGACTCGTTACGGGTCAGCACGGTCACTCTCTTGACCTCACTCTGGCGGGTTATCGCTTTTGCAACAAAACCATGCCAGTCCGGCATGTTCTTCACCAGCTCATATCCGGACCAGAAGAGCTCAAGCCCCTCCGGCCGGACAAAGCTGACGTCAAACTCCTTGGAGCCAAAAGGATGGATCAAGGCAAAGATGTCAGTAGCCTTGAAACCCATCCCAAGCAGGAGCTCCACTACCCTCTTTCTAGTAGGGCAAGCTTCATCGCTACTCCACTTGAGACAGACCACATTCCGTCTGGCTCCAGGGCCGGTTGTGGGTGAAGACCAGGTGGTCTCGCCCCCGTTCTGTTCTCGGAAGGACAAAACGCCATGTCTGTTGAACCAGAATGAACATTCCACCTTCTCTCCCGGAAAAGGAGCTCTCCCCCTTTTTGAGGGCCTCCAACAGTCACCGCTGCAAGTCACCATAACCAGGTCCTGAGAGTGAGGAAGCCAAAGAGGCCAGCCCCTCCCCCCCTACGGCCGCAGCCACACTGGCATAACTTCTGCCAGGCGCCACGGACGCAGGAGGGGCAGCAGAACCGCCCCCTCCCTCTACCTGCCTCAACTGTCACACCGGATCCCTCTGAGGGGGCCACACGGGGGGACCCAGCCACTTTTCCAGCAGCAGGGCAACCCCCCGCATTCACCCCCCCATCGGGACCCGGAGCGACCCCTAAACTAACACCCCCTCCACAACCCTTTTGGGTAACCACTTTTTCAGTAGTCACCTTTACAGGGACTATCTCAATCACATCTGACCCCATACACACTGCTGGGCCAGCTGACACTTTATTTACATAATTTACATTGCTTTTATTTATATTGCTTTTATTTATATCATCACTTTTATCCTTCTTATCCTTCCCTCTGCTACCACCTGCCCCACACAGAACCTGGGCACTGGTGGTCACTACCCCCACATCCCCTTCGCTTGATTCAGCACTGGGGGCAGAGGCAGAAGAGGAGGGAATGACACCGGTGGCCACATAGGCGGCCATGGAGGAGGGGGGAGACACATCCCCTCCTCCTAACAGTTGTTCTTCTTGAGAAGCGCCGTGCCGTGGCACCACTGCGCTCAGCAAGCCGATGCTTTTCACTCCTAAATTGTCCTTTAGGAGCGCTCTCAATCACATCTAGAGACACACCGACAGACACGCCCCCTGGACCGCCCACCACCCCCGCAGCACCGCTCTCCGCCACCAACACTGTGGCGCAGGAGGGTAGAGCAACGGGCACTACCGGAGCAGCGGGACCGGAGGAGAAAACAGGGAAACCTGGAGCCTTCTTTATGGGAGAGAGGGGAGGAGCGCCGGCCACGGCAGCCTCCCCCACCACGTCACTCCGCCGCAGGTCCACCACACACCCATTCAGCGTGTTTAGGACCGCGGCGGGGACGGGGGCGGGGTTAGCCGCGTCACCGGAAAGCCCCCTCCACCCTCCGAACTCGCCGCCCTCAATGCCTGCATGTTGGACTTTTCAGTCCCACCTTCTCTCGGGCCGCCCCCACTACTGCAAGTGAGGACGGCATCCTCCGCCATCTTGGACACCTCGTGTTTTTTCTCCCGACGCCCGGTCCCACAGCAGAGACCGGGGCTGGAAGGATGGTGGGGGTTGCAATCCAAGCAGCCTTTTCAGCCTGCCCGGATTGCTGGGGGTGAGAAACATACACATATCTCACCTCCACTCTGCTTTTTTCCTTTCTTCTTTTTTCCCTTCTTTTTTTTATTTTCATCCTCATCTGGAAGTTCTTCTCCAAACAACTCCAAACCGCCTTCATGGAGCCGGGGTGACACCAGGCGTTTAATGTCAGCCATGAGCCCTCCCCCGACTCCACTACTTCCACTTTCAAATTCATCTTCTGAGCTTGTGAGAGGCAGGCACACCTGTTCAGCTGTCATCCCAGTGTCCATGGCCTGCTCCTCTTTCTCTGTCTTTCTCTCTGCCTTTTTCTCTGCCTCTGGTTCTTCCTCATCGTCTGGGGGGTCAGCCATTTGCAGACTTCTCTGGGCCATGACGAAAAATCTTTCCTCGTTTTTAAGTTTTTCTTGGAAGGGACCACTACTTTCCAGTATAATTGCCCTCTTTGCTTCCATTTCTTTTATCTTTTCTTTTAGGACCTTTATCTTCTCTGATATCTCAGGTCTTTTATTTTTTGAAGCCTTCTCCGCCTTTACTCTTTCCAGCTTTATGTCGCTTCTGAGCTTTTTTAAGGCTTTGCCAGCGTCTTCATATTCCCTGAGGTAGGCCGCAATACGGGAGCTGTACATGGAAACCTATTCCTGGGGGCTTTTGATGCTCCAGTCAGTCTCCATCCTCCCTAGCCCACCCCAAGGAACACTCCGCTCACCTGCAGGGTTACCATCCACCCTCCCGGACTTGCTGGTGGTCTTCACAGCCCCACTCCCAGGGGCTGCAGGGGACACCACAGCATGACCCCTGCTTGATCTTCTGACCGCTGAGACGGATGATGGTGCAGAGGCCCGTAACTCGCCTCCCCTACCTCCCGCCAACCTACCCCGGGAAGCAGGATCCTGGGTCCCAACTGGAGACATAGCTCCAGACCTCCACCAACTCCCTAAGGAGCGGCAGGGCCTGGGCTGGGGAGAAAGGTAGAAAACCTCCCCACAAGCCTGGTTCCGCCCAGGGGATTAAGATGTTGGAAATCTCCCTGGGGCCTTAACGAGGTGGAAGTTCAGGAGCTGCAGCAAACACACAACCTCACTCTGTGGCTGCAGGAACCAGCCACGCCCACGCCTGATTCTCTGCTATAGGACCTCACTCCTCTGTCTGGGTGCCAGGGCCTAAATATCTGACAATGGACTGTTCCAGTTTTGGGTGACATGAAGCCTGATTCTCTGCTATGACATGAAGCCTGATTCTCTGTTGACATGAAGCCTGAATCTCTGCTATGGGACCTCTCTTCTCTGTCTGGGTGCTGGGGCCTAAATATCTGACAATGGACTGTTCCAGTTTTGGGTGACGTCAAGCCTGATTCTCTGCTATGACATGAAGCCTGATTCTCTGCTATGGGAACTCTTTTTTATTAGAAAAATACAAAACTTTACAGGCGAGAAAACAAACAGAACAGCTTCTCAGCTGGCCCAGCCTCACTCATACTCACATTCATACCAATACCCTATAAAAACTATACACAAACTATATACAAATGCTAAAAAAGAAATGAAACTTACTTAGCCGGTTCAGCTGTAAAACCCAAAAAGAAAAACTTGACTACTCGTCAATAAAACGAAAACGCAAATAAGACTAACAAAACAATAACAATAATAATAATAATAATAATAATAATAATAATACAAAACAAAACAAATTTATTTTTTTCCATCACCAATTATTTTTTTTAAAATATATATTACTTTTTTACTAATATAATACATAAGCAAAACAAACCTTTTTACCTCCCTAATCTAGCCCTAACCCCCACTACCTACTCCATCACCCTTCACCCATCACCCAAGGCTGACCTCCGCCTCACGTCTCTTTCGTGTCCGCATAGTCCAAAGCCAGCCCTACCTCCACCACCCACATCTAGCCCCTCGCCCCATGTCCTCCCATGTCCGTATAGTCCAGGGCTAGATGCAGTCCTACCCACTTCAAAACACACATAAAACACATAAAAGCACAAATAAAAGACCCCTTCCCTCACCCACCCAACCTAACTAGCCCCAACTCATCCTATCCTAATGATCAACATAAACAACATAACTATTTAACACACACTGCAAAATATTCTATTATACAGAACTACCCGAATGCCCAAGCTCGGTCTCTGTAAGCCTTTCTTCAAAGCTCAACATCCCACAAAACAAAAATCTACGGTGAAAGCGTCAGCCCACCACCAGGAAACGTATGACTAGGCTAGGGTACGCTAAAAGCAAAGCCTCTCCAGAGGAGAGAGGCCCTACTGGTACCCAGTCTCTCATACTCCAAAGAACGCACCTTCACCAGGTCACCCAGAATGTTCCTACATACCTTGTCCACTGGGAGGACTTTCTGCTGCGTTGAAACTAAGCACCGTGCATTCCACGTGTAGAACCTAACCACTATACTAACTAAAAAACATATGCACAGGTCCCTTATACCAATGTCTCTGAGCACTCCATAGGCCCACTCCGCGTAGGAGAGGCTGGCTAGCCTAGGCCAACCAATGGAAGCTCCCACCCGTTGGTATACCTCTGTATTAAAGGGACACTGAAGCAGGAAGTGATCCATACTTTCCAGTATGGAGCCACACTCCTCCCGGGGACAACCCCTTTCATCAGAGTTCCTGTACTTCAAGTTGTCCCTCACATACAGCCTCCCGTGAAAGCAGCGCCAAGCCAAGTCCCAAAACTTCAAGGGGACCCTTGCAGAATTTAGCAACTGTAACCCCTTGTCTAGATCCCGGCTTGGGCAATCCCTGAGGGCCAGGGGCTTCTGGAAGTGGGACAACAAGACCCTCTCGTCAAGGGACCGCCTTGACAGACTCTTGATTTCCCTCACCTTTAAACCCCACCGGCGAATCACCTTCAGAATCGGGGTGATGTAAGTCAGAAGATATCCGTGAGGCTTACGTAAGTCCTTCACTTGCCCTCCTGTCTCCCATTCCTGGAAGAAAGACCGAAACCACCCCCGGCAGGAGACTACCCACGGAGAAGCCCTCTCCATCCAGAGGTTTGCCAGATTCGACCAACCCTTCCACTGGTCGACCTTCTGAGCAGCGATCTTAAGCCTGTCATTCCAATTTTGAGTGGGATAGTCCCCATGGCCAAAATGGATGCCTAGGACTTTGGCTGACGACTGGAGCCCTGGGAGGGTGTCCGGGAGATCAAAAACTCCCAGCCAGAGACTCTCACACTTATCCCGATTGATCATGGACCCGGATGCCTCCGAGTAGCGATCCACTTCAGACATCACATACTCCGCCTCCCCTCTCGAGGATACGAAAATGGTGACATCGTCAGCGTACGCTACTACCCTCAGAGTGGCTACCGGCGCCGCCCGATCCATCCCGACTCCCGCCAACGGTCCACGATCGATCCGCTTAAGAAAGGGATCAATCGCGATCACGTATAAAAGCGGGCTCAAAGGACAACCCTGGCGGACGCCAGACCCATCCTCAAAAGAGCAGCCAGACCAATCGTTCGCTCAATTTAGGAGCAAAGGACAATTTAGGAGCGGGAAACTCTCTGCCCTTGCAAACAAGATTTTTAACCAATCGATAAACCCCCCCCTCCCCCGGCAGGCCATACTTCAAAAGGACCGACCAGAGGTACTCATGGTTCACCCGATCAAACGCCTTTGCTTGATCTAAGGACAGCATGTACCCCCTCCAGTAGCCTGCTCTACTCTGCTCAACTGCCTCTCGGACACCGAGTACAGCACTAAAAGTGCTGCAGCCTGGAACCGAGCAATGCTGAGCCACTGAAAGGAGTTGAGGCGCAAATTTTGCCAGCCTATTAAAAAGTATCTTGGCCAGAATCTTTCTGTCCGTATTAAAAAGTGCTATGGGACGCCAGTTCTCAATACGGCTCGGATCCTTACTCTTTGATAGAAGGATCAGAGCTGACCTCCTCATTGACCGAGGCAGAGTGCCCGAGGATAAACACTCATTGAATACCTCAGTCAAGAGTGGACATAAAGAGTCCTTAAAGGCCTTATAAAACTCAGATGTTAAGCCTTGCTCCTTCCTGATCTCTTCTACCAAACCGTCAAAAGAGAGGTGAGCTTTTAACTCAGGGGTGATTTCAGCCAGGAAAGCCGACATCTGGTCCCGATCCAGATCCCTCTTTCCCAAGAGGCACGAGTAAAAGGATCTGACGACTTCCAGGATCCCTGATCTGGACCTGTTCAGGGAACCCGTACTGTCAACCAGTCCTGTCACTAACTTACTCTTCACTGACATCTTACAGTTTCTGTAGGGGTCGGGCGAGCGGTACCTCCCGAAGTCCCTCTCAAAAACTAAAGATGTGTGCCTATCATACTGGCACCTCTTGAGCAAAGATTTCACCCTGGAGATATCCTCGCGGCTACCCCCAGTCGAGACCAGATCTTCGAGTTTCCTCCTCAGACCCTGATACAGGCGGTACCTGTCCAGGGACCTGAGGCTCGAGAGCTGGCGGAAGAATTTTGTGGCCCGGTCTTTGAATATCTCCCACCACTCTGACTTAGTGTCACAGAGATCCAGCAAAGCTACCTGACTCTGAAGAAAGTCCTCAAAGGAATGTCTTACCTCTGCTTCCTCCAGGACTCCTGCATTCAGCTTCCAGTAACCTCTTCCCATTTGGGGGGATTCTGAAATATTCAGAGAGAACATAATCAGACAGTGGTCGGAGAATTCTACCTCCATAACCCTCAAGGGCGAGAAAGTAGCCTCCTCCTTCAAAAAAAACCTGTCTATTCTAGACCTAATCCTATCTCCTCTATAGAAAGTGAAACCCCCGTGGTCTGGGGTGTGCCTAATGTGGACATCCACCAGACGAGCCTCACTAGCTATGCTATTTAAAGCTATACTATCATAAGCCAGCGGGTTTCCCCTATCTTGGGACCTTATGATGGTGTTAAAGTCCCCACCAAAGACCACTTGCCGGCTCATAAAGAGACATTTCCTGCCCCACCTGCACTGGGGCCCGTAGATATTGATCAGGCGCAGTTCCTGTCCCTTCATGAGGATATCCAAGATCAAATACCTCCCCATTTCCAGCTCAACCACCCGTCGTCATTCTACCGGTACGGTGAAAAGAACCGCCACTCCGCTATACGACTCAGCCGCAAGAGACCAGAAGGAGGGCCCAGATCTCCACTCCCTCTTCTCCTTGTGGACTTCTGCCAAGTTTGACAGTCTGGTCTCCTGCAAAAATAAAACATCAGCTTCAACTCGGCTGAAAAATCAAAGGCTGTATAGCGATCCGCATCAGATTTAACGCTGGCGACATTAATGGTCGCCAGTGTCAGCTGAGTGGGTACCGCCATACTTGGTGTTTAAGCTGAATGTCCTCCTTCCTTCCCAACCTTCTTACCCCTCCCGGGGCTATCCTCTAAGGCGGCACGTCCTCTTTTGAGAGAGACGGTAGTGTCCATTCCATCTGTCACCACCGCTCCCTCTTGCGTACCGCCCCTGTCTTTCCCAGTTCCGGGAATCAGGTTTGCCTCCTCTTCTGGGGACCTTACATCCACACCAGAGAGGGGCACTGGGCCTCCTGGAAGCCCTCCCACCTTCACCCCCGGTACCCCACTTCTTACCTCCTCCCCGGATGAAGAGGAGGCGGAGATCTCATCCAAAGTGAGATACCGGTTGGAGAGCCCAAGAGGGGAGCCAATTACGCCTTCCCTGGCTACTTTGGTCGGGCTCTTCTTTTTTGAGTACCGTTTCCGTCTGTTGATGTAGGACCCAGTCTCACTACCCTCTGCTGCGCTTTCATAGTGTGAAGACTGGGTCCCATCGGCCCGGTCTAGTCTCTCGATTTCCGCACTTAGCTCCCTGTCCCCTAGGGTCTCTGAACTACGGGAGCCCGCCACTTGGGGAGGGGCAGACATCACCCCATTTTGGTGGGGTTCCTTCTGTTCCCTCTCCGCCTGGCACCTCTCCCTCCGCCCCTGCCGGGACGGACCGCTCTTGCTCTTCACTGACCCCTTAACTCGACTGTCTCCGCCAGCACCCGCCTCAGCCGAAGAGACCTCCCGGCCCACTTCTGCATGAGCTCGGGCCTCATTGACCTCAGAGAGGGGACAGCGACTAAATGGGTGTTCGAGCACACCACACAAGTTGCACCTAATCTCCTCACAAGATGCGGCAAGGTGACCTGTCCCTCCACACAACGCGTACTTCTGCACTTGGCAGCTGGCGCTGAAGTGTGAAGGGCTGCCACAATTGTGACAGAGCTTAGGCTGCCCCCTGTAGAAAACGAGAATCCTATCCCGGCCGATGAAGGCAGAAGATGGAATGTGGGAAACCGTACTTCCCAGACATTTCAACTTCACATTGAAAGTCCAGGCTCCCGACCAAATGCCAAATTCGTCCAGGTTTTTGGATGGTACACCCTGGACGTCACCATGCCTGCTTAGCCAGGTCAGAATATCAACGCAAGAAAGTGATTCGTTACGGGTCAAAATGGTCACTTTCTTGACGTTGTTCTGCCGGGTTATCGCCTGGGCGAAAAACCCCTTCCAATCCGGTAAGTTCTTTACCAGCTCATACCCGGACCAGAAAAGCTCTAGGCCCACCGGCCGGGCAAAGCTGATGTCAGACTCCCTGGAACCATAGGGATGTATCAGGGCGAAGATGTCAGCCACCCTAAAACCCATCCCAAGCAGGAGCTCCACCACCCTTTTTCATGTAGGGCAGGCATCATTGCTTCTCCACTTGAGACAGACTACATTCCGTCTGGTCCCAGGGCCGGTTGTGGGCAGGGACCAGGTGGTCTCGCCCCTCCTTTCCTCTCGGAAAGCCTGCAGGCCGTGCCTGTCTATCCATAAGGATATGTCCACCTTCTCACCCTCTACTGTCATTGAACTCTCCCCCCTTCTGAGGGCCTCCAGGTGTCGCCGTTGCAAGTCACCAACCGCAACTCCCGGGAGTGAGGAAGCCAACGAGGACAGCCCCTCCCCCCCCACAGCCGCAGCCACACTGGCATAACTTCTGCCAGGTGTTACGGCCGCAGGAGGGGCAACCGAACCTCCCCCCCACTAAGCTAGTACCAGATGCTACACCGGACCCCTCTGAAGGGCGGACACCAGGAGCCGCAACCGCCACTTTCCCAGCGACGGTCGGCTGACCCCCAGCCCCCTTCCCACTTTTGGGACCCGATGCAGCACCCCCACCAATACCACTACCAACATCCTGCTTGCACTCACCCGCTCTCCCTGCTTTGACAGCTGGTGCAGCAGGAGTCACCATATCATTGTTTTTACTATTTTTACTACTTTTATTATTTTCATCAGTTCTTTTAATAATAACATTGCCACTGTCACCGCCCCTGGCCATGCCCCTCCCCACCTCCGCTGCCCCATGGACCTGGGCATAGGTTACCACACCTCTCCCCTCCCCTCCCCAGCACTTGATTCAGCACTGGAGGAGGAGGCAGAGACAGGGGGGGCACGCCCAGTGGCAACATACATGGCCATATACTTTGGCGCAATAAAACCTTCCTTCACTGCCTTACCGGAAGACCGGAGCACCACAGACAACTCTTTCCCGGCATCTCTGACTCCCGGTTCTTTAGTGCGCAGGCGCTTACTCACTGCGCCTGCGCACTCACTCACAACACTAGGAGGGTGCCCGGAAGCACGGCTCAGCACCCCCCCAGCCACGCCCACATGCGTGTCGATTGGAGGAGGCCCGGACACGCACCCCCAGTTGCACCTCCAGCCCCACTCACTGTTGCTTCCCCCGATCCCCGACGCACTTTTGCAACCGCAGGCGGAGACCCGGGGCTGCCACTGCCTTGTGTGGGACGGACGGCGATCCCATCACAACGCCCCAGCACCACCGGGACCACCTCCTTCACGGGAGCTAGCTCTGGCGCTGGACCACCCCCCCTCCCACTGGGGAGTGGCCATCAGCACCAGAGGCTCCCGATTGAACTGGGTTTTTGCCGCTTCCTTTGCCTCTTATGTCGGCGTTCGGCGCCATCTTGGATTGAACAGGCAGTGGATTGGGGACATCAACCTGCAGAGTACCCGGCACAGACTTTTCAGCCTGCACCAAGCGCTCCGCAGGGACATAGATGAAGTGTGCCTCCACTGCCTGCTGTTTTTTCTTGTTCCTATTCTTGTTCCTCTTGCTTTTCTTTTTTCCCATGCTGATTTCTTCTTCTACTAGCTCATCTCCAAAAGCAAAGTTCTGGAACTGGACAGGGGATTCCAGCTGACGGATTTCCTCCATCAATCCTCCCCCTCTGCTGCTCTTCACTGAAGGCCTCTGCGGCCAAGGACGATTCTCCCTCGGATGAGGGCAACCCCGCTTGGTGTGCGGGGATACTGCAGTCTCCTGGCACAGACCACTGTGAGTCAGGAGGAGCTGGTGCAGGCTCCGGCCGGACCAACCGGGGAGTGACGGACTTGGACACCACGCCAGGTATGCGATTATCCTCATCCTCACTGTCGCTGCCGCTGTTATCTGTGTTCCACCCTCTCCTTCTCTCTTCCATTTCCAGGAACATTTCCTCATTAAGCAGTTTTTCCTTAAAGGGACCGCTCTCACTCAAAAGCTTTTCCCTCCTTTCCTGTGCCTCCTTAACCTCCTTTTTGAATGTTTTGATTTTCTCAGAGATAGGGGCTCTTTTTTTATTGTTCGTAATATTAGCCTTTGCCCTAAGCATTTTCAGCTCTAGGCTTAGGCTCTTGAGGTGTTGCCCCAGCTCCCTGAATTCATGGAGGTGGTATGCCACGCGGGAGCTGTAGGCCTCTCCCTCCGGGGACACCCAACCTACCTGGGACGACACCTCCTGATCCTCTGCCTGCGACTTCAGGTCCTCAGGGGGGACTCGGCTGCCTCTGCCATGTCCTGATCGTAGAACCCCCTCACCGTTGTCACTCTTGGCCGGTTGCTGTGGCTCCCCACTCCCCGCCGACCTAGACCGGAGAGTAGGGGCACCCTTCCTGGATGTCATTGCCCCAGGTCCCCACCAACTCCCTAGGGAGCGGCACGGCCTGGGCTGGGGAGAAAGGTGAAAAACCTCCCCACAAGCCTGGTTCCGCCCAGGATATTAAGATGTTGGAAATCTCCCTGGGGCCTTAACGAGGTGGAAGTTCAGGAGCTGCAGCAAACACACAACCTCACTCTGTGGCTGCAGGAACCAGCCACGCCCATGCCTGAATCTCTGCTATGGGAACTCTTTTTATTTTTATATAAAAGTACAAAACTTTACGGTATATATGGTACAAACAAAATGCAAAACAAATGCCAACTGGCCCAGCCCTATACATTACATGCTACACTATATACAAACTATATACAAACTAGACTACAAAAACTTATGTAAAAACAAACTAAAACCCAACTAAACCTTATCCAGCCGGCCCGACTGGAAACATTCCTAGTACTAACTAAACAAAGCATAAAAATAGAGAGAAAGAAAAAAATAAAAAATAAAGAAAAGAAACAAATGAAATAAACATAACAGCAATTTCCTCTTGCCTATTATATGTATATATATATATATAGAAAAACAGAGAAATCCAGCGGGAGCATCAACCTAGGTGTGGGTGCACTATCCGGTATAGGGTAGCGGCAATACCTCAATTGTTATAGTAGCAGGAAAGTCCAGAATGCACTCCAAGATAAAAGTGAAAAAAGTGATTTATTCACCCATAACAGGCATAACTCGCGACGTTTCGGCTCGCAGAGCCTTTCTCAAGCATTGAAACAGTGAAAGTGAGGGTATTATAAAAGACATATCATCATTGTGTAACCAATCAGGTAGGGATTACAATTAACATCCAATTACATACATCTGTTATAGACATCTAAAGTGCACGTGCGTCAAAATGACATGTGTCATCTGATTTATATTCTCAAAGTGAGAATCTTTTACAAAGATATATAATGCCAGTGAAGACCATGATAAAACAGTGATATGAGGTAGGGTGCGGATCACAGAAACAAATGCCAGAAGGAGAAATAGCGTCCACATATACCGTAATGCTGATCTAGCGTCTCCATCTCTTCAATGCGCAAGTCCAATGAAGCGTCATCTTGGGAGTCAAGTTACTGACGCATGCGTTCTGTAGCGTCATCCAAAAGGATCACCATCTTAGTTAAGGGCAAATAGCCCTATGTATTGCTAATGTGAGCTGTACCTAATATCATCAACATTTTATACGTAGTTGTAGTAGGGATCTCCTACCTATTTTAATGTCAGTGGAAGGACGGAAATCCCACCCTGCCGAGCGGGACACCGAACCAAAGGGACGAAGGTGTCGACAGGAAGCACTTCCATGATCCATATCAACATCAACGGCCAAGCCCCTGACAAAAAAACAACTGTGGGGAGATCATCCCCAAAATAAGGGACAGCATCACAATCAGACAATAATGGAGAAGCTACATGCAGTGATAAAGCTTATAATTCTGGATTAGTGCATATAGAAGAGACACGAGACGTGCATTATGATGTCCACTATCTCCAACGGGCACAGTTCATGGATCCGCATCCGACATCAGGTGCATTAAAATGTTCTAAAAGGCAAAGAGAAATATTATATATTATTAATCATATAAACTATATTTGAATTGTATATTAACCTTTCACAGTTCTCTTGCACGTTTATACATTCCAAAGAGAGACAGATTGCACACGGGGAGGACGGGGGGCGAACCATGGATCCCAAGACTCTCACCTGAACTCTACATTTAAACCTCTAGGGTATAAGCTGTCTAAGTCATGGATCCACCGCAATTCTCTGGTTTTGAGTATTGCTGAACGATCACCTCCTCTCCTGGGGAGCGTGATCTGGTCAACTATCCAGCATCTCAGATCTCGCTCATTATGCTGGAGGGATCCAAAGTGTCTGGCTACAGGTAAATCAGTACGCTTTTTTCTGATGGAATGTCTATGATTATTAAGTCTAAGCTTTAATTCTGTTGTTGTTTCACCAACGTAAATTAAATTACATGGACAAGACAATATGTAAATGACATATGATGATGAACACGTTAAATGAAATTTGATGGGGAATTCTTGATGTGTAACTGGATGTATGAAAGATCTCGATTTACAAATGTAACGGCAATTTACACAGTTGAGGCAAGGGAAACATCCAAGACCCAACGGTGCCAATGTCCGCTGTATGCTGACCTTCTTAGGGCCGACATCCGCCCTCACTAAATGATCTTTGATATTTTTGTTCTTACGATAAGACATAAGAGGGGGGACTCCAAACTCTGGTACATCCTGAATGGATCTGCTCAGGATGCTCCAATTGTCCCTCAAAATACGTCCTATTGCCACACTATGATCACAAAATGTGGACATAAAAGGTATCCTACGTATTTTGGGAGTAACGATGGGAGCAACCCCAGTATCGGTATGAAGAATTTTATTTTTATGTTTATTCAACAATCGGCGAGGATAGCCACGTTCCTTGAAATTATCTGCCATTTTATCCAAAGTAGCAGAAAATTCAATCGGATCCGAAACAATACGCTTTGTGCGTAAAAATTGTGAATAAGGTAAGTGCTCAATTAGACTACGTGGATGACTGCTCTCAAACCGTAAGAGAGTGTTTCTATCGGTCGTCTTGGTATATAGGCCCGTATGGAGAGAACCATCAATCAATCGTACCTTCTTATGTCTTATCGTAAGAACAAAAATATCAAAGATCATTTAGTGAGGGCGGATGTCGGCCCTAAGAAGGTCAGCATACAGCGGACATTGGCACCGTTGGGTCTTGGATGTTTCCCTTGCCTCAACTGTGTAAATTGCCGTTACATTTGTAAATCGAGATCTTTCATACATCCAGTTACACATCAAGAATTCCCCATCAAATTTCATTTAACGTGTTCATCATCATATGTCATTTACATATTGTCTTGTCCATGTAATTTAATTTACGTTGGTGAAACAACAACAGAATTAAAGCTTAGACTTAATAATCATAGACATTCCATCAGAAAAAAGCGTACTGATTTACCTGTAGCCAGACACTTTGGATCCCTCCAGCATAATGAGCGAGATCTGAGATGCTGGATAGTTGACCAGATCACGCTCCCCAGGAGAGGAGGTGATCGTTCAGCAATACTCAAAACCAGAGAATTGCGGTGGATCCATGACTTAGACAGCTTATACCCTAGAGGTTTAAATGTAGAGTTCAGGTGAGAGTCTTGGGATCCATGGTTCGCCCCCCGTCCTCCCCGTGTGCAATCTGTCTCTCTTTGGAATGTATAAACGTGCAAGAGAACTGTGAAAGGTTAATATACAATTCAAATATAGTTTATATGATTAATAATATATAATATTTCTCTTTGCCTTTTAGAACATTTTAATGCACCTGATGTCGGATGCGGATCCATGAACTGTGCCCGTTGGAGATAGTGGACATCATAATGCACGTCTCGTGTCTCTTCTATATGCACTAATCCAGAATTATAAGCTTTATCACTGCATGTAGCTTCTCCATTATTGTCTGATTGTGATGCTGTCCCTTATTTTGGGGATGATCTCCCCACAGTTGTTTTTTTGTCAGGGGCTTGGCCGTTGATGTTGATATGGATCATGGAAGTGCTTCCTGTCGACACCTTCGTCCCTTTGGTTCGGTGTCCCGCTCGGCAGGGTGGGATTTCCGTCCTTCCACTGACATTAAAATAGGTAGGAGATCCCTACTACAACTACGTATAAAATGTTGATGATATTAGGTACAGCTCACATTAGCAATACATAGGGCTATTTGCCCTTAACTAAGATGGTGATCCTTTTGGATGACGCTACAGAACGCATGCGTCAGTAACTTGACTCCCAAGATGACGCTTCATTGGACTTGCGCATTGAAGAGATGGAGACGCTAGATCAGCATTACGGTATATGTGGACGCTATTTCTCCTTCTGGCATTTGTTTCTGTGATCCGCACCCTACCTCATATCACTGTTTTATCATGGTCTTCACTGGCATTATATATCTTTGTAAAAGATTCTCACTTTGAGAATATAAATCAGATGACACATGTCATTTTGACGCACGTGCACTTTAGATGTCTATAACAGATGTATGTAATTGGATGTTAATTGTAATCCCTACCTGATTGGTTACACAATGATGATATGTCTTTTATAATACCCTCACTTTCACTGTTTCAATGCTTGAGAAAGGCTCTGCGAGCCGAAACGTCGCGAGTTATGCCTGTTATGGGTGAATAAATCACTTTTTTCACTTTTATCTTGGAGTGCATTCTGGACTTTCCTGCTACTATATATATATATATATATATATATATACTTTAAAAAAAAAAATCCTTTTTTTTTCTTCCCCTCACCATTTTTGGGGAAACTTCAAACAAAATTTATCCTATCCTTCCTATCCCTAACACTCTACCTAACTGCCACCAATACCCCAACACCCAGGGCTGACCTCCGCCTCATGTCTGTTGCATGTCCGTATAGTCCGAGGCCAGCCCTCCTCCACCACCCACATCCAGGCCCTCGCCCCATGTCCTCCTATGTCCGCATAGTCCAGGGCTGGATGCAGGCCTCCCCACACAAAAGCACTCCCCTACCCCAGCCCACCCAACCTAACTATCTCCCACTGACCCTAACTCCCTAACAACTACAAACCTATCTACGCTACCACGACTCCCGAAGGACTAAGTTCGGCCTTTGCAAGCCTTTCTGAAAACGTATCCATAATACAAAACAAAACCCTAGGGTGACAGCCTCAGCCCACCACCAGGAAGATTACTACCAGACTAAGGTACACTAAAAGCAAAAACTCTCCAGAGGAGAGAGGCCCTGCTGGTACCCAGCCTTTCATAATCAAGAGAACGAACCTTTACCAGATCACCGAGGATGTCCCTATGCACCTCATCCACCAGGAGGACTTTCCGCTGGGTCGAAACTAAACACCGTGCATTCCATGTGAAGAACCTGACCACTACACTAACTATGAAAACAGTGCAGGGGTCCCGACCACCCAGGTCTCTGACCACTCCATAAGCCCACTCCGCATAGGAGAAAGCGGCCAGCCGAGGCCAGCCAATGGAAGCTCCCACCCGTTTGTACACCTCTGTATTAAAGGGACACTGAAGCAGGAAGTGCTCCATACTTTCCAGTATGGAGCCGCACTCCTCCCGGGGACAACCCCTTTCATCAGAGTTCCTGTACTTCAAGTTGTCCCTTACATACAGCTTCCCGTGGAAACAGCGCCAAGCCAAGTCCCAATACTTCAAGGGGATCCTTGCTGAATTTAACAACTGAAGCCCCTTGTCTAGATCCCAACTTGGGCAATCCCTGAGGGCCAGGGGCTTTTGGAAGTGGGTCAACAAGACCCTGGTGGCAAGGGCATGCCTTGACAGAGTCCTGATCTCCCCTACCTCCAAACCCCACCGGCGGATTACCTTCAGAACCGGGGTGACGTAAGCCGGAAGATACCCATGATGTGTCCTCAAGTTCTTCACTCGCCCTCCTTGCTCCCATTCCTGGAAGAAGGGCCGAAACCATCCCCTACAGGAGACTACCCACGAAGGAGCCCTCTCTTTCTGATAGAAATCTGATAGATTGATCTTAACAAAGGTGTTCACCAGGAACACCACGGGGTTGACCATACACAACCCCCCTAGTCTCCTCGTGCGGTAAGTCACCTCCCTCTTGACTAGGTTAAGCCTGTTCCCCCATAACAGTTGGAAGAACAGGCTATAGACCCGAGTCCAGAGAGACTCTGGCAAGATACACACACTGCCCACATAGATAAGCAAAGGCAGAAGGTATGACTTAACTAAGTGAACCCTTTCCCTTAGGGTCAAAGACCAACCCTTCCACTGGTCAACCCTTTGAGCGGCGGTCTTGAGCCTGCACTCCCAATTTTGCGTGGGGTAATCCCCATGGCCGAAATGGACGCCTAAGACCTTTGCTGATGACTGAGGCCCTGGTAGGGTGTCCGGGAGATCGAAAGCTGGATCGCCCCCCCCCCAGCCAGAGACTCTCACACTTATCCTGGTTGATCAGGGACCCGGAAGCTTCCAAGTAGCGCTCCACCTCTGACATCACATACTCTGCCTCCTCTCTCGGGGATACAAAGACAGTGACATCGTCAGCGTACACTACCACCCTCAGAGTGGCAACGGTCCGCGATCAACCGTTCTAATGAAGGGATCAATCGCAAACACGTATAACAGCGGGCTCAAAGGACAACCCTGGTGGACGCCAGACCCAACCTCAAAAGAGTGGCCCAACCAACCATTCACAAGCGGGAGAGTCTCCGCCCCCGCGTATAATGTTCTTAGCCAATCAACAAACCTCCCCGGCAGGCCATATTTCAAAAGGACTGACCAGAGGTACTCGTGGTTCACTCGATCAAACGCTTTTGCCTGATCCAGGGACAGCATGTACCCCTTCCAGTTCCTAAAGGTGCTGCGGCCTGGAACCGAGCAGTGCTGGAATCCCAAGAGGAGCTGCGGCGCAAACTTCACCAACCGGTTGAACAGTATCTTTGCCAGAATCTTCCTGTCCGTATTGATAAGCGCTATGGGACGCCAATTCTCAATATGGCTTGGATCCTTACCCTTTGACAGAAGTATGAGAGCGGACCTCCTCATTGACCTTGGCAGAGTGCCCGAGGATAGACACTCATTAAATACCTTGGTCAAGAGGGGACATAAGGAGTCCTTAACCCCTTAAGGACCAGGCTCATTTTCACCTTAAGGACCAGGCCATTTTTTGCAAATCTGACCAGTGTCACTTTAAGTGCTGATAACTTTAAAACGCTTTTACTTATACAGGCCATTCTGAGATTGTTTTTTCGTCACATATTGTACTTCATGACACTGGTAAAATAAAGTCAAAAAAATTAATTTTTTTGCATAATAAAATACCAAATTTACCAAAAATTTGGAAAAATTTGCAAATTTCAAAGTTTCAGTTTCTCTACTTCTGTAATACATAGTAATACCCCCAAAAATTGTGATGACTTAACATTCCCCATATGTCTACTTCATGTTTGAATTATTTTGGGAATTATATTTTATTTTTTGGGGATGTTACAAGGCTTAGAAGTTTAGAAGCAAATCTTGACATTTTTCAGAAATTTACAAAAACCCAATTTTTAGGGACCACTACAGCTCTGAAGTCACTTTGCGAGGCTTACATAATAGAAACCACCCAAAAATGACCCCATTCTATAAACTACACCCCTCAAGGTATTCAAAACTGATTTTACAAACTCCCTTAACCCTTTAGGTGTTGCACAAGAGTTATTGGCAAATGGGGATGAAATTTGAGAATTTCATTTTTTTGCCTAATTTTCCATTTTAACCCATTTTTTCCACTAACAAAGCAAGGGTTAACAGCCAAACAAGACTGTATCTTTATTGCCCTGACTCTGCCGTTTACAGAAACACCCCATATGTGGCCGTAAACTACTGTACGGCCACACAGCGGGGCGTAGAGTGAAAGGTGCGCCGTATGGTTTTTGGAAGCCAGATTTTGCTGGACAGTTTTTTTGACACCATGTCCCATTTGAAGCCCCCCTGATGCACCCCTAGAGTAGAAACTCCATAAAAGTGACCCCATCTAAGAAACTACACCCCTCAAGGTATTCAAAACTGATTTTACAAACTTTGTTAACCCTTTAGGTGTTGCACAAGATTTAATGGAAAATAGAGATACAATTTCAAAATTTCACTTTTTTGGCAGATTTTTTATTTTAATATTTTTTTTCCAGTTACAAAGCAAGGGTTAACAGCCAAACGAAACTCATTATTTATGGCCCTGATTCTGTAGTTTACAGAAACACCCCATATGTGGTCGTAAACTGCTGTACGGGCACACGGCAGGGCGCAGAAGGAAAGGAATGCCATATGGTTTTTGGAAGGCAGATTTTGCTGGACTGGTTTTTTGACACCATGTCCCATTTGAAGCCCCCCTGATGTACCCCTAGAGTAGAAACTCCAAAAAAGTGACCCCATTTTAGAAAGTACGGAATAGGGTGGCAGTATTGTTGGTACTAGTTCAGGGTAGATATGATTTTTGGTTGCTCTATATTACACTTTTTGTGCGGCAAGGTAACAAGAAATAGCTTTTTTGGCACGTTTTTTTTTTGTTATTTACAACATTCATCTGACAGGTTAGATCATGTGGTAATTTTATAGAGCAGGTTGTCACGGACGCGGCGATACCTAATATGTATACAATTTTTTTTTATTTATGTAAGTTTTATACAATAACTTCATTTTTAAAACCAAAAAATTGTTTAGTGTCTCCATAGTCTGAGAGCCATAGTTTTTTCAGTTTTTGGGCGATTATCTTGAGTAGGGTCTAATTTTTTGCGGGATGAGATGACAGTTTGATTGGCACTATTTTGGGGTGCATATGACTTTTTGATCGCTTGCTATTACACTTTTTGTGACGTAAGATGGCAAAAAATAGCTTTTTTTACACCGTTTTTTTTTTTTTTTTTTACGGTGGTCACCTGAGGGGTTAGGTCATGTGATATTTATATAGAGCCGGTCGATACGGACGCGGCAATACCTAATATGTATACTTTATCTTTATTTATGTAGGTTTTACACAATGATTTTATTTTTGAAACAAAAAAAATGATGTTTTAGTGTTTCCATAGTCTAAGAGCCATAGTTTTTTCAGTTTTTGGGCGATTATCTTGAGTAGGGTCTCATTTTTTGCGGGATGAGATGACGGTTTGATTGGTACTATTTTGGCATACATGCGACTTTTTTGATCACTTTTATTACCTTTTTTGGGAAGTAAGGTGGGCAAAATTTCAATTTTCTCATAGTTTTTATTTTTTTATTTTTATGGCGTTCACTGTGCGGGGAAAGTAACATGGCCGTTTTATAGATCAGGTCGTTACGGACGCGGCGATACCTAATATGTGTAGTTTATTTTATTTTTTTAATTTTTATTCAGTGATAAATGTTTTTTTTTTTATCTTAACTTTTTTCACTTATTCTTTTTATTTTTTGACCCAGACCCACTTGGTTCTTGAAGATCCAGTGGGTCTGATGTCTGTAAAATACAGTACAGAACCCCTATAGGTTTCTGTACTGTATTTTACTTACACTGAACAGATCTATGCTTTCAGCACAGATCTGTTCAGCACCATGGACAGCAGGACGCCTGAGCAGGCGTCCTGTTGCCATGGGAACCTTCCCCGTCTGCTCAGTTATGGTCAGAACTTCGCAGACGGGGAAGGGTGAGGACGGGGCTTCGGGGGGCTCTCTGGGGGCTCTCTCCCTCTCCATCGGGGGGCTGCAAAGGCACAGCAGCCCCCTGATCGGAGAGGGAGGGAGCTCCCTCTTACTGTTAACCTTTTCCATACAGCGGTCCGTACGGACCGCTGTATGGAAAGGGTTAAACGGCTGACATCGCATCAACGATGTCAGCCGTTTATACCAGGGTGCCAGCAATGTGCTGGCACCCTGGTATACCCACTGTACACCAACGATTACGCAATAGGAGGCGGGCGGGGGATCGCGATCCCGCCTGCCGCACCGCCCGCCTCCCGCAACGCCCCCACCGCCTGCGCCACCCCCCCTGCACCACCCGCCGCCATCAAATCATGCAGGGGTGCAGGGGGGGTGTACTATATTGATTTTAGGCACTCTAAAGTTTCTCCAGATGTCCCTGATTTGGGCATTAACCCTGAAGACTTCCCGGATCTTCAGAACTTGATGGATCTTTGGGAAGAAGGAACTAGAACAGTAGGGGATGGTCCCTTCACTGATTTACATCCGACTAGCACCAGGTTGCCCCCACCGATAAACTCCGAGCATATAGATATCTTTCTGCGGCTGGTTAGCGCTGACCTTGAGAGGTTGGACATTAGAAAAAATAGAGAACATAATCTCTCTAGAAGTGAATTCTCCAGCCTCAGACAACTTGAGTCCGATAGCTCTATAGTTATTAAACCATCGGATAAGGGAGGCAACTTGGTGCTAATGGATCATTCTAAATATCAGAAAATATGCCTCGATCTATTAAAAGACATGAACAGCTATCATATTCTGTCTAGTGACCCCTCTATAACTTTTCTGTCCCAATTAAGGACAATTCTCCAACTAGGTCTGGAACAAAAAGTCATTAATAAATCTGAGTATCAGTTTCTCCTACCAAAAAACCCCCAATTGGCGACCTTCTACAGCCTCCCAAAAATCCATAAGGGGTTAAATCCCCTAAAAGGTCGCCCTATCGTATCAGGAATAGACTCACTCACCCATCACTGTGGGATCTATCTTGATAAAGTATTAAGGGACTTTGTATCTTGTTTACCATCACATACGAGAGATACGATGGATTTTTTGAGAAAGATTGAAACTGTATCACTTGATCCACACTGCTATCTCGCCAGTATAGATGTGGAGTCACTCTATACCTCAATACCGCATGATAAAGGCCTGGCAGCCACTGCATATTTTCTGAGATCAAGAGGGACGCAATTCCAGAATCATAATCAGTTTATTATGAATCTACTGGAGTATACCCTTACTCACAATTATTTTCTATATAACGGGTCCTTTTACCACCAGCTCAGGGGGACGGCAATGGGCAGTCCCTGTGCCCCGACTTATGCCAACCTCCTCCTGGGCTGGTGGGAAGATAGATATGTTTTCCCTGACCAAGCTACCTGGTGGGGTGACATGGTCATCTTTTGGACCCGTTATATAGACGATATCTTTTTGATCTGGAATGGTACTTTAGAGGAGTTCAACAAATTTGTGTTAGCTCTAAACAATAATGACATCGGACTAACATTCACAAGTGTCATTGACTCTAGGTGTATTACCTTCCTTGATGTAGAAGTGAGGCTGGTGGATAACAGTCTCACTACTACAGTTTTCCGGAAGCCGACTGCTACAAATAATATCCTACATTGGAGTAGCCACCACCCCCCTGCAGTGAAAAGGGGCATCCCCAAAGGACAGTATTTGCGCATGCGCAGAAACTGTTCAGGGAGGGAAAGTTTCTACATTGAATCCAGGAAACTGAAAAAGAGACTATCAGAAAGGGGCTATCCCCAGTCCATCTTAAAGGAGGCCTTTCATGTGGCAGAAAACAGCAAAAGGGAGGATCTCCTAATACCAAGATCAAAAGTTAGCGTGGAAAAAAATCCTATTCGTCTAATCTCTACATATGATTCAGCTAATAGAGAGGTATTGGCGATTCTGCGAACCTACTGGCCAATCCTTATGATGGACGGGGATCTCTCGAAGGCTATCTCTTCCTTCCCGCAAGTTACATACCGCAAGGGGAGGAGCCTTAGAGATAGACTTGTACACAGTCACTATACAGGAACAAAAAAAGAAGGTACCTGGCTTGACAGACAGCCTAAAGGAGTCTTTAGATGCGGGACATGTAAGGCCTGTAAATACATCAATCAGACAAAAACAGTGACCTGCTCCATGACTAAAGACTTATACACCATAGGCAAGTTTGTTAACTGCAAAACGAAAGGAGTTATCTATATAGGTCAATGTACCTGTCCTAAAGACTATATAGGGAAAACATATAGAGAACTTAGACGCAGAATATGCGAGCATGTCAATGACATTGTGAAAAAGAAGGACACATCCGTGGCTAACCATATGAATCAATGTCATAATGGCGATCTTGGATGTATCCGTTTTTCGGCCCTCGAAGTGGTTCCAATGCCTGCCAGGAAGGGTGACTGGGACCGGAAGATACTCCAGAAGGAAACTGAATGGATTTATCGATTCCGATCCCAGTCACCAGGAGGAATGAACGAAAGATTAACATACACCTGTTTTATCTAACTGGTAATTTTTGTCCAAAACTGACCTTCCTCTGTCTTATTAAACAACCAATATCCTAGTATTGGACCATGCTGATACGAGAAGTATCATAAGAAATAGGGATAGTTTTATCATTAAACCCTTATCCTAACTATTTTTTACTTTTGGACCACCTATGAGATGGGTGGACCTTTTGTAAAATGAAGATGGGGCTTCAAAACAGAGCCACATCCTTTCAATCTCCCACTTACGATTGATAGCCGGTTTATAGTAATATATAATAATGGACTGCTGTGTTTCATAAACATATCACTAATACCGTTACTATTTAAAAAAGAGATATGTCTCCGGTTTCTCCTTACATAGGGGGGACGGTTTTAGACCATAATGAATAAATATCAGTACCCTATCCATCGTTTGATATTTGTCAAAAATGCGGCTCAAAGACCGGAACCTGAAGCTGGTAACTTCCGGTGGCATGCGTTTCACCATGCGTGCCATCAACCGGAAGTGACGTATCGCAACTCTGCATGCGTCTCACCAGCCGAAAATGCCTGGCTTTTTCAGCGTCCGGAAGTAACAGTAAGACCGGTGCTTATAAGCTGAGCACTGGCAACAAGTAAACCGGCCACATCTGCTCTCCTATGATGAGTATCTAAATATGACAGTGGGATTGCCCTGCGCAGTAAGTAAATTGAATGAGAACCTGTACTTATTTATTTATTTATTTATTTATTTATTTATTTATTTTGTCAGGATCTGTATCGATTTTTCTCTTTTCTGTTCACCCCTCTACAGGCTACCTACTTACTGACAGGACCTAGTATCTCTATACCCCCACTGATCAACAATAGGAGCTAAGTATCAGATATTCATATCCGTTACATCATTATATATATTAAATTCTTTTCCCTACAAAATAGGGTTGTCTATCACCCCCTGATGATCTGCCGGGCGCAGATGAAACGCGTCGGGGTTCGTTTCACTATTATTATTTTTTGCAACCTGCTATCATCTATATAGGTAGGGCTTTATTAGGTTAACTACAGTCATAGGCACGGGGACAGGGTATCTCTACCATATGGGGATATCCCTGGGCTGAGGGCCTAGTATGTCAGGGACATCTAGGGAGAGTGAATTCCTCCCGTCTGATACCCCACAATCCCTGTCTTTGGATTTATTACCTAGTTGACTGCAGATTTTCCCTCTTTATCAGGTTATTTTTTAATCGTGTTGTGGCATCCAAATCTAAGTAGGAGTTTGTGTAAAAAAGACTCAAAACCGAATAGTATTGAGTCTCGATCACTATATGAGCAGCATTCTGCTCCATTTACCCAATAAGGTACAATAAAGGTATTGTTTTTAAGAGCACGTTATAACTTTCTAGATACGCTTAATACTAAAGACGTGGTGACTATCAAATATATCATACTTATTTTCTTTTTGACTCTAAAGTTTCTGATCCCCGCGGTCAGGGACCGCGGGGATCAGAAACTGCAAAAGGCGCAGCAAACCGCAGGTCTGAATTGACCTGCGGTTTTCTGCGATCGTCGATGCGGGGGGGTCAAATGACCCCCCCCTGCATTGTTACAGGATGCCGGCTGAATGATTTCAGCCGGCATCCCGTTCCAATTAACCCCCGCGGCGCCGGCATCGCTATTTAAAGCCATGACGTACTGGTACGTCATGTGTCCTTAAGGACTCGGGAAACATGCTGTACCGGTACGTCATGTGTCCTTAAGGGGTTAAAGGTCTTGTAAAGCTCGGATGTTAAGCCATCCGGACCCGGCGACTTCTTCAGGGCGAGCCCCTCCACCGCCAGGATGACTTCCTCTTCTCTGATCTCTTCTGCCAAAACATCAAGAGGGAGGTGAGTCCCTGTGTCAGGGATGGTCTCGGTAAGGAAACCTGCCATCCTGCCCCGATCCAGATCCTTCTTCCCCAAGATGTGCGAGTAAAAGGATCTGACGACTTCCAGGATCCCAGATCTGGACCGGTTCAGAGACCCCGTACCATCTATCAGTCCCGTCACCAATTTACAACTCACTGACATCTTACAGTTTCTGTAAGGGTCGGGCGAGCGGTACCTCCCGAAATCCCTCTCAAAAACCAAAGATGCGTGCCTATCATACTGGCACCTCTTGAGCAAAGATTTCACCCTGGAGATATCCTCCCGGCTACCTCCAGTCGAGACCAAATACTCAAGCTTCCTCCTCAAGCTCTGGTACAGGCGGTACCTGTCCAGAGACCTGAGGCTCGAGAGCTGGCGGAAGAACCTGGCCACCCGGTCTTTAAATATCTCCCACCACTCTGACTTACTATCACAGAGGTCCAGAAGCGGCACCTGGCTCTGAAGAAAGTCCTCAAAGGATTGTCTCACCTCTGTTTCCTCCAGGAGGGCCGAATTCAGCTTCCAATACCCTCTTCCCATGCGGGGGGACTCTGCAATGTTCAGAGAAAACATAATTAAACAGTGGTCAGAGAATTCTACCTCCACTACCCGTAAAGCTGAGAAAGTAGCCTCCTCCTTTAAATAAAACCTATCTATCCTAGCTACCTCTATAGTACGTGAATCCCGTGCAGCCTGGGGTATGCCTAATGTGGACATTCACCAGGCGAGCCTCGCTAGCTACACTATTCAGGGCTATACTATCATAAGCCAGCCGGTCTCTGGCGCCTCCTCTATCTTGGGGCCTTGTGACGGTATTGAAATCCCCTCAAAGACCACCTGCCGGCTCGAAAAAAGGAAAGGCTTGATCCTCATGAGGAGGCTTTTCCTCTCCCACCTAGATTGGGGCCCAAAGATATTAATCAGGCGGAGTTCTTGCCCCCTCATGAGGACATCCAAGATCAAACACCTCCCCATTTCTAACTCGATTATCCATCGGCTTTCAAACGGTGCTGAAAAAAGGACCACCACTCCACTATATGGCTCAGCTTCATGAAGCCTCCTTTCCTTCGTCCGCCTGAGTTGGGAGGCAGAGGGTCCTGCCTTGGACGACATAGCCCAGGTCCCTACCAACTCCCTAGGGAGCGGCAGGGCCTGGGCTAGGGGGAAAGGTGAAAAACCTCCCCACAAGCCTGGTTCCGCCCAGGGGATTAAGATGTTGGAAATCTCCCTGGGGCCTTAACGAGGTGGAAGTTCAGGAGCTGCAGCAAACACACAACCTAACTCTGTGGCTGCAGGAACCAGCCACGCCCACGCCTGAATCTCTGCTATGGGACCTCTCTCCTCTGTCTGGGTGCCGGGGCCTAAATATCTGACAATGGCCTGTTCCAGTGGTGGGTGACGTGAAGCCTGATTCTCTGCTATGACATGAAGCCTGATTCTCTGCTATGGGACCTCTCTCCTCTGTCTGGGTGCCAGGGCCAAAATATCTGACAATGGCCTGTTCCAGTGGTGGGTGACGTGAAGCCTGATTCTCTGCTATGACATGAAGCCTGATTCTCTGCAATGGGACCTCTCTCCTCTGTCTGGGTGCCGGGGTCTAAATATCTGACAGTGGCCTGTTCCAGTGGTGGGTGACATGAAGCCTGATTCTCTGCTATGGGACCTCTCTCCAATTGATATTGGTTAATTTTTATTTATTTTATTTTTATTCATTTCCCTATCCACATTTGTTTGCAGGGGATTTAACTACATGTTGCTGCCTTTTGCAGCCCTCTAGCCCTTTCCTGGGCTGTTTTACAGCCTTTTTAGTGCCCAAAAGTTCGGGTCCCCATTGACTTCAATAGGGTTCGGGTTCGGGACGAAGTTCGGGTCGGGTTCGGATCCCGAACCCGAACATTTCCAGGAAGTTCGGCCGAACTTCTGAAACCCGAACATCCAGGTGTTCGCTCAACTCTAATTTGAACCTATGACTACTCTGACTCATATCCTCCTCATGTACTCTGAGTCTAGCTTCTATGATCTTAACTTCTTTCTGCCTTTCCAGACTTTTCAATTCAGCATCCATTTGATGGCGCTGTGCCCCTATTTCAGCTTCCATTTGATGGCGTTGTGCATCTATTTCAGCTTCCATCTGATGGCGTTGTGCATCCTTTTCAGCTTGATTTACAGCCATCAGTTGATGCTGCACCTCGATGGCAGCTTCCATCTCAATTTCTGCTTTCTTGACAGCAAGTTGTTCAGCTAATTCCTTTCTTTTGGCTGAGGTATTTGAGGACTCTGATATGTGGGTAGCACTTCTGCTAGCGAATGAAGTCACACTTGAGATTGTGGTTCCCTCTAAGGACTTAGCATAGTCTCTCATAAAAAGCTTGTTCATTCTACTTCTTGCTTTAACTCCATCATAGTTTGCTGCAGATGATTGTTCTCTCATGAGTTTTACTAAATCTTGTGTTCATGTTCCTTACAATGTCCTGGGAAGATGTTGTAAGCGACCGCGTCTCTACCATATCACTCAAGTTCCCTTTTATACTTTCTTGCTTTAGCTTTTTACTAATGCCTTTAATGTATAATTTCCATTTATCATACATTCTGGCAAACTTTTTTTCCTTTCAGTGCTGCTTCTTGCTCTAAATTTTCTAGCATCTTTGGGGTCAGTTTTTTGGCACATGATGAACATCTTAGTTCATCTGTTTGGGCTATATTTGTTTGAAGCAAGACTAATGCTGCATCAAACTCTTCTACCTCAGACAGGTTCCCTTGCTCTTCCCCCTCTACTGTATCTATCTTTGCATCCTCTAACAGTGGTATGGTAATACTAGGTTCAGACATTTTACTTTAAATGAAATACTAACAATCAATCCGAATATTAAGAGTCCTTTCACTTTAAATGCAATACTGACAAATGCAGAAATAAATGACTCTCACTTTAAATACAACAGCGATAAATTAAGGCGATAAATGACTTTCACTTTAAATGCTTTAGAGTCCGTGTACTACAAACTGTCCTTTGTTTTTATTTAAAGGTTCTTATTTCTAAACACAAAAAATGTCTCTTTATGCCAAAGCCCCTATATGCAATGATAAGTAATAAAGGAGAATTCTGACCTTATTCTGAAGAGCAGGATACTGCGATCTGAAGGTTGCTGGAACAAATGTCTGTCTTAAAGGAGACTTGTCTTTTCTTGATGTGATGCGATGCTCTGCGCTGAGTTGCGATGCTCTGTGCAGACTTGCGATTCTTTGTGATGACTTGGCTTGGATAGGCTGCTGCAGGCTTTGGGCCTAGTGGTGGGGAACTAGCTGACTGCAGTACATGGTCTCTCCATGGATAGCGGTGCAGGCACTCTAGCTCTGGACTTTGGCCTCCCACCATGCGTCTCTTTCTCTCTCTAGGGATCGTAGGAGGGTTCGTGCTCTTTCTCTGACTATTTTGCCTTTGCTGTTCTGCCACTTTAAGAGTCGGCTGCAGTTTGACTAATGCACACGTTCTATGGGGAATGGATGGGAAAATAATTCCTCTGACTCAAGTGGAGGGGCTATGGTGGTGGTGTCTTTGGGGGTGCACACAGCAGAGAGTGAGGAGGGTGCTGATACAGAGGCTGAGGAGGGTGCAGTAGCATAAGGCTGAGTGAGCCACTCAGCCAGCTCTGGTGCATCCTTTGATGTAATCGCATGCACCTTCTCCAACTTCCCATTTAGGCTCCGGCATGGTGCACCTTCCCGACCCCTACCACCCCTGCGGAATGGCCTGCCTCTTCCTCTGCCTGTCATTCTCAAAATGACCCTGTGACAAAGTGTCTATAGAAGAGCAGTATTTGTGGAAGCGGGTATATCGCAGGCCTCAATCAATATTTGGAGAAAGCCTGTATATCAATACCCTATATCAATTTTCTGGAAGCTGGTAAATCAAACCCCTTAATCAATATTTGGTGGAAGCTGGTGTATCACAGGCCTCAATCAATATTTGGTGGAAGCCGGTATATCAATACCCTCTATCAGTATTTTGTGGAAACAGGTATATAGAACATCTTAATGAGTATTTGCTGGAAGCCAGTAAATCAAACCACTTAATCAATTTTGGGTGGAAGCCGGTGTTTTGCAGGCCTCAATCAATATTTGGTGGAAGATGGTATATCAATACCCTTTATCAGTATTTTGTGGAAACAGGTATATAGAACCCAATAATGAGAATTTGCTGAAAGCTGGTATATCGAACCTCTTAATCAATATTTGGTGGAAGCTGGTGTATTGCAGGCCTTAATCAATATTTGGTGGAAGCCGGTATATCAATCCCCTCTATCAGTATTTTGTGAATTAGGTATATAGAACCCCTCAATGAGTATTTTCTGCAAGCTGGTATATCAAATCCCTTAAACAATATTTGGTGTATGTTGGTGTATCGCAGGCCTCAATCTATATTTGGTGGAAGCCGGTATATTACACCCCTCAATCAATATTTTGTGAAAGCTGGTGTATCACACCCCTCAATCAGTATTTTATGGAAGCAGATATATCAAACCCCTTAATCAGTATTTTGTGGAAACAGGTATAAAGAAACCCTTAATCAGTATTTGCTGGAAGCCGGTAAATCAAACCCCGTAATCAATATTTGGTGGAAGCTGGTGTATCGCAGGCCTCAATCAATATTTGGTGGAAGCCAGTATATAAATACCCTCTATCAGTATTTTGTTGAAACAGGTATATAGAACCCAATAATGAGTATTTGCTGGAAGCAGGTAAATCAAACCCCTAATCAACATTTTGTAGAGGCTGGTGTATCGCAGTCCTCAATCAATATTTGGTTGAAGCCGGTATATCAATACCCTGTATCGGTATTTTGTGGAATTAGGTATATAGAACCCCTTAATGAGTATTTTCTGCAAGCCGGTATATTAAACCCCTTAATCAATTTTTGGTAGAAGCTGGTGCATCGCATGCCTCAATCTATATTTGGTGGAAGTCAGTGTATCACACTCCTCAATCAATATTTTGTGGAAGCTGGTGTATCACACCCCTGAATCTGTATTTTGTGGAAGCAGGTATATCAAACCTCTTAATCAGTATTTTTTGGAATCCGGTTTATCAAACCCCTTAATCATTTTTTTTGGGCGCACCAGGTATATCACACCAGTTGCAATTAGTTATTCGAATAGCGTTTGTCCCTCTATATAGCTATAGTATCTCAGCAGAAATGCACACAACTGCTTCACAATACAAATGCACTATAATATACTTTCTATGTTAAAAGGTATATTATAGGTATATCACACCCCTCAATCAGTTTTTTTTGGGGGGGGGGCAACAGGTATATCACACCTGTTGCAATTACTTTTTCCAATAGCGTTTGTCCCTCTATCTAGCTGCTGTATCTCAGCAGAACCGTACACAACTGCTGCACAATACAAATGCACTATCATATAATTTCTATGTTAGAATGAATATTATAGGTATATCACACCCCTCAATCAGTTTTTTTTTTGGGACAACAGTTGTATTACACCAGTTGCAATTAGTTATTCCAATAGCGTTTGTCCCTCTATCTAGCTGAGGTATCTCAGCTCTACCGCACACAACTGCTGCACAATACAAATGCACTATAATATACTTTCTATGTTAGAAGGTATATTATAGGTATATCACACCCCTCAATCAGTTGTTTTTTTTGGGCAACAGATATATCACATATAAGAATAGGGCGGCTCTCTATAACCCAATGCCCACTGATGAAGGAGCAGCAAGCTCCGAAACGCGTATGGGGTATTGAGCCAAGCCCATTGTAACTAGCTAGCACCAGGATCCTACAACCAAAGAAAAAGCTCCGGAGCCTATTTTCCCTCCTGCAAGCTGTAACGTCTCTTCCCGCCACCTATCTCCACGTGGCAAGCTATTATTGAATTGAGCGGGAGATCTCTCACACGCATGTGACGTCACCGGAAGTGACGAAGAGCAGCAGCAAACCAACGGCCGGATTACACAGCGGGCGCGAAGAACACACGTGGACGCCGATCTGCAGGCAGGAGCCGCTCCCCGATCCACTGACGGCCCCGATCCATGACGGCCACCAGGAGGGTAATGTACCTGCTTTAACAGCAGTAATTGATGACCACATAATACTATCACCAAATCGGATACGATTGATTCTCAAATAATAAGGAGATTCTGCACTATTCTACATTACTTCTTATAGGAAGTTTTGATTTTTCAGGAGACTATACCACAATATATTGCTGGATATCGAAATTTGAGACTGTAATTTCCTCCTACAGGTCTACAAGACATCTCCTATTATTCCCCCTTCCTCAACAGGATTTTTTTCAATAATTGTTATTTTATGTTATTTATGATCTATCAGGACAAGTGACATTATATATGAGGATACGTTATCAACTCCTTTTATCCAAAGACTGAATTTTCTTAAATAGATCCATTTTTATACAGACTTCTATCCATCTTATCGTTTATTTAACAGGACTTTATATAATCAACATGTTTTTATTCTAATGTGCTTTATTCATACTGCTATTCTATGTAATTTTATTACTTTGATACAACCTCCTATCATATTTTACTACATAAGGCATATCTAGCCACCCCTTAATAAATATATTAATTTATTCACCCATACAACACAAATGTTCTGAGTGCCATCCCTTTCCTTCTTTTAACAGATATATCACACCTGTTACAATTGGTTATTCCAATAACGTTTGTCCCTCTATCTAGCTGCAGTATTGCAGCAGAATAGCACACAACTGCTGCATAATACAAATGCACTATAATATACTTTCTATGTTAGAAAGTATATTATAAGTATATCACACCCCTCTGTATGTCATACCTATAAATAACACACCTATACCAGTCCTTAAAAGGACTTTTGTGGCCCTATTAGCTAGCGTTTGGTGTCCCTAATAGTCTGTTCCTGCCCGACACAGCAACCTCTCCCTACACTGGCAAAAAAAACAGAATGTATAGGGTAGGGGGTGTGTCCATGTGCTGAAACATCTCAATTGGCTGTCCTGTCCCACCTAATGGATTTGTCATGGTCAAAGTTCTGCACAATGCAAAAGAATATGATGACAGCGGACATTGCGATATGTTCGCCTGTTCGGCGAACAAGCAAAGTTTGCCGCAAAACGACCGCCGGGTGATCCCCAAGGCCATCTATAAACAGGTATATAGAACACGTATATAAGTATATCGCACCCCTCAATATGTGATTTGTGGAAGCAGGTATATTACACCCGTTAATCTGAATTTTGTGGAACCAGGTATATCACACCGCTCAATCAGTAATTTGTGGAAGCAGGTATAAAAAAAACGCCTTAATCATTATTTTGTAGAAGCAGGTATATCTTACCCATCAATCAGTATTTTGTGGAGACAGGTATATAGAACCTCTGAATCAATATTTGGTGGAAGCAGGTATATTGCACCCCTTAATCAGTATTTGGTGGAAGCCGGTGTATCGCAGGCCTCAATCAATATTTTGTGGAAGCAGGTATATAAAATTCCTTAATCAGTATTTTGTAGAAGCAGGTATATCACACCCCCAAATCAGTATTTTTTGGAAACAGGTATATAGGACCCCTGAATAAATATTTGGTGGAAGCAGGTATATCGCACACCCCTCAATCAGTATTTTGTGGAAGCAGGTATATCAAACTCCTTAATCAGTATTTTGTGGAAGCAGATATATCACACCCCTCAATCAGTTTTTTTTTTGGGGGGGGGCAACAGGTATATCACACTCATTGCAAATAGTTGTTCCAATAATGTTTGTCCCTCTATATGCCTGCGGTATACAAATCGGGGGTACAGCCAACGCTCAATGAAAAAAGCATGCAGACGTTATCGTCATGATCTTCTCTTCTCTGAAAGACAGAGGTCAAATGACAACAAAGCAAGATTCATCACAGGATACCATTCTAGATGGCTTGAAATGAAAAATATTTTGAGAATATTCTGCCCAGTCCTTTTCATGGAACCAATTCTTGCAGAATATCTTAACTCTGGACCATTGGTAACGGCAAAGCTCTTTAAAAATCGGAGAGATTGTTCTGAGCTTTTTCTTGAAACAAGCTCCCCCGATTTTCCCGGGGGTGGGTAAACCAAGGTGTGGTTTCTTCCAATGTGGAAAATGCATTGCCTGTCCAAACATGGAGAGAGCCATCTCTATTCATAATTCGAGTCATAAGAAAACATTTAGAATAACACAATCCTTGACATGTTCAAGTACAGCGGTCATTGTATTACTCAACATGCCCCTGCCCGAAAATTTATGTGGGTCTGACCACGCATGAATTAAAGGTGAGGGTACGTGAACATGTCAGAGATATTATGTCAGCCATTGATAAAAGGGATCCGAGCAATTTAAAACCAATAGCCAAACATTTTAGATCTTATTATGGGTGCAAAGTTCTGAAAGTTCGAGCCATCGATTGTGTCTTTAAAAATGTTCATGGCGGAGATATCTTAAAAAGATTAGCACAGCTAGAGTGTAACTGGATCTGGAAATTAAATACCTTTCGTCCAAATGGATTAAATTAATCCACCTGTTTCTCATAATTTTTGTAGGCTATTTCCTGGTGTAAATCTCCTTGGGTCTCCATCCTCCGTAACTCTTGATTTTAATTTTCCATCATGTTGTTTTTTAACCTACTAATTGTGTTTTTCTAGGGTCATCTATGGGGTTCACCCAATTTTTCACTACTTATAGTCTTTTAATGTAACATAATTAATTTATGGCTCAGTGCATTTGAGCCCATCAAAGGAAGGACCAGTCCGAGTGATGCTGAGGGATAATGTGGAGGGTGATGGGACATACGGATCACAATAGCAGATGAATAGGGGTTTCTAGAATTTCCAGATGGTGTGTATATCCATGACTAATTTTTTTCTTCTTTCCCATTATTATTGCATTTGTTAGTTTTTTGAGATTCATTTTCATAATTTTCACCATCACTGTCACATTTTTTTCACACCACATCACTCTAGAAAAGGAGTAGTGATAAGGATAGTAGTTATCAATTCATTAGATTTACTAATGAATAAAGTGTGGTATTTTATTAAATATTTTTTACATAATTTTAACAATCACTCACACATCTGTAAACTATTCACACATTAATTTATATTGATGATAACACATAATTAGGTATTTATGATAATTATGTATCTATTCACTTTTATTTTTATTAGTATTATTGTAATCATTTTTCAACACATTATTTAATGATATTATATTGGTTATTAATGGTTTTTATTATCACTTTTTTTCATGTATTTTCATTTTACGTATTACCGTATTTTTCGCCCATAAGATGCAGTTCCCCCCCCCCCCTCCCTCCTTTTGGAAGTGCTTCATTAGTACCGGGAAGCAATGAAGGATCTGTACTCACCGCTTCCTGGTCCTCCACTCGGCTGTCTGCTGTGCAGGGCTGCGCACCATGTAACCTCACTGTGCGCAGCCTTCACAGCTGACATCGGAGAACCAACAAGAAGAGAGCGCTGGTGGTAAGAAGCGGCGGCGTAAAGGAGCAGGAGAGGTAAGTTATTTTATTTTATTTGCGCTGGTGGCTGACATGGGGCGGCATGATGGCTGACATGGGGGGGTATTATGGTTTTAAATTATCGTCAAGCATTTCTTAATTTTGCAAGAAATGCTTCAGAAGGAGCCCACAAAATATGGAGAGTTCTTGATCTGATAATTTGCATAAAAAGAAAAGGTTACAAAGTTTAGAAAGAGAAAAATAAAGCACAGCAGATGAATCTCAAAAAGCTACAAGCAAGCAATAAAACAATTTAAAATGAGTGAAAAAGTAATTCCCTTAGGCCCCTTTCACACAAGCGAGGATGCGTTGCGGGAGGTGAACGCACAGCACCCGCACTGAATCCTGACCCATTCATTTCTATGGGGCTGTGCACATGAGCGATGTTTTTTACGCATCACTTGTGCGTTGCGTGAAAATCGCAGCATGCTCCTCTTTGTGCGTTTTCCACGCAACGCAGGCCCCATAAAAATGAATGCGGCTGCGTGAAAATCATAGTGCATCCGGATGTCATGCGTTGCTTTGCGTTTTAAATGCAAGTAACTTAGCAACCCTGGATTTCAGACAGGAAGTTGCGTTGCTCAGTGTGTGACTGAAGGCAGCACATGAGGCAGGAGTTTTGTAGTTTACTCAGCACACACATCCCTTGCGGAGCTTTTGATTTTCTTTGCTAACATGCCAAAGACACCACGGCCAATGGATTTTGGTAGGCTGCTAGTCCTTGTGCAAGAGAGGCCATGCATCTGGGATACGCGCAGTGATGACTACCACGATCGGTATAAAAAAGATCAGGCCTGGGTGGAAATTAGCAAGGAGCTGTTTGAATACATCTGGGAAAAAACCCATGGCAAAAGCCGGCAGAATTTGGGTAAGTAGGCAATGTATACCTGTGTGATCCTTGCTGTCCTCCCTAGCATAGCACGTGTCGTCTTTAATCCTCCCTAGCATAGCACATGTCGTCTTTAATCCTCCCTAGCATAGCACATGTCGTCTTTAATCCTCCCTAGCATAGCACATGTCGTCTTTAATCCTCCCTAGCATAGCACATGTCGTCTTTTAAATCCTCCCTAGCATAGCACATGTCGTCTTTAATCCTCCCTAGCATAGCACATGTCGTCTTTAATCCTCCCTAGCAGGGACGTGCACAGATATTTGGAAGGGCAGGGGCTTTTAAAGTTCTTTAAAAAAAAAAAAAAAAAACTTTTTGGGTTTAACCGTACATATTATGGAAAAATGATGTCATTACCAGACTCTACAGAGTCAAATATGCAAAGAGACCAAGCACTACAACCCCCAGTACGCAAAGGGGCAAAGCACTACAACTATTATTCCTTGGCATACCTGTTTTGTTTAAGGACTTGAAATTATATACAATACATTACCAGGGCAGCCACTGAGAGCAGACAGGCAATAAAGGAACTTAGGCAGCAGATGGAGTCATACAGGCCGGCGCTTGCTCCCCTGCATTAATCCCGCTTGGGGGGGATGATGTGTCGTTGCAGACATGCATCATGCATGTCTGTGACCCAGGCAGCCCCTGCGCTAGCCTTTAAAAAACCCTGTCACCCTGATCCTGCACTAGTGAGCGTGCGGACTGGTGAATAAATTGTGCTTTCCCTGAAGGAATGGATGTAGGCATTAAAAGAGGCAGGGGCTCAAGCCCCCTTATCGAGCAGTATGTGTGCACGTCCCTGCTCCTTTTAGCATAACACATGTCATATGTTATAATTTGTCGTACTGTTTATTTTGGTTAATAAAATTATAATTTTTTTATTTATTTTAAAGTGGACGATGTCAAGAATCGTTGGCAGAGTTGCAGGGACCAATTCCGCAAGGAAATGCTGCAACATGCGAGGAGCGGGTCCGGGGCCAGCAAGAATAGGCCATACATGTTCAAGAACCAACTGATGTTTCTTCGTGAGGTCATGGAGCTGCGTCCGTAAGTTTATTTTACTCAATGACCACTAGATGTTTATATCCATATACACTGTTTGTAGACTATGTAATTAAAGGGGTATTCCCATCTTAACACAATGGGGGCATATCACTAGGATATGCCACCATTGTCTGATAGCAGCTATATCAAGAACACGCCCATCTACCTGGGACTTCTGAGCAGAGTAGGTTTGTAGCTGGTTCCTCCACTGCCCTGAATATTGTAGGCTTTAATAAAAGTAACTACAAAGTTAGGCAATCTATTTATTGTTAGTTAATGGATCCATCTGCGCAAGCCACCTTAACGCCTGGTATATTGGCCCGACACGTAGGTGCGCTAAGAGCTTAAATTACTCATTTTTAGTCGGTATTGGATCACTTTTATCTTGAATGACCCCCCATTTCTTTCATCAATAGTTTGTATATCTATAACGGTGTGCAGCCATATATTTTTTTATTATGTTTGGTTTATGGATATGCACCTGTGATTAGGAAGGTTCTACTCTAAATTTACGTGCTATATCACTAACTAACATAGCGGGGATGGCTGTGGCTGGAGGAGGGCAGATTTGCCAGGGTACCTCCACCACCCAGCGCACATTCCCGACTCTCCCATATAAATGAATGTACGTCAGCTGCACATGCGCAGTGCACTCTCCTTCAGTTTTGGCTCTCCCTTCTCGCTATAGGTGCTGCTTCCATTGGTGTGACCCACACCTTTAAGACAATGGGGGCATATCCGAGCAATATGCCTCTGTTTTCTGAGATTATAAAAACACTTTAATGTAATATATGTATAAAAATAAATCATGTAAAATAGACATATTTGTAAAACATAACCAACTTGAAAAATGTCTCCTTTTCCATGATGACATTTGCTTTAACAACATGACAAGTGGTTTTTAAATGGTGTTTAGGGGCAGCGAAATACACTTCATCTTCTAAATTTATAATTTTTGCATTCTTTTTAAAGGACAGAGGACAACCTACCGGAAGAAGAGGCGGAGTCTGCACCACAGCTGTCCAGTGCATGTGAGGAAGATACTCCCTCCATCACAGGTGGACACAGCACCAGGAACAAGCACTGCACCATCCAGACCACCACCTGTTTCTGGAGCAGAATTCCCCCCCCATCCCTTTGTCTTTTCCAAGCAGGCCCAGACGACGGGCAACCACTCCTGCCGATACAAATGTAAATCTGCAGGTTATGGATTATTTAGCTAGAGCCCGGCATGAGGATGAATTTGATCATTATGTGCGTAGTATGGGCTCATATTTGCGCAGGCTGCCTCCAGAACGAGTTTTGCGCACCAAAGCTGCTCTAAATATCGTTTTGGATGCAGCCACTCCCCCCAATGACCCAAATATCGTTTTCGAGGGCCTTGAAAATTGGCGGCTCCATGGGAACTTGTATGGCCCCCAACCAATGCCAGTATCCTAGCACTCACAGCCTTCACTGCCGCTCCTCCACAAATGCAACCGCCAAGGGGACATTATGGGCCACCTACTCGCCCATATGGGCAACATTATAATGTTGATTCTGCATATGGGCAGTCTGCACCCATCTCTTCGCAGCCTGGATCATCGCAGTACTCTGGCCCCCCTTCCCAATCACCCTACCTTATGCCACAGTATCAGGCCCCACCATCACCATCTGCCCATTATACCAATTTATAAAAGTTATTTTATTTTTCATTTCTGTATGAAAAGATTTTTATTTTGAGAAAAGTCGAGATGACTCAGAGGTTTATGTTCAAATAAACCGAGTTTTATTTCACCAAGTTATATTGTTACTTATCTTTATTAAAGACATAGCATATTTATATATCAGCAACATATACACAACATTATTAATAGTGTACTCTATAGTGTTGTATTGTTTTTTAATGAAGTCCAATACTATAGTACTGACAATATGATATCGGAAGATATACTCCATAGTAATATACTATACAGGTATCTTAGCCAAAAACAGTTAACGATATACATATATATATATATATATATATATATATATATATGCATTGTGTTGATTGTTTGCTCAATAACAGTACCCAGACTATTTTTAAATGTATATTTCAGATATAATTTTTTGGGGAAACACTTTATTCAACTGATTTTTATTTCTATTATACATATATACATAACATGGTCTCCAGAATTTATTGTCCTTTTAGACACACAATAGAAAACACAATACAGATGGAGTTATGTGCCATGATACATGTTTCTGCGATTTTGGTGGGACCTCTAAATGCAGCGAAATCAAACTTTATTAACTGATGATGGGAAAGCATGCATACATGTGTTTGGAAATTTCCAAAATGTGACGGAATGAGGTATTAGTACATATTTCACATACTGTGTTTTCTACAGTATATTTTAAAGCAAAATATGTAAGCTCGCAACCCACGTCAAGGGTCCTCATTATCTTGCGAGTCCCTAACTACCAAAAACAAAAGTTAACTAAAAGATATCCATCCAGGTAAAAATCTGCAAAAAAGTGAGGAAAAAAAAACTATGAGTCACTGTCTACTGGTGCAAAGGTAAAGAACCTATTGGGGACATAAAATAATCAGAAAATAACTCCCGCACTCTCAGTCCAGCAGATCCAGATCCTCCAAGTCGTAAAGTGTCTCTTCCTTATGGCGGACTGTAGACTTGGGCGTCCTCATCAGGTATTGACTCATAGGTACGTATGTAGTTGTGCAGCACTACACACGCCTTGATCACCGTATTCACATTTTGTGGGGCCAGCTGGATGGGCGACAGAAAAACACGCCATTTATGGGAAAAAATGCCAAAGGCGCACTCCACAAACCTTCTGGCTCTACTTAAGTGAAAATTGCGCCTCTTGGCATCCAAACCTCGTCGAGGAAAGGGGTGCATGAGGTGGCTTGAAAGGGCAAAACCCTCATCCCCTACAACCACATAAGGCGCTGGTGGCCCAGTAGAGCCAGGAAGGTTTGCTGGCTGTGGCACGTCCAGTTGGTTGGACTGAAGCCAGCGACCCATTCTGGAAGCCCTGAAGATGCAAGCATCTGCAGTACTTCCATAGGACCCGATATCTACAATTATAAACCTGTAGTTTGTGTCAGCCAAGCCCAACAAAACTACAGAGAAATACTGCTTATAATTATAGTATCAGGACCCTGAGTTAGGTGGCTTCTTAACCCGTATGTGCTTCCCGTCAAGGGCATGTCACGACCCTTGGTCATGGTCGTGACTCCTTGGGAGCCGCATGCGGTTGCCCGCGGCTTGGTGTTGTCAACCGCAGCTGGGGGCACTTAGTTGTTTGCCTCAGGTGCGGTTGCCGCGGACAATAGGCATGTGTGCGGTTGCCCTTGGCAACGTGTGATATTGTGCACTTCCTTGTTTGTTTGTTGTGCACGAGGTGATGTTTAGTATGCACCTGGACTCCTCCCTTCACCTGCGGTTGTCCGCGGCAACGTCTGGTGATGGTTTCATGCTGTGGAAGTGTCTCGGCCTGTTGGCTGTTCTGGAGGACACAGTTGCCACGCATGCCGTTGCCGTCGGAGACAGGTGAGTGAGGTTGTGTGCTTTCCCCTTTATGTGAGTTTCCCTTCTGTGGTGCTTGAAGGGTTAATTTCCTTCCCAGTGTGTGTGTGATGTCACTGGGTGTGTTCTGACCGTTGGGTGTGGCCTCTTGGCCTATAAAGCCTCAGTCCCTGGCTGGGTTCAGTAGGTTGCTCTCAGCCATGCTGGCTGGAGCAGCCTCCTGTCTCCTCCATCTGCCTGGTGGGGACCATCCTTCTGGTCATAAACCTTTGTCAGTAAAGTCTATGTTTCAAGGGGTTATTTAGGTGTGACTGGGATTGTGTTATTGCAGCCTATGGGCCAGGGTTCCTGTGTGATGTCTGGTGTGTGCTGTGTCCGTTGTTGTCTTGTACTTACAGCACCTGCACATGGGTTCCTGGTTGTGTTGTCTGTGGCAGGTGAGTGATGAGTTGTTTCCATTTGCCTACCACTGCCATAGCTGTTTTTGTATCCCCCTGTGTTGCTTGGCCGTTGAGACTCCTGCTCCTCCGTGTCTAGGAGGAGCAGGTCGTCTTACTCTGTCCCCTAGTTCAGGGCCGACTTCCTGCTCCCTAACTCTGTGGTCCCGGCCAAGTGGTAACCCTACCTTCTCCTGGCACCGCACGGCTGGGGGTTTTCCCCACCGCCAGCCGTGACAGGGCACCAATGCAATTTGGGAATTGCGCCCTCTCCTGGAAGCCCTGGGCTATATCAAGCCACTGCTGCCTGGTTGGAGGTGGCAGCACTGAAGCCTTCAGTGTCAACCAAATGGCGGCACATGTAGCCCGTACCACGCCAGCAATTGTGGAGGTCCCCATTCTAAAAACAAAATGTAAGGAAGAAAAAGAATTTCCTGTCGCAAGATATCTGAAATGAGAAAAAAAAATATTAATATACTACTTTGCACAATAGTTAAAATCATTTTATTTAATTTACATTATTTTAGTGCAATGTGTCTGGCAAGTTGAATTTTTATTAACCCATACTCCAAGATTAGAAATCAATATGATATATTCATACATACTTCTAACAAATTTAAGAGCATTTAGCAAAAACAACTTCCAGACCATTACCAGATACACACAGGTGAAGTATCCTCATCACTATAGGCACAATTTAATTTATTAACCCCCACGGAACATGTATCTTCTGTGACTATAATCAATTACTTGTTATTACACAAAGTGCAACCAGTCTGCATAAAACTGCAATCTCACTATTCAGTTAAGATGGCCGCCATTGCCCTAACCCTTGAGGCTAATCCCACCTGCCCTCACTAGCCAGTAACATTAGCCCCCCAAAAGTATCAGTAACCAGAGCCCTCCCCCCTCAAAGGGTTAATCTCCTGCAGCACAAAGGGGTCCTCTTACCACATGTTTCTTTCATTTATACACTGAGCAGATGGCAGATCTCCCTTCCCTGCTCTGCGCTGCTTCGGCTCTGCATTGTCCAGCTCTGCTGAGTGAGGGAGCGTCTGCCAAGTGCAGGGACAGGGAGAAGTGCACACAGCCCAGGCACTGTTATCAGCTGCTGGAGAGGACCTGGCTTTAATCATTTATACACAAAAGCACAAACAGTTTTCTGAATAAAAAATACAATATATACAATAGTTAGGGACTACTATTAAGTAACTATACATAGAAGAGTTCAGATAGCCGAACGGCTAATAGTTTCCCGTTTAAGGTCAAATAAAATATAACATTTATTAGATATTCATTAAAAAGAACGGGAAGATAGAAAAGAAAAGGTGTTTAAAATTCCAGTGTTCTAGTGCATGATGACAGTATACACTTGTTTGATTACTGGTATCTGCTTATATTTGCAGTTTTTCCCAGAGTGTATTTCGATCCTGAGGAAAAGAATCCTATTAAATTTCCCCTCCTCCGGTTCAATAGGATTGTGACAAATTGTTACTATCTGTCAGCCCTGCATCGGAGTGGATAGAGTGCTTGTAACTCTATCCCTAAGTTCCTCTTTAGGAACGAGTAACTGTTGTAATCGGTTACACCTAGTGTCTGCAGCGCACCAGGGTCCGATAACAATGCACACTACACTGAGCTAAAAACCTAAACTTGCAGCTCCCCCGACATGTTTCACCACGGATGTGGCGTCTTCAGGGGCTATGGAGCTACTAAGGATAGTAGCTCCATAGCCCCTGAAGACGCCACATCCGTGGTGAAACATGTCGGGGGAGCTGCAAGTTTAGGTTTTTAGCTCAGTGTAGTGTGCATTGTTATCGGACCCTGGTGCGCTGCAGACACTAGGTGTAACCGATTACAACAGTTACTCGTTCCTAAAGAGGAACTTAGGGATAGAGTTACAAGCACTCTATCCACTCCGATGCAGGGCTGACAGATAGTAACAATTTGTCACAATCCTATTGAACCGGAGGAGGGGAAATTTAATAGGATTCTTTTCCTCAGGATCGAAATACACTCTGGGAAAAACTGCAAATATAAGCAGATACCAGTAATCAAACAAGTGTATACTGTCATCATGCACTAGAACACTGGAATTTTAAACACCTTTTCTTTTCTATCTTCCCGTTCTTTTTAATGAATATCTAATAAATGTTATATTTTATTTGACCTTAAACGGGAAACTATTAGCCGTTCGGCTATCTGAACCCTACAAATTTAAATCCCGGGTCCAGAGGGTCCCTGAAGGGAAATATACATAGAAGATGTATAATTCTGAAGACACAGGCCATAGATCAAACAGCTATGTATTGGCAAACAGTGGGTCATTCATGTATGAGCCAGATAATATATATAGTCTTACCTTAAAGTAATAAGGAGACGTTCCTCAGGTGACACACTCCGCCGCATGTTGGTGTCCTGTAAAGTCAAGGCAGGCCTCAACTCCCCCAACAGCCAATCAAAGGTAGCCACCGACATACAGTACAGACCAAAAGTTTGGACACACCTTCTCATTCAAAGAGTTTTCTTTATTTTCATGACTATGAAAATTGTACATTCACACTGAAGGCATCAAAACTATGAATTAACACATGTGGAATTATATACATAACAAAAAAGTGTGAAACAACTGAAAATATGTCATATTCTAGGTTCTTCAAAGTAGCCACCTTTTGCTTTGATTACTGCTTTGCACTCTCTTGGCATTTTCTTGATGAGCTTCAAGAGGTAGTCACCTGAAATGGTTTTCACTTCGCAGGTGTGCCCTGTCAGGTTTAATAAGTGGGATTTCTTGCCTTATAAATGGGGTTGGGACCATCAGTTGCGTTGTGGAGAAGTCAGGTGGATACACAGCTGATAGTCCTACTGAATAGACTGTTAGAATTTGTATTATGGCAAGAAAAAAGCAGCTAAGTAAAGAAAAATGATTGGCCATCATTACTTTAAGAAATGAAGGTCAGTCAGTCCGAAAAATTGGGAAAACTTTGAAAGTGTCCCCAAGTACATTCACAAAAACCATCAAGCGCTACAAAGAAACTGGCTCACATTAGGACCGCCCCAGGAAAGGAAGACCAAGAGTCACCTCTGCTGCGGAGGATAAGTTCATCCGAGTCACCAGCGTCAGAAATCGCAGGTTAACAGCAGCTCAGATTAGAGACCAGGTCAATGCCACACAGAGTTCTAGCAGCAGATACATCTCTAGAACAACTGTTAAGAGGAGACTGTGTGAATCAGGCCTTCATGGTAGAATATCTGCTAGGAAACCACTGCTAAGGACAGGCAACAAGCAGAAGAGACTTGTTTGGGCTAAAGAACACAAGGAATGGACATTAGACCAGTGGAAATCTGTGCTTTGGTCTGATGAGTCCAAATTTGAGATCTTTGGTTCCAACCACCGTGTCTTTGTGCAACGCAGAAAAGGTGAACGGATGGACTCTACATGCCTGGTTCCCACCGTGAAGCATGGAGGAGGTGTGATGGTGTGGGGGTGCTTTGCTGGTGACACTGTTGGGGATTTATTCAAAATTGAAGGCATACTGAACCAGCATGGCTACCACAGCATCTTGCAGCGGCATGCTATTCCATCCGGTTTGCGTTTAGTTGGACCATCATTTATTTTTCAACAGGACAATGACCCCAAACACACCTCCAGGCTGTGTAAGGGCTATTTGACCATGAAGGAGAGTGATGGGGTGCTGCGCCAGATGACCTGGCCTCCATAGTCACCGGACCTGAACCCAATCGAGATGGTTTGGGGTGAGCTGGACCGCAGAGTGAAGGCAAAAGGGCCAACAAGTGCTAAGCATCTCTGGGAACTCCTTCAAGACTGTTGGAAGACAATTTCAGGTGACTACCTCTTGAAGCTCATCAAGAGAATGCCAAGTGTGTGCAAAGCAGTAATCAAAGCAAAAGGTGGCTACTTTGAAGAACCTAGAATATTACATATTTTCAGTTGTTTTACACTTTTTTGTTATGTATATAATTCCACATGTGTTAATTCATAGTTTTGATGCCTTCAGTGTGAATCTTTGAATGAGAAGGTGTGTCCAAACTTTTGGTCTGTACTGTACGACAAAAATTGAAGAACTTTGCAGGGTGCGCACGGAGCTCTGAGTACAAGCCAACAAAGAGACCTTTGTTGGCCCGCTGCGAAATTATAGGATGCACCCACATACGCCTCCTCCGCGGTTCCTCCTCAATCATTGCTGGTTGCTCGCCAAAATAGCGGGAGACCAGCCAGTGCAATAACACATGGTCAGTTGATGACAGGGTGAAAGTGGACATCCTGCAAAGAAAAGTCCAAAACCACACACAGACACACAACTACCACAGGACAAAGTCCACCAAAAAATTGAGATGTCCAACGAAAACGAGGCATGCTGGAGGTACTTATGTCTTTGCAATCACAGGTGAATGTAGTGGATAGTTAATTTTTTTTCACGCGCGGAAAAAACGCATGACATCCGCATGTCACATGCACGGGAAAAACGCAACAACGCAACGAAATCACATACAAAACTGATGCACTCGCAAGCAAAATCGCACGATTTTCCCTGAACGCATCCGGCCAAAAAACATGACGCTCGTGTGAAAGAGGCCTTAAAGTAGTGTGTGTAGAGAGCAACAGGTGTCTTGTCAAATAATGCTTTCCCAAAGTCATGAGACAAATCCTTTTTATAGGTTGACTCTCCATAGAGTTACATTGTATCCTAAATTTAACATTCTAACAAACATATATGGTTAACAAGTAAAAACCCTTACATCATGATATGCTGAGGTAGGAGGATTGCTAACCTTTCCAAATACTATTGTCGTCTCAAGATCTGTCAAAATTGCTGGCCTTTCATGGTCCTTAAAATACCGTAGCCTACTAAAAAGTGTTAGTATTTATTTTACAATGGCTGACATGGGGGGGGGCATGATGTCTGACATGGGACATGATGGATGACATGGGGGCATGATGGCTGACAATGGGGGGCTGATAGTTGAGGGCTGATGGCTGACATGGGGGCATGATGGGTGACATGGGGGCATGATTGGTGACATGTAGTAATGATGGCTGACATGGAGCTGATGGCTGACATGGGGATCTGATCTGAGGCATTGAGGGTCTGATCTGAGGTCTGATTAACATTGGGGGTCTGATTGGGGCTGTGAGCTGAGGTCTGATTAACATTGGGGGTCTGATTGCTGGTCTGACCTGAGATGTAATGGAAAATATTTTTTTCTTATTATCCTCCTCTAAAACCTCGGTGCGTCTTATGGGCCTGTGCGTCTTATAGGGCGAAAAATATGGTATATTGTTTTTTGACACTTTATTCTTAATTTTTTATTATAGTTATAATTTTTGTACTTTTGATTTCATATATACAATTTTGTTATATATATTATTATTACTTAGCATATTTACATCTACTTGCTATCATGGATTTAAGCATCTAATGAAATATACATAAGTTTCAATCTTGCATCTATTCTTTCTACTCTTGAGTGGCAGCCCATTCTTTCTCAGCTTTTTTTCATTTTTGCTCTTTTTCTGTGTCCACATACCCCCTCTGTTTCATTGTTATATGGTTTATACATTACGTGATTCATTTGTAACAGCTATTAGGGCTGACATGCGCAATACAAATATTGATGCTGGGAGCATGGTCTCGCGATAGTCCTGACGCGATCTTATGCCGACGTCATCATCATGTGTTCGCAGTTGCGATCATGTGATTCAATCACGTGATATGCCATAACCACATTATTCCTCGGCTTCCTCGGACGCGGTGCTTATGAAATCCTATACGAGCCGCAGTTTTTTTAGATAATTCCATCATAGATTGATGACAATTGGCTGGTTGGTGTATTTAAGCTGTGTCCCCCAGTAATGATGCCACTCCCAGACGAAAGTATGTCGAAACCCGTGTAGCACAACATGGGTAACTGTTCTTTGTCTAACTGACTTTTTTATGTTTCTTATACACTTGCACTTTAATTATTTTTACCTAGCATATGGACATCTGTATGAACTGTTTATCTGCTGTGGTCTCCCTCCAAGTGTTACCATTTTCCCTGCACTTGTATCCTCTTTTTACCATTTTTATATGTATGTTATTTATTTTGGAATTGTGTAATAAATTGACATTCCATTATAAGCGGTCTGGTAGTGATTTATAGGTGTAATATTTAGTGGTCTACCAAAGGCTTAGTTGTGTACTCTGTGATGAGAGTGACCAGTTAGGGATGGTGTCGTTTATATACCTGCGGTATCGCAGCAGAACCGCACACAACTACTAACTAAATATTCAGTGGTAGAAGTGTATACATCCAGAGTATTGGTACAAGAAGAAAATACAAACCGGATTCCAAAAAAGTTGGGACACTAAACAAATTGTGAATAAAAACTGAATGCAATGATGTGGAGATGGCAAATGTAAATATTTTATTTGTAATAGAACGTAGATGACAGATCAAACGTTTAATCCGAGTAAATGTATCATTTTAAAGGAAAAATACGTTAATTAAAATTTTCACGGTGTCAACAAATCCCCCAAAAGTTGGGACAAGTAGCAATAAGAGGCTGGAAAAAGTAAATTAGAGCATAACGAAGAGCTGGAAGACCAATTAACACTAATTAGGTCAATTGGCAACATGATTGGGTATAAAAAGAGCTTCTCAGAGTGGCAGTGTCTCTCAGAAGCCAAGATGGGTAGAGGATCACCAATTCCCACAATGTTGCACAGAAAGATAGTGGAGCAATATCAGAAAGGTGTTACCCAGCGAAAAATTGCAAAGACTTTGCATCTATCATCATCAACTGTGCATAACATCATCTGAAGATTCAGAGAATCTGGAACAATCTCTGTGCGTAAGGGTCAAGGCCGTAAAACCATACTGGATGCCCGTGATCTCCGGGCCCTTAAACGATACTGCACCACAAACAGGAATGCTACTGTAAAGGAAATCACAGAATGGGCTCAGGAATACTTCCAGAAACCATTGTCAGTTAACACAATCCACCGTGCCATCCGCCGTTGCCAGCTGAAACTCTACAGTGCAAAGAAGAAGCCATTTCTAAGCCAGATCCACAAGCTCAGGCGTTTTCACTGGGTCAGGGATCATTTAAAATGGAGTGTGGCAAAATGGAAGACTGTTCTGTGGTCAGACTAGTCACGATTCAAAGTTCTTTTTGAAAATCTGGGACGCCATGTCATCCAGACCAAAGAGGACAAGGACAACCCAAGTTGCTTTCAACGCTCAGTTCAGAAGTCTGCATCTCTGATGGTATGGGGTTGCATGAGTGCGTGTGGCATGGGCAGCTTGCATGTCTGGAAAGGCACCATCATTGCAGAAAAATATATTCAGGGTCTAGAACAACATATGCTCCCATCCAGACGTCATCTCTTTCAGGGAAGACCCTGCATTTTTCAACAAGATAATGCCAGACCACATTCTGCATCAATCACAAAATCATGGCTGCGTAGGAGAAGGATCCGGGTACTGAAATGGCCAGTCTTCAGTCCAGATCTTTCACCTATAGAGAACATTTGGCGCATCATAAAGAGGAAGGTGCAACAAAGAAGGCCCAAGACGATTGAACAGTTAGAGGCCTGTATTAGACAAGAATGGGAGAGCATTCCTATTTCTAAACTTGAGAAACTGGTCTCCTCCAGACGTCTGTTGAGTGTTGTAAGAAGAAGTGGAGATGCCACACAGTGGTGAAAATGGCCTTGTCCCAACTTTTTGGGGATTTGTTGAAATTCTGGTTCAACAAATTTTTCCCTTAAAATGGTACATTTTCTCAGTTTAAACTTTTGTTCCGTGATTTATGTTCCATTCTGAATAAAATATTAGAAGTTGGCACCTCCACATCATTGCATTCAGTTTTTATTCACGTTTTGTATAGTGTCCCAACTTTTTTGGAATCCAGTTTGTAATTTAAAGGACGTTCAAAAATAAAAAAAATAAGTTTTATTAATTATATATATTAAAAACATACAAAAAGGGTGTGTGACCTAAAAACATGGTGTGAATTAGGCTGACTGAAGGGTCAAATTAATGGTGTGTAGCGCTACACTATTGCTACACCCATCCAGTCTGTGTGAGGCACACGGTTCCTCCATTTGACCCATTCAGTCAGCCTAATTCACACCATGTTTTTAGGTCACACACCATTTTTGTATGTTTTTAACATATATCATTAATAAAACTTTATTATTTAGATTTTTCAACATTCTTTAAATTATTTGCTTCTTGTACCAATACTCTGGACGTATACACTTCCACCACTGAATATTTATTTTTGTTTTTCTGTAAGTTGAATTTTCCAAGTGAAACTGGGGAATGGCAGGCTTCTTGTCTGGAAACATTAATACTGAACAAGTGGATGGGTGACCCTAGTGAAGTTATTTTTCTCCTCCCACACCCTAAGTATCTCCTCAGCCTTCAAACAGGTTATACGTGTCTGTAAAAATGTAATTGCGTCCTGGTGGCAGGTTCAATCGCTAGATACATACATCAAAAACAAGATCATCCCCCGGGGGCTCCACAACTCAATCATTCCAGCAGCTCGTCTCAGGTCCACTGAATTTATCAAGAAGTGTGAAAAAGAATCTATAGAGCTCTTAACGAGATTAATGTTACTTCTTCTAGAAGAAGAAAGAACTGTGTTATCAACTGTTGAAAATGAACTGAAGGAAGCGATAGAACAAACAAAGAAGTTCAGTACGCACCCTGAGTTTAATAAAAAGGAAACTTTCCTTCAGTAATCAATTGAGAAGTATACAGGGCAGCTGAAAGGAAATAAACATAACCTGTTCAACAGGGATATGAGGTAATTTCAAGGAGGGCAGGATCTTTGATTACAGTGTCAAACACTCTGACGCACTTGCAGTAGATACTGAGGCATCATCGTCAGAGTGAGACTGATCCTGACTTCTCAGGGAAAGGAACCAGCTCCCAGAGTTCTAGAAGACCATACGGTGGTAGAGGCAGAGAGCGTGGTAGGCGAGGACTTTGGGGTAAAGGTGGCAGGGGAGATTTTTTAGACAATACCCCCCCCGGTGTCCCAATATATGCTCAGGAGCAAATATTAAGCTCTTTTCAGAACCGAGCATTGGTTCCTCACCGTTCTTCCTTTACCAAAAAAGACGACCTCCAAATAATTAACCGATCTTCCCGCAGTTTGACGGACACTGAGATGCAGTTGTTACGGAAGGACCTCTCATTTGTCCCCATTCAGAGATTTGACCTCTTTGGGTGGGTGAAAGACCTGCACCTCTTTGCTCGCAAACTTAAATGGCGTAAATATTTCAATACTCATGACCGTCGTAAATGCAAGGAAATGGGGATGAATGAGGATGATCTCCCTGATGTGCAGCTTCTTGCGGAACTCTATACTATGGCACAATGTGAACCAGAAGAAGGCCCCTTTACTAGTTTATGGCTTCCATCCCAAAAAATGCCCCCCCCTTAATGACAACACACCAATTGACACATTCTTCTCCATAGTCGCCAATAAATTACGTTCTTTAGAGACACAACCCTGTGGGTCAGACAACCTTGGTTGTGTAGAAAGGGAGGCGCTCAGAGGGCTCCAGCAGGATGGGGATGTAATTATCAAACCTTCTGAAAAGGGTCGGAATATTGTCATTCTAGGGCACAATCAATATCAAAATATGTGCCAAAAGATCCTGAGTGACAAAAATATGTATCGACAACTATCCTCTGATCCCACACCATTTTTCAGACGAGAATTGACATCCATCCTTTCAAGAGCCCTGGAGACTAAACTCATCAACAACACTGAGTATGCATATCTCCTCCTTGAACATCCCAATATGGCAGTTTTGTACAGCCTACCGAAGGTACATAAAGGTTATGATCCTCTAAAGGGTAGACCTATTGTATGTGGTATGGGTAGCCTCACTGCCAATATCAGTACATACGCTGATATCATCCTTAGCCCATTTGTTACCAGTTTACCCTCATATGTGAGGGACGCAATGGACGTTTTGGGTCACCTGAATGGCATCCATTGCGAGAAAGATACACTAATGGCCAGTTTGGACATTGAGGCCCTCTACAGTTCAATTCCTCACGATCTTGGCTGTAGAGTGGCCCTCACTTTTCTACAACATAGGGGCGAGCATTTAAGATGGCACAATGCATTCCTAATAAAATTGCTGGACTTCATTTTGACGCACAATGTGTTTTTGTTTGATGATCAGATCTTCCACCAGCTCAGGGGAGTTGCAATGGGGAGTCCATGTGCCCCGACTTTTTCGAATCTCTACCTGGGCTGGTGGGAGAGAGAGATTGTGTTCTGCAATTATCTGGAACACTTCACATTGTCAGTCCCCATATAGGTCAGGTACATCGATGGTCCTGTGGGTTGGAAGCAAAATGGTCTTTCAGGAGTTTGTGACTACCCTGAACGAAAACCATAGGGGGTTATATTTTACATCGTAAATCAGCGAGAATCAAATCTCCTTCCTGGATCTCACAGTTACTCTAAGAACCTCTGGCCAGATTGTGACGAATATCTTCAGGAAGCCCACTGCTACTAACAGTCTCCTGAGATGGGAGAGTGGGCATCCAATGGCCCTTAAATGGGGTATACCGAAAGGGCAGTACCTGAGAGTCAGGAGAATTTGTTCCCAACTAGCGGATTTTAGATCTGCAGCTAAAGAACTGCAGCAGAGATTTGTTAATCGCGGTTATCCACGAAAGGTGCTTAAGCAGGCATGCCAACACTCTCTTAGCACCAATAGGGATCAGTTACTGTCTCCTAAAACCATAGAGAATGTGAAGAAGGTTGCGAGAATCATTGGTACATATGACAGGGCCCATGTGGAGGTACGCCAGTTCCTGGCAGACAACTGGGATATTTTAAAATCAGACCATGATATTGGGGGACTATTTCCGCCCAAACTGGCGATTGCCTATTGCCGGAGTAATAACTTACGGGATTCCCTCGTCCACAGCTTCTATCATAGCCCTAAACCTCAGTCCTGGCTCCGTAATACTCTCACTGGTACTTTGCCTTGTGGGTCGTGTAAGTTTTGCAAATATATCAACAAGAGTAAATCCTTCACTGGAAGTACTGTACATCTAACAAAACTTACTACATCAGACCGCTCATCAACTGCAAATCAGCAGGGGTGATATATTTACTGACGTGCATCTGTGGCGTTGAATATATCAGTAAAACAATGCGCAAATTTAGGCGGCGCATTGGGTAACATATCTCTGATATCACCATATTGAATGATACCCCGATTGCCCGCCATGTCGCGGACTTTCATGATGGCAGGGTTGCTTCTGTCAAATTTCAGGGCATTGAATTGATAAAGATGTCACCTAGAGGAGGGGATGTCGATCATACCCTGTTCCAAAAGATTTACAGCACTGTTGCGTTTCCCTGAGGCATACCTCGTTTTCCCTGCTGATCAGCTGACCGGCGTTGTCAAAGCCGTGCCTCCCATCGGGTTCGTTGATTCAGCAGAGGCATGCCTGCGCGGCCGGGTGTCTGCCCTATAAATCACATCACATGGGTGCCGTGGTTCACACCAGAGCCACACAACGCGCCAGCTCTCAACCTAGAGAGTGTGCGGCTTAGGCAGGCTTTAGCTGTTGGTGCTTTAGTTCATGCTCCTGAGGAAGTGCGCCCACATATGCACAGAAATGCGTCCAGCCTCTTACAGTTTTCTGCTGCTGTCTGGCTGTGAATGAGCCATATCAGTATTGTGAGTAGAGTGTATTTTACTGTCCCCAGCGTAGCACTCACTACTAACTGTTCTCAGTGGATGGCAAAGTGGCCATCCTCTGGGTTACCTTGGAACATCCAGTTGTCAGACTCTGATGTAGCCCAGCACTGCATACTGTGCCTTGATTCAGGGGTATTATCCCATTGGGCACTTTATATAGTGGCACAATATACAGTAGTCGCCACTTACATGCCTCATGTGATTTACCCCAGTTTTTTGGGGTCTATATCAATTAGAGAACTGTGGTCACCTGACTGGTACTCAAATTAATGGTGTTTAGCGCTACACTATTGCTACACCTATCCAGCCTGTGTGAGGCACACGTTTCCTCCATTTGACCCTTCAGTCAGCCTAATTCACACCATGTTTTTAAATCACACATCCTTTTTGTATGTTTTTAACATATATCATTAATAAAACTTTATTATTTAGATTTTTCATCATCCTTTAAATTATTTGCTTCTTGCAACAGATATATCACACCAGTTGCAAATTAGTTATTCCAATAGCGTTTGTCCCTCTATATAGCTGTAGTATCGCAGCAGAGCCACATACAAATGCACTATAATATACTTTCTATGTTAAAAAGTATATTATATGTATATCACACACCTCAGTATATCACACATATCGATAGCAGAAGAAGAAATAGAATTAACCTTTTTGATGGCGCTGTCAGCAGGAGTCAGAGACAGGTAGGTATTGTTAACACAATACTTTTTTATTTTCAGTCAACGCGTTTCAGGGGCGGAGAGCCCCCTTCATCAGGACAATATACAACATAAAGCCGCATTCACATGTGGCAGTTATTTAAACTCAAAAAAGGCGCGTGAGGCCAAAGGAGGGTGGAGCAGGGGGAGGGGGAAATATATAAAATTATATATAGTGTGGACCTGATTTATTTAAAAAAAGGGGAAATAAATAAGATAAAATGGTTATATATGGATATAGCTACAGTGGTTGAATTTGGTCATATTTTAAAATCCATATATAACCATTTTATCTTATTTATTTCCCCTTTTTTTAAATAAATCAGGTCCACACTATATATAATTTTATATATTTCCCCCTCCCCCTGCTCCACCCTCCTTTGGCCTCACGCGCCTTTTTTGAGTTTAAATAACTGCCACATGTGAATGCGGCTTTATGTTGTATATTGTCCTGATGAAGGGGGCTCTCCGCCCCTGAAACGCGTTGAGTAAAAATAAAAAAGTATTGTGTTAACAATACCAGCTGTCTCTGACTCCTGCTGACAGCTCCATCAAAAAAGTTCATTCTATTTCTTCTTCTGCAAACGATACCTCTCCCCGACGATTGCTTCCAAGGCACGGGGCTGGAACCTAGGCAGTAGCGCAGGCACCCCGCATGCTGATCGGGCAAATCAGCACAAGCTACATATAGATATTGTGACTCATCACAACACCATCCGGTAAGAGTTTTCACTTACCTTTTTTACTAATCATCTTACTATACCACACATGAGTTGCTGCCTCCTATCTCTCTTTTATCTTCACATCTATCGATAGCACACTTATATCAGTCCTTAACCCCTTAACGCAAACCACCGTGCATGTACGGCAGGGGGATGCATTGCCAGAATGCATTCCGCCAGACATGCACAGAGTGCTGATCAGGCTGGCACCGGAGTGGTGGGCGCCCTATCAGTGCAGGGGTCCAGCAGTCCCTTGTAGCCAGGCCCCTGCTGTATCCGCCGGCATCGCTGTAAAAGACAGTGCTGGCGGATTAACCCCTTATGTGCCACGGTCCGCGCTGACTGTGAAATAGAAGTTGTTTCCGGTGGGTGAGTGAGCGCATCGAGTCCCTGCTCTGCTGTGGCGGGGACCCGATGCGTGACAAGGCAGCCCGATGCCGTACAGAGGCTGCCCAATGCACAGCATCGGGACCTGCCTTCTACAGGTGCCGAGGAGATCCAGCCTCGGGCTGGGTCTCCTAGGCAACCTGTTAGTGTATGACTCAGTGTCATACACTAACAGGCAATGCATTACAATACAGATGTATTGTAATGCATTGCAGAGGGGATCAGACCCCCAACAGTTGAAGTCGCAGAGTGGGACCGAAATAAAGTTTAAAAAAAAAGTTTAAAAAAGTGCTTTGAATAAAAAAATAAAGAAAAAAACACCCCTTTCCCCTGATTTTATAATAAAAAATAGAAAAATAAAAGAAAAAATGCACATATCAGGTATCGCTGCATCCGTAATGACCGGCTCTATAAATATATCACATGATCCACCCTGTCTGATAGACACCATAAAAATAAAAATGTAAAACTGTGTAAAAAAATGCCATTTTTGTCACCTTACATCACTAAAAGTGAAACACCAAGCGATCAAAAAGGCATATGCCCCCCAAAATAGTACCAATCTAACGGTCACTTTATCCCGCAAAAAATGAGCCCCTACATATTGCCAAAAAATAAAAAAACATGATGGCTCTGACTATGGAGACACTAAAACATGATTTTTTTTGTTGTTTAAAAAATGCTTTTATTGTTAAATGTCAAAAGAAAAGTATACATATTAGGTATCACCGCGTCCATAACAACCTGCTCTATAACAATATCATGACTTAACCCCTCAGGTGAACACCTTAAAAAAATTACAAAAAGTGTAATAGCAAGCGATCAAAAAGTCATATGCACCCTAAAAACGGTACCAGTCATCTCATCCCGCAAAAATGATACCCTACCTAAGAGAATCGCCCAAAAAATGAAAAAACTATGGCTCTCAGACTATGGTGACACTAAAACATGATTTTTTTTTTGGTTTGTTTCAAAAATGATATTAGTGTATAAAACTTAAATAAATAAAAAAAAGTATAAATATTAGGTATCTCCGCATCTGTAACAACCTTCTCTATAAAAATATCACATGATTTAACCCCTCTGGTGAACACTGTAAAAAAAAAAAAAAAACGAATGATGTCAAAAAGCCATTTTGTCACCTTACATCACAAAAAGTGTAATAGCAAGCGATCAAAAAGTCATATGCACCCCAAAATTGTACCAATCAAACTGTCATCTTATACTGAAAAAAATGAACCCCTACATAAGACAGTCGCCCAAAAAATTAAAAAATCATGGCTTTCAGAATATGGAGACACTAAAAATGAATTTTTTTCAAAAATGCTTTATTATGTAAAACTAATACAAACAACCAAATTTGGTATTGTCGCGTCCGTAACAACCTGCTCTATAAAAATAGCTCCTGATCTAACCATGTGGCTCTCGTGAGGTAGATATCCCTAATATGATGGGTATGTGATAATACTATGTACTACTGCAAGGTTTAAGTTATTAGTGGTGTGATTGTTTATAGATTTGATATACATTACTCCAGTCTTGGCTCTTAATATATTGTTCCCCAACATATATACTTGGGTTATTTTGGTAGTCTTATTGTTATGCTATTGGCGGCTACTTTTTGACATGGAGATATAACTGATAATAGGCACTTGCACTTTAGCCCTGCTGGGTGTTACATAAGCGTATATACAGTCAGGTCCATAAATATTGGGACATCGACAAAATTCTAACATTTTTGGCTCTATACTCGACCACAATGCATTTTATCACAATTAAACAAACAAGATGTGCTTTAACTGCAGACTGTCAGCTTTAATTTGAGGGTATTTACATCCAAATTAGGTGAACGGTGTAGGAATTACAACAGTTTGCATATGTGCCTCCCACTTGTTAAGGGACCAAAAGTAATGGGACAATTGGCTTCTCAGCTGTTTCATGGCCCAGTGTGTGTTATTCCCTCATTATCACAATTGCAATGAGCAGATAAAAGGTCCAGAGTTCATTTCAAGTGTGCTATTTGCATTTGGAATCTGTTGCTGTCAACTCTCAAGATGAGATCCAAAGAGCTGTCACTATCAGTGAAGCAAGCCATCATTAGGCTGAAAAAACAAAAACCCATCAGAGAGATAGCAAAAACATTAGGCGTGACCAAAACAACAGTTTGGAACGTCATTAAAAAGAAGGAACGCACCGGTGAGCTCAGCAACACTAAAGAACCCGGAAGACCCCGGAAAACAACTGTGGTGGATGACTAAAGAATTCTTTCCCTGGTGAAGAAAACACCCTTCACAACAGTTGGCCAGATCAAGAACACTCTCCAGGAGGTAGGTGTATGTGTGTCAAAGTCAACAATCAAGAGAAGACTTCACCAGAGTGAATACAGAGGATTCACCACAAGATGTAAACCATTGGTGAGCCTCAAAAACAGGAAGGCCAGATTAGAGTTTGCCAAACGACAATCTAAAACAGCCTTCACAGTTCTGGAACAACATCCTATGGACAGATGAGACCAAGATCAACTTGTACCACAGTGATGGGAAGAGAAGAGTATGGAGAAGGAAAGGAACTGCTCATGATCCTAAGCATACCACCTCATCAGTGAAGCATGGTGGTCGTAGTGTCATGGCGTGTGCATGTATGGCTGCCAATGGAACTGGTTCTCTTGTATTTATTGATGATGTGACTGCTGACAAAAGCAGCAGGATAAATTCTGAAGTGTTTTCGGGCAATATTATCTCCTCATATTCAGCCATATGCTTCAGAACACATTGGACGGCGCTTCACAGTGCAGATGGACAATGACCCAAAGCAAACTTTAAAAGCAACAAAATAGTTTTTTAAGGGAAAGAAGTGGAATGTTATGCAATGGCCAAGTCAATCACCTGACCTGAATCCAATTGAGCATGCATTTCACTTGCTGAAGACAAAACTGAAGGGAAAATGCCCCAAGAACAAGCAGGAACTGAAGACAGTTGCAGTAGAGGCCTGGCAGAGCATCAACAGGGATGAAACCCAGCGTCTTGTGAGGTCTATGCGTTCCAGACTTCAGGCTGTAATTGACTGCAAATGATTTGCAACCAAGTATTAAAAAGTGAAAGTGTGATTTATGATTAATATTGTAATGTCCCATTACTTTTGGTTTCTTATCAAGTGGGAGGCACATATGCAAACTGTTGTAATTCCTACACCGTTCACCTGATTTGGATGTAAATACCCTCAAATTAAAGCTGACAGTCTGCAGTTAAAGCACATCTTGTTCGTTTCATTTCAAATCCATTGTGGTGGTGTATAAAGCCAAAAATGTTAGAATTGGGATTCTGGAATCCCTTACCAACGCGCTCCCTCGTGCGCACGCCAGCTACCGGCCGGAGCGGCGCATGATTTTTCGAAGTCGAGCAAGAAGCACTGCAACCTGCCCTGCATCATCGATGGTTTGAAGAATCTCCCTGCACTACAGCAGCATCGAGCAGCCATCCATCGGGACAGGTATTAGTTATTATTTTCTACGTTACACTTTTCTCTATCCCAGCACTGGTACCGCAATTACCTTTATACACATATGCATGTTTTTTTGGATCAGTGCAGCCGTCATCCTCCAGGTATCTAGCAGCGGTTCTGTGCACTAATTGTTCACAGAGACAGGAAAGTGATTTATTGATAGCGCAGGTACAACCACTTTATTCACAAAGTATATATATACACTGAACAAAAATATAAATGCAACACTTTCGGTTTTACTCCCATTTTGCATGAGCTGAACTCAAAGATCTGAAACATTTTCTACATACACAAAAGACCCATTACTCTCAAATATTGTTCACAAATCTGTCGAAATCTGTGTTAGTGAGCACTTCTCTTTTGCCGAGATAATCCATCCCACCTCACAGGTGTGGCATATCAAGGTGCTGATTAGACAGCATGAATATTGTACAGGTGTACCTTAGACTGCCCACAATAAAAGACCACTCTGAAATGCTTCCAGGAATTGTGTACAGATCCTTGCAATATGGGGCCGTGCATTATCATGCTGCAACATGAAGTGATGGTCGAGGGGTGAATGGCACAACAATGGGACTCAAGATCTCTTCACGGTATCTCTGTGCATTCAAAATGCCATCAAAATGCACCTGTGTTCGTTGTCCATAACATAAGCCTGCCCATACCAAAACCCCACCGCCACCATGGGTCACTCGATCCACAACGTTGATGTCAGCAAACCGCTCACCCACACGGCGCCACACAGGCTGTCTACCATCTGCCCTGAACAGTGAAAAGCAGGACTCATCCGTGAACAGAACGCCTCTCCAATGAGCCAGACACCATTTAATGTGAGCATTTGCCCACTTAAGTCGGTTGCGACGACAAAACTGCAGTCAGGTCCAGACCCCGACAAGCATGCAGATGAGCTTCCGTGAGATAGTTTCCGACAGTTTGTGCAGAAATTCTTTGGTTATGCAAACCGATTGTGGCTTCAGCTGTCCGGATGGCTGGTCTCAGACGATGATGGAGGTGAACATGCTGGATGTGGAGGTCCTGGGCTGGTGTGGTTACACAGGCTCTGCTGTTGTGAGGCTGGTTGGATGTACTGCCAAATTCTCTGAAACGCCTTTGGAGACGGCTTATGGTAGAGAAATTAACAATCATTGCACGGGCAACAGCTCTGGTAGACATTCCTGCAGTCAGCATGCCAATTGCACGCTCCCTGAAAGGTTGCAACATCTGTGGCATTGTGCTGTGTGATCAAACTGCAGATTTCAGAGTGGTCTTTTATTGTGGGCAGTCTAAGGCACACCTGTGCAATATTCATGCTGTCTAATCAGCACCTTGATATGCCACACCTGTGAGGTGGGATGAATTATCTCAGCAAAGGAGAAGTGCTCACTAACACAGATTTCGACAGATTTGTGAACAATATTTGAGAGTAATGGGTCTTTTGTGTATGTAGAAAATGTTTCAGATCTTTGAGTTCAGTTCATGCAAAATGGGAAAAAAAAAAGTGTTGTGTTTATATTTTTGTTCAGTGTATTTTGATGTTAAACCTGTTTAGTCTCAGTTCATTTTCGGTATAGGTGTATTTATGTACACTGAGTGTGTTTTTTACTTTAGGGTCTGATCTTACATAGGGCCTAAGTACAGTATTTGTAGGTATATGTGAACTTTGTATCTTGTAACCTGTGTATATTAATTTGCCTTAGTTTTAGTTGCATCTCTTGTGCTGCAAAGGAAGACCTTACTTTTGCTGCCTCAGCTTCTGAGAGCAGCCATTTCTTTTATTGAGGACTTGCTAGAGCGGCATGCTTGTGACCTCATCCTGACTGATGATGCCTGGCTAGTGGATATTGTGTGCATGCTTGCTGGCTGCCTAATGTCTCTGTGCGGACTCAGCCTAGGGAGGAACGGGCTTCAGCGTGGTCTGGATCATGCTGCACTTGCTGGGGGCTGCACTCTCGCTTCTTGTGACTGTATGGCAGCTGTTGCAATCTTGCACGCAGGACGTGTGGCTGATGGTGGCTCTGTATAGTCAGATCCCCTATCGCTGATGAATAGCATCTGTTTTACTATTCTGTCTTCTTACACATTTACATAGCGTGTAGTCTGACATACAGCATAAACCATTCCTGTCTTCCAAATAAGAGGACTGTTCTTTGTAGTCTAATTTGCTTATTGGTCAACAGGTTGTACTCTCTGCGCGGTGAACATGAGTGAGAGATTGTATATGTGTAATTGATTGTATACAATTGATTAGTAAAACTACAAGAATACAAATAGCATGTATAAGTATTAAGTATAAGATATGTCACGGGGCGCCGAAGGCGCACTCGGTCTACCATCTCCTGCAGACCTGCTGCTTAGCTTCGGTAGCAAGGATCTGTGTTTGACCTTGTTCCCAGGGCGGCTTTGCTAGCTGGGAGGCTCACTGCTTCTAGGTCTGCCTTGAACGCCTAGCTGATCACTCGGGGCTCGACTGGTCGGTCTGTCGGTCATGTGATGCTGGCCACATCACATGACCCTCACTCCCCACTATAAATACAGGCAGCCTGCTGGCCACAGGTTGCCTGTTAATTTGCGTTCCTGGCATTTGTTGGATACCTGTATACTTACCTGATCCTGTTCCCTGACGATCCTTTGCCTCTCCTCCTGTACTGCGCATCCCTCCTGATATTTTGACCTCGGCTTCCATCTGACTATTCTTTGCGGACTCCTTTGGTACTTCTCTACTCTCCTGGTATTTATGACCCCGGCTTCTCCTGACCATTCTTTGCTTATCCCTCTGTACTGCGTTGTCCTCTTGGTTTTGACCCGGTTTGTTCACTCTCTGTTATTTGTCTTGTCTGTCCTTCCCACATGTATCCTAAGTTAGGGACTGCCTTCCAGTTGTCCCCTGTCATCAGGACTCGTGAGGCAAGTAGGCAGGGCCATGGGTGAGGGTGGAGCGCAGTGGTCACTATCCTCACCCCTGTGTGTGTGTGTACGTGACCGTTACAAGATAGCATGTACTATAACATATACATTAACAGTGAAGGCACGTGGTAAAAATGGCTGTCTATACATAGGCTTGCATGGCTAGCTAACAGTCACAACGACTCCCCGAGTAACAATTAAAACTAACTGAACAGCTCTGCATAACATGATGTTCCTGATGGTGGAGTTTGAGAAGGAGATATGCATAGGACAGCTCTGATCATGTGTCCTGGGGACTGGAGACTACTCTTTCCCAGGATGATCTTGTAGAAGGCTTGCATAGTAAAGTATCAATTTTCACAGATGACACTAAACTGTGTAAAGTAATTTACACTGAAGAGGACAGTATACTACTACAGAGGGATCTGGATAGATTGGAGGCTTGGGCAGATAAGTGGCAGATGAGGTTTAACACTGACAAATGTAAAGTTATGCACATGGGAAAGAATAATGTAAGTCACCCGTACATACTAAATGATAAAACACTCGGTAACACTGACATGGAAAAGGATCTAGGAATTTTAATGAACAGCAAACTAAGCTGCAAAAACCAGTGTCAGGCAGCTGCTGCCAAGGCCAATAAGATAATGGGTTGCATCAGAAGGGGCATAGATGCCCGTGATAAGAACATAGTAGACATAGCAGAGCTGGAGAAGGTCCAGAGGAGGGCAACTAAAGTAATAACTGGAATGGGGCAACTACAGTACCCTGAAAGATTATCAAAATTAGGGTTATTCACTTTAGAAAAAAGACGACTGAGGGGAGATCTAATTAATATGTATAAATATATCAGGGGTCAGTACTGAGATCTATCCCATCATCTATTTATCCCCAGGACTGTGACTGTGACGAGGGGACATCCTCTGCGTCTGGAGGAAAGAAGGTTTGTACACAAACATAGAAAAGGATTCTTTACGGTAAGAGCAGTGAGACTCTGGAACTCTCTGCCTGAGGAGGTGGTGATGGTGAGTACAATAAAGGAATTCAAGAGGGGCCTGGATGTATTTCTGGAGCGTAATAATATTACAGGCTATAGCTACTAGAGAGGGGTCGTTGATCCAGGGAGTTATTCTGATTGCCTGATTGGAGTCGGGAAGGAATTCTTTATTTCCCTAAAGTGGGGAAAATTGGCTTCTACCTCACAGTTTTTTGTTTTTTTTTGCCTTCCTCTGGATCAACTTGCAGGTTAACAGGCCGAACTGGATGGACAAATGTCTTTTTTCGGCCTTATGTATTATGTTACTAGGATGCCTTGCAATAACCTGCAATGCAAAACTCTTTTAATAAGAAAACAAAGTGTAATACAATTTAACACCGCTAGATGGTGGTATAACCACACTGAATGTGGCAGAACAACCATGCAGCAGCACATCATATAAACATATCTCAAAAGCTCCCCTTTCCGTATAGTTTCACTTTGTTTATGTTTTGATCAAATTGTACAGGCCTACTCACTACCATCAGTACAATTTACAATTCTTGGTGCATAGCCGATTCCTCCATTGGACCATCCAATCATGTGATCACCAGGTGTCTTGGGGCAGAGCTGCAGGATCTTAGCAAATCCCAATCAGCTCCACATGTGTACAGTGCCCCCACAGGGGGCTTTTTCCCCTGTAACTGTGGCTCCTTGGATATCCCAGTTACAGTTGAAAACTGCAGTTGCCTGGGGAAGCAGAAATATCAGTCAGTCTACCAGCTTCTGATGGTCAGTATCATCCACCCCATCACCCCTCTCCCCATCTGTGATTTCAGCGGAGACCAGGGAGTATGGTAATGACCTTTTATGACAGTTTTTTCAACCACTTGCCTCAAGTCTGCCTCAAAATCTTTGTATGGAAATATCTTTTTGGATATTCGCCTTAGCAATTTCATATTACCTCCATCCATTCCGTCTGAATGTCCCGAACACTTCCGTACTAAACATGGTGGAGGTACCGTATTTTTCGCCCTATAAGACGCACCGGCCCATAAGACGCACCTAGGTTTTTAAGGAGGAAAAAATAAAATAAAAAAATTTGAATCAAAAGGTGTGCCTAATGGTGTTATGTGGGATCTGGGGATGGCACTGTTATGGGGGTCTGTGGATGGCACGGTTATGGGGATCTGTGGATGGCACTGTTATGGGGGGTCCGTGGATGGCACGGTTATGGGGATCCGTGGATGGCACCGTTATGGGGAATCTGTGGATGGCACGTTATGGGGAATCTGTGGATGGCACGGTTATGGGGATCTGTGGATGGCACGGTTATGGGGATCTGTGGATGGCACGGTTATTGGGGACTGTGGATGGCACTGTTATGGGGGGCACTGTGGATGGCACTGTTATTGGGGACTGTGGATGGCACTGTTATGGGGGGCACTGTGGATGGCACTGTTATTGGGGACTGTGGATGGCACTGTTATGGGGGATCTGTGGATGACACATAAATAGCATTTTACGCTATGTGTCATCCACAGACCCCCATAACAGTGCCATCCATAGAATGACCCCCAATAGGGATGAGGGGCCGGCATCCAGCTCTGTAACTACAGTGGGCCCGGTGCAGTCACTGTATTCTGCTACACCGGGCCCGCTCACTGTAGGAATCCTAACTGCAGGCAATGCTAACAGTCTTTCATCCATGCCTACTAATACACCCGCCACCGCGCTGCGCAGCATGCGGTCGGCGGTATACAAACTCAAGTATTCGCCACATAAGACGCACTGCCTCCCCCCCCCCCCAATTTAATACTTATACATGCTATTTGTATTCTGGTAGTTTTACCAATCTATCGTATACAATCAATCACATATGCAATCTCTCACTCACACGCAACGCGCAGAGAGTACAACCTGTTGACCAATAAACAAGTTAGACTACAAAGAACAGTACTCTTATTTAGAAGACAGCAATGGTTTATGCTGATTGTCAGACTGCACACTGTGTGAACGTGTAAGAAGTCAGAACAAGGACACTAGCTTTTTCTCTAATGGTTCTCGTCTGTATCATGCTGGTACAGTATCTGACATCTTCACACTTTATGATAGGGCAGTGGTTTTCTGTGTTGTTCCTTCTTACTGATTTTTATTAACAATGGTATCTGACATGTTCACACTTCATGGTACGGCTCTGGTTTCTTGCAGATTTTTATTGCTGCAATCTCTGGCCTGGACGGACCTGGAAGAGGTGATGACCCCCTACAGGAATGTAAAGGGAGGGGTTGCCTACTTCTAACAATAATTTTTATATCAGGATCCCTCTATCACCACAATGTTCTGCATCACAAAAAATGTCTGGTCATTAAAGGGAACCTGTCATCAACTTTATGCTGCCCATACTAAACAGCATCATAAAGTAGAGACAGGTGAGTTGATTTCAGCGGTCTGTCATTTATAAGTTAAAAGTAAGTTGTTGCCAAGAAACAACATCACAATCATTGCAGACTGGGCCTGGAAAAGAGGCCACCTGAGAAGGGTCATGGTTAGGGTTGAGCGAACCCGTACTGTAAAGTTTGGGTTCGTACCGAACTTTAGGATTTTTTGACCCCGGACCCAAACCCAAACTTTTCAGTAAAAGTTCGAGTTCGGGTTCTGTGTTCAGCGAGTTAATGGTGCTTTTTGAAAGGCTGCAGAGAAGCCAATCAACAAGCGTTTAACTTGTGTCCCCTTAGAAGCCATCACAGCCATGCCTACTAATGGGTGTTTTTTTAAACCCAGAATATTATTGCAGTATTTCAAGCTTGTATTTCACACTGACAGATGAAGCAAAGGCCGCAGATGTAGGGTATTGCCAAAGATGGGTGTTTTTTAAACCCAGAATATTATGGCAGTATTTCAAGCTTGTATTTCACACTGACAGATGCAGCAAAGGCCGCAAATTTAGTCTTTTGCCAAAAATGGGTGTTTTTTTAATAACAGAATATAACAGCATTATCTAACACTTGTATTTCACACTGACAGATGCAACAGAGGCCGCGAATTTAGTATTTTGCCCAAAATGGGTGTTTTTTTAATAACAGAATATTATTACAGTATTTCAAGCTTGTATTTCACACTGACAGATGCAGCAAAGGCCTTAGATGTAGGGTATTGCCAACAATGGGTGTTTTTTTTAACCCAGAATATTATTGCAGTATTTCAAGCTTGTATTCCACACTGACAGATGCAGCAAAGGCCGTAAATTTAGTATTTTTAAACACAGAATATTATTGCAGTATTTCAAGCTTGTATTTCACACTGACAGATGCAGCAAAGGCCGCAGATGTAGGGTATTGCCAAAAATGGGTGTTTTTTAATAACAGAATATTATTGCAGTATTTCAAGCTTGTATTTCACACTGACAGATGAAGCAAAGGCTGCGGATGTAGATAATTGCCAAAGATGGGTGTTTTTTTAAACCCAGAATATTATGGCAGTATTTCAAGCTTGTATTTCACACTGACAGATGCAGCAAAGGCCGTAAATTTAGTATTTTGCCAAAAATGAGTGTATTTTTAAACAGAATATTATTGCAGTATTTCAAGCTTGTATTTCACGCTGACAGATGCAGCAAAGGCCGCAGATGTAAGGTATTGCCAAAAATGGGTGTTTTATTAATAACAGAATATTATTGCAGTATTTCAAGCCTGTATTCCACACTGAAAGAAGCAGCAAAGGCCGCAAATTGAGTATTTTGCCAAAAATGGGTGTTTTTTTTATTAACAGAATATGACATCAGTATCTAACGCTTGTATTTCACACTGACAGATGCAGCAAAGGCGGCAAATGATATTATTGCAGTATTTCAAGCTTGTATTTCACACTGACAGATGCAGCAAAGGCCCCAGATGTAGTGAATTGCCAAAAATTTGTGTTTTTTTAAACCCAGAATATTATTGCAGTATTTCAAGCTTGTATTCCACACTGATAGATGCAGCAAAGGCCGCAAATTGAGTATTTTACCTAAAATGGGTGTCTTTTTAAACACAGAATATTATTGCAGTATTTCAAGCTTGTATTTCACACTGACAGATGCGGCAAAGACCGCATATGTAGGGTATTGCCAAAAATGGGTGTTTTAATAATAACAGAATTATATTGCAGTATTTCAAGCTTGTATTTCACACTGACAAATGCAGCAAAGGCCCCAGATATAGGGTATTGCCAAAAATGGGTGTTTTTTAAACCTAGAATATTATGCCAGTATTTAAAGCTTGTATTTCACTGTGAAAAATGCAGCAAAGGTCCCAGATGTAGTGTCTTACAAAAAATGGTTGTTTTTTTAAACCCAGAATATTATGGCAGTATTTCAAGCTTGTATTTCACACTGAAAAATGCAGCAAAAAGGACACTAGGTGTGGAGTATTGTCAAAAAATGGGTTACAGTATTTCAAGCTTGTATTTGACTGTCACAAATGCACATATGCTGTGCTGGTGCACTGAACTTGCATAAAATGGCCGCCGACACCCACCTAATTAACAGACAGATAAAAGTTATTTTTCAATGTCACTGGGTTTAGAGCAGGGTAAAAATATTGTGCACTGCACCCACAAAAAAAAATCGTTGTAGATCGCTGAGTTAAACAAGCACTTCTGATACAAGATTCTTTCCTATTCTCTCCCTCACAGCAGCAGCAGCATCCTATCCCTACACTAATCAGAGGAGAATGACGTGCAGCGCTACGTGACCCCAGCTTATATAGAAGCTGGGTCAAAAGACTAAATTTGCGGCCTTTGCTGCACCTGTCAGTGTGAAATACAAGCTTGAAATACTGCCATAATATTCTGGGTTTAAAAAACACCCATCTTAATCAATATCTTACATCTGCGGCCTTTACTTCATCTGTCAGTGTGAAATGCAAGCTTGAAATACTGCAAAAATATTCTGTTATTCTGTTAAAATCACCCATTTTTGGCAATACCCTATAATATTCTGTTATTAAAAAAACACCCATTTTTGGCAATACCCTACATCTGCGGCCTTTGCTGCATCTGTCAGTGTGAAATACAAGCTTGAAATACTGCCATAATATACTGGGTTTAAAAAAAAAAAAACATTTTGGGCAATATCCTACATCTGCGGCCTTTGCTGCATCTGTCAGTGTGAAATACAAGCTTAAAATACTGCAATAATATTCTGTGGCCTTTGTGTCACGGATGAAGTTAGCAGTTAGCTGGAACAAAAAAATAAACGAGCGACTGGCTTGATCCTAAACTTATAGGAGCTTATAAAACCCTAAGAACTCTCCCTGACTGCTATGCACACGCAAGGGTCTGTATGGTAGACGATTGCATGCCCGCATACCTAATACTGTGTGACAACTGAAAACCCTATAATAGTGAGGGGACACGACCACCGGCTCCCTGCACTTAATACGGACGGAGTCAGGGTCACCTAGAATCAAGCCAGCAAGGAAACACAATAAAGTAAAAGACTTATCTGAACAAACAGCAGAAGCAGCCTCCAGCAGTGAACACTTCATCCAGGAAGTAGTATAAACCGCAAAGTGACGCAGTATGGGAGGGATTTTAAAGGGAGACGATTAGTCGAAATAAGTGACACCTGGCAGAAGAAAAGGAGATGAGAAAGTGAAACCAAAACAAAGAACATTATACAAGAGGTAGAGAAGAACGTCTGCGAGACCTTCTAACAGAACTGGCTGTGACACTTTGCTGCATCTGTCAGTGTGAAATACAAGCATTAGATACTGCTGTTATATTCTTTTATAAAAAAAACACCCATTTTTTGCAAAATACTAAATTTGTGGCCTTTGCTGCATCTGTCAGTGTGAAATACAAGCTTGAAATACTGCAATAATATTCTGGGTTTAAAAAAACACCCATTTTGGACAAAATACTAAATTTGCAGCCTTTGCTGCATCTGACAGTGTGGAATAAAAGCTTGAAATACTGCAATAATATTCTGGGTTAAAAAAAACACCCATTTTTGGCAATACCCTACATCTGGGGTCTTTGCTGCATCTATCAGTGTGAAATACAAGCTTGAAATACTGCAATATTATTCTGTTATTTTAAAAAAAAAAGCTATTTTTGGTAATACCCTACATCTGCGGCTTTTCCTGCATCTGTCAGTGTGAAATACAAGCTTGAAATACTGCAATATTATTCTGTTTAAAAAAAACACCCATTTTAGCCAAAATACTAAATTTGCAGCCTTTGCTGCATCTGTCAGTGTGAAATAGAAGCATTAGATACTGCTGTTATATTCTGTTAAAAAAAAACAACATTTTTTGCAAAAGATTACATTTGCAGCCTTTGCTGCATCTGTCAGTGTGAAATACAAGCTTGAAATACTGCAATAATATTCTGTTATCAAAAAAAAAATCTATTTTTGGCAATACCCTACATCTGCGGCTTTTCCTGCATCTGTCAGTGTGAAATACAAGCTTGAAATACTGCAATATTATTCTGTTATTTAAAAAAAAAATCTATTTTTGGCAATACCCTACATCTGCGGCTTTTCCTGCATCTGTCAGTGTGAAATACAAGCTTGAAATACTGCAATATTATTCTGTTTAAAAAAAAACACCCATTTTGGCCAAAATACTAAATTTGCGGCCTTTGCTGCATCTGTCAGTGTGAAATAGAAGCATTAGATACTGCTGTTATATTCTGTTATAAAAAAAAAACATTTTTTGCAAAAGACTAAATTTGCAGCCTTTGCTGCATCTGTCAGTGTGAAATACAAGCTTAAAATACTGCAATAATATTCTGTTATTAAAAAAAAAAAACATTTTTGGCAATACCCTACATCTGCGGCTTTTCCTGCATCTGTCAGTGTGAAATGCAAGCTTGAAATACTGCAATATTATTCTGTTTAAAAAAACACCCATTTTGGCTAAAATACTAAATTTGCGGCCTTTGTTGCATCTGTCAGTGTGAAATGCAAGCTTGAAATACTGCAATAATATTCTGGGTTTAAAAAAACACCAATTTTTGGCAAAACCCTACATCTAGGGCCTTTGCTGCATCTGACCATGTTGAATACAAGCTTGAAATACTGCAATAATATTCTGGGTTTAAAAAACACAAATTTTTGGCAATACCCTATATTTGCGGTCTTTGCTGCATCTGTCAGTGTGAAATACAAGCTTGAAATGCTGCAATAATATTCTTGGTTTAAAAAAACACCCATTTTGGGCAAAATACTAAATTAGCGTCCTTTGCGGCATCTGTCAGTTTGAAATACAAGCTTGAAATACTGCCATAATATTCTGTTATTAAATAAACACCTATTTTTGGCAATACCTACATCTGCAGCCTTTGCTGCATCTGTCAGTGTGAAATACAAGCTTGCAATATGCAATAATATTTTATTATAAAACAACACCCATTTTTGGCAATACCCTACATCTGCGGCCTTTGTTGCATCTGTCAGTGTGAAATACAAGCTTAAAATACTGCCATAATATTCTGGGTTAAAAAAAAACACCCATTTCTGGCAATATCCTACATCTGTGGCCTTTGCTGCATCTGTCAGTGTGAAATGCAAGCGTTAGATACTGCTGTTATATTCTTTTATTAAAAAAATACCAATTTTTGGCAAAATACTAAATTTGCGGCCTGTGTTGAATCTGTCAGTGTGAAATAAAAGCTTGAAATACTGCCATAATATTCTGTTATTAAAAAACATCCATTTTTGGCAATACCCTACATGTGCTGCATTTGCTTCATCTGTCAGTGTGAAATACAAACTGAAAAGAATGGCGTGGTATTAGCAGGAGGTACTCAAACCCACATGCAATCGTGCATATATATAGGGGAGCAAATCCTGCACTTGTGGCCCGTTGCTAATGGCGATCCCCAGCAAAAATGCATACGATAGAGGATGCCGCAGCGAACCACAAGTACCACAATAGACATCCTACACAAGGTAGCAATTATGTGGATGTGATAATCAATATAACAATATAACAAAACAATAATAAAGACAGGTGCACTCTGCGGTCTTACTAAACCCTCAAACTGATTTTAAAATTGGGAGATTAGTCAACATGTTCTACGGTGTAGGACATGTCTAAGCTCGGGCACCACGCCAAGGTTTCTCAAGTAGCCCGGGACCTAACACTCTCCTACCTGAGCCATATGGGCAATACCAGGAGCCAGTGGGCAAATTACAGGAGCACGAGGCCGACTCACAAACAACTCCCCAGTTACCTCCAGCATGTAACCATGCTTGCAATGGGAGGAGGGAGGAGTCTGCGAGTCCCACTCAAGGCTGGCTGATATGGCCCAGGCCTCACAGGTGCACCTAAATGTGGCCTGTAGATGGAAAACAGGCACATTTAAATTGGAGTTTATACACCTCCAAGAATCTCTATATATACAAACTGAAAAGAATGGCGTGGTATTAGCAGGAGGTGCTCAAACCCACATGCAATCGTGCATATATATAGGGGAGCAAATACTGCACTTGAGTGGGACTCGCAGACTCCTCCCTCCTCCCATTGCAAGCATGGTTACATGCTGAAGGTAACTGGTGAGTTGTTTGTGAGTCGGCCTCATGCTCCTGTAATTTGCCCACTGGCTCCTGATATTGCCCATACGGCTCAGGTAGGAGAGTGTTAGGTCCCGGGCTTCTTGAGAAACCTTGGCGTGGTGCCCGTGCTTAGACATGTCCTACACCGTAGGACATGTTGACTAATGTCTCAATTTTAAAATCAGCTTGAGGGTTTAGTAAGACCGCAGAGTGCACCTGTCTTTGCTATTGTTTTGTTACAGTGTGAAATACAAGCTTGAAATACTGCAATAATATTCTGTTATTTAAAAAAAACACACATTTTTGGCAATACCCTACATCTGCGGTCTTTGCTGCATCTGTCAGTGTGAAATACAAGCTCGAAATACTGCAATAATACTCTGGGTTTAAAAAAACACCGATTTTGGGCAATACCCTACATCTGCAGCCTTTGCTGCATTTGTCAGTATGAAATAAAAGCTCGAAATACTGCAATAATATTCTGTTATTAAAAAAAACACCCATTTTGGGCAAAATGCTAAATTTGCGGCTTTTGCTACATCTGTTAGTGTGAAATTCAAGCTTGAAATGCTGCAATAATATTCTGTTATTTAAAAAAAAAAAAAAAAAAACATTTTAGGCAATACCCTAAATCTGGGGCCTTTGCTGCATCTGTCAGTGTGAAATACAGGCTTGAAATACTGCCATAATATTCTGTTATTAAAAAAACACTCATTTTGGGCAAAATACTAAATTAGCAGCCTTTGCTGCATCTGTCAGTTTGAAATACAAGCTTGAAATACTGCCATAATATTCTGTTAATAAATAAACACCTATTTTTGGCAATACCTACATCTGCGGCCTTTGCTGCATTTGTCAGTATGAAATACAAGCTTGAAATACTGCAATAATATTCTGGTATTAAAAAACATCCATTTTGGGCAAAATTCTAAACTTGCGGCCTTTGCTGCATCTGTCAGTGTGAAATATAAGCTTGAAATACTGCCATAATATTCTGTTATTAAAAAAACACAAATTTTTGGCAATACCCTACATCTGGGGCCTTTGCTGCATTTGTCAGTGTGAAATACAGGCGTTAGATACTGCTGTTATATTCTGTTATAAAGAAAACCACCCATTTTGGGCAAGATCCTAAACTTGCGGAGAATGGGTTGTGGTGCTGCTGGTGGAACTCCTGTTGCAGGGATAGGACGTGATCGATCTGTGCCAGCTACACACACAAGTGAAACACCTTCCTCAGGTGCGAGTAGGCGACAGAATCTTCAGCGTTATTTGGTCAGGCGTAATGTGGCTCTACGAATGGTGAGGCTAGAACAATTACAGGCGATAGTAGATTGGGTTGCTGACAGTGCCTCCAGTTCCTTCACATTGTCTCTAATCCAGTCTCCTGCAGAAAGATCAGAGTTGGCACCTGCAGCCGATGTCCTTCAGTCTTTCACCTCACCCCCTTGCAAATCAGCCAAGCAGTCTGAGCCCCAAGTCATGCAGCAGTCTCTTCTGCTTTTTGATGACTCTGCTAGCAGGGTTTCCCAGGGCCATCCACATAGCCCTGCCCCAGAAGAGGAAGAGATTGAATGCACCAGTGCCCAACCACTTATGTTTCAAGATGAGTACATGGGAGGACCTCCGCAGCACTTCTCGGATGATGACAAAACACAGGTGCCAACTTATGTGGCTTTCGAAAGTGTGCAGATCGATAAGGAAGGCAGGGGTGAAGACTGGGTGGAAGATGATGTGGAGGACGATGAGGTCCTTGACCCCACATGGAATCAAGGTCATGCAAGTGACCTGTGTAGTTCGGAGGAAGAGGCGGTGGTCGCACAGAACCACCAGCACAGCAGAAGAGGGAGCAGGGTGCAAAAGCGGAGCAGCCGTCCCCTAGACAGTACGCCTGATACTGCCCAGCACAGCAAAGTGACAGAGCACACCAAAGCCAGCTCCAAGAAGTTCCCTGGCTTGGCAGTTTTTCAGACAATGTGCTGACGACAAGACACAAGTGATTTGCACGCTGTGCAATCAGAGCCTGAAGCTAAGCATAAACGTTCTCAACCTGAGCACAACCTGCATGACCAGGCATCTAAGTGCAAAGCACGAGCTGCAGTTGAGTAGACACCTCAAAAACCAAGAAAGGTCTCTGGCTCCTCCTGCTTCCTCTTCTGCTGCAGTCGCGGCCTCTTCATCCTCCTCTGGAGTGACAGTGGCACCTGCCACCCCGCAAACAGAGGATCTGCCAGCAACACCAACACCTGGGTCACCAAGCATCTCCATAATGTCCCATGGAAGCGTTCAGCTCTTTACTCTCAAACACTGGAGCGGAGGATGAAGTACCCCCCTACCCACCCACAATCCCTGGCCCTAAATGCCAGCATTTTAAAATTACTGGCCTTTGAAATGCTGTCATTCCGTCTGTTGGAGACGGAGAGATTTAAAAGCCTTATGGCGGTGGCTGTCCCACAGTACATCGTGCCCAGCCGCGACTACTTTTCCAGGCGAGCCATACCTTCCCTGCACAACCAAGTGGGGGACAAAATCAGGTGTGCACTGCGCAACGCCATCTGTGGCAAGGTCCACCTAACTACAGATATATTGACCAGTAAGCACGGTCAGGGACGTTATATCTCCATAACAGCACACTAGGTAAATGCAGTGGTGGCTGGGCCTGAGGCGGATAGCAGTTTGGCGCATGTCCTTCCACCACCGAGGATTGCAGGGCGCTTCTCTTTGCCTCCGGTTGCTTCCTCCTCCCACTCCGCTTCCTCATCCTCTACCGCCTCCTCATCCGGTCAGCGTAACCCCTTCACCACCAACTTCAGCACAGCCAGGGGTAAACGACAGCAGGCAGTTTTAAAACGTATTTTGGGGGACAAACCCCACACCGCGCAGGAGCTGTGGACAGGCATGGAACAACAGACCAATGAGAGGTTGGTGCCAGTGAGCCTCAAGCCCGGCGTGGTGATGTGCGATAATGGGCAAAATCTTGTAGCACCTCTGGGACTAGCTGGTTTGACGCACATCCCTTGCCTGGCGCATGTGCTGAATTTGGTGGTGCAGAGGTTCCTTAAAAATGACATCGATATGTCAGAGCTGCTGCAGAAAGTGCGGGCCGTCTGTGCACGCTTTCGGCGTTCTCACCCTGCTGCTGCTCGCCTGTCAGTGCTGCAGCGTAACTTCGGCCTTCCCGCTCACCGCCTCATATGAGACACGCCCACAAGGTGGAACTCCACCTTACACATGCTGGCCAGACTGTGCGAGCAGCAGCAGGCGATAGTGGAGTTTCAGCTGCAGCACGCACAAGTGAGTCGCTCTGTGGAACAACACCACTTCACAACCAATGACTGGGCCTCCATGCAACACCTGTGTGCCTTGTTACGCTGTTTCGAGTACTCCACCAACATGGCGCTGTTCTCAGCTTTACTATCCCACTTCTATGCCTCCTTGAAAAATACGCTTCGGGCGATGATGGAGAGGATGTGGCACAGGAGGAGGAGGAGGAAGAGGGATCATTTCATAGGGTTTCAGGCCAGTCATTTACAAGTGGCTCCGAGGGTGGGTTACTGCACCCACAAACGCCAGGTACACAATTGTCCAGCCAGGGCACAGTTCTGGAGGTTGACGAGGTGGAGGATGAGGAGAAGGAGATGGAGGAGGAGGAACCATGTTCACAGCAGGGTGGCACCCAAACCAGCTCATGGCCATCACTGGTGTGTGGCTGGGGGGATACAGAGGACACAGACAATACACCTCCCACAGAGGACAGCTTTTCGTTGCCTATGGGCAGCCTGGCACACATGACCGATTGATTATATGCCGAGCTGCCCACATTCTATCTTGTGCTGATTACTGGGTGGCCACGCTACTGGATCCCCGTTACAAGGACAACGTACCGCCCTTAATTCCGTCACTGGAACGTGATCATAAGATGTGTGAGTACAAGCGCACGCTTGTAGACGCGCTGCTGGTTTCATTCCCACCTGACAGCGGGGGCACAGTGGAAGCACAAGGCAAAGGCAAAGGAGGAGGAAGAGGTTGCCAACGCAGCTGGGGCACCACAAGCACCTCAGAAGGCAGGGTTAGTGGATGAGGTGAATAATTAAATATTTTATAATTTTTTAACCCCTGAAGCCACATGTTACTTAGCATTCTGTATTAAGAATGCTATTATTTTTCCTTATAACCATGTTATAAGGGAAAATAATAAAGTTCGGGTCCCTATCATCTCCTAGCAACCATCCGTGAAAATCGCATTGCATCCGCAACGCTTGCGGATGCAATGCGATTTTCAAGCAGACCCATTCCCTTCTGTGGGGCCTGTGCTATGTGAAAAACGCAGAATATAGAGCATGCTGCAATTTTTACGCAACGCACAAGTGATGCGTTAAAATCACTGATCATGTACACAGCCCCATTGAAGTGAATGGGTCCGGATTCAGTGCGGGTGCAATGCGCTCACATCACGCATTGCACCCGCGGGAAAACTCGCCCATGTCAAAGGGGCCTAAGACTTTGACACGGCCCCCACAACAGTATGATAGAATGACACTACATGACAGATAGGGTGTGTGTGTATGTATATAATATATATAATAGGAAAAGGATGGCGTGGCAGCCTGGTCTTGTCTAGATCGTGACTAGCCAAAGGAGCGGGGTTTACACGGGGGGGGGGATACAAAAATTTGCTGTGAGGCCCAGTCACCCCTAGTTACGCCCCTGACTGGAGGATAAACACATTGAATACATGTCCATATATCAATCCATCTGTTTGATACATTGAGGGATAAAGTGCAAATGCAAGCATGTCATATATGTAATACATCAAATGATAAAGTGCAAATGCAAACATGTCATATATATTCAAAGGACATGGAACAATTACCCATGCTGTGTCTCCTCCAGGATGGTGCCAACCCCAACGCGCGTTTCAGCATACCTTCGTCTGGGGGTAGCGTCATCGCTGGGGGACACAGGTTAAATACACCAGTCAGCCAATCACCACATGAGAGATAATGATCCTATTCTATGTCGTCTCTGTGACTCAGGAAGTGAGGTAAAAACGCACATCCGGCGCCAAGGAAATGTATATAATCACGTGATCGCCCCATGATCATGTGATGACGATGTTAAAACAGAATCGCATCACCAAGTATCGCAAGTCCGTGTCTACACCATCATGGAACCATTGCGCATGTCAGGTCTAAACAGTGACGTCATGGGAGCTCAATGATATAAACACAACAGAAAAAGACAGGATAAAGAAGAACAGGAGACAAAGGGACGGCCGCCCAAATTTAGAAATGAGTTGAAGAAAAAGAAAAGGAAAAAGAAAAGAAAAAAAACAAAAAACAAAACAAACCTTGAATATAAATTTCGATCCATGATTCTAAAAAATACACACCAATCGTGTTTGTGAAAAGACATATAATAAGAAGGGTATTAATCCTAATGAATATGTAAAGACCTTCTAAAAAATATATAAAAAATTGTGAAACATAATGATATCGCTGAAAAAGAAACATAATAGATCATAGTATATCAATGTATATATATCCTAAAAAAATCTTTTTAAAGTGTCCCAACACCCAACTGAAAAGCTGTGTTATTACAGTGCGCTACTTGTACAAATAATGAGAGAGAAAAGGTAAACAAGGAAAAATAAAAAAATGAAGAAAAAACTCATAATTAAATTATATAAATCTCGATCCATGACTCGAAAATAAACCTCAAACCCTCGATTCATGATTCGAAAGTGAACATCAATAAACTATCGATAGAGCATGAATAAATACATGATTAGAAACTATTCTCAGATTATATAGATTTAGATTTATGATTCGAAAGTAAATATCGATTGGGTCATATAACCCACAATCCATAATTCAAAAATAAATGCCATAGATTTTATCGAAAAAATCATTAAATAAATGTTTGAAGAAAGACTACCCCGCTAAAAAGAAAAGAATATAATACTGAAAAATCAGGATGGTGAATAACGATAAGGTACAATTGTCATATATACAGTATGTGAGTGTACATGTCCTATACTCTGTGCATGTCACTTACAAAAAGAAGAGAGTGCCTCATTACTGAACCTAATGATATAAGCAGAAATGAAAAATACATGATAATGTGGTGACATACTACATTGTAGAGAGATACCAGACCAGGAAGATCTGATACACACTTAATGCATGTGTACACACATCTAAAAAAAATGTAAAAATGTGTGAAGTGTATATAAGATAAACTCTACACATATAAACGTAACACTTGTGATAGGCATAACAAAAGTTAGAGAATGTTAAGAGGTATGTGTATGAGATAAATACCTAAAAATAAAACTCCATAAGAAATTATACACAATCTTGAGTTGATAACATACTGCACAGTGGTCTAGAGTGGATACCATCAGGTATAAACCCCAAAGAGATGGTCGCCAATCACTTGTTAACAACTGTATATACATGACTGTGACACATTAATGTGGCCCTACCAATGAGCTCCTGAAACGCCCATCCTGATATCAACCGGACCCATACGCAGAACATGACTATATGTGATCTTCTTATGTAGCCACATAATATAGAACATAACACTCTAATACATATGGCTTAAAACAATTGCAGCCGCCTCTTGTTCCCAAGTCAAACTCCCATACATAAACGCTCTCCCTTTAGCTGCATGTGCCTACCAACTTCCTAAAACCTCCATCAAAACTGTCGATGACTGTACAGTATGTGGGGGGATATGTCACGTGGTCTACCTAGTGGTCTACTGTGCTCTACCTAGTAGACAGGTTAATACATTTCACTAATTTGTCTGTTACATTGTTGGGTGAAATTCACCAATTTTTGGCTGTGATATGCCCCTGCTCTATCTAGTGGAACGCTTAATACATTTTACTAATTTGTCTGTTACATTGTCGGGTGACATTCACCAAATTTTGGCTGTGATATACCCCTGTGCTACCTAGTGGACAGGTTAATACATTTCACTGATTTGTCTGTTACATTGTCGGGTGACATTTACCAATTTTTGGCTGTGATATACCCCTGCTCTTCCTAGTGGACAGGTTAATAAATTTTACTAATTTGTTTGTTACATTGTCGGGTGAAATTCACCAATTTTTGGCCGTGATATACCCCTGCTCTACCTAATAGGTTAATAAATTTCACAAATTTTTCTGTTACATAGCTGGGTGACATTCACCAATTTTTGATTGTGATATACCCCTGCTTTACCTAGTGGACAGTTTAATAAATTTCACTCATTTGTCTGTTACATTGTCGGGTGACATTCACCAATTTTTGGCTGTGATATACCCTTGCTCTATCTAGTGAACAGGTTTATAAATTTCACTTAGTTTGTCTGTTACATTGTTGGGTGACATTCAGCAATTTTTGGATGGGTTATACCCCTGCTCTTCCTAGTAGACAGGTTAATACATTTCACTAATTTGTCTGTTACATTGTCAGGTGACATTCACAAATTTTTTGCTGTGATATACCCCTGCTCTTCCTAGTAGACATTTTAATAAATTCCACACATTTTTCTGTTACATTGTCGGGTGACATTCACCAATTTTTGGCTGTGATATACCCCTGGTCTACCTAGTGGACAAGGAACTACATTTCACTAACTCGTCTGTTACATACTTGGGTGACATTTTACCATTTTTGCCGTGAATAAACCCCTGCTCTGCATAGGTGACAGGAGACCTCAATTTCAAAAAATCGTCTGTTACATTGTCAGGTGACATTTTACCAATTTTGCCATATACAAACCCCTGCTCTGCATAGGTGACAGGGACCAAATTTTTGTAAAATTGTCTGTTGATTTGGTGGGTGACATGAACACTGTTTTGCTGTGAATAAACCCCTGCTCTACATAGTTGACAGGGCCCGAAATTTTTAAAAATCGTCTGTTCCATTGGTGGGTGACATTAACCCATTTTTGCAGATGAAAATCCCCTGCTCTGCATAGGTGACAGGGACTTAAATTTCTAAATTTCATCTTTAATTGGCCCTTTCATTCGAGCCTTCCGCTTTAATAACATGTCCCACATTTCAGCGCAATCACATTGCAGCCATTGACCTCCCTTGGATGTAGTATCCTTTTCTCACGCTCTCTCTCCAGTCATGGAACCCTGATTCGCCGCTAACCATGATCAACATGGTAGGCACAGAAAAGAACATCGAAAGTTGATAGAGAAGATATCCAATTGGATCGTAGACGTCACAGGGACGTGCGATCAGCAGAAGTTATCTAGAGTCAACAAAGCGGCAGCAGGGCCTCTCCTGTCTTACGTTTCCAAATCCAAAATACCCCAGTGACATTCCCTATAATTTTTTATTAATCATTCCAATAACAGGGAATCTTATGAGTCCTGTATTGTTAATTATCGTCACTACCTCCCCGAGTCGGGAGTGGGTAATTGAGGGGTTCGGCTTCAATAATTTGTCCCACATTTCTGCTCACATTTAATTTTATACATTGACCTCCCTTGGAATGGTATCCCTTTCTCACGCTGCCTCTCCGGCATGGGTCCCTGATTCGCCGCTAACCATGATCAACATGGTAGGCGCAGAAAAAAACATCGAAAGTTGATAAAGCAAATATCCAATTGCATTGTGGACATCACGGGGACATGCGACATGGTGGAGCGGTAAATGTGCACACGCCTACACGTACTGACTGATGAGTTTGTCCCCGTCAACTTCTGGGTCTCCAAATTGGGCACATGGCCTGAGCATGTCCTTTACGCCTTGGAGGTGCTGGCCTGCCCTGCAGCCAGTCTGAACGTTTAGCACGGCTGGATGGGGTTATCACAGGTTATATTTCCCAATGTTTTGGGGTGTACCCTAATACCCTAATTTAAAGGGCTTCTGTCAGCCCACTAAACCGTTTTTTTTTTTTTGTTTACTAATAATCCTTATACTGCGAGCTCTGCATACATAAGTTAAATAATCATTTTGGTTCAGTAGAATTTGATAAAAAAAGCTATTTTTAAAATATGCTAATGACTTTGCTACCAGCAAGTAGGGCTACTACTAGCTGGTAGCAGCCGCATCCTCCGATCCTAATGACGCCCCCTCCGCATTGTGATTGACAGGGCCAGGGAACGGAATCGTTCTCTGCTGGCCCTGCCTGTTTGCAATCAAAATCCGGCGCCTGCGCCGCGGCCGTACCTATCTTCAATCTGTGCTGGCGCACTGAGAGCCGCTCGCTCGGCCGCACCATCCTCAATGCGCCTGCGACGATGACGTCACATCTACACCAGGCGCCGGATTTTGATTGCAAACAGGCAGGGCCAGCAGAGAACGATTCCGTTCCCTGGCCCTGTCAATCACAATGCGGAGGGGGCGTCATTAGGATCGGAGGATGCGGCTGCTACCAGCAAGTAGCTGCCCTACTTGCTGGTAGCAAGGTAATTTGCATATTTTAAAAATAGCTTTTTATCAAATTCTACTGAACCAAAATGATTATTTAACTTATGTATGCAGAGCTCGCAGTATAAGGATTATTAGTAAACAAAAAAAAAAAAACGGTTTAGTGGGCTGACAGAAGCCCTTTAAACAAAAAATATATAAAATTTAAAACAAAAAAACTGTGTTAGCTACCTCCTCCTCCTCCACCGCCCCTTCCACCTACACCACCACATCCACCGCCTCCTCAACCTCCTACTCCATATGGACCTCGTCCTCCAAGATCAAGATTTTATTTATTTTTTTTACGTATTTTATGTTATTTTAAGTCTTTTCCATATCCACATTTGTTTGCAGAGCACTTGCCATGCTCTTAACCACATTTTGCTTCCTTTTGCAGCCCTCTAGCCCTTTCCATTACTTTTTTAGAGCCATTTTAGTGCTCCAAAGTTCGAGTCCTGATTGACTTCAATGGGGTTCGAGTTCGGGGTCAAGTTTGGGTCCAGTTATTATTTACAATTGGCCACTAGGACCATCAGTGTCCCTTGATTTACACGTGTTACTAATTTTAAAAAATAGCTTTTATTTCTTGTCATTAAAACAATTCGCTTAGAACTCAATTAAATTAGAAATTAAAATTGTCAGCATAGCCTACCTGCCTATTACAGTTTTCACAATACTATCTATGATTATCGAGTTTGTCCACTAGGTGGCTCGATGCCTCTGTAATGGCTTATTTAGTTCGTCCTTTATTATGCAGGAGTTCCACTGCTTGTATGCTACACACTGTTGTGCTCACAGCGTGCAAGCTACTCTGCCACCTTACTGGACTACACTCTTATTATCATTTCTCTCATATTAAGATAGAGGATCGGCTATTTGGTGGTTAAAACACTACATTCACTCGCTGCCCCCCGACATGTTTCGCCTATCCAGGCGTCTTCAGGGGTTAGGGCAGAGATCCAGAACTCAAACTTTTTTGTGAAGTTCGGCCGATTACGTTGAACCAGAACATCCAGGTGTCAGCTCAACTCTAGTTATGGTTATTCATAAATTCCTTCTTTCCCTGCCTACCTGCTGATCACTGACAGGCTTCTACCTAGTTTTCTCCCTTTCCCTCTAGGAGAGAACTGCCAATCATCAGCAGATGGGTGGGAGTGCAAGAGATTATAAATAACATGACTCTTCTGAGGTAGATTTGACTCTTTTCAATGCCTGTGCTACAATGATTTTGATGCTGGTAGCAACCACTTACTTTAGGCTCATAAATGACACACCGCTGAAATCAGCACTTCTGTTACTATTTTATGCTGCCCACAGTGAGGTCAGCATAAAGTTGATGACAGGTTCCATTTAAGGCCTTTTCAGGCCTGCAAATGAAAAGGTTAAATATAACCGGACCAGAGCGCCTTCTTACATTTGTTTGGTGAACTCCCAACATGTTTTGTTTAATTTTCTTTAAGCTGTGGCGCTTTTTTTGGGCCACTCTTCCATAGTTTGCAGTGGTCCTATGGACAGATACTTCCCACAGTGGATATTTGAAGCTCCCTCAGTATTATCTTTGGTGTCTTTGTAGAATTTTTTGAGTAATAACCTTGGTGGGAACCCTTCTTACCATGTTTGCAGTTGTACCATATTCTTTCTGTCTGTTACAATGGATTAAATGGTACACCAGCAGATGTTCACAGTTTGTCTCTAACCTACTTTGTCTCTAATTTTACTATTGCAGCTGCACCTGAATTTATTGTGCACTAAAATATGATACATTTGCTGTTCAAAGTGTCACTTCTTGTTTCAGACATATTTATGAGCCAACAATAATAATCCACTGTTGAAGGAAAGAGTTTGTGGTTTAATATGCAAAATTTGTAACTAAAATTGCACCAACAATCAATGCAAGTCAATCATTAGGTGGTATGAATTTTGGCAAAACTGTTTAGCCATGTACTAAATTTATCATCTAGCAAAGGCCCCTGTGATAAGTTTCAATACATCTTTAGACTGCCTTCTATTTTAAATGTACAATTTAGACAGCAGTGGCATACCACCAATGGAGGCAGCAGTCACTATAAAAGCCGATGAGGTTGGGTGCGTGGGCGGGAAAAATGCCCTTCCCTCTTTCTGACTGGATAATTGCAAGATCTACATCAGCATCAGGAAGTATTGTAAATGAAGCTCACCCTCCTCCTGTTGATGCTTGTGCTGTTGATGGCTTCCTAATGACTCCCTGTCTGTCTGTCTGCTACAGCTGGCCAATAAGCATGGAGATACTCTGCTGTTGGCTCTAGCGAGTGTCTCAGTCCAGCTGCTGGCTCCATTGCAGTGAGGTGTGGGTACCTTATTTCTTGTGGGCTACAGCAAACCAGCAATGTAGTAAAAGGATTCCCACCACCGCCCTTTGTCCTGTGAATGTGACCACCACACCATCCGACATCCTAACCAGCAACCTGAGTGATGAGGAGAAGCTGAGAGCCATTACATTGTATTTGAATGACTGTTAGAATAATAGTCACTCACTCAGTCACTTACACACTGTGCTGAAATGTGGAGAAGTATGTGCAATGCCCCGAGTGGCATTACCACACCTACGCCCTGTTTCTATCTGGGTATTCAATCTCAATGTAATTTTATACATTTATTCCAGGTCCCATATATTGTGCATTTCCTGTTATGCATCTGTTTATGTTCAAATGTAATGTGCCCGGTTCACCAGCAGGTGGCAGCGAATATGGCAGAGCAGTATGCAGAATAGAATGGAACCTTCCAGTCCATTCTAACCCCCCTGTGGAGGAGTGGGCGAGTACCATGTCCTGCAGGAAGGGTGGGGACCAGTTAGTTCCAGTTAGTTAGTTCTACCTCAACCCCTGCTAAGGAAGCCGGAGTGCAGTGCTGCATCCCTCCTGGACGTGTATTGCCCACACCAGCTAGAACACCTTCAGTTCTGCTGGAGCACTTCTAGAAGTCTCATTAGCCAGGAAGAAGTTGCCTTGTGCCTTTCCATAGAGTCAGACAAAGAGAGAAGTTGCAGCAGAAAGCAAAAGGAAAAGTTATTATTTAATCCTTTTAGCATAGCAGAGCCAAGAGGGTTTGCCTGCCATTTTCATGCTAAAGCTTGCTAGAAACCAAGACCAAGTCTATAAACCATTTGAAGATATGTTTATGCAAAGTAAAGCTGCAGTTGAACTTCGTACAAAGTTTGAACTCAATTTCTTTCATCATCCTCTCCACCATCTATTCACCCTACTTGCTCTGCTTCGTCCAGCATCGCCTGGGGTTCCCGGATATCCAAGTAGGAATACCTTGACAGCCACAACACCTAAAGGGACATTATAGGTAGAGATGAGCGAATTTTTTAATAATTTGATTCGTCCGATTCGCCAATTTTTTAAAAAAATTTTGCTTCAATCCGAATTTATTTGTGGTGAATTGCGTTAAAAACTGCTATTTCCTGTCTGCTGAGAGCGTTTATAGTGGTGTAAAACACTGTGCCTTGCAGTAACACGCATAGGTAGTCTGCTTTGGTAGTAAAATAAGTCCGTATGACATGCTGATGACAGGCGTCGCTCTTAGAATCACTGCATACTTCACTTATTTGGGCCAAAGCTGACCAAATATCTCAAGTATCAACTCAGCCTTACTACCTGTGCTAGCGTCAAGAAGAAGCGCACTCCTTTTACAACGTTGTCAGCTGATTCCACATAGATGTCTACAGAACCTGTCATATTAAACACTTATACAAGTAGAGCCCCCTGGCAGAGTGGAGAGGGTGTTAGCAGTAAGTTGGTGTTGATTAATTTGCCCTTCCTCTGATCCGTCAGAACAATAACCCACAAAAAACGGATCCTGTCTGTGGAGCATAAGCCTTCACTCAGTCAGCATTTGCTCAATAATCCATCAGTATTGCTAAAGGGAAAAAAAACGGAGTTGCTCTAAAACAGAGATAACACATGAATGAAATATTTGCATGTCTTCTGTGTTTTCTACCCACTCTTGCTTTTGGCTACCAAATTATAAGCCAATTCTGATGGGACTATACAGGCCTTAAAGCTGCTACACAGACAGGATCCGTTGTGCATCTAATTTTTCCTTCCTTCTGACAGATTAGAAGTGTCAAATAAATGATGATGTCAGCCGGGCCAAAAGCCAAAATAGTGGACCAGTCATGAAGTGGGGAGGGTGGGAACATCATGAGAAGTCCACAGAGTGGCCCATTGACAGGGTCTGGAGGCGGAAGCAGTATGAGGATGCCATAGAGTGGCACAATGACAGAGTCTGAAGGTGGCATCAGCAGCAGCAGAAGCAGCATAAGGAGTAGGCCACAGAGTGGCACAATGACAGAGTGTGGAGGTTGCGGCAGCATGAGTAGGCCACAGAGTGGCACAATGACAGAGCCTGGAGGTGGCAGTAGCATGAGGCCCAATGACAGAGTCGGGAGGTGGCGGCAGCAGCAGCATTTGGAAAAGGCCACCAAGTGACACAATGACAGAGTCTGAAGGTGGCGTCAGCAGAAGCAGCATCAGGAGTAGGCCACAGAGTGGCACAATGACAGAGTCTCGAGGTGGCAGTAGCATGAGGCCCAATGACAGAGTCTGGAGGTGGCTGCAGCATCAGGAGGAGGCCACAGAGTGACACAATGACAGAGTCTGGAGGTGGCGGCAGCATGAGTAGGCCACAAAGTGGCACAATGACAGAGTCTGTAGGTGGCGGCAGCAGCAGCATTAGGAAAGGGCCACCGAGTGGTACAATGACAGAGTCTGAAGGTGTCGTCAGCTGCAGCAGAAGCAGCATCATGAGTAGGCCACAGAGTGGCACAAATGACCGAGTCTGGAGGTGGCGACAGCAGCAGCATCAGGAGGAGGCCACAGAGTGGCACAATGACAGAGTCTGGAGGTGGCAGCAGCATGAGGAGACCGCAGAGCTGCACAATAACAGAGTCTGAAAGTGGCAGCAGCATGAGGAGACTACAGATCGGCACAATGACAGAGCCTGGAGGTGGCGGCAGCATGAGTAGGCCACAGAGTGGCAAGATGACATACTGTGGCGGATCCAGAGCCTGGTCTCGGGAGGGGCACTTTCAGATTATTTTCTGTCCGCCGCCACAAAACAATGGTGCTTATAGAACAGACTCCACAGTGTAGGCTATATGTGTATAACAAACATATTTCACATGAAAACTTACAGTTACTTGGCTTCGCCCTTGGGGATCTCGGACGCCACTTCCACACTTTGGCCGGGGGTTCGGCGGAGCTGATGTGTTTTATCCTAATGAGAAAGATTTCATAATAAGAATTTGGAGAAGGGGCAGAGGGATAGCAGAGCAGGGAGAGGCCGGTGCTGCTACTAGGGGGTCATACCATGGGGGAGTAATAAAGCCCACCATAATGCCCCCCCAGTAGTAATAATTCTCCTTATAATGTGACAGTGCAAAAAATACCCCCTTGTGATGCCCCCAGTTGAGCTAATGTCCCCATAGTGCCCACATAATGTGTCAGTATAAAATACCCCTATATAGTGCCCCTAGTAAATGACACCATAGTGCTCCACACCCTCCTTCCTCCTAGTGCCCCCCATAATGTACCAGTATAAAATGCTCCAGTAGATGCCCTCAGTGTCCCCCATAATTTGCAAGTATAAAATACCCCTTCTTAGTGCCCCCCGTAGATGACCCCATAGTACTTCTCTCCCCCCTTCCCCATTGTATCCACCATAATGTGTCCCAGTAAAACATTGTACTGTACAGAGAGCCCATATAAAATACCCCTTCTTTGTGGCCTCAGTAGATGCCCCTATAGTGCCCCCAATCATGTGCCAGTATTAACAGCCCCCCGTGCCAGTAATAATAGCACCCTATGCCAGTAATTGCAGCCCCCCTGTGCCAGTAATAGCAGCCCCCAGTAATAACAGCCCCCAGTAATAACAGCCCCCCTATGCCAGTAATAACAGCCCCCAGTAATAACAGCCCTTCTGTGCCAGTAATAACAGCCCCCAGTAATAACAGCCCCCAGTAGCAACAGCCCCCAGTAATAAGAGCCCCTCTGTGCCAGTAATAACAGCCCCCAGTAATAAGAGCCCCTCTGTGCCAGTAATCACAGCCCCCAGTAATAAGAGCCCCTCTGTGCCAGTAATAACAGCCCCCCTTTGCCAGTAATAACAGCCCCCCTTTGCCAGTAATAACAGCCCCCCCCCTTTGCCAGTAATAACAGCCCCTGCCAGTAATAACAGCCCCCGCCAGTAAAAGTATTGTATATAATAAAAAATAAAAAATAAACATACTTACCTCCATGTCAGTGATGCGATGCAGGCCTCTTCTGGCCTGTGTCCCACGCTGTATGGCTCAGGCGGCGCAATGACGTCATCGCGCCGCCTGCGCCGGCCTCTGATAGGCTGCAGCCACTAGGCCGGCAGCCTATCAGAGGAAGGGAAAGGGACACGCCTCTCCCTCCCCTACCGCAGCACAGGCAGGCATCTGTATCGCTGTCCTGAGGACGGCGATACAGATGACTGGAGATGAGTGCTTCCACATAGGAAGCGCTCATCTCCCTTGTGCTTGATCAACACTATTTACCACATATAATGGAGCACAGAGATGGAAAGGGTCTTTGGATTCCCCCCGCACTATACAGATGTATAACAAATTAACCGCTGCTCCTGACAGCAGCTTCTGGGAAGGTCATGGAGTGTCCCGGTCATCCGGTAATATGTCACTATATGCTTTCAACAGAAATAACTGCAGCAGTGCGTATGTTTTTTTCTTATTTTACTGTAATGCGCCCCTTTACGCTTTCTCCAGAAATAACTGCAACAGACCAGTGCGTATATATTTTTCTTATTTTAGTGAAATACACGCCTATACGCTTTCACTAGACATAACTGCAACAGTGCAGTGTGTATATATTTTTCTTATTTTACTGAAATATGCCCCTATACGCTTTCAGTAGAATTAACTGCAACAGTGCAGTGCGTAAATATTGTTCTTGTTGGACTGAAATAAGCCACTATACGCTTTCAATAGAAAATAACTGCAACAGTGCAGTAAATATACAGTATATATTTTTTGTTGTACGAAAATACGTCGCTATATGCTTTCACCAGAAATAACTGGAACAGTGCAGTGCGTATATATTTTTCTTTGTTACTGAAATATGCCCCTATACGCTTTCAACAGAAATAACTGCAGAAGTGAAATGCATATCATTTCAACATAAGACTTGCAGCCCAATAACAAAAAGCTTGAATGACAGAGCTGTCTAATGACTATTTGGATCCTCAAATAATCATTCCCTGCACTTGTAAATCACTTTCCTATAAATGTCCCTAGCGCCTTCTGACGTTTCTTCCTGCACTAAGATGCTGTGAAATGATTCCTCCCTATCCTTTCCCTGCACTTATAAATAATTTTTTCTGTCAGTTTTTTTCCACAATCGTTTTTTCAATAGCTGTCCCTAGCACCTTCACACATCTGTCCCTGCACTCTGAACGCTGGAAAATGTCTGACTGTAAGATGGCAGATGTATTAATAGGGCTGTGACAACACAGGGCAGGCTGGCTGCTGATTGGCTGCATGCAAGCATGTCAATCTGGGTGATCCCGCCTTCCCAGAGTTCCTTGCCCCATGTCCTTAGTCCTCACACGTGTAGCTGCAATTTGAGGAAAAATGTGATTCCTTACCACAAAGCGCGAGGAAATTGGCATTCATTGCAAATCAAATTTTTACTGAAATTCTAAACTTATTCCACTTCGTCAGCTTCGATTCTCTCATCTCTAATTATAGGCAACTCTTACACCACTCTGGCATTCCTACACCTGGGTTCCACCATCACCTTCTACATGGGGGAATATAGTCCCTCGTTGCTGCAATGCAACTGGCGTCACGAAAAATTACATTTATCATATCTTAAAAGGGCCCTAGCCACATGTCTGGATGTTGCATATGGGTCACAGCATGATGCACACCATGGAAATCACAGAATGTAACATTTAGGACCTGCCCACAGAACATCACATGACTCCCCCACATGGATGTTACATCGTGTGATTTCCATGGTGTGCATCATGCTGTGAAGGCTGATGCATTCCACATGTGAGGGATAATGGGCAGACCTAGTTGCATATGCAATTAGGGGTGACATGGTGTCATGACACCTTTAATTGCATGCGCAAGTATTTACGGTTTATGTTTCTTACCTGGTAACAGATGCCTCGTGCGATCTGGGCTTCAAGGAAAGATCTTCCTCATCTTGATTGGAGAATGGATCAACTGTATGCACGTGAGTACCTATAAAAGAAAAGGTTTGACAGTTACTGCTCAATTGGTGAGCGGCAGAGAAGAAACCAGGACCTGTAAGAAGAAGTCTCCAGCATGGAAGATTTACTTAAACAGCTAATTTCTAAAGGAGCGTCTTCAGGAGGAGAAGAATGGTTACGCAGATGCTTACAGGATGAAGCAGTCTGCACGAGTATTCAGCCGGATAGGTTTTCTTCTGATTCGGTCTGTACTGCCTTTCCCATTAGGAGCGCAGAGCCGACAGCTCTTGACGTCATCCCTCCGCGACTACAGGACGATGCTCCGCCTCCCCCAGTCCCAGCCAAAAGACCTAGGGAAAAAAAGGCCATTTATTCACCATCTTCTCACTCTCCAAAACGCAGGATTAATTTTTCTGCTGCACAACAAGGCTCGAGATCTTTTGATAAGCAGCGCAAGCATCTTCATCTGTCTTAACAGTCAACGGCCAAGTCCACTGTCAGATCTTTAATGACCAAGCCGGTGACTGCTACGCAGGATTCTGCAGCTGGTGAGACTCCTTATGCACAAACACTTAATAGTGACTGCTTTTTGCAGGGCACTACACAGGATTATGGTAATATTCCCATCTCTGATGTTATGTTTGATAGGGAAAAGATACAGTTATTTAAAGACTATGTTTCTTTCCTATCAAAATCTGACTCGCATCACAAAGCAGAGGTCTTTAACTGACAATGACTCTGTCGTTGAGATGCCTAATTTGGTCTCTAACACTGACAACATTGCGTCAGCCGAGGATAGGTTGGGGCTTCAGATAATTCCCTCACTTGAGAATTGTGCAGGTATTAAGGAGACTTCCCTGAAGGATTCTATGCCTTGCCGAATGTATCCCCTGGGTTTCCATTTATCCCAGCAAATTAAGGAGAAAATATGGAGAAGAGAATAAGTTGATTTATTCTCTTTACTTCCTTCATCTAAAGATGTGAAAATTGATAAGAAGGAAGAAAAAGAAAGGAAATGTAGTCTGCAAAAATCCTTTTTAAACTGGGTGCAGGCGTTCTGTATATACGCAGCTGTTTTGGGAGAAAAACAGCCCATGCACTGCTGTGATTTATTTTATTATCTGGATAGCATCTTGGAGGCCTTCAGAAATGTTGGGGGTACAGCCGGGATTAATTACGACAAGTCCTATAGGCAAAAATTGGCTGTATACCCTAATTTAGGTTGGGGGACAAAAGACGTGGGCTTATGGCTCAATTTAATGTTACTTCAGAGAAATTTTCTTTTTCGTCACCAACCTATTAAGAAAGGATTATGTTTCGCGTTTAATGAGTCCGTCTGTCGCTGGCAGAGCAATTGCAAGTACAAACACGAATGTAGCTTGTGTACCGGTAACCAATCTGCAACCAAGTGTTTTAAAAAACACGGACTACCAGGTATTAGCAAAGACACAAATAGAACAGGTGACTGACTCCCTTGATTCTGCCAAAGCTATTGCTTTATTTAAGGCATTACCCAGACAAACAGAAGGCCCATCTTCTAATTAATGGTTTTTCTAAGGGGTTTTATGTACCAACTTTCTTAGGTCCTGGTTGTTGTGTTGTAAAAAAAACGCTAAATCTGTTAATATTAATAAACTTATTGTCCAGGAAAAAATGTATAAAGAAATTTCTGACAATAAAATTGCGGGTCCTTTTCTTTCCCCCCTTTCCATAATTTCAGAATATCTCCACTTGGTCTGGTGCCGAAAAAAGAGAATAACTCCTATCGTTTGATTCACAATCTGTCTATTCCAAAAGACGGATCTCTGAATGAAATGGTTGATAAAGATTTGTCTACAGTGCATTACGCTTCATTCGATATAGCGTTATCTCTTTTACGTAAGGCAGGTAGAAACGTGCTGATGGCCAAAATGGATATTAAGTCCGCATTCAGGTTACTCCCTATTAATCCTGACGGTTACAATTCTTTAGGTTTTCATTTTGAAGGTAAACTGTATTATGATGAAGCACTCCCAATGGGGTTTACTCTTTCCTGTCATTACTTTGAAGCATTTTCTACCTTCCTGCAATGGATGGTAGAAGCACATTATAACTCTGGGTATACAATTCATTATCGGGATGATTTCTTATTCATAGGCAAGGAAGGTACTGAAGATTGTATTCATTTATTGAATACTTTTAGTGGTATTTCTGAGTATTTTAATATCCCGTTAGCCGTTGAAAAAACTGTATAACAGACTGGAAATATGAAATTCCTTGGAATTTTTATCGATTCCGCAAATATGGAATTCAAAATTCCTGAGGATAAATTAATTGCTACAAGGATTCAGCTTCTTAATTTGCTACTATGTAAGAAAACATCCCTCAAATGTTTACCAACTGTTTTGGGTTCTTTGAATTTTATATCCAAAATTATACCTATGGGCAGAATTTTTTCAAAAAGATTATATGCTGCCACGGCGGGATTGAGAAATGCAAATGATCACATCAGTTTATCCTCCCAACTGAAAGAGGATATTCGCATCTGGCTCTGCTTTCTTGAGAATTTTAATGGTCGAACGGTTTGGCAGGAGGAGTTCGTTGACTCTGATTCTCTCCGTTTATTCACTGACGCAGCTGTGTCATTGTGTTATGGGGCTTGTTTTGGTACACATTGGTCTGCCGATATTTGGCCGATTGAATGGTGTGAAAAGCCATTTATGAGAAATATACATTTTTTTTAGCTTTTCCCGGTTTTGGTTGCTTTGACTATATGGCAAGAATATTTTAAAAACAGAAAAATATTATTATTTTCTGATAACAAAGGTGTAGTATTTGCTATCAACTGCTTATCTGCACAGTCTACTTTTGTTATTGGGTTACTCAGATTAATTGTTTTAACATGTCTTCAAAACAATATTTGGCTTAAGGCAAGATATATTGAAGGGAGAAATAATCTAATAGCTGATGCTTTGTCCCGACAGAACATGACAGTATTCAGAGATCTCGGACAAGGAAGAAATAGTGTGCCCGGCTCACCCAAGGTACTTGATATCGAATTTATAAGCAGGCTCCTACAAAACTCTTTAGCTAAAACTACATAGGCTGCATATTCAGCCGCGTGGATTAATTGGCGGCAATTTTTCTTGGCTAATAGTTTTGAGGAGACTGATAATAATTCTCTGCATTTGATGCTTTTTCTTCAGAATTTACTTAGAGAAGGAAAGAAAGGGGATTATATCCAAAAGCTGATTTATGGCATTTCCTTCTTCCAAAAAGCCCTTAATATTAACCCTTTTTCTAATAGTTTTCTGACTAAACAAGTTATAAAAGGAGCGAAAAAAGTGAAAAGTTGTACCGTTAGAACTAAACCACTATCTTTGATTAATTTAAAAAAAAATGTATATTGTATTTACCAGCCATTTGTTCCTCTTCATATGAAAATTCATTATTCAAAGCTGTCTTCTTGCTTGCTTTTTTCGCTGCTTTCCATATTTGCAAGTTAGCGGCCGTGAATAGAGTGTCGGAGGCCCCGCTGTTGCTTAAGGATTTACTCCTACATGAGGATAGAATAAAAATATTTATTAAAAGATCTAAAACAGATCAGCTTGGTAAAGGTGCTTGGTGCAACTTAAATAAATATCCCTCTTCTGAATTATGTCCTGTCCTAGCTATAAAGGAATGGTTACTAACTAGAGGGGTAATTCCTGGTCCCTTAATCCTTCATGCTGACAACACTCCCTTGACGAAATGTTAATTTAATTTTGTCTTATCAAAATGTAAGGCACGTTTTAACTTGGAGCAGGATAAAATCTCTGCTCATTCGTTCCGTATTGTGGCGGCCAATTATGCTTACTCCTTAGGACTTAGGGACAATGTGATAAAAATAATTGGCAGGTGGAAATCCAATAGGTTTCGTTTATATATTAGACCTGAATTATTATCTTAATCTTTTTCAGATATAAAGATTGTGTGGATCCTAGGAAATCAACTCATATCTCTGGCATGTGATCGTTCAACTATGCGGTTTAAATCTAATAATTTAGGTTTTGGTAATAAAGTGGTTATGTTCTGGAGAGGAATTACGGGTATCAGACTTAAGAACATTTATTCTTTATGTTGTTCTTTCTCAGGAGATTGGCCTATGCCTGACTTGATTATTCTTCATGTAGGTTTGGATGATTTGGGCAGAATAAGTACTCATTTATTGTTAAAAGATATGCATGACACCTTTTGTAAAATTAAAGTATTATTCCCATCTTCGCAACTTGCGTTCTCTGAAATTATCCCTAAATGGGAATTGAAGGCTTCACAATTGTCATTTATGGAGAAAATAAGAATTCTAGTCAATAGGAATATATGAAAGTTTATGGGTTTACATAATAAGTAGAGTTGAGCGAACACCTGGATGTTCGGGTTCGAGAAGTTCGGCCGAACATCCCGGAAATGTTCGGGTTCGGGATCCGAACCCGATCCGAACTTCGTCCCGAACCCGAACCCCATTGAAGTCAATGGGGACCCGAACTTTTCGGCACTAAAAAGGCTGTAAAACAGCCCAGGAAAGAGCTAGAGGGCTGCAAAAGGCAGCAACATGTAGGTAAATCCCCTGCAAACAAATGTGGATAGGGAAATGAATTAAAATAAAAATTAAATAAATAAAAATTAACCAAAATCAATTGGAGAGAGGTTCCATAGCAGAGAATCTGGCTTCCCGTCACCCACCACTGGAACAGTCCATTCTCAGATATTTAGGCCCCGGCACCCAGGCAGAGGAGAGAGGTCCCGTAACAGAGAATCTGTCTTCATGTCAGCAGAGAATTAGTCTGCATGTCATAGCAGAGAATGAGGCTTCACGTCAGCCACCACTGCAACAGTCCATTGGCATATATTTAGGCCCAGCACCCAGGCAGAGGAGGGAGGTCCCGTAACAGAGAATCTGTCTTCATGACAGCAGAGAATCAGTCTGCATGTCATAGCAGAGAATGAGGCTTCACGTCACCCACCACTGCAACAGTCCATTGGCATATATTTAGGCCTAGCACACAGGCAGAGCAGAGAGGTCCCGTAACAGACAATCTGGCTTCATGACAGCAGAGAATCAGTCTGCATGTCATAGCAGAGAATGAGGCTTCACGTCAGCCACCACTGCAACAGTCCATTGGCATATATTTAGGCCTAGCACACAGGCAGAGGAGAGAGGTCCCGTAACAGACAATCTGGCTTCATGTCAGCAGAGAATCAGTCTGCATGTCATAGCAGAGAATGAGGCTTCACGTCACCCACCACTGCAACAGTCCATTGGCATATATTTAGGCCCAGCACACACACAGGCAGAGGAGAGAGGTCCCGTAACAGAGAATCTGTCTTCATGTCAGCAGAGAATTAGTCTGCATGTCATAGCAGAGAATCAGGCTTCACGTCACCCACCACTGCAACAGTCCATTGGCATATATTCAGGCCCAGCACCCAGGCAGAGGAGGGAGGTCCCGTAACAGAGAATCTGTCTTCATGTCAGCAGAGAATTAGTCTGCATGTCATAGCAGAGAATGAGGCTTCACGTCAGCCACCACTGCAACAGTCCATTGGCATATATTTAGGCCCAGCACACACACAGGCAGAGGAGAGAGGTCCCGTAACAGAGAATCTGTCTTCATGTCAGCAGAGAATTAGTCTGCATGTCATAGCAGAGAATGAGGCTTCACGTCAGCCACCACTGCAACAGTCCATTGGCATATATTTAGGCCCAGCACACACACAGGCAGAGGAGAGAGGTCCCGTAACAGACAATCTGGCTTCATGTCAGCAGAGAATTAGTCTGCATGTCATAGCAGAGAATGAGGCTTCACGTCACCCACCACTGCAACAGTCCATTGGCATATATTTAGGCCCAGCACCCAGGCAGAGGAGGGAGGTCCCGTAACAGAGAATCTGTCTTCATGTCAGCAGAGAATTAGTCTGCATGTCATAGCAGAGAATGAGGCTTCACGTCAGCCACCACTGCAACAGTCCATTGGCATATATTTAGGCCCAGCACACACACAGGCAGAGGAGAGAGGTCCCGTAACAGAGAATCTGGCTTCATGTCAGCAGAGAATCAGTCTGCATGTCATAGCAGAGAATCAGGCTTCACGTCACCCACCACTGCAACAGTCCATTGGCATATATTTAGGCCTAGCACACAGGCAGAGCAGAGAGGTCCCGTAACAGACGATCTGGCTTCATGTCAGCAGAGAATCAGTCTGCATGTCATAGCAGAGAATGAGGCTTCACGTCAGCCACCACTGCAACAGTCCATTGGCATATATTTAGGCCCAGCACCCAGGCAGAGGAGGGAGGTCCCGTAACAGAGAATCTGTCTTCATGTCAGCAGAGAATTAGTCTGCATGTCATAGCAGAGAATGAGGCTTCACGTCAGCCACCACTGCAACAGTCCATTGGCATATATTTAGGCCCAGCACACACACAGGCAGAGGAGAGAGGTCCCGTAACAGAGAATCTGTCTTCATGTCAGCAGAGAATTAGTCTGCATGTCATAGCAGAGAATCAGGCTTCACGTCACCCACCACTGCAACAGTCCATTGGCATATATTCAGGCCCAGCACCCAGGCAGAGGAGGGAGGTCCCGTAACAGAGAATCTGTCTTCATGTCAGCAGAGAATTAGTCTGCATGTCATAGCAGAGAATGAGGCTTCACGTCAGCCACCACTGCAACAGTCCATTGGCATATATTTAGGCCCAGCACACACACAGGCAGAGGAGAGAGGTCCCGTAACAGAGAATCTGTCTTCATGTCAGCAGAGAATTAGTCTGCATGTCATAGCAGAGAATGAGGCTTCACGTCAGCCACCACTGCAACAGTCCATTGGCATATATTTAGGCCCAGCACACACACAGGCAGAGGAGAGAGGTCCCGTAACAGACAATCTGGCTTCATGTCAGCAGAGAATTAGTCTGCATGTCATAGCAGAGAATGAGGCTTCACGTCACCCACCACTGCAACAGTCCATTGGCATATATTTAGGCCCAGCACCCAGGCAGAGGAGGGAGGTCCCGTAACAGAGAATCTGTCTTCATGTCAGCAGAGAATTAGTCTGCATGTCATAGCAGAGAATGAGGCTTCACGTCAGCCACCACTGCAACAGTCCATTGGCATATATTTAGGCCCAGCACACACACAGGCAGAGGAGAGAGGTCCCGTAACAGAGAATCTGGCTTCATGTCAGCAGAGAATCAGTCTGCATGTCATAGCAGAGAATCAGGCTTCACGTCAGCCACCACTGCAACAGTCCATTGTCATAAATTTAGGCCCAGCACCCAGGCAGAGGAGAGAGGTCCCGTAACAGAGAATCTGGCTTCATGTCAGCAGAGAATCAGTCTTCATATCATAGCAGAGAATCAGGCTTCACGTCACCCACCACTGTAAGAGTCAATTTTCATAAATTTAGGCCCAGAACCCAGGCAGAGGAGAAAGGTCCCGTAACAGACAATCTGGCTTCATGTCAGCAGAGAATCAGTCTTCATATCATAGCAGAGAATCAGGCTTCACGTCACCCACCACTGTAAGAGTCAATTTTCATAAATTTAGGCCCAGAACCCAGGCAGAGGAGAAAGGTCCCGTAACAGACAATCTGGCTTCATGTCAGCAGAGAATCAGTCTTCATATCATAGCAGAGAATCAGGCTTCACGTCACCCACCACTGTAAGAGTCAATTTTCATAAATTTAGGCCCAGAACCCAGGCAGAGGAGAAAGGTCCCGTAACAGACAATCTGGCTTCATGTCAGCAGAGAATCAGTCTTCATATCATAGCAGAGAATCAGGCTTCACGTCACCCACCACTGTAAGAGTCAATTTTCATAAATTTAGGCCCAGAACCCAGGCAGAGGAGAAAGGTCCCGTAACAGACAATCTGGCTTCATGTCAGCAGAGAATCAGTCTTCATATCATAGCAGAGAATCAGGCTTCACGTCACCCACCACTGTAAGAGTCAATTTTCATAAATTTAGGCCCAGAACCCAGGCAGAGGAGAAAGGTCCCGTAACAGACAATCTGGCTTCATGTCAGCAGAGAATCAGTCTTCATATCATAGCAGAGAATCAGGCTTCACGTCACCCACCACTGTAAGAGTCAATTTTCATAAATTTAGGCCCAGAACCCAGGCAGAGGAGAAAGGTCCCGTAACAGACAATCTGGCTTCATGTCAGCAGAGAATCAGTCTTCATATCATAGCAGAGAATCAGGCTTCACGTCACCCACCACTGCAACAGTCCATTGGCATATATTTAGGCCTAGCACACAGGCAGAGCAGAGAGGTCCCGTAACAGACAATCTGGCTTCATGACAGCAGAGAATCAGTCTGCATGTCATAGCAGAGAATCAGGCTTCACGTCAGCCACCACTGCAACAGTCCATTGGCATATATTTAGGCCTAGCACACAGGCAGAGGAGAGAGGTCCCGTAACAGACAATCTGGCTTCATGTCAGCAGAGAATCAGTCTGCATGTCATAGCAGAGAATGAGGCTTCACGTCAGCCACCACTGCAACAGTCCATTGTCATAAATTTAGGCCCAGCACCCAGGCAGAGGAGAGAGGTCCCGTAACAGACAATCTGGCTTCATGTCAGCAGAGAATTAGTCTGCATGTCATAGCAGAGAATCAGGCTTCATGTCAGCCACCACTGCAACAGTCCATTGGCATATATTTAGGCCTAGCACACAGGCAGAGGAGAGGTTCATTCAACTTTGGGTAGCATCGCAATATAATGGTAAAATGAAAATAAAAATAGGATTGAATGAGGAAGTGCCCTGGAGTCCAATAATATATGGTTATGGGGAGGTAGTTAATGTCTAATCTGGACAAGGGACGGACAGGTCCTGTGGGATCCATGCCTGGTTCATTTTTATGAACGTCAGCTTGTCCACATTGGCTGTAGACAGGCGGCTGCGTTTGTCTGTAATGACGCCCCCTGCCGTGCTGAATACACGTTCAGACAAAACGCTGGCTGCCGGGCAGGCCAGCACCTCCAAGGCATAAAAGGCTAGCTCTGGCCACGTGGACAATTTAGAGACCCAGAAGTTGAATGGGGCCGAACCATCAGTCAGTACGTGGAGGGGTGTGCACACGTACTGTTCCACCATGTTAGTGAAATGTTGCCTCCTGCTAACACGTTGCGTATCAGGTGGTGGTGCAGTTAGCTGTGGCGTGTTGACAAAACTTTTCCACATCTCTGCCATGCTAACCCTGCCCTCAGAGGAGCTGGCCGTGACACAGCTGCCTTGGCGACCTCTTGCTCCTCCTCTGCCTTGGCCTTGGGCTTCCACTTGTTCCCCTGTGACATTTGGGAATGCTCTCAGTAGCGCGTCTACCAACGTGCGCTTGTACTCGCGCATCTTCCTATCACGCTCCAGTGCAGGAAGTAAGGTGGGCACATTGTCTTTGTAGCGTGGATCCAGCAGGGTGGCAACCCAGTAGTCCGCACAGGTTAAAATGTGGGCAACTCTGCTGTCGTTGCGCAGGCACTGCAGCATGTAGTCGCTCATGTGTGCCAGGCTGCCCAGGGGTAAGGACAAGCTGTCCTCTGTGGGAGGCGTATCGTCATCGTCCTGCCTTTCCCCCCAGCCACGCACCAGTGATGGACCCGAGCTGCGTTGGGTGCCACCCCGCTGTGACCATGCTTCATCCTCATCCTCCTCCACCTCCTCCTCATCCTCGTCCTCCTCGTCCTCCAGTAGTGGGCCCTGGCTGGCCACATTTGTACCTGGCCTCTGCTGTTGCCAAAAACCTCCCTCTGAGTCACTTCGAAGAGACTGGCCTGAAAGTGCTAAAAATGACCCCTCTTCCTCCTCCTCCTCCTCCTCCTCCTGGGCCACCTCCTCTTCCATCATCGCCCTAAGTGTTTTCTCAAGGAGACATAGAAGTGGTATTGTAACGCTGATAACGGTGTCATCGCCACTGGCCATGTTGGTGGAGTACTCGAAACAGCGCAACAGGGCACACAGGTCTCGCATGGAGGCCCAGTCATTGGTGGTGAAGTGGTGCTGTTCTGTAGTGCGACTGACCCGTGCGTGCTGCAGCTGAAACTCCACTATGGCCTGCTGCTGCTCGCACAGTCTGTCCAGCATGTGCAAGGTGGAGTTCCACCTGGTGGGCACGTCGCATATGAGGCGGTGAGCGGGAAGGCCGAAGTTACGCTGTAGCGCAGACAGGCGAGCAGCAGCAGGATGTGAACGCCGGAAGCGCGAACAGACGGCCCGCACTTTATGCAGCAGCTCTGACATGTCGGGGTAGTTGTGAATGAACTTCTGCACCACCAAATTCAGCACATGCGCCAAGCAAGGGATGTGCGTCAAATTGGCTAGTCCCAGAGCTGCAACGAGATTTCGCCCATTATCACACACCACCAGGCCGGGCTTGAGGCTCACCGGCAGCAACCACTCGTCGGTCTGTTGTTCTATACCCCGCCACAACTCCTGTGCGGTGTGGGGCCTGTCCCCCAAACATATGAGTTTCAGAATGGCCTGCTGACGTTTACCCCGGGCTGTGCTGAAGTTGGTGGTGAAGGTGTGTGGCTGACTGGATGAGCAGGTGGAAGAAGAGGAGGAGGAAGCCGAGAAGGAGGAGGTGGCAACAGGAGGCAAAGAATGTTGCCCTGCGATACTTGGCGGCGGAAGGACGTGCGCCAAACAGCTCTCCGCCTGGGGCCCAGCTGCCACTACATTTACCCAGTGTGCAGTTAGGGAGATATAGCGTCCCTGGCCGTGCTTACTGGTCCACGTATCTGTGGTTAGGTGGACCTTGCTACAGATGGCGTTGCGCAGTGCACACTTGATTTTATCGGATACTTGGTTGTGCAGGGAAGGCACGGCTCTCTTGGAGAAGTAGTGCCGGCTGGGAACAACATACTGTGGGACAGCAAGCGACATGAGCTGTTTGAAGCTGTCTGTGTCCACCAGCCTAAATGACAGCATTTCATAGGCCAGTAGTTTAGAAATGCTGGCATTCAGGGCCAGGGATCGAGGGTGGCTAGGTGGGAATTTACGCTTTCTATCAAATGTTTGTGAGATGGAGAGCTGAACGCTGGCGTGTGACATGGTTGAGACGCTTGGTGACGGAGGTGGTGGTGGTGGTGTTGGTGGTACATCCCCTGTTTGCTGGGCGGCAGGTGCCAACGTTCCTCCAGAGGCGGAGGAAGAGGCTGAGGCGGCAGCAGCAGAATAGGCCGAGGCGGCAGCAGCAGAAGAGGTAGCAGGGGGAGCCTGAGTGACTTCCTTGGTTTTAAGGTGTTTACTCCACTGCAGTTCATGCTTTGCATGCAGGTGCCTGGTCATGCAGGTTGTGCTCAGGTTCAGAACGTTAATGCCTCGCTTCAGGCTCTGATGGCACAGCGTGCAAACCACTCGGGTCTTGTCGTCAGCACATTGTTTGAAGAAGTGCCATGCCAGGGAACTCCTTGAAGCTGCCTTTGGGGTGCTCGGTCCCAGATGGCGGCGGTCAGTAGCAGGCGGAGTCTCTTGGCGGCGGGTGTTCTGCTTTTGCCCACTGCTCCCTCTTTTGCTACGCTGTTGGCTCGGTCTCACCACTGCCTCTTCCTCCGAACTGTGAAAGTCAGTGGCACGACCTTCATTCCATGTGGGGTCTAGGACCTCATCGTCCCCTGCATCGTCTTCCACCCAGTCTTGATCCCTGACCTCCTGTTCAGTCTGCACACTGCAGAAAGACGCAGCAGTTGGCACCTGTGTTTCGTCATCATCAGAGACATGCTGAGGTGGTATTCCCATGTCCTCATCATCAGGAAACATAAGTGGTTGTGCGTCAGTGCATTCTATGTCTTTCACCGCTGGGGAAGGGCTAGGTGGATGCCCTTGGGAAACCCTGCCAGCGGAGTCTTCAAACAGCATAAGAGACTGCTGCATAACTTGAGGCTGAGACAGTTTCCCTGGTATGCATGGGGGTGATGTGACAGACTGATGGGGTTGGTTTTTAGGCGCCATCTGTGCGCTTTCTGCAGAAGACTGGGTGGGAGATAATGTGAACGTGCTGGATCCACTGTCGGCCACCCAATTGACTAATGCCTGTACCTGCTCAGGCCTTACCATCCTTAGAACGGCATTGGGCCCCACCATATATCGCTGTAAATTCTGGCGGCTACTGGGACCTGAGGTAGTTGGTACACTAGGACGTGTGGATGTGGCAGAACGGCCACGTCCTCTCCCAGCACCAGAGGGTCCACTAACACCACCACGACCATGTCCACGTCCGCGTCCCTTACTAGATGTTTTTCTCATTGTTATGGTTCACCACAACAACAAATATATTATTTGGCCCAATGTATTGTATTCAAATTCAGCGGGATATAAATTTGAGGCCTAGTATTTAGGCGCTGGGTGACCGGTATGGATTTAGTGACAGAATTAGACTTGGAAATGCACAGAAGCGTGTGTGTGAAGTTATTCTGAATGACCCTATGTGCACCTTGAATATTATATACCCTTTTTGGGATAGATTTCAAATAGCTCTGATATAGCAGGAACCACTAAATTATGAAATTGCTAAATTGGGAATTGTACTTCAACCCAGAACAAAAAATGTGCTTTGACGGACACTAAATAACTTTCCCAGCTACAACAGGACAGCGGTAACGAGAGATTTAGCAGGATATAAATTTGAGGCCTAGTATTTAGGCGCTGGGTGACAGGTATGGGTTTAGTGACAGAATTAGACTTGGAAATACACAGTAGCGGGTGTGTGTGAAGTTATTCTGAATGACCCAATGTGCACCTTGAATATTATATACCCTTTTTGGGATAGATTTCAAATAGCTCTGATATAGCAGGAACCACTAAATTATGAAATTGCTAAATTGGGAATTGTACTTCAACCCAGAACAAAAAATTTGCTTTGACGGACACTAAATAACTTTCCCAGCTACAACAGGACAGCGGTAACGAGAGATTTAGCAGGATATAAATTTGAGGCCTAGTATTTAGGCGCTGGGTGACAGGTATGGGTTTAGTGACAGAATTAGACTTGGAAATACACAGTAGCGGGTGTGTGTGAAGTTATTCTGAATGACCCTATGTGCACCTTGAATATTATATACCCTTTTAGGGATAGATTTCAAATAGCTCTGATATAGCAGAAACCACTAAATTATGAAATTGCTAAATTGGGAATTGTATTTCAACCCAGAACAAGAAATGTGCTTGAACGGACACTAAATAACTCGCCCAGCTACAGCACTAAGGACAGATTTAGCGGGATATAAATTTGAGGCCTAGTATTTAGGCGCTGGGTGACAGGTATGGGTTTAGTGCCAGAATTAGACTTGGAAATACACAGTAGCGGGTGTGTGTGAAGTTATTCTGAATGACCCAATGTGCACCTTGAATATTATATACCCTTTTAGGGATAGATTTCAAATAGCTCTGATATAGCAGAAACCACTAAATTATGAAATTGCTAAATTGGGAATTGTATTTCAACCCAGAACAAGAAATGTGCTTTGACGGACACTAAATAACTTTCCCAGCCACAACAGGACAGCGGTAACGAGAGATTTAGCGGGATATAAATTTGAGGCCTAGTATTTAGGCGCTGGGTGACAGGTATGGGTTTAGTGCCAGAATTAGACTTGGAAATACACAGTAGCGGGTGTGTGTGAAGTTATTCTGAATGACCCAATGTGCACCTTCAATATTATATACCCTTTTAGGGATAGATTTCAAATAGCTCTGATATAGCAGAAACCACTAAATTATGAAATTGCTAAATTGGGAATTGTATTTCAACCCAGAACAAGAAATGTGCTTGAACGGACACTAAATAACTCGCCCAGCTACAGCACTAAGGACAGATTTAGCGGGATATAAATTTGAGGCCTAGTATTTAGGCGCTGGGTGACAGGTATGGGTTTAGTGCCAGAATTAGACTTGGAAATACACAGTAGCGGGTGTGTGTGAAGTTATTCTGAATGACCCAATGTGCACCTTGAATATTATATACCCTTTTAGGGATAGATTTCAAATAGCTCTGATATAGCAGAAACCACTAAATTATGAAATTGCTAAATTGGGAATTGTATTTCAACCCAGAACAAGAAATGTGCTTGAACGGACACTAAATAACTCGCCCAGCTACAGCACTAAGGACAGATTTAGCGGGATATAAATTTGAGGCCTAGTATTTAGGCGCTGGGTGACAGGTATGGGTTTAGTGCCAGAATTAGACTTGGAAATACACAGTAGCGGGTGTGTGTGAAGTTATTCTGAATGACCCAATGTGCACCTTGAATATTATATACCCTTTTAGGGATAGATTTCAAATAGCTCTGATATAGCAGAAACCACTAAATTATGAAATTGCTAAATTGGGAATTGTATTTCAACCCAGAACAAGAAATGTGCTTGAACGGACACTAAATAACTCGCCCAGCTACAGCACTAAGGACAGATTTAGCGGGATATAAATTTGAGGCCTAGTATTTAGGCGCTGGGTGACAGGTATGGGTTTAGTGCCAGAATTAGACTTGGAAATACACAGTAGCGGGTGTGTGTGAAGTTATTCTGAATGACCCAATGTGCACCTTGAATATTATATACCCTTTTAGGGATAGATTTCAAATAGCTCTGATATAGCAGAAACCACTAAATTATGAAATTGCTAAATTGGGAATTGTATTTCAACCCAGAACAAGAAATGTGCTTGAACGGACACTAAATAACTCGCCCAGCTACAGCACTAGGGACAGATTTAGCTGGATATAAATTTGAGGCCTAGTATTTAGGCGCTGCATGACAGGTATGGGTTTAGTGACAGAATTAGACTTGGAAATACACAGTAGCGGGTGTGTGTGAAGTTATTCTGAATGACCCAATGTGCACCTTGAATATTATATACCCTTTTAGGGATAGATTTCAAATAGCTCTGATATAGCAGAAACCACTAAATTATGAAATTGCTAAATTGGGAATTGTATTTCAACCCAGAACAAGAAATGTGCTTGAACGGACACTAAATAACTCGCCCAGCTACAGCACTAGGGACAGATTTAGCTGGATATAAATTTGAGGCCTAGTATTTAGGCGCTGGGTGACCGGTATGGATTTAGTGACAGAATTAGACTGGGATATGGCCAAAAAATAAACAGACTATTGCTGGTTAAATGCACTTGGTGTGACAGCTTCACCCTGATGTAGGCTTTAGCCAAAAAACAACCACACCATTGAGGGTTAAATGCACTTGGTGACAGGCGCAGCTTGCCCCTGATTTAGTATATGGCCAAAAAATGAACAGACTATTGCTGGTTAAATGCACTTGGTGTGACAGCTTCACCCTGATGTAGGCTTTAGCCAAAAAACAACCACACCATTGAGGGTTAAATGCACTTGGTGACAGGCGCAGCTTGCCCCTGATTTAGTATATGGCCAAAAAATGAACAGACTATTGCTGGTTAAATGCACTTGGTGTGACAGCTTCACCCTGATGTAGGCTTTAGCCAAAAAACAACCACACCATTGAGGGTTAAATGCACTTGGTGACAGGCGCAGCTTGCCCCTGATTTTGTATATGGCCAAAAAATGAACAGACTATTGCTGGTTAAATGCACTTGGTGTGACAGCTTCACCCTGATGTAGGCTTTAGCCAAAAAACAACCACACCATTGAGGGTTAAATGCACTTGGTCGCAGCTTGTGCTGGCGCACCACAAGACACAAAATGGCCGCCGATCACCCCAGAAAAATGTGACTGACAAACGGTCTGTGCAGCCTAAAAACAGTGAGCAATTGAGGATCAGCAGCTCAATGATCCACAGCTGCAGATCGATCAGTTAATCAAGTCCTTTGGAGGAGTTAATCTGCCTAATCTCGCCCTACTGTCGCAGCCGCAACCTCTCCCTACGCTAATCAGAGCAGAGTGACGGGCGGCGCTATGTGACTCCAGCTTAAATAGAGGCTGGGTCACATGGTGCTCTGGCCAATCACAGCCATGCCAATAGTAGGCATGGCTGTGATGGCCTCTTGGGGCAAGTAGTATGACGCTTGTTGATTGGCTGCTTTGCAGCCTTTCAAAAAGCGCCAAGAAAGCGTCACAAAAGCGCGAAGAAAGCGACGAACACCGAACCCGAACCCGGACTTTTACGAAAATGTCCGGGTTCGGGTCCGTGTCACGGACACCCCAAAATTCGGTACGAACCCGAACTATACAGTTCGAGTTCGCTCATCCCTAATAATAAGCTGTCTTATAGGCATGTTGAATTAGAAGGGTTCACTGAGGGCTTATACAATGTTGATAAAAATTCATTATCTGCTCTGGGCCTAGACATTTTCAATGTTGGCTTGCAAAATTTGGTGGAGAAAGGCTGCGGTGTTAGTTAGCCGTCTAGCTATCTAGCTTCGCTATTTGGCGGTGTGGGGAAATAGTCACTCTTCGAGTGGACTATGTGGAGATAAATAATTTAAGGTGATTATTTGGATTGTTTCATGTTAAATCCTATATATATATATATATATATATATATATATATATATATATAAAAAGAAATAAGCACACCGCAGCACATCCATCTGGTGAAAAAATAGTGGGATCCTTTATTCACCCAGGTAGCGACGTTTCGGTCCGCTTGCTGGGACCATTTTCAAGCAATGCATACAATACAAGTGTGGGTTTTTATGTAGTCATCACAATTAACATATATGAGTGATACTTAAACAGAAATAATAAAAATAAAATACAATACATATTAAGTGAGTACTTCCGAACATCATATCGGAGAGACAGTGCAATCAAATACATGAAAACATATAACTCAGATGTAAAAAATCATCGGTACATGAAATATATATTTATAACACTAAAGTGATAATCAAAGTTAAATAATTGTCACCTGTAAGTGTGACGTTGTAGGAGGGCCTGGCATGGAATCGGGCAAGCTCAGAATACAGGTGGATACAGGATTCCATACTGTGTCTCGTGGATACGGCGTCCCGGAACTAGACTTGCGCATGTCCGTGACGTCATTGAAAGAGCGGTCACGTGTTCGCAATGGTATATCACATGATCGCCGCGTCACAGGCACCACAGTCAGGGTGCTTCAATATCAATACATAGTAACATCTAGGGTCAAATGTCATTCGAGATGCTTTACCCAGAGTACAGAATCGGGTGATGTGCTATCCAACGATGCACTATCACTCGAATTATGTAAATGAGGGGGGAAGGGGACAGAAACTACTGATGCCCTGGCGCTCCCTACATTAACCCTTGCCGGGCTAAAAGCATCCAAAATGGACCATAATAAATGGAAAAAGCGCATATAACAAACGCATTAGTATGATTGAAGAAAAAAAGGAAAATGCAGTGTAGTCCGGGATGAGCTGTGCATATCCAGAACATCTGTCCTCCTGCTGAGCTGAACCCTTCCATCCATAGGTCCTATATGTGTAGAAAAAAAGTGAAAAAATGTGAATTTAAAAAAAATATATTATCCAAATATATTTTCAATTAAAAACATTACAAATTTCTCATCACTGGGATCCACAAGGGCACAAGAACGTGTGATCATATGAATAGCCAAGGTTTGTAATCTACATTTAAGCCATTGGGCTTAATAGATTGTAATTTGAAGATCCATTCGGATTCACGCTTTTTAAGCAATTTGATGCGGTTACCTCCTGTACGAGGCAATGGGACATGGTCATAGATTTTCCAGTTACTCCTTTATTTTATTTGTTACCTAAGATTCATAAAAATTTACAGTGCCCACCCGGCAGACCTATTGTTTCTGGCCGTGGTTCTCTTTTAAGTAACACATCTATTTTTCTAGATAAAATTCTTCAAGAGTATGTAGTGACATCTAAATCTTATATTAAGGATACTACGGATTTTCTAGGTAGGTTAGCAGACGTAACGATGCCGGAGGACGCCATTTTGGCCTCCTTCGACATCGTCAGTCTGTATACCTCTATACAGCATAGCATCGGTTTAGCAGTTGTAGAATCGGCCTTGGCACACTCTGACTATTCTACTGAAGCCCAAACTTTTCTTTTAGGATTGTTACGGCTGATCCTGTACAATAATTATTTCCTTTTTGGTGATGAGTACTACATGCAGGTCAGGGGGACGGCCATGGGGACGAATGTGGCCCCCACGTACGCCAACATGGTCGTCTCTCATTTGGAGGAACAATATGTCTATGTGTCCCACCACTTCAGCCATGTGCTGAGGTGGTGGAGATACATAGACGATATCTTTGTCATTTGGACGTGCACAGCTGCTGAATTACATATGTTTCATGCATACCTGAACAGTTTGATTCCGGACATACAGTTCACTCTGGAATTTTCCATGAGTGAGCTGCATTTTCTGGATGTCAATGTTCAACGAATTGCTACATTGCTAAAAACTGAGGTCTATACGAAGCCTACTGACCGCAACACCGTCCTGAGGTATGACAGTGCTCATCTCCGGACGATGGTGCGGTCACTGCCGTATAGCCAATTTACTAGAGTCAAGAGGATAGTAAGTGACCCCAATAAGCTTGATATTACTTTAGAAAAAATGACACAGTCATTCAGACAGAGACATTATCCAGCAGTAGTCTTACAACAACAATTAAGCCGCATCAACCAGAAAGAAAGAAGCAATCTGTTCCATGGTATAAAGAGGGATCAATCGCAAAAAATAACCTTCGTATCCACCTTTTGTGAAGCCAGTATTCATGTAGGTAAAATTATTAATAAACACTGGCCAATTTTAGGCACCGAACACAAGAATATTCCTGAATTCCGCAATAGACCTATAATGTCATATAAGAGAGCTAGTAATCTTAAGGATAAACTAGTCAAAAATGACATAGGCTCACAAAAGGGTGCACATCAGTTACTTTTAGCTCCCAAAAAGTGTGGCAGTTATCCGTGCCTTCACTGTGTAAATTGTAAGTACATGGTGAAGGGACGTGATTTCATCCATCCGAATACTGGAGTTACATATCCACTTAAATTTTATTTAACTTGTGATTCTAGTTACGTTATATAGGTTTTATGGTGTCCCTGCAAGCTTTTATATGTAGGTGAAACTACATGTGACTTTAAATCCCGCTTTAATCAGCATCGTTTTTCGATACGAAAAAAGCGTAAAGATTTGCCGGTTTCCAATCATTTTGCGAACATGGGACATGGGGAAAGTGATCTAAAGTTTATGATCCTAGACCATGTCCCATTGCCTCGTACAGGAGGTAACCGCATCAAATTGCTTAAAAAGCGTGAATCCGAATGGATCTTCAAATTACAATCTATTAAGCCCAATGGCTTAAATGTAGAGTACAAACCTTGGCTATTCATATGATCACACGTTTCTGTGCCCTTGTGGATCCCAGTGATGAGAAATTTGTAATGTTTTTAATTGAAAATATATTTGGATAATATATTTTTTTAAATTCACATTTTTTCACTTTTTTTCTACACATATAGGACCTATGGATGGAAGGGTTCAGCTCAGCAGGAGGACAGATGTTCTGGATATGCACGGCTCATCCCGGACTACACTGCATTTTCCTTTTTTTCTTCAATCATACTAATGCGTTTGTTATATGCGCTTTTTCCATTTATTATGGTCCATTTTGGATGCTTTTAGCCCGGCAAGGGTTAATGTAGGGAGCGCCAGGGCATCAGTAGTTTCTGTCCCCTTCCCCCCTCATTTACATAATTCGAGTGATAGTGCATCGTTGGATAGCACATCACCCGATTCTGTACTCTGGGTAAAGCATCTCGAATGACATTTGACCCTAGATGTTACTATGTATTGATATTGAAGCACCCTGACTGTGGTGCCTGTGACGCGGCGATCATGTGATATACCATTGCGAACACGAACGCTCTTTCAATGACGTCACGGACATGCGCAAGTCTAGTTCCGGGACGCCGTATCCACGAGACACAGTATGGAATCCTGTATCCACCTGTATTCTGAGCTTGCCCGATTCCATGCCAGGCCCTCCTACAACGTCACACTTACAGGTGACAATTATTTAACTTTGATTATCACTTTAGTGTTATAAATATATATTTCATGTACCGATGATTTTTTACATCTGAGTTATATGTTTTCATGTATTTGATTGCACTGTCTCTCCGATATGATGTTCGGAAGTACTCACTTAATATGTATTGTATTTTATTTTTATTATTTCTGTTTAAGTATCACTCATATATGTTAATTGTGATGACTACATAAAAACCCACACTTGTATTGTATGCATTGCTTGAAAATGGTCCCAGCAAGCGGACCGAAACGTCGCTACCTGGGTGAATAAAGGATCCCACTATTTTTTCACCAGATGGATGTGCTGCAGTGTGCTTATTTCTTTGTCTATGGACACTTTTGGATTTGGTGTCGACACCGCTGGCACCCAGCATCTTTTACTAGGTGTGCTGCCCTGAATTTTCATCACTTAATATATATATATATATATATATATATATATATGTGTAACATAAGTAACACCGTGACCAACTTTATCCAACAAATAAATAAAGATAATTAATGCTATTCTGAATGTCGTATTTATTTAAATGAGATTAACAGATTGGTTAAAGTGGAGTTTATGACACCATGAACTTGATAACATCATTAATAGGGGTATATATAGGTGGCTTGAAGATGCGGTTAGACACGCCCCCCGAAGAAGCGCATCTGTGAAACGTACGTCAGGTCTTGGCTCTCCTTACACTGGTTCGTATAGTTATGTTTTGATTAATTGCTTGCCCTGCTATGGCTTCAGGACTGCTGCATATTCTTCAGTGGTAGATTGGTGATTGTGCTGACTATATGACTATAACTGGTATGTTCTTATACCATGTGTATCTCCAATTGGAATGTCATGTCAGCTTCATATCTCTCATTGAACACATGTTATAACATATGATAACATCATGGTATTTATATATTGACTGCATATTAGCGGTGTGGCATATTTACTGTCTCCCCTACTGCTGGCTGCTTAATATACTGTTTAATTGGTGGATCAGGATGTTATTTTCTATATACGGATCATTCAGCCTGTTGGTATATACTGTATTTGGAACCCCGTGTTAAACCGTATTATTTACAGCCACCATTGGGGGCAGCATATTTACCCTATTGACTCCAGTTTATGTGGGGAGGACTTTATTCCATTTCATAGCACTTTTCGCAAGGTTTTATCAATATTGTTTATGATTATGTACTGTATATGATGTCCTTTTTGGATAATATAATAAAGATGTATTTTTGCATTCTCATTTGTATGGCTCTAATTATTTAGGAGCTTTTTTTATATGTTTCCACACATATTGTTTTGTATTTTGTTCAATTATTGGCGTTTTTTTTAGAGTGGGTATGAGGTGGTTGTGAAGGGTTGGGAAAGACTGTGGAGCCTGATAAATGCCAAGTGAGGCAGAGCTCACTTACTGCCCCTCCATCCAGGACAGTCAGCGACTGTTCACACTCAGGTCATTAAGAGCTTGCCTTGTTGATTGCAAATTGACAGTATGTTTTCACATTGAAAAATCACTGAATAAAGTGGCCTAAATGGGAGGAAATGCTCAACCCCAAACACTGTAGCGTGTTTATCATCGGGGGAGTAATTCCTCCTCAAGTGATCCGTTGCTAACGGCAACCCCCAGCAAAAATGCATACAATGGAGGATGCCGGCAAAGGACCACATGAACCCCAAAAAATTCCTACACAAGATAAAATAATGTGTGGATGAAAATATAAAAATACATAAATCACTGAAAAAAGCTGCAACACAATAATATGCGACTGACCATACAGGCTAGACCCTCACGCTGATGTTAAAAGCTCAGACTTTAGCCAATATCTTCCAGTCAGAAACATATCGCACCCCATCAAGGTATCTTAGTGTGGTGTGGGTCCTACCGCTAAACTACCTATCATATGTGAACACAGTCTGATAGGTGCTAAGGACCGACTCACAGCCAAGTTACTACATACCTCCATAGTAAGATCCCTAATACAATGCGAGGGAGGAGGAGGCTGCAAGTCCTACCTATAACAGGCCATGTCACGCAGGGCTCCGATATATATACACATGTCCACTGTATTCTGGGCCCAATGTATTTAAGTATATATAGTATATATAGATATGCATATGTGCCTATATATGTATTTACTATCCCCCAGGTGGTGTATATAGGTGTGTATTATATATATATATACAGAGCAGACCAGAATTTTGGACACACCTTCTCATTCAAAGAGTTTTCTTTATTTTCATGACTATGAAAATTGTAGATTCACACTGAAGGCATCAAAACTATGAATTAACACATGTGGAATTATATACATAACAAAAAAGTGTGAAACAACTGAAAATATGTCATATTCTAGGTTCTTCAAAGTAGCCACCTTTTGCTTTGATTACTGCTTTGCACACTCTTGGCATTCTCTTGATGAGCTTTAAGAGAGTCACCTGAAATGGTCTTCCAACAGTCTTGAAGGAGTTCCCAGAGATGCTTAGCACTTGTTGGCCCTTTTGTCTTCACTCTGCGGTTCAGCTCACCCCAAACCATCTCGATTGGGTTCAGGTCCGATGACTGTGGAGACCAGGTCATCTGGCGCAGCACCCCATCACTCTCCTTCATGGTCAAATAGCCCTACACAGCCTGGAGGTATGTTTGGGGTTATTGTCCTATTGAAAAATAAATGATGGTCCAACTAAACGCAAACCGGATGGAATAGCATGCCGCTGCAAGATGCTATGGTAGCCATGCTGGTTCAGTATGCCTTCATTTTTGAATAAATCCCCAACAGTGTCACCAGCAAAGCACACCCACATGATCACACCTCCTCCTCCTTGCTTTACGGTGGGAACCAGGCATGTAGAGTCCATCCGTTCACCTTTTCTGCATCGCACAAAGACACGGTGGTTGGAACCAAAGATCTCAAATTTGGACTCATCAGACCAAAGCACAGATCTAATGTCCATTCCTTGTGTTCTTTAGCCCAAACAAGTCTCTTCTGCTTGTTGCCTGTCCTTAGCAGTTGTTTCCTAGCAGATATTCTACCATGAAGGCCTGATTCACACAGTCTCCTCTTAACAGTTGTTCTAGAGATGTGTCTGCTGCTAGAACTCTGTGTGGCATTGACCTGGTCTCTAATCTGAGCTGTTGTTAACCTGCGATTTCTGAGGCTGGTGACTCGGATGAACTTATCCTCCGCAGCAGAGGTGACTCTTGGTCTTCCTTTCCTGGGGAGGTCCGCATGTGAGCCAGTTTCTTTGTAGCGCTTGATGGTTTTTGTGACTGCACTTGGGGACACTTTCAAAGTTTTCCCAATTTTTTGGACTGACTGACCTTCATTTCTTAAAGTAATGATGGCCACTCATTTTTCTTTACTTAGCTGCTTTTTTCTTGCCATAATACAAATTCTAACAGTCTATTCAGTAGGACTATCAGCTGTGTATCCACCTGACTTCTCCACAACGCAACTGATGGTCCCAACCCCATTTATAAGTCAAGAAATCCCACTTATTAAACCTGACAGGGCACACCTGTGAAGTGAAAACCATTTCAGGTGACTACCTCTTGAAGCTCATCAAGAGAATGCCAAGAGTGTGCAAAGCAGTAATCAAAGCAAAAAGTGTCTACTTTGAAAAACCTAGAATATGACATATTTTTTGTTGTTTCACACTTTTTTGTTATGTATATAATTCCACATGTGTTAATTCATAGTTTTGATGCCTTCAGTGTGAATCTACAATCTTCATAGTCATGAAAATAAAGAAAACTCTTTGAATGAGAAGGTGTGTCCAAACTTTTGGTCTGTACTGTATATATACATATATATATATATATATATATATATATATATATATATAAAATCTGGCAGCACTCCTCTTTCAATAGTAGCACAGGGTGCCCGCGGTGGTCCCTCGACTCAGGACAGGAAATAATGAAGAGAATCCGCAGCACTCCTTGAAGAATAAAATGTGGTCTTTATTCACACATATCAAAAATCGACAACGTTTCGGTTCTCTCACAGAACCTTTTTCAAGTCAGGTGAAAACATAAAGTGCAGTAGTGCTAGTATATATACATCAGGTTGTTACCAATTATTTCATCAACCAATCTAAACAAAGGTGCACTCCCTTTATATAGGCATGTTACATTTCATTTCCTATTGCTATCTTCATTGATAAGACACTGTCACAAGACCACTAGTCCATCAAGTGTTGTACACTTACATTACATATTAATATCCCCTATGTGCTCATATTCAGTGGAACACTAAAGTGCATATATTAAAAGTGCATGTGCATTACAAAACTACTTAACATATAATACCTTGCTGGGTTGTAGTGAAGTAGAAGGAGATGGCGGTGGTGTCTCTAATTCTGTTGATGCACGCCGTTTCTCCGCGTCTACCCCTTGCTAGTGCGCATGTGTCAGCCTCTTTCCCCTTCTGTTAGGCGGTACATAACCGCTCAATGTCACTAGTGGGCGGAGACTAGGCGCCATGACGTCTGGAATGTTGCGTCGGCGAGCACCATGCGCATCACGTGCTAATGTGCTCATCATCGCACCCACCCTGATCCACTCACCCGGCCATTTTACATTAGGGCAATCTTTTGGGCAGGAGCTTCATCGTCGTCACTGGGCATGCGCTGAGCCCAGTGGCGTCCGATGCTCGCTCTTCCCTCAGTCTCCAGCAAATCGCACTGGCGCAGCCCTCAGTGGGTACTGTGTCTGCGCGAGACTTCACTCGGCCGTCAGGGAGGGGGAGAAGAGGGATGAGACGCTGTGGGCGGTTAGGGATTCAGGAGGAAGGCGCTTTGGGCACTGCAGGGGGGCGTTACTGGGCACACAAAGTGGAACATAACGCCCCTCTGGGCACCTTCAGGATTAATTAGCATAATTATAAAAGTTGTTTTTCAGCAAAACTACTGGACGGATTACAGTATAGAACAGCAAAGCAGATTCAAGGTAATCTGTGGAGCATGACTGGTTTAAAATCTGAATTTGTGTTATGAGAGGTGAAAAAATTCCTTTAACCAAAAAGAATATATGGATACCCACTAAGCAATATGAAATAATGAACCAATGAAACCATACACAATTTTATTTTAATCACATAAATATTCACGATTGACAAAACACAAGGTTAAAAACACAATTAAAAAAAAACACTGGGGCTGGTGATGCATGATTGGGGGGTCAAAGAAAAAAGTCCCTTGAGAAAGCAGCACGCAAAACATTGCAATATTGCTAGTTTTTATCTGTGCAGACATCATAATTTGCTGGTGACTTTGTACTAGTTTCATCTACCTTTTAGTTTTTTCTTATATTGCACTATCATATGCATGCTGTGTGCCACATAGTGGCGCCAGTGGTATACACTGTATTAGTGTATATACCGTTATTCTTTTTCTTACATAGATCAAACCAGTCACTACATCACTGTTGATGAATAAAATCTGCTGATCGCACTTTCCACTTGCACTTTATTCTTTAACCCGCCAATCATGCATCACCAGCCCCAGTGCTTTTTTTAATTGTGTTTTTAACCTTGTGTTTTGTCAATCGTTAATATTTATGTGACTAAAATAAAATTGTGTATGGTTTCATTATATTTTCCGTTGGTACATTATTTCATATTGCTTAATAGGTATCCATATGTCCTTTTTGGTTAACTATGTTATTATATATGGATATCCGTGATATTTATATGGGAATTAGTTTTGGTGTTTCATTTTTTTTATTATAGCCAGATCAGTGTGGGTGCGGTGAAACTTTTTTTCTAGAAGATCTTTGACCATCAACATTCGCTGCAGGATAAAAATGCAAGCATATAATCTCAAAACACAGCAAAAATTATTTCATTGTCAGAAGGGGAAATATTAGATTTAATGTTACCGTTATAAGATCAGAATGTATTCCTATTGTATGTGTATGGTGTCTGAGCAATTGTATATTGGCGTGCTCAGCTGAGATCTACGGTACCTGTCTAGTGAAGTGACAGTATGTTATGGGGTGTACAGCTGGTTCGCCTCCCCATGGTGCACCCTGGGTAACGCTAAATGAACCAGCAATAACTGGCGGTCAGACCCAAAACAATTCTACAGACCAACAAGACAGGAACTGTAATCTATAGACTATGTGTGTGTGTGTGTGTGTGTGTGTGGTATATAGTGTGTGGCAGGAAAACTAATGTGCATGTGCTTGATATTTCTTTCCTGTGTTTACATACATACATACATGCTACACAGAAAGTACTGTGATGTCAAAACAATACTTATTTCAACAATCATGAATATCTAATCAGACTTGATAAAAGATGAAGTTATATGCATTCCGCAAATATATTCGCATATTAGTTAAGATTTGCGCACTCACGAATATTTTATAACACTCTAGAATATTAAACAGATATTGTTCAAACATGCATAAAATTTTTATCAAATACAGTGGTGTACTTACAGTTATCAGGAGTTCCTCCTTTTTTTTGCTGAATTTGTTGGCCACCATTTTGCAATCTTCCAACTTTTGCAATGTTTGAAAAACGTCATCATGCACGCTAAGGCCCGCCCATAATACGCACGAAAATGAGCATAACATGAATATCACGATGGTGATAGCGAATACGCGAATTCACGATTATTTAACGAATATATGTTGAATATTCTATCAAATATTTGAGAATTATCACAAATTCAAATATTACCCCTGTCGCTCATCTCTTTCTTAACGTCGCGAAAATTGTTGGCCACCTTCTTTTCTAATCGCATTAAACTTCGGTCTGGTGGAAACAGCTGCTGTAGTAAGTCACGCCTATTTTGCGCATGCACGTAGGCGAAAATTATATTGCCGATATTTTGCATTGAAAAAAATAATGAATGGAGATCGCAAATTTGAATACTACATCTGGTATGTCGTTGTCCATGTTGTGGGACTATTTGTGCACTTCTAGTAATTATTTCTTGGCTGCAAATATGAGCTGAAGGTTTTTCAGGTTTGCCTGCCATTAAAATGAATGGGACCCGCCGCAAACTTGCGGTTCGCGAACATTTGATCGCGTTTGCGCACTGTCCCGGCAGATGTTCGTCCATCACTAGGTTTATGCTGAATGTTAGACTGCACACTGTGTGAACATGTATGAAGACAAAACAGTAAGCGCCCTTTCACAAGAGCGAGTTTTCTGCACGGGTGCAATGTGTGACGTGAACCGTTTTTCACTGATGGTTGCTAGAAGCTGTTGTTTGTAATCCTTTAGTTTTTTTATCACGCGCATGAAAAACGCATCAAAACGCATTGCACTTACGTGGAAAAAAAATGAACAACTGAATGCAATTGCAAACAAAACTGACTGAACTTGCTTGCAAAATGGTGCAAGTTTCACTCAAAGCACCCTGAACGCATCCGGACCTAATCCGTCACTCTTGTGTGAAAGAGGCCTAAGGGCTGTTTCACACGAGCGAATCCATTGCGGGAATCATGCTCCGTGTATGAGTGTGATCCTCTGCTCTGGACTTGCGGGAGCGCACGGCATTATCATGATTTATAATGCTATGTGTCTCTGCATGGCCTTTTTTCCACAGAATCATATATACATAAAGCTGTCAGTATGATTCTGCAGAAATAAGGTCAAGCAGAGGCACATAGCATTATAAATCATGATAATGCCGTGAGCTCTTGCAAGTCCAGAGCAGAGGATCACACTCACACACGGAGCGTGATTCCTGCAATGGACTCGCTCGTGTGAAACAGCCCTAACGACCCTTTCACACGAGCGAGTTTTCCACGCGGGTGCAATGCGTGACGTGAACACATAGCACCCGCACTGAATCCTGACCCATTTACTTCAATGGGTCTGTGTATATGAGCGTTTTTTTCACGCATCAAATCTTTAAGTGCAGATGCAATGCGTTTTTCACTAATGGTTGCTAGAAGATGTTGTTTGTAAACCTTCAGTTTTTTATCACGTGCGTGAAAAACGCATCAAAACATATTCCATTCATGCTGAAAAAAATTAACAACTGAATGTAATTGCAGACAAAACTGACTGAACTTGCTTGCAAAATTGTGCGAGTTTCGCTGAACGCACCCTGAATGCATCCAGACCTAATCCATCACGCTTGTGTAAAAGGGACCTAAAACAGATGCTAGTCACCAGCGATAGTGGATCTGACTATACGGAGCTGCCATCACACATGCGGTCCTGCGTACAAGTTTGCAGTGGCTGCCATACAGTCACAAGAAGTGAGAGTGCCCCCAGCAAGTGCAGCACAATCCAGATCATGCTGAAGTCTGTTCCTACCTAGACTAAATCTGCACAGAGACATTAAACACCCAGCAAAAGGCACACAATGTCCGCTAGCCAGGCATCATCATACAGTACCTGGTCACAATCAAGTTGCTCTAGCAAGTCCTAAATAAAAGATAAGGCTGCTCTCGCCCGTGCAGAAGCTGAGGCTGCAAAAGTAAGGTGTTCCTTTGCTGCACAAGAGATGCAACTAAAGAAAGAAAGCACATGAAATAATTCAAAATGAAATGGGCCGATTCTGGGATAATAACTATGGCTCAGCAAAAATTCAAGTGGTATGGGATACTTTTAAGGCGTATATGAGGGGATTGATGGTTAGTAACATCGCGAACCTTAGAAGGGAGTACTGGGAAAAACAGAAAAATCTAGAAGAACGTGTAGCGCTGGCGATAGAATCCTTTCACATGAACAGGACGGAGGAGAACAGGGAAAATATGCAAAGAGCCACACAAATATATGCTAAGTTTTTATTGGACAAGGCCCAACAGAGCCTTTTCTTTAAAGGGCAAAAATATTTTACCGAGTCAGGGCGACCCGGTAAATTCTTGTCCAGAGTAATTTCAAGTCAACAACCCAAAAAACATATAGATAAGGTTCGATTGATTGATGGTAGGATGGTCACTAGACAGGGCCCGGTGGAGAAGGCCTTTGTTGATTATTTCCTTGATCTATATAAAGCCGATTCTAACATCACAGATGATAAGATAGATTTCTATCTGGACAGGATCATCTTTCCAACTATTACTGAGACGCAAAAGAGAGCACTTGAACTAGAGGTCTCAATTCAGGAACTTGAGGGAGCTATTAAACTATGTTCAGCTAACTCCACTCCTGGTTCAGATGGGCTTCCATATGAATTTTATAGTAAATATAGGGATTGCATTCTTCCCAGACTGCTGGAGGTCTTTGCTGAATCAATGGAGGATGGGAAGCTGCCAGATTCAATGATGGAGGCTATAATAATATTAATTCCAAAAAAAGGCAAGGACCCTTTAGATTTAGAATCTTATAGACCAATCTCACTGCTTAATGCAGATGTAAAGCTTCTTGCGAGGGTCCTGGCTACAAGGCTTTCTAGGGTCATTTCCTCTATTGTCCATCCGGATCAGAGCGGCTTTATTCAAAACAAGGGCACACATCATAATTTACATCGGCTTTTTTCTAATATTCAGGCCCCTGGGGGGACCGCTCGCTCCATCCTGTCATTGGATGCCTCTAAGGCCTTTGACAGGGTGGAGTGGCGCTTCCTCTGGAAGGTTCTCGCAAGGATGGGCTTTGGGGAAAAGTTTATAAGTACTCTTAAGCTACTGTATAGATCTCCAAGGGCAAAATTGAGTCTTAATGGAATCCTGAGTAGCAGTATTGACTTAAATAGAGGCACGCGGCAGGGCTGTCCACTATCCCCCTTGTTATTCGATATCTATATCGAACCCCTTGCGATGGCCATCAGGCAGGATGATCAGGTTAAAGGATTTGGTACGTTAGGAGTACAAGACCGTATCTCCTTATATGCGGATGATGTTTTGTTTTTCATAGACCATACGGAAATTACTCTCCCTAGGATTATTCAAATGGTTAAAGCATTTGGTGAGGTGTCTGGTCTTCTTATAAACTGGGCCAAGACCAGTTTGATGCCAATAGACCCCCTGCCACAGAAAGAGGTTCTTGTGACACAGTTAGACATTGTTGACACTTTTCAATACTTGGGTTTGACTATATCGCCTCGGGTTGAAAATTTTGTACAACTTAATTTGATCCCCATAATGGTAAAGACTAGAGCTAAAATAGGGATCTGGCTGAGACTTCCCCTATCTAGAGCTGACCGAGTTTCACTAGTTAAAATGGTGATACTACCACAATTTCTTTACGTGCTCAGGAATACACCTATCTGGATACAAGATAAATATTTTAAACTCATGGAAAGAATAATTAATGATTTAATATGGGGAAGAAAGCGAGTTCGAATAAAGCTGGAATATTTGTACAAATCAGTGGAGTGTGGGGGTCTAAATCTCCCTTACTTTAAAGGGTACTTTATTGCAGCCCAGTTATTGATGTGCTATGAATCAGAGAACAGTGCATTGCTGGGGAAGTTGGTAACTAGCCATGCCCACAATAATATTTTTACCTTGTTGGAATCTGGTCTATTGAAGAGTTATGAGCGAGGCTACAGAGAGACTATAAAATTACTCCTGAAAGTGTGGGCTACAAGTAGGACATGGTTGAAGGTTAAGGGTTCACTCACATTTACGCCCCTCTGGCATAATTTGTATTTACAAAGGCTAGATGAGATTGCAGCTGACACATTTTGGCAGAAGAATAAAATTCTATATATCTCACAGGTAGTTAAAGATAGAGAAATTAAACCATTTATAGAGATGACACATAATATAAGAAACCTTTCATGGTTTAGGTATTTTCAATTGCGCTCAGTACTATCCAGTTTGGATGATAAACGGGTGTTGGATATAGATAATTCATCTTTTTTGAATGATTGGGTAGGGGGTACACTGTCTAGAATAAAATTTTCAAATATATATAAGTTATTACTTAAGGCACGGTTTAGTGATACACAGTCACCAGGACAAAAAGCGTGGGAGGTGGATTGTCCGAATTTACAAATAGAAGGGTGGGAGAATATTTTTGGGAACTTAGTCTCACTATCCCAGAACTTCAACCATGTTCTAATACAATTTTATATTTGCCATAGATTATATATTACTCCCCTATGGCTGAATAAATGTGGGTTAAGAGACACGTCTAACTGCCCTAAATGCGACACTGTAGGAGCGGACTTTCTTCATATGATATGGACTTGTCCAGAACTTATAAACTACTGGAATAGTATTAATAATTGTATTATGTATAAACTAAAAGTTCGAATCCCTTTTGAACCACAAGTATTTGTGCTTAATGATCTTTCCAAATTAAATAATCACAAGTATCAAAAGATCTTCTTGAGCAGAATATTGATGTTGGCTAGAGTTTTGGTCAGTCGGACCTGGTTTGCTCGATTCACTCCAGATATAAATACATGGATAAATTTAATTGATTAGGTAAAAAATTATGAGAAAATTATGTACAAACAGAGGGAAGTTGAGGATCAGTGGATTAAGATATGGGGTGGTTGGAGGATTGATTAGTTGAGGTCAAACTGTTTTATTTATAGGGGTTCTATTTTGACGCACCACAGGCAGGGAGGGAGGGGGGGGTTGGGGGGGAACTGTATTTTTTTTTATTCTGTAATGTTTTGATATATTAATTAATAAAAACAATAATAAAAAAAAAAAAAAAAAGAAAGCACATCAAAGCAAAAAGAGAGAGCGTTACTGGAAGAAGAGAGAGCATGCCTGCAAGTGTCAAAGGAAAAAGAGAAGGCGTTACTGGTTGGAAGAGACGGCATGCCTGCAAGTGTCACTGGAAAGACTCGCCGCAGAGAAAGAAGCGGCACCCGCAGTGGCCAAAGCAGAGTTCCTAGAAGCCTTAAAGTTTCCCGAATCCGAGAAACACAGCCAAGTACTTGGGCCAGACCTAGGTCAACAAGATGCAGGACAACGCATCTTAGAATATGTCCATCAGCCTCCCAAGACCTTGAGCAGGACGTTATTCGACAAATCGATGCCAGCCCCCACAACTACAGCCCTACAGAACAGAAGCTACAACCTTTGCTTCGACTTAAAGGGACAACCTTTGCATCAGAAAGGTATTATACAGACTTCCCTAAGCCAGAAACCCCTAAAAGTTATGGTGATACACCACACATGCAGCATAACAACAACACACCGGGTAGTATTGGCGCTAACCAGGCCGCCATGGACTTCCCTAAGTTCTTTCTTAACGGGGAGCTGGTTACCAAAGGACTTATAAAGTTCACCGATTGCCCGAGAACTACAGGGCATGGTAAACCTCCTTTCAGAATGCCATAAGGGACTGAGGAGTTAGATCTCTTGGTAAAGTGGCTTGGAAGCGAGTCTGCTAAACACTCCAAAAGAATCAGAGACATTAACATAAACTATCCGGGCAAAGGCGTAAAGGTGATGTGGGAAAGACTTGATTAGTGTTATGGGTCAATAGAAGCTATAGAAAATGCTTTATATAAGTGACTTGTTGATAGACATACAGGTTGCTCAGGCAGAAGGAGATCTGCCGGGGATAGCATTCCTGGACACCGCCAGAGGTGTCAATCCAATTGTCCAAAAACTCCCTTATAATCTACAAGAGAAGTGGATCACGCATGGTTCCCATTATAAACAGTTTCATAATGTACCATTCCCCCCGTTCACTGTGTTTGTAGACTTTGTTACTCAACAGGCAAGGATCAGAAACGACCCTAGTTTGACTTTACATTGTCATGTTCCACTACCCTTGGTGTCAAACCTCATAAAACACCAGTGGCAGTCCACAAAACTAATGTTGTCTCCACAGGTTCTTCTTATAGGCAGTTTAAAGTCTTCTCAAGAAAAGAACATGCCCAAAGATCTTACCAAAGAATGCCCTCTGCACAAGAAACCACATCCTTGCCTTGGTGGGTGACGCAATGACATAGTCTCCTCCTCCCCCTCCACCTCGCCATGCCAATCCATGCTCTATTCTGGGTAAACTGAGCATGTCACCGGCCTTAAACCTTGCTGTATCACCGGACCTCCTTACCATCTGCTGCGCTGGGTCTGCTTCTGGAATGTGCCACTTCATGGAGGAATTCTCTCCCTGGCCCTGGACCTTCCCTGCTCTCCTTTACTTCTTTGTCTCTGGTCTTTCAGCCTCCTCGCTCTCCATGTTCCTCGTTCTCTGACGATCCTAGGATTCAGGTTTGTGAGACGTCTCCTTCCTTGTGTCCTCTCTTGTTTTTTTGACTGTTCCTCCCTCCCTTCCCCTATGTATATTCCTCGACTCTCCAGGCTCTGCTTGGTTACTCAATAGGTTGATCAATAGTGCTGGATTTGTGATAGCTGTATCCGGGATGAACTATTTTTGATGTGTTGATTTTTTCTTGAGTATTATTTCTTCGGGAGAGGGAGTGGAGAGGGAAAAAAAATAAGGGAGCAAGAAAAGAAAGAAAAGCAAGAAAAAAGGATAAAAAAACAACATAAACATAAAAAGAGGAAAAAAAGGGGGTGAGGAGGAGAAAAGAAAAATCAATATTAAAGGAGTAAAAGAAAAGAAAGGAGGAAGGAAAATAAATCAGGTCTAGGTGAAGCAATGTGAAAAAAATGGCACTGCCAGAAGGTATGGAAGGGGTCAATCCTGTGGATATGATTCAGAATTTAATTCTGGATAAGTTTGGAAAAGAGCATTTTTCTCCATTATTCCTTGTGGAAAGGGCCCACAGGGTCCCTGGGGGTAAACCAACTCATAGAAGGCAACAACGGATGCTTTTTGTGAAGATTCTTGTTTCAAGAGATAGAGATATGATCCTAAGAAGGGAAAGGGAATGCCCCCACATTTTTTACAATAGAAATAGACTCAGTGAAACGACTCAGTGAAAGGAATATTAAATATTAATTTCTATTATTGCAGATAATTTTTAATAGTGGGCCTTTTTTTTTTTTACATTCCTGACCTCGTGGTGGACTGGATGGATCAGAATAATATTTGAACGCTTTTTCTTTTTTTCTCAGTGTGGCGTGCAGGGTGGGAGATATGGAGACGTGGTCTGTCCAGGTAAGAGATCTGTGTAAGATGGTGGCAGATCAAGAGTTGGAGGGGGGTGGGGGGTTAGTGCACTGTCCCACTACATGTGTGAGGGCACTGCTTAAAAGCACATTTTTTATATTATTAAGAGTACTAGGTTGTCATGTATAACTTTGCATTTATGTATCTGCAAAATCCCTGTTAACAGGCCTTTTAGGTGCAATTTATACATCCTGCCACTAGATGGGGATAAAGTTCAGGTCCCATATATACTCAGGTCAGGCCTAGTGAGACAGAAGAGTTGAGACCAGGAGGCAGTTGAGGTTAGGCAATTGGAAATATGTAGTTAGAAAAGAGCAGATCTAAGGTAGTCAGATCAAATTAGTGGGAGGAAAGATAGAGTGAAGACTTCGCAACACAGATTAGTGAGTGGAGCCAACTTCGCTAGTAGGTGATACTCAGATGTGAGGCGCAGAAGAGCGTTTTCCTTCTGTAGCCGGACTATAGACTTGCATCCCTGATCAGTAGGAGAAGAGTTTGCCTCCCTGGAAAAGAAACAAGCATTCCTAGGAATTTATCGGTGATAAGAGCCATATTTGATGGCCACAGACACCTTTGCATGGTGGATGTTTTATAGCTTCAGGCAGCCACACCAAACTTCAAAGAGACAGTTGAGTTTTACTGTATAAAAATATTTAGCTTGAAGGGAAAGACAAGGGGTAGGATCCAAAGCATCTAAGGGAAAAACCATCAAGGGACTCAGCCACAACAAGCACCCTAAGTACCCCTAACATCAAGGGCACCTCAACCACCATCTTGGCTGATGCTTCCTACCACAGAGCGTGCCCCGGAGGATTTTGTGCTTTCCACCTCAACACTGTGCTGCCAGCCCAGGGAGGCTATCTGCTAAAAGTGAGTAAACTGATGAACTGTGTGTTATATCATTTGGCCCCTCATCGGTCCACCGTGCACCTCACGTGTTGCTCCTGCGACTGGCTGGCTGCATAACTTTTTATTGGCGTCACGAACAGGATATTAACCCTTGCGTCATATTTGAGAGATTGTTGCATGTGAATAAGCCCCTTTATCTGATTGAGAGACTTTCGCTTATTGTGCGCTGTTTTGGGGTCCTGAACTGTTCAAACTGATTGCAAAGTATATGGAGGTGCCATAATAGTCCCCAGCATCAAAATCGCAGTGTCAAAAGTGAGAAAATTCAACATTTGTGTGTCACTATAACTGCTTGCTGTCAGTGAATAGACTGTTACTGTTCAACTAATATGGCCGCCGGAGCTCTGATTTGAAAAATAACACTGCGCCATCACTGTGTGCAAGTTGGCGACACCCCCTGCAGAGCGGGAAACCAGTGTGCCACCCCTTTATGCAAAGTTGTCCGGTTAAAACCCATCCTACCTGTACTGTGTGGGTTCTGAGAGTCGGACCCTGTATGCAACACCGCACCACCCTATTTGCCCTAGGAAGAGTCCTATCATTGAAACAAAATGGGTGTAACTATGTGTGGCTTAACAATGTGCCTACCTTTTAATAGTTGGGACGAAAGCGCAGACACAGATATAGTCCCCTATGAACCTCTTTATGCACAAAAGATTGCCCCAGCCTTGTGTGTTACTAAACAACCAAGCCCCATTGGGGTACTGACCGATACTGTGCTGAAGATCTAACTTGCTGAGACTGCCCCCAATGGTGGATAGTGGTTGCGCTGCTCCCGTCATTCAAACAGACCTGGGAGGCAGGCCTGGAACTTTGGAAGAGCGTGACGTGCGTGCGTAAGAAGGCAGAAGTGCCGATCGCTGCAGAGAGAGAGAGAAAGTGCAGGAGCAGCATGGCTGAAAAATTTGAGCGCTCTGTAGCTGAAAATGATTCCGGACGGAAACCGGTCACTGCTCTGCCTTGGACCCCCACAGAGATGACTCCGGAGCTGCAGGTTCGAGTGCAGGAGTTGTGGGATCGTCACTGGAGGGAGCGCAGTGAAGACCGTGGCCCTGAGACTGCAAAAGACAGTGCAGGTCAGCATGCAGCCACGACTCTGCGACCCCAGTCTCATAAATCAACCAAAAGTTCTGGTCACTCTGAGAAGGTCAGAGATTATATGTGAACTGGGTATCTTAAAACATAGCTTTTACTAAACCATTTAAAACAGGTATAACACCACTAGGTGAGAACAACAATAAAAAAAAGGGTGGATCTTACCACGTCTTGTGGTTTCCACATCCAGTGGAGGTAAGTCCTTGTAGTTGCAAAAGGACCAAGGTGACCACGGTGCAAAATATTGATTATACCGTCACACAGTAATAAATGTGTAGCAGTATAAAGTGACACCCAAATTAGAGCAGAGATTATATGTGAACTGGGTATCTTAAAACATAGCTTTTACTAAATCATTTAAAATAGGTATAACACCACTAGGTGAGAACAACAAAAAAATCCAAGGGATTTTTGTAATTTTGTTTTTAGTTAACCCTGAATATCTCTGTGAAGTCCCCTGATGAGTTCTGAAAAACAAGAATGAAACATGGCATGTAGGGCTTTGTTAATAGGGTAAAGTACAGTATTAGGCCCATACTGAGGGAAAGGTTCCGTATGGGGTCGCCCCTGTCGGGGCGGGTGCTCTGTGTCTGTTAGGCAGGTGTCAAGAACAGCCCCTAGCCCTCATATAGGTAGGGAACCTATTATCAGGGTATACTAGGAGTTCATTTCATGCGACCAGACATAAGCACTGTGGTCACCTTGGTCCTTTTGCAACCACAAGGACTTACCTTCACTGGATGTGGAACCCACAAGACGTGGTAAGAGACACTTTTTTTTTTCCACTTGATTGTGATTTAGAAAAAGTGGCGTTATTTGTATTTTTTGTTGTTCTCACCTAGTGGTGTTATACCTATTTTAAATGGTTTAGTAAAAGCTATGTTTTAAGATACCCAGTTCACATATAATATCTGACTTTCTCAGAGTGACCAGACCTTTCGGTTGATTTATGAGACTGGGGTCGCGGCATCGCGGCTGCATGCTGACCTGCACTGTCTTTTGCAGACTCAGGGCCACGGTCTTCACTGTGCTCTCTCCAATGACAATCCCACAACTCCTGCACTCGAACCTGCAGCTCCGGAGTCATCTCTGTGGGGGTCCAAGGCAGAGCAGTAACCGGTTTCCGTCCGGAATCATTTTCAGCTACAGAGCGCTCTGATTTTTCAGCCATGCTGCTCCTCCACTTTAGTAAAAGCTATGTTTTAAGATACCCAGTTCACATATAATCTCTGCTCTAATTTGGGTGTGACTTTATACTGCTACACATTTATTACTGTGTGATGGTATAATCAATATTTTGTACACTCTGAGAAGGTACCCACCTTAGCGTGGCCCACCATGGAGCATACAGCGCTCTGGGCAAAGTTGTTAGCAGAGATAAAGTCTGCCCGGCTACCGGGCAATCATGACCCGCAGACTGTTGGAGGCACTGGTAAAGGATTTCCCGGTACCAGTACGTAAACTGGGCCGAGTGTTGGATTTCTGTAGGCAGAGAGGATTCGGGTTCATCCGTGACTTATCAACAGATCGTGAGTACTACGTGAACCGCCGGTCTGTCAAAAGAAAAGAACTTCCCCCTTGGCTCCATAGCCTGTATATTGGCGAGGTGGTAGAGTTCACCCCTGCAAAGTGTACACGTAGGCCCTATGCCACTGCAGTTCATAGGCCAGGACAACCTACAGACCCCCAGGAGCCTACTCAAGACTCTGAATCCGAGGAAGAGTCAGAAGACAAACTTCCTACTTCCCCTGCACGGCCGCCTGATGAAAAGTACATACCACCCAGTACAATCCAGAATCAATATGCTACTGGGTTTGCAGGAACTAACATCCTTTGGCAACTCGCCATTGTCACCAAAGATCCTGACACCAAACCCAAACCCCAAAGGGAGAGGGTTAAAAGAAAAGGCTCGAGCCTCAAAACCTCAATACTACTGCAGACGACTGTGAAATGTTTTTTCAGCAGCTAGCTGTACAGCCCCCACAAAGAATCGTAGTCCCACTTTATGGAGGGGAACCGGCTGGTCCCTCAATACCAAAGAAGTCGTCTGAGAGTCCAAATCCTGTGACCAGGAGTGACCCTATTGCTAGGCTGGTTTGCAAAGAGAAAACGGAACCGCCCCCTGTCTTTGAAAAGGTGTCACGGCTGAGGATGGGGAAAATCCTCAGCCGTGTGATGCCTGGAGATGTCCGGTCGCTACTCGGCCAGGGCAACAGAATTAGGTAGCAGGTCACCTCCTATTGCGTCCCTAACGCTGACCCTGTCTCCTGTCTGTATGAGCCGACCCTGGTGGTAGGAGGGCTCATACGCTGGAACCTAATTGTCCCTGCAAGCCCTCAGGATGGCCCTGAACTAAGGAGCAGGGTAAGACAACCTACTCCTCCTAGGCACGGAGGAGCAGGAGTCTCACTGGCCAAGCAGCATGAAGATGGGGAACATAAACAGATCTATGGACATGACAGGTGAACCCAACAGTTCCACACTAACCTGCCACAGCCTTGCTGACTGGAACCCGTGCTCAGAAAACGCTGTCCACAGAAACATTACACAAACAGCACACACATAAGAACACTCAGGAACCAGGACATCCATAGCTGCACTAAAAACCAAAGACATAGGACATCAACAAAACATCAAGGTAAAGGATTTATGACCGGAAGGGTGGCCCTTACTAGAAGGACGGTTACAGGGTAACAGGAGGACGACTCCAGCAACATGCCTGGAGTACCCCCCACCAGAGAACTGATCTGGACTGAGACTTTATAGCCCATGTAACCACACTCCACAGCCAGACACACCCAGTGACTCACACACACACTGGGAAGGGAGTTAACCCTTCCAGCACCAGGGAAGGGAAACACCAACTTAAAAGGACAGTGTCCAACACTAGAACACACTGTGGCTGTTGCCGCTGGCAACGACATGGGTGGCAACTGCGTCCTGCGAGTCAGCCCGAAGGCCGGGACACTGCCACCACATGTACACACAACCTAACGTTGCCACGGGCAACCACAGTGCAGGAAAGGTGTCAGTGCACACCACACATAACACAGAGTGCACACAGACAGACAACAGTGCATACAAACACGCACACAACTCCCCGGGAACCGCACACATAGCTGTTGTCCGCGGCAACCGCACTTGAGGCTAACAACCTTATGCCTCCAGCTGCGGTTGACACAACAACCCAAAACCGCGGGCAACTGTATGCGGCTCCCAAGGAGTCACGGCCATAACATGGTCTTGACAAAAGGTCAAGCAAGACTTCAACTTGCTAGCTACCCCTAAAAAGAAAGTAATGGAGGGACATCCTGAAGGATCATCCCCTGATTCCTGGGATTCTGGGAGCCCTATTCCGACGGATGTGTCTTCTTACTAGGATCCTTACAATTAAGTAGGCCATCTTATCATTATTATGGAGCAGGAGCTGCCATTGTTTGAGAGGACTTCTCTTCCTGTTTTGTATTGAGCCCCTCTCTAGGTTCTTTTGCAAAGACTCCATCCAGGACTCCACCTACCTCAAGAATGTTGCACTACTGTTGTGTTTTACCATGTTTAACCCCTTTTTACCCCATTTTCAGGTTATCAATGGACTAATTTAATGCAACGGTTAAAGTAAAGTACCCAGAAGGACTTTTCTGTGCTCAATTGTTTTACAACAAAATCTTGGCACTTTATACATGTTTTATACCCCATGTTAGGAATGGAGTTTATTTTCTACACCCATATCATGGACTTTTATTGCCCTTATGTGAGATCATTCTCTTATAAATATTTTGGCCGTAACACCTCTACCATAAAAGAAAAAGTACAGTCGTGGCCAAAAGTTTTGAGAATTACATAAATATTGGAAATTGGAAAAGTAGCTGCTTAAGTTTTTATAATAGCAATTTGCACATACTCCAGAATGTTATGAAGAGTGATCAGATGAATTGCATAGTCCTTCTTTGCCATGAAAATTAACTTAATCCCCAAAAAAAACTTTCCACTGCATTTCATTCCTGTCATTAAAGGACCTGCTGAGATCATTACAGTAATCGTCTTGTTAACCCCTTAGGGACACAGCCTTATTTCACCTTGAGGACCAGGCCATTTTTTGACCAGTGTCACTTTAAGTGCTGATAACTTTAAAACGCTTTAACTTATCCATGCCATTCTGAGATTGTTTTTTCATCACATATTGTACTTCATGACACTGGTAAAATTAAATCAAATTTTTTATTTATTTTTGCATACAAAAATACCAAATTTACTAAAAATTTTGAAAAATTAGCAAATTTCAAAGTTTCAGTTTCTCTACTTCTGTAATACATAGTAATACCCCCCAAAATTGTGATGACTTTACATTCCCCATATATCTACTTCATGTTTGAATTATTTTGGGAATGATATTTTATTTTTTGGGGGTGTTACAAGGCTTAGAAGTTTCGAAGCAAAAACCCAATTTTTAGGGACCACTACAGGTCTGAAGTCACTTTGCGAGGCTAACATAATAGAAACCACCCAAAAATGACCCAATTCTATAAACTACACCCTCAAGGTATTCAAAACTGATTTTACAAACTTCGTTAACCCTTTAGGTGTTGCACAAGAGTTATTGGCAAATGGGGATGAAATTTGAGGATTTCATTTTTTGCCTAATTTTCCATTTTAACCCATTTTTTCTACTAACAAAGCAAGGGTTATCAGCCAAACAAGACTGTATCTTTATTGCCCTGACTCTTCCGTTTACAGAAACACTCCATATGTGGCTGTAAACTACTGTACGGCCACACAGCGAGGCGTAGAGTGAAAGGTGCGCCGTTTGGTTTTTGGAAGGCAGATTTTGCTGGACTGGTTTATTTACACCATGTCCCATTTGAAGCCCCCATGATGCACGCCTAGAGTAGAAACTCCCTAAAAGTGACCCCATCTAAGAAACTACACCCCTCAAGGTATTCAAAACTGATTTTACATATGCCATTAACCCTTTAGGTGTTGCACAAGAGTTATTGGCAAATGGGGATGAAATTTGAAAAGCAAGGGTTATCAGCCAAACAAGACTGTATCTTTATTGCCATGACTCTGCTGTTTACAGAAACACCCAATATGTGGCCGTACACTACTGTACAGCCACACAGCGGGGCGTAGAGGGAAAGGTGCGCCGTTTGGTTTTTGGAGGGCTGATTTTTATGGACCGGTTTATTTACACCGTGTCCTGTTTCAACCCCCCTGATGCACCCCTGGAGTAGAAACTCCCTAAAAGTGACCACATTTTGGAAACTACGGGATAAGGTGGCATTTTTTGGGGACTATTTTTAGGGTACATATGATTTTTGGTTGCTCTATATTACATTTTTGTAAGGCAAGGTTACCAAAAATTTTAATTCTGAAATTTCTTCTCCATTTGCCATTAACTGTTGATGAACACCTAAAGGGTTAATAAAGTTTGTATAATCAGTTTTGAAAACCTTGAGGGGTGTAGTTTCGTAGATGGGGTCACTTTTAGGGAGTTTTTACTCTAGGGGGGCCTCAGGGGGGCTTCAAAAGGGACATGGTGTCAATAAAAAAGGCCATCAAAATCGGCCTTTCAGAAACCATGTCGGTCCTTTCCTTTTGCGGCCTCCCTTTTACTGATACAGCAGTTTACGACCACAAATGTGGCATTTCTGTAAACTGCAGTATCAGGGTAATAACTATTAACTTTTGTTTGGTTGTTAACCCTTGTTTTGTTACCGGAAAAAACGGATTGAAATGGAAAAGTACCAAAAATAGCGGTTTTGGCACTTTTTTTTTTTTTTTGGACTGTGTTAGGTCATGGGACTGGGGGGTTAGGTCATGGTATATTTTTATAGAGGAGATTCTTACGGACGTGGCGATACCTAATTATTTAGGTTTTTGACTATATTATCCTTTTTGATACAATTTTTTTTGTATCTCTAAAGTCTAAGTGTAATTTTTTTAAATCCGATTATCTTATGTGGGGGGCTCATTTTTTGCGGGATGGGCAGACGGTTTTTGATCGCTTGCTATTAAACTTTTTGTTATGTAAGGTGACAAAAAATTCTTTTTTTGCACCTTTTTTTTGGACCATGTTAATCTGGGGGGTTGGGTCATGGGGTATTTTTATATTTTTATAGAGGAGATTCTTACGGATGCGGCGATACCTAATAAGTCAACTTTTTTTTAATTTATTTAGGTTTTAGACTATATTATCCTTTTTTATACAAAAAAATGTTTTTTGTATCTCTAAAGTCTGTGTCATTTTTCTTTTTTTTTTAAATCTGATTATCTTATGTGAGGGCTCATTTTTTGCGGGATGAGAGGACGGTTTTATTGGCACTATTTTGGGGGCTATATGACTTTTTGATCGCTTGCTATTAAACTTTTTATTATGTAAGGTGACAAAAAAAAATCTTTTTTTGCACCTTTTTTTTTTTTCTGGACCATGTTAATCTGTGGGGTTAGGTCATGGGGTATTTTTATAGAGGAGATTATTTCCGAAGTGGCGATACCTAATATGTCTACTTTTAATAAAAAATTTTTTTTTTAAATCAGATTTTTTTTATTGAGATTTTCAAGTCAGTTTACGAGACAAACAAAACTGTCCCCCCCCCCCCACTCCCCATACCCATGCTTCCTAGATCCAGGTAGAGCCCCTTCATAAGTCCATTCCATTGAAAGTCCAATACAGAAAAGCATTAATTATACAATATCGTTGGACATCTGGCACATACTCCCCAAGCACATATTACATATCATTAATCCGAATATATCAGTACATTACATTACAGCATAGCGGAACATATATACCACTCCACACCCGAGTATACAACACCCTATGCCCTTTGGGAGCACACATCCCGCCTCTCCTCCCAGTAATCCAAGACACCCTTGTCTCTTATGTGCGATCCTAGAAAAAATTATGAGTAGAGCCGGGACCGTGTGGATTCCAGTATCTATGTAGGTAGCATTAGTCTACAATATTGTGGTATTGCCTCCACCTTCCCCAAATCTTCTCATACTTTTTACTGTTATTTCTCTTCTGGTACACAAAGTTCTCCATTTGTAGCAGTGTATGCACCTTACCAACAAGTTCCCTCACCTCCGGAGGATCATGATCCACCCAATGGTACGCAATGACCTTCCTCGCTTGATACAATATGCGGGTTACCGCTAATTTCTGCTCAGCAGCTAGTTGTACAGACTCAGTACAGCCTAATACACATAATTTGGCATCTGTCTCCACTCTTATCTCAAACACTTTCCGTAGTAGATCCATTATGCCCTCCCAGTATTTCCTCAGCCTAGGGCAGTTCCACTTAATAAATTATTTTAGTTTTTTTGGGTGTCTCAAGTCTGAGAACCAGTTTTTTTATCCGATGTCAGTGCTAAATCGGGATATAAATTTAGTACTCCATGGAAGTGTGATACTCCCTGAAGCAACCATCAATGCAGAGGCCCGGATGATCGGGCACGTGTCGCACTGAGTAGTGGGGGACCACATCTGGAAAGTGTTGGCCAGGGACGATCCCGGCGCCTACAGTTCCCAAGGTACTCCGGCCTGCTCTTTCCCAGTCTGAAAAGATCAGGGCCTTGAGGACTGCCTCATAGAACTGAAGGAATGTCCCTGTGTTGCCAGCGCTCCAAGACAGCACAAAAGAGTTGTACATGGCAACCTGGACAAGTAAACCGCAAATTTTTTGTACCATGCCCAGGTTTTGCACATGGCGTTATATGGCTTGAGGACTTGGTCAGAGAGATCAACTCCCATATACCGATTGTAGTCGACAATACAAACGGGCTTGAGAACCATTGTCACGGTACCTCGCACTGGGACAGGGGTGATGCCGTTACCATGATTTATGGGCAGCATAAGGACATCCCTCTTGTCCTTATACCTGACCAGCAACAGGTTTCCAGTGGTAAGGGAACGGGTCTCACCCCTGGGGATAGGTACCTGGAGGGGGTGGGCAGGGAGGCCGCGTTGATTTTTCCGCACGGTCCCACAAGCGGACGTGGATCTGGCGGCAAGGGACTGGAACAAGGGGATACTGGTATAAAAGTTATCCACGTAAAGGTGGTAACCCTTATCTAGCAGTGGGTACATAAGGTCCCACACAAGTTTCCCGGTAACACCCAGAGTGGGGGGACATTCTGGGGGTTGAATCCGGGAATCTCGCGCCTCGTATACACAAAATTTGTAAGTGTACCCTGAGGTACTCTCACAAATTTTGTATAGCTTCATGCCATACCTCGCCCACTTGGAGGGCACATACTGGCGGAAAATGAGTCTCCTCTTGAACGCAATGAGAGACTCATCAACCGCAACCTCCCTTCCAGGTACATAGGCCTCCATGAATTTGGCCCCAAAGTGATCGATGACCGGCCATATCTTATACAGACAGTCATGGGCAGGATCACCTCGGGGGGGACATGCTGCATTATCTGAATAACCGGGAGCGTGTCATGGCGGTACTGTAAAGTGGGGTCTGGTATAGGACGTCCCCACTCCAGTACAGCCTGACACTGGGTTTCTTGACCAGGCCCATATGCAGCACGAGGCCCCAAAATGTCCTCATTTCAGCTGCACTGACCGGCGTCCAGCCACCGGGCCTGGCCAAAAAGGAGCCCGGGTGTTGAGCAATGAACTGTTGGGCGTACAGGTTTGTCTGCTCCACCATCAGATTTACCAGTGGGTCACTGAAAAAATGAAAAAAAAAAAAGTAATATTCAGTGTAGCCTACTGTGGAAATCTGGATGTCACGGCTGAGGATGGGGGAAACCCTCAGCCGTGCGATGCCAGATGATGTGGCTACTCGGCCATGAGAACAGGATAGGTAGCAGGTCACCTCCTCAAGCATCCCTAACCTGACCCTAACTCCTACCTGCATGGGCCGACCTTTAAGGTAGGAGGACCCATGCGCAGGAACCTCGGAGCCCTGACTTACCCTCCGCAGATCCCTGAGCTAGGAGCTGGGTAAGACGACCTACTCCTCCTAGGCACGGAGGAGCAGGAGTCTCAATGGCCAAGCTGTTGGGAAAAGGGGAACACAAACAGCTTTACGGGAATGGCAGGTGAACTAGAAGTTCCACCAACCTGCCACAGCCTTGCTGACTGGATCCCTGTGCAAACAGGAATCCAGAACCGTAAACTGCACAAAGTAACAAGGAAGGTCCCAACAGAACATCACATACAACATCACACACAGCAAGACATAAACATAAGGAAAATATCTTTATGGCTCTCACTGGCATGTAATATGCACAGGAGGCTGCTCCAGCCAAGCATGACTGAAGCAACCTACTGAGCCATGCCAAACACCAAGGCTAAATAGGCCAAGAAGCCCCACCCCACAGACAGACACACCCAGTGACATCACACACACACTGAGAAGGGAGTTAACCCTTCGAGCACCACAGAAGGGAAACACACCTAAAGGGGAAGTGACCAAACTAAGATCACACTGTGGCTATTGCCGCAGGCAACGACATGGGTGGCAGCCGTCCTGGGGGACAGCCCGAAGGCCGGGACACTGCCACCACATGTACAACATACCAAACGTTGCCACGGGCAGCCACAGAGAAAGGAAGATGTCAAAGTGCACACCAGACAACAAAAACGTGCATACACACACGCACACAACTCCCAGGGAACTGCACACATCACTGTTGTCCGCGGCAACCGCGCTTGAGGCAAACAACAACATGCCTCAAGCTGCGGTTGAAACAACTACCCAAACCGCGGGCAACTGTATGCGGCTCCCAAGGAGTCACGGCCATAACCGTGGCCGTGACACTCCCACCCCTCAAAGCCCCCCCACCAAAAAAAAAAAACACGTGAGGGACTCAACACAAGGGGATGGGAGAAGGGGACGTCCACTCTCAGACACGGTTCCCAAAAAGTCGCTGTCAGCTGCATCCTCTCCCAGCTCACACTAGCCAGTCCGACGAGGCCTGCAGCCCGCACCAGCGACACAGGGGAGAGAACCACTGAGAGATGGATGAGGGGACTCTCCACTCACGTCCCCACTCCAGTCGCTGCCAGCAGACACTCCTAACCAGCACGCAGCCGGACCACTTACGGAGTGCTGCCAGCAAACGACCAGAGATGGGAACATGGAGAGGGATGAGGGATCACCAACACGGACACGGAAGGTATGGTGGCGGGGAAAAAGCCACCAACCGTGCCATTAACGGTGATCCCCCCGGGACGTTCTCCCTCCGGAGAACGCGCATGCAGGCCACAAGGGGATGGCACTGCATGCTGCACCCTCTTCCGAAGGTGTGCAAAACCGCACACCAAACATACACCACGTGCAATAAAATCAGGGGGACGCCAAACGAACACGGTGAGGAAGTGGCGGGGAAAAGCCACTCACCGCGCCGCCAGCGGCGAAGCCCCCACAACGCTCTCCCTCCGGAGAACGCGCATGTACCCCTTCCGCAGATGGCGGTACATGCTTCACCCTCTTTCGAGGGAAGCCAGGTGAGAAGCCTCTGTGGTCATACTGTCACGGCTGAGGATGGGGGAAAATCCTCAGCCGTGCGATGCCAGATGATGTTGTGGCTACTCGGCCATGAGAACAGGATAGGGAGCAGGTCACCTCCTCAAGCATCCCTAACCTGACCCTAACTCCTACCTGCATGGGCCGACCTTTAAGGTAGGAGGTCCCATGCGCAGGAACCTCGGAGCCCTGACTTACCCTCTGCAGATCCCTGAGCTAGGAGCTGGGTAAGACGACCTACTCCTCCTAGGCACTGAGGAGCAGGAGTCTCAATGGCCAAGCTGTTGGGAAAAGGGGAACACAAACAGCTTTAGGGGAATGGCAGGCGAACTAGAAGTTCCACCAACCTGCCACAGCCTTGCTGACTGGATCCCTGTGCAAACAGGAATCCAGAACCGTAAACTGCACAAAGTAACAAGGAAGGTCCCAACAGAACATCACATACAACATCACACACAGCAAGACATAAACATAAGGACAATATCTTTATGACCACGGGTGGCTCTCACTGGCAGGTAATATGCACAGGAGGCTGCTCCAGCCAAGCATGACTGAAGCAACCTACTGAGCCATGCTAAACACCAAGGCTAAATAGGCCAAGAAGCCCCACCCCACAGACAGACACACCCAGTGACATCACACACACACTGGGAAGGGAGTTAACCCTTCGAGCACCACAGAAGGGAAACACACCTAAAGGGGAAGTGACCAAACTAAGATCACACTGTGGCTGTTGCCGCAGGCAACGACATGGGTGGCAGCTGTCCTGGGGGACAGCCCGAAGGCCGGGACACTGCCACCACATGTACAACATACCAAACGTTGCCACGGGCAGCCACAGAGAAAGGAAGATGTCAAAGTGTACACCAGACAACACACACACACACAACTCACAGGGAACCGCACACATCACTGTTGTCCACGGCAACCGCACTTGAGGCAAACAACAACATGCCTCAAGCTGCGGTTGAAACAACTACCCAAACCGCGGGCAACTGTATGCGGCTCCCAAGGAGTCACGGCCATAACCGTGGCCGTGACACTGGATTCTTGATTGGCCTACAAAATCAGGAATCACGGGCTCGTATCGCTCTGGGCTACACCAGACTAGTTCAACAGCAGGGTGCTCCGGTGGATTTAACTGGGGGGCGGGAAACCAGTACGAGCCCCAGAGCTAGCCTAGTACTAGGCTGAGCCACAAGGTCCCTAACATGGCGGTCCCCTTGCTCCGCCGCCTTGGGGGCTCATCATCGCTAGATGATGAGGACGCGGATGACAACAGGAATGTGGGGTCATCCTTGTCCTCACTGGGACTCTCGGAGTCGGAGGCAAGCTGGGCGTTTGCCTCCTCGGCCGAGAACGTCCGGCGGGCCATAGGGGAGTGTGTGTCTGCGTGTGTATGTGAGTAAATCTTTATTTAGTGTGCGTGTGTGGGGGGGCACAGGTGTTCACGAACTCACCCTAAAACTAACAGAAAAAATAAAACAAATGGAAAAAAAGGGCAAAAAATTTGAAAAAAAAAATTGAAACCGCTGATCAATCATCCGAAGTTGATCAGCGGTAGGGTGTGCGATGCACTAACAGTGGCTGGACACTAAGAGTGCCGGCCACAGTCAGCGTACACAAAAAAAAAAATGCACCCCAAAAAAGTTGGGGGGTGCTGGGGCACAGATGGGGTGATGCTGGCAGCGATGGACGACGTGCAGGCAGCTCCTCTCTCCTCCGGCTCCGGAACACAAAAGGAGGAGGAGAGGAGCGTTTGCATCTTTTGAATCTCCCGCCGGACCGCCCACCAACCAATCAGCTCTCAGGTCTCCATCACCTCTCAGGATCGCTGGCTGGTGATTGGTGGGGTGAAATCACACCATCATCACCATCCTGGTGAGGCGAAGACTTTTGGAAGATGGCCTGGTGTCAAGAAGGGCAGCAAAGAAGCCACTTCTCTCCAAAAAAAAACATCAGGGACAGATTGATCTTCTGCAGAATATATGGTTAATGGACTGCTGAGAACTGGGGCAAAGTCATATTCTCCGATAAAGCCTCTTTCCGATTTTTTGAGGCATCAGGAAAAAGGCTTGTCCGGAGAAGAAAAGGTGAGCTCTACCATTAGTCCTGTGTCATGCCAACAGTAAAGCATCCTGAGACCATTCATGTGTGGGGTTGCTTCTCATCCAAGGCAGTAGGCTCACTCACAATTTTGCCCCAAAACACAGCTATGAATAAAGAATGGTACCAAAACACCCTCCAACAGCAACTTCTTCCAACAATCCAACAACAGTTTGGTGAAGAACAATGCATTTTCCAGCACGATGGAGCACCGTGGTATAAGGCAAAAGTTATAACTAAGTGGCTCGGGGACCAAAACGTTGACATTTTGGGTCCATGGCCTGGAAACTCCCCAGATCTTAATCCAATTGAGAACTTGTGGTCAATCCTCAAGAGGCGGGTGAAAAAACAAAAACCCACTAATTCTGACAAACTCCAAGAAGTGATTATGAAAGAAGTACATGCCTGCTAACAGGCTCCGCTGTTTATGTGGAAGTTAACTTGAGGAATTGCTGCCACACGGTGGTGAGAGTTGATATTGCAGTTACATACTAACCTGAAGAATTGCTGTCACATGGTGGTGAGAGTTGATATTGCAGTTACATACTAACCTGAAGAATTGCTGCCACACGGTGGTAAGAGTTGATATTGCAGATACATACTAACTTGACAAATTGCTGCCACCCGGTGGTGAGAGTTGATATTGCAGTTACATACTAACCTGAAGAATTCCTGCCACCCGGTGGTGAGAGTTGATATTGCAGTTACATACTAACCTGAAGAATTGCTGCCACATGGTGGTAAGAGTTGATATTGCAGTTATATATTAACCTGAGGAATTGCTATAAAAATACCTCCTGGCCTTCGCAACCCATGCTATCAGTCAAGAATTGGCCCAGAAGTTAATTGAGAGCATGCCCAGTCGAATTGCAGAGGTCCTGAAAAAGAAGGGCCAACACTGCAAATACTGACTCTTTGCATAAATGTCATGTAATTGTCGATAAAAGCCTTTGAAACGTAAGAAGTGCGTGTAATTATATTTCACTACATCACAGAAACAACTGAAACAAAGATCTAAAAGCAGTTTAGCAGCAAACTTTGTGAAAACTAAAATTTGTGTTATTCTCAAAACTTTTGGCCATGACTGTATGTGATATATTTTATATATTGTAACGCACCAAGTTGATTAGTTAGGATCTCAACTGCAGAGTCAATGGACATCAACTATTTACCACACTGCCTAAGTGCTGGCTGTGGGTTTTGCGGCTGCTCAATTTGAACCCCAGGCGGCTCTCTCAGTCTTAGGCGGAGAGGTTGGGGTTACCAAAATCATGTACCGCAATAAACAGATTAATTAATGGGGAGGAAGGTCTCCTCTTAGTTGCGAAGGCCAGGAGGTATTTTTATAGCAATTCCTCAGGTTAATATATAACTGCAATATCAACTCTTACCACCATGTGGCAGCAATTCTTCAGGTTAGTATGTAACTGCAATATCAACTCTCACCACCGGGTGGCAGGAATTCTTCAGGTTAGTATGTAACTGCAATATCAACTCTCACCACCGGGTGGCAGCAATTTGTCAAGTTAGTATGTATCTGCAATATCAACTCTTACCACCGTGTGGCAGCAATTCTTCAGGTTAGTATGTAACTGCAATATCAACTCTCACCACTATGTGGCAGCAATTCTTCAGGTTAGTATGTAACTGCAATATCAACTCTCACCACCGTGTGGCAGCAATTCCTCAAGTTAACTTCCACATAAACAGCGGAGCCTGTTAGCAGGCATGTACTTGCGGTTTAGGAGTCCTCCGAGAGGGAACCAGCAGTGGTGGAGCCGTAGCAGATGGTGGTGAATCCTCCAAGAGGAAGGCAGCAGTGTGAGAGCCCGTAGCAGATGGTGGTGAGTCCTCCCTGAGGTATAGGGGTCCAGACCCGCATCAGCGATTCCGTCCTCTTGCGCAAATGGAGCTGACAGGGTGCGCACTCCATTAGTGGAACACCCTGTACAGCCCCTGACTCCTATTTATCGGCTGGAGCGTGAGTGGGCGGCGCCATTAGACAGCCCAGCGGCCGGTGCGTTCCAGGCTGGAACACAACCCAGCGATCCATCACAGTACCCCCCCCTAAGGGGACCCCTCCGGGGTACCCCAATAGGGGAGGGTCGGTCGGGGAACCTCCGGTGGAACAACTTTTGGAGCCTGGGAGCATGAACGTCTTGCACATCTTCCCAAGAGTCATCCTGGAAGCCATACCCCTTCCATCTAACGAGGTACTGGATCCTCCCCCGTCTTCTCCTGGAATCGAGGAGCTGTTCGACTTCAAATTCCTCTTCACCTTGGACGTCTATCGGGGGAGAGGGTTGAGGATCCCGTGATGGGAACGGGCTAGGTCTAAACGGCTTCAACAGTGACACATGGAATGTGGGATGTACCTGTAGTCGAGGGGGAAGGGTGAGTCTCACCGTGTTGGGGTTGATAACCCTTTCAATCGGAAAGGGACCCAAGAATTGTTTTCCCAATTTCTTGGAAGGTACCCCCAACCGAAGGTTTCTCGTCGACAGCCATACTGAGTCCCCGACCTGGTAGGAAGGATTTCCTCTTCTGCGGCGGTCGTAGTAGGTCTTTTGTCTTTCCTTTGCCCGTTGGAGGTTGTCTTTCAGCTTCTTGAGGGTAGTTTGAAGAGTAGTTAGATAATCGTCTGTGGCTGGAACATTTGTGGGAAGACTGGTTTGAGGAAGAGACCTGGGGTGGAATCCATAATTAGCAAAAAATGGACTATGTAAAGTGGAGGAATTCATGGAATTGTTATAGGCGAATTCGGCGAGGGGAAGTAGGCCTTCCCAGTCATCTTGGAGAAATGAGCAGTGACATCTGAGGAACTGTTCCAGGCACTGATTCACCCTTTCTGTCTGCCCGTTAGTTTGGGGGCGCTAGACATCCTGTGGTCGATTTGGAGTCTGGAACAGAGCGCTCTCCAGAATTTGGATATAAATTGTGAACCCCTGTCTGATATGACCTGACAAGGAACTCCATGTAACTTTATGATATTGGACAGGAAGGCCTCGGCTGTTTCCCTGGAGGAGGGTAACTTTTTGAGGGCCACGAAGTGTGCCATCTTAGTCAGCATATCTACTACCACCATGATGGTGTTGTTTCCTCTGGAAAGGGGGAGTTCTACGATGAAGTCCATCGAAACCCATTCCCAAGGTCTGTTGGCGATGGGAAGACTCATTAGTAGACCATATGGTCGATTCCTGTCACTTTTGCATGAGGCACAGGTCTCGCAGGTGGAAACGTATACCTCAATCTCTTTGGACATTTTTGGCCACCAGAAGTTCCTGCGTATCAGGTTTATGGTTTTGGCTATGCCAGGGTGCCCCGCGAGGGGTGAGTCATGGCAGAGTTTGATCACCTGGGTGGTGAGGGAGGGTGGTATGTACAGTTGGTTATCCTTGTAGAGGAAACCTTGTTGGTTCTGCAGAAGACCGGGGGGTGTGTTGGCATGGTCCATATTCAAAGCATCATTGAGCTGGGTTTCCAACCCGACGGTGGCGAGGACGAGTTTCTTTGGTGGTATGATCCATGTGGGGGCCGTGTCCGCGGCGCAAAATTCAGCCAGGCGTGATAGGGCGTCGGCCTTCCCATTTTTTGAGCCTGGTCGGTATGTAATTTGAAAATTGAATCTGTCAAAAAAGAAACTCCACCGTACTTGACAGCCCGACAGTGTTTTACTGGTTTTCAGATACTGTAAGTTACGGTGATCCGTGTATATTGTGATGGGGTGTGTTGAACCTTCAAGTAAATGCCTCCAGTTTTCCAGAGAACATTTTATGGCGAGGAGTTCCTTTTCCCCTATGGGGTAGTTAAGTTCGGCGTTATTTAGCTTCCGGGAGTAGAGCCCTATAGGATGTAACAGGGATGAGAAGAAGCTTCGCTGGGATAGGACCGCTCCTATGGCTGCCTGGGAAGCGTCTACTTCCAGCACGTAATGATGGTTCGGATTCGGAAGGGTCAGTATCGGTGCCGTAGTAAATCTGTTCTTTAGTAAATCAAACGCTGATTGTGCCTCGATGGACCAAACAAATTTCGTATTGACACTAGTTAACCGGGTTAGCGGTTTAGTGGTAGCGGAGAAATCCTTGATAAATTTCCTATAGAAGTTTGAGAACCCCAGGAATCGCTGAAGGGCTTTCCTTAAGGTAGGGATCGGCCAGTTTTGAATGCAAGTGATCTTTGAGTGATCCATTTGGATACCCTGAGGAGAAATTATGTATCCGAGGAACGGAAGGGAAGTAGTCTCAAATATGCACTTTTCCGGTTTGACGTATAAGCGATGAGCGCTTAATCGTGCAAGTACCCAACGGACATGTCTACGGTGGTCGTATAAGGTGTCGGAATACACTAGTATATCATCTAGATAGATGATTATGCATACGTCCAGTAGGTCCCTAAAGATGTCGTTTATAAAGTTTTGGAATGTGGCAGGAGCGTTGCACAATCCGAAGGGCATCACAGTATACTCGAAGAGTCCGTACCGGGTGCGGAAAGCTGTCTTTCATTCGTCGCCCTTTCTGATCCTAATCAAGTTGTATGCACCTCTTAGGTCCAACTTGGTGTAGATTGTGGATGTTTGAAGTCTTTCTATGAGTTCGGGTATTAGCGGCAGGGGGTACCGATTTTTGATTGTTACTTTGTTCAACGCTCTGTAATCGATGATGGGCCTTAGGCTTGAATCTATGTTTCTTACGAAGAACATCCCTGCGGCTGCCGGGGAGGTTGAAGGCCGAATGAAACCCTTCCGTAAGTTTTCTTCCAGGTACTGTTTGAGGTGAACAAGTTCTGGTTGTGCCAAGGGGTAGATTCTTCCTGTGGGTATCTCACTGCCCGGCAACAAGTCAATGGGGCAATCGTAAGATCTATGGGGTGGAAGGGATTCCGCCTTCTTTGCACAAAATACCTCCGCGAACTCTGCGTATTGGGTGGGGACCTGATTCACTCCCACATGCATGAGGGTCTTGAGAGGGAAGCAGGTCTCCACGCAATAGGGTGAGGTAAACCCAACTCTCCCCTGTTCCCACAGGATGGTCGGCTGATGTAACCGCAGCCATGGCAACCCTAAAATCACGGGGAACAAAGGAGAGTGTATGATATCAAAGGATAAGAATTCTGTGTGGTTATTTTCGCATGTCACCAGGAGGGGTTGAGTCTGACTGTGGATAGGTCTAGAAGTGGTACCGTCAATGAAACTCACGGATATCGGAACGTTTTTTCTCGTGTGGGGAATTTTATTTCGCTCTATCAGATGCATATCGATAAAATTCCCACAAGCTCCCGTGTCCACCATGGCTTCAACGATAATTCGGTTTTGGTCCCACTGTAAGGTGAGAGATGTGTATATGTAACCACCTGTGCTATTATTCCTATTGCCTAAGGTACAAGAAGTCATCCTCTTACGTTCGTGTTTCTTTCGTATGAGGGGACATCCATCAACTGTATGGTCGGCAGACGCACAGTATAAACAGAGGTTGAGGTTACGTCTCCTGGCTTTCTCCCTCTCAGTCAGAGGACCCCGAATCGCCCCGATCTCCATAATCTCTGCTGCAGGACCCGGACTGGACTGTCTCGGGGTGGGTATGAACCCTGAGAGTCTCTCGGCCCTGCGTTCCCTCAAACGTCTGTCAATGGTGGTGGCCTTACGCATCAAGGCGTCAAGAGTATGTGGTAACTCTCCTCGGGCTAATTCGTCCATCAGGGCCTCAGAGAGACCGAGACGAAACTGATTCCTAAGAGTGAGATCATTCCATTCAGTCTCTAGGGCCCAACGAGTGTATTCCGCAATGAAGTCTTCTACGGGTCATCTTCCTTGCTTTAGGCTGCGGATGGCGGTCTCTGCGGTCAGCTGTTTGCTATGGTCCTCGTAGAGGAGGGCCATTGTTTCAAGGAACAGGGGAAAGGAATCCAGGATCGGGTCTTCCTTTTCTAAATATGTATTGGCCCATGCTCTGGGCTCACCCCTGAGGTACGAGATCATTGTAAGTACTTTTGTTCTGTCTGTTGGATAGGTCCGGGGCCGTAATTCAAACATTAGTTTGCACGCATTCAGGAAATCACGGAACTGCTTCCGGTCTCCAGAGAATAGTTCAGGTGGGCTGACCTTGGGTTCTGGTCCATCTCAGGGGTGACCTGTGCCCTGAGTGATGAGTTCCCGTAGGGTCTGATTTTCCAACTGGAGGGTTTGTACGGTCTCATTGAGGGTCCCCACCCTCTCTGTGAGGGCGACCAGGTGTCCAGCGAGCTCTGCTGGATCCATTAGGGTTCCACTAATATGTAACGCACCAAGTTGATTAGTTAGGATCTCAACTGCAGAGTCAATGGACATCAACTATTTACCACACTGCCTAAGTGCTGGCTGTGTGTTTTGCGGCTGCTCAATTTGAACCCCAGGCGGCTCTCTCAGTCTTAGGCGGAGAGGTTGGGGTTACCAAAATCATGTACCGCAATAAACAGATTAATTAATGGGGAGGAAGGTCTCCTCTTAGTTGCGAAGGCCAGGAGGTATTTTTATAGCAATTCCTCAGGTTAATATATAACTGCAATATCAACTCTTACCACCGTGTGGCAGCAATTCTTCAGGTTAGTATGTAACTGCAATATCAACTCTCACCACCGGGTGGCAGCAATTCGTCAAGTTAGTATGTAACTGCAATATCAACTCTTACCACCGTGTGGCAGCAATTCTTAAGGTTAGTATGTAACTGCAATATCAACTCTCACCACCGTGTGGCAGCAATTCTTCAGGTTAGTATGTAACTGCAATATCAACTCTCACCACCGTGTGGCAGCAATTCCTCAAGTTAACTTCCACATAAACTGTTAGCAGGTAGGGATGAGCGAACTCGAACTGTATAGTTCGGGTTCGTACCGAATTTTGGGGTGTCCGTGACACGGACCCGAACCCGGACATTTTCGTAAAAGTCCGGGTTCGGGTTCGGTGTTCGTCGCTTTCTTGGCGCTTTTGTGACGCTTTCTTGGCGCTTTTTGAAAGGCTGCAAAGCAGCCAATCAACAAGCGTCATACTACTTGCCCCAAGAGGCCATCACAGCCATGCCTACTATTGGCATGGCTGTGATTGGCCAGAGCACCATGTGACCCAGCCTCTATTTAAGCTGGAGTCACATAGCGCCGCCCGTCACTCTGCTCTGATTAGCGTAGGGAGAGGTTGCGGCTGCGACAGTAGGGCGAGATTAGGCAGATTAACTCCTCCAAAGGACTTGATTAACTGATCGATCTGCAGCTGTGGATCATTGAGCTGCTGATCCTCAATTGCTCACTGTTTTTAGGCTGCACAGACCGTTTGTCAGTCACATTTTTCTGGGGTGATCGGCGGCCATTTTGTGTCTTGTGGTGCGCCAGCACAAGCTGCGACCAAGTGCATTTAACCCTCAATGGTGTGGTTGTTTTTTGGCTAAAGCCTACATCAGGGTGAAGCTGTCACACCAAGTGCATTTAACCAGCAATAGTCTGTTCATTTTTTGGCCATATACAAAATCAGGGGCAAGCTGCGCCTGTCACCAAGTGCATTTAACCCTCAATGGTGTGGTTGTTTTTTGGCTAAAGCCTACATCAGGGTGAAGCTGTCACACCAAGTGCATTTAACCAGCAATAGTCTGTTCATTTTTTGGCCATATACAAAATCAGGGGCAAGCTGCGCCTGTCACCAAGTGCATTTAACCCTCAATGGTGTGGTTGTTTTTTGGCTAAAGCCTACATCAGGGTGAAGCTGTCACACCAAGTGCATTTAACCAGCAATAGTCTGTTCATTTTTTGGCCATATACAAAATCAGGGGCAAGCTGCGCCTGTCACCAAGTGCATTTAACCCTCAATGGTGTGGTTGTTTTTTGGCTAAAGCCTACATCAGGGTGAAGCTGTCACACCAAGTGCATTTAACCAGCAATAGTCTGTTTATTTTTTGGCCATATCCCAGTCTAATTCTGTCACTAAATCCATACCGGTCACCCAGCGCCTAAATACTAGGCCTCAAATTTATATCCAGCTAAATCTGTCCCTAGTGCTGTAGCTGGGCGAGTTATTTAGTGTCCGTTCAAGCACATTTCTTGTTCTGGGTTGAAATACAATTCCCAATTTAGCAATTTCATAATTTAGTGGTTCCTGCTATATCAGAGCTATTTGAAATCTATCCCAAAAAGGGTATATAATATTGAAGGTGCACATTGGGTCATTCAGAATAACTTCACACACACCCGCTACTGTGTATTTCCAAGTCTAATTCTGTCACTAAACCCATACCTGTCACCCAGCGCCTAAATACTAGGCCTCAAATTTAAATCCCTCTAAATCTCTCGTTACCGCTGTACTGTTGTTGCTGGGCAAGATATTTAGTGTCCGTCAAAGCACATTTTTTGTTCTGGGTTGAAGTACAATTCCCAATTTAGCAATTTCATAATTTAGTGGTTCCTGCTATATCAGAGCTATTTGGAATCTATCCCTAAAAGGGTATATAATATTGAAGGTGCACATTGGGTCATTCAGAATAACTTCACACACACCCGCTACTGTGTATTTCCAAGTCTAATTCTGTCACTAAACCCATACCTGTCACCCAGCGCCTAAATACTAGGCCTCAAATTTAAATCCCTCTAAATCTCTCGTTACCGCTGTACTGTTGTTGCTGGGCAAGATATTTAGTGTCCGTCAAAGCACATTTTTTGTTCTGGGTTGAAGTACAATTCCCAATTTAGCAATTTCATAATTTAGTGGTTCCTGCTATATCAGAGCTATTTGGAATCTATCCCTAAAAGGGTATATAATATTGAAGGTGCACATTGGGTCATTCAGAATAACTTCACACACACCCGCTACTGTGTATTTCCAAGTCTAATTCTGTCACTAAACCCATACCTGTCACCCAGCGCCTAAATACTAGGCCTCAAATTTAAATCCCTCTAAATCTCTCGTTACCGCTGTACTGTTGTTGCTGGGCAAGATATTTAGTGTCCGTCAAAGCACATTTTTTGTTCTGGGTTGAAGTACAATTCCCAATTTAGCAATTTCATAATTTAGTGGTTTCTGCTATATCAGAGCTATTTGAAATCTATCCCTAAAAGGGTATATAATATTGAAGGTGCACATAGGGTCATTCAGAATAACTTCACACACACGCTTCTGTGCATTTCCAAGTCTAATTCTGTCACTAAACCCATACCTGTCACCCAGCGCCTAAATACTAGGCCTCAAATTTAAATCCCTCTAAATCTCTCGTTACCGCTGTCCTGTTGTAGCTGGGAAAGTTATTTAGTGTCCGTCAAAGCACATTTTTTGTTCTGGGTTGAAGTACAATTCCCAATTTAGCAATTTCATAATTTAGTGGTTCCTGCTATATCAGAGCTATTTGAAATCTATCCCAAAAAGGGTATATAATATTGAAGGTGCACATTGGGTCATTCAGAATAACTTCACACACACCCGCTACTGTGTATTTCCAAGTCTAATTCTGTCACTAAACCCATACCTGTCACCCAGCGCCTAAATACTAGGCCTCAAATTTAAATCCCTCTAAATCTCTCGTTACCGCTGTCCTGTTGTAGCTGGGAAAGTTATTTAGTGCCCGTCAAAGCACATTTTTTGTTCTGGGTTGAAGTACAATTCCCAATTTAGCAATTTCATAATTTAGTGGTTCCTGCTATATCAGAGCTATTTGAAATCTATCCCAAAAAGGGTATATAATATTCAAGGTGCACATTGGGTCATTCAGAATAACTTCACACACACGCTTCTGTGCATTTCCAAGTCTAATTCTGTCACTAAATCCATACCGGTCACCCAGCGCCTAAATACTAGGCCTCAAATTTATATCCCGCTGAATTTGAATACAATACATTGGGCCAAATAATATATTTGTTGTTGTGGTGAACCATAACAATGAGAAAAACATCTAGTAAGGGACGCGGACGTGGACATGGTCGTGGTGGTGTTAGTGGACCCTCTGGTGCTGGGAGAGGACGTGGCCGTTCTGCCACATCCACACGTCCTAGTGTACCAACTACCTCAGGTCCCAGTAGCCGCCAGAATTTACAGCGATATATGGTGGGGCCCAATGCCGTTCTAAGGATGGTAAGGCCTGAGCAGGTACAGGCATTAGTCAATTGGGTGGCCGACAGTGGATCCAGCACGTTCACATTATCTCCCACCCAGTCTTCTGCAGAAAGCGCACAGATGGCGCCTGAAAACCAACCCCATCAGTCTGTCACATCACCCCCATGCATACCAGGGAAACTGTCTCAGCCTCAAGTTATGCAGCAGTCTCTTATGCTGTTTGAAGACTCCGCTGGCAGGGTTACCCAAGGGCATCCACCTAGCCCTTCCCCAGCGGTGAAAGACATAGAATGCACTGACGCACAACCACTTATGTTTCCTGATGATGAGGACATGGGAATACCACCTCAGCATGTCTCTGATGATGACGAAACACAGGTGCCAACTGCTGCGTCTTTCTGCAGTGTGCAGACTGAACAGGAGGTCAGGGATCAAGACTGGGTGGAAGACGATGCAGGGGACGATGAGGTCCTAGACCCCACATGGAATGAAGGTCGTGCCACTGACTTTCACAGTTCGGAGGAAGAGGCAGTGGTGAGACCGAGCCAACAGCGTAGCAAAAGAGGGAGCAGTGGGCAAAAGCAGAACACCCGCCGCCAAGAGACTCCGCCTGCTACTGACCGCCGCCATCTGGGACCGAGCACCCCAAAGGCAGCTTCAAGGAGTTCCCTGGCATGGCACTTCTTCAAACAATGTGCTGACGACAAGACCCGAGTGGTTTGCACGCTGTGCCATCAGAGCCTGAAGCGAGGCATTAACGTTCTGAACCTGAGCACAACCTGCATGACCAGGCACCTGCATGCAAAGCATGAACTGCAGTGGAGTAAACACCTTAAAACCAAGGAAGTCACTCAGGCTCCCCCTGCTACCTCTTCTGCTGCTGCCGCCTCGGCCTATTCTGCTGCTGCCGCCTCGGCCTCTTCCTCCGCCTCTGGAGGAACGTTGGCACCTGCCGCCCAGCAAACAGGGGATGTACCACCAACACCACCACCACCACCTCCGTCACCAAGCGTCTCAACCATGTCACACGCCAGCGTTCAGCTCTCCATCTCACAAACATTTGATAGAAAGCGTAAATTCCCACCTAGCCACCCTCGATCCCTGGCCCTGAATGCCAGCATTTCTAAACTACTGGCCTATGAAATGCTGTCATTTAGGCTGGTGGACACAGACAGCTTCAAACAGCTCATGTCGCTTGCTGTCCCACAGTATGTTGTTCCCAGCCGGCACTACTTCTCCAAGAGAGCCGTGCCTTCCCTGCACAACCAAGTATCCGATAAAATCAAGTGTGCACTGCGCAACGCCATCTGTAGCAAGGTCCACCTAACCACAGATACGTGGACCAGTAAGCACGGCCAGGGACGCTATATCTCCCTAACTGCACACTGGGTAAATGTAGTGGCAGCTGGGCCCCAGGCGGAGAGCTGTTTGGCGCACGTCCTGCCGCCGCCAAGGATCGCAGGGCAACATTCTTTGCCTCCTGTTGCCACCTCCTCCTTCTCGGCTTCCTCCTCCTCTTCTTCCACCTGCTCATCCAGTCAGCCACACACCTTCACCACCAACTTCAGCACAGCCCGGGGTAAACGTCAGCAGGCCATTCTGAAACTCATATGTTTGGGGGACAGGCCCCACACCGCACAGGAGTTGTGGCGGGGTATTGAACAACAGACCGACGAGTGGTTGCTGCCGGTGAGCCTCAAGCCCGGCCTGGTGGTGTGTGATAATGGGCGAAATCTCGTTGCAGCTCTGGGACTAGCCAATTTGACGCACATCCCTTGCTTGGCGCATGTGCTGAATTTGGTGGTGCAGAAGTTCATTCACAACTACCCCGACATGTCAGAGCTGCTGCATAAAGTGCGGGCCGTCTGTTCGCGCTTCCGGCGTTCACATCCTGCCGCTGCTCGCCTGTCTGCGCTACAGCGTAACTTCGGCCTTCCCGCTCACCGCCTCATATGCGACGTGCCCACCAGGTGGAACTCCACCTTGCACATGCTGGACAGACTGTGCGAGCAGCAGCAGGCCATAGTGGAGTTTCAGCTGCAGCACGCACGGGTCAGTCGCACTACAGAACAGCACCACTTCACCACCAATGACTGGGCCTCCATGCGAGACCTGTGTGCCCTGTTGCGCTGTTTCGAGTACTCCACCAACATGGCCAGTGGCGATGACACCGTTATCAGCGTTACAATACCACTTCTATGTCTCCTTGAGAAAACACTTAGGGCGATGATGGAACAGGAGGTGGCCCAGGAGGAGGAGGAGGAGGATGAGGAAGAGGGGTCATTTTTAGCACTTTCAGGCCAGTCTCTTCGAAGTGACTCAGAGGGAGGTTTTTTGCAACAGCAGAGGCCAGGTACAAATGTGGCCAGCCAGGGCCCACTACTGGAGGACGAGGAGGACGAGGATGAGGAGGAGGTGGAGGAGGATGAGGATGAAGCATGGTCACAGCGGGGTGGCACCCAACGCAGCTCGGGTCCATCACTGGTGCGTGGCTGGGGGGAAAGGCAGGACGATGACGATACGCCTCCCACAGAGGACAGCTTGTCCTTACCCCTGGGCAGCCTGGCACACATGAGCGACTACATGCTGCAGTGCCTGCGCAACGACAGCAGAGTTGCCCACATTTTAACCTGTGCGGACTACTGGGTTGCCACCCTGCTGGATCCACGCTACAAAGACAATGTGCCCACCTTACTTCCTGCACTGGAGCGTGATAGGAAGATGCGCGAGTACAAGCGCACGTTGGTAGACGCGCTACTGAGAGCATTCCCAAATGTCACAGGGGAACAAGTGGAAGCCCAAGGCCAAGGCAGAGGAGGAGCAAGAGGTCGCCAAGGCAGCTGTGTCACGGCCAGCTCCTCTGAGGGCAGGGTTAGCATGGCAGAGATGTGGAAAACTTTTGTCAACACGCCACAGCTAACTGCACCACCACCTGATACGCAACGTGTTAGCAGGAGGCAACATTTCACTAACATGGTGGAACAGTACGTGTGCACACCCCTCCACGTACTGACTGATGGTTCGGCCCCATTCAACTTCTGGGTCTCTAAATTGTCCACGTGGCCAGAGCTAGCCTTTTATGCCTTGGAGGTGCTGGCCTGCCCGGCAGCCAGCGTTTTGTCTGAACGTGTATTCAGCACGGCAGGGGGCGTCATTACAGACAAACGCAGCCGCCTGTCTACAGCCAATGTGGACAAGCTGACGTTCATAAAAATGAACCAGGCATGGATCCCACAGGACCTGTCCGTCCCTTGTCCAGATTAGACATTAACTACCTCCCCATAACCATATATTATTGGACTCCAGGGCACTTCCTCATTCAATCCTATTTTTATTTTCATTTTACCATTATATTGCGATGCTACCCAAAGTTGAATGAACCTCTCCTCTGCCTGTGTGCTAGGCCTAAATATATGCCAATGGACTGTTGCAGTGGTGGCTGACATGAAGCCTGATTCTCTGCTATGACATGCAGACTAATTCTCTGCTGACATGAAGCCAGATTGTCTGTTACGGGACCTCTCTCCTCTGCCTGGGTGCTGGGCCTAAATTTATGACAATGGACTGTTGCAGTGGTGGCTGACGTGAAGCCTGATTCTCTGCTATGACATGCAGACTGATTCTCTGCTGACATGAAGCCAGATCCTCTGTTACGGGACCTCTCTCCTCTGCCTGGGTGCTGGGCCTAAATTTATGACAATGGACTGTTGCAGTGGTGGCTGACGTGAAGCCTGATTCTCTGCTATGACATGCAGACTGATTCTCTGCTGACATGAAGCCAGATCCTCTGTTACGGGACCTCTCTCCTCTGCCTGGGTGCTGGGCCTGAATATATGCCAATGGACTGTTGCAGTGGTGGGTGACGTGAAGCCTCATTCTCTGCTATGACATGCAGACTAATTCTCTGCTGACATGAAGCCAGATTGTCTGTTACGGGACCTCTCTCCTCTGCCTGTGTGTGTGCTGGGCCTAAATATATGCCAATGGACTGTTGCAGTGGTGGCTGACGTGAAGCCTCATTCTCTGCTATGACATGCAGACTGATTCTCTGCTGACATGAAGCCAGATCCTCTGTTACGGGACCTCTCTCCTCTGCCTGGGTGCTGGGCCTAAATTTATGACAATGGACTGTTGCAGTGGTGGCTGACGTGAAGCCTGATTCTCTGCTATGACATGCAGACTGATTCTCTGCTGTCATGAAGCCAGATTGTCTGTTACGGGACCTTTCTCCTCTACCTGGGTTCTGGGCCTAAATTTATGAAAATTGACTCTTACAGTGGTGGGTGACGTGAAGCCTGATTCTCTGCTATGATATGAAGACTGATTCTCTGCTGACATGAAGCCAGATTGTCTGTTACGGGACCTTTCTCCTCTGCCTGGGTTCTGGGCCTAAATTTATGAAAATTGACTCTTACAGTGGTGGGTGACGTGAAGCCTGATTCTCTGCTATGATATGAAGACTGATTCTCTGCTGACATGAAGCCAGATTGTCTGTTACGGGACCTTTCTCCTCTGCCTGGGTTCTGGGCCTAAATTTATGAAAATTGACTCTTACAGTGGTGGGTGACGTGAAGCCTGATTCTCTGCTATGATATGAAGACTGATTCTCTGCTGACATGAAGCCAGATTGTCTGTTACGGGACCTTTCTCCTCTGCCTGGGTTCTGGGCCTAAATTTATGAAAATTGACTCTTACAGTGGTGGGTGACGTGAAGCCTGATTCTCTGCTATGATATGAAGACTGATTCTCTGCTGACATGAAGCCAGATTGTCTGTTACGGGACCTTTCTCCTCTGCCTGGGTTCTGGGCCTAAATTTATGAAAATTGACTCTTACAGTGGTGGGTGACGTGAAGCCTGATTCTCTGCTATGATATGAAGACTGATTCTCTGCTGACATGAAGCCAGATTCTCTGTTACGGGACCTCTCTCCTCTGCCTGGGTGCTGGGCCTAAATTTATGACAATGGACTGTTGCAGTGGTGGCTGACGTGAAGCCTGATTCTCTGCTATGACATGCAGACTGATTCTCTGCTGACATGAAGCCAGATTCTCTGTTACGGGACCTCTCTCCTCTGCCTGTGTGTGTGCTGGGCCTAAATATATGCCAATGGACTGTTGCAGTGGTGGCTGACGTGAAGCCTCATTCTCTGCTATGACATGCAGACTAATTCTCTGCTGACATGAAGACAGATTCTCTGTTACGGGACCTCTCTCCTCTGCCTGGGTGCCGGGGCCTAAATATCTGAGAATGGACTGTTCCAGTGGTGGGTGACGGGAAGCCAGATTCTCTGCTATGGAACCTCTCTCCAATTGATTTTGGTTAATTTTTATTTATTTAATTTTTATTTTAATTCATTTCCCTATCCACATTTGTTTGCAGGGGATTTACCTACATGTTGCTGCCTTTTGCAGCCCTCTAGCTCTTTCCTGGGCTGTTTTACAGCCTTTTTAGTGCCGAAAAGTTCGGGTCCCCATTGACTTCAATGGGGTTCGGGTTCGGGACGAAGTTCGGATCGGGTTCGGATCCCGAACCCGAACATTTCCGGGATGTTCGGCCGAACTTCTCGAACCCGAACATCCAGGTGTTCGCTCAACTCTATTAGCAGGCATGTACTTGCGGTTTAGGAGTCCTCCGAGAGGGAACCAGCAGTGGGGGAGCCGTAGCAGATGGTGGTGAATCCTCCAAGAGGAAGGCAGCAGTGTGAGAGCCCGTAGCAGATGGTGGTGAGTCCTCCCTGAGGTATAGGGTTCCAGACCCGCATCAGCGATTCCGTCCTCTTGCGCAAATGGAGCTGACAGGGTGCGCACTCCATTAGTGGAACACCCTGTACAGCCCATGACTCCTATTTATCGGCCGGAGCGTGAGTGGGCGGTGCCATTAGACAGCCCAGCGGCCGGTGCGTTCCAGTCTGGAACGCAACCCAGCGATCCATCACATATATTTGCCTAGAATGTATTTTTGTGCATAACCCTTTATTTATAGGTTATTGAAGAGTCATGATAATGCATTGCAATGTCTATATTCAGATGTGCATATTTGGTGGAGTGTATTTGGTGTATTTCAGGACACGGCTTAGAGATCCACAGCTTCAGACAATACCAACGTCGAGGGCAACTTACATTTTTGGGGGTATGCATTGTTCCACTACGTGTGTGTGGGCACTGCTTATAGGGAAAGACAAGGAATAGGATCCAAAGCATCCAGGGGCGTACCTAGAGCATTTGGCACCCGGGGCGAACCCTTTGTTTGGCACCCCCCCCCCCCCCCCCAAGAAAGTTAAGAAAACATGCACAAACTTTTTTCAATGTTTTCAATAATATTTATTACAAATTTTCGGATCCGCAAAACACATGCGGACGTCTGAATGGAGCCTTACAGGGGGGTGATCAATGACAGAGGGGTGATCAGGGAGTCTATATGGGTGATCACCCCTCTGTCATTGATCACCCCCCTGTAAGGCTCCATTCAGACATCCGCATGTGTTTTGCGGATCCGATCCATGTATCAGTGGATCCGTAAAAATCATACGGACCTCTGAATGGAGCCTTACAGGGGGGTGATCAATGACAGGGGGGTGATCAATGACAGATGGGTGATCAATGACAGGGGGGTGATCAGGGAGTCTATATGGGGTGATCAGGGGTGATCAGTGGTTCAAAAGGGGTTAATAAGTGACAGGGGGAGTGTAGTGTAGTGTAGTGGTGTTTTGTGGTACTTTACACAGCTACCTGTGTCCTCTGGTGGTCGATCCAAACAAAAGGGACACCAGAGGACCAGGTAGCAGGTATATTAGACGCTGTTATCAAAACAGCGTCTAATATACCTGTTAGGGGTTAAAAAAAATCACATCTCCAGCCTGCCAGCGAGCGATCGCCGCTGGCAGGCTGGAGATCCACTCGCTAACGCTTACCTTCCGTTCCTGTGAGCGCGCGCGCCTGTGTGCGCGCGTTCACAGGAAATCTCGCGTCTCGCGAGATGACGCATATATGCGTCGCTGTGCGCAGCGCTGCCACCTCCGGACCGCACATCTGCGTTAGGCGGTCCGGAGGTGGTTAATAAAATAAAAACCTGCACCCCCTTAAAAAAATCACTTTCCATCTGCACCAAAAAGAATCCAAATCCCATTCAATAAAATGAACAAATCCTGCACCCCCCCCCCCTTAATTACACCCTCTCTTCTCCCCTTAATTACACCCCCTCCCTTAATAACACCCCCCTTTAATTACACAGTGTAATTAAGGGGAGGTGCTATTAAGGGAGGGGGTGTAATTAAGGGGAGAAGAGAGGGTGTAATAGAAAAAAAATCCAAATCCCCATACAATAAAATGAACAAATCCTGCCCCCCCCCCCTTAATTACACCCTCTCTTCTCCCCTTAATAACACCCCCCCTTAATTACACCCCCTCCCTCCCCACCTTAATTACTCGGTACACCCCCCCTTAATTACACAATTATTTACTTTACTCGTCGTCTCTCACATTTATTTTGATGATGCCCGCCGTCTGGCCGTTCGACCGCTGGTATAATGGAGATCCTTTTTCTGATCCGTGAAGGCCGGCGGCGCGGCGTCAGCGTCGTGACGTCGTGACGTCATGTTGCGCGCCGCCGTAATAATCCTTCGCATCGCAGCAGTGGATGGAGCCGGGGACGGGTGACTCCGTCAGGCACCCCCCTTGTGAGTGGCACCCGGGGCGGCCCAACGCCCCCCCCCGCCCCCCCCCCCCATGGTACGCCACTGAAAGCATCTAAGGGAACTAGGTACACCTAACCCACTGCTCCAAAAACCAGGAAACCTGACAAGCCTAAAACAGTGGATTTGCAGAATTAACTCTTTACCATCTAAAGACTGCATAATTGTACTACTGCAACTAAAAGACATCCAAAGTAAAAGTTGTGAGTTGCATCTTACCACTGTCTACCTCATTATTACTACCTATGGTTGTACCACCATTAACGGTACTGGCGTCACGACAAAAACCATCAAGGGACTCAAGCGTAACAAGCACCCTAAGCACCCCTAACATCAAGGGCACCTCAACCACCATCTTAGCTGATGCTTCCTACCACAGAGCGTGCCCCGGAGGATTTCATGCTGTCCACCTCAACACTGTGCTGCCAGCCCAGGGAGGCTATCTGCTAACCATGAGTAAACTAATGAACTGTGTGTTATATCATTTTGCTCCTCATCAATCCACCGTGCACCTCACGTGTTGCCCCTGCGACTGGCTGGCTGCATTATTATTGTGTGGGGTGGGGGTGGGTTCCGATGCGTCTCCCAGGTTGCAGGGAGAAGAAGTGGGATTTCTTTTTCTTTTCCATTTTTTCTCTCTTCTTGATTAATGTCGGTTAGAATCCTAACTTGGAATGTTAGGTGTATTGCGGATAAACTAAAGACAGGCAGTTTGTGATCGGATTCGCAGGCACCTTCCATTATTAGTTTACTAGAGACCTATTTTATTGAAGGGGAGATTCCTCAGCTCGAAGGGGGATGGGCTGTGCAGACTTATCACTCCACTTTTGCTAGCTATTCAAGAGGAGTAACAGTATTAACCCATAAAGGGATTGATTTTGTCTGCCAGGTCTCCTCCAACAATAAGCAAGGGAGATTTGTATTTCTTTATGAAAATTTATTTGGAAAAGCATGTATTTTGGCCTTTATTTATATTCCTCTGCCTTTTCCATTCCATGTACTTAACAGTACTTAAGTGTTTAACTTTTGTGGATCAGTGGCCTGAATGCCCTGTCATTGTGACAGGGGATTTTAATGTGTTATGGATCCACAAAAGGATATGTTATGGATCCACAAAAGGATAGGATTTCCATGGAGAGAAATGTTTATATTCTGGGTCAAGGGTCTCCTCTGTCCCGTTTTTTGTCAGGAATCTGGTTTTGTTGATATATGGGAATATTTGGGGAAGGGTAAACAAGCATATTCTCGTGTTAGTAAATCTGGGAGGTCAATGTCTAGGATAGACCTAGCCCTGATAAATAAAAACTACTTGAAATACATAAATGTATGAAATGTGAGGCTACAGATGTAGCAACGCTACCGCTTCCTTCACAATTGCGAAAGCGAAGAACAATAACGTAAGTAAAAATAGTAACTAAAAAATCAGAATGCAATTTATCTCTATAACCAGCAGATGGCGCATAGAACATTCTAAGATTTTAACATATCTATAGATTACACTAACAATTTAACTATTTTTAAATCTATTATTAATCTATTTTATAAACTAATGATCAAATTTTATAGTTTTTATTTACCTTACTATTTATAATTATTTTATTTAAATTATTTCTATTTAAATGCCTATTTATAACAACACACAGGCTATATGCGAAAAGCCAGCACCAATTCATAAAACAGGTAACTGGGATACCTTACAATGGCAGTCTAGTGCACTATTTTATTTTATTTTTTTATACCATTCAGAATGGTAAATATACATACTTAGTATACACACTCGTGTCTCTTTACCGTTCATCATCATGGTCATTTCTTTTAATTAAATACAATAAATACAAGAAACAAGAATACACAAAAGAAAACAATGCTGAATACTTAAACTGAAAGGTCTTTTTTCCCTTTTTTTAAAAAAAAAAACGAAACTATTTCCTCTTAAACTTAACTCTCATATCTTTCATATCCTTTTTTACCACCTTCTAACACAACATTTTTATTTATTTTTAATTCATCATTATTCTCTAATCTGGTCTTAACCCTCCCATCCAAGCATAATACATCATTACAACCATTGTTTTGCTGGAAATCCACATACCATAATTCCAATCCTTCGGTACAAAACCTTGATCAAACGGATGCACTTTAAAGCATTCAAAAAACTGAAGTAAATTCTTATCCATCAATTTTCTTACTTTGTCATTTATAGAATCAAGGTAAACACCTGAGACCTTCAACTTATCTATTTTCCCCCATAATTCTCTATTATGCGTCCATTGTGAAAGCATGTCTTCCTTCTTCTTCTTCTTCTCCTTCTTCTCATCTCTTCTCCTCTCCTCCTGCTCATCCTCCCCTTTCTCATCCTTTTTTTCCATTATTTTATTTCCAATCTCAGTCTCCATAACTTGCTCATTCAAAGAACACAAATCAGCAGATACATTTTCCTCCTTTTTTTGATCATTCATCACTTCATTAACAATAGATTGATCTTCCTTCGTTTGCTCAAATTTCTTCCCCGTTTCAAAATAGCAGAAGCCTTTTTTCCCATTAATGTTTATTTTCCCTTCAGAAAACATATTTCTTCCACCTTTCTCCCAAACAAGAAATCTCCTTTTGCCATTCCAAATACCTAACGTATTAAAGAAATCCCTTTCAAATTTTACAATCAACCCATTATTCTCTAAAAAATTCTTAACCTCCTGGATCTCCACAAAGGGGTCCTCCATTCCAACCACCATTTTCTTCAAAGGACCAGCGCAAGAAACAAAAACTTGAATTTCAGAAGACAAATCAAAACGTTCATGCCATGCACAAAAAAAGTCCAAACATTTTTCTTCAGACAACAAAGTCACATCAAAGGATCTCCTCTTCATATTTTTCTGCATGCAATAAATATCTTCTTTCTCAATATTTCCATAATGTCTTAACAAATCAAGTACATCACCTTCCTTCAAAGTCTTTTCCACCTCTTTTTTGCCAACAAAGCGAAGGCAATTCTTCTTCTCCACGAAATCCATCTCTAAAAGTTCCACTGAGCTTCCACTCAGATCCTTGCAGAAAATTCCGCAGCCCCCCGCAGCTATGTGCGGTGACAGTAGTGATCGCCTCTCGTTGCCCCGGGACTAAGCCGTCCCCCCAATAGCAGCACTGGCTTCCACCGCAGCTATAATGGGACCGCCTCCGGATACCGCGTGGCATAGTCTAACACTACCAGGATGTGTTGGTGACCTCGGGCTGATTTAATAATAGGGCCTACCAGATCCATGGCGATCCTTTCGAATGGCACCTCTATAATGGTCATAGGTACCAGTGGACGGCAATACTGAGGTTGGGGGTTAGTCACCTGACACACTGAACAGGACTGACAGAACCTCTGGACTTCCTCATATATCCCAGGCCAATAGAACCATTGTAGAATTCGCTCCAGCGTTATCTTAACCCCCAGATGCCCTCCCAACACATGCGCATGCGCTAAATCCAAGACCATTTGCCGGTAAGGCTGGGGTACCACCAGTTGTTCTACCACCTCCTACCTCACCTTGTCTACCCTGTATAACAGGTCCTGGTTATAGGCCAGGTGAGGAAATACGGTATCAGCGCCGGGATGCTGGGCAACGCCATTAATCACAGACACACCTTCTCTAGCCCGCAATAACGTTGAATCCTGGAGCTGTGCAGTCCCGAAGGTTTCACGGGGTACCTCCAGATCCAGGAAGGACGTACTTTCTACTGTCTCACCTGCCTATACTTCTAGGGAAACCGGTCAGGGTTACACTCTATCTCCCCTATGGTGACCCCTACAGCTGGGGCCCCTGCCTTTGGGTCCTCAGGCTCGGGACCCGGACATTTTTCTTCCCCACAGGTAGGCAACCCGTTCCTCTACAAAGTCCAGAACAGGGGAAAGTCCCTCCCCAATATTGCGGCATAAGGGAGCCGTCTCCCCACTCCGACGCGTGGTACCTCCTTCCCACACACCGCCAGGGTAAACTTAGTGGTGGGATATTCCCGGCGATCCCCATGTATACAGACAATGGTAAGGGTTCGCCTTTCTGGGAGTTTTTCCGTTACCAGAGACTCATGGACCAGAGTTACCAGGCTCCCAGAGTCCAGCAGGGCCTGCACGGAGTGTCCATTAACAAACGGCATCACACACCGGAGGGATGTCCGCAGGCAGCAGGGGGTCAGCTATATACACCGGTTGGGCATAAAAAGAGGACCGGCGAGTGAACCCGCAGTCCATGGGTTCGGATGCCCTAGGGCAGTTGGCTGCCACATGTCCCCAGTCCTGGCAATGCCAACATCTGATCCCCGCAGCCTCCCTCCTCCCCAGGGAATTCCTCCCATGGACTGGAGATCCACTCCCCCCCTTATGAGGTGGGATCCCTTTTTCAGGATCCAGGGTCGGCAACGGGGGGCTGACGTGACTTCGGTAGTACCGCTGAGTTCCGCACCAAATCCTGAGTGTCCATATACCTCTCCACCAGGCTAACCAGTTGTTCCAGGTTAACTGGATTGCCTTGTCCCACCCAGCGCTGTATGGCTCTCAGAAGAGTATGCACGAACCTGTCGACCACGACCCTTTCAACCCTCTGAGAAGGGCTTAACATTTCAGGCTGAAGCCATTTTTTACTAGGTGAAGTAAGGCATAGGCTTGTGACCGGGTGGGTCGGGACTCGGCAAACACCCACTGATACACCCTGTGCGCTCGCACATAGGTGTTTACCCCCAACCTGGCCAACACCTCACCTTTTAGCCTCTCATAGTTGTTGGCCTCATCAAGGCTGAGGTCAAAATAGGCATTTTGTGCGTCCCCCACCAGAAAAGGCACCACCACCTCAGCCCACTGATCCAATGGCAGCCTCTCTTGCTCCGCGGTTCTTTCGAAAACCGTCAGGAATGCCTCTATATTATCTCCCGGACCCATTTTCCTCAGGGCGGATCGGACTTTCTCCCTGGCGGTAGACACAGTCGGGGTTGTAGCGGTTGAAACTCCTTGCAGGGATGTTCGCACCGACTCTTGCATGGCTACCAGCTGCTGCATTAGGAGATTGTTCGTCTGCTGCTGTGCACACATAGCCTCCTCATGTCTTTTTTGCTGTAGCTCATTACTTTCCCTCTGAGCCTGCAAAGCCTGTTGCTGCTGTAAATTACTCTAAATCAGGTGCTTAATGGTGCTTAATCTTGTCAGGAACCATGAAACTTGCAGGCCTGATATATGACATGCAGGCCAACACAACTTTTGCCTTAGGCCTGCCTCACTGCAGGAATGCCCGCTCCAAGACACCAATTGTGGGGATGTGCTCGTTGTAGGCTACGGTAGCGGCGGCAGTATTGAGGCAATCACAGACAGTCTTTGTGATACACCATGACTTTATTCACACCAAAGGCATAACAGGCAATGTGCAGACCACACAGGTGCATATCCACATAGTGTATAGAACAAGTCCTTCCATAGAAAATAAACAGCAGGTTTGAGTCACCTTGTTTTTTTGGACAGACCACAGCGGTTCTGCAGGCTTCTAGGCTACCTGCCTTTGTCTCCCTCAGGCTAGAGTCCCTTTGGCTAGTAGCACCACAGGTCCCAGGGCTATCCTTCAATGTATGCTGCACCCAAACTCTTCTTCACCAGCAGTGACTGTCTGTGGAAATCTCCAGCACAGCAAGGCACCCCCCACCCCCCATCTTCAGCAGGCTGGGTTCTTTAAAGGCCCAGCTCCACCAAAAACCTGGGCTGGCCATGGGGAACAGGCACCCACCCTGCTCTTTACCTGTTCCCAGTAAGAACCGGCCTGGACACACTGCACCAGCAGCATTCGCCGCTGTAACCGCAATGATCCGGTTCTTACTCCACCGAGGCCAGGACCTCTGGTGGCACGTATCGTCCGTCCATTATTATCCCAGGGACTCTCCTACAATATATCAACAATATACAATTGCAAGAAAAAGTATGTGAACCCTTTGGAATTATATGGATTTCTGCACAAATTAGTCATAAAATGTGATCTGATCTTCATCTAAGTCACAACAATAGACAATCACAGTCTGCTTAAACTAATAACGCACAAAGAATTAAATGTTACCATGTTTTTATTGAACACACCATGTAAACATTCACAGTGCAGGTCGAAAAAGTATGTGAACCCTTGGATTTAATAACTGACTGAACCTCCTTTGGCAGCAATAACTTCAACCAAACGTTTCCTGTAGTTGCAGATCAGACGTGCACAACGGTCAGGTGTAATTCTTGACCATTCCTCTTTACATAACTGTTTCAGTTCAGCAATATTCTTGGGATGTCTGGTATGAATCGCTTTCTTGAGGTCATGCCACAGCATCTCAATCGGGTTGAGGTCAGGACTCTGACTGGGCCACTCCAGAAAGCATATTTTATTCTGTTTAAGCCATTCTGTTGTTGATTTACTTCTATGCTTTGGGTCGTTGTCCTGTTGCAACACCCATCTCCTGTTGAGCTTCAGCTGGTGGACAGATGGCCTTAAGTTCTCCTGCAAAATTTCTTGATAAACTTGGGAATTCATTTTTCCTTCGATGATAGCAATCTGTCGAGGCCCTGACGCAGCAAAGCAACCCCAAACCATGATGCCCCCACCACCATACTTCACAGTTGGGATGAGGTTTTGATGTTGGTGTGCTGTACCTCTTTCTCACCATACATAGTGTTGTGTGTTTCTTCCAAACAACTCAACTTTGGTTTCATCTGTCCACAGAATATTTTGCCAGTACTGCTGTGGAACATCCAGGTGCTCTTGTGCAAACTGTAAATGTGCAGCAATGTTTTTTTGGACAGCAGTGGCTTCCTCTGTGGTATCCTCCCATGAAATCCATTCTTGTTTAGTGTTTTATGTATTGTAGATTCGCTAACAGGGATGTTAGCATATGCCAAAGACTTTTGTAAGTCTTTAGCTGACACTCTAGGATTCTTCTTCACCTCATTGAGCAGTCTGTGCTGTGCTCTTGCAGTCATCTTTACAGGATGGCCACTCCTAGGGAGAATAGCAGCAGTGCTGAACTTTCTCCATTTATAGAGAACTTGTCTTACCGTGGACTGATGAACAGCAAGGCTTTTAGAGATACTTTTATAACCCTTTCCAGCTTTATGCAAGTCAACAATTCTTAATCGTAGGTCTTCTGAGAGCTCTTTTGTGCGAGGCATCATTCACTTTAGGCAATGCTTCTTGTGGAAAGCAAACCCAGAACTGGTGTGTGTTTTTTATAGGGCAGGGCAGCTGTAACCAACACCTCCAATCTCATCTCATTGATTGGACTCCAGTTGCCTGACACCTCACTCCAATTAGCTCTTGGAGATGTCATTAGTCTAGGGGTTCACATACTTTTTCCACCTGCACTGTGAATATTTACATGGTGTGTTCAATAAAAACATGGTAACATTTAATTCTTTGTGTGTTATTAGTTTAAGCAGACTGTGATTGTCTATTGTTATGACTTAGATGAAGATCAGATCACATTTTATGACCAATTTGTGCAGAAATCCATATCATTCCAAAGGGTTCACATACTTTTTCTTGCAACTGTATATTGCTGTTTAAAACAATATAACACCATACAAACCCACACTCTCTAAATATCACTACATCCACCCAATATACAATTATCTACACACACAGAGGCAGCCCCTCCCCCACTAGCACTAACTGTCCCTACAGTAAAATGGGAACACAAGGGTTAACCAGCTAACTGTTGTATTAAGGGAAGGGTTAACCAGCTAGCTCTTGTAAGGAAATGGTTAAACTAGCTAGCTTTTGTACGGTGGCAAGGAAAGGGTTATCCAGCCAGCTCTTGTATAGAACCAGCAAACTCTTGTTGAGTAGCAAAGTTAGGGTTAATGCTTGTAGACAGGGTATGGGTTAACCTTTAAGGAAAGGGTTAACCTTAAATGAAAGGGTTAGTAAGGATTGTGGTGGAGGAAGGGAAAAGGTTAATGTGGCAGGGAAAGGGTTAATTCATATATGGTCATTGTCTAGGGGTTCTACTTAGCCAGTCCAGAAGGTTAACGTTCGTTTCCAGGAGTCTGCTCGTTGTCCAGGGGTTGCTTGTCCTCTAGGGGATATTCCTCAGCAGAGTGTGCAAGCATGCCTGCAGGCAGTACATGTGGGCTGGCGTGGTAATATGACATAGGAGAAGAAAAAAAGAGGTTGAGTGATTCCACCAGGGTTATTAGCCCTGGGGAAAGGACGCCAGAGGGATGGAAAAAGATGTTAGTGTGGATGAAGAAAGATAAAATAAAATAAAATAGCACCACCATTTAAAAAAAAAAAATGTTAAGCGTCCATTAAAGGGGAAGCACACACAGTGGGACTATCTCCTCCTGAAGTACTGGAGACCTCTGTCAAAAGACCCCTGAAGAAGGAGGGTTGTGAGACCTCCAAAACGCGTTGGGTTATTTGTATTGTTCTACTGCAATAAACTTCATTTGATCAGAAGCCTTATCGTTTGGCGGCCATCAAATGACATGCGATCCTGGCTAGGGGGGCAGTTGGTCACGGGTGTCTTGAGCTTTTACCTGTGACTACCCCCCCCCCCCCCCCTGTGAAGTGAGTACTCTAACTTCCAGAATCACCAACCTCCTCTTAGGAGAATACTCTATATAATCACCATCATCTGGTGTAAGGGGGTATTACTTACCACACCTATCTCCTCCATACTCTTGGGAGTGGAGCCTACTATAGTGTTTTCGTTTTTGAGTCACGTCCGGTTGGATCCATTCAGTTGGTTTGGAACCACCAGACAAGATTCATCCATTATTGGTATGTGGTGATATGACATCACTGAGCCAGCCCTCGTATAAATCGGCACCTCTCCTGCGCTGCATTATGCAGAGCTGGAGGAGGGACCAGTATCCCGTGTGACAGCTGTCCCCTGCAGGCGAAGGTTCCTCTGCCTTTGAAGTGCCCGAAACACATTTATCTAGTTGCATAGGCTGTTCCCCTCACCAGCAGACATACTGTGACTGGGCTCACATGTGCCTGCAGGGGAACCATAAAGTGGATAGAAAGCCGTTCTCTGGCCAGGGGGATGGATATCACAGTCGGCAAACAGACAGTCCCCCTGCCGTTGCACAAGAGACAAGATGGCGGGCAAGACTAGGCCTCACCCTGCTGTCATCTGGTCCCAGTCTGTTGAAAGAACTTGCAATGCATTCGGGATCGGGAAGGATCCTGGGTGGTGTGGAGGAGGCAAGTAAAGAGGGGATGGTGTATGGAGATCGGTATGGTAGAGATGGGGCACAGAATGTGGCTGTCTGGTGCAGGAGCTCTTCAGCAGTGGGTTCGCTTCCTTGCTGTCAGACCATGCCTCTACAACAGTCTATTTTAATGAAGACTTTTAAGAAGATTTCCTAATTTTGCATTTAGGAAGCAAATGAGCAATAAAAAGATGCACTGGAAAGTTGTCTATATTCTTTAAGACAATAGACACTTTAGATCAAGACAGATAAAGCTGATTTTAGCTGCAGTAGATAGAAGTGATTCCTCTTGTTACAAAGGTTCCAGATTATGTTCACTTTTGTGGGTATAAGAGTAAAATCCATTGAACGACTTTGGCTATCAATATGGGCAAACCTGTTTATAATCAAACATTCACCAATGATATTGTTATTTTAAGTAAAATATTCTTGACTTGGATAAGCAATAATATTTACAGCATGAGGAAGCAATATCTCCCTCAATCTCTTACCCGTCAGTAAATCGCAGAAGTGTGCTGTCCATGTCCTGCACAGAGAGCACATGTACCCATCGATTTTAATGTTTATTCACACATCGTTCAGTCAGTGGAAAAAATGTACTACTTTGGTCCGTGGTATGGGCCAAAGATGCCCACTCAAATCTATGGGTCCATGAAAACGGCTGACAGAACACGGATGCCATCTGTGTCTGTCAGTGGCCCTCACTGACCATTGTTAGGAGATGTTCTGGAAATACCTTTTTCAGCCTAGCAGTGCATGCAGAATATGGATGACACAAGGAGGGCGAAAAATGGGCCCTTCACAATACATTTTCTTGGATGAAATGCTGTGTTGTCAAGGACATCATTACAAACACAAATGTGTGAATCAGGCCTTAGGGTGCTACAGTATTACACATTCACAGACAAGCAGTGGCTACTGCACATAGACCATTCATTGAAAAATAGATGGTAGTCGTGCTGCCCAATGCACAGGAGTCCGTCCTGCCAGAGATATATCGGGATATCAAGCTTCTCACAATGCAGCCACACAATGAATCCAGGGTCGATACACCTTTTGGCATCCAAAAACCGCTGTAGTGAAATTGTGGCGCACTTTATGTGAACTTGACCCACGTCACGACCCAACGTGCAGCGCCGATAAGTGCCCTACAACATATTGAGAGACACTTCTTTCAATTTTAGCATGGACCATTAATTGCCATGCTTCACCTGTACTTGCAACTTTAAAAAATGGTAATTAACGCTAGGGCTACACAGCCATCTAAGGCTACTTTCACACTTGCGTTCAGAGCGGATCCGTCTGAGACGGATCCGCTCATATAATGCAGACGGTGGCTCCGTTCAGTACGGATCCGTCTGCATTATATTGTAAAAAAAAAATCTAAGTGTGAAAGTAGCTTCAGGCGGATCCGTCCAGACTTTACATTGAAAGTCAATGGGGGACGGATCCGTTTGAAAATTGAGCCATATAGTATCAAATTCAAACGGATCCGTCCCCATTGACTTACATTGTAAGTCTGGACGGATCCGTTTGCCTCCGCACGGCCAGGCGGACACCCGAATGCTGCAAGCAGCGTTCAGGTGTCCGCCTGTTGAGCGGAGCGGAGCCCAAACGCTGCCAGACTGATGCATTCTGAGCGGGTCCGCATCCACTCTGAATGCATTAGGGCTGGACGGATCCGTTCGGGGCCGCTTGTGAGAGCCTTTAAACGGAACTCACAAGCGGAGCCCCGAACGCAAATGTGAAAGTAGCCTTAGGCATAGGTGTTGCGTGACCATGAATGTCAGTGTAGCAGGACAGTCATAGAAATGAATGGGGTCGTAGACGGATCTTTTTTTACAATTCTGGAGTTGTGCTGTCGAACCCAAGGTTGTCATGTAGCCTTAGCCTAAGGGTCCATTTACACATCCGTGTGTGTTTTGCGGATCGGCAAAACACAGACATCGGGAATGTGTGTTCCTCATTTTGCAGACCGCACATCGCCGGCACTATAATAGAATATGCTTATCCTTATCCACAATTGCGGACAAGAATAGGACATGCTCTATTTTTTTCGGCAGCGGAAAAGCGGACCGGGAAGTGTGGGTCCGCATTTCCGGATCCAGGCAGCACATTGTGTAGCCCCATAAAAATGAATGGGTCCGCAATTCCATTCCGCAAAATGCTTAACAGAATTGCGGACGTGTGAATGGGTCCTAAGGCCTCTTTCACACGGGCGTCGAGTGTGAGGGCCGGATATGATGTGGGTGCGTTGCGGGAAAATGCACGATTTTTCCTCGCGTGTGCAAAGAGTTTGAATGCGTTTTGCACGCGCGTGAGAAAAAATCGGCATGTTTGGTACCCAGACACAAACCCGAAGTTATAAGGAAAAATAATAGCATTCTTAATACAGAATGCTAAGTAAATTAGGGATGGAGGGGTTAAAAATAAAAAATAAAAAAATGTAACTTGTTCGCGCAGCCCAGCTTGTCTTCTTTCTTCTTCTTTGAGGACCTGAGAGAAAAGGAGCATGGACCATGATGTGATGGACCATGTGATGAGTGCAGTGACGTCACTAAAGGTCTTTTTCTCCTAGGTCCTCAAAGAAGAAGAAGACAAGCCGGGCTGCGCGAAAGTGGATGAGGTGAGTTTAATTTTTAAATTTCTTTTTTTAACCCCTCCATCCCTAATTTACTTAGCATTCTGTATTAAGAATGCCATTATTTTCCCATATAACCATGTTATAAGGGAAAATAATAAAGATCGGGTCCCCATCCCGATCATCACCTAGCAACCATTCATGAAAATCGCACCGCATCCGCACTTGCTTGCGGATGTATGCGATTTTCACGTAGCCCCATTCACTTCTATGGGGTCTGCGTTGCGTGAAAAACGCACAATATAGAGCTTGCTGCAATTTTCACACAACGCACAAGTGATGTGTGAAAATCACTGCTCGTGTGCACAGCCCCATAGAAATGAATGTGTCCGGATTCAGGGTGGATGCAATGCGTTCACCTCACACATTGCACCCGCGCAGAAGTCTCAACCCTGTGAAAGGGGCCTAAAGGTGTAGACATTAGCAGTAAGCCCTTGCAGGCAGGGTCCTCACCCAGTCTCTACTAGTTTGTTAATAAGTTAATGCTTATTGTATTTGTTTTGTTTTATATTATGTATGCATATCCCCTTTTAGATAAAGAGCGCCTTGGCATTAACCCTTTCAGGACCCTGCCATTTTTCACCTTAAGGACCAGGACATTTTTTGCAAATCTGACATGTGTCACATAATTTTAAAACATTTTTACTTATCAAAGCCATTCTGAGATTGTTTTCTCGTCACATATTGTACTTCATGACAGTGGTAAAATTGAGTCAAAATATTTAATTTTTATTTATAATTTATTTCAAATTTTATTTAAAATTTTAATTTCAATTTCTCTGCTTTTAGAACAGATAGTGATACCTCCTAAAATAGTTATTACTTTACATTTCCCATATGTCTACTTAATGTTTGGATCATTTTGTAAATGACATTTTTCTTTTTTTTGGGACATTAGACGGCTCAGGGAACTTTCACACTTGCATTTTTCTTTTCTGGCACTGAGTTCTGTCAAAAGGGCTCAATGCTGGAAAAGAACCGATCAGTTTTATCCTAATGCATTCTGAATGGAGAGAAATCCGTTCAGGATGCATCAGGATGTCTTCAGTTCAGTCACTGTACGGCGTTTTCGACTAAGGAAATACCGCAGCATGCAGATTTTTCTCGGGCGAAAAAATGCCTGAAGACTTGCCGGAATGACGGATCTGGCATTAATGTCCATTGAAATGTATTAATGCCGGTTCCATCCAAAAGAGTTGCGTAGTTTGCCGGATTGACTGATCTGGATTTGCGCCTGTGCAGTCTGTTTCCTGTTTGTCTCTTCGTTCCAGCCTGCGAGGGAGAAGGGAGGACGGCATTGAAGGTAAGTATAAAGTTTTTCGTTTTTTTTTTATGTTGGTTAACAATAAATAAATATAAGCAACTCCTATGTACTTATACATAGGAGCTGTAGTACATAGGAGTAATGCTAGGAGTAGTAGTCCTGGTTACTATTACTCCTAGCATCCACTATGTACTTGTACCACCTGCAGACCCTATGTACTTTTTCATAGGGACTGCAGGTGGTACAAGTACATAGTGGATGCTAGGGGTAGTATTCCTGGTTAATACCACTCCTAGCATCCACTATGTACTTGTATCACCTGCTGGTCTTATGTACTTTTGCATAGGGACTGCAGGTGGTATAAGTGCTTAGTATATGATAGGAGTAGTAGTCTTAAAACCTGAATACCACTCCTATTATTATTTTTTTTCTAATGTAGGCAAAAAAAAAAAAAGTTCAGAGACAGAACACCCTGCCAGACAGAACACCCTGCCCTGCCCGCAAGCCAGCTTGCCAGCCTGCCTGCATAAAAATCTGCACGCAACCAAGCCTGCCCACGAAAGAAAGCTGCAGCCTACACGCACGCAAGCCAGCCTGACCGCCACATTATGTGACGTCCATAACAAAAAGAATGTCCAGTAAGTGATATTTTTGTGGGTGTGTTGTATTATGAAAAGTTCAAATCAAATTTTTTTCTACAGGCACTTCATCTTCAAGTGAGGCCAGGAGATGTGCTCCAACATGACGTCGGCAACATGATATGGTATGTCAAGTTTTAAAGCATTCTGTATTCTAATATTATGACAGTATTGCAAAAATGTTCTTTTTTTATTTCACAGTCATCGTCTGTGGAGGAGATGCTTTCCGTACAAGGGATGGCAGGAGAGGAGGAAGTCCGGGGGTGGAGGACAGCAAGCGGTAGCTTTTTTTATTTGATTTGATTTTTATATCTCATAAATATGTTGTGTATGTTTGTAAATTTTTTTATTTTTTCTTTTATTGCAGTTATCTCGTCCCGTTGACTTAGAGAGAGTTTGTCAAGCCTGAGCCAGAGGAAGTTGGGGAGCACGTGGCTCGTGGTCGTGTGAGTATAAAAACATTATGTTAATTGTATGTTATTTTTTTAGGGTTCCAGAGCCTCACCAGAACGGATGAGGAGGACGTTGCTGGTTTTTGGATTGACAACGACCTCCTCATCCAGATGGTGGAGGACCGACCACCATTGTGGGACCAGACCGACCGCCACCACGCAGACCATCACGCAACCTGGCTCCTCTGACTCCAGATTTGTGAGTCTATAGTTCCTAATAGGGACAATCTCAGTGACAGTTGACGGGATGAGTGCCGTAAGTATATCTTTTTTGTCAAAATCGGTTTTCTGTGTGGTTGAAGTGGGTCACTGCTACCAATTTTTTTTATTGTTGTTGTGGCAGGTTTAATCAAATAGTAAACCATTTTTGATGTCTGAAAACAAAGTATTTTTAAGACAAATTATGTTTTTTGTTTTGTTTTTCTTGTTGCCACGGATGACAATAATGGTGCGCTGACGGTCAATGATGACCGCTACAAGAAGGACTTCAACGAGGAGGTTAAGCGCCTGAGTGGGTCTGGAAGAACCCGGAAGCGGCCATACAGATATTCAGCCGCATTTGGATTCCTAAGACGTACCCTACAGCTGCGAAGGTAAGATATAATGTTTATACTAATTAGGAATTTTGATCTCCAATGTATGTGTGTGGCCCAGGCAGACTGTTATTTGGCACTCTGTCTGGGACATCCACATATGGATTGGGTGGAGTAGAGATGAGCAAAGCGTGCTTCAGATGATACATCTGAAGTTGCTTTAAAAAAAAAAAAAAACATACTGTACACAGACACTTCTCTGTACACTACTACAATGTATGGGCTCTATCTTTGTATAGTATGTTTTTAGTTTTTTTTTTGGTATGCAACTTTACATGTAGCATCCCAAGTCCCTTTGCTCGTCTCTATCCTGAGGTTCTCTAATTTTTACATTAATTTGTTTTACAGCACATCAAGCATTACTCGGGTGCCCGAAGCTCCTTGTGAAGTCCAACCGGAGGCAGTCGCACCGGAGGCAGTCCCTGAAGAGGTGCCCATCATGGGTCCCTCTCATCCTACATTAGCCCCGCTTTTCGAGGCCCTCATGCGTCACCGGTAGGAGCCATCAGGCGGACTATGAGGATCTCACAAGGCTCGTTTACAAGTTCTTGATGGGATTCAGCAATAGAGTTGCTGCTTTGGAGGACACTGTGCGACTTCTGTAGGAGGGAGTGTTGCTGACGTCGCAATTGGGTCTGGTGCATCACTATTGGTTATCGTTGCTCCCCCTAATTGGAACGGTTTACGCCTGACCAGCTGTTTGAGACCCAAAGACAGATGGACAGCATATTGTGGCAAGTACAGCACCGCCCCACATCCCTTCCCCCACCCCAGCCCTATCCCCCGCCCAGCCCTATCCCCCATCCATGCCCTATCCCCATCCCAAACTACCTATCCCCATCCCAACCTCAACATCCCCCTTCCCAAACTACCTATCTCCCATCCCAACCTCCTCATCCCCCATCCCCATTCCCAAACCCCCGAGCTCTTTACTCAGCACTTTTCTACCTCTCCTCCTCATTACTTTCCTCCAACCACTTTCACCACTACTTCAACTCTTGCTCAGTCAACTCCTTCTCCTGCCCCATCCTCCAGATTGCAAACTCCCTCTGTTGTACTTCCCACAACACACAGTTATATGTCCACAGGGGCACAAGAACAGGACAGAGGGGGACCAAACCGTGTTCTGCCCTCCACCCCCCAACCTTCTACTCCAACTAGGTCTTCATATAGGCAATTGGAGTTTTTTGTTTATTTTGTTTACTTTTTATTTATATATTTATTTATTTTTTAAATTGTATTTACAAATAAAATGTATTTTGTTTAGAAAATTTGTTTTTGTGTTTTTTTTAAAGTGTATACAAATAATTAACATCTCACATTGCTTGTGGAGCGACCAATACTTGTGTTGCTCCACCAGCGTAGGGAGATAACCGATAGTGTGTATAACCGGCCTGACATAATCTCCCAGCGCCAGTGGAGCGACACAAGTATGTGTTGCTCCTCCAGCATGGGGAGATAAGGTTGACAAATAGTGTATGTAGAACAGGCCTGACATAATCTCCCAGCGCCAGTGGAGCGACACAAGTATGTGTCGCTCCTCCAGCGTGGGGAGATTAGGATGACAATTAGTGTGTGTAGAACAGGCCTGACATAATCTCCCAGCGCCAGTGGAGCAACGCAAGTATGTGTCGCTCCTCCAATGGGGGGAGATTAGGCTGACGAATAGTGTGTGTAAACAGGCCTGACATAATCTCCCATCGCCAGTGGAGCTACACAAGTATGTGTCGCTCCTCCAGCGTGGGTAGATTAGGCTGACAAATAGTGTGCGTAGAACAGGCCTATTCTGACTCAGATTGTTCTAATAGCGATTCATCCCTAGTGAGACCTCTATGCCTGGCCTGTATAGCAGATATAATCACTGCAGACAATCCTTATCAGATAGCTTGAACTCACCAACACTGAATTTATCCGTAAAGTTGCTTTATTCTGTAAGCCAGATAACAGAGTACAGCAGAACAGATGGATTGTGGTGTTGTGCGGTCAAAAGATACTGCTTTTGCAACCTTGCATGAGAATACATGTCTACCGTGTGCAAATGCCTGGAGCAGAGTGAAGATACAGGAAGTGAGGTACACAGAAGAAGGGGTGGAGCAAAGAAATTAAGGACCGATCATGAACAGAAAAACAACGTGCTATACCAAAAACGACCACTAGATGGGAGAATATGACCAAATATAGAATATATGAATGGTTCAACTATAAACTATGTAAATTTACCTGCGTAGCAGCACACTCCCCGTCTGGCATTGAAAATGTCACTATTTAAACCATAACTGTAGTTATATAATTGCAAATAAACAACAGTGCAATTTGCTTGATGTCAGAGGACCTGAAAAACATAAAGAGAACAGGCATATAATGCAACAACTAAAATGTAAGACTTCAAGTGTATCAATTAAAGTTCAAACACTTCTTTGAAAGCTTGGCAGATGGCAGTGGAGCATCCCAATCTTTGACTCTGAGAGCTGTCTAAGTAAGGATTTACCTTGTTTGGCGATGGGAGCCACAAATCCCATTGGATCGTATAGGCTGTTTACCAATGACAGAACACCACACTTGGTAAATGGATTGTCTGTAGAGCTGACTTGAAAGCTGAAAGTGTCCTTTAATAAGTCCCACCATAGGCCCAGACTTCTCTGTATATGTGGCATGTCCATTCCCAGATTTAAGTCCTTAACCCTTTGGCATGATCGTCAGATTAAAAGGCTTTCATAACAGCAACACTATTTGAGGCAATTTTGTGTAGTCTGAGGTTAGCCTCAGAAAGCATACCTTGTGTCCTTTGGAGCAGGTCTATGGCTTCTTCATCTATAGGTAAAGACTTAAGTCCATCGTCAACATAAAAGTCTCTCTCAATAATGTGTCGAGCATCCGCGCCATATTCCTTTTCTTCATCAATGGCAGTCCTTCGTAAACTGTATGTTGCAAAAGTGGGTGAGGGACTATTTCCGAAAACATGTACTTTCATGCGGTATTCAATAATCTCATTGTCCATGTTGTTGTCACGATGCCACAGAAACCTTAGGAAGTTCCTATGGTCTTCACGTACAATGAAGCAATGAAACATCTGTTCAATATCAGCAGTTATGGCAACTGGTTCTCTTCTAAATCTCATAAGTACAACAACAAGGTTGTTGGTTAGATTTGGGTCAGTGAGAAAAACATCATTTAGGGATACACCTTGATGCTGGGCACTGGAGTCAAATACTATCCTGATTTGTTTTGGCTTACGTGGATGATACACTCCGAAGAAAGGCAGATACCAGCACTCATCGTGTCTTTTAAGTGGTGGCGCTGGTTCGGCGTGATCATTGTCAAAGATTCTTTTCATAAAGGCGATGAAATGTTCGTTGAAGTGAGTTGAATCTGGATAAAGCCTGTTCACGATTGGTTTGGAGTTTGGCCCTTGTAGCACGAAGAGGTAATGGTGCAACCCAAATGTTAGACTCATCCTAAAATAATTCCTTATCCATTATTTTGATGAATTCTCTGTCTTCAACTGATAAGGCTATTTTGTTATCCTCACTTGTAGTACAAAACACGGTGGTACCTAGGTTGTCATCACAAAGGACAGGAGTAATATGAGGTACTTGGATGATGTCAAGAAGCTTCTGCTTTACTTCATAATGGTGAGGGCACTGTTTGAAGTGGGATGCACGTCTGTTTCCCGACACGTAAGTCTTGAAGGAGTGGATCTCAGATGGCGTACACATCCTGTCCAAGCATTCATCGCCCACTGTTACCCAGCCTAGGTCAAGTCTTTGTGCATAAGGGGCGTTGTCAGGCCCATCGCACTGATCGCGTACTTTATGTACTCTGAGAATGTCCCTTCCTAACAGGACAAAGATTTCAGCTCTCTTGTCCATTGCAGGAATCTCATCAACATGGTACCTTAAATGAGGATGTTGATACGCAGCTTCTGAAGTGGGAATCTCTTCCCTTTCGTCTGGTATCTGATCACACTCGACTAACGTTGGTAGGGGTATGCCCTCTTTCTCGTTGATATGAGAGATCATGAATCCATCAACCCTTCTGCCGAAGGTCTCTATTTGACCAGAACAGGTTCTGAGAGTATATGGTGACCCTCTATGTCAAAGATCTCAAAGAATTTAGGCTTAACCAGGGATCTGTTGCTCTGTTCATCTATTATGGCATACATCCTAGCAGCTTTCTCAGGATGATCTCTTGGGTATATCTTAACTAGGCATATCTTAGCACAGCATTTGTGGTCCTTGCCTTCTCCGCAGACTTCTGTACATGAAGAAGAGACATTATCTTTGGTTGGAGCATGACCTTGTTGCTCCCCGCCATGATTTGAGATGGGAGTGGAGGTAGGAAGCTGTTGTGGGTTGCCTGTAAGTGGAGTAGGATGCATGACTGTAACATGTCTTTCGCTACCACATTCTGTGCACTTGATGACAACTTTACAGTCTTTAGCAAAATGGCTATAAGGAGCACAGCAATTGTAGCATATGCCAAGTTTCCGGAGAATCTCCCTGCGCTTTTGCAAAGTCTTTGCCCTAAGCCCACAACATTTCTTAAGAGGGTGAGGCATCTTGTAAATAGGACACTGACGATTACGGTTTTTATCTCTGTCATCCACAATGCCCTGATCAGTAGGTGAGGTTGTGGAGGGTGAGATGTCTGTCCTTTTAACAGATATAGCTCTATTTAAGTCTCTACATTTAGCTGCTGTATTATCATACATTGATGATAGTGAGGATGAAGCAGGCATGTTGGGTTCACTGAAGCTGAAGCTGGGATCGTTTTTAATCCAGGCTTGATCACTGATGAACCTGCAGAAATAAGAGAATGGAGGAAAGCATACATTATAGTCTCTTTTGCATCTTGAGCCCTGTTGTGCGTATTTCTCTTGTAGGCAATATGGCAGTTTAGACACCACTGGGTTGACACCATGAGTGGTGTCAAGGAAACTTAGTCCAGGAAGACGTGGGTCAGTCTTTGCCAACTCTAGCTCCATGAGGAGGTCACTTAGATCTTGGAGCTTGCGATAGTCTTTGTTCCCTATTTTTGGGAAGTTTTGCAGTCTCTTGAGTAGAGCTCTTTATATGGCTTCAGAGCTACCATAGGCTTGCTCAAGTCTTGCCTATGCAGCAACAAGACCTGCATCTGGGTGATCAACATGTACTGTTCTGAGTCTTTTAACACGACCTGCAGGTTCTGGTCCCAGCCACTTTATCAGCAAATCAATTTCTTCCTTAGCTGTAAGGTTGAGATCGGCAATAGTAGTCTTGAAGGTTGATCTCCAGGCCCTGTAGCTCTCTGAACAGTCGTCAAACCTTGAGAGGCTGGTGTTAATGAGCTCACAGCGTACCATGTATCTGGCAAAGTCATTCATGTCTGGTCTCTCACTCCTTGGTGTCAAAGTAACTTGTGGAACCCCTTGGGTGTGAAAGTTCTCTGGTGATATAGGGTGAGGTTTACCAGGGTAAAATTATGTTGCATGAGCGTTTAACTGTGGTATAGCCTCTAAGGCTTGTGCTGGCTTTAGTTTGAGGTGCTGCTTATCACCGGAAGTCACCTTGTTGGTGACATGAGTTGATCCAGTTTGCTGTATAGATGTACTTGCGTTGCAGACTTGAAAAGGCTCAGGCATATAGAGCTAAGAGGTCTCTGCATTGAGACTCAGAACAGTGTTGTTATTAGGAGGTACAGGAGATGACTCTGAATCTTTACAGATGATTTGCTTTAGAACGTATTCACTGGTGCGTTCAGCTGGATCTTCCAGTTCTGCTGGGATAAGGCAGTCTGAATTAGTACTTTTTCCCATTGCTTGTTCAAGGACTTTCAGCCTTGCTAGGGAAGCTGCTTCTTCCCCTTCCATTTGCAGAATCTTTATTTGTGAATCTGCCTCTGCTTGGAGAGCTTTGCTTTGCGCTTCCATCTTGGCTTGATGAGCTGCCATCTCTGCTTGTTGAGCTGCCATCTCTGCCTGTTGAGCTGCCCTTTGAGCTTCCATCTCTGCTTGACGAGCTGTCATCTCTGCTTGATGAGCTGCCATCTCTGCTTGTTTAGCTGCCGTTTGAGCTTCCATCTCTGCTTGCTTTCTGGTAAAGGAGCTTTGCGCCTTTTTTGATTCGGCATCAGCGTGGGCCTCTATTAACTTGCCGCTTAATGTTGATCTTCTGGAATGAGAGGATCTGGAAGAAAGTGCAATGCGCTTGGTTGTGGTGGATCTGTAAGATCTGGTCTCCTGCAGTTGAGTAATGTGGAGTTCTGCCTTAAACTTAGCACTTTGCACTGCGAGATCCCTTTGTTGGTTCAGTGCATCAGTCCTAGTCAGTTCTGTGAAAGAATACTATATATTAGGGTCCTGCAAGAAGGCTGAGTATTTTGCAGACAGCTGCTGGTAGCGCAAATACACAGCAAATAGGTGATTTATAGAGTCTCTTATTTCAGCTGGTTGATCATTAGAGTTTGACAATACTGACATACAGTGTCAGTGGTGCCAGTGATGAATCTGTCCCAGGAGGTCTGAAAGATTACTGGAGAACTCATCTCTAATGGCTTGATCGTTTTCTCTGAGTTTCTGTGTTGGTTTTATTGTACGTTTTGGTCTTACACTCTGTTCGGTAATATCTGCAGAATCTGCTGTCTGTACGTCTGCCGGTTCAGAGGCATGATGTATCTGCGTTGGTTCATCCATAAAAGAGTGTTTATAGCCTTGTCTAGACATTTTTAACGGTTTTGCGAAAAATGGTACTGTCTCTTTAAGAAGACGAACAGCTAAAAATGGGACTGTTTCTTTAAGAAGACAAACAGCAGCTTAGACAGGTGAGGTAACACAGTGCAATGTAGAGAAACAGTTTTCAACATTCACTTGAAGTGCAGTAAGCTTGTGGGACTATGTGCTTTCACAAGATGGCAGATGGCATTGAGCTTGATTGCAGATTAGGCACACATATTGTATATACACAGCAGGCTGTAGGAATTCTATGCATCTTTTGACTATTCTGACTCAGATTGTGTCACGGCTGAGGATGGGGAAAACCCTCAGCCGTGCGATGCCAGAAGGTGGATGGTCGATGCAAGGCCAGGACAGGAATCAGGGAACAGGTCACCTCCTATCAATCCTTAATTCTGACCATGTTTCCTAGCCGTATGAGCCGACCCTGATGGTAGGAGGGATCATACTCCGGAACCTAATATTCCTACTAGCCCTCAGGGTGGCCCTGGACTAGGAGCAGGGTAAGACGACCTGTAACTCCTAAACACGTAGGAACAGGAGTCTCACTGGCCAAGCTACATAAAAAGGGAAACATGAACAGCTTATGGCAATTGCAGGTAAATGCAACAAGTAACACCTACCTGCCACAGACACAAAGCCTGGAACCCATGCAGAAGCGCTGCTGTCCACAAGATATGGCGGACACAGCACACACCACACATCACACAGGAACCCAGGACCATAAGCTGCAATAACAAGGAGACCAAACATACACCTTCATAACACCATGTAACATAACTTAACATCACATAACAACATTTACATATGACCACAAGGGTGGCCCTCATTGGAAGATGGTAAAAGACCAGGAGGATGACTCCAGCAACATGCCTGGAGTACCCCTCAGACTTCAGGTCTCAACTGAGGCTAAATAGTCCATGTAGCCACACCCACACAGACACAGCCAGTGCTCACACACTAGGAAGGGAATTAACCCTTCCAATACCAGGCAAGGAAAGAAAGCCACTTAAAGGGGAAAGTGCACACATAACTTAAACCCCATGCACACCAGACATAGAAAGTGCATACATACACACAAGTTGTCTGAGACAACCACATGCTATGACAGCGAGCAGCCTAGCAACCAGCTCCAGCTGCTCTACTGCCACATACCTTACCACAAGTGAGGCAACATACTAGCGGCCCTCACCTGTGGTTGAACAACCAAACCAGACAGCAGGCAACAGCCTGCAGTTTAGGAGTCACGACCATGACCATGGTCGTGACAGATTGTTGTAATAGCGATTCATCCCTACTGAGACCTCTATGCCTGGCCTGTATAGCATATATAATCACTGTGGACAATACTTATCAGATAGCTTGAACTCACCAACACTGAGTTTATCCGTTGCTTTATAACAGAGTACAGCAGAACAGATGGATTGTGGTGTTGTTCGGTCAAAAGATGATGCTTTTGCAAACTTGCATGAGAATACATGTGTACCTTGTGCAAATGCCTGGAGCAGAATGAAGATACAGGAAATGAGGTACACAGAAGAAGGGGTGGAGCAAAGAAATGAATGACAGATCATGAACAGAAAAACAAAGTGCAATACCAAAAAACGACCACTAGATGGGAGCATATGACCAAATATAGAATATATGAATGGTTCAACGAATTAAACTATATAAATTTAACTGAATAGCAGCACAAGGCCTGACATAATCTCCCAGCACCAGTGGAGCGACACAAGTATTTGTCACTCCTCCAGCATGGGGAGAATAGATTGACAAGTAGTGTGTAGAACAGGCCATAATCTCCCAGCACCAGTGGAGCGACACAAGAATGTGTCACTCCCCCAGCATGGTGACATAAATATACGAAACAAGACTCAATGTACGGTGATAAACAAAATTTTATGAACATAAAATTAAATATACAACTATTGGGCAACCAAACATAATCACATTAACGGTTCCTGGAAAATTAATCACAAATTGTTTATACAAATCGGTCCTGCCAGTCCACCCTTCCTGCATCAGAGCAGAAATAATCTGCAAAAGAGTCTCTCATCCTTGCAACCGCTACACTTGACCGCGGTCCAAAATTTTGAATGCTGGCCATCTCGCTGTCCTCCGGTATATGCTCCACATTTAGGGATTCTTTTTTAAGGAGGTAGTTGTTTAATACAACAGCAGACTTTACTACCTCATCGACCGTTTCAACTTTCATATCAATAGGTTTAGTGAAAATCCTCCATTTTGCACCCAAAATCCCGAATGTGCATTCCACCATCCTTCAAGCCCTGGTCAAGCGTTAGTTGAATGTGCACTTTTTTAAATTTAATCCATGGCTGGAATATGGTTTCAGAAGATTTCCACACATTTGGAAGGCCTCATCAACCAACACAAATGGCATGGGTGGGGCATCTGTACCTGGCAGTGGTTGAGGCGGAGGAAAATCAAATTGTCTGTTATATAGACTGCGGCCCATATAAGAATTTTTAAAAAACCATTGAATCTTTGGTGCATCCATAGGCCCCTACGTCGAAGGCAACAAAACGATATTGGGCATCAGCGATGGCCATTAGGATGATAGAGAAACGTTTCTTGTAGTTGAAAAACTCGGATCCGATGCCTTGGGGCTTAATAATCCTAATATGTTTCCCGTCTAATGCACTAATGCCAAACCTCCCAAAGTTTTCAGCAATTACTGTCCAATTTTGGCGAGTTGGATGTGGGATAAATTCATCATGCAGTTGTTCCCACAAAACACGGCATGTCTCCTTCACAATAATGAAAACTGTTATATCCCAAGCCGAAAATTGAAAATGGAGTGATGTGAAACTTTTGCCAGTTGCCATAAATCTAAAAAAATAATAATAATATATAGGGTAAATACTAGTAAAATACTTAAAGAAAAAATACAATATAAGGTACATCAATTGTACGCAATTCTTTGGGATCTTATGGCCACTCATTTGTTCTGTTGTAATTTTCTCCAGCCAAACAAATTTTTGGGAAAATGCAATGATAGAACGGACTCTCCATGGCGAACAATATTGCTCACAGTGCTTTCAACATCGGTAATGACCAATATATGGGTAAAATCGTGACCATACAAGATGTTGAAGTCACAGTTAACAATACTAATGCAGAGCCTTATTGGAATGCGCAATTCTGCACTTTGTACAGTGATGCTTGAAAAAATTTCATTTTGGTTCTGAAAGATTTATGGTGTCACCTTAAAACCATAAAAATCAACCTTAAAAACATTATACTAAAAATAAAGTTAACAATATATAATAATGCATTTTTTTTATTTACCTTATGGTCAGCATTGGTTGTTCTGCTGGGGAAACACTGCGGCGGAAAGTGGTGTCCTGTCTTTGGATGTGAGGTGACACCTGTTGTAAGAGATCATTAAAACTTTCAACGCTCATCCGTAAGTAATGAAAAAACTTTTCTGGATAATCCCTCAAGTCAGGAAACAGTTTCAAAAGCTCTCCTTCTTATTCTTGCAGAGGTTATTTCATACACCCAGTAGCGACGCTGACGACGCAGTCTGGCTCTAAGACGTCTTCTCCAGCGGGAAACAAGGATTAGAGCCTGAAATCCAAAACGAATATGGTCCAGCATCATCTTTGCAATCTTCAGAGGGAGTATCTGAGGGGTAAGTGACCTTCGCTTGTCTTTTATAGCCACTGTACTATTTGCATAAGTAATTTAATCTTTTTGATCTTTTAAATTTGAATACCAAATCCGTCTTTCCGTTTGAAACCTGATGATAACGGATGCGACTGATCCGGTATTTTGACTGATCCGGCAGACTGATCCGGCGAAAACGGTGTATGAAAATATGTACCGTAAAATGCATTTTGCCGGATCTGGCAGGCAGTTCCAGCAACGGAACTGCTTGCTGGATCACTCTGCCGCAAGTGTCAAAGTAGCCTTAGGGCCCTTTCACACCTGCGTTATAGTCTTCCGGCATAGAGTTCCGTCGTCGGGGCTCTATGCCGGAAGAATACTGATCAGGATTTTCCTAATGCATTCTGAATGGACAGTCCGTCCTTCAGGATGCATCAGGATGTCTTCAGTTCCGGAACGGAACGTTTTTTGGCCGCAGCAAATAGCGCAGCATGCTGCGCTTTTTGCTCCGGCCAAAAATCCGGAACACTTGCCGCAAGGCCGGATCCGGAATGAATGCCCATTGAAAGGCATTGATCCGGATCCGGCCTTAAGCTAAACGTCGTTTCGGCGCATTGCCGGATGCGACGTTTAGCTTTTTCTCAATGGTTACCATGGCTGCCGGGACGCTAAAGTCCTGGCAGCCATGGTAAAGTGTAGTGGGGAGCGGGGAGCAGCATACTTACCATCCGTGCGGCTCCCGGGGCGCTCCAGAGTGACGTCAGGGCGCCCCAGGCGCATGGATGACGTGATCGCATGGATCACATGATCCATGCGCATGGGGCGCTCTGACGTCATTCTGGAGCGCCCCGGGAGCCGCACGGATGGTAAGTATGCTGCTCCCCCGCTCCCCACTACTACTATGGCACCCAGGACTTTAATAGCGTCCTGGGTGCCATAGTAACACTGAAAGCATTTTGAAGACGGATCCGTCTTCAAATGCTTTCAGTACACTTGCGTTTTTCCGGATCCGGCGTGTAATTCCGGCAAGTGGAGTACACGCCGGATCCGGACAACGCAAGTGTGAAAGAGGCCTTAGAAGTTTAGAAGCAAATCTTGAAATTTATTAGAAAATTTCCAAAACCCACTTTTTAAGGACCAGTTCAGGTCTGAAGTCACTTTGTGAGGCTTACATAATAGAAACCACCCTTGAATAGAAACTAGATCCCTCAAGGTATTCAAAACTGATTTTACAAACTTTGGTAACCCTTTAGCTGTTCCACATGAATTAAAGTAAAATTAATTTCACTTTTTGTCAGATTTTCCATTTTAATCCATTTTTTCCAGAACAAAGCAAGGATTAACAGCCAAACAAAACTCAATATTTATTGCCCTGATTCTGCACATGGCAGGGCACAGAAGGAAAGGAACGCCATATGGTTTTTGGAAGGCAGATTTCACTGGTTATAATTTTAAGTTGCCATGTCACATTTGACGACCCCCTGATGCACCCCTAGAGTAGAAGCTCCAAAAAAATGACGTCATTTTGGAAACTACAGGATAAGGTGGCAGTTTTATTGGTACTATTTTAGGATACATATGATTTTTGGATACTCTATATTACACTTTTTGTCGAGCAAGGTAACAATAAATAGCTCTTTTGGCATTGTTTTTATTATTTACAATGTTCATCTGAAAGATTAGATCATGTGGTATTTTTTATAGCGCAGGTTGTTACGGACATGACCATACCAAATATGACAATTTTTTAGTGTCTTCATATTCTGAAAGCCATAGTTATTTTTATTTTTTGTGCGACTGTCTTATGTAGGGGCTCATTTTTTTTGTGTGAGATGATGGTTTGATTGGTACTATTTTAGGGTACATATGACTTTTTGATCGCTTGGTATTACACTTTTTGTGATGTTAGGTGAAAAAAATGGCTTTTTTGGCACAATTATCATTTTTTTTTTTACAGTGTTCACCTGAGGGGTTAGGTAATGTGATATTTTTATACAGCAGGTTGCTACGGACGCGGCGATACCTAATATGTGTACTTTTTTTTATTTATTTAAGTTTTACACAATAACAGCATTTTTGAAACAAAAAATGTTTTAGGCCTCTTTCACATGACCATGTGGCTTTTTCAGTGTTTTGCGGTCCGTTTTTTACGGATCTATTGTTCCATTTTTTGTTTCCATTGTGTCTCCGTTGTGTTTCCGTTTCCATTCCCTATGTCAGCAAAAACCTACCTGTATGGTTTCAATATACGATCTGTTTTTTACGGATCCAAAATGGAAGAAAAAAAATTGACATAATTTCGGACACATCCCTTTTTTCACTCCCCCTATTTAACTTGGTCATGTGATAGTTGTGACTCCATTTTATGCAGCTACTTGCAGCATTGAGAGCGTACTTAGAATCCTGTGTTTGGCAAACATTGGTTTCTGGCTACAATTTTCTGTTGCATCATGGCTGAGGAGGAAATGGTTCTCTTGTGCTGGCTGATTTCTCAGGAACACGGATATCAGCTTACTATGGTGCACGTGGAACCGAGGAGGAGGCATTGGGTTCACCCAATTCTCTGTCAGTGGCGCAGGAAGGGTCATTTCCAAATGATGTACATGGATCTGCAACAGCATCCTGAGAAATTTCATAGGTATTCATGGGTCGTATGTCTGTGAACAGCTTTGACTTGTTGTTAACGTCTCTACGCCATGGCCTCACATACCAGGACACAAATATGAGGCGCTACATTTCTCCGGAGGAACGGCTCGTCACGTTGAGGTATATATATTTAGTATTATTTATATATGTATGTGATAGTGTAGATGCAATGTGATAATGTGCATATAACGATAAATGTATAACGATAAATGTAAAATGTGGGGCGTTAGTAGTTACAGTATATGTGTGTTGCATTACTTTTTTTTATTGTGTCTTTCAGATTTTTGGCAACTGGGAATTAATTTTCATCTCTGCATTATGAGTTCCTGCTGGGAGTCTCAAGGATTTCTCGGATAGTTAGTCAAACCTGTGATTTGATTTGGCAGCGACTCCGGGAAGCGGTAATGCCAGAGCCCAAGGCAGAGGATTGGATCTGAATTGCTGAGGGTTTTCATGTCAATGCACATTTTCCTAACTGTATTGGGGCACTGGATGGCAAACACATACGTGTTAAGAAGCCACCTTACTCAGGGTCCTGGTACTACAATTATAAACAGTGTTTTTCTGTCGTGCTAATGTCCTTGGCTGACAGTACTTACAAGTGTATCATTGTGGATATTGGGGCCTATGGGAGCACTGCAGATTTGCGCATTTTCAGTACTTCTAGAATGTGTGAGAGACTTCGAGTCAACCAGCTTGCCCTACCAGAGCCCAGATTGCTGCCAGGTTCTGCGGGACCACTGGCTCCATTTGTTATTGTAGCTGATGAAGGGTTTGCTTTGACACCACATGTCATGCGCAGGGCTGCCTTAGGTGTTCAGGCGCCCTGTGCGAGATAATCTTGTGCCCCCCCCCACCCCCGTTCACGGAAACCTACACAAAGAGGAAAACTTTTTTTTTTATTGCAGATAATTTAAGTGCAAACAAGTACAATCATACCCAGTGTCACCCATAGCCAGTCTCCTGCCCCACTTAATCATACCCTGTCACCTTTGCCCAGTCCCCTGCCCCCCTTAATCATACCCAGTGTCACCCAGAGCCAGTCCCCTGCCCCCTTAATCATACCCTGTCACCTTTACCCAGTCCCCTGCCCTTCTTAATCATACCCAGTGTCACCCTTACCCAGTCCTTTGCCACCTCAATTAGACTATGCCCCCCTTAATCATACCCAGTGTCACCCATAGCCAGTCCTTTGCCCCCTTAATAATATCCTGTCACCTTTACCCAGTCCCCTGCCCCCCTTAATCATACCCAGTGTCAACCAAAGCCAGTCCCCTGCCCCTTAGTCATGCCAAGTGTCACCGTTATCCAGTCCGCTGCCCCCTTAATCATACCCAGTGTCTGTCACCCTTATCTAGTCCCCTGCCCCCCTTAATTAGACACTACCCCTATTTAATGAAAGATATTTGGTAAAAAATAAAAATAAAAAAATAAGAACAGGTACTCACTATTTGAAGTCTTCTGCTCCCTCCCTGTCTGCAGAGCACCGGCAGCCACCCTCACACATTGAGCGGATCCTTCCGCGGCTCTCTGTGAAGGCGCAGCCCTTGGACACTGAGCCTGCGCCCCTAAGCTCCTCCTCCACGCTCCGGAACCTGACCTGGCAGCTGCAGCGGCTCAGCTCTCCAGGCTCGCCTCACACAATCTCTGGCCGGCCTGCTATAAGAGACTGACTACGAGCTGTCGGCCACCAGGCGCCCCTGTTGCCATGGCGCCCTGTGCGACCGCACAGCTCGCACACCCGAAAGGCCGGCCCTGGTCATACAGCCCTTCCGCAGACGCAACCTGGATGACAGCAGATGTATATTTAACTATCTAGCTGAGTAGAGCCCGTAGGTATATTAAATGTGCGTTTGGAATACTCTCACACAAGTGGAGAGTATTACTGTCATCCATACAGATGTCGCTGGACAATGCCACACTGGTTATTAAAGCATGTGTGATCCTGCATAACTTCGTCAGGATTCATGATGCTCCGTCAGAAATTGATGATGTTACACTTGGTACTTCTTCTTCATCTGGAGGGTTGGACCCTATATGGACGACCTGGAACAGCAGGGCTTGCAGTTCGGGCCCTCTATGAGCAATATTTTTCAAGTTCTAAGGGTGCATTGCCGTGGCAGATAGACGTAGTTCATGGCAGACTATGAAGTGTCTGGACTTAGTATTTGTTGTTTTCTAGTGAGTTATTATTTTTTTTTTGGGGGGGTTATATGTAGATAGTGTAGGGACTCACAAGACAAAGCGGACCCTTGACGTGGGCTTGTGGGCTGGGGTTAAAATGTAGCCCCATAAAAAATTAATATCTATATTGTCAATCATGTTCAATGATAACATGTTAGTGATTATATAATTAATTTTTTGGACTACAATAACCCTCTAATACCTCTTAAATAAGTAATGTTGTAATAGGTTTGTAGATGAATAGGAGCATGAGGCGCACATGGGCGGCACTGTCACGGATGGTGTTGCAGAAAGCTGGAACTTATAAATAAACATCCGACTGGCTTGATCCCAAACTAAGGAGCATATGGGTGAGCCCTATAAAACCCCTAGAGCTCTCCCAGACTGCTATGCCCATGCAAAGGTCTTAATGGTAGACAAATGCATGCCCTTGTACCCTATACTATGTGACACCTGAAAACCCTACAATAGTGAGGGCACACGACCACCGGCTCCCTGCACTTAATACGGACGGAGTCAGGGTCACCTACAATCAAGCCAGCAAGAAAACACAAATAAAGGAAACAGACTTATCTAAGGAATCAGGAGAAGCAGCCTCCAGCAGTGAACACAATCCAGGAAGAAGTATAAACCGCAAAGTGAGGCAGTATGGAAGGGAATATAAAGGGAGACAATCAGTGCAAATAGGTGACAGCTGGGAGAAGGAAAGGAGATTAGAAAGTGAAACCAAAACAAAGAACATCATACAACAAAAGGTAGAGGAGAACGTCTGCCAGATCCTCTCACAGAGCTGGCGGTGACAGTACCCCTCCCTCTACGGGTGGACTCCGGACACTCAGAGCCCACCTTCTCAGGATGAGACCTATGGAAAGCCGTGATGAGACGAGTGGCCTTAATGTCCGCCACTGGGACCCACATCCTCTCCTCAGGACCATAACCCTCCCACGGTACTGGAAAGAACCGCAGATAATGCAAGAATCCACAATCCTAGAGACCTGAAATTCAAGATTACTATCAACAACAATCAGAGAAGGAGGCAAAGAGGAGGGTACAGTGGGTTGGACATAAGGTTTTAATAGGGACCTGTGAAAAACATTATGGATCTTCCAAGTCTGCGGAAGATCAAGATGGAAGGCAACGGGATTAATGACAGATAAGATCTTGTAAGGCCCAATAAACCTAGGACCTAACTTCCAGGAGGGAACCTTCAGTTTGATATTCTTTGTAGACAACCACACCAGATCACCCACATTCAGGTCCGGACCAGGCACACGTCTCTTATCCTCCACACGCTTATATCTCTCACTCATCCTCTTCAGATTACCCTGAATCTTTTGCCAAATAAATGACAAAGACGAGGAAAATCTCTCCTCATCAGGTAAACCAGAAGACCCCTCTCTAGAGAATGTCCCAAACTGCGGATGAAACCCATATGCACCAAAAAAATGGTGACTTATCAGAGGACTCCTGGCAACGGTTATTTAAAGCAAACTCAGCAAGGGACAAAACACCAATCATCCTGATTCTCCGCCACAAAACAGCGCAGATATGTCTCCAGATTCTGATTGACGCGTTCGGTCTGACCATTCGACTGCGGGTGAAAAGCAGAAGAGAACGACAACCGAACCCCCAAGTGAGAACAGAAGGCCTCCCAGAATCTGGAAACAAATTGCGTGCCCCTATCAGAAATGAAGTCTGAAGGAATGCATGCAATTTAACAATGTGATCAACAAACGCTTGCGTCAGCGTCTTAGCATTGGGTAATCCAGGAAAGGGAATGAAATGTGCCATTTTGCTAAAACGGTCCACTACTACCAGAATCACAGTCTTCCCTGAGGAACGAGGCAGGTCCGTAATGAAGTCCATGGACAGAAGCGTCCAAGGACGGGAAGGAATGGGTAACAGGAGGAGAGAACCCGATGGCCGTGAATGAGGGACCCTGGCACGAGTACAGGTCTCACAGGCTGCCACAAGACCCTCAGCCGTCTTACGAAGAGCCGGCCACCAGAATCTCAGAGCAATGAGATCCACTGTGGCTCTGCTCCCCGGGTGCCCAGCAAGGACAGTATCGTGGTGCTCCTTAAAAACCTTGTGTCATAAAACGAGAGGAACAAACAACCTCCCAGGGGGACAAAGATCAGGAGCCTCTGCCTGGGCTGCCTGAACCTCTGCCTCCAAATCAGGATAAAGAGCAGAGACGACCACCCCTTCAGCCAAAATGGGACTCGGGTCTTCAAAGTTCCCCCCTCCCAGAAAACAACGTGACAGGGCATCTGCCTTCACATTTTTAACCCCAGGGCGGAAAGTAACAGCAAAATTAAACCTAGAAAAGAACAAAGACCATCTGGCCTGTCTCGGGTTCAGACGCTTGGCCAATTCCAAGTAGGCCAGATTCTTATGGTCTGTAAACACGGTAATAGGGTGTCTGGCTCCCTCTGACCAATGGCGCCATTCCTCAAAAGCTAATTTGATGGCCAACAACTCCCTATCTCCCACATCGTAATTTCTCTCTGCAGAGGAGAGTTTTCTTGAGAAAAAGGCACACGGTCGCCATTTGGCAGGAGAGGGACCCTAAAATAAGACCGCACCCACACCCACCTCAGAAGCGTCCACCTCAACAATAAAAGGTAGAGAGACATCAAAATGACCCTCAGGGGTATTGAAGGCTGTCTTCCGTTCGTCCCCTTCCCTGACCCTGACTAGGTTGTATGCCCCTCTTAAATCCAACTTAGAAAAAACCTTAGCCCCAACAATCTGGTTAAACAGGTCTGGGATCAGAGGAAGCGGATATGGGTCACAAACCGTGATAAGGTTTAGCTCCCTGAAATCCAGACAAGGTCTTAAAGAACCATCTTTTGTCTTAACAAAAAAAAAAAACTGCGGCAACAGGTGACTTGGAGGGTCGGATGTGTCCCTTTCTCAGGCTCTCAGAGATATAAGTACGCATAGCAACTCTTTCAGGTTTATAATGTCACGGATGGTGTTGCAGAAAGCTGGAACTTATAAATAAACATCCGACTGGCTTGATCCCAAACTAAGGAGGATATGGGTGAGCCCTATAAAACCCCTAGAGCTCTCCCAGACTGCTATGCCCATGCAAAGGTCTTAATGGTAGACGAATGCATGCCCTCGTACCTTATACTATGTGACACCTGAAAACCCTACAATAGTGAGGGGACACGACCACCGGATCCCTGCACTTAATACGGACGGAGTCAGGGTCACCTACAATAAGCCAGCAAGAAAACACAAATAAAGGAAACAGACTTATCTGAGGAATCAGGAGAAGCAGCCTCCAGCAGTGAACACAATCCAGGAAGAAGTATAAATCGCAAAGTGAGGCAGTATGGGAGGGAATATAAAGGGAGACAATCAGTACAATAGGTGACAGCTGGGAGAAGGAAAGGAGATTAGAAAGTGAAACCAAAACAAAGAACATCATACAACAGGTAGAGAAGAACGTCTGCCAGATCGTCTCACAGAATTGGCGGTGACAGGCACGCTCCCATTCAACTTCTATGGAAGAAGAGGGGATTAGCGCTTGGTGGTGGACGGTGCCCAGGAAATCTGGGCTCCTCCAGCCACAGCGCTCCCAGCTCCATTCTCGATATAGGTGCGGGTCCTATCAGACAATGGTGGCATATCCTTTCGATGGGAATCCCCTTTTAATGCATTACTTTGTAAAATGTTCTAAATCCTACTAAAATCAAAGCCAGAAGCTAGGTTTTATTTTTCTTGCAGAGTATAAATTATAACCATAAAAAAAAAGCATACTCACGTCCTCACATCCAGCACTGGTCTCAAGAAGTTGAGTTGGCGGATGTATATATAGGGCTTCTTCTGGCGGCCACCCTCGCCACTATGTCCTATTGCCTGCATGCATTCTCGCCGGTACTGATCTCGGCAGGACTGCCAGCGGGTCTTCACACGTTTGACTGTAGAAATATGACATAATAACCTTTCAATAGGATTATATACATACACAATGATAACTGCACATGGAAAAACCCCCAAAAAATAAACAATATTAGCAATGATTTTGATTATAAAGGGCTTATTGCAAAAGTCGGTAGCTACCATTTATTAAGTATAGGACATTAATAAAATACTTTTTATAATATATATTGTTTCAATATATTTCCCAATAATCTTGTTACCGACATTTTTACATAATGTCATACAGTTATTGTCTGCATGTTTAAAATAAAACCATACAATCCATCAGGGGCGTAGCTAGAAATGACTGGGCCCCATAGCAAAAAAAAAAATTATGGGCCCCCCCCTCCCGGATCTCCTACCCCCACATACCTCTCAGACCTCCCACCCCTTCCAGAGCTACCACCCAAATACCCCTCCAGGAACTCCCACCCCAACATCCCCATACCCCTCCTAGACCTCCCACCCCCACACCCATCCTAAATCTCTCACCACCAGTCCCCAGATATAATGGTCCAGACATCAAGTGTCCTGCTCCCCCTCCTGCCTATATAATCGTCCAGACCTCCAGGTTCCTCCTTCCCCCTACACCCCATATATAATGGTCCAGACCTCCAGGGTCCTGCTCCCCCCCTAAATAGAATGGTCCAGACCTCCAGTGTCCTGTTCCCCCCTATATAATGGTCCAGACCTCCAGGGTCCTGATCCCCCCTCCTCCCCAGATATAATGGTCCAGACCTCGGGGATCCCACTCCCCACTCCTCCCAAGATATAATGGTCCAGACCACTAGTGTCCTGTTCCCCCTATATAATGGTCCAGACCAGACCTCCAGGGACCCGCTCCCCCCTTCTCCTTAAATGTACTGGTCCAGACCTCCAGGGTCCTGCTTCCCCCTTCTCCTTAAATGTTCTGGTCCAGACCTCCAGGGTCCTGCTCCCCCCTCCTCCCCAAATATAATGGTCCTGGACCAGTCTCAGAGTCAGCCAGGCCTCACCTCACAGACACTTGAACGTCCGTCGGCCCACACTCCAGCAGTGCTGCCAGGCCCAGCAGCTTCGCTGTACGCTCTGCCTCCTCCACTTCCAGCCAGTAGGACTGCTGCCCAGACTGGGAGCGGGACTATACCCTCTCCTCACTGCAGGTACATCTCTCAGCCGCACTGCCCACAGCCTGCAGGCCCTGCAGATAGCGCTTTCTCTGTCTGTCCTAGAGGGGCCTGCGACCCCTGTAGCTATGCCACATGAACTCTTTTTTTTTTATCCTCAGCCTGTGGCCTGGGCCCCCAGTGGCGTAGGGCCCCATAGCCATTGCTATGGCTGCTATGGCAATCCCTACACCCATGCAATCCATCTACAGTGACCATGCTTGCACAGTACGGGTACATTAGCTGATTTATCCAAGCAATTGTGTTCCCAGCCAAATGATAGGGTGGCACGTTTTCACAATACTACCCAAGCATGTGCACTACTGATGGATAGCAGGGTTGTTGTAACCATGGAAACGTGACAGGGATTTAAAAGTTTATCCAAAGTTTTACATTTACATACAGGGACAAAATATATGCAGATATACTGCTGTTTAGAATCTACAACTCAAAGCATGTCCAGACATAATAAAGCGACCTGCCTACAGAAGGGCATGATGGAAATTATACTATCACTACAGCAGGACATACTACGGTGGTCAAGGCTGCTGTCATGAATCAGTAAGTGACCAGTAATAAGCCTTTAAAATTCATACAGAAAAAAAGGTTGCTTTATTTAAAAAACGGTGATTGAATCAATCATTTACATGTATTTTTTATGATGCATTAAAATATATCTGTTGTCCACAAAAAAATATTCAAAATACCACATACAAGGACATAAAAACATTCTTAAAATTAATGCATACTATTGAAAAGGAATACACATATGCATGGGTTAGCGTAACTAATTTGAGACGTTTTGCGGAATTGGCCTTCTCCCACTCATGGGCCAGCATCTCCTGTGTCACCTCATCCCAGCCACACTCCTTAAATATTTTGTCGTGGTAGCTATCCGAGCATGTGTCCCATAGCTGGAGACGCTCTTGGATCAAAGAGATAAGTTTGGCCTAGCATTTGTAAATGATAGATCCCCAAAAAATGGATGACATACGGATGCGTTCCTTATGCATTCCATTTTTTTTTTTGCGGACCCATTGACTTGAATGGTTCCGTATATGGGCCATATACAGAACGCAAAAAACAGCCTGCAAAACGAAAATAAAGCATGGTCGTGTGAAAGAGGCCTTAGTGTCTCCATATTCTGAGAGCCATTTATTTTTTATTTTTTAGGTGATTGTCTTAAGTAGGGTCTCATTTTTTGCGGGATGAGATGACGGTTTGATTGGCACTATTTTGGGGTGCATATGACTTTTTGATCGCTTGCTATTCCACTTTTTGTGATGTAAGGTGACAAAAAATGGCTTTTTTGACATTTGTTTTTATTAGATTTTTTTTACGGTGTTCACCTGAGGGGTTAGGCCATGTGATATTTTTATAGAGCAGGTTGTTATGGACACGGCAATACCTAATATGTATACTTATTTAAATGTATTTAAGTTGTACACAATAATATCATTTTTGAAACAAAAATAAATAAATCATGTTTTAGTGTCTCCATAGTCTGAGAGCCATAGTTTATTTTTATTTTTTGGGCAATTATCTTAGGAGCGATATCAATTTTGCAGGATGAGATGACGGTTTGATTAGTACTATTTTGGGGTGCATATGACTTTTTGATCGCTTGCTATTATACTGTACTTTTAGTGATGTAAGGTGACAAAAAATTGCTTTTTTTACACCATTTTTATTTTATCTTTTTTACAGTGTTCACCTCAGGAGCTAGGTCATGTGATATTTTTATAGAGCCGGTCGATACAGATGCGGTGATACCTAATATGTCTACTTTTATTTTTTCCCTATTTTTTACAAGAGGATCTGGCTTCATGTCAGCAGAGAATCAGTCTGCATGTCATAGCAGAGAATCAGGCTTCACGTCAGCCACCACTGCAACAGTCCATTGTCAGATATTTAGGCCCAGCACACAGGCAGAGGAGAGAGGTCCCGTAACAGACAATCTGTCTTCATGTCAGCAGAGAATCAGTCTGCATGTCATAGCAGAGAATCAGGCTTCACTTCAGCCACCAGTGCAACAGTCCATTGTCATATATTTAGGCCCAGCACCCAGGCAGAGGAGAGAGGTCCCGTAACAGAGGATCTGGCTTCATGTCAGCAGAGAATCAGTCTGCATGTCATAGCAGAGAATCAGGCTTCACGTCAGCCACCAGTGCAACAGTCCATTGTCAGATATTTAGGCCCAGCACCCAGGCAGAGGAGAGAGGTCCCGTAACAGAGAATCTGTCTTCATGTCAGCAGAGAATCAGTCTGCATGTCATAGCAGAGAATCAGGCTTCACGTCAGCCACCAGTGCAACAGTCCATTGTCATATATTTAGGCCCAGCACCCAAGCAGAGGAGAGAGGTCCCGTAACAGAGGATCTGGCTTCATATCAGCAGAGAATCAGTCTGCATGTCATAGCAGAGAATCAGGCTTCACGTCAGCCACCACTGCAACAGTCCATTGTCATATATTTAGGCCCAGCACCCAGGCAGAGGAGAGAGGTCCCGTAACAGAGAATCTGTCTTCATGTCAGCAGAGAATCAGTCTGCATGTCATAGCAGAGAATCAGGCTTCACGTCAGCCACCAGTGCAACAGTCTATTGTCATATATTTAGGCCCAGCACCCAGGCAGAGGAGAGAGGTCCCGTAACAGAGAATCTGTCTTCATGTCAGCAGAGAATCAGTCTGCATGTCATAGCAGAGAATCAGGCTTCACGTCAGCCACCACTGCAACAGTCCATTGTCATATATTTAGGCCCAGCACCCAGGCAGAGGAGAGAGGTCCCATAACAGAGGATCTGGCTTCATGTCAGCAGAGAATCAGTCTGCATGTCATAGCAGAGAATCAGGCTTCACGTCAGCCACCACTGCAACAGTCCATTGTCATATATTTAGGCCCAGCACCCAGGCAGAGGAGAGAGGTCCCATAACAGAGGATCTGGCTTCATGTCAGCAGAGAATCAGTCTGCATGTCATAGCAGAGAATCAGGCTTCATGTCAGCCACTACTGCAACAGTCCATTGGCATATATTTAGGCCCAGCACCCAGGCAGAGGAGAGAGGTCCCGTAACAGAGGATCTGGCTTCATGTCAGCAGAGAATCAGTCTGCATGTCATAGCAGAGAATCAGGCTTCACGTCAGCCACCACTGCAACAGTCCATTGTCAGATATTTAGGCCCAGCACCCAGGCAGAGGAGAGAGGTCCCGTAACAGAGAATCTATCTTCATGTCAGAAGAGAATCAGTCTGCATGTCATAGCAGAGAATCAGGCTTCACGTCGCCACCAGTGCAACAGTCCATTGTCATATATTAAGGCCCAGCACCCAGGCAGAGGAGAGAGGTCCCGTAACAGAGGATCTGGCTTCATGTCAGCAGAGATTCATTCTGCATGTCATAGCAGAGAATCAGGCTTCACGTCAGCCACCACTGCAACAGTCCATTGTCAGATATTTAGGCCCAGCACCCAGGCAGAGGAGAGAGGTCCCGTAACAGAGAATCTGTCTTCATGTCAGCAGAGAATCAGTCTGCATGTCATAGCAGAGAATCAGGCTTCACGTCAGCCACCAGTGCAACAGTCCATTGTCATATATTAAGGCCCAGCACCCAGGCAGAGGAGAGAGGTCCCGTAACAGAGGATCTGGCTTCATGTCAGCAGAGATTCATTCTGCATGTCATAGCAGAGAATCAGGCTTCACGTCACCCAACATTGGAACAGTCCATTGGCATATATTTAGGCCCAGGCACCCAGGCAGAGGAGAGAGGTCCCGTAACAGAGAATCTGTCTTCATGTCAGCAGAGAATCAGTTTGCATGTCATAGCAGAGAATCAGGCTTCACGTCAGCCACCAGTGCAACAGTCCATTGTCATATATTTAGGCCCAGCACCCAGGCAAAGGAGAGAGGTCCCGTAACAGAGGATCTGGCTTCATGTCAGCAGAGAATCAGTCTGCATGTCATAGCAGAGAATCAGGCTTCACGTCAGCCACCAGTGCAACAGTCCATTGTCATATATTTAGGCCCAGCACCCAGGCAGAGGAGAGAGGTCCCGTAACAGAGGATCTGGCTTCATGTCAGCAGAGAATCAGTCTGCATGTCATAGCAGAGAATCAGGCTTCACGTAACCCAAAAATGGAACAGTCCATTGGCATATATTTAGGCCCAGGCACCCAGGCAGAGGAGAGAGGTCCCGTAACAGAGAATCTGTCTTCATGTCAGCAGAGAATCAGTTTGCATGTCATAGCAGAGAATCAGGCTTCATGTCAGCCACCACTGCAACAGTCCATTGTCATATATTTAGGCCCAGCACACAGGCAGAGGAGAGATGTCCCGTAACAGAGAATCTGTCTTCATGTCAGCAGAGAATTAGTCTGCATGTCATAGCAGAGAATCAGGCTTCACGTCAGCCACCACTGCAACAGTCCATTGTCAGATATTTAGGCCCAGCACCCAGGCAGAGGAGAGAGGTCCCGTAACAGAGAATCTGTCTTCATGCCAGCAGAGAATCAGTCTGCATGTCATAGCAGAGAATCAGGCTTCACGTCAGCCACCAGTGCAACAGTCCATTGTCATATATTTAGACCCAGCACCCAGGCAGAGGAGAGAGGTCCCGTAACAGAGGATCTGGCTTCAAGTCAGCAGAGAATCAGTCTGCATGTCATAGCAGAGAATCAGGCTTCACGTCAGCCATCACTGCAACAGTCCATTGGCATATATTTAGGCCCAGCACCCAGGCAGAGGAGAGAGGTCCCATAACAGAGAATCTGTCTTCATGTCAGCAGAGAATTAGTCTGCATGTCATAGCAGAGAATCAGGCTTCACATCAGCCACTACTGCAACAGTCCATTGTCAGATATTTAGGCCCAGCACACAGGCAGAGGAGAGATGTCCCGTAACAGAGAATCTGTCTTCATGTCAGCAGAGAATTAGTCTGCATGTCATAGCAGAGAATCAGGCTTCACGTCAGCCACCACTGCAACAGTCCATTGTCAGATATTTAGGCCCAGCACCCAGGCAGAGGAGAGAGGTCCCGTAACAGAGAATCTGTCTTCATGCCAGCAGAGAATCAGTCTGCATGTCATAGCAGAGAATCAGGCTTCACGTCAGCCACCAGTGCAACAGTCCATTGTCATATATTTAGACCCAGCACCCAGGCAGAGGAGAGAGGTCCCGTAACAGAGGATCTGGCTTCAAGTCAGCAGAGAATCAGTCTGCATGTCATAGCAGAGAATCAGGCTTCACGTCAGCCATCACTGCAACAGTCCATTGGCATATATTTAGGCCCAGCACCCAGGCAGAGGAGAGAGGTCCCATAACAGAGAATCTGTCTTCATGTCAGCAGAGAATTAGTCTGCATGTCATAGCAGAGAATCAGGCTTCACATCAGCCACTACTGCAACAGTCCATTGTCAGATATTTAGGCCCAGCACCCAGGCAGAGGAGAGAGGTCCCGTAACAGAGAATCTGGCTTCATGTCAGCAGAGAATCAGTCTGCATGTCATAGCAGAGAATCAGGCTTCACTTCAGCCACCAGTGCAACAGTCCATTGTCATATATTTAGGACCCGGCACCCAGACAGAGGAGAGGTTCATTCAACTTTGGGTAGCCTCGCAATATAATGGTAAAAGGAAAATAAAAATAGGATTGAATGAGGAAGTGCCCTGGAGTACAATAATATATGGTTAAGGTGAGGTAGTTAATGTCTAATCTGCACAAGGGATGGACAGGTCCTGTGGGATCCATGCCTTGTTTATTTTTATGAACGTCAGCTTGTCCACATTGGCTGTAGACAGGCGGCTGCGTTTGTCTGTAATGACGCTCCCTGCCGTGCTGAATACACGTTCAGACAAAACGCTGGCCGCCGGGCAGGCCAGCACCTCCAAGGCATAAAAGGCTAGCTCTGGCCACGTGGACAATTTAGAGACCCAGAAGTTGAATGGGCCGAACCATCAGTCAGTATGTGGAGGGGTGTGCACACGTACTGTTCCACCATGTTAGTGAAATGTTGCCTCCTGCTAACACGTTGCGTATCAGTTGGTGGTGCAGTTAGCTGTGGCGTGTTGACAAAACTTTTCCACATCTCTGCCATGCTAACCCTGCCCTCAGAGGAGCTAGCAGTGACACAGCTGCCTTGGCGACCTCTTGCTCCTCCTCTGCCTTGGCCTTGGGCTTCCACTTGTTCCCCTGTGACATTTGGGAATGCTCTCAGTAGCGCGTCTACCAACGTGCGCTTGTACTCGCGCATCTTCCAATCACGCTCCAGTGAAGGAAGTAAGGTGGGCTCATTGTCTTTGTACCGTGGATCCAGCAGGGTGGCAACCCAGTAGTCCGCACACGTTAAAATGTGGGCAACTCTGCTGTCGTTGCGCAGGCACTGCAGCATGTAGTCGCTCATGTGTGCCAGGCTGCCCAGGGGTAAGGGCAAGCTGTCCTCTGTGGGAGGCGTATCGTCATCGCCCTGCCTTTCCCCCCAGCCACGCACCAGTGATGGGCCCGAGTTGCGTTGGGTGCCACCCCACTGTGACCATGCTTCATCCTCATCCTCCTCCACCTCCTCCTCATCCTCGTTCTGCTCGTCCTCCAGTAGTGGGCCCTGGCTGGCCACATTTGTACCTGGCCTCTGCTGTTGCAAAAAACCTCCCTCTGAGTCACTTCGAAGAGACTGGCCTGAAAGTGCTAAAAATGACCCCTCTTCCTCCTCCTCCTCCTCCTCCTGGGCCACCTCCTCTTCCATCATCGCCCTAAGTGTTTTCTCAAGGAGACATAGAAGTGGTATTGTAACGCTGATAACGGCGTCATCGCCACTGGCCATGTTGGTGGAGTACTCGAAACAGCGCAACAGGGCACACAGGTCTCGCATGGAGGCCCAGTCATTGGTGGTGAAGTGGTGCTGTTCTGTAGTGCGACTGACCCGTGCGTGCTGCAGCTGAAACTCCACTATGGCCTGCTGCTGCTCGCACAGTCTGTCCAGCATGTGCAAGGTGGAGTTCCACCTGGTGGGCACGGCGCATATGAGGCGGTGAGCGGGAAGGCCGAAGTTACACTGTAGCGCAGACAGGCGAGCAGCGGCAGGATGTGAACGCTGGAAGCGCGAACAGACGGCCCGCACTTTATGCAGCAGCTCTGACATGTCGGGGTAGTTGTGAATGAACTTCTGCACCACCAAATTCAGCACATGCGCCAGGCAAGGGATGTGCGTCAAACCGGCTAGTCCCAGAGCTGCAACGAGATTTCGCCCATTATAGCACACCACCAGGCCGGGCTTGAGGCTCACCGGCAGCAACCACTCGTCGGTCTGTTGTTCTATACCCCGCCACAACTCCTGTGCGGTGTGGGGCCTGTCCCCCAAACATATGAGTTTCAGAATAGCCTGCTGATGTTTACCCCGGGCTGTGCTGAAGTTGGTGGTGAAGGTGTGTGGCTGACTGGATGAGCAGGTGGAAGAAGAGGAGGAGGAAGCCGAGAAGGAGGAGGTGGCAACAGGAGGCAAAGAATGTTGCCCTGCGATCCTTGGCGGTGGAAGGACGTGCGCCAAACAGCTCTCCGCCTGGGGCCCAGCTGCCACTACATTTACCTAGTGTGCAGTTAGGGAGATATAGCGTCCCTGGCCGTGCTTACTGGTCCATGTATCTGTGGTTAGGTGGACCTTGCTACAGATGGCGTTGCGCAGTGCACACTTGATTTTATCGGATACTTGGTTGTGCAGGGAAGGCACGGCTCTCTTGGAGAAGTAGTGGCGGCTGGGAACAACATACTGTGGGACAGCAAGCGACATGAGCTGTTTGAAGCTGTCTCTGTCCACCAGCCTAAATGACAGCATTTCATAGGCCAGTAGTTTAGAAATGCTGGCATTCAGGGCCAGGGATCGACAGTGGCTAGGTGGGAATTTACGCTTTCTCTCAAATGTTTGTGAGATGGAGAGCTGAACGCTGCCATGTGACATGGTTGAGATGCTTGGTGACGGAGGTGGTGGTGGTGTTGGTGGTACATCCCCTGTTTGCTGGGCGGCAGGTGCCAACGTTCCTCCAGAGGCGGAGGAAGAGGCCGAGGCGGCAGCAGCAGAAGAGGCCGAGGCGGCAGCAGCAGAAGATGCCGAGGCGGCAGCAGCAGAAGAGGTAGCAGGGGGAGCCTGAGTGACTTCCTTGTTTTTAAGGTGTTTACTCCACTGCAGTTCATGCTTTGCATGCAGGTGCCTGGTCATGCAGGTTGTGCTAAGGTTCAGAACGTTAATGCCTCGCTTCAGGCTCTGATGGCACAGCGTGCAAACCACTCGGGTCTTGTCGTCAGCACATTGTTTGAAGAAGTGCCATGCCAGGGAACTCCTTGAAGCTGCCTTTGGGGTGCTCGGTCCCAGATGGCGGCAGTCAGTAGCAGGCGGAGTCTCTTGGCGGCGGGTGTTCTGCTTTTGCCCACTGCTCCCTCTTTTGCTACGCTGTTGGCTCGGTCTCACCACTGTCTCTTCCTCCGAACTGTGAAAGTCAGTGGCACGACCTTCATTCCATGTGGGGTCTAGGACCTCATCGTCCCCTGCATCGTCTTCCACCCAGTCTTGATCCCTGACCTCCTGTTCAGTTTGCACACTGCAGAAAGACGCAGCAGTTGGCACCTGTGTTTCGTCATCATCAGAGACTTGCTGAGGTGGTATTCCCATGTCCTCATCATCAGGAAACATAAGTGGTTGTGCGTCAGTGCATTCTATGTCTTCCACCGCTGGGGAAGGGCTAGGTGGATGCCCTTGGGAAAACCTGCCAGCAGAGTCTTCAAACAGCATAAGAGACTGCTGCATAACTTGAGGCTCAGACAGTTTCCCTGATATGCATGGGGGTGATGTGACAGACTGATGGGGTTGGTTTTCAGGCGCCATCTGTGCGCTTTCTGCAGAAGACTGGGTGGGAGATAATGTGAACGTGCTGGATCCACTGTCGGCCACCCAATTGACTAATGCCTGTACCTGCTCAGGCCTTACCATCCTTAGAACGGCATTGGGCCCCACCATATATCGCTGTAAATTCTGGCGGCTACTGGGACCTAAGGTAGTTGGTACACTAGGACGTGTGGATGTGGCAGAACGGCCACGTCCTCTCCCAGCACCAGAGGGTCCACTAACACCACCACGACCATGTCCACGTCCGCGTCCCTTACTAGATGTTTTCCTCATTGTTATCGTTCACCACAACAACAAAAATATTATTTGGCCCAATGTATTGAATTCAAATTCAGGCCTTTTTTTTACAGACACCTAACACTATCTGGCTATCTATTTAGGTACTGCATTACACTAATACAGGCACAGCAGTAACCACCGATTTAGCTGACTATGAATTTGAGGCCTAGTATTTAGGCGCTGGGTGACAGGTATACGTTTTACGGAAGGAATTAGACTGGGATATGCACAGTAGCGTGTGTGTGAAGTTATTGAGAATGACCCTATGTGCACCTTGATTCTGATATACCCTTTCAGGGATGTATTTAAAGTAGGCCTGATACAGCAGAAACCACTAAATTAGGAAATTGCTAAATTGGGAATTGTATTTCAACCCAGAACAAAAAATGTGCTTTGACGGACACTAAATAACTTGCCCAGCCACAACAGTACAGCAGTAACGACAGATTTAGCTGGATATAAATTTGAGGCCTAGTATTTAGGCGCTGGGTGACAGGTATAGGTTTACTGACAGAATTTGACTTGGAAATGCACAGTAGCGTGTGTGTGAAGTTATTCAGAATGACCCTATGTGCACCTTGAATCTGATATACCCTTTTAGGGATAGATTTCAAATAGCTCTGATACAGCAGAAATTACTAAATTAGGAAATTGCTAAATTGGGAATTGTATTTCAACCCAGAACAAAAAATGTGCGTTGACGGACACTAAATAACTTGTCCAGCCACAACAGTACAGCAGTAACGACAGATTTAGCTAGATATAAATTTGAGGCCTAGTATTTAGGCGCTGGGTGACAGGTATAGGTTTACTGACAGAATTAGACTTGGAAATGCACAGTAGCGTGTGTGTGAAGTTATTCAGAATGACCCTATGTGCACCTTGAATCTGATATACCCTTTTAGGGATAGATTTCAAATAGCTCTGATACAGCAGAAACCAATAAATTAGGAAATTGCTAAATTGGGAATTGTATTTCAACCCAGAACAAAAACTGTGCTTTGACGGACACTAAATAACTTGCCCAGCCACAACAGTGCAGCAGTAACGACAGATTTAGCTGGATATAAATTTGAGGCCTAGTATTTAGGCGCTGGGTGACAGGTATACGTTTTACGGACAGAATTAGACTGGGATATGCACAGTAGCGTTTGTGTGAAGTTATTGAGAATGAAGCTATCAGCACCTAGATTCTGATATACCCTTTTAGGGATGTATTTAAAGTAGGCCTGATACAGCAGAAACCACTAAATTAGGAAATTGCTAAATTGGGAATTGTATTTCAACCCAGAACAAAAAATGTGCTTTGAAGGACACTAAATAACTTGCCCAGCCACAACAGTACAGCAGTAACGACAGATGTAGCTGGATATAAATTTGAGGCCTAGTATTTAGGCGCTTTGTGACAGGTATAGGTTTACTGACAGAATTAGACTTGGAAATGCACAGTAGCGTGTGTGTGAAGTTATTCAGAATGACCCTATGTGCACCTTGAATCTGATATACCCTTTTAGGGATAGATTTGAAATAGCTCTGATACAGCAGAAACCACTAAATTAGGAAATTGCTAAATTGGGAATTGTATTTCAACCCAGAACAAAAAATGCGCTTTGACGGACACTAAATAACTTGCCCAGCCGCAACAGTACAGCAGTAACGACAGATGTAGCTGGATATAAATTTGAGGCCTAGTATTTAGGCGCTGGGTGACAGGTATAGGTTTACTGACAGAATTAGACTTGGAAATGCACAGTAGCGTGTGTGTGAAGTTATTCAGAATGACCCTATGTGCACCTTGAATCTGATATACCCTTTTAGGGATAGATTTCAAATAGCTCTGATACAGCAGAAATTACTAAATTAGGAAATTGCTAAATTGGGAATTGTATTTCAACCCAGAACAAAAAATGTGCGTTGACGGACACTAAATAACTTGTCCAGCCACAACAGTACAGCAGTAACGACAGATTTAGCTAGATATAAATTTGAGGCCTAGTATTTAGGCGCTGGGTGACAGGTATAGGTTTACTGACAGAATTAGACTTGGAAATGCACAGTAGCGTGTGTGTGAAGTTATTCAGAATGACCCTATGTGCACCTTGAATCTGATATACCCTTTTAGGGATAGATTTCAAATAGCTCTGATACAGCAGAAACCAATAAATTAGGAAATTGCTAAATTGGGAATTGTATTTCAACCCAGAACAAAAACTGTGCTTTGACGGACACTAAATAACTTGCCCAGCCACAACAGTGCAGCAGTAACGACAGATTTAGCTGGATATAAATTTGAGGCCTAGTATTTAGGCGCTGGGTGACAGGTATACGTTTTACGGACAGAATTAGACTGGGATATGCACAGTAGCGTTTGTGTGAAGTTATTGAGAATGAAGCTATCAGCACCTAGATTCTGATATACCCTTTTAGGGATGTATTTAAAGTAGGCCTGATACAGCAGAAACCACTAAATTAGGAAATTGCTAAATTGGGAATTGTATTTCAACCCAGAACAAAAAATGTGCTTTGAAGGACACTAAATAACTTGCCCAGCCACAACAGTACAGCAGTAACGACAGATGTAGCTGGATATAAATTTGAGGCCTAGTATTTAGGCGCTTTGTGACAGGTATAGGTTTACTGACAGAATTAGACTTGGAAATGCACAGTAGCGTGTGTGTGAAGTTATTCAGAATGACCCTATGTGCACCTTGAATCTGATATACCCTTTTAGGGATAGATTTCAAATAGCTCTGATACAGCAGAAACCACTAAATTAGGAAATTGCTAAATTGGGAATTGTATTTCAACCCAGAACAAAAAATGCGCTTTGACGGACACTAAATAACTTGCCCAGCCGCAACAGTACAGCAGTAACGACAGATGTAGCTGGATATAAATTTGAGGCCTAGTATTTAGGCGCTGGGTGACAGGTATAGGTTTACTGACAGAATTAGACTTGGAAATGCACAGTAGCGTGTGTGTGAAGTTATTCAGAATGACCCTATGTGCACCTTGAATCTGATATACCCTTTTAGGGATAGATTTAAAATAGCTCTGATACAGCAGAAACCACTAAATTAGGAAATTGCTAAATTGGGAATTGTATTTCAACCCAGAAAAAAAACTGTGCTTTGACGGACACTAAATAACTTGACCAGCCACACCAGTAACGACAGATTTAGCTGGATATAAACTTGAGGCCTAGTATTTAGGCGCTGGGTGACAGGTATACGTTTACTGACAGAATTAGACTGGGATATGGACAAAAAATAACCACACTATTGATGGTTAAATGCACTTGGTGTGACAGCTTGACCAACCACACTACTGAGGGTTAAATGCACTTGGTGACAGGCGCAGCTTGCCCCTGATGTAGTATATGGCCAAAAAATAAACAGACTATTGCTGGTTAAATGCACTTGGTGTGACAGCTTGACCAACCACACTACTGAGGGTTAAATGCACTTGGTGACAGGCGCAGCTTGCCCCTGATGTAGTATATGGCCAAAAAATAAACAGACTATTGCTGGTTAAATGCACTTGGTGTGACAGCTTGACCAACCACACTACTGAGGGTTAAATGCACTTGGTGACAGGCGCAGCTTGCCCCTGATGTAGTATATGGCCTAAAAATAAACAGACTATTGCTGGTTAAATGTACTTGGTGTGACAGCTTCACCCTGATGTAGGATTTAGCCAAAAAACAACCACACCATTGAGGGTTAAATGCACTTGGTGACAGCTTGCCCCTGATGTAGTATATGGCCAAAAAATAAACTGACTATTGCTGGTTAAATGCACTTGGTGTGACAGCTTCACCCTGATGTAGGATTTAGCCAAAAAACAACCACACCATTCAGTGTTAAAGGCACTTGGTGACAGGCTCAGCTTGCCCCTGATGTAGTATATGGCCAAAAAATAAACAGACTATTGCTGGTTAAATTCACTTGGTGTGACAGCTGCTTGACCCTGATGTAGGCTTTAGCCAAAAAACAACCACACCATTGAGGGTTAAATGCACTTAGTGACAGGCGCAGCTTGCCCCTGATGCAGTATATGGCCAAAAAATAAACAGACTATTGCTGGTTAAATGCACTTGGTGTGACAGCTTGACCCTGATGTAGGCTTTAGCCAAAAAACAACCACAAGGTTAAATGCACTTGATGGCAGCTTGTGCTGGCGCAACACAAGACACAAAATGGCCGCCGATCACCCCAGAAAAAAGTGACAAACGCTCTGGGCAGCCTAAAAACAGTGAGCAATTCAATAGCAGCAGTTCAATCATCCACAGCTGCAGATCGATCAATGGATGGAGTCTTTTGGAGGAGTTAATCAGCCTAACCTCGCCCTACTGTCGCAGCTGCAACCTCTCCCTACGCTAATCAGAGCAGAGTGATGGGCGGCGCTATGTGACTCCAGCTTAAATAGAGGCTGGGTCACATGGTGCTCTGGCCAATCACAGCCATGCCAATAGTAGGCATGGCTGTGACGGCCTCTTGGGGCAAGTAGTATGACGCTTGTTGATTGGCTGCTTTGCAGCCTTTCAAAAAGCACCAAGAAAGCGACGAACACCGAACCCGAACCCGGACTTTTACAAAAATGTCCGGGTTCGAGTCCGTGTAACGGACACCCCAAAATTCGGTACGATCCCGAACTATACAGTTCGGGTTCGCTCATCCCTAGTTGTAAGTGTATTACACACTGTAATACACTTACAGCTTCCTGCCTGTGAGATCCAGGGGGCTGGATCTCACAGGCTGTCACGGAAGGCAGCCACCATGCCTAAGGAAGGCATCGGGCTGCCTTCACTGCCATCGGGTACCCGTCACAGCAGAGCAGGGACCCGATAGCCACCCCACACTCGGCAGGATCCCGTATGTGCCGCAGTCAGCGGTGACCGCGGCAGTGCGAGGGTTAATGCGCCAGCATCTGTGCTTTCACAGCTGCCGGCGCACACAGCAGGGGTCTGGCTATCAATGACTGCCAGACCCCTGCCGCTGATCGAGAAGGCACAGCTCCTGTACCCGCCTGATCAGCCTGCCGTACATATACGGCGCTGGTCATTAAAGGGAACCTGTCACCAAAAAATCGCTTATTAAGCTGTTAATAGTACCTTATAGTGCTGCATAGTAGTGTCCTAATGCACTTTTTCTTCATTTAATCGCATTTAGCCTCCTTGACAAATCGATGTTTTATTCAGCCGCTACCCCGTGCTTCAAGTCAAGTTTGAAGTCAAGGGGGCAGCGGCCTAGGTGTCTCCAATCCTGCTCTCCCCGCCGCCTTTATTGACACGCCGGATCTCAGTGCCGGGACCGCACTCCCAGCCCGTTTGGGCCTTTATGACCAAGCGTTTTTCTTTCTTTTTTCATGGTCTCGTTCCAAGAGCTCTAACTTTTTTTATTTTTCGTCTATATAGCTTTATGAGGGCTTGTTTTTTACGGGACAAGTTGTAGTTTTTAATGGCGCCATTTTGGGGTACACATAACTTTCTGATTAACTTTTATTAACTCTTTCTGGGAGGGAGATGTGGAAAAATAGCAATACTGCCACTGCGTTTTTACGTTATAAATTTTATGGCGTTCATTTTATGGCACTGAGATCCGGCGTGTCAATAAAGGCGGCGGGAGATGTGGAAAAATAGGGAGATGTGGAAAAATAGCAATACTGCCACTGCGTTTTTACGTTACAAATTTTATGGCGTTCATTTTTCGGTACAAATAACATAATATCTTTATTTTCTGGGTCAGTACGATTACAGTGATACTAAATACTTATAATTTTTTTTGCGTTTTACTACTTTTTTGCAATAAAACCCCTTTTATTAACCCCAAAAAATATTTTGCATTGCCACTTCAGAAGACCCATAACTTTTTTTTTTTTTTTTCTATGGAGTTGTGTGAGGGTTTGAAACTGAGAATAAATGAGAAATTCTGTCTTTTTTTTTATTTTATTTTTACGGCGTTCACCATAGGGGATAATTTATGTAATATTTATGTAGTCCGGGTCATTACGGACGAGGGAATACCAAACATATGGGGGATATTTTCTTTTTGCAATTTTTTTCGTTGAAAAGCGTATTTTCAATGGGGAATAAAGCATATATTTTTTTATGGAATTTTTTTGTTTAATAAATGTGTATTTTTTTTCAATTTTTTTTACTACTTAATAGTCCCACAAGGGGACTATAATATACAGTATTTTGATTGCTTTTAAAATGTAATGCATTATCTCTATAATGCATTACATTTCAATAGCAATGCTATTCAAACATTGACCAGCAGGCTGCGCCAGAGAGGCACAGCCTGTTGGAGATAACTGAAGACAGGCTCGGGGCCCTGATCGGAAGCAAGGTAAGCTTTCCAACACATCACCTGTCAGCTTGATATACCCTAAATCTAGAAGAACATTTAATGAGGAGATCTCTCGATCCATGAGAGGTACATGGCTGGTCCCAACTTTGTTAGAAAATAAATATGTGTATCACAAAACCACAACTGAAAGACAATACATTTAAAAAGTGCCTATATTTATATCCTTTTAACCCGTATAAAATAACAGTATGTTTAGTATGAACATAAAAATGGTATTGCAGTCATAGTCATATATTATCATAGACACAGGTGTGTTTATTTTGCTGTAAACTCTCCCAACACTGGATCAGTTCACTGGGCTCAAATTGGTGAGAAGTGACTATTTGGTTGTACAGGCAATGAGAATATGAAACTTTCCAGTGGTTGAAATCAGAATCCTTAGGTGGGGGTACAGGTGAAATCCCCAGTTTGTCTAGACAAACCCCAACAAATACATCTTCTAAGTGAAGCAATTTGATAGTTGCAGACACTTTCAAAATCTTCTCTGCCAGGTCTCCAGAGAACACATAGCCAGTTCCTGAGCAAAATACAGGATATTGTTCACCTGGATACAGTGTCGGTGACATGTACCATTTACTCTTTGTATCACGATTGGGCAAATAGCCTTTCATTAAATAACCTGTGAAGTAGTTTCTGCGAGGTGGTTGATCGGGTAGTAGCAGTTTAGTGATTAAATACTCTGTATTAACAAACATGTCACTATCTGTCTTCATTACATAAGGAATTTGTGGACAGTATGTTGCTACCCATTTCAAGCCCATCAAGGTTTTCAGCACTAGGTTGTTGTAGGTGTCCTTATAATCCTGCTGTATGATGTCATGATACTTTTGACTTTCATCCACAAGAGCTTGTTCTGTTTCATTAGCAGATGCAGTATCTTTCCCTATTAAGAATAATCTCAGGGTTCGAACACCAGGAATAAGGTCTACCTTTCCCCATGTTTGCCTGATGGCTTGACGAGCTTCACTCTGCCATGTTTGTACTGCTATTAGCAGAACAAGAAAAGGACGGTTCTCCTGGCATTTATTCGGTTCATTAATAATATATTTGAAGTGGTACATGCCGGGAAACATATTGGCAGGTTCTAAAGCCTGTTCTGATATTTCAAGGGTCTCTCCTTGTCCTGATTCTTTTTTTTCACCTTTCAGGTAATGATTATCAAACCTATTTGGAAGCAACCTATAATTGTTCACAGTCAACATGAAGAAAAAGAATGCCACAGTCACAAATCCTGCCACAATGCAATGGACCACTAAGCGTTTAATGTTCAGCTTCATCAATGAACAGCAGAAGTATTGTTTTCTCAGAAACATGATGGAATTGTCAAGTATTTCTTTCCAGTTTCACATCAATATCTTTATATTTGGAAACCCATACTGTAAATCAAAAAGAAAAAGAAAAGTTGAGTATTAAATATACAGATAATTTCCAGATTAGCTTTTACCTGCATGCAAAATATGTTTTTCCCATTAAGCTGTAAGTATTTTTAAATATTGCAAGATGACAAAACACATCCATTCTGTTGAACATTGCATTTCTACAGCTATAGGCACATCTTTAATCTCATGAGCAAGGTCTGGTCAATGTCAAGGAGCCTGGGCCATTAAACACATTGTAATAATAATAATTATTTACCAAAGACCACTACCTTTCTGAACTGGTTCAGGACCCGACTAGAGGAACGGCCATACTGGACTTAGTACTAACCAATAGACCTGATAGAAGAACAGATGTGCAAGAGACACCTGGGAAATAGTGACTATAAAATAATAACCTTCCAATTGTCATTCAAATGAGTGTTTCTTCAGGGAGGAACAAAAATACCAAACTTCTAAAAAGCAAAATTTAGCCAACTAAGAGAGGCCATTGTCCTAACCAACTAGGACAAAGTCCTCTCAAATAAAAATACAGCCACAAAATTGAATATTTTTAAAAGCATCCTCAAATCTAATTGGGAGAGGTACATACCTTATGGGAATAAACGAGTAAGGAACAAGAAAAAAAAACTATGTGGATAAATAGAACTATAAAGAAAGCAATAAATGACAAAAATAGAACATTTTAAATCACTGGAGGGTAGCAAAGAAGCACTGAAAAACTATAAGGAAAAAAATAGAATATGTAAAAGACAAATAAAAGCAGCCAAACTAGAGACTCATTGCCAAAGAGAGTAAAATTAACCCTACAATGTTATTCAATTATATGAATGGTAAAATGTATAAATCTGAAGGTTTTGGCCCTTTAAAGAGTGATGAGAGGGGAATTGCAGAGAGCGATGAGGTGAAAGCAAAGCTATAAAAAAAAATTCTCCACTGTATTAACTGAGGAAAATAAACTGTCAGATGAAATGCAGAATGTAAATGTCACGGATGGTGTAACAGAAAACAAGAAGTTACAAATAAGGATCCGACTGGCTTGATCCGAAACTAAGGAACAAAAGGGTGACCCCTATTTTAGTCCTGAAACTCTCCCTGTCTTCTCAGCCCATGCAAAGATCTCTATGATAGAAAATTGCATGCCCTCGTGCCTCGACTGTATGACACCCGAACACCCTATAATAGTGAGGGGACACGACCACCGAATCCCTACACTTAATACGGAGGGAGTCAGGGTCACCTAAGATCAAGGCAACAGGAAAACACAAATAAATGAACAGACTTATCTGTGGAAGCAATAGTTGCAGTTTGCAGCATGAGCACATTCCAGGAAGTTGCAAAAACCGCAAGGTGAGGTAGTATGGGGAGGAGATATATAGGGAGGCAATCACTGCTAATAGATGACAGCTGGGAGAGGGAGGAGAGATGTCAAAACGAAAGCAAAACAAAAGAAGATCATGCAGGAGGTACTGAAGAGCGTCTATCAGAACTTCTCAAAGATCTGGTGGTGACAGTAAAAGTAAATTTCCCATTAAAAATGGCCAGTCTATCCCAGGAATAAGTGCAGCTACGTCTTAAAAATATTAAAATAGACAAATTGCAGGAATCAGATGGCATATGCCCCCGTATCCTCAGAGAATTAAGTAATGTTATAGGTAGACCCTTATTTCTGATATTTAAGGACTTTATATTGGCAGGGAGTGTTCCACAGGATTGGCGCATAACAAATGTGGTGCCAATATACAAAAAGGGGTAAAAAACAGAGCCTGGAAACTATAGATAGCTAAGTTTAGCAAATAATGCCAAATCAGCATGGCTTCATGAGGGATCGGTCATGTCAAACTTATTTAATTCGTTTGTATGAGGAGGTAAGTTCTAGACGTGACGAGTCAATACATGTCATATCTTGACTTCTCCATTTGATACTGTAACACATAAAAGGTTAGTATATAAAATGAGAATGCTTCGACTGCGGGAAAATGTCTGTATGTGGGTAAACAACTGGCTCAGTGATAAAACAGAGAGTGCTTATTAACGGTACATACTCACAGTATACTGCTACAGATGGATCTGGATAGATTGGAGGCTTGGGCAGAGAAGTGGCAGATGAGGTTTAACACTGACAAATGTAAGGTTATCCACATGGAAAGGAATAATGCAAGTCACCTGTACATACTAAATGGTGTGAGACAGTGACAGGTCACACACAGGGTAGAGGAAAGGAAGGGGTGGATAGTGCGGTCCACACCCCTGTTCCACCACAGGTGAGACCAGCTGGAAGTAATTAGGCTGGCATAAAGCACCTCCCAGGGTGTCAGCAAGGGGGGGTTTGTTACCTGTGAAAAGAAGCCTGGAGGCTCTGTGTGGTCCAAGCCAGGAGGTCTAAGAGACCAATATTCCCCAAGAGACACTGGACTGGAGAAAGTAGGCGTACTGTGCTCTGTACAGCCAGGAGGCTGTGGGACATTGGCTGAGAAAGCTGCATATGTTCACACGGTGTGAACAGGGACTTAGGTGAGTCAGAAATACTATGTTTAGTTAGAGCCTGGACGGGCGGGTGTTTATTATTTTTGTCATGTTGCTTGTGCTGGTGTATCACAATAAATGAACAGTTTGGACCTGAAACCTGGTGTCCTAAAGCTGTACCTGTGAGGATGATCCCCAGAAAGAAAGCTACCCCTCACAATGGTAAAACACTGGGTAACAATAATATGCAAAAGGACCTAGGAATTTTAGTGAACAGCAAACTAAGCTGTAAAAACCAGTGTCAGGCAGCTGCTGCCAAGGCCAATAAGATAATGGGTTGCACAAAAGGGGCATAGATGCCCCTGATGAGAACATAGTTCTACCACTTTACAAATCACTAGTCAGACCACACATGGAGTACTGTGTACAGTTCTGGGCTCCTGTGAACAAGGCAGACATAGGAGAGCTAGAGAGGGTATAGAGGAGGGCAACTAAAGTAATAACTGGAATGGGGGGGGAATGGGGGGCTGAAAGATTATCAACATTAGGGTTATTCACTTTAGAAAAAAGACGACTGAGGGGAGATCTAATTAGTATGTATAAATATATCAGGGGATAGTACAGAAATCTCTCCCATCATCTATTTATACCCAGGACTGTGACAAGGAGACAACCTCTGCCTCTGGAGCAAAGGTTTGTGCACAAACACAGAAGAGGATTTTTTACAGTAAGAGCAGTGAGACTATGGAACTCTCTGCCTGAGAAGGTGGTGATAGTGAGTTCACTAAAAGAGTTCAAGAGCGGCCTGGATATATTTCTGGAGTGATAGCTATTAGGGATGGGTCGTTGATCCAGGGAGTTATTCTGATTGCCTGATTGGAGTCGGGAAGGAATTTCTGTGTAAGTAAATTGATAAAAGTCAATTTACTGTATTATTTTCCCTTGGTTTCACGTGGTTTTAAGGGAAAATAATAGCATTCTTAATACAGAATGCTTACTAAAATGTGGGTTTAGAGGTTAAAAAAAATATATAATTAAATTACCTCATACTGTTATTTGCGCAGCCGGCATCTTTTTCTTTCAGGACCTGCCAAAGGACCTTTGATGACGTAATCACGCTTACCACGTGGTGAGTACGGTGACGTCAGCGCAGGTCCTTCTGAATGAAGATAGAAGATTTCTATCTCCATTCAGCAGGACCTGCGCTGATGTCACATCGCTCACCACGTGGTAAGCACGATTACGTCAAAGATCCTTTGGCAGGTCCTGAAAGAAAAAGATGCCGGCTGCGCAAACAACAAGATGAAGTTAATTACACATTTTTTTTAACCCCTAAAGCCACATTTTAGTAAGCATTCTGTATTAAGAATGCTATTATTTTCCCTTATAACCACGTTATAAGGGAAAATAATACAATAAATTGACTTATCAATTTACTTACATCATATCCTAGCAACCATGCGTGAAAATCACACCGCATCCGCACTTGCTTTTTACCCAGACCCATTTTAATTTCTATGGGGCCTGCGTTGCGTGAAAAACGCAGAATATAGAACATGCTGCGATTTTCACGCAACGCACAAGTGATGCGTGAAAATCATCTGAACAGCCCCACTGAAGTGAATGGGTCCGGATTCAGTGCGGATGCAATGCGTTCACCTCACGCATTGCACCTGCACGGAATTCTCGCCCGTGTAAAAGGGGCCTAAGTCTCATAAAGAACACCTTTTAACACCTGTGTGTTTCCAGATTTATTTGCAATATCTACAGGTTCCCTATGGTTAAAAGATTTAAGATATGTATTTTTTTTTTCCACATTTAACAAGTCAATGTTCTCTGATAAATATTCTATTAGGCTTCTTTCACACGGGCGTCGCGTGTGAGGGCCGGATAGAATGCGGGCGCGTCACATGAAAATCATGCGATTTTGCCGGCGAGTGGGGTGATTATTGTATGCGATTGCGTTGCGCTCTTCAGTTTTTTCCACGGGAGTGCAAAGCATTTTGCACGCGCGTGAGAAAAAACTGAATGTGGTACCCAAATCTGGACTTCTTCACTGAAGTTCGGGTTTGGGTTAGGTATTCTGTAGATTTTAATATTTTCCCTTATGGTTATAAGAGAAAATATTAGCATTCTTAATACAGAATGCTAAGTAAATTAGGGATGGAGGGGTTAAAAAATAAATAATTGAACTCAAGTCATCCACTTGTTCGCGCAGCCCGGCTTGTATTCTTTCTTCTTCTTTGAAGACCTGGGAGAAAAGGACCTTTGGTGACATCACTGAGTGACATCACTGAGCTCATCACATGGTCCATGATGGACCATGTGATGAGCGCAGTGACGTCACCAAAGGTCCTTTTCTCCCGGGTCCTCAAAGAAGAAGAAAGAAGACAAGCCGGGCTGCGCGAACAAGTGGATGAGGTGAGTTTAATTTAGTAATAATTATTTATTTATTTTTTAACCTCTCCATCCCTAATTTACTTAGCATTCTGTACTAAGAATGCAATTATTTTCCCTTATAACCATGTTATAAGGGAAAATAAGAAAGATCAGGTCCCCATCCCAATTGTCACCTAGCAACCATGTGTGAAAATCGCACCGCATCCGCACTTGCAGATGCTTGCGATTTTCACGCAGCCTCATTCACTTCTATGGGGCCTGCGTTGGTGAAACACACACAATATAGAGCATGCTGTGATTTTCACGCAACGCACAAATGATGTATGAAAATCACCGCTCATGTGCATAGCCCCATTGAAGTGAATGGGTCTAGATTCAGTGCAGAATTCTCGCCCATGTGAAAGGGGCCTTAGTCTTTTTCTCCTAGCCTTCTTAATTCTGAGCGGATATTCTGCACGGGTGCAATGCGTGATGCGAACGGAACGAACGGAATCCAGACCCATTCATTGAATGGGGCTGTGTACATATGCGTTGGTTTTCACGCATCACTTGTGCATTGTGTGAAAATTGCAGCATGTTCTATATTCTGTGTTTTTTACGCAATGATGGCACCACAGAAGTGAATGGAGCTGCGTGAAAATCGCATCACATCCGCAAGCAAGTGTGGATGTGATGCGTTTTTCATGGATGGTTGCTAAGAGATGTTGTTTGTATACATTCAGTTTTTTTATCCCGCGCGTGCAAAACGCATCAACACGCATTGTACCTGCGTGATAAAAGTTGAACTGAACGGGATCGCAGGCAAAACTGAAAGACTTTGCCTGTGAAATAGCGCATTTTTCACTGAAAGAATTTGCAACGCATCTGGACCTAATCCGGACATGCTCGTCTGCAAGGGGCCTAAGTGATGAAATGCAAACATAGCTTTGCTGACATTAGCCCCTTCCGGACCAAGTTACATGCGTCACTTTATGTGGTAATAATTTTGGAATGCTTTTACTTATCCAAGCCCATTCTGAGAATATTTTCTCCTGACACATTGTACTTCATGACAGTGGTAAATTTAAGTCAATATATTTCACCTTTGGAAATTTCAATTTCTCCGCTTTTAAGACAGATAGTTATACCTCATACAATAACTATTACATTTCCCATATGTCTACTTTATGTTGGCATCATCTTGTAAATGTAATTTTATTTTTTGGATGTTAGATGGCGTACAATTTTAGATGCACTTTTTAAAATCTTTAAGAAAATTTCCAAAACCCGCTTTTTGAAGAACCAATTCAATTATGAAGTCACTATGTTAGGTTTACTTAGTAGAAACTACACATAAATAAACCCATTTTAGAAACTACACCCCTTAAATTATTCAAATATGATTTTATAAACTTTGTTAACTCTTTAGATGTTCCCAAAAAAAATTATGAAAATAAAAGACAAATTTCTTTTTTTTTTTGCATATTTCCCATTTTAATACATTAAGGCTTTAACGGTTAACAGCAAAACAAACTCAATATTTATTACCCTGATTATGCAGTTTACAGAAACAGCCCAAACAGCGTATATAAAAGTCTACACACCCCTGTGTGCCCATACAGCAGTTTATGACCAGATACAGTGGATATAAAAATGTCAGGTTTCTGTGATAAGACAAAGATAAATCTTTTCAGAATTTTTTCCACCTTTAATGTGACCTATAAAATGTACAACTCAATTGAAAAACAAACTGAAATCTTTTAGGTAGAGGGAAGAAAAATATATATAAATAAAATAATATGGCTGCATAAGTGTGCACACCCTTAAACTAATACTTTGTTGAAGCACCTTTTGATTTTATTACAGCACTCGGTCTTTTGGGGTATGAGTCTATCAGCATGGCACATTTTGACTTGGCAAGATTTGCCCACTCTTCTTTGCAAAAACACTCCAAATCTGTCAGATTGCGAGGGCATCTCCTGTGCTCAGCCCTCTTCAGATCACACCACAGATTTTCAATCGGATTCAGGTCTGGGCCATTCCAAAACTTTAATCTTCCTCTGGTGAAGCCATTCCTTTGTTGATTTGCATTTATGCCTTGGGTCGATGTCATGCTGAAAGATGAAGTTCCTCTTCATGTTCAGCTTACTAACAGAAGCCTGAAGGTTTTGTGCCAATATTGACTTGTATTTGGAACTGTTCATAATTCCCTCTAGCTTAACTAAGGCCCCAGTTCCAGCTGAAGAAAAACTCCCCTAAACATGATGCTGCCACCACCATGCTTCACTGTGGGTATGGTGTTTTTTTTGTGATGTGCAGTGTTGTTTTTGCGCCAAACATATCTTTTGGAATTATGGCCAAAAAGTTCAACCTTGGTTTCATCAGACCATAACACCTTTTCCCACATGCTTTTGGGAGACTTCAGATGTGTGTTTGCAAAATGTAGCCTGGCTTGGATGTTGTTCTTTGTAGGAAAAGGCTTTTGTCTTGCCACTCTACCCCATAGCCCAGACATATGAAGAATACGGCAGATTGTTGTCACATGTACCACACAGCCAGTACTTGCCAGATATTCCTGCAGCTCCTTTAATATTGCTGTAGGCCTCTTGGTAGCCTCCCAGACCAGTTTTCTTCTCGTCTTTTCATCAACTTTGGAGGGACGTCCAGTTCTTGATAATGTCACTGTTGTGCCATAGTTTCTCTACTTGATGATGACTTCACTGTGTTCCATGGTATAGCTAATGTCTTGGAAATTCTTTTGTACCCTTCTCCTGACTGATGCCTTTTAACAATGAGATCATTATGATGCTTTGGAAGCTCTCTGTGGACCATGGCTTTTGCTATGGGATGCGACTAAGAAAATTTCAGGAAATACCAACTAGAGCAGCTAAACTTTATTTGGGGTTAATCACAGGCACTTTAAATGATGGCAGGTGTATGCTGACTGATACCTTTTAACAATGAGATCCTTCTGATGCTTTGGAAGCTCTCTGTGGACCATGGCTTTTGTTATGGGATGCGACTAAGAAAATTTCAGGAAATACCAAATAGAGCAGCTGAACTTTATTTGGGGTTAATCAGAGGCACTTTAAATGATGGCAGGTGTATGCTGACTCCTATTTAACATGATTTTGAATGTGATTGCTTAATTCTGAACACAGCTACATCCCCAGTTATATGCAACCACATTATTTTAGTTTTATTTTATGTCTTCCCTCCTAAAATATTTCAGTTTGTTTTTCAATTGAGTGGTACAGTTTATAGGTCACATTAAAGGTGGAAAAAGTTCTGAAATGATTTATCTTTGTCTAATTTTTTTTACATCACAGAAACCTGATATTTTAACAGGGGTGTGTAGATTTTTTCACTGTAATATAATTGCAGTTGCCTGCAAGCGTGTGTGTCATGCCTACAGCGTGTACTGTGCCCACTACTGCCAGTGCCCAGTGCAGCCACTAATATTTGGTGTCACAGTAGCTTGCATTTAAAAAAACAACAATTTTTTTTTCACTGTAATATAATTGCAGTTGCCTGCAAGCGTGTGTGTCAGGCCTACAGTGCGTACTGTGCCCACTACTGCCAGTGCCCAGTTGCACCACTCATATCTGGTGTCACAGTAGCTTGCATTTAAAAAAATATATATATTTTTTTCACTGTAATATAATTGAAGTAGCCTGCAAGCGTGTGTGTCAGGTCTACAGCGTGTACTGCGCCCACTACTGCCAGTGCCCAGTTGCACCACTCATATCTGGTGTCACAGTAGCTTGCGCGCATAGTACAACTAATTGGAAAAAAAATTACATGCAGAGGCAGGCCACCCCGCAGGGGCCGTCGTGGTCATGGTGCTGCGATTTCCTTTGGCCCTAGAATAATGCCCAGTGTTCAGAGGCCACGTACCCTAAACTCTGAAAGTTCTGAGGACATAGTTGACTGGCTAACACAGGACAGAATGCCGTCATTGCAAAGCTCAGTAGTGTGGCATTTTTTTTGTGTGTCTGCCTCTGATAACAGCGATGCCATTTGCAACCTGTGCCAAAAGAAACGGAGTCGTGGGACGTCCAACACCCACCTAGGTACAACTGCTTTGCGAAGGCACATGATCTCACATCACAAGCGCCTATGGGATCAACACATGATGACGAGTAGAAGCAGCACACAAACTCAAAGCCACCATCCTCCTCCTGGTCCAGCATCTTCAGCCACGTCAACCACTGCTGTCCTCCTTGCCCCCTCTCAACCACCCGCCACTCCGCCTCTCGTCTTGAGCAGTTCCTGCTCATCTGCCCACAGTCAGGTGTCTGTCAAGGAAATATTTGAGCGTAAGAAGACAATGTCACAGAGTCACCCCCTTGCCCGGCGTCTGACAGCTGGCTTGTCGGAACTCTGAGGTCTTTCATGCTATCATGCCTGTTGAGGGACCCTCGTATAAAAAGGCTGAAGGAGAACGACCTGTACTGGGTGGCCACGCTACTAGACTCCCGGTAAAAGCAAAAAGTGGCTGAAATGTTATCGAATTACCGGAAGTCGGAAAGGATGCAGCAGTTCCAAAACAAGTTAAAAAGTATGCTTTACACAGCGTATAAGGGTGATGTCACAGCACAATGGGAATCTAACAGGGGAAGAGGTGAAAGTAATCCTCCTCCTACCACGACCACTCCGGCAAGGACAGGACGCTTTACAGACGTGTTGTTGATGGAGGACATGCAGAGCTTTTAAGTCCCACGCATCGCCACATCCCTTAGGCGTCCAACCTCAGAGAACGACTCGACAGGTAGCAGACTACCTCTTCTTAACTGCAGATATTGACACTCTGAGGAGCGATGAACCCCTTGACTACTGGGTGTGCAGGCTTGACCTGTGGCCTGAGCTATCCCAATTTGCGATAGAACTTCTGGCCTGCCCCGCTTCAAGTGTCCTGTCAGAAAGGACCTTCAGTGCAGCAGGTGGTATTGTCACTGAGAAGAGAAGTTGCCTAGGTAAAAAAAGTCTAGATTGCCTCACCTTTATTAAGATGAATGAGGCATGGATACCGAAGGGACTGACAGTTGGCGATACATTTGACTAAAAAAGGCCTGATGAGATGAGATGCCTTGGGCTAAAAATGGTCCACACGCTGCTGTATTTTATCTCTGCATGACGGATGACTTGTGTGACTTCTCCGCCACAACTAGGGTTCAAGCCGCAATGTTTTAGTGCACTTTCTGCCTGGAAAACATAATTTTCCTGCAACAATACAAAATTTTTCAGGCATGTGTACATGCCTAATTTTTCTGGCCTCCGGTGCTGCACTGTGGCTGCAAAAACAAAACCAAAAAAAGGCACATACATGTGTCAATTCCCCTTCGTGATCGTTACCTTGTTGTGGTGAAGGGGCTTGCGTATCACAATGAAGCGATCACCTCTATGAGTGTGTTGGAAATAGCAATGTTGGCACACGCCAGATGATAAGGTCATTGCTTCATTGTGAACAGACCAAAAGCGATCAGCTGGATAATTTTGCATAGAAAAAACATTAATTTTCTTTGTGATAATCTAATGTGATCATTAAAGCCTACTAGGCCAACAATGGGCCCACACTCCAGAATCATTGTTTTCTGGGTCACTTAACTTTCACTGAACTACCTCAGCACGACCATAGGCTTTCAAAAAACCCCATCGCCTGTAATCTCCCAAACATGTGCACAAGCACAGTCATCATTACACCAAGATTGACGCATAGAGGAATAAAATTTATATCATGAGTGTGTCAACTATTGACAACTCTTTGCGGTTGTCTAAAATCTACTCGATACATGTCCCCTGATAGGGGACGTAACAGGGATTAAACTGATAGGAATAGTACTACTTAACATACCACTCATATCGGGTAGCACAGTACATTGCAAGGCGCACACGCAGTGCCCCAAATTGGAAGTAAGAGGACCGACTAAGCATCTTTTTCCATCTCCCGGTTCCTAAAATCTATTCCATACACCACACTGGATAGGGGACACAACTGAGATTAAACTGGCAAGAACAGATTTTTTTTATTTAAAAAAAAGAGGACAGCCTCTGCGGAGCTGGGTATTTTTTGACCGCGTTACTCAACGCTCATGCACAATGGCTGTAGGCTCATGCGTCCTTTTGCGGAGGTGACAAACCTGGTCAGTCAAACCCAAGGCAACATCATCGACCTCAGCCCATATGCGTTTTTTCTGGAGCGTGCCCTGCAAAGAGTGCTGGATCAGGCCGTAGATGAGCATGAAGAGGAAGAGTTGTGGTCACCATCACCACCAGAAGCAGCCTTGTCGTCATCGATTGCTGGACCTGCAGCAACGCAGAGGAGAGGAGTCTGAAGAAGAGGAGTCAGAGGAGGAAGGTGGTTTGAGGAGGTGGAAGACCAACCACAGCAGGCGTCCCAGGGGCCTTTTGTCAGCTTTCGGGAACCCTTGGTGTTGTACGTGGCAGGGTGGAGGAAGAGACCTTCAATTACGTCAGTGAGAACAAGGAACGGGACATGGCTAGCTTGGTATCCAAGCTTGTGCAAATGGGGAGTTTGCGGTTGTGCAAATGGACTGTTTGCGGTTGTTTGCGGTGTGTTAAACGGGGAGTTTGGTCTGTCAGAGTTTGGTCTGTCACTGTGAAGCGGGCGTAACCCTTACACTACCTGATCGATACATCATACCTGATGTTTTAAAACATGTTATTCCAAACAATTTAGGAATGTTAGGTGATTTATGCCCTTTATGGATTAAAACCCGACTCTACATCAACGACGTAATTTTCCATGGGAGTTTTGCCATGGATCCCCCTCCGGCATGCCACAGTCCAGGTGTTAGTCCCCTTGAAACAACGTTTCCATCACTATTGTGGCCAGAAAGAGTCCCTGTGGGTTTTAAAATTCGCCTGCCTATTAAAGTCAATGGCGGTTCGCCCGTTCGCGAACATTTGCGGAAATTTGCGTTCGTCATTCGCGAACGGAAAATTTTATGTTTGCGACATCTCTATATCTAATACGTCAATTTTTTATTTATTTCAGTTTTACACAATAAAAAGCAATTTTTGTGTATCCATTTTCTGAAAGCCATATTTTTTAAATTTTTCAGCTGATCATCTTGTGTAGGGGCTCTTTTTTTACGGGTTGACGTTTTTACTAGTACCATTTTTGGGTATATAAGATTTAGTGATGGTTGAATATTACACTTTTTGGGGGAAAAGTGAATAAAAAAATTTACACCATTTTTATTTGAGTTTTTTTTCACAGCGTTCACCTGAGGGGGTAGGTCATGTCATATTTTAATACAGCTGCTAGTTACAGACGCGGAGATATCTAATATGTCTATTTTGTAAAAAAATAACATTTATTTAAAATTGCATGATGAAGGCAATCATTGTAAAGGCAATTTATTGTAAAATGTTATTTTGTTTTATTTTTATAACACACTATTTTTTAAACTTTTTTGAACTTTTTTTTTTGTCCCATTACAGGGACTTCAATATTTCAAAATATGATCCCTGCTCCAATTTAGTGTGCCTGTGAGACCCAGCCTGGGGGCAGGGTCTGACAGGCTTCCATATATGACAGAGGCCTTTGCAGAGACCATTGCAAAGGTCATCTGCTTCCTGTCACCACAGCGCGGGGGGCTGATGGAGAGGCAGAGGGAGCCCCGTTCTTCTATGATCCTCTTGTATGCCATGCTCAGCATTGATCGTGGCATATAAGGGGTTAATGAACCGGTGTTTATAGCAATGCAGGCGGATACAGTCCCAGCCGGCCCCTGCAATGGTCAGGCACACACAGCTCCTGTGCCCTCCTGATCATCATGACGTACAAGTACGTCAGTTTGCGGGAAGTCACTTTGCATTGTGATGTATTAGTATGTTATATGTCACCAAGGGGTTAAAGGCTATGTACACCTTTGGGGAAATTTTTTTTAATTATTGCATTGTACTTATTTTGAGCTAAAATAATTTTTTCTTTGCACCTCTTCATAACTTCAGTGGAACCACCAGCTATGGGCCTTTATTAAGACCAGCGTCTAAAATGCCTGTAGTAATAAATGTGCCCCATAGATCGCACATCCACATGCCATGCATAGATATGCTACTTAGCATAGTTTATAAACATCTACATTGATGCACTTAGTATACGTTTTGATCAAAATGTATAGGCCCACTCACCACATCAAGGTGTCCTCTTATGAGTAGGTCCCTACTAGTGTTGAGCAAAGCGAAGCAATCAAAGCAGAATTTGGTCTAAAGTTTAGGAAAACTTGTTGCCTTGAACCAAATCCGAAATTTCTCACACTTCGTGGTAACAAATCAGGTTTTCCTAAAATGGTGGCTGCAGTGTTACATAGCAAAATTAAGTGTAGAGGAGACAAGCCCAGGAACTCAAGGTCACCCATAGTCAGATTTATTAATTTGTTCATACATTTACTTATTCCTATATCAGCCATAAACTAGGATATGTTATTCAATACCAATATGGTGTAAGCCGTTAGTGATGGCCTTGAAGTTTGCCCGGCTGTCGGTTCGAGGTGAGCTTTGCGCACTCGCGATCCAACATGCAAATATATGGCGATGTACGCGCGCGCCATATCCTTTTGCATTGCGCCGAACTTTGACCCATGACACATTCATCCGGTGAGACAGGAAAGCCAATTGAGATGTTTCAGCACATGGACACCCCCCCCAACCCTATAACAGAACCCGATCTGGCAGCAATTTTACATTATGTGTTTTGCCAGTGTAGGGAGAGGTTGCATTTCGGAGCAGGGACAGGCTGTTAGGAATTTAGGGACACCAAACACTAGCTAATAGGGCCACAAAAGTAATTTTAAGGATTGGCAACATTGTGCTATTGATAGGTGTGATACACAGAGGATTGTGATATATAGTTATAATATACTTTATAACATAGAAAGTATATTATAGTGCATTTGTATGCTTCCAGAAAATACTGATTGAGGGCTGCGATCCATCAGCTTCCAAAAAATAGTGATTGAGGTTTTCCATATACCTGCGTCCACAAAATGACTGCTTGAGGGTGATATACCAGCTTCAACAACTAACAACTGATTGAGGCCTGTCATAAGTTAGCTTCCACAAAGTAGTGATAGAGGTTTTCCATACACCTGCGTCCACAAAATTACTGCTTGAGGGTGATATGCCAGCTTCAACTAACAACTGATTGAGGGCTGCGATCTATCAGCTTCCACAAAATAGTGATAGAGGTTTTCCATATACCTGCTTCCACAAAATTACTGCTTAAGGGTGATATACCAGCTTCAACTAACAGCTAATTAAAACCTTCCATATATCAGCTTCCACAAAATAGTGATAGAGGTTTTCCATATACCTGCTTCCACAAAATTACTGCTTAAGTGTGATATACCTGCTTCAACTAACAACTGATTGAGGCCTGCCATATATCAGCTTCCACAAAATAGTGATAGAGGTTTTCCATATACCTGCGTCCACAAAATTACTGCTTGAAGGTGATATATCAGCTTCAACTAACAACTGATTGAGGCCTGCCATATATCAGCTTCCATAAATAATGCTCTTCTCTAGGGACTTTGGCACAGGGTCATTTTGAAAATGACTGGCAGAGGAGGAGGCAGGCCATTCCGCAGGGGTGGTAGGGGGTCGGGCAGGTGCTCTAGGCCGGAGCCTAAGTGGCTTACTCAGCCTTCCGCTTCTGCACCCTCCTCATTCTCTGTATCTGCACCCTCCTCACTCTCTGCTATGTGCACCCACAAAAACACCACCACCACCATAGCCCCTCCACTCGAGTCAGAGGAATTATTTTCCCATCCATTCCCATACCTTACCAATGTGCAGCCATTGGCATCGAATGAGGAAGAGGAGGTAGGAACAGCCGCCACCCAGTGGTCTGACGACAGTACCCAGATCAGGCCAAGGAGGGTGGTCCCCACTGTTGCTGCCTACTCCGAGATCTCTAATGCCAGTAGTGGTGAAGATGACTATGATGATGTGTCGATGGACACCCCCCATGCGCCCCAGAACCTATTTGATGTGCCAGGTAAGACGTTGCCATGCTGTGCTGCAGCTGTTGTGCCTGGAAGCCAAGAACCACACCGGTCCTGCACTCCTTTCAGCTCTGCGGTCACAGGCCAATCAGTGGCTAACCCCGCTCAATTTGACAGTTGTCAAAGTGGTGTGCGACAACGGTGCCAATCTGCTGAGCGCGCTGAAATAGGGCAAAATGACAGATGTGCCGTGCATGGCACATGTACTGAACTTAGTCGTGCAGGGATTCGTTGTCAAATACCCCGGGGTCCAGGACATCTTGCAGCAGGCCAGGAAAATCTCTGGCCATTTTAGAAGATCTTATATGGTCATGGCTTGCCTTGCTGACGTTCAGCGGCGACAACATTTGCCCGTCATACGTCTGATTTGTGACTGCCGGACACGCTGGAACTCCACCTTGTATATGCTTGATAGGCTGCTCCAGCAGAAACGTGCCATTAATGACTACCTGTACGAACGCTGTGGCAGGACAGGTTCTTGGGAGCTTGGTTTCTTTTCAATCATAAAAGGTCAATGACTGGTACTGGGTGGCAACGTACTTAGACCCCCGGTACAAACACAAAATGGTGAACATGTTACCAGCATCACAGAGGGCTGTCATAATACAGCATTTCCAGGCCTTGCTGCAAGAGATGCTGCATTCTGCTGTTGCGGACACTGGCAGAGGAATTTCCACCCACAGCAAAACAGGTGCGGGTACCAATCCTACCAGGCCTGCAAAAAGAGGGTGGTTTGAAGATGTGTTGGTCACTTTGGATAGGAGATCATTCTTGCAGCCAACTCATTGACAGCCGCACTCCGTATCCAGCCTCAGGGAACGCCTAGACCGACAGGTGTCCGACTACATCGGGTTAAGGGTCAATTTACACATCCAAAAAATGGGTCTGCATCCAGTCCTCAATTTTGCGGAACAGGTTCGGACCTATTCATTTTCAATGGTGCCCGAATGTGCTGTCCGCATCTGCATATGCAGATCCGCACTTCCGGATCCGCACTTCCAATCTGCAAAAAAATTCCGCAATTGCAGACAAGAAAAGGCATTTTCTATGAGAGTGCCGGCGATGTGTGCTCCGCAAAATGCGGAACGCACATTGCCGGTGTCCGTGTTTTGCAGATCTGCAAAATACATACGGACGTGTAAATAGACCCTAACAACTGATGTGGACACTCTGAGAAGCGAGGAATCCCTTGACTACTGGGTATGCAGGCTTGACCTGTGGCCAGAGCTGCCACAATTTGCCATGGAACTCTTGGCTTGTCCCTCATCGAGTGTCCTGTCAGCGCAGCAGGGGGGATCGTGACCAATAAGCACACTCGCCTAGTAGCTCACGAAAGTGTGGACTACCTCACATTTTTTTTAATGAATAAGGCATGGATCTAGGAGGAATTCAACACCTGTGATGACCACGTATAATTGAATTTTCACATGCCAGTTAGCGAACATTAGAATCGTCCCGGCCGATGTTCGTCCATCACTATAAGCCGTTATTACTCTACTGCCAGCATGCCAACCAATGTCACCTAGACCTGGGGGGCCAGGTCTTTATGATGACTATCCTTATCTTTTGCTGGCCTTACTTCTTCCAAATCATTCTTCAAAGTCTTCATCTCCCAGGAAAAAGGGGGTCAGTCATCACATCCAAAAGCGCAGGAGCACGTTGCTATGGCTGAGAACAAGACTGTTAAACAAGACATACAATGCAACAGCTTCATCTCCCAGGGTCCGTCCACCACCAGGTGCAACTCCCCACCTCTCCCATTGAAGTGAATGGGAGCGCACCGCACATGCGCGGCCACCGCTCCCATTCATTTCTATGGGGCCAATGGAAGCTGGCTCGGCTATTTTCGGCGGCTCCAATGAAATGAATGAAGGGCGGCTGCGCATGCGCAGTGCGCCCTCCTCCACTTTCTCCGCTCCGTTCTCCTTGTAGGTGCGGGTCCCAGCAGTGGGACCCGCACCTATCAGACAATGGAGGCATAGCCTAGCGATATGCCCCCATTGTCTAAGATGGGATAACCCCTTTAACTGCTTCCGGACCGCCTAACGCAGATGTGCGGTCCGGAGGCGGCAGCTCTGCGCAGAGTGACGCATATACGCGTCATCTCGCGAGAGCCGAGATTTCCTGTGAACGCGCGCACACAGGCGCGCGCATTCACAGGAACGGAAGGTAAGCGAGTGGATCTCCAGCCTGCCAGCGGCGATCGCTCGCTGGCAGGCTGGAGATGTGATTTTTTTAACCCCTAACAGGTATATTAGCTGTTTTGATAACAGTGTCTAATATACCTGCTACCTGGTCCTCTGGTGGTCCCTTTTGTTTGGATCGACCACCAGAGGATACAGGTAGCTGTGTAAAGTACCACAAAACACTACACTACACTACACCCCCCCTGTCACTTATTAACCCCTTATGAACCCCTGATCACCCCATATAGACTCCCTGATCACCCCCCTGTCATTGATCACCCCCCTGTCATTGATCACCCCCCAGTCAGGCTCCGTTCAGACGTCCGTATGATTTTTACGGCTCCACGGATACATGGATCGGATCCGCAAAACACATACGGACGTCTGAATGGAGCCTTACAGGGGGGTGACACTGCCACCACATGCACACAACACCACACGTTGCCACGGGCAACCAAGTGAAGGAAAGTGTCACAAAACACACTATAGTCCGTGACAATACCTCCCCCCTTCTCAGTTGATGTTATGTCCTGCCTTGCAGATTTTACGCATAAGGGCTCTTTCACACTTGCGTTGTTCTTTTCCGGCATAGAGTTCCGTCGTCGGGGCTCCATGCCGGAAAAATCCTGATCATGATTATCCCCATGCATTCTGAATGGAGAGAAATCTGTTCAGGATGCATCAGGATGTCTTCAGTTCAGGACCGGAACGTTTTTTGGCCGGAGAAAATACCGCAGCATGCTGCGCTTTTTGCTCCTGCCAAAAATCCTGAACACTTGCCGCAAGGCCGGATCTGGAATTAATGCCCATTGAAAGGCATTAATCCGGATCGGGCCTTAAGCTAAACGTCGTTTCGGCGCATTACCGCATCCAACGTTTAGCTTTTTCTGAATGGTTACCATGGCTGCATGGACGCTAAAGTCCTGTTTGCCATGGTAAAGTGTAGTGGGGAGCGGGGGAGCAGCATACTTACCGTCCCGGGGCACTTCAGAGTGATGTCAGGCCGCCCCACGCGCATGGATGACGTGATCGCATGGTAATTATACTGCTCCCCCGCTCCCCACTACTACTATGGCAACCAGAACTTTAATAGTGTCCTGGCTGCCATAGTAACACTGAACGCATTTTGAAGACTGATCCGTCTTCAAATGCTTTCAGTTCTCTTGCGTTTTTCCGGATCCGGCGTGTAATTCCGGCAAATGGAGTACACGACGGATCCGGACAACACAAGTGTGAAAGAGCCCTTAGAGGGGAAAATGTCCAATATTGGTAATAGGTGATTTAATAATGTCATGAATCAGGAGAAGGATAGAAGGTCAAGGGATTTAGAGGTAAGAACAAGGAAAAAAGGGGAGAGACAAATTTATATTGGATCTGTCAGGAATTGGCGCTGATATCTGGAGATATTTATACGGTGAAAAAAAAGCTTATTCGTGTTTTAGTCGCTCGTTCTCAGCTATGTCTAGAATAGATTTAGCATTGGCTAGCCCCGATTTTCTTCACCAGGTTGCATGTATGAGATATGAAGCTCAGAGTATCTCTGACCACACCCCTATACTGTTAATATGCAAAATTAGGTCTTCTATGGTATAGGATTAAAAATATCAAATCATGTTTGTAAAAAAAGAAAAGCGATTGAAAGAAAGGGTTACAGTACTACAAGGTGTGTCCGGAGGTTCTCCGGACTGCATGGGAAAAAAAATGCGCTTGGGTCGGCAGTCGAAGAATATAGGGTACATTTACAGGAGAAAGCCCAGCAGAAGTCCTTATTTATTGGGCAGAAAAACTTTTGTGAAAGGGGGAAACCAGGACAGCTTTTGGCTCTTATCATACAGAATCAAAGACCGTCCTCACAAATTAATCTTATTAGGTTAAGAAATGGAGTGCTCTCCTCTAACTGGGAAAATATTCAACAATAATTTGTTGCCTATTTTACCTCTCTGTATTAGACTGGAGGGAGACAGAAGGAGCAGGATATAGATTTTTTTTTTCACTAAATTAACACTAACATCTTTATATAAAGAGGATAGCAATATGTTAAAGCTCCCTATACAAATAGGTGAATTACAGGAGGCCCTGAATACAATAAGTGGAACTTCATCTCCGGGTTCGGATGGTTTTCTATTTGAACTGTATAGGAGATATAGCGATGTGCTGCTCCCCTGTCTCCTGCAGGTATTGGAGAGGGCATGGGAGGAGGGTGAACTACCTCCATCATTGGCCGAGGATATCATTACATTGATATTGAAGAAGGATAAGAATGAATGCGAGATTAGCTCGTATCGTCCTATTTCACTGCTCAATACAGACTATAAAATATATGCTAAGATATTAGCTAATAGATTAAAAAAGATCATTGATAAAATCGTTCATAGCCATCAAGCCGGATTCATGCCTAAAAGACAGGCCCAACAAAATATTCGAAGCACGATACTTAATATACAGCTGGGAAGGGGGGAGGACCACTCCATCCTGTCTCTTGACGCTGAAAAAGTGTTCGACAGGGTAGAGTGGGAGTTCCTATGGTACACCATGGACAGAATGAACTTGGGGTCTAAATTTATCCGTTAGGTGAAATTGCTCTACTCTTCACCAATGGCAAGAATACAAATTAATGGAGTATGCACCGATCAGATTACCCTGTCCCAAGGAACTAGACAGGGGTGTCCCCTTTCTCCTCTTTTATTTGCTATTTTCTTAGAACCATTGGCAAGTAGGATAAGGGATGATAATCAGGTGCAGGGATTTGGTGAACTGGGTACACAAGATAAAATAAGCCTTTATGCGGACAATGTATTAATCTTTTTACAAGAAGGTCATAAGCTGCTCCCATATGTAATGCAACTGATTAATCAATTTGGGAGTATCTCAGGGTATGAGGTGAACTGGACAAAATCCATCTTACTACCGTTGTTTCAACCCCCTCAGATAGAAGTCGGGGTTCGGTTCCTCTCCCCAGATCAGTCGTTTGAATACCTGAGAATTAAAATTAGTGCACGGGTTCAAGACTACTGTAAGTTAAAAATTGTACCATTAATCACTAGGGTTAAAAATAAAGTGAGGGCATGGCAAAAGCTTCCCCTCAGTCAAATGGACAGCTTTGATAAAGATGGTTCTTCTTCCACAAATTCTGTATAAAGTCTCAGCTTGCCCTATTTGGATTGATGAAATGTTTTTTAGGCTAATTGAAGTTGTGTTAAACAATTTGATCTGGGAAAGGAAAAGAGTTAGGATAAAGCAGAAATATCTCTGGCTTCCAGAAGGTGATGGAGGATTGTCCATCCCATACCTTCAGGGATACTACCTAGCAGCCTAAATTCAGTGGCTTATGAATGATACCGGTAAAATTTTACAATATTTTATAATAGACTTCTGGGGCCCTCAGCGTGACATCTTTAGTATTCTTGAGGCAGGATATTTGGGTAAACGAGGGGAAAAATGTATAATTAGTAGGGGAATGCACATAGTATGGAACAAAAAAAAAAGATATATTAGGGATTACGCACACTCTACCTTTCACACCACTTTGATATAATAATAAACTACAGGAATTTTTCACTATGGAAGACCAAAGATATTGGATAAACCTAAAGATAATAAATGTGTCACAAACAGTTTCCACTGGAAATATAAGAGGGATTGGGGAATCGATTCCCCTAGATAAACCCATTGCAGTGGGTTTTTAAACACACAGAATCAGAAATATTTTATTGTAGATTCACATGACTTCACAGATTTTTGTTTCTGTTATAGAGCAAACAAGGTTTCTATCTCACAGGTATATAAAAAAAATTATAAATGGATTAAATATTGTATGTAGGTTTAACAGTGAAGTGAAATGGCGTCAAAATATTAGGGTGGCACTAAATTGGAAACAAATTTACAAAAATATAAAACAATTGTCCCTTTCTAATGATCATAGGCTGATTCAATTAAACATTTTACATCGGTTGTATTATACTCCTGCTACCCTAGCTAAGATATATAAAAACTCAAAATATTGCTGCTGGAAGTGTAAGACAGAACGGGCAGATTTTATACATATTATTTGGACATGTCGACGGATCACACGTTTTTGGAGTAGAGTGCTCGATGAACTCTCTAGTAGATCGGCCACTAGACCTACTATTGACGTTTCATTCGTGATACTGGGTTCTACCCCATGGTCTGGGGAAATAACCTGCAAAATTAACAAATTCTAGCTTAAAACTCTTCTCCTGGCCAGAGTAATTATAGTGCGGAAATGGGGGTCAGAGTCCAAGACGGACTTTGAGGAATGGAAAAATCTGGTTACGAGTGTAAAAAGACTTGAAAAAAATTATAGGACAGAGCTTGCGGAAAAAAAAGGAATGGGAACAAACTTGGTCATTCTGGCCATAGCCATGATAGGGTTCCTGGAAAAACATTCAGGAACTAGGATTTATCGCTGCTGACTTATGCTAAGTGGATATATTTCAGGACAAATGGAAGGCTAGTGTCCCCCGGCTCCTCCAGGTGGTTGGTGTGGGCGGGTGAGATGGACGTTCCAGGGCGGGTAGTGGAGACTCACTTGGTTGAAAGTGATGCGGGCTCTTTGATGTTAGAATCAAAAATGTATATATCACACTGAATAGTTTGATACTGTGTAAGAATATTTCTATTTTTGTACTAAATTGCATGCAAGTATGCCCCTGGAATGTAAATATGTACTTTATATAATAAATATTTCCATGTGAAAAAAAAAAAGTTTATTTAAAAAAGAGTTTTTTCTTTTAGTAAAGGTGCTAAAATACACACTTGCACGATATCGGCACTGTGTTTGCTGCAAGCTATACAATAAAGATAACAATATAGATAACATGTTATTTAAACCACCCTGCAAAATTAAAAAAATTACAAATTATGGAAAAAAAACTGTATTGCTGTGTGCAGAAACTGTATTATATTGTATCATATTACTATAGTCATCCATAGTGTCCGCATAGGGAAACCATGCTCACGCACAGAATGTGTTTTAGCACTGGACACGCTTGTCTGAAAGAGGTCATTGTGAGCAACTATTTTCTCCCAAAAGAGCAATTTTCACAATTTTCCTCATTAGCAAATCATAGGCACACCTACAGTATGGGCCCCTATAGGCACCATATCACAAAGCCCCCAGAGTTATCATATGGCCACGTGCCTGAGGAATTTGAGCTGCAGTGCCTGATCGATATAAAATAATATTTGATATAACTATTGTAGAGGATGCCAAGGTTGGGTCCTCAGTGACAGATATATATCGCCACTATTTGGGTTGTGGTGCCTTTAAGAAAGCACTTCCTGGGATCCGGTACCCACAGTGTTTAACTCACTTTCCTAATAAGAGGAAAAGGAAGTGAGTGAGACTGGGTGGTGGAGTGGAGACACTGCTGTGGGTGGCTGTGAGCAGAGCTGGAATCTGAGGACATGTGGAAAGCTTTGCAGGAAAGCTGACTGAAAACTACCACGGACTAAAAAGAACCCAGGATAACAACGTACTGTTCTACTGTTTATGTTATGCTGAACTAAGCAGACTTTAAGTTGGGTTTTGACCTTGGCTGCTGGAAGCTGGACCTATTTTTGGTTTGTTTGGAAAATAAACATCTGTTTTCTTTAACCATGGGCTGGCTCATGCACCTGGTTTATTGGAGCGATCTTGCCCCGTATTACATCCGTATCCGTTAGTGTCGGATGCGGACAGGGCATGAAAGCCACAAAAGCTGTTTAAATCATAAAAAGTGACATTTAAAGAGACAGTACCCTGTTTGGCATGTCTTGGGTGAAATCTCTGCAAGTTGCAGGAAAAGACATGGAGGAGGTTATGAAAGCCCTGCTGCAAGCCACTGCAACTCAGCAGCAAGCTTCGGTGGTCCAGCAGCAGGCCACAGTAGAGGCAACTCGCCGCCATGAGGAAGCAATGGTGGCGCAGCAAGAGACAAACTGTGTGCTGATTGCTCATCTTACGGCACATCAGGAAGCTACACAAGTTCAGGTAGCTGCATTAAAAGGTACAACAGTTGGCTCAAGGACAAGTGCAAGAAAACAATGCCCCTGGGCCCCAAGTTGCTGTAAGAGCCAACCACCTATTACAAAAACTGACATCCGATGATGACGTCGAGGCCTTCCTATTGACTTTCGAGAAAGTAGCAGAAAGAGATGGGTGGCCTCAGGACCAATGGGCCAGCATCATCGTGCCCTTTCTTACAGGTGACCTGCCAGTCGAACACGTTAACCCCTTAAGGACTTAGGGCTGTTTCACACGAGCGAGTCCATTGCGGGAATCTCTGCTCTGGACTTGCAGAAGCACATGGCATTATCAGGATTTATAATGCTATGTGCCTCTGCTTGACCTTATTTCTACAGAATCATACTGACAGCTTTATGTCACTAGGATTCTGTAGAAAAAAGGCCATGCAGAGACACATAGCATTATAAATCCTGATAATGCCGTGCGCTCCTGCAAGTCCAGAGAGGAGGATCACACTCGCACACAGAGCGTTATTCCCGCAATGGACTCGCTCGTGTGAAACAACCCTTAGGACATACCAGTACGCCATGTTTGCTGAGTCCTTAAGGACTTAGGGCGGACCAGTACATCCTAAGTTTAAAATTACATTGCGGCGGGGGTTAATTGGTGCAGGATGTCCACTGAATTCAGCGGGCATCCTATCACAACATCGGGGGGGTCATGACCCCCCCCCCCGCACATCGGCGATCACCTTTACCGGTGTCATCGGGTCCCCATGCATCTGTAGTGGGGACCCGATGGCAGCGAGATGCCGTCCGGTGAGGAGCCTGTGAGATCCAGCCCCCTGGATCTAACAGGCTGGAAGCTGTATGAGTAATACACACTGTATTACTCATACAGCCAATGCATTCCAATACAGAAGTATCGGAATGCATTGTTAAAGGGATTAGACCCCCAAAAGTTGAAGTCCCAAAGTGAGACAAAAAATAAAGTGAAAGAAAGTTGAAAAAATAAAGTTTTACCCCCAAAAATTTTAAGTTTCAAGTAAAACGTCATTTTCCCCAAATAAAGTAAAAAAAATTGGTAAAAAATAGGGAAGAAAAAAAAAGGTTTAGGTATCGCCGCATCCGTATCGACTGGCTCTATAAACATATCACATGACCTAACCCCTCAGATGAACACCATAAAAACTGTGATAAATAAACAATTTTTTTGTCACCTCACATCACAAAAATTACAACAGCAAGCGATCAAAAAGGTAATCGCCCAAAAACTGAAAAAATGATGGCTCTCAGACTATGGAAACACTAAAACATGATTTTATTTTTTTTTGCTTCAAAAATTAAATCATTGTGTAAAACTTACATAAATAAAATAAAAAAGTATACATATTAGGTATCGCAGCGTCCGTAATAACTTGCTCTATAAAAATATCACATGACCTAACCCCTCAGGTGAATACCATAAAAATGGTGTAACAGCAAGCGATCAAAAAGGCGTTTGCCCACCAAAATAGTACCAATCTAACCGTCATCTCATCCCGCAAAAATCATACCCTACCCAAGGTAATCGCCAAAAAACGGAAAAAATTATGGCTCTCAGACTATGGAAACACTAAAACATGATTTTTATTTTATTTTTTGTTTAAAAAAAGAAATCATTGTGCAATACTTACATAAATAAAAAAGTATACATATTAGGTATCGCCGCATCCGTGACAACCTGGTCTATAAAAATATCACATGATCTAACCTGTCAGATGAATGTTGTAAATAACAAAAAATTTAAACTGTGCCAAAATGGCTATTACTTGTTACCTTGCCTCACAAAAAGTGTAATATAGAGCAACCAAAAATCATATGTACCCTAAACTAGTACCAACAATACTGCCACCCTATCCCGTAGTTTCTAAAATGGGGTAACTTTTTGGGAGTTTCTACTCTAGGGGGGCTTCAAATGGGACATGGGGTAAAAAAAAAAAAAAAAGCAGTTTATGACCACATATGGGGTGAAATTTTAAAATTGTATCTCTATTTTCCATTCTTGTGGAACAACTAAAAGGTTAACAAAGTTTGTAAAATCAGTTTTGAATACCTTGAGGGGTGTAGTTTATAGAATGGGGTAACATGAAGTAGACATATGGGGAATGTAAAGTAATTATTTTTTTTAGGTATTACTATGTATTATAGAAGTAGAGAAATTGAAACTTGGAAATTTACATTTTTTATTAATAAATAAAACATTTTTTTAAATTTTTTTTTTTACTTCATTTTACCAGTGTCATGAAGTACAATATGTGACGAAAAAACTATCTCAGAATGGCCTGGATAAGTCTAAGCGTTTTAAAGTTATCAGCCCTTAAAATGACACTGGTCAGATTTGCAAAAAATGGCCATGTCCTTAAGGTGAAATAGGGGCTGAGTCCTTAAGGGGTTAAAACCCATAAGCAGCTAAAGGTGGAGATCCTGGCTCGACTGAGGGTAACTACGGCTGTTTGGGCCCAAGGAGTGCACCACCTGGGTTACGAGGCTGGCCATCCACAAAGAGCCCAAATGCATGACCTGGTGCAGCTAGTAAAAAAGTGGTTGCAGCCTGAGAAATTGACGGGCCTGCAAATTGTGGAACGGGTGGCCATGGACCGGTACCTGCGATCGCTCCCGCATGACCTGCAGTGCTGGGTAAGCCATGGGGACCCTGCGACGGTGAATCATTTGGTGGAACTAGTAGAGCAGTACACTGTAGTGGAGGAAACCACGTTGAGGGCAGTACGACCAGTTACCGCACCAAGGAGGGGAGCCATCCCAGATTCTGGACCAGATGTCCCTACAACAGTACCCTCAGAACTGCGGAGGCTAACCACTGTAAGAAGGATGGGGGACATACAGTGTTGGCGTTGAAGAGCCTATGGCCATACCTGGACCAATGCCCTCTTCAGGACGAGCCCATGGAATGTGGGACAGAACGTAGAGTCTCCCTGTACGCACAGAGAGCATGCGTCACGCATCTTGACCTAACTGATGATCAATTTGAGTGTGAAATTTGGGTGAACCATCTCCCGGCCAAAGCCCTCTTGGACTGCGGCTGGTAACAGGACCCCTCCTTAACACATGCTAGAGAGCAGGTGGTGGTTATTAACGGAGTCTCACAGGTACCCGGGGCAGAACTCAGGTTCCCTCATTTTGCGCTAAAAAGGGACTTGCTGTGCCAAGTGATGGAAATCCTAGGGTAAATTATTGAACAGCTACTGGAGCCCCACTCGTATTGGAGACAGCTCCTCTATTGGTGCATAATGATGCATTAGGCGGACACCTGGGAGCAGAGAAGACGGAGGCCAGGATAACAGACAGGTTCTACTGGCCTGGGGTAAAGGCAGAGGTGAAGAGGTATTGTGCGTCCTGCCCCACGTGCCAGCTAACAGCCACAGTGTCACACTATCGGAACCCCCTGGTACCTTTGCCCATAACCGAGGTACCGTTTGAGCGGATTGCCATGGACCTGGTGGGGCAGTTGGTAAAAATCAGCACGGGGACATCAGCACATACTAGTTGTGGTAGATTAAACAACCAGGTACCCAGAGGTGGTCCCATTAAGGGACACCTCCTCGAAGGCCATAGCTCGGGAATTGTTTCAGATCTTCTCCCGCACGGGGCTGCCCAAGGAGATCCTGATGGACCAGGGCACCCCAATTATGTCGAAGGTCATGGCGGACCTCTGCAAGCTGTTTCAGAACTGACAGTTGCGGACGTCCGTCTATCAATAAATAAACAGAGATAGAAAATATATATATATATATATTTCTGTCAAAATAAAATGGCAGCACTGGCAACTATGAGAAAAATCGGGTGCACGTTCCAAGGGAATAGACTTCTTACCAGAGTAAATAATCGAGAAAATGAACGGCACTCTGGGCTGCGTCAACGTAGTCTGTCTAGAAGTCCCCTTGGAACCAATATCTGCCTAACCAACTGATCTCGCAGGTTCCTACAGCGTCGGTAAAAGAACAGACGCTCTAGGAACCTGCGAGATCAGTTGGTTAAGGCTGATATTGGTTCCAAGGGGACTTCTAGACAGACTACGTTGACGCAGCCCGGGCTGGGTTGTTTTGCCTGTCTGGGTTGCATCAACTGTAGATATATTCGCAAAGGGAAAACATTTGTGCATCCCAGCACAGGTGTGTCTTATATCATTTTTCATTTAACCTGTGACTCGAGTTTCGTTATATATGTGTTGTCTTGCCCAATCAATTTACTTTACGTGGGTGAGACATCCACTGAGTTAAAAACTCGCTTCAACAACTACCGGTATAGTATTCGGAAAAAACGTCTTGATTTGCCGGTATCCAAACATTTTGTTGAGGCCAGACACAGGGAGGGTGATCTGAGGTGCTGGATCCTTGATCATATACCTCAACCTAGACATGGTGGTAATAGATCTAGGTTACTTGAGCGTAAGGAGCTACACTGGATACACAGGTTGGGCAGTTTGAGACCCAAGGGGTTGAATGTACAGTAGAATATATTTTTGGGGGCATTCTGTGAAATGTGGTTTGCCTCCTTGGGCGCATGGTTTGCCTCTCAGTGACTGGTGGGTACACAATGAGAATTTAAATATCAAAATATTTCTTGCCCTATTAGTAATTAGTATTTTATTTTTATTTTTTTCCCCTCCTTTTTTACTTGTAGATCATTTGCACTACTTTAACAGGAGGGACGGAGCATGTGGGTCATTCCTATATGTAGTGTACATTTCTATATGTAGTGTCTATTATAGCTTGCACTGCCCTGCTCGGCGAGCGCCATGGGATATACACTGTATTGTTATATTAGCCTTGATGGTGTGGTCTCTATATTTTATCGTTTCACCTCTTATGGGTTTGCCCCCTGTGTCACCTGTATACCGGCTGGAGGAGAACCCTCATGAGTAAAATTATGTCACGACATCCTGGACAATAACCCTCTGATAACCGCGGGTTCCGTGGCGGTCCTTGGGATTTGTCAAGGTTGTGGGAGTTGGAACCCTGTGATGGGGATCATCCCTACCTTAATACTCAGCTACAGAGCGGGTTTGGGTGCTGGGCAGTGTGGATTTGCAGACCCACGGTGGCTTTCCAGTGACCAAGATGGCGCGACTATGCCTGATTTATTTATTTAATTTTTTTTCCACTGGGCATGCGCCGAATGACACACCGAGGCTGTCTATGGGAGTGGCGCTTGGGGAACGTATAAGCATGAGTAAGTGCCTGCGACGCATGACGTTCTCGGCCGCAGGAGCTCCCTGATTGACGCAGTACCGAGCAGGCGCAGAGCAATGTGTACAACGCCGACAAGCCACATGGAATATGTCTCCTGCCTGATTGGTATGCCTGCGTTATTGTTCTTCTGCTCTCCCCGTTTTTTTTTTTTTTCGCTTGTTGTATGACATGATCAATTCTTTGTATCTGAACTACAAGTTTATATCACAAGATCAACACAGTATGTATAGCATGAACTATGATTAACATGTATAATTATGTCCCTTTTTGCACATTGTATCTTTTTTCACTGTATTCTCACTGCATTTATTTCATATTTTATTGTAACACACCCACTGGGTGGAGTGTGGTCACATGACTTGTATCTTGATTGCTTCACTTATATGTTTACCATCACTTGTATTAATTCTCTGCTTGAAAAAGGCTCTAGTTCTGAGCCGAAACATTGCGCCGCACGGGTGATTAAGGAATCATTTGTTCTGAACCTACCGGAGTGCCATTCATTTTATGGAATATATATGTCTCTGTGCAACTTAGCATACTAGGATATACATATATACTGTTATATACATTGATCCATATTGTGGTTAGAGTGAACAACTATTAGTACTGTATAGATACAGCTATTTGATCAACTAATCACACTTTTGTCTGTGAAGCATACAGTATATCATCGCACCATACTGAGAATATCAAGATACAGCCTATATAACTATCAGTATTATAAAGTAATATCAATGGGGTGGCTGGATGTCTGACATAGATCGTACCTTCACCGTATAATACAACCTCAACTTTTTTCTTTCTAAGTTTTTTTTCTTTGGGTTTTGGATTTTATGCATACAGATGAAACTCAAAAAATTAGAATATCGTGCAAAGTTCATTTATTTCAGTTTTGCAACTTAAAAGGTGAAACTAATATATGAGAGACTCATTACAAGCAAAGTGAGATATTTCAAGCCTTTTATTTGTTTATAATTTGGATGAAGAAAAAAGGGGAGGAAAGGGTCAATATCTACACTTTCAGGAAGTGAGCCTGGAGCAGGAGCGCTGAGCAGCACTTCATACTGTAGTTGCCGCTCAGTGCTCCATATAAATCATTGCCCCCTTCTCCATCACTGCTTCAGCTGGAGCAGTGATGGAAGCAAGAGGATGAAAGGCTTAATATCTACCCTTTCAGGGAGGAAGCCTGGAGCAGGAGCGCTGAGCAGCACTTCATACTGTAGTTGCTACTCAGCACTCCATATAAATCACTGCTCCTTTCTCCATCACCACTTTAAGCCTTGAGGAACTAGAGCAATGATGGATGAAAGGTTTAATGGGGCAGTATGACCGGAGGTCAGGGGGATGCTCCAGAGCAACCAGGGTGAATTTAACAAAAGAAAAGCAACATCCCTGCTCCCCAACAAAATTGGAATGCCAGTTTTCTTTTTTGACTAATCCTTTTATACCGGGTTCCACAAGTCACATGCGCTCCCCTGCCCAATCACATTAAAAACTAGGATTCATTCACAGAATACAGCATAGTCAGCCAATCAGAAAAAAGTTCCCATGGTCATGAGATCCAATCAGAGAAAAGTTCCCAGACAATTAAGGTTAATTACCTTGCTAACAAATATGAAACTTTGTTTTGATAACCTGGCATCATCATTTAACCATCCAACCTCAATAGAATGGCCTATATAGCTATGTAAAAAGTGTAAAGAACACAGAATTAAACACATATTCAATTTTTTTTCCATTGGATTTCGTTTCAGACCTAATTTCACTTTCCTTTGGTTACTTTTGATCATTTTTCTCATTTATTTTGTATGTTTTGTTTTAAAAAAAAATATTATCTGCTAAATGTTCTGCAGTAAAATTGGTGCACCCAACTCCCATATTCTCCATCTATTGTTCACCAAGGAAATAATATAATAAAGGGCGTAGTGCATACTTTCTTTAGCTAGGGTGGGGCAGCACACCTACATACAATAAGAATTAATATTGCCACAGCAGAACAGATCAAGGGGATATGAAGTCAATATCCCAATGAAATCTCCGATATTATAAAATCTCAAATTGAATAAATAAAATCAAACATACTGAGATAGGAATATATAAAGTATCTATCTTTATTACATCATAGGGACAATTTCATCTTTTAAATTAGTTTATTTTTTTGTTAAGCAGTTTGAAGTTTTTAAAGAAAGTAATAAATGTTATGTTTTAAATAATATGAAAATGACCAACAACAGGTATTAGATAGCAAATTGTTCAATAGCCAAAAGGCTATGTCTGGTGCGGATAATGTTACACTGTACCTCTTTCACGGCAGAAGGCTTACGATCTCTTAGGAGGCTTACAATGGGCCTTCTGCCGTGAAAGAGATTGTTAAGCTTCATTACTGTACGTACTTTAGGTTAACATTGTCATCTACTGGCCTTGTTGTGTATTGCTGTTACAGTTGTTTCGTTTGGAGTGAAAGAGAAGTCGCGATTCGTTAGTGACGCTATGCGAAAACAGTGATCACTAGCGCTGCTACATCTGTATGTTGTGCCCAGATCATGCTATGAGTTTCACACCACACTACTTGAATTCAAAGGCTGGTTCTACTGGGCACTAAAAAAATTTCATTTTGCTCAGTTACATGCTCATTTATTTCTGCACGATATCCATCGTGTCAAAATTCTCACTGATAAGTTGATGGGTGCAGTTTCCAAAATTGGGTGACTTATTGGGGTTTTTCACTGTATGGGTTTCTCAGGGTCTCTGCAAATATGATGTAGCACCCTAAAACAATTTCAGAAAAATCCATGCTCTAAATGTCAAATGGTGCTCTTTCTGTTCTCAGCCCTCCCTTTATGACTATGTATACAGAGATAGCTGTTAATCACAGATAGGACTGCCTCCTTGACTTCAAAGCCCAGAATGAGCACAGATATAAATAACAAGCTATACAGAATCTTTTCCCATAAAACTATATATCAATCTGCTCAGCTACTCTTGCGCTACAACATGCTGCCGTCAGCTCACACACCATGTTCAACGTGACAGGTTCCCTTTTTAAATAGTGTGGTGTAAAATTCAGCATGATCCCGGCACAACATATTTAGCACTCAAAATGGTTTGACTTTATTATTTCACCCAACAGACACTACAGTTGTCAGCACAAGCAGTGTAAATCACCACATTGGGCTCAAAATACACGTGGTACTCTTATCCTCTTAACCCTCTCATACACTCAGGCAAAAACATAGGGCCACTTGTAGAGCATATCAAAAACCAGGAAAAATTAGATAATAATAAAAGGGCTGGATTTTCACACTGGTGCAAGCTGGATACAAAACTGGGCACTTAAATGGCATATCTGTATAAAAATTGCAATTTTCACACACAATTGCAAAACACCGGTAGAGTGAGGGGTGTGGTTTTTAAAATTAGGTCACTACTTTCTTTTTTTATTTAACATTGGAGCCTCTGCAGTTGGTGTCCAGTGCTGTATAAATCACCAGGCCAAAAAATGCACTCTCTATTTTGAGCCCTGCAGTATGCCCAAACAGCAGTTTACAACCATTGAGGCAGTATTGCTGTACTCAAGAACATTTATGCAATATTTTGGGTGCTTTTTCTCCTATTACCACTTGTAAAAATGAAACCTTAGAGGCTAAAATGCATTTTTCATGTACCAATCTTGAAAAATTATAAAAAGCATTTGTGAGGTCAAGCCATTCACTATACTATACCCCTATGTGAATTCCCTAAAGAGGTTATTTTCCAAAATGGTGTATGTTTTGGGGTTTTTACACTATACTGATAGCTGAGGGGCCCTGCAAATCTGACATTGCAACCTGAGAATTGTTCCATCAAAATCTATCCTCCAAGAGCCAAATGGTGCTCCTTCCCTTCTGAGCCCTACGGTGTGCATATACAGCTGTTTACCACATGTTTATGTATTCACGAGAAAATGGGTAACCAATTTTGCTTGCGAGGGTGTACTTTTCAAAATGAGGTTACTTGTTTGGGAGGGGGTTCTACTTAACACATACCTCAGGGTCTCTTCAAATGCGACATGGAGCTAAAAAATAATTCCAAAAAAATCTGCCCTCAAAACGCCAAATGGCACTCCTTCCCTTCTGAACTCTGGTGTGTGTGCCTAAACAGCAGTTTACAACATTATAAAGGCTGTTGCCATATTTAGGGATTTTTTTAAATAAATTGTGGAGTGCTTTTTCCCTTGTTACTGCTTGTAAAAATGAAAAAAATGGGGATTAAGCAAATGTTATTGAAAGAAATTATATTTTTCATTTTCACAGCTAAGTGTCTCTAAATTGTATGAAATGCCTGTTGGGTCAGAGTGTTCACTGCACCCCTGAAAAAAAATTCTTGAGGTGTGTAGTTTCGAAAATATGGGTCTCCTTTGGGGTGTTTCTAATGTAGGTGAACCTCGGGCCTTTTTCCAGCAAAATTTGACCTCTAAAAAACAATCCAGCAAAATTTGATCTCCAAAATCCATATGGCACTCTTTCCCTTCTGAGACCTGTGGCGTACCCATAAAGTAGTTTGACCACATGTGGCGTGTTTCTGAAAACTGGGTTAGGGTAATACAGAGTTTTTGGCTGGTAATCCTTGGTGTATTATAGGAAAAATGTGCAATAAAGTGAATTTTTAAAATCTCTCCTCCTTTTTGCTTTCATTTCTGTAGAACACCTGAAGGGTTAACAAAGTTTCTGACAGTTTTGAATAATTTGAGTTTACTTTCTAAAATGGGTTATTTATGGGTGGTTACTATTATGTAAGCCCATCAAAGTCACTTCAGACCTGATTTGGTCCTTAAAGTTTAGGAAATTTGCTTGAAAAACTGCTTCTTAATTTATAAGCTTTCTAATATCTTTAAAAAAAAATTAATGACATTTGCAAAATCATGCCAACATAAAGTAGACATATGATGAATATTAATTAATAACTATTTTGTGAACTATCACTATCTGCCTTAAAGGGGTTATCCAAGAGTATGAAAATGTCCCTCATATGCCGGGCCCCTCACAATGAATATACTTACCCCTCCCCCCGTGCCGCTTCTGGCCCCCGCACCGCCGCTGAAGCTTCTCCCCATAAGCGGATGAACACATCCGGTGTCAGAGGGAACAGCCAATGGCAGGCAGGGACAGGGACGAGTCTCCCTAGTGTCTCCCGCGATGCTAGGGAGGCTCGTCCCCGTCTGCCATTGGCTGCTCCTCCCCGACACCAGCTGTTTTCATCCACACATCGGGTTAAGCTGCAGTGGAGGTGCAGGGACCAGGAGCGGCGTAGGGAGTGGGGTAAGTATATTCATTGTGAGGGGCCCGGCATATGGTGGACCTTTTTATACTCTTGGATAACCCCTTTTAAAGGTAGAGAAATAAGAATTTAAAAAATTGTGACATTTTTCCACATTTTCTGTAAACTTTGGATTTTTTTTTTTTATAAAGGTAAAACATATCAACCCAAAATTAACACTATAATAAAATAGTGTGTTGCGAGAAAACAATCTCAGAATCGGATGGATAAGTAAAAGCATTCCAAAGCTATTATCACATAAAGTGACATGTCAAATTTACAAAATTACACTTGGTTCTTAAGTTGTGTGTTGAAGGGGTTATAATAATATGCCATCCAAAACAGAACTACATAAAGAGAGCTCCTCAGTGTTTCACATTTGGTCAGCATGATGCTTCTTGATTCTTTGTCTTATTTTATCCTACATGGAATGTAAGGTTGGTCGAGAAATTTGTTCGACAAATGAATCTAAAGCTTTTGTGATTTGCTTCAGATGAATTACATAAAATCTGTGCACAGAGCTATTTTGCTGTTAATATTGGTGGAGAAAAACCATGGCAGATCACATGACAGTGGGTGGGTCTTGCCCTGACTGAATCAGGCAGACAGCCTGGATCAGCCAATCAGCCACTCAGGGGTGCAGTAGGCAGGGAGATGCCTATGCTGAACCAAAAGGGCCATAGTGTGTATTCACCAGCTGCCCTCAAAGATTGTATACAGAGTATACAAAGTCACAAGCAACTATTATAGTGTTATAGGAACAATATAAGGAAAAAATAGAAAGGTATAATTGTGTAGATTTTAGGGAATTTGATCAGGGAAAGCTTCAATAGCATCCTTCTGCAAATGCTGAGCAACTGCACATTTTTCGGTGCATTATATGCATCTGTTATTAACCACACTGCATTATAGAAAAAGCATTTTACGGTAATAGCACAATTTTTATACCAGTAATATTAAATGCAGCATTCAGACATTTCACTGACAACACTGCATTGTTATATTGGTAGTAGCAGATGCATTACTGCATCACACCTAGTGTTTGATAGTACAAAAATGTAGTTGCTGAATCAGCTATTAAACGCATACATAGTTCAAAGACATTTCGACTCAAACACTGCAGTAAATTGTCAATTACAGCATGCAGTGTGCTTGTAGAAGGGGGAAACATTTAATTGCAGCTCTGTCTTTAAATTACAGTAAACACACTTAAAATTTTACTAGTACCGTTCAATATTCTGTGTGTACCAAATCAGTGACTTAAAACCGTGACTTTTTATTTATAGGAAACCAGTGACTTTCCATTTATAGGAATCCCAAGCTGCAGCACCCAATTCAGTATTGTCAACATGATGGAGCAATTTTTTTCATGTGCCATGAGGCAAATCCTCAAATGTAGATGTACAGCCTTAACATCCAGGTTCAGTCCTACCTGGACTATGACCTTTCTCTGGTGCATACCATGTTCCCAGACCAAATGAACTTCTGGGCAGGCAAACTGTAACAATAGCACATACTAGCCCAATATGCTTTCTCTGTTCTCTCTTGCTCAGCCTCCAGTGTCATTTCAGAGAAGGTTTTCAGCATGCCTAGAGATGCTGTGACACCTAAACAGACAAAGTTGTCCTCCTCCAGTGTACAATACATTACATTTGTCAAAATGAACAAGGTATGGATCCATGAAGAGCCAATGAATAGATCTGCCCTTGTTGATGACATCCCATCATGCCACTGCCACTACCTGCCTAACATCATATTCTTCAAAAACAGAGGCACAAAATGACTGTGGAAACAGAAAGACAGCGCAACATAGGGTAAATACATCCCAAAGACAAAGGATCTCCGAATAGGAGGCTCACCTTGTAGAGTTGTGCTAGGCATAGGGACAACTCTGTTGTAGACTTATACAGACTATAATTCAAATGCCAGGTATGTTGCCGAAGGGAAGGTGCCTTTGTACGAGAGGCCCAATCTCTCAAAAGATGCAATACGGTACAGAGGGTTAACTGCTTGGCGCAATGAAACCAGCATCAAACGGATAATAGATGGATCTTCTTTAATAAAAGTACATCAGCATAAAAGGAACAATATGTTGTGAGTAAACTCCAGTCCCCTTTATTAGGTTAAGACTTACTACCCCATCATCACATCATATTCTGGACAGTATGGCTGCTGCTACCATTATGTCCAACTGTAGTGCCCTGGAGCGGGGTTACTGTTAAGTCTCGACAGTTTTGGACATTTGCCGATTTCCCCTATGCAAAGTACTAAACTTCTTTATTTCACATGAAAGGGTTAACTTATACTGTTTAATACTGTGTAATTACATTTTATATGTATGTTGTGATATATATCCTGTTAATATGCACTGCATTTGTGAGGCTCTGTGGAAAGGGTTAATGAATACTGGGAGACTTTTGGGACTTTGAAGAAGAAACTGGCAATTTTCCACAGCTGCCATAGGGTTTAAAGAAGAGCATGTTTTGGAGGTAAAAGACAGACTTGTTTACCACCAAAACCAGACAGACTGAACTTTTGACTGTCTGGTTTTAGCTATGTTATAATGTCTGGAAGCTTGTTTTTGTCTGAAAAAACTGCTGTGTCATTGCCTTTGAGTATCATTAAAGCTGTAATGTAAGTCTATGACACACAGAAGTGTTAACTTTTAAATTGTTTGTGCTAAGTTTATCCACTCCACCCCTCCTACTAGAAGCTTCCAGCCTAGCTAGAAACTGTAGATTAGGAGAGCAGTCAGAGACTCTACTGTTCTGCAGTTAGGGACCAATGCTTCGAGGGGAAGACTCCGTCAGGCTGCATGAGTGACCAGAAGAAGATACTGAGATGGGGATACGCTGCCACAGACCCTGGATCACCAGCCCTTGACCAGGGTACCAGCCTTCTGACGAGAGAGGGGAGGTTAGCTCAGGCCTTTCCTAAGCATCAAACCCTTCTGTGAGGAAGGAGATTGGAGAAGCCAACCCTATGCCTTGCCTATATTGTTTTGCACCTGAATTCCTCCAGTAAAGAAGCACACTGGTTAGCTGGATACCCTGACTCTCTGGACTTATTTACCATTGGGGTGCACCACGCCTTACTATCCCTTCCAGAGAGCAGCAATATGTGGTGGCACCTCAACGGTGTCCGGGGGACCCAGAGTAGCGCTGAGGCCACCCCAAACCCAGCCACTGCACAGTACTATATGGCTCCCTGCTGCTAATCCCCTACTGCCACTTCCATTACCCCTACACAGCTGTCACTGCTAATATTACTACCCCTAAATGCACTTTCATCTACTACCTTGTCTGTTCCATGCTGTGCAGCCACATGCCACTATTAGGCCCCTTTCACACCGGCGAGTTTTCCGTGCGGGTGCGATGCGTGCGGTGAACGTATTGCACCCGCACTGAATCCTGACCCATTCATTTCTATGGGGCTGTGCACATGAGCTGTGATTTTCACGCCTCACTTGTGCGTTGAGTGAAAATCGCAGCATGCTCTATATTGTGCGATTTTCACGCGACGCAGGCCCCATAGAAGTGAATGGGGTGCGTGAAAATCGCATAGCATCAGCCAGCAAGTCCGGATGCTATGCGATTTTTCACGCATGGTTGCTAGGTGACAGTCTATTCACTGTATTATTTTCCCTTATAACATGGTTATAAGGGAAAATAATAGCATTCTCAATACAGAATGCATAGTATAATGGTGCTGGAAGGGTTAAAAAAATAAATAAAAAAATGTTAACTCCCCTTCTCCTCTTGATCGCGTAGTTCCCGGTCTCTTTACTTCTTGAATCAGCTGTGGGCTAAAGGACCTGTGGTGACGTCAGATCACATGCTCCATCACCACGGAGCATGTGATCTCGCATCACCACAGGTCATTTAGCCCACAGCTCATTCAAGAAGTAAAGAGACCGGGAACTACGCGATCAAGAGGAGAAGGGGAGTTAACTTTTTTTATTTTATTTTTTAACCCTTCCAGCACTATTATACTCTGCATTCTGTATTCAGAATGCTATTATTTTCCCTTATAACCATGTTATAAGGGAAAATAATACAATCTTCAGAACATCAATCCCAAGCCCGAACTTCTGTGAAGAAGTTCGGGTTTGGGTACCAAACATGCGTGATTTTTCTCACGCGAGTGCAAAACGCATGACAATGTTTTGCACTCGCGTTTTCCCACAACGCACCCGCCTCTTATCCGGGCAAAAAAACTGACGCCCATGTGAAAGAGGCCTTAACCTTTCCTTTCCACATCTATACTGTATTGTTGCTGCTCCCAATTAAAAGGAAGAATTTTTCCAGACTTGTTCAGAACAAGTGAATCTTTGTTCTGACAAATTAACACATATGCACATATAAATACGGCAACATTTTTAAACACTTGAGCAGAACACGTTCTCCTGAAAATTAACACTTGTGCGTGTATGAATGCAAGAAGGCATATTGCTCCTGTTAACTCATAATATTTGGATTCTTTGGTTGCAGAAAAATACACTGTTTCTTATGACGTGTGATCTGAGGCATAATTTTTGGACACTTGGTCCCAACAAGCCACATCTTTTTTCCCCATAATACTGTGTGTTGAAACACCCTCTGCCCCCAATAATGGTGCAGTGTGTTTTTAAACATGCTGCTTATTAACCCCGTCAACCAAGTTTACCCACAGCTATATATGTCAGTGTCACTGTGACATTATTTGCTATTGCTGTCATTGCGTTCAAAAGATTAAAGGGACAGAGAAGAGAGAGAAAAAATGTACAAAGAAAGAGATCTGAATCCTAGCAGACTATAATGTGTAATAAATACCAATTTTCAGAGCAATAGGATCAAATTCAATTTGTGACCAATCTATTTGGGTTTGAACCAAACATATTGAAAAAAAAATTCATGAGACCTCATATCATACCTCCAATCTTCATCAGACCTGAGATCTGAACCCCCCCCCCCCCACCTTCATTAGACCTCATATCAGACCCCAATATCACACTCCTATATCAGACCTCAGATCAGTCCCCCACATCAGACCCAGTATCAGACTTTAGATCAAACCCATATTCCAGACCTCAGATCAGACCTCCATATCAGACCTCAGATCAGACCTCCATATCAGACCTCAGATCAGATCCCAATATCATACCCCCATATCAGACATCAGATCACTCAGCACACCAGCCGCTCTTCCTGTATTCACCATTCCCTGATATCCTCCAGGTCTGCCCTGCACTGTGACCTGACGTCGCACGTATTGGGTCCTGACGCTGTGAGTAGTCAGGACATTGCAGCGCAAGCCAGGAGAAGAAAACTGAGAGGTTAGTACAGTCAGCCAAAACATTGCTAAACTCACAGCTCCTCGCACCTCCTGCATACTAGCAATCTGTAATAACTGTAGATAGGGACATACGTGGACAGTGAGTCCCTGAGCTTGCAGTATAAGCCCTAGGTGGCAAAACCACTGCTGGAGGAAAGTCCAGTTCCAAAATGTGAGACAGAGGGAGGTCAGGAAACAAGCCAAGGTCAGAAACACGGGATATCAAGAAGCAATCAGGAATAGGGAACCTGGAACAACACTGGTGAGCCAAGTAGGGCTATCACTGGCAATGGTTACATGACAATAGGGGATTTAAAAAGAGAGCCAGGACCCCAGACCAGAACCTGATTGGTCCAGCGACCCACTGCCTGTCTCGCCTAGCGCATGCGTATTGCGGGGAGGAAGCAGAGCATTGTGTCCTGTAACTAAGGAGGGGAGCATGGCTCAGCAGGGAGTTTCTGCCAGCGTGTGCCGTACCCCCCCAAATCCTGACTTAGGCCTCTCACCCAGTTAAGCCAGTACTCTCGGCACTGCACTGAAAAGGAGCAATCACCCCCGAAACAGCTGTCTGCAGATGAAGTGCTGCATTATTTATTATCCAAGTCATGTCTCAAGCCTATTTTAAAGGGTTGAACATTGACTTATAGGATCTGGTGGCATTAGAGCCAGAGCTTGCGAAGAGCTCATTTTCATCCCTTTCCTTCCAGAATTCCTTAGGAGCATGCCTGGCTGTTACAGCTGCTGTGCCTGCTCGATCTGTGCCCCTTAGGCTGAGTTAACACTTCAGTTAACTTTATTATTTAACTTTATTGAAAAAGGAAATGATCCACCTGAAGAAGGAAAAAGGAAAATGATAAATGAGATGGACCTGCCAGCCCGCCCTCTTACACGCCCCCACACCATGCTCACTTTTTTTCTGGACTGGCATGAACGGCGTATAATGGTCAAAAGTATCAGATTTTGCGGTCAATCTGTGACAGATATACGCCAAAAAGTGGTGTATATCTAATCATAATTGACCCCCCATGTTCCTATGGAGCCCTGTGTCATGGCCATAGCTATGCGTGACTCTTCTACCGCATGAGATTGTCAGCGGTTTTGTTTTGTTGTCAATCACAGGCGAGGGTAGTGGTATTTGCCTCACCTGTGGTTGCCGCTGACAACGCTATGTATGTGGCAGCTTTCCTGCTGTGCATGTGGTTGCACCTAGCAACCTCTTTGTTAGGTGTGTGTGTGTATTGTGTTCACTGTGTTGTCTGTGTGCACTCTGACACTTTTCCTGCACTGTGGTTGCCCGTGGCAACGTTTGGCTGTCTGTACATGTGGTAGCAGTGTCCCGGCCTCCGGGCTATCTCCCAGGACACGGTTGCCACCCATGTCATTGCCAGTGGCGACAACCACAGTGTGTTGGTACTGTTGGACACTTTTCCTTTAAGTGGTGTTTCCCTTCTCTGGTGCTGGAAGGGTTAACTCCCTTCCCAGTGTGTGTGTCTGAGACACTGGGTGTGTCTGACCCTTGGGTGTGGCCTCTTAGGCCTTTAAAGCCTCTCACTTTACCATGGCTCAGGAGGTTGCTTCAGTCATGCTTTGCTGTAGCAGCCTCCTGTAATTTCCTCCTTCTTGTAAGGGCCACCCTTCCAGTCATAGGTTAAGTTTGTGTGATGTTCAGTTTATGTTTTCCTTTACTACTCTGTGCAGCTATGGATCTGGGTTCCTGTGTGTGGATGTGCGTGTGCTGAGTACTAATTGTATTGTTTGTGGATTCCAGCTTGCCTGCACACGGACCCAGTCAGCAAGGCTGTGGCAGGTGGCTGGAACTAGTGCAGCACCTGCCATATCCATAGGCCTGTTGATGTTCCCTTCTTCATGCTGCTTGGCCAGTGAGACTCCTGCTCCTCCATGTCTAGGAGGAGTGGGTTGTCTTACTCTGTTCTCTAGTTCAGGGCTGACTTGAGGGCTTGTAGGGACTCTAAGGTTCCAGCGTATGAGCCCTCCTACCATCAAGGTCGGCTCATACTGACGCAATAGGAGGTGACCTGCTCCCTAATTCTGTGGTCCTGGCCAAGTAGCGACCGGACATCCACCATCATCGCACGGCTGAGGATTTCCCCCATCCTCAGCCGTGACACCCTGTCACAGGCAGACTTTACTTAGATACTAATGTGTGGCAGCCTCTTGTCACTGAGGAGGACAGAGACTTCCGCACATTGCATCAGGCTCCCTCGATCCTTGCTGCGCACTCCCGGTCTTTGACCTCCCAGATGCTGTGGTCACAATTGACCATGGCATCTGAGCAGTTTAATGTGTGTGTCAACGTTATCATCGATTGCCTAATTTGAACTTGGGTGCCTGCTGTATAAAACAGCAGGCAGCTGGTGGCTATGGCGCCCGCTAAACTTGCGTATACCTAACCGCTGACGTTAATTTATGTGAGGTGGTCAGGAAAGTGTTAAAGGGGTTGTTCCAGTTAAATGATTACTTTCACAGGAGCAGTAAATATGCTAAAATAACAAAAGAAAGTTATATTCATAGATTATTTTTTTTCACCCTGCTGCTTCCTGCATTGTGCTGCTGTGCTCTCTACCACTATTTGTTTTCCTGGCCACAGTGGTGCTGTCCCACATACAAGACATCACCACTGCAGCCATTCAGTAGCTTCATTAGTCACAAGCTGTAACTGCTTGGGCCAGGAATTGGCTGCACTGTAAAAAGGTGCGTACGGAACGTTGCCACTCCAGCCAGGAAGATGACGACAGCATTGCAGGACCCAAATTGGATTGGGCAGTGGAGAATTTGGTAAGTATAACTTTATTTTATTACATTTACTGCCCTTAGAAAAGTATTCATTTAACTTCACAACCCCTGTAACCCAGTGGCGTACCTCCAATGGAGGCAGACAATGCAGCTGCTATGGCGCCCCCTGGGGAGCGGGGGCACCTTCAATGGACAAAAGGCCCAGACCCATAATTACATTCAGTACAGGGTCCCGCCCAGAGTCCCTGTCATCAGTGCAGTCCGAAGTCTCAGAAATGTCCTGCACCATCTAGTAAAGGAACTGCAGAGAGAATAGTGAAGTTCCCAATATTAGGAAGGTGCAGCTGTCAGGACATCATCACAGGGAACAACTCAACTTCAAGAAAAGCTCTCTATTGAGTCTAGAATAGAGTGGGAAAAATAGGTTGTCTTTTTCTCTTCATGTGTCTCCCCAGTCCTTTTTATTCACATGTAGTACCGCATGCCTCATTGATTCTCACACCTCAAAAATGACACATATACAATATAACTGAGAAGTAACTCATGCCTCACTTCTATACACTCACCTAAAGAATTATTAGGAACACCATACTAATACGGTGTTGGACCCCCTTTTGCCTTCAGAACTGCTTTAATTCTACGTGGCATTGATTCAACAAGGTGCTGATAGCATTCTTTAGAAATGTTGGCCCATATTGATAGGATAACATCTTGCAGTTGATAGAGATTTGAGTGATGCACATCCAGGGCACGAAGCTCCCGTTCCACCACATCCCAAAGATGCTCTATTGGGTTGAGATCTGGTGACTGTTGGGGCCATTTTAGTCCAGTGAACTCATTGTCATGTTCACGAAACCCATTTTAAATTATTTGAGCTTTGTGACATGGTGCATTATCCTGCTGGAAGTAGCCATCAGAGGATGGGTACATGGTGTTCATGAAGGGATGGACATGGTCAGAAACAATGCTCAGGTAGCCCGTGGCACTTAAACGATGGCCAATTGGCACTAAGGGGCCTAAAGTGTGCCCAGAAAACATCCCCCACACCATTACTTCACCACCACCAGCCTGCACAGTGGTAACAAGGAATGATGGATACATGTTCTCATTCTGTTTACGCCAAATTCGGACTCTACCATTTCAATGTCTCAACAGAAATCGAGATTCATCAGACCAGGCAACATTTTTCCAGTCTTCAACAGTCCAATTTTGGTGAGCTCGTGCAAATTGTAGCCTCTTTTTTCCTATTTGTAGTGGCGATGAGTGGTACCCGGTGGGGTCTTCTGCTGTTGTAGCCCATCCGCCTCAAGGTTGTGCGTGTTGTGAATTCACAAATGCTTTGCTGCATACCTCGGTTGTAACGAGTGGTTATTTCAGTCAACGTTGCTCTTCTATTGGCTTGAATCAGTCGGCCCATTCTCCTCTGACCTCTAGCATCAACAAGGCATTTTCGCCCACAGGACTGCCGCATACTGGATGTTTTTCCCTTTTCACACCATTCTTTATAAACCCTAGAAATGGTTGTGCGTGAAAATCCCAGTAACTGAGCAGATTGTGAAATACTCAGACCGGCCCGTCTGGCACCAACAACCATGCCACGCTCAAAATTGCTTAAATCGCCTTTCATTCCCATTCTGACATTCAGTTTGGAGTTCAGGAGATTGTCTTGACCAGGACCACAACCCTACATGCATTGAAGCAATTGCCATGTGATTGGTTGACTAGATAATCGCATTAATGAGAAATAGAACAAGTGTTCCTAATACAGACGTGGACAAAATTGTTGGTACCCTTTGGTCAATGAAAGAAAAAGTCACAATGGTCACAGAAATAACTTTAATCTGACAAAAGTAATAATAAATTAAAATTCTATAAATGTTAACCAATGAAAGTCAGACATTGTTTTTCAACCATGCTTCAACAGAATTATGTAAAAAAATAAACTCATGAAACAGGCATGGACAAAAATGATGGTACCCCTAACTTAATATTTTGTTGCGCAACCTTTTGAGGCAATCACTGCAATCAAACGCTTCCTGTAACTGTCAATGAGACATCTGCACCTCTCAGCAGGTATTTTGGCCCACTCCTCATGAGCAAACTGCTCCAGTTGTGTCCGGTTTGAAGGGTGCCTTTTCCAGACTGCATGTTTCAGCTCCTTCCAAAGATGCTCAATAGGATTGAGGTCAGGGCTCATAGAAGGCCACTTTAGAATAGTCCAATTTTTTCCTCTTAGCCATTCTTGGGTGTTTTTAGCGGTGTGTTTTGGGTCATTGTCCTGTTGCAAGACCCATGACCTGCGACTGAGACCAAGCTTTCTGACACTGGCTAGTACATTTCTCTCTAGAATTCCTTGATAGTCTTGAGATTTCATTGTACCCTGCACAGATTCAAGACACCCTGTGCCAGACGCAGCAAAGCAGCCCCAGAACATAACAGAGCCTCCTCCATGTTTCACAGTAGGGACAGTGTTCTTTTCTTGATATGCTTCATTTTTTCGTCTGTGAACATACAGCTGATGTGCCTTGGCAAAAACTTCGATTTTTGTCTCATCTGTCCACAGGACATTCTCCCAGAAGCTTTGTGGCTTGTCAACATGTAGTTTGGCATATTCCAGTCTTGCTTTTTTATGATTCGTTTTCAACAATGGTGTCCTCCTTGGTCGTCTCCCATGTAGTCCACTTTGGCTCAAACAACGACGGATGGTGCGATCTGACACTGATGTTCCTTGAGCATGAAGTTCACCTTGAATCTCTTTAGAAGTCTTTCTAGGCTCTTTTGTTACCATTCGGATTATCCGTCTCTTAGATTTGTCATCAATTTTCCTCCTGCGGCCACGTCCAGGGAGGTTGGCTACAGTCCCATGGATCTTAAACTTATGAATAATATGTGCAACTGTACTCACAGGAACATCTAGTTGCTTGGAGATGGTCTTATAGCCTTTACCTTTAACATGCTTGTCTATAATTTTCTTTCTGATCTCTTGAGACAGCTCTTTCCTTTGCTTCCTCTGGTCCATGTCGAGTGTGGTACACACCATATCACCAAACAACACAGTGATTACCTGGAGCCATATATATAGGCCCAATGGCTGATTACAAGGTTGTAGACACCTGTGATGCTAATTAGTGGACACACCTTGAATTAACATGTCCCTTTGGTCACATTATGTTCTGTGTTTTCTAGGGGTACCATCATTTTTGTCCATGCCTGTTTCATGAGTTTATTTTTTTACATAATTCTGTTGAAGCATGGTTGAAAAACAATGTCTGACTTTCATTGGTTAACATTTATAGAATTTTAATTTATTATTACTTTTGTCAGATTAAAGTTATTTCTGTGACCATTGTGACTTTTTCTTTCATTGACCAAAGGGTACCAACAATTTTGTCCACGTCTGTAGTTCTTTAGGAGAGTGTATATAGTACTGCAAACAAGTAAAACCCCAATACCTCATGTACCTCATACAGTGACCATAATGTATAACTGACCAAATATATACTGTATCTGTACTCACTGCACGTACTATACCTCATATATCAGTATACTGATGTGTATACTATATACTTGTACACACTGCATCTATTATACCTCTTACATCAGTACACTGCTGTATATACCTGTACACACTGCATCTATTATACCTCATACCCCACATATCAGTACACATCTGTATATACCTGTACACACTACATCTATTATACTTCACAACTCGCATATCAGAAGGCTTTAGCTGCCAAATGCACATGCAATACGTCAGCCAGGTTTATACGTACAAATCTGCTGACAGATGCCCTTTAAAGATGTACACGAACTCTGGATGTTGGGAGGAGGTTAGGCTACTTTCACATCTGCGTTTTTGCTGGATCCATCATGGGTTCAGCAAAAATGCATCCAGTATATAATACAACTGTCTGCATCAGTTCAGAACTGAAACGTTTGTATTGTATCCCAAATGAACAAGCCAGATCCGTCACTAAAACTATTGTAAGTAAATGGGCACCTGATCCGGTTTTTTTTGTGTCCAAAAAAACAGATTCATCACCATTGACTTACATTGATCAAGATGGATCTTTTCATGAAACACAGTCTCCCATGACGCACTCAAAAACGCTGCTTGCAATGAAAAAGAACAGAATGCATTCTGGCGGAAAGGAAAACTCTGATGTGAAAGTATTAAGGACAACCCCTGAATAAACACTAGGCTGTTAAACCCGTCAGTGGACTACCTGGGCACTTTTACTTCAGGTATACTTATAGAGTCCTTTTAAGTAGTGCATTAGTTGTTGTACAGCATGGGTGTCAAACATGCGGCCCGCAATGAATATCTTTGCGGCCCGGCAGTCTAGTATCTCTGAACATGAGCGCGCTGCTATCGGCGTGCTCATGTTCTCTCAGCAGCACAGGGAGAAGGAAGCTGTCCTCCCTCCCCCTGTGCTGCTGCCGAGAGGGGGGGGAGGAGGGGCAGGCACACTGCGCCACCAATGATAGGACTATTCCCATTTCCCACACAGAGCGGCGCCCAGCGATGTCTCAGCACTCACCATTAGTCCTGGGCGCCGCTCCGTTCGCCCGCAGTGCCCCATTACTGTCTCCTCTCCTGCTCCACATGCTGCTGATTACTATCGGAGCGATGGGAGGAGAAATCAGCTTCACTAGTGGGCGTTCCTTCTCCCTGCGCTGCGATTGGACAGCGCTACAGCCAGGAAGAAGGAACGCCCACTAGTGAATCTGATGTCTCCTCCCATCGCTCCGATAGTAATCAGCAGCATGTGGAGCAGGAGAGGAGACAGTAATGGAGCACTGCAGGCGAACGGAGCGGCGCCCAGGACTAATGGTGAGTGCTGAGACATCGCTGGGCTCCGCTCTGTGTGGCCTGATAGTGAAAGTCAGTCTTTAACACAATACAGGAGGCGGGTGCCGGCAGCAGAATCGCATTGCCGGCACCCTGCCGCTGACAGGGAGCTGCGATCAGAGGCAGTTAACCCCTTAGGTGCCGCACCTGAGGGGTTAACTGCTGATCTGCCAGTACCGGCCTCCTGTATAAAGAGGTCATTTATCATTGGTGGTGCAGTGTGCCCCCCCCCTCAACCCCCCATCCCATTAAAATCATTGGTGGCACAGTGCGCCATCCCCTCTCAACCCCCCCAGTATTAAAATCATTGGTGGCAGTGGCCACAGGGACCTCTCCCCTCCCCCTCATTGGTGGTGCAGTGGCAGCTTCTGATCGGAGCCCCAGCTGTGTAAGCCTGGGGCTCCGATCAGTTACCATGGCAGCCAGGACGCTACAGAAGCCCTGGTTGCCATGGTAACATCCCTGATGCTGTGTGCACAAGGCAGAGAGCAGCAGGGACAGTGTGAAGTCCTATTCACCCTGATAGAACTGAATAGGACAAGGGATGAAAGATCCCAGGTTCTCGCCCCTAAGGCTACTTTCACACTTGCGTTCAGAGCGGATCCGTCTGAGACGGATCCGCTCATATAATGCAGACGGTGGATCCGTTCAGAACGGATCCGTCTGCATTATATTGTAAAAAAAAAATATTATTTTTTTGATGCGGCCCACATAAACTTAAATTTTGTTTTTGCCTTTGAGTTTGAGTTTGCCTTTGAGTTTGACATGCTTGTTGTATAGTATAATAACCATGTGCTCGAGACGACAAAAAGGCCTTATCCTCATTAGGCTTAAAGGAGTTCTCCAGGAATTAAGAAAATTTTAATACTTAAATATTACTTTATTATAAATCCATTCCCCAAATACCTTTCATTAGTTATAATGGTTTGTTTTGTCTAGGGAGCAATCATTAGGAGAAATAAATTGGCTGCCATTCTATTAGCGCACATAAAACCTGTCCTAATCACATAGCAGGACAAGTTCCTTCACAACACTGAGCTAAAGACCTGCCTCGGCTTAATCTCCTACTTGTCAGGTACTGTATAATGATTCTGAATTCAGCTGATAAGAACTTGAGGGATCAGTATTGGGCCCTATTCTCCTCAATATATTTATTAATTATCCTGTAGAAGGCTTGCACAGTAAGGCCTCCTGCACACGACAGTATTTTTTAACGGCCCGCAAAACGTGGTTCCGTTGTACCGTGATCCGTGTCCGTTTTTTCTTCCATAGGTCTTCCGTGATTTTTGGAGGATCCACAGACATGAAAAATGAAAAAAAAATCTAAGTCAAGTTTGCCATTGAAATGATAGGAAAAAACGGACACGGATCACGGACACGGATCACGGACACGGATGACAATCTTGTGTGCATCCGTGATTTTCACAAACCCATTGACTTGAATGGGTCCGTGAACCGTTGGCCGTGAAAAAAATAGGACAGGTCATATTTTTTTCACGGCCAGGAAACACGGATCACAGATGCGGCTGCAAAACGGTGCAGTTTCCGATTTTTCCACGGACCCATTGAAAGTCAATGGGACCGCAGAAAAACACATTAAACGGGACAACGGCCACGGGTGCACACAACGGTCGTGTGCAGGAGGCCTAAAATATACATTTTTGCAGATGACACTAAACTATGTACAGTAATTAACACTGAAGAGGACAGGATACTGCTACAGAGAGATCTGGATAGATTGGAGGCTTGGGCAGAAAAGTGGCAGATGAGGTTTAACACTGACAAATGTAAGGTTATACACAAGGGAAGGAAAAATACATGTCACCACTCACCAGTAAATACTAAATGGTAAAACACTGGGTAACACTGACATGGAAAAGGAATTTTAGTGAACAGCAAACTAAACTGTAGAAACCAGGAAGGGTTGGATAGGAAGGGCAAAAGTGCAAAGAAGTGCTACTCCCAAGATAAAATAGGAGTGCATTCACACTTGAAGGTGCCACTCCCTCAAGCATACACTACATACAGAAAAAAAAAAATCATTGAAAAAACAAAGTTAAAAGTATCCTGCACGGTATGAATATATAAATCTGCGGGATTTTGTTCTTCTTATCCAAAAGAGTGCCTTGATTAGGTGGTACATATAGGTTGCTTGATGCATATGGAGGTGACTAGGAGCAGCACACCATATGTGCGGCGTCTGCGCTCCTGAACATAGAAGCCCAACGGCTTAGGTAAGTTTAGCGTAGGACCCGCCTGACCTAAGTCCACCTTGGCGCTTGGTAGGCGGGCACAGATGTGTTTTGATCAAAATATATTGGCTAAGTGTCTCAGATTTTATCATATCAGAGTGAGGACTTTGTCCATATATAATACTTGTATCTACTTTACTAAGTGTTGTAGGAAGGTGCAGAGGTCCGTCATTGACGGAAGGTACGTGTCACCGAAGTTCCTGGCCTCTGTGAGATAGGAACCGGTAGCTTAGTGTGTCAGCAGCAGCTAGGCTGGCTGACACTGTTTTTTACTTAGTGTGGCTGTAAAGCTGATCCGGGCCGGTTCTTATTGGGAACAGCCAAAGGGCAGGGTGGCTGTTCCCCACGTTCCAAGCCAGGTTTGGGGCTGGGAATTAAAATCCAGACAGCAGTCACAGCTGTGTGTGGATTACCTTGCATTTTCATAGTGGAGCTGTGAAGCACTGTGGTCTTGGTTTCCAACCAGTTGGTAGCGTGCTGGAGAGCCACATGCTGAAAATCAGGCGCCCTAAAGTCTTCTGTGGACGGCTCTGAATTGGCATGGACAAAACAGTCTGCCAGCTGACAGGTTTGTGCTGTGAACTTTATGTGGTGTGAATTAACACCAGGACTCTGTACAGTGTTTTTGCTTTATTGCTTTTTGTGTGAATAAACACAGAACTTTTGCTTTACTACCGTGTTCTTGCCTCTGTACCGTGTACGCTTACCCTGCCTACCAGAGAAAATCCCTACAGTGCATTATTATCTTATGTCTGTGATTTTCTTTAATAATATGGCCAGGGATATCTGCACATTTATATTTCATACCGTGCAGGATGTTTTGTTTTATTATTATTATTATTTTTTTCCACAAATAACCTTCGCGCCACACTCTACACCAGAAATATGCCTACTATAAGAGGGCAAAACAAATAAAGGGTGACCAATAAATCCTCACCACATTGTGTATATCATTACACTGTTGCCTAATATGTGCACCTGGACCTCAGTTTATCACTGATCCTATTCACATTTAGTCAGTGAACAATGGCCTGTCACACATTCTTCCTTTCTGGATGTTCACCTCCAAGGATTTCCCTCCCACCAACTCTCCTATAGTGCTGGCTATGAACACATTGAATCTTGCTGTCTCACGTAAGCTGACTGCTCTTGCTATTATTGAATCTGACTGTTATTACTGTCATTCTGCACTCAACGCATTTCTGAGGCTTCTCATAAACATCAGCCTCTTCATCATGAATGCTAGTTGTGGCAACAGACAGACCAACATAGAAAGATGATGCACGCCATTAGTATCGCACGTACAGCACATAGAGACATAGCCTGCAGCACTGGCACGGCCATAGCGCGGTCGCTCCATGTGCCTGTTTATGAAGACCAATTCCCGCCCCTCTGGGCTGTGCAGGCATCGCGAGATCCTATCAGCGTGGGGGAGTGTCATGTTCGGCACTCCCCTGCCCCGCCTCTTCATCGCTGGAGCGCCAGAGGGTAGGTAAGTAATTGAAGTGGCTCAAGGCGGCTTATACTTAGTTCAGTGGCGATGTCCCCCCCCCCCCCACCCTACCCAAGGCAGCTGTAGAATTACCAGGGGGCTCTGTACATATATCCAACTCATAAAACTGTAGCAGCTGAACAATACTCCTGTGGATACAGAGGGACAAAATTATATAAGTAATCAGGGTTAGCATTAAAGGAGATGTCAATCATTGACAAGGTCTGGAGAAATCTAGCATGCTGTGTATGTCAACACCTTATCAAGGGGGATCCATTGACACATTCCCAGCAGGCAAGGAGAACACCAATCTGATAAAGTATAAGGACGTCAAAAAGATGGATACATGACTACTATAGTTTTATATGTGTCGCAAATGACGAGATATAAATGTATTCATACTGAGGCCTCATCCATATATCAACACGGTCCTATTCTGCACGGGACCACTCAGAACAAGGCCCACATCATTAAATAAAACAGGCATAGGATATAAATTCATTGAGCCCCAGTGCTTTCACCCTTTGGAGGGTGAACATCCACTGGGCCTCCTTACTCCTTCCCCCTCTCTGGGAGACGCTCTGTCTTCTATGCCCTGAAAACTGATGCAATTTGCCATGTCCTGATGACATGAGGCCACATGCTGGGCTACAGGAGTGTCGGCTTTATTTTTGATGTCGCGTAAATGCTCGTCTATCCGTCATCTGAAGTCTCGCTTTGTTTTTCCTACGTATTGTAGGCTGCATGTGCATGTTGCAACACACACTACTCCAATAGTTTTACAGTTTATAAAGGATCTGATCTTGTAGCTTCTCTTATTGACACTGCTGATTTCACAGGGCATTTTGTACGCATTTGGATTCCAAACTACTTCTCACGCTTTAGGGCCCCTAAAATACCAGGGCAGTATAAATACCTCACAAGTGACCCCATTTTGGAAAGAAGGTATTCCGTGAGCGGCATGACTAGTTCCTAGAATATTTTTTTTTTTGGGGCACAAGTTGGCGGAAAATGATTTATTTTTCTCTTACAAAGTCTCATATTCCACTAACTTGTGACAAAAAATAAAATTTCACATGAACTCACCATGCCCCTCACAACATACCTTGGGGTGTCTTCTTTCCAAAATTGGTTCACATGTGGGGTATTTATACTGCCCTGGCATTATAAAGCATGAGAAGAAGTCTGGAATATAAATGTCAAAAAATAAATTACGCATTTGGATTCCGTGAGGGGTATGGTGAGTTCATGTGAGATTTTATTTTTTGTCACAAGTTAGTGGAATATGAGACTTTGTAAGAAAAAATAAATAAATAAAAAATTTCCGCTAACTTGTGCCAAAAAAACAAATCTTCGAAGAACTCGCCATGCCCCTCAAAAGTTATCTTTATAGTGCCGCAGCGATTTTACAGTGTTTTTGCAGTGATCAGGAAAAAAAAATAATCTGTCACTGCGGTGGGGCGGACTGAACGCAAGTGGGTGCACAAGATAAGGCCTGATCGGGCGAACACTGCGTTTTTTGTATAGCCTATAGAGCATGTCCTATTCTTGTCCGCAATTATGGACAAGAAAAGGCATTTTCTATAAAGTTCTGGCAATGTGCGGATCCGTAAAATGCGGAAAGCACATTGCCGGTGTCCGTGTTTTGCGGATCCGCGGATCTGCAAAACACATAGACGTCTGAATGGAGCCTTACAGGGGGGTGATCAATGACAGGGGGGTGATCAGGGAGTCTATATGGGGTTATCAGGGGTTAATAAGTGACAGGGGGGGTGTAGTGTAGTGTGGTGATTGGTGCTACTTACAGAGCTGCCTGTGTCCTCTGGTGGTCGATCCAAGCAAAAGGGACCACCATAGGACCAGGTAGCAGGTATATTAGATGCTGTTAACAACAGCGTCTAATATACCTTTTTGGGGTAAAAAAAAATCGCATCTACAGCCTGCCAGCGAATGATCGCCACTGGCAGGCTATAGATCAACTCGTTTACCTTGCGATCCTGTGAACGCACGCTCCTGTGAGCGTGTTCACAGGAAATCTCGTGTCTCACGAGATGACGCGTAGATGCGTCAAGGAGGAACAAACCGACCGCCCGCAGGACGCATTGCTGTGTTAGGCGGTCGGGAGCTGGTTAAGTAACAAAACATCAAATGAGTTGGGAATCCGCAAGGTAGCAGGTAGTTTGAGCTTATAGGCAACAGGATTAATTTTCTTGATCACAGAAAAAGGTCCCAAGAATCGCGGAGCCAGTTTGTAAGACGGAAGTCTGAGATGGATATTCTTAGAAGAAAGCCATACCTCGTCTCAAATGGCAAACTGAGGAGGAGGTCCGCGCCTCTTATCTGCAGACCTTTTCATCTAGTCCACTGTTCTCCGAAGCGATACTTTAGTGTCAGACCAGACCCGAGACAGCTGCTCCACACAGGAATCTGCCATAGGAAGTCCAGAAGAAGGTCGCACGGGAAGAGGAACACTTGGATGTTGTCCATAGACCCAAAAAATGGAGATTTACCTGTGGCTTGGTTGACTCTATTGTTATGAGCAAATTCCGCCCAGGGAAGATGCTTCACCCAGTCGTCCTGATAGGCATTGGTGAAATGTGGCAGGAAGCTGACCAATATGTGGTTCATGCGTTCCACCTGCCCGTTAGACTGTGGATGATATGCAGAAGAAAAGTCCAAAGAGACATTCAGAGAATTACATAAAGATCTCCAGAACTGGGAGGTGAATTGTACTTCTCTATCCGAGACGATATGGAGAGGAAATCCATGAAGGCGGAAGATATGTAAAATGAATAGCTCAGCCAGACGAGGAGCAGATGGCGGACCTGGAAGCGGAATAAAGTGCGACATCTTAGAAAAACGGTCAACGACAACCCAAATGACTGTATTAGCCCTCTGAGACAGGTAAATCGGTTATAAAGTCCATACCAATATGCTGCCAGGGGACCTCAGGCACCGGAAGAGGCAATAATAAACCTGCAGGTTTCAGTCTGGGAGACTTATTCTGGGCACACAAGGTACAGGAAGCCACAAAGTCTACAATATCCGTGGTTATGGATGGCCACCAGTAATGTCTGGAGATGAGATTCAAGGTCCCCCGTTGACCTGGATTGCCAGCAATCTTGGATGCATGCCCCCACCGTAAAACCATCCATCGTTTAGATTCCAGAACAAAGATCTTACCTGGGGGAACCTTGGACAGGTTAACTGGAGCCACTGATACTACTTTAGTTGGTTCAATTATGAACTGGGGTTCATCTTCTGAATCTGTGGTTTCAAAGGAACTCCACTTTGATATTTTTGTCAGCAGACCAAAAATGCAATTGAAAATTAAATCGGGCAAAGAAGAGAGACCAACAGGCCTGACGAGGATTAAGTCGTTGAGCTGTCCGCAAATAGGTGAGGTTCTTATGATCCGTGTAAATTATGACCGGTAGGCTAGAACCTTCCAGAAGATATCTCCATTCCTCTGGAGCCAACTTAATTGCTAGGAGTTCCCTGTCCCCAATAGAATAGTTTTTTTTCGGCAGTGGAAAATAACTTAGAAAAAAAACCACAAGGAGACATATGACCTGAGGCATTCTTCTGTGACAGGACCACCCCGGCTCCCACGGAGGATGCGTCCACCTCCAAGAAGAACTGTTTGTTGGTGTCACAACCAGACAGCTGAGAAGCTCTGACAGAGGCCTTTCAGAACCTCCTCCTTGAGTTTTCTTTGTTGTGGTATTCAGTTCCTCATCTCGTTAGCCTCTTTCAGCTGTCATGTAGTTGGACTGATTGCTTCCCTTTAAATTCCTCCCCATAATGCTTTACTGGGCGGCTTATACTTCTTCCTGGAGTGTGTGTGCATGCTGATCCTATTTCCCAGTCTGCTACTAAGTTAAGTGCTGTACATTTATCTGTCATTTTCTGTTTGCTGGATCCCAGGTGACCCTGACTCCCTCCGTGTCTGGTGTAGGGAGCCGGTGGTCGTGTCCCCTCACTATTGTAGGGTGTTCAGGTGTTATATAGTCAAGGTACGTGGATATGCAACCATCCACCTTTGGGATTTTTGCATAGGCTGAGCAGCCAGGGAAAGTGCCAGCTCTTGTGCAGGGGTCTCCCTTTTGGTTCCTTAGCTTTGGATCCAGTGAGTCATATATGCATGTTGCATTGTCTTGTTTCCTGTACACCGTCCGTGACATTATAAGCCGCCAAAACCGTCTCAAGCATGGATCCGGTTTCACTTTTGGCTGAACGCTTCCAGGGTCTTTCATTAGAGGTAGCTGATCTCCGAGACTTTTTCTCAGCTTCAAGTGACCGGTTCAGCTTGCATTCATGGAGTTTGTTCTGAGCCTAAGATCTCGCTCCCGGATACGTTCTCCGGGGGTAGTGAGAATTTTGTGCGTTTTAGAGAGGCTTGCAAACTCCATTTTCGCCTTCTTCCCCATTCCTCTGGTGATGAGGAACGGAGGGTGGGGATCATTATATCGCTGCTCAGGGGTAACGCTCAGTCTTGGGCCTTTTCGCTGCCGGAGGGGGCACGGCCTCTCCGTTCAGTGGATGAATTCTTATTAGCCCTGGGTCAGATATATGATGATCCGGATCGTATTGCTCTATTATGCCAGGGTAAACAATCCGCAGAGATATACTGCTCAGAATTTCGGAGATGGGCAGCTGATACTGGTTGGAATGATGCTGCACTCCGAAGTCAATTTTGCCATGGTCTTTCAGAGGGATTGAAAGATGCATTTGCCTTTCATGAGAGGCCTATTTCCTTGGACTCTGCTATGTCTCAGGCCGTTCGTATTGACAGGCGTCTTAGAGAGAGAGGAGAGATATCTCCTTCCTGTCATACTCAGTCCCAGGACAGTGCAGCGGTCTCATTCTGTGCGCAGGGGTCTCGGTCGCTGTCAGACCCTTCTGAGCAGGAGCCCATGCAGCTGGGGTTGATTGCCTCTGACAATAGAAGATTCAGCCCGCATGGGAGGGTTTGTTTTTGTTGTGGAGGTATAAATCATTTGGCAAATGTTTGTCCCTCTAGGAGATTCAGGCAGTTTTCTGGGAGTAATAAAGAAACAAACAGGAAAAAATCTTTTAAAAATGTTCCGTCTGTTACTATTGGCAGGGTTGAGGCGGAAATTGTAGGTTTTCCGTTTGCTTGTAGTTCCCGTTTTGTCCTGCCTGAGCAAGAGCATTTTTTGTGAGATTTTTGTGGATAGTGGAGCAGCTGTCAATCTCATTGATAATCAATTTGCAATAACTAATGGTTTCCAGGTGCGCACTTTGGGAAAGGATATTCCTGTTTTTGCTATTGATTCCGCTCCACTTTCTCAGAAATCATTAAAGGGCATAGTTCACAATATCCGTTTAATTGTGAGTGATGCTCATGTTGAGGATGTCATGTTTCGTCCTTAGCGGTTTGCCTACTCCTCTAGTGTTGGGGCTACCCTGGCTCACTAAACATAACCCCACCACTGATTGGCAAGCGAGGCAAATAAATAGTTGGAGTGACTTTTGCAGAGAGAATTGCCTCACGAAATCTGTTTCTGAGGTTGCTACTAAGACTGTACCATCTTTTCTCTCTGAATTTTCGGATGTCTTCTCTGAGAGTTGAGTTCAGGATTTGCCCCCGCACAGGGAGTACGATTGCCCTATTAATCTCATCCCAGGCGCCAAGCTGCCTAAATCTTGTTTATACAATCTTTCCCAACCTGAGAGGATCGCTATGCGTGCTTATATCTCTGAGAGTCTGAGAAAAGGACACATACGACCCTCGAAGTCACCTGTTGCCGCTGGTTTTTTCTTTAAGAAAAAAGATGGTAGTTTAAGACCTTGTCTGGATTTCAGGGAGCTGAACAGTATCACTATTCGTGACCCTTATCCGCTTCCTCTGATCCCGGACCTGTTTAACCAGGGGGGCATACAACCTGGTCAGGGTTAGAGAAGGAGACGAATGGAAGACTGCCTTCAATACCCCTTAGGGCCATTTTGAGAATTTGGTTATGCCTTTTGGTTTGTTGAATGCCCCAGCCGTTTTCAGCATTTCGTGAACAGCATTTTTTATCATTTGATGGGATAATTTGTATTAGTGTATTTGGATGACATTTTGATTTTTTTCTCCTGATTTCAAAACTCATAAGGAACATTTACGTCAGGTCTTGCTCATCCTGCGGGAGAATTAATTATATGCGAAACTGGAAAAATGTGTGTTTGCGGTTCCAGAAATTCAATTTCTGGGGTTTCTTCTCTCCGCTTCTGGTTTTCGCATGGACCCCGAGAAGGTCCGCGCTGTGCTTGAGTGGGAGCTTCCTGAGAATCAGAAGGTGCTGATGCGTTTTTTTGGCTTTGCCAATTATTACAGGAAGTTTATTTTGAATTATTCCTCTATTGTTAAACCACTCACTGATATGACCAGAAAGGGGGTAGATTTTTCTTCTTGGTCAGTAGAGGCGCGTAAGGCTTTTTCTAATATCACGGAGAGTTTTGCTTCCGCTCCCATCTTGGTGCAACCTGATATTTCTTTACCCTTCATAGTTGAGGTTGATGCTTCTGAGGTGGGTGTGGGGGCGGTCTTGTCTCAGGGTTCCTCTCCTGCCAAATGGCGACCGTGTGCCTTTTTCTCGAAAAAACTCTCCTCCGCAGAGAGAAATTACGATGTGGGAGATAGGGAATTGTTGGCCATCAAGTTGGCTTTTGAGGAATGGCGCCATTGGCTAGAGGGAGCCAGACACCATATTACTGTGTTTACTGACCATAAAAATCTGGCCTACTTGGAGTCAGCCAAGCGTCTGAACCCGAGACAGGCCAGATGGTCTTTGTTCTTTTCTAGGTTTAATTTTGTTGTCACGTTCCGCCCTGGAGTTAAGAATGTGAAGGCAGATGCCCTGTCACGTTGTTTTCCGGGAGGCGGGAATTTTGAAGACCCGGGTCCCATTTTGGCTGAAGGTGTGGTGGTCTCTGCTCTTTTTTCTGAATTGGAGGCAGAGGTGCAGGCAGCCCAGTCAGAGGCTCCTGATCTTTGTCCTCCTGGGAGGTTGTTTGTGCCTCTCGCTTTAAGACACAAGATTTTTAAGGAGCACCACGATACGGTCCTTGCTGGGCACCCGGGGGCAAGAGCCACACTGGATCTCATCGCTCGGAGATTCTGGTGGCCTGCGCTTCGTAAGTCGGTTGAGGGTTTTGTGGCAGCCTGCGAGACTTGCGCTCATGCCAAAGTCCCTCATTCACGGCCATCAGGTCCTCTCCTTCCCTTACCCATTCCTTCCCGTCCTTGAACACATCTGTCCATGGAGTTCATAACGGACCTGCCTCGTTCCTCGGGGAAGACTGTGATTCTGGTGGTGGTGGACCGTTTTAGCAAAATGGTGCATTTCATCCCTTTTCCTGGTTTGCCCAATGCTAAGACGCTGGCGCAGGCATTTATTGATCACATTGTCAAACTGCACGGTATTCCTTCAGACATAGTCTCTGATAGGGGCACGCAGTTTGTTTCCAGGATCTGGAAGGCTTTCTGTTCTAGCTTGGGGGTTCGGTTGTCATTCTCTTCTGCTTTCCACCCGCAGTCGAATGGCCAGACAGAGCGCGTCAATCAGAATCTGGAGACATATCTGCGCTGTTTTGTGGCGGAGAATCAAGAGGATTGGTGTTCTTTTTTGTCCCTTGCTGAGTTTGCTTTAAATAACCGTCGTCAGGAGTCCTCTGATAAGTCACAATTTTTTGGTGCATATGGGTTTTATCCGCAGTTTGGGACTTTCTCGGGAGAGGGGTCTTCTGGTTTACCTGATGAGGACAGATTCTCCTCGTCTTTGTCATCTATTTGGCAAAAGATTCAGGATAATCTAAAGAGCATGAGTGAGAGATATAAGCGTGTGGCAGATAAGAGACGTGTGCTTGGTCCGGACCTGAATGTTGGTGATCTGGTGTGGTTGTCTACCAAGAATATCAAATTGAAGGTTCCCTCCTGGAAGTTGGGTCCTAGGTTTATTGGGCCTTACAAAATCCTGTCTGTCATCAATCCTGTTGCCTACCGTCTTGATCTTCCTCAGACTTGGAAGATCCATAATGTTTTTCATAAGTCCTTATTGAAACCTTATGTTCAACCCATTGTACCCTCGCCTTTGCCTCCTCCTCTGATTATGGTTGATGGGAATCTTGAATTTCAGGTCTCTAGGATTGTGGATTCTCGTCTTGTCCGCGGTTCTCTTCAGTACCTTTTTCATTGGGAGGGTTATGGTCCTGAGGAGAGGATGTGGGTCCCAGTGACGGACATTAAGGCCTCTCGTCTCATCAGGGCTTTCCATAGGTCCCATCCTGAGAAGGTGGGTTCTGAGTGTCCGGAGTCCACTCGTAGAGGGAGGGGTACTGTCACAACCAGACAGCTGAGAAGCTCTTACAGAGGCCTTTCAGAACCTCCTCCTTGAGTTTTCTTTGTTGTGGTATTCAGTTCCTCATCTCGTTAGCCTCTCTCAGCTGTCATGTAGTTGGACTGATTGCTTCCCTTTAAATTCCTCCCCATAATGCTTTACTGGGCGGCTTATACTTCTTCCTGGAGTGTGTGTGCATGCTGATCCTATTTCCCAGTCTGCTACTAAGTTAAGTGCTGTACATTTATCTGTTATTTTCTGTTTGCTGGATCCCAGGTGACCCTGACTCCCTCCGTGTCTGGTGTAGGGAGCCGGTGGTCGTGTCCCCTCACTATTGTAGGGTGTTCAGGTGTTATATAGTCAAGGTACGTGGATATGTAACTATCCACCTTTGGGATTTTTGCATAGGCTGAGCAGCCAGGGAAAGTGCCAGCTCTTGTGCAGGGTTCTCCCTTTTGGTTCCTTAGCTTTGGATCCAGTGAGTCATATATGCATGTTGCATTGTCTTGTTTCCTGTACACCGTCCATGACATTTGGGTTCTGGGCGTCTAAGGACTGGAGCTGAAGAAAAGGCTTGCTTGAGGGAGGAAAATGCTGTCTCTGCTTCAGGGGACCATTGTTTGGGATTGGCACCCTTCTTGGTCAGACCGGAAACAGCTGTCAGGGTAGAAAAATTACGGATGAATTGATGATAGTAATTGGCAAAACCCAAGAACCTCTGTATTGCCTTCAGGCCGGAGGGACTGGGCCAGTCGAGCACTGCTGCCACCTTTCCAGGATCCATTTTGAGACCATGATCTGAGATTATGTACCCCAGGAAGGGCAGGGTCGACTTTTCAAAGACACTTTTCCAATTCAGCGTACAGACGATTCTCTCGTAAGCGTTGTAAGACCATCTGCACATGCCTGCGATGAGTTCTGATGTCTCTGGAAAAAAAATGAATATCCTCCAAATAGACAACACAAGAATAGAGCAGATCTCGAAAAATGTCATTGACAAACTCCTGGAAGACAGCAGGGGCATTACTGAGTCCGAAGGGCATCACAAGGTATTCATAGTGGCCATCCCCGGTATTAAAAGCTGTCTTCCATTCGTCACCTTCACGAATCCGTATTAAATGATTTGCCCCCCCGCAAGTCCAGCTTAGAGAAGATCCGAGCCCCACGGAGTCTATCAAATAATTCAGAAATTAACGGTAAAGGGTATTTATTCTTGATGGTGATCTTATTCAGACCACGGTAGTCTATACAGGGGCGAAGAGACCCATCTTTCTTTTTCACAAAAAAGAATCCTGCCCCTGCAGGTGAGGAAGACTTCCTGATGACCCCGTCAAGGTTCTCCTTAATGTAATCTGCTGTTGCCTGCGATTCAGCAGGAGACAGAGGATAAACATGACCCCGAGAAGGAGATATCCCAGGTAGTTTATCAATTGGGCAGTCATAGGGGCAATGGGGAGGTAGTGTCTCAGACTCTTTTTTTTATCAAACACATCTGCAAAGGAATTATAGACCACCGGCAAGGCCTCCAGGTTTTTAGGGAGGGATATAGAGACCCTTTGTTGAATAGAACATAAGCACTTGCCTTGGCACAGCTGTCCCCATTGAAGAACCTCTCCAGAGCTCCACTTGATTACTGGATTGTGCATCCTAAGCCAGGGCAACCCCAGCAAAAGAGAATGGGACAGTTCAGGGAGCACATATAGAGAAATCTTTTCAACATATAACCACCCTACCCGCAGTTCCAACGGCTCAGTGACGAACCGCACTGGATCCGTCAGTACTTGTCCACTGACAGCAGTCACCAGCAGGGGATTTTTAAGCAGGCGTACAGGAATGTGGTATTGACTCACCATAGCTTGGTGTATGAAGTTCCCCACAGACCCGGAATCCAAGGAAGCGGATATGGAGACCTTGATGCCCCCAAGAACCAGAGTCACAGGAATTTGGAGAGTGGAACAGTTTTCACCTAGGGCCTCTCCCAAAAACCCTAAGCATTGGAGTTTCCCGACTTCTGGGGACAGTTGCGGACACGGTAACCCAGACCACCACAGTAGAGGCAGAGTCCAGAAGACATGCGAAGACGACGTTCCTCCTCTGAGTGGAATTCACCTGCATGGGTTCAGGATCAGAAAAGGAGGTGCGTAATGGAGGTTGAGACATATTAGACTTAAACAAGTGTTGTGAAAATCTTTTTTTTCCCGACGGGCCTCCGGAGCTCGCTCCGAAAACCGTATGTCGATTTTAATAACCAGAGAGATCAGAACCTAAAGGGAGGTAGGCACATCACGACCTGCAAGTTCATCCTTAATACTTCCAGACAAACCTTCCCAAAAGGCCGCCACAAAAGCCTCCTCATTCCACGAAACTTCAGATGCTAAGGTGCGGAACTGAATCGCATATTGGCCCACCGACCAGCTTCCTTGACGGACGTGCAGCAGAGAGGAGGCCGCAGAAGAAGCTCGACCTGGCTCCTCAAACATCCTCTTAAGAGTCCTAAATAGTGACACATTACTGGTGATAGGACCAGATCTCTCCCATATTGGATTCGCCCAGGCTAGAGCCTCACCCTCGAGATGAGATAATGAACGCCACTTTAGCGCGGTCTGATGAGGAAGCAGTTCAAAGTGAATTGTACACTGGTTAAGAAACCCACGACAGGCTTTCGGGTTGCCGCTGTAATGGGGCAGAGCAGATAATCGTGGTCCGGAAACGCTTGGCTATGCTGCGGCCGCAACAGGAACAACAAGAGCAGTAGGAGCCTGTGCAGACTGTGCTGTAGAAAGGGAGTCCAGGCGAGCAGCTACATGCTGCAAGTATTTTATCACTTGTTCCTGGGTGGTACACTGTTGTTCAAGTTCATGTAGTACTTCAGACATTCCTGGTTTAGAGCCAGCGGGATCCATGGCTCAAGCGTACTGTTATAACCAGAGGATATGAATCCTCTGTGTCAGCTGATCAGGTGATCCAATAAACAGACAGCAGGCAGATGCGTAGTTAAATGAAGCGGAGGTCAGAATCCAGGAAATCCAATAAACGGACACAGTGGGACGCTTCAGCGGGAGTCAAGAGGTACAACCACGATTGGGCACTTCATGATGAGTGAAGCTGCCTTAAATACAAATAGTCCCGCCTCCGGGTGGGGATGGTAATCAGGAACCAGCTGCCTACTCCTATAAGAAAGGGAGAGGTGCGCCCGCGCGTGCTATAGCGCATCAGATGACTCCTGACAGAGAGGACGGATGTGGCGGTATGCTGGCGGGCACCTGCGTCTCCTACAAGGTAAGCCAGTACTGGGACCCATAGTGCTGCGATGTGCAGACAGCGATCTGCAACCCTGCAGTGGCAACGCAGATCCCATACTGACAATAGGATAGTTGGTGGGGGGAAATCCTTGGAGGTGAACATCCGGAAAGGAAGAATGTGTGAGAGGCCATTGTTCACTGACTAAATGTGAATAGGATCAGTGATAAACTGAGGTCCAGGTGCACATATTAGGCAACAGTGTAATGCTATGGTGTGGTGAGGAATTATTGGTCACCCTTTTATTTGTTTTGCCCTCTGAACTGTTCATATATTCCTCCTCCCCCACATCAACCTTGTCCCCAGGGGGATTGCGGTGCCTGCATGTTGGCTGGCTGCCCCCCCCCCCCCCCCCCCCGGTGAATTATCGCTTAGGAATAAGTGGGATTGGACAATCTATTTTTAGAGATTTTTCCCCAAATTATTTTAATACATACCTAATAAAAGTTACATTTTAGCGAGATTTAAAAGTAAACCTTCCTGTAATCTTACTGACCTAGAGAACAAAGTTATCATGATATTTATGCTGAAAAATGAACGCTGCAAAATTTGTAATGTAAAGATTTAGTGGCAATATTGCTGTTTTTCCTATCCTACTCTAGAAAGAGTTAAAAAGATTCCATAATCTTGCTCTTTCACTTGCACTTCAGCCAAGCAGCTCCCTACTTCCTGCTTCTGCTGGGGATGGGAACCTCCTGAAGGCACGAAGATCGCAGAGGTGGCTGTAACCCCTGGCAACGAGCCGTAAACAAAGCTGATAGAAAAAGAATCATTCTCAGACAAGGAAAATAGTAATCCAATAGGTAAGTGAATTTTGGACATTATATATCATATGAGACCACATCGTTTTGATAGGACAACTTCTTTAACCACTTGCCTACAGCTGCATGACTTTCTATGTCGTTGTGGTAGGCTCTTATCTGTAACCCAACATATAAAAACCCAACATGTCATCCGGACCAAAGAGGACAAGGACAACCCAAGTTGTTATCAACGCTCAGTTCAGAAGCCTGCATCTCTGATGGTATGAGGTTGCATGAGTGCGTGTGGCATGGGCAGCTTGCATGTCTGGAAAGGCACCATCAATGCAGAAAAATATATTCAGGTTCTAGAACAACATATGCTCCCATCCAGACGTCATCTCTTTCAGGGAAGACCCTGCATTTTTCAACAAGATAATGCCAGACCACATTCTGCATCAATCACAACATCATGGCGCTGCGTAGGAGAAGGATCCGGGTACTGAAATGGCCAGTCTGCAGTCCAGATCTTTCACCTATAGAGAACATTTGGCGCATCATAAAGAGGAAGGTGCAACAAAGAAGGCCCAAGACGATTGAACAGTTAGAGGCCTGTATTAGACAAGAATGGGAGAGCATTCCTATTTCTAAACTTGAGAAACTGGTCTCCTCGGTCCCCAGACGTCTGTTGAGTGTTGTAAGAAGAAGGGGAGATGCCACACAGTGGTGAAAATGGCCTTGTCCCAACTTTTTGGGGATTTGTTGACACCATGAAATTCTGATTCAACATATTTTTCCCTTTAAAAAAGTACATTTTCTCAGTTTAAACTTTTGTTCCGTGATTTATGTTCTATTCTGAAAAAAATATTAGAAGTTGGCACCTCCACATCATTGCATTCAGTTTTTATTCACGATTTGTATAGTGTCCCAACTTTTTTGGAATCTGGTTTGTATTAGCAATAGTAATTAGATTACGTACATATCCATTAAAACATCCCGCCCCTTTTTTGTTCTTAAAAAAAGAAAAATATATATTTATTATATTTATATATATTTATTAGCTTTAGCAATAGTATAGTGAAATTTGTATGTGTAATATATGCAAACATAATGAAAATTTACTCACTGAAATTTTTGTTTCCTGGAGTCTGTAGGCAGCACATAACGAAAGGGTTAAGTCCCCTAGGTACAACCAGGATAGAGACACATTAGAAAGCAGTAGACTTGACTAATTGGCAATTTGCAGGCTATATAGGCTAACACATTACACCAGAGCCTTGTATTTGTATGCAGCAATAAATTTATTAAAAGGGGGGAAGAGTTGTGCTGCCTACGGACTCCAGGAAACAAAAGATTATGGTGAGTAAATTTTCATTTTCCTGATCGTCCTTGGCAGCACATAACGAAAGGGACTTGATAAGCAGTACTCATTGGGAGGGAGCACTGGCCGCCACTTGAAGCACTCTTTTGCCAAATGTTGACCCTTTAGCTGCTAATATGTCAAGTCTGTAATGCCTCATAAATGTGGACACAGAAGACCACGTAGCCGCTTTACAGAACTGATCAAGAGAAACCTGTGCCAATTCTGCCCAAGATGAAGCTGTAGATCTCGTAGAGTGTGCTTTTAACCAGATAGGGCACTCTAGGCCGGCAGCCCTATAGGACTCTTCAATTGCACGCTTGATCCATCTTGCTAGTGTTGCTTTACTAGCTCTCTTTCCTTTATTTGGTCCTTGAATCTGTAAGAATAATCCTTCTGATTTTCTGAAGGAGGCAGTACTTTGAAGATATGCCTACAAAGCTCTTTTGACATCCAATAAAAGGATCTGAGTGAAGAACTGGAAGATAAATCTCTTGGTTAATGTTTACTACTGATGCTACTTTCGGGAGAAAACCTGGCATGGTTCGTAGAATAATACAGTTGCCTATATCTCTAAAATATGGTTCTTTATGTGACAGAGCTTGAAGTTCACTAACGCGTCTGGCCGAAGTGATTGCGACCAGAAAGAGGGCCTTCATAAATACATGCTTCAGAGAAGAGGATTCTATTGGCTCAAAGGGTTCTTTTCACATAGCAGACAATACCACAGACAAATCCCAGGAAGGGAACGGCACACTGGCAGAAGGTCTTAGATTTTTCAAAGCTTTAAAAAATATACCCATTATTTGATTATTTGAAAATTTCCCCTATAACTGGGCATTGAACTGTACTTTCAATGTGTTTTTTATTTAAACCTTTACTAAAACCTTCTTGAAGGAACTGCAGAACAGATTTTAAATCTTCAGGAAGAGAAGAAGTTCTTTGGCACCAGTTGTTAAAGGTCTTCCATACTCTATTGTATATTTTAATAGTTGTTGGTATTAACTAGCTCAGAAGAAAAACCAAATGATGTTAATGACTGCCGCTCAGCCTCCAAGCCGCAAGCTGTAGGCTGTTGGGATTGTGGTGAAGAAATCTTCTCTGATTTTCCAGATTCTGCCTTTGGAGACAGATAGGGCTAGAGCGAACCATGTTCTTCGGGGCCAAAAAGGAAGAACTGCTATGACTTCTGCATGATCTTCCCTTATCTTTTTTAGGACTTTTGTTATAAGGGGAATTGGAGGAAATACATAAATCAGGCCCTTCTTCCAACTGGTTGACAGTCTATTGATAATGCTTGGCAGGACCGATGAATGGAACAGAATTGGTTGAGTTTCTTGTTCTGATCTGTTGCCATGGCGTCGTGACAGGGTTTCCCCCAGCAAGATACAATGCTGTTGAAGACTGTCAGATTTAAGCTCCATTCCCCTGGATATAGAGGGGTGAGGCTAAGTAGATCTGCAGAGCAATTCAAAATTCCCCTTATATGGATAGCTGAGATGTCTTTCGTGAACTTCTCTGCCCAGACCATGAGGATAGCACATTCCTTGGAGAGACTGTGACTCCTTGTGCCCCCCTGTTTGTTGATATAATAGACAGTTGGTAGATTGTCTGACTGAATCAATATTTTGAACCCCGAAAGATGTGTTTTGAAAATGCAGAAGGGCTAGCCTCACTGCTCTCAACTCCCTCCAATTGGAGGACATTAATGCTCCTTTGTTTGTCCACTTCTTCTGTACCCATAAATTGTCTACATGAGCACCCCAGCCCCAAGAGGAGGGATCCGACCGTGAGGATTTTTTGGGAATGGCGATTCAGACCCCTGCCTTGCTTTAGATGAGGAGACGAAATCCACCACTTTAGGTCCTTGCGTGTTTGCGGTTGTTATTACCATCTTCTTGTCCAGGGAGCTGTAATTTTTGGTTAGAATATTGTTTTGTAAACTTTTCATGTGAGCTTTGGCCCAAGGGACAGCTTCTATAGATGACGTTAGAAGACCTAACACCTTCATTGCATGACGGAAAGAGATCTTGTGATTGGACAGAAGTTTATGTACTCCCCTGTGAACAGATGATATTCTTTGCGGAGATAGTTTGATTGTCATTTGATTCGAATTCAGAACATAGCCTAGAAATTTTATTTGTTGAGATGGTATTAGAGAAGATTTTTCTTTGTTTATTAGGAATCCATGAGACTGGAGCATTTGTATGCTGGATTGTAGATGGAGGTTCAGTTGTTGGCTGGCACTTGCTATTAAAAGCCAATCGTCCAGATATGGGATACACCTTATACCTTCCAACCTTAGTGCTGCTGTTAAGACAATTGACACCTTCGTGAATACTCTCGGAGCAGAAGTTATGCCGAAGGGGAGGCATGTAAACTGGAGATTTGTAATACAAGTTGTCATCTAAACTGCTATTCTCAAGAATTTTCTGTGGCTGGGGTGAATCTGAATATGTAAATAAGCGTCTGCCAGGTCTATTGACACTATATAATCTCCCTTTTCCAGAACCATTAGAACTGATTTTAAAGATTCCATTATGAATTTCTTTAGATTTTAAAGATTCCATTTTGAAATCGATGATTAGCTTCCATTTCTTCCCTGGTTTGGGTACGGGAAATACTTTGGAATATACCCCGCTGAAATACTCTTCTGGGGTTCTGGTTCTAATGCTCCCTTTTGGATGAATTCTTGAAGTAGATGGAAGACAACTTGATCCCTGGAATGATTTATGTAGTATCGATCTGGGGGAAAATGTGCGAACTCTAGTCCGATTTTGACCGTGGACATGACCCAATCGTCTGTGGATGTGAAAGACCAGACGGGATAGAATAGTTTAGTCTTGCGCCAACTTTTGGCTTTAGGGTGGCGTCATAATTCAGAGGTTTTTTAGTTTCGATTTCCTCTTATATTCAGACCTTTCTTGTCTGCCCCGAAATCTTCTTTGTTTAGAAAACTGTTGTCTGTTTCTGAATCTAGGAGATCTGAACCTTTCCATTCGTTCAAGGATTCAATAATTTTTTCAAGTTGCGGACCAAACAGAGATGTTGGCTGAAAGGGAAGACTACAGAAGTGATTTTTGGATAATATATCCCCTGGCCATTGTTTAATCCAGAGTGCTCTCCTTGCAGTATTGGAGAGGCTCATGGAGCTTGCTGAGGATTTTACAATATCCAGAGGAGCATCACACAAAAAATCAGCTTTCATTACTGGAAAACATTGTTTTAAATCTCTTCTCTAGACACCCCATCTTCCAGATCATGGGATAGCTGGGATAACCAGATTCTTAAAGCTCTGGCCATTAGTACTGAAGATAGGTCAGCTACACAGGCTGCTGAAGAAGAAGCATAATCTCTTTTTAATAAGGTTTCTATTTTTCTATCCATGGGATCTTTTATAAGGGATGCTTCCGCCGCTGGAAAAATTGCTTTTTTAGACTGCTAAATCTACTTTGGGCACGGAAACCCATTGCGCAGAAACATTTTCATCCAATTTATAAATGGAATTTTGTCTGGATCCTGGATTTGATTTTTATTAGGTGTATCCCAGTCCTGTTTAATCCATTCATCCAGGACTGGATGCCCTGGAAACACATTCCCTTTTAGTCTTGGGGAAATAAAAAAAGTCTATCTGATTTGGATTTTACTGAGGTGTCTTTATCAGACTCTAATGTATGTTTTACTGCTTTAATTAATTCATGTATTTTTTTCTCTATGAAATATAAAAAAAATCATCAGAATCATTAGAAGACTTGTCAGAATAGATTTCTCCTTCAGACAGATACTCGTCTTCAGAGGAGGAAGAAATTAACTGTGGAGGTGGAGATTTGTTTGTATGTCTAGGCTTTTTATTTATAGACCTGACTTCATCAAATACTGAAGTAAGCTGCTCCTTAAACCACATAAGAAAGTTCCCTGACTGGATAGACGTAGTAGGTGACAGGCAATCCGTGCAGACATTAGTGTGTATTTCGTCAGGAAGAGGCTGTTCACATTTCTGACATAAACGATGCCTAGTTTTTATTTTCCTTTTGCTGGATTCCTCCTGTGAGGCAGACATCTATAGTTAAACATACAAAAAAGCCAATTAGGATGTATACAGCCAGATCCCTGATATATGCAAGGACAAAAGCAACATATAGGGAATGTAATTCTGCAGAGTAACCATAGAGATGCAGAGCAATAAAAGAATGGATCACTCCTAACTCAAAAAGAGTCAACAGCTTAATAGCAGGAAAAAACAGGCACACTTAGTGACCTAGATAGCTTTGAGTTAAAACACAGCCAAATACATGCTTAATAGTTGTAGCAGAGGCAGAACATACTGGATAAAAATCCTCTACTCTAAGCTAGAGGAGGAACATAACATCCAAGAAATCCAAGACATCCATCCTGCAGCCTGCAAACAATACCTTACTTCAAGCAGTCGACCCCCGGATCCCAAGAGTCACCATACTTACCGCAGTAAGCAGCGGGTGAGACGTTCTGGCTGAGCGCACAGGCGTCCTGCCGGAGTAAGCTTAAAAGCCTAACTTCCGGGACGCGCCCGTCGGGTGTCACGTGCACGGCTCTAGCTCCCCCCAGCCGCACGTGCACATAGTAAGACACCAAGCCGGAATATACATCGGCTGTGGAACGAGGCACTGTAAGTTTTTACACAGGGGAGGTGCACTCGTTCCACCTTCAGGCTGAGGGACAGGGAGCCTGTATACAAACGGGCAGGGATCGGGTCTTTTTGCAGGATGGTAGCAGGATGTTTAAAGTGTCCATCTGATACCTAGAGAAAAAAAGAATACAAGGCTCTGGTGTCATGTGTTATCCTATATAGCCTGCTAATTGCCAATTAATCAAGTCTACTGCTTTCTAATGTGTGTCTATCCAGGTTGTACCTAGGGGACTTTTCGTTATGTGCTACCAAGGACAATCTGGAAACGCACATTTGTTTATTTTTAAAATCTATTTTTTTTTTTGCTATATTTTGTATAGCAGGGTTTTTGCAAAAATGTAAAAAAAATAATAATTATAATTTAAAAATGTCCAAATTTCCCCTGTATACTAACAGAAATGGTCGCCCAAACTTCACAATCATGGTTGAACAATATACAGTCTCCCTTTCTCCTGTGATGTTCTTCCTGTGCCCTGAGTAGCTGGGAATTTTTTCGGACCACAATCTCCATTATCAGCAGTTGCTGCTGCTGCACAAAGAGACTCTGAGGATTAGGGCTCATGCACACGACAGTTGGATGCTTTCTGGTCCTTAAACTGTGGATACGTAAAACACAGATGCTGACCATGTGTGTTCTGCATTTTGCAGAATGGAACGGCCGGCCCCTAAAAGAACAGTCCTGTCCTTGTCCGTAATGCGGACAATAATGGGACATATTCTATATTTTTGCGAAACAGCCATACAAATGTACGGACACAGAATGCACACCCTTACTCTGGGCTCAACCCCACTTGGAAAGACTGCAGAGCCTGTGTAGACACTTCCCTTTCAACAGGAGAAAAAATGGGTGGTTCTAGCTGAGTGACCACTGGAGAACTGGTGCTCCTTCCAGTTGCAGCAGGACAGGGACTGACAATTAAACCTCATCATCCATATCACCCATTGCTCTTGATCTCACCATCATTTTGGCTTATCAGCGGAAGTCACCACTACTCCCCAGCAATAGGACCACACATAAAGTTGTATCTTATAAATTCACAGTGCTAAAGACTTTTCAGCCCCTCAGGCATATTTGAAGTCTTAATTGACCTGCAATGTACAAATAGGGTCTCATCTGTCAGATCCTCCAAGATGAACCTGTACCCTTTTGGGGCATTAATACTCTTTTTGGGCATTAAACTACATAACAGTCCCAGTTTTCAATGCTGCCAGATGCCCCCCAGCAGCCCCTGCACCCACTGCTCCAAATACATGTGTTGCTCGTCAGCTACTTGAATCAGGCATTGGACTGGTTCTGGTTCTTTCTCATTAGGGTGGAATTCTTGCTCATGGCTATCTCTCTGCGAACAAGTATGGCTCCTCTCCCTAAATGGATCCAGCAGACACCAAGATATTTTCCCCACAGCAATCCTGCCCATTTCTGCCAAAATGTAACTTGTTTGATGGTGTGGTAAGAAACATAACAGAAATTGTGGCAGTAAATTTTATATTTTTCAAAACTGGAACAGCAACAATTTGGCCTTTTCAGGAAATTGCATAGTCTTAGGCAAAATAGGTTCTTATCCTGGGTACAGGCACATTGTCATGAATAGTTTGTTGCTAAAGCAATGGCGGCACCAATTTTTCAATAGGTATCCATCTGCATGAGAATTAGCTTGTGGTTCTTGGGGCAATCTGTCAGTCAGCTTCTAAGACTAAGCAAGCTTATTTAGTCCTTCAAACTGCACTCTACTGAGTGAGATTCTACTGTCTTTGGTAGCACAAAAGCAGACAAGGTCCGCTAGTCAATGTGCCAATACCTTGCTCCCTACCACCAGGGATCCTTTAGATTGGACGGGCAACTCTGCCCAATCTAAAGGATCCCTTTAGAGCACAAGTAATGCAATGAACTCCCAACGCTGGCAACTGGGGTTGCCATCACGGTCTTCCTAATCAATAATGGTACCTGGGGCCAAAATTCCCCAACACAAAACTGAATGGGTACAGCCAAGTAATAACTGGTGACCCACCAGACCCAACAACACAACATACATAAAATCACACAATGGTTAAACAAAGTGTAACAGAGCAAGAACAGGAGACCCATGTTTAAGTCCTTCAGGACCAAGCCAGTTTTCACCTTAAAGTGAAACTGTCTTTTTTTGGAATGTATAGGGGCATTGATAATGACCATTTTTGTATTATTCTTTAACCCTTTCCTGATAAGTACTGTACAGCGCTGGTTGGGACTTTAAAGATGGTGCCGGCTCATGTAACACCGATCGAGGACTTTTAAGTAGTGTATGACAGAAGAAATCTAATTATTGCTTGTTTATAGTTTCCTGTGGAAAAAATAATAATGTTTTTTTTTATATATTTATATAAAAATTCTAATCAGTCTCCCACCTTTCCCCAAAATGAAAAAAATGTAAACAATAAAAAATACACATAATGGGCAATGCCACATGCCAAAACGCTGTACTATTAAAATATAAAAATATGTATGTCATACAGTAAATGGCAAAATGGAAAGTCAAAATGCACGATTTTTGGTCGCTTCACCTCCCACAAAAAAATTTAATAAAAATTTATGAAAAAGTCATACACACCCCCAAATGGTATCAATGAAAAGTATGGATCAACCCACACAGCTCTGTACACTAAACTACAAAAAGTTATCAGGACACTAAACTACAAAAAGGATCAGAATACGACGATGAAAAGAAAATAATAATTTCTAATAGTTTTTTTTTTCAGTATTAGAACACAAGAAAAACTATACATACATGATATCTCCATAATCGTACTGACCTGGTGAATTAAAGCAACAGGTCAATTTTACTATATAACAAAAATGTTCATTATTACTTAACTGTCCCTACACATTACAAAAAAAAATACAGTTACACTTTAAAGAATAATTTTGCCACGTGTTACTTTATGTGGTAATAACTTTGGAATATTTTTACTTATCCAATTGATTCTGAGAATCTTTACTCATGACACACAGTACCTCATGTGAGTGGTAAATTTGAGTTGATATGTTTTAGCTTTATTTATAAAAAATGTTTACTGAGAATTTGGAAAAATGTGCAATTTCCTACATTTGAATTTCTCTGCTTTTAAGACCGCTAAAGATACCTCAAAAATAGTTATTAACATTCAACATATTTCTATATTATTTTGGCATCATTTTGAAAATGTCATTTTATTTTTTATGACGTTAGAAGACTTCTGGTTTCACTCTTCCTTCTGTGTTCCTGGAAACGCAGCCCGGCCAGTGAACGGACCGAGACAGTACAAGCAGCAGCCATGGTGAGTGTAACCAGATGCCTTCTCAGAGTGTTTTGCCTCCAGTAGGTGAGCCCCACTCTCCTGACACTCTCAAAAAGCACTTAGCGATACTCCCTATGCGCGCTTCTCTTTTCCTTTGTTTACAATATCGAATCTCATTATACTAATTCACATAACTCATAATTATATATAGATATTGACTGATAAAGAATAATAATTTTGCCGTCAAATTAGTCTGAATTGTCTCACTGTCTAGTTTAGGCTACTTTCACACTAGCGTTCGGGCGGATCCGTTCTGAACGGATCCGCTCATAATAATGCAGACGGAGGCTCCGTTCAGAACGGATCCGTCTGCATTATTTTTAGCATATAACAGCTAAGTGTGAAAATAGCCTCGTACGGATCCGTCCAGACTTTCAATGTAAAGTCAATGGGGGACGGATCCGCTTGAAGATTGAGCCACATTGTGGCATCTTCAAACTGATCCGTCCCCATTGACTTACATTGTAAGTCTGGACGGATCCGCACGGATCCGCACGCCTCCGCACGGCCAGGCGGACACCCGAACGCTGCAAGCAGCGTTCAGCTGTCCGCCTGTCCGTGCGGAGGCGAGCGGAGCGGAGGCTGAACGCCGCCAGACTGATGCAGTCTGAGCGGATCCGCTCCATTCAGACTGCATCAGGGCTGGACGGCTGCGTTCGGGTCCGCTCGTGAGCTCCTTCAAACGGAGCTCACGAGCGGACCAGCGAACGCTAGTGTGAAAGGAGCCTTAGACGGTTAAAAAGAAAACTAAAAATCTTTATTGTGCTTGTAAATAAAAAGAAAAGAAAAAGGCATCACTCTTTATGTTTAGTTAAACACAGACAGTGCAAAATCCGATCTTGGTGTGCTGAATAAATGTTTGCACATATACCAGATTAGCAGACCCCCTTGTATGGTGTATACCTATTAGTCTGGAAACATCGGTATACTGTATACCAATCAAGCTACTATTGCAGGATAATTGTAAGCTGCCTAAAGATACAGTAGGAACGGGCGGCGTGGGCTGCACTGTGGCGCGCAGCACCAGCGATACTAGTGTCGGCTCCTTTACCCCTGATCCTGATGAGGTGTCCGCTCAACGCACACATGAAACGCATCGAGCAGGATCCTAGAGTAGGCTAATTAGGACTTAGCTTAGGAGCGGTTAGAGATGTGGCTCCCCACGTGCATCGACCTGTGTGTAGTGAATCAGATACAGAGCCGATGCGCTGTTAATTGAAGGGGGCACGTTTGAGTGCATCCAGTGTTCCTTGCATAGTCAGGGAATGCAACAAGTGTTGCTAAACGAACCCCTGACATCTATAGATATATTTTCTTTTTACAAGGGGCAGTTTTGGAAACATTTGCAATAGCAGCGTAATTGGCAAATAGATAGTGTCCAACTTCTCTGCAATACAGGTGAAACTCGAAAAATTTGAATATCGTGCAAAGTTCATTTATTTCAGTAATGCGACTTAAAAGGTGAAACTAACACATGAGATGGACTCATTACATGCACAGCGAGATACTTCAAGCCTTTATTTGTTATAATTTGGATGATTATGGCTTATAGCTTATGAAACCCCAAAGTCACAATCTCAGGTCCCCTTAGCTCAGGGGGTATGGATTAATTGGCTGACACTTTGAGCCTAAAATATTGAATATTTTCACAATATCTTAATATTATTTGCATTAATGCAACTCCTTTTAAATTGCATTACTGAAATAAATGAATGTTTGCACAATATTCAAATTTTTTGAGTTTCACCTGTAGTAGCTTGATTGGTATACAGTATACTGGCTAAACTGCCTCCTTCTGTTACCATGATTATTAATGTCCGATGTTTCTAGACTAATAGGTAGGTATACACCATACAAGTGGGTCTGGTAATTTCGTATATGTGCAAACATTTATTCAGCACACCAGCACACCATGATCGGACTTTCCACTGTCTGTGTTTATCTGAACAAAAAGAGTGACGTCTTTTTATTTTTATTTACAAGAACAATAAAGATGTTTTCTTTTCTTTTTAACCATCTAAACTAGACAGTGAGACTATATATAGATGTTGGATCTGCAAGTAGAGGTATCCTCATCACTGAGCATTTTTTTCATTCAAAAATATATGCAATATTTATCTAACAGAAGAGCAGCCCCCCCTTGTCCGCTTGACAAATAACAATTTCATCTAACTGCTTTAACTCTTCAAGGGCCTGTCTCTCACTGTGTGATAAACGATTAGGAAAAGGTAGATTACCCTCTAACTCCTGAAAGTGCTCAAGGGAGGGAGACGCAGATTGTACTGGATAAAATCCACGATTACGTGTAATAAACGCTTTACATTGATAAATATCATAACTATCAGAATGCTGCTGATGAGATATATACAAATGTATGTGTGTGAAAGACCGCATTGAGACGGTTGAAACGTTGCAGAGGGAATAAAAGATCCACCTTTTTTCACTTTACCTGGAGTGCTGCCTCATCTTTGGATATTTATTTACCTGTGGCCGTTTGAGCCTGCGGCTGAGAGGATGAGGACCTGCACCTGTATTCCTTGTCTTGTGCTGCTGGGACCCGTTTTTGGGGTTTTTATATATATATATATATATATATATATATATATATGCATATATATACTTTCATTGTTATTACTTCTTTTTCAGGATGACAGCTGCTTACTAACACCTATTTTACATGTATCGCCTGCATCTTTTAAAAGGAATATGTCACCTATATTTTTTTTCTGCCAGTTAAAACAAAAAAGTAACACATAATGTTTTTCTATTCTGTTTTCATTTTCTGTTTGTAGATTTCAGGAAACTTATGGGGTCAGGCATCTTTCCTGAGCTATTCTTAACAGTATTTAGAGATATGCTTTACAGCAGCCACCATGGGCTATAGACAAAAATGTGTAGGGGACCTCATTGATTCTATGGAACAGTTTTCTAGACATGCTGTGTGAGCTATGTAGATGTCACAGTGCAAGGAGAGAATTGATAAGATTTGACAATAACCTGTTGTGTATAGCGGGACCCTGTGTTACCTACAATCCTGAACATTCAAATTGCAACACCAAAAAGGAAAAGGTGTGGAGTTATGGAAATCACAGGATTAATAGACATGTTAATGATATGGAAATGCTAAAAAATGGACACAAAAACATCCTGATTTACTCAGTATTGCATATGAGCACCAGCCACAGAAATACATGCACTTGCACTCCTTGGCATGCTATTAGTGAGGTTATTAATAGTTGTCTGAGGAATGAATGCACTTGGGTATGCAAATCATAAAGATCTGCTACTAGCAGCTCCCTTTGCAATTGCCTACCAATGACATCCCAAATGTGCTCAATAGGAGACAAGTCTGCAGGTCATGGTAGTACATTTAGGCCACACAGGCAGCTCAGCAACATACAGCCTAGCATTGTCGTGTTGAAAAACGGTTTCTGGAAGAAGTTAACCAGGGCATCAATATGGGGCACCGATCACACGACGTTTGAGAAGATGGCACTACAAAGGCAAGAACCCAAAAAGAAGATATCCCTACTTTATTCTTTGATTAATTCCTCCAGCGGTCCAAGTAGATGCAAATTTATAGATAAGTGGGAAGAGGAGCTAGGCATTAAATTCGACAGCAGAGAATTGCCAAAATTACTAACAAATCCAGTGAAGGTCTCTAGATGTGTAAAATTGCAGGAGAATAGTTACAAAGTGCTTACTCGCTGGTATTATACACCGCAACGATTAAACATTATGTACCCAGAGGTCAGCTCCGTCTGTTGGCGGTGTGAGGTTACTTTAGGGATGCAAAGCCATATATGGTGGTCATGTCCTAAAATACAACTGTATTGGCAAGGAATTTGTGAAACGCTATCCAAGGTATATAAAATAACTATTAAAGCATCACCAAAATTGTGCTTATTTGGTATGGTGAAAGAGTCAACGACTTTGAGATCGAAAACATCTTCTACTTTATGTGGAATATTGTTAGCGGCGGCCCGCTTACTAGTAGCAGTATACTGGCGAAAGACAGATCCCCCTCCTTTGCAGCACTGGTTTATGAAAGGTGATCAGATTTATAGATTGGAACAAATCGCACACTGGGACTCTAGGTCACCCCAACGTTTCAATGACATATGGGGACCGTGGAAGTTGTTTAGAGGGTTCGCAGAATAACTAGTAGTTCTGTGAAGGAGTTTGAGGCCTCAAACTTGATATGAGATAATGCAAGAGTATGGAAAGATAGTACCCTTTACCCTCATCCCCTCAGACTTTCCTTCCCCCCCACCCCATTGTTTTTGTTTTTGTTTTTGTTTTCTGTCTCTATGCTTTTCTACACCTCACTGAGGAGTTGTTCTCCAGTCCGGGAATACCTCCAGTAACTGTATTCTACAGGCTGTATTTCTATATATGTCTCCAACATTTATAATGCTGTAAAGGCGTGCTGAGGTGTTTTTGCATTGTGAATTGTTAACTTTATTATGCCTATTGGTGTATACTCAGATGTCTATAACCAATAAAAACATTTATTAAATTAAAAACGGTTTCTGGAACACTTTAAAGAAATGGCCGTACACTGATTTCACTACTTGACCAATCTTCAGCTTTCTTTGCATCTGTGACAAAAGAAGGATTCATCGCTGAAGAGGATAGACCTCCATTTTAGTCTCCATTGCAATCCTGCAATGCACTATGATAGCCTTTTAGAGTGGTGGCATAAGGTAAATGAAACACCTGTAAGCTGAACACATGGCATGTAGCACAATGTCATGAAAACGGCTTCTGATGATTTGTGTAGAAAATATTTGCCACCCTAGGCTTCGGATGTGACATCCAATTTCACTTGTAGTACAGGATCGATCATCATTCTAATCAGATGATTCGTCTGTGCAGAAATTCTCCTCTGTGCAACTCTTGCTTGTCATTCCAGTTCATTGTTCTCCCAACCACCAGGACATGCAACATCAAACAATGCTGACATTTAAGCATAGGCACATAACGACCTGCCAAAGTGATATACTAAGGCCTCTCATTTCAATGATTCTGTCCCTCCCAGTTTGTGATAAGTGGTGATAACTAGCATCGCACAATCATCCCATGACTTGATCCAATTTTTAGGTCCCACATGCCACAGATTGTAATTAGGTGCTTGAAGATTTGATCATTTGCAGATCTTAGAGAAAATTGTTACTTACTCGATTTGCATAACCCTACCGCTTGTCCTTCTTGGTGCTGCACTTTCAATGTTGAGAAGTGTATATTATAGAGGTGTTTATCTGTCATTGTAATTCTGCTTATGATGATAATGATAGAAAGTTAGGCTTAATGGATGACATGGAAAATTTTAAAATAACATCGCCAAAAATTACTTAAAATATTAAAGGGAGTCAGTCACCAACCTGACCGGTTTTAAACCGATCACATAGTTTAGTGGGACACAAAGACATGACACAAATGGCACCTTTGTTTCAATTTTCAGATCATGCACAATGCATATCTCTTTGCCTCTGCCCGCAGTGGGCAGATCACTGTGCATGCCCGGGCCCGGCAGCAATGCGCGAAGGCCTATAGGGAAATATGATGTCACAGAGCCACAGGGCTGGCCGGAGTTTACTGAGGGGCGGAGTTAGGCGCGAGTGAGGCTGGGGAACTTGGGCACTTTCAGCAAACTTTCCACCCCTGGGCACTTGCGACTTCTCATTAGCATATCATAAAAACTACTTTTTGGGCAATTTGGATGATCTGAAAAATTAAACAAAGGTACCATCTGTGTCATGGCTTTGTGTCCCACTGAACTCTATGATCTGTTTAAAACCAGTCAGGTTGGTGACAGACTCCCTTTTAACATAAAAACCTCTGGGACCATTTTTTTATTATTTTGGGCTCCCGGTCTTCCCGCTGCCAATTTTTTTTCCAATTTGCATACAATATATTGGGAAGCTGGAAAAAATTCAAATCGGGTGGAAATGGGAAAAAAAATGCAATTCCACTAAAGTTTTATAGGTTTTAATACTTAAAAAAAATTATGAAAACATTGGAATTAGTTTTTTTTACATCTCCGTATTCTAATCTCCATAACCTTTTTACTTTTATGTTTACGGAGCTTTATTAGAGCTCATTTTTAACATGGCCATCTGTACTTTTTCATTGATATCATTTTGGAATGTTTATGATCAATTTTTCGGGAGAGGTGTAGTGATAAAAAAAATTGGTAATTTTTTTTTCTTTTTCTGATGTGTTTTAGTTTAATAAATTAGGTATTTTGGGCTGCGGTGATGCCTATGATCTTTATTTTTTTTATTGTTTTTTTTTATTATGGGGAAAGAGGCAGAAATTAGAATTTTTATTTATTTTTACTTTTTTAACCCTGCCTTTCTCCAGGGATCTTGAACATGCAGTGTTTTAGATTGCATCTTTCAACGAGCAATTAAAAATATCACATTATCTACCCTACCAGCAGTTTACGACCACATATGAGGTGTTGTTGTGTTCAGGAATAAATAGGCAACAAATTGTGGAGTTCTTTTTCTCCTATAACCCCTTAAAAATAGAAAATCTTGGTCTAAAACAATATTTTCTCGTTTCATGCTCCTAGCCTAGGCATTTAATAGAACTTTTACAAAGTTCTCACCATACCCCTTGAAAACTTAATTGGGGGGTTCAGTTTCCAAAATGGGGTCCTTTGTGGTGTTTTTTACTGTAGCAGTACCTCAGGGTATCTTCAAAATGCAACACGGTGCCCGAAAACCATTCCAGTAAAATCTGCCCTGCAAAAAGCATATGGCGCACCTTCCCTACTCAGTCCTCAGGCGTGCCCATACAGAAGTTTACAACCACATATGGGGTGTTGCCATATTTAGTAGAAATTGCATAACAAATTGTAGGGTCATGTTACCCCTTGTGAAAATTAAAAATATGGGGCTAAATATTTAAAAAAAATGAAATTTGGGCCAATTTTGTGGATGATAATACCGAATATTTAGATAACCTGCCACTTTTATGGGCAACCTCTAAGAGGTTCATCAGAGGTCATATCATAAACTACATACGCCTGAAACGCAAAAACGCTGAAAATGTTTTCCTCCCTACACAGAGATCTACTCAATGCTTAACAGTCATATAAACATTCCCCTTCCTCTTATACCAAACGAGTATATGAAGAAACCAAACAGGTACTAGAATAATTTGTCCAAAGCCAGGCAGTTTGGCATGGAAACTGAGGTGCAAAATGTGATCCCCTTCTCGCCCAATAACAAGGCCCCAGGTCCTGACAGGCTCTGTAATGAATATTACAAAATGCTCAACCCTGAAATCATCCCTATATATCAGCTGTATAATGCAATATATACACAACATGCTATAGTACTTGTTTCTAGACTCCAGGACAATACTGATTCCCAAGCCCGACAAGGATGTGTCACTGCCACAATCTTATAGACCCATATCCCTTTTGAATAGTGATTACAAATTCTTGGTGAAAATTCTATCTAACAGACTACACAACATTCTCCCCAGAATCATACACCCCTCCCAGAGAGGATTCATTAAATCAAGACAATCAGTCAAAAACATCAGGGCAGCCATAGCTGCTACCCTTGAGACACAAGATAATAATGGCCCCCCCACCCTACTACTAAGTCTAGATGCCGAAAAGGCTACAACACCCCCTATCTAGACATTTTTAGGGGTACCAGACTGGTATACCCTCTTTCCCCTCTACTTTTTAATATCTCTTTAGACCCCTTTCTACATTATCTACAACCACTCAACACCTCTCTGCAAGACGACCCTCTTTCCAGTCGCCGTGTCCGCATTTGCCAATGATATACTGTTAATTGTTAAACGCCTAGAAACCACACTCCCACAAACACTACAAGGCCTTATAGATATCGGTCAGCTTTCGGGTTACACCCTTAACCTGGATAAATACAAAGCTCTGCTCATTAAAGGGTCCACAAGACCGAGATGGACTGCTCCTTTCCCCTTTCAATGGCGCTCGCTCTCTATATCATACCTGGAGGTACAGATCACCAAATCACTTGGTAAGCTATATAATGCAAATATTGCACCCTATGTGTGTACGCTGGAGGACACCCTAGCAGGCTGGTCATACATGGCGCGGGCATACCTTCTTAAGATGGTAGAATTTTTCTGCCTGCTATATCTTCAACATTACCTACCAGTATATTTACGCCCCAGACACGAGATGAAAATGAACTGCTTACACCGCAAATTTATCTGGCATGGTTGTCGCCCCAGGATACCTTATATTATTTACAAAAATCTAAGCTGAACGGGGGGCTGAACTTTCCCAACATCAGGGCTTATAATAACGCAGCTCTGATGAGAAAAGCAATAGACTGGATACATCATACATCCATGTTCTCAAACGGGTGTCAGGAACAGGCCTTTATACCCAGACTGGCTCTGACCAATTTACTCAATACCCCCATATGGTGAGATTCCAGAGCCGGCCAGAGAGAACATCCTACTGATATGGACCTGGCGGGCTTGGCAAAACATGAGGCTTCTCAAAAACGTATACCCTCATTGCTCATTACAAATGACTCTCCTGGCAAACCCACATTTCCAAGCAGGGTCACCCCATAGGGATTTCTATGATTGGCATAAGGGAGGACTAACTCTGATCAGTCACTTGGTGGACCACACCACACACAACATTCTACCATTTGAAGATCTTAAATCTAAATACCCCAACATTTGTTTTAATTTCTATCCCTATTTACAAGCCAACAAATATCTCCAGAAATGACTGCCCAACTTAACCCCCCAAGAATGGAGCCCAGCTCTAAAGGCTTCCCTCAACCATAACCCTACCCTAAGGGGACATACCACTAGCTACTATAAATTTCTACACACCCCTCTGGACTATGGTATGGGTGAATGGGCAATAGGTAAATGGCTCAAGGACATCCCGCAGTTAACTATGTCAACCCTATATCAGGCTCTGTAATGCAATCTTCATTATTTGCCATCCAGCCACTACAGGGAGATGACCCTATTGATTTATCACCGGGCATATATCTCTCCAGTTCGGGGCCCGTATGGGCATCTTTGAATCTGACAACTGCTTCCGGTGTAAAGAGACAGGAGCAGACATTTTCCATTGTTTGTGGCTGTGCCCGGTGATACAATCTTTCTGGCATAAAATCCACACGTTTACCACCACCCATTTGAAATCAGCAGCACCTCTGAATCCTATATGGGCCATCTTTGGATACATTGACCCGACTAATACACGGTGCACCCCTGGTAGTAGGAAATTGTTATGTCTGATAGCAGGAATCAAGACTATCCTCCATACGTGGATTGACCCCACACCCCCACCGTTTAAGCTATTTCTTGAGAAAGTCTCCTTCTTAATGAAGATGGACTCGGTAGAGGCATACGGCATACATATTAGGACATCCTCAGACATCATCCACAACTCCCTCCTCCGTCAGACAAAACTCCATCAGTCCTCCTCCCTCAGACTAAACTCCCTCCTCTCTCAGCCAAAACTCCCTCCTCTCTCAGCCAAAACTCCCTCCTCTGTCAGCCAAAACTCCCTCCTCCGTCAGACATCAGCCAAAACTCCCTCCCCCTAACTCAAAACTCCCTCGTCAGTTAAAAAATACCTCCTCCATCATCCCTCAGCCCAAACTCCAGCAGCCATCAGGGGTCAGACATCAGGTGTCAGCCCTCAGCCTAAATTCCATCAGCCGTAGTAATAGAATGTAAAATATGTTTACAGCAAGCGCTGGCACCACAGACCATTGTCTTAACACATTATACATATATATATTATGGACACTAATACCAGGCACCAGTACTGGATACAAGTTTCCTTGGTGTATAATGGAGGCACGCAGTGTTCAGCCGCTGATAACGGAAAGCATATTTCATATAATAAATTGCACTAAAATGTTTTTTGCTTACTAAACGGAATAAGTAATAGTAAAAATATTAACAGACAAAAAAAAAAAATGGGAAGGTGCCAGCAAGATTTGGACCTGTGACCCCTGGTTTACAAAGCCAGCGCTCTAACCCCTGAACTATGGAACCATCTGCTGTTAGGAAAGAAATCTCATTCACTTGTAGGCAAACCAGTCTCTAGCGACTGCTGATGTAACGTGTGCTGGAGAGAAGCCCGCGTATGTCAGCGGCTGAACACGGCGTGCCTCCATTATACACCAAGGAAACTTGTATCCAGTACTGGTGCCTGGTATTAGTGTCCATAATATATATGTATATATAATGTGTGAAAACAATGGTCTGCGGTGCTAGCGCTTGCTGTAAACATATTTTACATTCTATTACTACGGCTGATGGAGTTTAGGCTGAGGGCTGACACCTGATGTCTGACCCCTGACGGCTGATGGAGTTTAGGCTGAGGGATGACAACTGATGTCTGACCCCTGACGGCTGAGAGCTGACACCTGGCGGCTGGTGGAATTTGGGCTAAGGGCTGATGGAGGAGGTATTTTTTGACTGACGTCTGAGGGATGAGGGAGTTTTGGCTGACGTCTGAGGTAGGAGGGAGTTTAGCCTGACCGAGGAGGGAGTTTGGTCTGAGGGAGGAGGACTGATGCAGTTTTGCCTGACGGAGGAGGGGGTTTTGGATGAGGGAGAAGGGAGTTTTGGCTGACGTCTGAGGTAGGAGGGAGTTTGGGCTGACTGAGGATGGAGTTTTGCCTGACGGAGGAGGGAGTTGTGGATGATGTCTGAGGATGTCCTAATATGTATGCCGTAGAGGCGTTTTCCAGGAAGGAGATCCATGTGAAGCAAATCTTTGCATGCTGGAAGAGCTTCATAGATATACTGCCCCTCCAGGTTAGAAGATGCATCCAGGAATGTTTTCAATTCACTTTCTGGTAACAGATGCGTGTCTTACTAAACGATCCGCCAATCTCAGGGATATCTCAGGGATATGATCCTATTTGAGGGCTCAGCGGGGGTCCCTGCGCACCGTGTGCTTGCTTGGATTCTAAAGATGAATTTAAAATTCTATTCAATACATATCCCACGATTGCAACCTTTTATGCTTTGCCCAAAGCACATAAAAAGCGGGACCCCATTCCGGGTAGACCAATCGTATCCGGTAATGGCAGTCTATGTGAAGGAACTAGTACTTATGTGGATATATTTCTTAGACCCTTTGTTGAAATCCTGCCTTCGTATATAAAAGACACACTGGACATGGTCAAAAAATTTAATGACATCCAAGTAGGCCCCAATACCTTGATAGCAAGCCTCGATGTAGAGGCCTTATACACAAGTATAGAACACGAAATGGGGATAGAAGCAGTGAAGCATTATTTATATACCAAGGGGACACACTTCTATAATCATAATGATTTTGTTATTCACTTGTTACGTTTTTTACTCACTCACAATTATTTTATGTTTGATGGCACATATTATTTGCAGACGCATGGTACAGCAATGGGTACGGTTTGCGCACCAAGTTTCGCTAACCTGTATCTTGGGTGGTGGGAAGACCAACACGTATTCATGGAAGAGAGCACACAATTCACTGATCACATTTTGTTTTGGGGCCGTTATATAGATGACATTAATTTTTGGGGATGGAATGATTGCAGCGTTTTCAGATTTCGCGGATAGACTGAACAATAATCAATTGGGTCTTATTTTTACCGTAGAAATTCAACCAGACAGTATCAATTTCCTAGATTTAAAAATAACACTGGACAGAAAAGGAGGTATTAAAACAGAGGTATACAGAATCAAATAGCTTTTTGCATTCGCAAAGTTATCACCCACCACCATTAACCGCCTCCGAACCGCCTAACGCAGGATCGCGGTCCGGAGGCGGAAGCTGCAGGCAGAGTCACGCGCGGATGCGTCATTTCGCGAGACGCGAGTTGACGCGATTAGCCGGCCCGCACATGCGCATCGCGGGCCGGCATTTGTTCGAGGGGGGTCACATCATCAGCTTGCCAGCCAATGATCGTGGCTGGCAAGCTGATGATTTTTAAAAAATCCAATCAGAAGCCATCTAACACATCAGATTAGTAAATATGATGTGTTAAATGGCTTCCCTGCTCCTCTGCTGGTCCTTTTGGTCGGTTGGTTCCAGCAGAGGAGCAGGCATCACAGTGAGTACACCAAACACTACATTTTAGCCCCAGATCACCCCCCTGCACCCCAATTAACCCTTTGATCACCCCTTGATCGCATCTGTCAATCACCTAGTGAAAGGAAAAAAGTGATCAGTGTAAACTGTCACTTTTTTTTTTCACTGGTATTGACTGTTAGGTTTTAGGACAGTTTTTAAGCCTCTTGGTTAGGTAGTTTAGCGATCGGTTAGCGCCCAGCCCACCACACCGCAGTCACTGATTCGCTGATTAGCGTATCGCTAATCAGCATTTGCACTTTTATAGTATCTGTAAGTGATCAAAACTGATCACAGTCAGATCTATAATAGTATTAGTGTCACCTTAGCTCGCCCTCCACCCAAAACGCAGTGTTTGCCCGATCAGGCCTGATCGGTCACCCACACGTGCGTTCACCCACGCCTGCCCCGCCGCAGTGACAAAAAATATATATTTTTTGATCACTGCACAATCACTTTAGAAGCGCTGTGGCGATAAAAAAATCAGTTTTGATATTTTTTATCAACCGTAGCGGCCTCCGGTACTTCGCTAGCCTCCCATTTGTAAGACAGGCTTGCTTTTTTTCTTGGGTAGTCTCAGGGAATACCCCTAAATTTAGTTGCCCAAATGTCAAACAAGGGGTATTCTTCTGATGAGGCCTACAGGCTTCTGACCCAGTCGGATGAGGAATGGGAACCCTCATCTGATGAATCTAGCGGGTCAGAATATGAACCTGTAGAAAGCAGTGGCAGTCTGACCCAAAGTTTAGACGAGGAGGTTGAGGTCCCTGATAGCACCAGGCGTACCCGGCCCTGTGTCGCTAGACCACAGGTTGCGCAGGATCTGCTTCAAGGGCAGCAGAGTGGGGCTGGCGCTGTCAGATTACGTGGTGAGGCATACATCAGCAGCGCAGCCCTCCCTGGACCTAGTACCAGCACTGCCGTACAACATGGTGAAGTGGCGAGCACCAGAAGGGCAGTTGAAGCTGGTACGGTGGCACATGCAGTAGTTACCCCGTCGCAGCCACCGCAAAGACAGGCCCGTAGACCCCCTAGAATCCCTGAGGTGCTGGCAAATCCTGATTGGCAGTCCCCAACTTCAGCCGCACCATTAGTTCCCCCTTTCACCGCCCAGTCTGGAGTTCAGGTTGAGACAGCTCAGATCGGTTCGGCCCTGGGATTTTTTGAGCTGTTCTTGACTGCGGAGCTCTTGGACATAGTCGTGGCAGAAACAAACCGGTATGCCACACAATTTATAACCGCCAACCCGGGAAGCTATTATGCCCAGTCCAAGTTTCCGAAATTAAAACTTTTCTGGGCCTTCTCCTCAACATGGGTCTAACCAAAAAGTATGAATTGCGGTCATATTGGTCCACGAACCCAATTCATCACATGCCCACGTTCTCTGCTGCCATGTCCAGGGCACGAATTTAGGCCATCCTGCGTTTCCTGCACTTTAGCGACAACACCACCTCCCGTCCCAGAGGCCACCCAGCTTTTGACCGGCTCCACAAAATTCGGCCCCTCATAGACCACTTCAACCTGAAATTTGCAGATTTGTATACCCCAGAGCAAAACATCTGCGTAGACGAGTCCCTAATACATTTTACCGGGCGCCTTGGCTTCAAACAATACATCCCAAGCAAGCGCGCCCGGTATGGGGTCAAATTGTATAAGCTCTGTGAAAGGGCCACAGGCTATACCCACAAATTTTGGATCTATGAGGGAAAAGATCAGACCCTGGAGCTGGTCGGTTGCCCTGACTACCTGGGGAGCAGTGGGAAGACAGTCTGGGACTTGGTGTCACCCTTATTTGGCAAGGGGTACCATCTTTATGTGGACAATTTCTACACAAGTGTGGCCCTCTTCAGGCATTTGTTTCTAGAACAGATTGGCTGCTGTGGCACCGCGCAAACTAGTCGCGCGGGCTTCGCCCAACGGCTCGTTACCACCCGTCTTGCAAGGGGGGAGAGGGCTGCCTTGTGTAACGCAGAACTGCTCGCGGTGAAATGGAGAGACAAGCATGACGTTTACATGCTCTCCTCCATTCACGCAGACACGACAATCCAAATTGAGCGAGCAACCCGTGTCATTGAAAAGCCCCTCTCAGTCCACGACTATAACCTTCACATGGGAGGGGTGGACTTCAATGACCAGATGTTGTCTCCGTATTTAGTTTCCCGCAGAACTAGACGCTGGTATAAGGTGTCTGTATATTTAATTCAATTCGCTCTGTATAATAGTTTTGTTCTCTACAGTAAGGCTGGGAGAACAGGATCCTTCCTCAAATTTCAGGAAGAGATCATCGAGAACCTCCTGTATCCAGGAGGTTCCGTGGCCCCATCCACCAGTGTAGTTAGCCGTCTACACGAGCGACATTTCCCCAATGTCGTTGCCGGTACCTCAACCCAACCGTCACCCCGAAAAAGATGTCGTGTCTGTAGCAGGAGTGGAATAAGGCGTGACACCCGCTATTTCTGTCCTGACTGCCCTGACCACCCTGCCCTATGCTTAGGGGAGTGTTTCCGGAAGTACCACACACAGGTACACCTAGCATAGGGATCACATCTCACCAGGACAGGCACACAGGGCTATTAGGGCCCAGTCACACAGAGCTGCTGCAAACCTCTCCTTTCACCTGGGACAAAGTGCATAACGCACTTCGCCACATCTTTGGGCGATTTGCGCTTTGCACATTGTCCCATGGGGAAGGAGAGGTTTGTCCTATAAAGGTAAAAAAAAATCACCAGTAAGCAAAAAGGTTAACGTTCAGTTCAAAAAGTTAAAGTTTATATGTTCTGTTCAAAAGTTATTATAAAGTTAATAAAATTATTGCGTTTGTGGCCTGGTTTTTTTGTTTTGTTTTTTTTTTTACCTTCCAGGTGGACCAACCGATCGACTAGCTGCAGCACTGATGTGCATTCTGACAGAAGCATTGCGCTGCTGTCAGATTGCACACAAGTTGGTGTATGCGGCGCTGCAAGACGAGATTTCTCCTCTGCAGTAAAAGATACGTTTGCCGAGGCATATGAGCTGAGGAGGTGGTGGTGTTCATATGCTTTGGCAAACACTTTGTATATAAAAATAAAAAATCCCGGTAATGATTTATTCATCCACATCGATTGATGTGAATGGAGAAATCTGGTTTGCCATTGCATACGACCTAAGTGGGTATGGATGTTGGGCGGAGCTCCTATATCCTGGCAGACGCCTTTCCCCTCTTTTTTTTTTTTTTTTTTTGGGCAGAGATTTTTTCATCCACATTGATCGATGCGAATGAAGAAATCTGTGCCGTTGATTTTTTTCTTTTAGCCCAGAGGCTGAACGGAAAAAAAAAATCTCATTATCTGTATGCTCAATATAAGGAGAATAGCAGAAACTCCTAATGCTGGCCATACATGTAATGATTGCGGAGACCCTCAAATGCCAGGGCAGTACAAACACCCCACAAATGACCCCATTTTGGAAAGAAGACACCCCAAGGTATTCAATGAGGGGCATATTGAGTCCATGAAAGATTGAAATTTTTGTCCCAAGTTAGCGGAAAGTGAGACTTTGTGGGAAAAAACAAAAAAAAATCAATTTCCGCTAACTTATGCCAAAAATAAATAAATTCTATGAACTCGCCAGGCCCCTCATTGAATACCTTGGGGTGTCTTCTTTCTAAAGTGGGGTCACATGTGGGGTATTTATACTGCCCTGACTTTTTAGGGGCCCTAAAACGTGAGAAGAAGTCTGGGATCCAAATGTCTAAAAATGCCCTCCTAAAAGGAATTTGGGCACCTTTGCGCATCTAGGCTGCATAAAAGTTTCACACATGTGGCATCGCCATACTCAGGAGTAGTTGGGGAATGTGTTTTGGGGTGTCATTTTACATATACCCATGCTGGGTGAGAGAAATATCTTGGTCAAGTGCCAACTTTGTATAAAAAAATGGGAAATGTTGTCTTTTGCCAAGATATTTCTCTCACCCAGCATGGGTATATGTAAAATGACACCCCAAAACACATTCCCCAACTTCTCCTGAGTACGGCGATACCAGATGTGTGACACTTTATTGCAGCCTAGGTGGGCAAAGGGGCACACATTCCAAAGAGCACCTTTCGGATTTCACCGGTCATTTTTTACAGATTTTGATTGCAAACTACTTCTCACGCATATGGGCCCCTAAAATGCCAGGGCAGTATAACTACCCCACAAGTGACCCCATTTTGGAAAGAAGACACCCTAAGGTATTTTGTGATGGGCATAGTGAGTTCATGGAAGTTTTTATTTTTTGTCACAAGTTAGTGGAATATGGGACTTTGTAAGAAAAAAATAAATAAATAAATCATAATTTTCCGCTAACTTGTGACAAAAAATAAAAAGTTCTATGAACTCACTATGCCCATCAGCGAATACCTTAGGGTGTCTACTTTCCGAAATGGGGTCATTTGTGGGGTGTTTGTACTGTCTGGGCATTGTAGAACCTCAGGAAACATGACAGGTGCTCAGAAAGTCAGAGCTGCTTCAAAAAGCGGAAATTCACATTTTTGTACCATAGTTTGTAAACGCTATAACTTTTACCCAAACCATTTTTTTTTTTTACCCAAACATTTTTTTTTAATCAAAGACATGTAGAACAATAAATTTAGCGAAAAATTTATATATGGATGTCGGGTTTTTTTTTGCAAAATTTTACAACTGAAAGTGAAAAATGTCATTTTTTTGCAAAAAAATCGTTAAATTTCAATTAATAACAAAAAAAGTAAAAATGTTAGCAGCAATGAAATACCACCAAATGAAAGCTCTATTAGTGAGAAGAAATGGAGGCAAAATTCATTTGGGTGGTAAGTTGTATGACCGAGCAATAAACGATGAAAGTAGTGTAGTGCAGAAGTGTAAAAAGTGGCCTGGTCATTAAGGGTGTTTCAGCTAGGGGGGTTGAAGTGGTTAAAGAGAGGCATTCCCGTAGGCCAGTATTTGAGGGCCAGACATAATTGCAGGGACGATGAGACCTTTCAAAAAGAAAGTAAAAATCTATATTCGAGATTTAGAATGAGGGGATACCCCAAGAAGGCCTTACACCGAGCCTACAATAGAGCTAATAACACTAATCGAGAGGAACTCCTCACTAAGAAAAAAGTGGAGGGTGATGTGGTGATTAGATGTATAGGGACCTTTGATGTGTGGAAAAAAAAGATCTATAGGATTCTTCAGAGACACTGGCATATCCTGAAAGTGGACAAAGATTTGAGACCGATCCTTCCCAAAAATCAGAGTATCACATACAGACGAGGTACCAATTTAAAAGAGATGCTGGTTAGAAGTCACTCCCAAAGAACCCCCAAAAGTAAGGGAACATGGCTGAAAACAGTAGGGTCATACCCGTGCGGGGCCTGCAGTTTTTGTAAGTTTATGATTCCTAAGAAAGAATTTAGGAATCACCAAGATGGTAAAACATATAAAATACACGAGTTTATTAACTGCAAGAGTACCGGGGTGGTATATTGCATACAATGTGAATGTGAGAAATTATTCATTGGAAAAACGATTCAAGAACTGAAGAGGAGGATTTCTAAACATCTCAGTGTTCTGAATACAAGTGAGGAGACATCACTATCCAGACACTTACAGATATGCCAAGGTGGCAAAACTAGTGGTTTAAAGATTTGGGGGATACAGAGACTTAGGGGATCTCCTAGACAGGGCAGCATGGACCGGAAATTACAACAAGAGGAGACAAAATGGATCTATTGTTTCCATTCTCTTGCCCCAAATGAGCTTAATGAAGGATTTATTTTTGCTTCATTTCTGTGAGCTTAAATTATCCGGCGTTTATTGGTTTGTAGAAATATTAATAGAAATGAGAAGAAATAATAAATAATATAAGGAACTTGAGTAGAACAATTCCCCCCAAAACTAGTTCTCATACTATAGAGAAATGGGAGGGATATCTGAGGGGAAGGGGATATCAGTAATGGGCTGTTACTATACATCTATTCTCAGTAGCCCTACATATAGGAAAGTAAATCATCCTCATATAGAACTTACCTTGGGTACTAAGCCTTCCTCTGTGCAGATCTTGTGTGAGGTTCTGGAACGCTGAGTGGATGGTTCTGTGGATAAAAATAAAAATATTGATAGATACTGGTGAATACAAGAAGGATCCGTAGAAGATCTGATGAGCCCTCTAATAATAGCTATTATGGGTATAAGTACATACATAAATATGTGAATCACCATTTATAATAATAATAACATCTCTGCATAATAATGGATGCCCAGCTAGGCACATATTATGTCCCATTTGGAGTACAGTACCCATAACTCCTCTCCATCTTGATACAGTTAATGGATACAGTAAGACCTCTTTGGAGGATCTTTTAAGTATAGATATAAGTGCGGTGTAAAAAGGAGAAGAGTAGAATAAATGCCAAGTGAGGCATAGGCATATTTATACATATATATATATATATATATATTAGTGCTGCACGATAAATCGAAAAAATAATCGAATCGCGATAATCGGCAAATGCGATATTGTGATTTGGCCGACCCGAAAATGCAGCGATTATATATAAAGGGGCCCCGCGCACATAACTGCCTTTGCGTGTAAAGTATTTTACTAGTGTGTGTGTGTGTGAAACAATCTCTCTCCTATTGATAACAGGTCCGGCCTCTGTACTCACTGTCATGATCAATGCACTACAGCGAGCGGCAGCGAGCTGGCCGGCCGGCGCGTGACTGACGTCACTTAGTAACGCTCCTGCTTCCTGAAGTGGGAGGAGCGTTACTAAGTGATGTCAGTCACGTGCCGGCCGGCCAGCTCGCTGCCGCCTGCCGCTCGCTGCAGTGCATTGCATTCATAGTGAGTGAGTACAGAGGCCGGACCTGTTATCAATAGGAGAGAGATTGCTTCACACACACACACTAGTAAAATACTTTACACGCAAAGGCAGTTATGTGCGCCGTTTAGGACACATAGGGCCATGAGGGGGACTAGCATAAGATGCTATATGTCTTATGCTGGCCCCCCTCATGGCCCTATGTGTCATAGCACACATCCCCTATAACAGTGCCATCCACAGGTCCCCCATAAGCGTCCTCCACAGATCCCCCATAACAGCGTCCTCCACAGATCCCCCATAACAGCGTCCTCCACAGATCCCCCATAACAGCGTCCTCCACAGAGCCCCCATAACAGCGTCCTCCACAGATCCCCCATAACAGCGTCCTCCACAGATCCCCCATAACACAGCGTCCTCCACAGATCCCCCATAACACAGCGTCCTCCACAGATCCCCCATAACACAGCGTCCTCCACAGATCCCCCACAACACAGCGTCCTCCACAGATCCCCCACAACACAGCGCCCTCCACAGATCCCCCACAACACAACGTCCTCCACAGATCCCCCACAACACAGCGCCCTCCACAGATCCCCCACAACACAGCGCCCTCCACAGATCCCCCACAACACAGCGCCCTCCACAGATCCCCCCACAACACAGCGCCATCCACAGATCCCCCACAACACAGCGCCCTCCACAGATCCCCCACAGCACACATCCCCTATAACAGTGCCATCCACAGGTCCCCCATAAGCGTCCTCCACAGATCCCCCATAACAGCGTCCTCCACAGATCCCCCATAACAGCGTCCTCCACAGATCCCCCATAACAGCGTCCTCCACAGAGCCCCCATAACAGCGTCCTCCACAGATCCCCCATAACAGCGTCCTCCACAGATCCCCCATAACACAGCGTCCTCCACAGATCCCCCATAACACAGCGTCCTCCACAGATCCCCCATAACACAGTGTCCTCCACAGATCCCCCATGACACAGCGTCCTCCACAGATCCCCCATAACACAGCGTCCTCCACAGATCCCCCATAACACAGCGTCCTCCACAGATCCCCACAACACAGCGTCCTCCACAGATCCCCCACAACACAGCGCCCTCCACAGATCCCCCACAACACAGCGCCCTCCACAGATCCCCCACAACACAGCGCCCTCCACAGATCCCCCACAACACAGCGCCCTCCACAGATCCCCCCACAACACAGCGCCATCCACAGATCCCCACAACACAGCGCCATCCACAGATCCCCCACAAACACAGCGTCATCCACAGATCCGCCACAACACAGCGCCCTCCACAGATCCCCCACAACACAGCGCCCTCCACAGATCCCCCACAGCACAGCGCCCTCCACAGATCCCCCACAACACAGCGCCCTCCACAGATCCCCCACAACACAGCACCCTCCACAGATCCCCCACAACACAGGGCCCTCCACAGATCCCCCACAACACAGCGCCCTCCACAGATCCCCCACAACACAGCGCCATCCACAGATCCCCCCATATAACAGCACCCTCCACAGATCCCCCACAACACAGCGTCATCCACAGATCCCCCATAACTATGTCATACCCAGCCGCGTCAGCGGCTCATATGGGAAAATCCAAGCAAATAGACCTCTAGCACAATTCCCTTAAAATATCGCATCGCATATCGTTATCGCAATTTTTAAGGCCCTAATCGCAATCGCACAAAATTCCCATATCATGCAGCCCTAATATATATATGATTTAACATCTATAATAAAATGAGCACTATTGTAGTTAGGCATACATTATGGTCCATTGCTAGCACAGTACTTATAACTTTTCTCCAATGTGGCAACGGGACTGGAAACAGCAGGATTCCCACGGCTGATTTTCTAAGTGCGGACGCATGCGCAATGTAAAGAGAGGAGTAAAAGAGATACTAAGTGCGCACGCACGCGCACTAGATCGGCGAGCCAAGCACACGGTTTTAGCGCGCAGGCGCAGAAGCCCATCAGTAGACGATGTATTCGTGCGCCGACTAGGGAGTGTTGAGCGGCGCATTTGGGATAACGGCATCAGCGAGGATGGATGCGGTGGTTAACCTGCGACTCAGGATGGTGACGTCAGAGGGCGGACAGATGCCACGTATGTGTAGGCACCCGCCCATTGGAGGCTGTGTCTATCATTTAACCTAATGGCCATCTGATTGGTCCAGAATTCCTCACCCAGAATAAACTAGGATTTAAAAGCTTAGACTCCGCCCCCCAGTGATTACCTGTATAATTTCCCCTGAAGACGCCGATAGGCTCGGCGAAACATGTAGGGACACAGGAGTTAGTTTTTAGGCAGGAATCGAGGCAGGGTATTCACTATAAAATTTGATATTTAGAGGTGGGATAACCCCGCTAATCAGCTGTAGTACGGAACGTGAATACATATACACATGTACCAATGAAATTAGCATATGCCCCTGATTCCATTCCTGAGAGTTTTAACACATGTTCTATAGAAGTTTGTTTGGACTTTTAATGAGAATTGAAATAAAAGTGTAAGTTTTAAATTTAGTCAGTGAGGTTGCAAAGGTACGCTCAGGTCCAAGTGACCATCTAAATTCAAATGAACTTGCTTGGATTCTAACTCCTCTAATTGAGGAGGAGAGGTAAACATGTTGGGCTACTGTTATGTTCTATTTACCTTGCGGTTTGCAAGGAGTCAAGTTATTGTTTCTGTACTACTAATCCCCCATAACTCATTCTTACCCTTTCCTCTCTCCTTTCCCCCTCACTCCCCTTCTAAAAACCATGTGTCGGAAGTTTGACATAATAGAACCTATATATTACTCCGATTGTCTATGTTGGGACTTTTAACGAAGACTTGCTGTAAATGATGCTGTAAAGTACTACTTATCATATCACACCGTATGTACTCCTTTATTATGTCAACCTGAAATAAAAACATTTGAAAATAAAAAAATTCTAATTTTCTAAATTTTCACCATTTCTAAATTCTATGAAACACCTGTGGGGTCAAAGCACTTACTTCACCCTTCAATAAATCGTTGAGGGGTGTAGTTTCCAAAATAGGGTCAGGGTCTCTTTGAATGTGACATGGTGCCCAAAAACCATTCCAACAAAATTTGCACTCAACAACCATATGGCGCTCCTTCCCTTCTGTTCCCTGGCATGTGCCAAAACAGCAGTTTCCTTTTCTCCTGTTACCCCATGTGAAATTGAAAAAGGGCTTATGCAACATTTCAATGGAAAAAATCAAATTTTTAATTTTTCACAGCCAGGTGTTTCTAAATTCTATGAAATGCCTGTGGGTTTAAAGAATGTCAGTAGATGCCTCAACAAATTCCTTGTGGGGTGTAGATTCCAAAATGGGGTTACCTAGAGGTTTCTACTGTAGGGGTACCTTAGTGTTCCTTGTGACTTGGTACCCAAAAACCAGTCCACCAAAATCAGCCCTACAAAAACCATAAGGCGCTCCTTGGCTTCTGACCGCTGCCGTGTCCCCATAGAGCATGTGGGATGTGTCTGTAAACTGCAGAATCGGGGTAATAAATATTGAGGTATGTTTTGCAGTTAACCCTTGCTGCCTTCCGGGAAAAATGGATTCAAATGGAAAATCTGCTAAAAAATAATAATTTCACCTCCATTTTCCTTTAATTCTTGTGAAATATGTAATGGTTTAACAAAGTTTGTAAAATCATTTATCGTTTTTTTTTCTATGTAAGCCTCACTAGGTGTCTTTGTAACTGAATTGGTCCTTAAAAAGTGTGTTTTGGAAAAAGAAATAACAATTTTAAAAATTGCTTCTAAAATTCTAAGCCTTCTAACGTCCTAAAAAACTAAAATGACATTTACAAAATGATAGCAATATAAAGTAGACAATAATTGATAACTATTTTGTGAGGTATCACTTTCTGTCTTAAAGGCAGAGAAATAAAAATTTTGAAAATAGCTAATTTGTACATTCTCAGTAAAAAAAATTTTTTTTTATTCGTAAAGATAAAGCATATCAACTCAAATTTACCCCTAACATGAAGTTTGATGTGTCATGAGAAAACAATCTCAGAATTGCTTGGATGAGAAAGCATTCCAAAGTGACAAAGATTAGCAAAATTTGACTGTGTGGGGATGGTGAAAAATGACTGTGTCCTGAAGGGGTTAATACATCTGCTAAAATGTGAGTGTATTCCAACCAACTGGACCTAACCCTGGGTTCAGACCTGAGCGTATGCGCGATTGTACGGGCGTTTACAATCGCGCATACAGAGACAAGCGAACACACATTGTCGCGCGTTCCCGAAAGTCTAATGTACGGGAACGCGCGACAAAACGCCCTAAAAAAGCTCAAGAACTTGTTTGAGCGTCGGGCGTTTTACAGCGCGATCGTACGTGCTGTAAAACGCCCAGGTGAGAACCATTCCCATAGGGAATCATTGGTTTCTCCTTGTTGAGCGTTTTACAGCGCGTAGGAACGCGCTGTAAAACGCTCAGGTCTGAACTTAGGGTTAGGGTATGTTCATCATGTATTATAGGATTAATAGCTAACACAGTTTGTAGCCAGCTCACCCTCCCTTGAGCTCCCATAGACCAGCATCTCGGAATATGAAAAACAGCGAAAAAGCTCGAAGCGCATAGACTTTCTTTGGATCTTTATGCATCCACTTGTTATTTGATTATACTGATTTATGTATTCTGAGAAGCTGGGCTATTTTCGTCTATAATAGAAGAATTAATGTGGAAATTTCAGCAACCAATTATACATTGCACACATCTGAATGGGGTTATTTATCCAGAAGGGATTTTTACAAATATCCTATCACTTGTGAAGGGATCCTATGGCAAGAACCATTTCTGTGTCACTCTACCAGTAATGTCCAGCAGTGACAAGTCACACTGCAGGATTGGGTCCATCGTGTTGTGCCCCTGCTGTCAGTGGCATTAGTCAGAGCCCCTCTGAAGACAGGTACTGGAGAATGCTGCCCTGCCTCCAGCCATCACATGCAGGCACGGAAGGAGTTACTCACCGTCTGTGGGACGTGCTGTCAGCTTCACCCCATGCCCACCACTGCCAGTTGTAGAAGTGTACCTGCAATGCCCACCGTACTGGCACACAGCCCAGCAGTGCGGATAGCCGAGCCCGTCCCTTCTATGGAATGCCGTCCCCTGGCAGGACCACTTACCTCCGCTGCAGACCGCTCCCGGCACCTTCACTGTAGGAGGCGTGTGCTGTGCAGCTGAGTACACAGCAGTCAGCTAGTGTTGGGCTCCGTATTACCGCATTCGTGTTCCCTAGAAGCAGTATAGACTGACACCACGGGGAAGTGCTATGTGGTACAGTCAGAGGGGACCAGTATGTTCCCACAGGCTGCAGCCCACTGCTCTGAGACTGAGGGGACACACTGGTCCTCTGTCAGCTTTGTAGTGGACACAGCTCACCCCTTAATAAAAGGTGGACACCAGGAGGCCGAAGACCCCTTTGCCACATAAGAGAACACCAGTATTATAAATGGCGGAGGCGAGGACTTTATTTCAGACTTTGTTTTAGGGCTAAAGCATTATATCGGCAGAATAATATTGGGGGTCTGACAACCGGGATTCCCGCCAATCAGCTGTGTGCTCCATCCTAGACCAGGGATGTCACCATTGGTCACTTGGTCTAATTGCAGCTGGAGTACCAAGCACTGCCGCTATACTGTGAACGGCACTTTAAATGAATGGCACTTTTATGAGTTCATTTTAAAGGAAATCTGTCAACAGTTTCATACTGTCCTATCTGAGGACAATAAAAATTGGTGACAATGACTCTGAGTAAAATACTGGGTCGCTTTCGTTTTGCTAAAATCTGTATTGAGCAGCCCCAGCGTGAGCCAAGCACTTGAGTCCGCTCAATACGACAGCAATATAACTGGCGACAGGTTCCCTTTAAAAAGCACAAGACGCATATGTGTTTCAAACCAAAGGAAAGGTTTTAATAATAAATGATAGCACCTGAAGGACAGCCTGACGGCAATGGGACTTGTAGAGCATTTTGAGACCATTGTGCGTACACCGCCATGCTGCAGTGAAAACCGTGCGGCCCTGCAACGTGCAGTAGCCTACAGCACTGCCATTACAGGAATTGTCCCGTTTCCTAAACTGATGACCCATACTCAGGATAGGTAATCAATATCAGATCGCCAGGGGTCCGACTCCTGGCACCCCCGCTGCTCAGCTTTGTGAAGAGAAGGCAGCTCTCCTGCGGGTAGTTCTGCTAACGGCACCAGAGCAGATCGGTGCCGATCAAGGTGCCAGACCCCCATTAATCTGAGATTCACGGACTATCCCGAGGATAGGCCATCTATGTTGAAATTTTGTAATACCCCTTTAATTATTGCATAAAGTATTGCCTCTGCTTTTTTTCATTGGTTGGGAAGAGAAGTGGGTTGGGGAGGGGGAGGCGTATTGGAAGGGGATATTGCTAAAAAAAATTCTTGAATATACAATTCTTTTTTTTTCAACTGAGCTTTTTAAAAAAAAAACCCATAAAAACATGCAGTACTTGATAAAGATCTCTTCAGCATGTCATCAATACAGATCACTGCGATGCTGGGGACTACTGGAACAAGAAAATCCAGTATTTACGCCTACTTCCTGCACAGCTTGTAGCTAAATAGGCAAAGTGCTTAGGAAGATTACTCATTGAAGACGCTAATGAATAATTACAGTTGGAATTAGTGCCGCCAAAGCTTTCTTTAACCTTTCTTTAAATGTGCTCGTAGTTCTATGCCCCATTGGCATGCATTTATCAGTTATAATAAGAGTTCTCACAATAGCGTACAGTTAATTATTTCATATTAAGACGGCAGAATCCTGCACATGTGGATAAATCCAGTAATCACTGCTTTCGGGTAGGTACAGCATTTTCATAAGCAGGTTACTATTATATATTTCATATGTTCACGTAGAGACATGTATGCATCACGTGTGTGCATTCTGCAGAAGAGACAACATGTACACACAGTGAAAGAGAATGTCACAATAAGTAGTGACTGACACAATGGGCCAGATCTATCATTAAAGAGTAACTCAACTTTTGAGTAAAATTTTAAAAAGATGTCCCTAATGCCCTAATAATAGTTTTTCTAATATACTTTATTAATGGATTTTGTATTTTTATTATAGTTTCCCCTCCCTAAAGTGCACCATTCCCTGTGCGCTGCTCAGCGGAGTACAGACTGTAGACACTTTATGAATGGGGCCGCAGCAGCAGTGTGTACAGGCAGGAGTGTATATATTATGAACGGGTCCGCAGCAGCAGTGCATACGGGCAGGAGCGTATATATTATGAATGGGTCCGCAGCAGCAGTGCATACGGGCAGGAGCGCGCATTTTTTGTGCCAAGTGGTGTTTCTCCTCCAGCCTTGCCACTTCCCTGAAGAACACTAAACTCTATGCCAGGCAGGGGCAGGAGTAGGTGTCAGGACAGGCACACGGACTGCTGGGTGCCACGCCCTGGGTTTCCATAAAAATAGGCAATTTTTCCATGTGTCTGTAATTTATTGGGGGTTGGTGGCACATTACTACATTATTTTGGTGATAATTATCATGATTTTACAGCTTACAGTAGATGCTGGTAATGAGTTCTTATCAGTATATTGAGCTGCAGACCTGTATAATCACTATCATTTATTATGGTTTTCTGATTTGCCCGTTGTAAGAAATACAGATTTTTTGGAATTTATAGGAAAATAATGTAAGTCATATATTGTATAGGTATCCTGTATGTATGTAAGGTTTTCAGCAACTTTCTGTTAAATTGTGCCTATACTTCTCAAGCCAGTATGAATAGGTACTGTCTATCTGGACAAAGGACCATTAACACATCAAAGGCAGCAAACGGTTGTCTACTGCCTAAAGAATGTGTGACAGTTGTCTAGTAGGTGGTACAGTGGCTAGTGGGGCAGGTAAATGCTGGGCATTCCAGATACTTCTATCAATCTTCAACAGTTAACCAGATATTGCTTAAAAACCATAGGGAACAACCAATCAGATGTGTCAAGGCAAAATTCTAGAAGATTCTAGAACTGGCTGTTAATCATATAAAAAGCCAGGATGTGAGACCAAACAGACACAGGAGGGATAGAAGAAGAAAGACAGGAGGAAGAGTAAGGAAAGATGGAAGAAGAGGAGAGGCAGAAGAGACAAGAGAACACAGATGAAAATAGAAGTGCCAGAGAAACCTGGAGGGGCTAAAGGAAAGAAAAGGACTGGAGAGACACCAAAAAAATTATGCATGGTATCTACTCTATACTGTAAAGATTAAAGGGGTTGTCTCACTTCAGTAAGTGGCATTTATCATGAAGAGGAAGTTATTACAAGCCACTTACTATTGTATTGTGATTGTCCATATTGCTTCCTTTGCTCACTGGATTCATTTTTCCATCACATTATAAACTGCTTGTTTCCATGGTTACAGACCACCCTGCAATCAATCAGTGGTGGTCGTGCTTGCACAATATAGGAAAAAGCACTGGCCTATGTGAGCTCCCATGGTCCCGGCCACCAGACAGGCTGATGCTTTTTCCTATAGTGTGCAAGCACAACCACCACTGATGGATTGCAGGATTGTCTGTAACCATGGAAACGAGCAGTGTATAATGTGATGAAAAAATGGATCCAGCCAGCAAAGGAAGTAATATGGATAATAACAATACATTAGTAAGTGCCTTGTATTAACTTCCTCTACATGATTAATGCCATTTGCTGAAGTGAGACAGCCCCTTTAAGGAATTTACCGTATTTTTCGCCCATAAGACGCACCTAGGTTTTAGAGGAGGACAATAAGAAAAAAATATTTTTCATTAGACCTCAGATCAGACCCCCTAATCAGACGCCCAATGTTAATCAGACCCCAAGAAGATCTCAGATCAGAACCACAATCAGACCTCAAATCAGACCCCCAATGTGAATGATCCCCATTCAGACCTCAGATAAGAGCCCCAATATAAATAAGACCTCAGATGGGACCCCCATACCTCATAAAGGAAGTGCTTATTAGTATTCACCCCATAACACACTGAGACATTTTCCCCCACTTTGGGGTGAAAATGTGAGTCTTATGGGGCGAAAAATACGGTATTTGTTTAGTTACCAAATGGTCTTGGAAGTATCTTTATTTTGTAGTCTAAGTAATTGTAAATCTTATTGTGTAAAAGTATTTCCGTATGTAACATAGTAACATAGTACATAAGGGCGAAAAAAGACATTTGTCCATCCAGTTCGGCCTGTTATCCTGCAAGTTGATCCAGAGGAAGGCAAAAAAAAAAACTGAGGTAGATGCCAATTTTCCCCATTTTAGGGGAATAAAAAATTCCTTTCCAACTCCAATCAGGCAATCAGACTAACTCCCTGGAACAACGACCCCTCTCTAGTAGCTATAGCCTGTAATATTATTACAGTCCAGAAATACATCCGAGCCCCTCTTGAATTCCTTTATTGTACTCCCCATCACCACCTTCTCAGACAGAGAGTTCCATAGTCTCACTGCTCTTACCATAAAGAATCCTCTTCTATGTTTGTGTACAAACCTTCTTTCCTCCAGTCGCAGAGGATGTCCCCTTGTCACAGTCCCGGGGATAAATAGATGATGGGATAGATCTCTGTACTGACCCCTGATATATTTATACATAGTAATTAGATCTCCCCTCAATCGTCTTTTTTCTAAAGAGAATAACCCTAATTTTGATAATCTTTCAGGGTACTGTAGTTGCTCCATTCCAGTTATTATTTTAGTTGCCCTCCTCTGGACCCTCTCCAGCTCATCTATGTCTGCCTTGTTTACAGGAGCCCAGAACTGTACACAGTACTCCATGTGTGGTCTGACTAGCGACTTGTAAAGTGGTAGGACTATGTTCTTATCACGGGCATCTATGCCCCTTTTGATGCAACCAATTATCTTATTGGCCTTGGCAGCAGCTATCTGACATAGTTTATGCAGCTTAGTTTGCTGTTTATTAAAATTCCTAGATCCTTTTCCATGTTAGTGTTACCGAGTGTTTTAACATTTAGTATGTACGGGTGACTTGCATTATTCCTTCCCATGTGCATAACTTTACATTTGTGAGTGTTAAACCTCATCTGCCACTTATCTGCCCAAGCCTCCAATCTATCCAGATCCCTCTGTGGTAGTATACTGTCCTCTTCAGTGTTAATTACTTTACACAGTTTAGTGTCATCTGTGAAAATTGATACTTTACTGTGCAAGCCTTCTACAAGATCATCAATAAATATATTGAAGAGAATAGGGCCCAATACTGACCCCTGAGGTACCCCACTAGTGACAGTGACCCAATCTGAGTATGTACCGTTAATAACCACCCTCTGTTTTCTATCATTTAGCCAGTTACTTACCCACATACAGACGTTTTCTCCCAGTCCGAGCATTCTCATTTTATATACTAACCTTTTATGTGGTACAGTGTCAAATGCTTTGGAGAAGTCCAGATATACGACATCCATTGATTCGCCGCTGTCAAGTCTAGAACTTACCTCCTCATAGAAACTGATTAAATAAGTTTGGCATGGCCGATCTCTCATGCTGATATGGCGTTATTTGCTTATTTCCGTTGAGGTGCTCTAAGATAGCATCCCTCAGAAAACCTTTAAACAGTTTACCCACAACAGATGTTAAACTTACCGGCCTATAGTTTCCAGGCTCTGTTTTTGGACCCTTTTTGAATATTGGCACCACATTTGCCATGCGCCAATTGCAGGATTTTCCTAAATTATGACGTAAAGCCATGATTTTATTAAAGACACAGAGGCGAGTATTGCTTTGACCTTCTTTAATGAATCTACCATAGCAGCAAAGAAAAAAGTACAACAAAGTGGAAACCATAGTAACAGCTCCTCCCCTTATCCCAGTATATCAGTCCTTGTCTGCCTGGGATCCTCCTCTTTCTTTGCGCCTCAACCAGCACTGATCAAAACCGAAACTACTGACGTTGAAACAATAGGGTAACAAAAACACCTCTTGAAACCTGTCGGCTTGGACCGCGGAGAACAATCGGACATCTGACCAATCATGAACTGTTGAACACCAGTGATTGAAGCTTTAGCCTCTCAACCTAGGAAGAAGGATATAAAGAAAAATATTCTATAACAACAATACAGTGTACCATAAAACATAGGACCTACCTGTAGAATAGTACTAACAATCTCAAAATCTTGACCATAGAGTAAACAGACATTACATACTCACCCAGGCCGTAAACTTAGGGTGGGTCCAGGGAGGGCAATACTCACCTCCGTGTCTTTGATAAAATCATGACTTTACGTCATATTTTAGGAAAATCCTGCAATTTTATAACAAGACACGGTGGCTCCTATTGCTCGTTTAAAGCTGAGCCACTAAAGAATCAAATGCGTGTGGTGCCGGTCTAAAGTAAAACTCAAGAAAAGTGGACACCCTGGACCAATCCGCCAATCTCATCACGTCTTCTAAGGCTACTTTCACACTTGCGTTAGGAGCGGATCCGTCTGGTGTCTGCACAGATGGATCTGCTTCTATAATGCAAACGCTTGCATCCGTTCAGAACGGATCCGTTTGCATAACTGTTTATTTCAGATCTGATTTTTCACTTCGGAAAATTCAGATCCGACAGTATATTCTAAACACAGAAGCGTTCCCATGGTGATGGGGACGCTTCAAGTTAGAATATACTGAGAACTGTGTACATGACTGCCCCCTGCTGCCTGGCAGATGCTGCCAGGCAGCAGGGGGCAGACCCCCCCCCCCCTCCTGTATTTAACTTATTGGTGGCCAGTGCGGCCCCCCCTCCCTCCCCAGTATTAATTGTAGCCAGTGCGGCCCCCCTCCCTCTATATTCATCGGTGGCCAGTGCGGATTTTAATTAGGGGGGGGGGAGAGGGGAGGCCGCACTGGTCATAATACTTGGAATCCGCACTGGCCGGCCACCAATGAATATAGAGGGAGGGGGGCCGCACTGGTCATATTTAATACTGGGGAGGGAGGGAGGGGGAGGCCGCACTGGTCATATTTAATACTGGGAATCCGCACTGGCCACCGATGAATATAGAGGGAGGGGGGCCGCACTGGCTACAATTAATACTGGGGAGGGAGGGGGGGCCGCACTGGCCACCAATAAGTTAATTACAGGAGGAGGGGGGGTCTGCCCCCTGCTGCCTGGCAGCATCTACCAGGCAGCAGGGGGCAGTCATGTACACAGTTCTCAGTATATTCTAACATGAAGCGTCCCCATCACCATGGGAACGCCTCTGTGATAGAATATACTGTCGGATCTGAGTTTTACGATGTAACTCAAATCCGATGGTATATTCTAACATAGAGGTGTTCCCATGGTGATGGGGACGCTTCAAGTTAAAATATACCATCGGATCGGAGAAAACTCCGATCTGATGGTATATTAATAGGGACTCCTGACTTTACATTGAAAGTCAATGGGTGACGGATCCGTTTGAAATTGCACCATATTGTGTCAACGTCAAACGGATCCATCCCCATTGACTTGCATTGTAAGTCTGGACGGATCCGTTTGGCTCCGCACGGCCAGGCGGACACGAAAACGCTGCAAGCTGCGTTCGGGTGTCCACCTGCTGAGCGGAGCGGAGGCCAAAATGTGCCAAACTGATGCATGCGTTTGGGGCCGCTTGTGAGAGCCTTCAAACGGAACTCACAAGCGGAGCCCCAAACGCTAGTGTGAAAGTAGCCTAAGCCGTCATTGAGGCAACTAAAATAATAACTGGAATGGAGCAACTGCGAACCGAGTGTGCTGTGAAAACGGTCGTATCAATTCCGGAAAGGGAGAGAATTCACTTAACCCAGCGAGATAAGGTAACGCTGGTAACCGGAGCAAACGGACTGCGAAAAGATATAAATAAGTGGGGGAAAGAAGGAGACCGTAAGGGACGGGTTCTTTCTTCATATTTCCGTAAACAAGCCACTGGACATAATGGAATTTACAGGTGCTTCAACGGGATCCAAAGTCCGCTCAACGCACCAGCGAGACCAAGAGTCCCAGGCGGCTCTATAAGCTCGCCTTGTTCCGGGTGCCCAAGCGCAGTCCAATAAGAATCTAGTCGTTCCTGAAAGGCCAGCGCCTTCTCCTGGACTCCTGAGGTCTTGCAGGCCAGGAGACGTAACGATCCGCTCTGTAGGAGCAGATGAAATTCTCCTGAGGGCCCTTGAAGCAGCGACAACTGATCGGGAAGAAGAAGCGGAAAATCCACCAGAAGTTCCAGGATTTGAGGGAACCAGGACTGTGTCCTCCAAAAAGGCACAATCAGAACCAGGTCCGCCAGCTGCTGACGGACTTGAAGGAGTACCCTCGGAATGAGCAAGAAAGGAGGGAACGCATACATCAGCGCGCCTCCCCAGTGTTGGAGTAGAGCGTCTACAGCTTCCGCCAATGGATCTGGTCTCCAGCTGAAGAACCTGGGCAGCTGGGTATTCAACCGGGAAGCGAACAGATCGACTGAAAAAGGACCCCAAAGAGAGGAGATGGTAGAAAATACCGTCTCGTCTAACCTCCAGTCGCTGGAGTCCGAGATGTAGCGTGAGCTCCAGTCCGCTAGCGTATTGTGAAGGCCTGGAAGATACTCCGCCACCACTGAAATGTTCTTGTCGAGACAGAATTCCCAAAAATCCTTTGCCAAATGGGTCAGAACAACCGAACGTGTTCCGCCCTCCATGCAGTTGACATATCGGACAGCCGATATGTTGTCCATGCGGAGTCTGATGGCTGTACTGACAACCCCATTGGCCAAACTGCAAATGGCAAACGACCCTGCTAGAAGCTCCAGGGCGTTGATATGGAGACGGGATTCTTCTTGTGACCACGGACCACCCGTGGATACTCTGCTGCAATGTGCTCCCCACCCGTGCAGGCTCGCATCGGATTCTATGATCAGATCCGGTCGGGGACCCACGATAGCCCTGCCATTCCAGACCGATAGGTTGTGGATCCACCATCTCAATTCATCTTTCGTTTCCGCATCTAATGTGATGAAATCGGCGTAGGAAGCCCCCTTCCGAAGATGAGCGATTTTGAGGCGTTGCAACGCCCGATAATGGAGGGGGGCTGGAAAGATGGCTTGGATTGAGGCGGCCAGAAGTCCAATTACCCTCGCCAAATGTCGCAATGACATCTGGGGCAGTAGAAGGGCATGCCGCAGCTCTTTGCGAATGGCCTTGACTTTCGAGAGAGGGAGACTGAGGGATAACTCCACCGAATTCCATCGACCTGGCGGGGGTCAGACAAGACTTCTCTTGGTTGACGATAAACCCCAAATTGGAAATGAGTGACACCGACATGTGAAGATGTTTCAGCAGGAGAGAGTGGGATCGGGCCATGATCAAGATATCGTCCAAGTAGACGATTAGACGGACTGCTCTGCTGCGGAGCCACGCCACCACTGGGCGCATGATCTTGGTAAAGCACCAGGGGGCGGAGGAGAGGCCAAACGGAAGGCAAGTGAAGCGCCAAGTTTGTCTATTCCATAGGAACCGAAGTAGGTCTCTTGAAGAGGGAGACACTGTAACCGTGAGGTAAGCGTCTTTGAGATCTATTTTGGCCATCCAATCGCCTGGAAGGAGCAAATCTCTCAAAAGATGGATGTCCTCCATCTTGAAATGCCGATACTGTACGAAAGCGTTTAAGGCTTTCAGATTGATGACGGGGCGCATCTGGCCCCCTTTCTTTTGCACCAGAAATATACTGCTGACCACTCCCCTTCGATTCTCGGGTGCGCGTTCGATCGCGCCTTTTTATAGCAGATCCGACAGCTCCCTCTGAAAGAGGGATCGTGCCAAATTGGACAGCTGTATTAGAGGGGGAGCCGGGATGGAACTTTGATCGGCAATCAGATCTATCGTGAACCCCTGGACAGTAGAAAGAACCCACTGGTCGGAGGTTACGCCTGACCACACATGAGAAAAGAACCGGAGTCTACCTCCGACACATTGGTCTAAAAAAGGTAAAGGACGAAGAACAGGACTTACCAAATGGCCGTCGGGAGTTCGGAAATTTCCTCTGAAACCACGTGACCGGTATGGGGCGCCTCGCGACGGGAAAAAGGCCGGCTGGTGCCTCTTATCCTGGAGAGATGCTCTATCCGTAAGGGAGCCTCTGCCGGAGCCCCGGGCATGAACGTTGGAGCGGCCGGACAGTCGGCCCCTAAAACTGCCGGCCCTGTTGGAAAAACGACTCTGAAAGACACTTTGCATCGATGTTTGGGCCTTATCAAGAGCCGTAAAGGCTCCTACATATTTGCCCAACTCTTTGATAAGAGTCGCCAAAGAGTAATCCTTGGGCATCCTTGCCCGCTTCAGTCAAAGCTAAGTTAGACAACTTTGGCTTGATTTTCATCAGTATTGCTTTACGCCTTTCAATGGCGAGCGGGGCATTCACATTACCAGCCACGCAAATGGCCCTTTTTAGCCCAACCTCTCAGCTCTTCTGGGTCCACTTGGCTATCTGCCGCCTTAGCGGACTCAGCCATGTCAAAAATTTTTGCTAAGGGACCTGTAATGTCAAGCAATTTATCCTGGACTGCCTTTAAAGCAGAGTCCAGCCCTTTGTGGGGATTAAAACCCGTCTTCGCTAAAAATTGGACCATTTTCGGATCCACTGAGGGGGTTTCACACACTTTGTGTGGTATCAAGGGTCGAGGGCATTCGGCCCGTAGTTTATTACGCGATTCCTTGCTTAGAGGATTGCGTATGCGAGCTTCCAAATATTGTGCCACATGCGTGGCGGGCATCCATTCTGCAGAGCGGGGATGGTGCAGCTCATCAGGGTTAAATAATGGTTCTCCGGAAGGATCCTTTAAGAGATCCACTGACGACCCCTGGTGTTGTAAAGGGGGCTCCGGGCATACATTAAGTGCTGGGTCCACAGCGATATCCGCCAAATCCTCCTCCAAATCATAAATCAAATCATTATCATTATCATGCGCCTCCTCCTCTGACTCTCTATCAGTGTCTGACACTGGCTCAGGTAGAGACCTGGCAGTCTTCCATGCCCGCGTTTTTTCCGCCTGGCGGGTGCAAGCTCTTTTACGCGAACGAAGCGCGTTATCCTGGGATGGGGACGGCCCATCAGTCTGAAGCGTTCTGAAGGTAGTAGTTAATGACAGTGGAGGGGGGGCCAGGCCCTGAGTAGCGGTGTTAGGATGAGCTATGAGGGCCTGAGAAATAGAATGGGTCAATGCAGAGGACATGGAACCCATGGCAGCTATGAGGGCGTTAGAAATAGACTGTTGCAGCGCCAAATTATGATCATCCGGGTGAAGCACCTCGGACCTCCTATCCTGAGTAGGGGAAACCTGTCCAGCAGGGGGGGGGATCATTAGGGGCCACAGAAGCTACGGAATTCTTTCTAACTGACATTTTAACAGAAGGGACGGCAGGAGTTAGTCACCCCAGCCAGGAAGCAGCAGGAATTGCACTAGAAAGAAAGAAAGAAAAGAACAGCAATGTAGCACCAGAAAGAGAGTAATATATATATATATATATATATATATATATATCTATAGTGGGGAGTAATGGTATACAGGCACAGGTACTCACAGGGATACTGAGGAAAACAAGTAGCAGCGAAAACGGCCGGCAAGAGCGGTGCTGTCCAGTGCGCTCAGTAATGGCAATACTCACAGAGACGCCGAAATCTTGCGAGATTCCGGCGCCCGCAACAGGACAAACGGCCAAAGTCCCGAACTCGCGAGACTTAGGCCGCCTGAACTAAAGAAAATGGCGCCCGAAATCTCGGATTGCGAGACTTCGGGCAAAGGAGGAGAAGAAAGAAGACGGGGAGCGCGCAAAGATGGCGGACGCGATCTGAGGTAATCCAAGGGGGGGAACGTAAGGGACACGGAGGGAACGCGACCAACGCCTGGAGGGCAGAGGAGCCGCAGGGGCCACCAGAAGGGAGAAAAAACAACCCCAGGGAACGAATAAGGGTATATCACCTGTAGGGAAACAATTTTAGAACAAGGCTAAAATAAAATAACAGACAGCAATAAGAATGAACAGTAAATCCTGAGATATGAACAATTAAACACCAAAAGGTGAAAGAAAAACTCAATCTAGCTAACAGCTATTCCAGACCCTGAACCGAGCTACAGAGCTGGAGAGTAGAGATGAGCGAACTTCTGTTTTAAGTTCGGCGTGTAAAGTTCGGGTTTGGATTAGCGGAGAATCCCGATCTGGAACCGGATATGGATTCCGACTTCCGTTGTGGTCCGTGGTAGCGGAATCAATAATCGGCCATTATTGATTCCGCTACCACGGACCACAACGGAAGTCGGAATCCATATCCGGTTCCAGATCGGGATTCTCCGCTAATCCAAACCCGAACTTTACACGCCGAACTTAAAACAGAGGTTCGCTCATCTCTACTGGAGAGTACTTATCTGCCTGGTAGCAGCAAAGAAAGAGGAGGATCCCAGGCAGACAAGGACTGATATACTGGGATAAGGGGAGGAGCTGATACTATGGTTTCCACTTTGTTGTACTTTTTTCTTTGCTGCTATGGTAGATTCAGTAAAGAAGGTCAAAGCAATAGGAGCCTCCGTGTCTTGTTATAAAATCCTGTGTGACATTCCCTGTCAGTATAGAGTCTGCAAATTTCAGAAATAAGGGTCTGGCTATGACATTACTTAATTCCTTTAGGATACGGGGGTGTATGCCATCCGGTCCTGGCGATTTTTCTATTTTAATCTTTTTAAGTCGCTGATGTACTTCTTCCTGGGCCTGGGTCAGACAGGGCACTTTTAATGGGCAATTTATTTTTACATTCTGCATGTCATCTGAAAGTTTATTTTCCTCAGTGAATACATTAGAGAAAAAAATATTTAACAGCTTTGCTTTCTCCTCATCGCTCTCTGCGACTCCCCCCTCATTACTCTTTAAGGGGCCGACACCTTCAGATTTATACTTTTTAAAATTTACATTTATATAATGTGATATTAATTTATTTTTGTTCTTTTATACTTCCATATATACTCATCAATAATAATACTTGGAATATCAATATTCTCACACTGTGTAATATACATATTTTATAGTTTCACTCTTGTGTCTCATTTATTAAATTTATTATGGGCGATTATCTTTCAGCTGGCAATAAGTTATTTAACTCCAACTGGTGCAATGAGTTGCTTCTCATTTCTTAAACAACAATGTCGAAAGATACATCTCGTGGTCGTGGAAAGATGTTAGTCTGTTTGAGAAGGGTCAAATCATTGGCATGCATCAAGCAGAGAAAACATCTAAGGAGATTGCAGAAACTACAAAAATTGGGTTAGGAAACTTAAGAACTGTCCAATGCATTATTAAAAACTGGAAGTATAGTGGGGACCCATTGTACTCGAAGAAGAAATGTGGCGGGGAAAGAAATCCTGAATGATCATGATCGGCGATCACTTAAACGTTTGTTGAAATCAAATCGAAGGAAAAACAACAGTAGATCTCAGGGCTATGTTTAATGGTGAAAGTAAGAGCATTTCCACACGCACAGTGCAAAGGGAACTCAAGGGATTGGGACCGAACAGCTGTGTAGCCGTAAGAAAACCACTAATCAGTGAGGCAAACCAGAAAAAAAAGCTTCAGTTTGCTAGGGAGCATAAAGATTGGACTCTGGAGCAATGGAAGGTCATGTGGTCTGATGAGTCCAGATTTACCCTGTACCAGAGTGATGAGCGCATCAGGGTAAGAAGAGAGTCAGATGAAGTGATGCACCCATCATGCCTAGTGCCTACTGTACAAGCCTGTGGGGGCAGTGCTATGATCAGGGTTGCTGCAGTTGGTCAGGTCTAGGTTCAGCAACAGTATGTGCTCCAAGAATGAGGTCAGCTGAATACCTGAACATACTGAATGAACAGGTTATTCCATCAATGGAATTTTTCTTCCCTGATGGCATGGGCATATTCCAAGATGACAATACCAGAATTCATCGGGCTCAAATTGCGAAAGAATGGTTCAGGGAGCATGAGACATCATTTTCACACATGGATTGGCCACCACAGAGTCCAGACCTTAAAGGGAATCTGTCACCTAGTTTGAGCATATTAAACTGTTAACATAGCAATGTTCAATAAAGTACCTTCATTCCAGCATGGGTCTTCTTTCTTTTATTCAAGTTTTCATTTTGATAAAAAAGCGATTTTTCAGATATGCTATTAACCTTCAAGGTGCCCAGAGGGGCATTATACCTCTCCTCTAGTGCCTAGTAACGCCCCTACAGTGCCCAGCACGCCTCCTCATAAATAAATTTTACTCCCACATCTGAGCCGAACAGCGTCGCCCCCTCCACTACGTCATTTAATTTATTCACCCCACGATCCTTGCGTCCTCCTTTTTGCCTCTGAAATCTTGCGCAGCCGCAGTATCGCTGACTGCCTGCGCCTGTCCGATCCTACGGCTCCTGAGGGCAACAGCCTCAATAGTGTCACTGGGAATGACCCGAGCCCAGTGACGTAATCAGAGCGCTGTTGCCTCATGAGCCGTAGGATCATACAGGCGCAGTAGGTCGTTGATACTGCGGCTGCGCGAGATTTCAGGGGCAAGAAAGGAGGACGCAAGGACCGTGGGGTGAATAAATTACATGACGTAGCGGAGGGGGCGGCGCCGTTCGGCTCGGATGTGGGAGTAAATGTATTTATGAGGAGGCGTGCTGGGCTTGAAATAAAGGCGGGCTGGGCACTGCAGGGCGGCATTACTGGGCACTAGAGGAGAGGAATAAAGCCCCTCTGGGCACCTTGAAGGTTAATTAGCATATCTGAAAAATCGCTTTTATATTAAAATGAAAACTTGGAATAAAAGAAGACTTATGCTGGAATGAAGGTACTTCATTGAACATTGCTATGTTAACAGTTTAATGTGCTCAAACTAGGTGACAGATTCCCTTTAACCCCATTGAGAATCTTTGGGATGTGCTGGAGAAGGCTTTGCGCAGCGGTCAGACTCTAATATCATCAATGCAAGATCTTGGTAAAAATGAATGCAACACTGGATGGAAATAAATCTTGTGACATTGCAGAAGCTTATCGAAACAATGCCACAGCGAATGCGTGCCGTAATCAAAACTAAAGGCGGTACAACGAAATATTAGAGTGTGTGACCTTTTTTTTTTTTTGTGGCAACTTTTTTTGGGAACAGCCAGTGTATATTTATCTATATATATATATAAAGAAGGACATATAAATGTATGTATGTTCTGGGATCACTCTAAAACGCAACCATCGATTTTAACAAAACTTGGTATACACATCCCTTGCTACCTGGAAAGAAATGTTGTGGGGGTCACAGCTCTCTAGGACGTACCGTTCCTGAGATATTCCCAAAAATGTATCTGCATTAGCCAATAAAAGCCTCCAAGTCTTTCTCTTCATATCCTGACTGCCATACACACGGTCACATGTCCCTTATCAGCCAATAGAAACTCACAGGCCCTTATTCTCCACAGACACACAGTTTTACTCCAGGTTTCCATAACAACCCAGCAATTTTTCTTCACTGCTGTTGGTCAGCTTTAGGCTAGGTCTGCACGACACATAGGGCACAACTACACTGCTACATGCATCCATCTTGAATGGATTTTTTGCAACTGTTGTGTTACAGTTGCAGCATGTCGCAGTGCGACACCATAGCCTATCATTAAAAAAATTGTTGCGCGACATTGATACGACAAAATGTTGCACGACACAAATCATCATGTAGCCCTAGCCTTAAAGGGGCAGGCCGCTCTGGAAGTCACTGATAAAGATGCGGGCACTGTGGAGTTCACTGTTAAAGGGCCGTTCAATGTAGAGGTCACTGTTAACCCCTTAGGGACTGGGCTCATTTTCACCTTAAGGACCAGGCCATTTTTTTGCAAATCTGACCAGTGTCATTTTATGTTGTGATAACTTTAAAACGCTTTGACTAAATATCCAGGCCATTCTGAGAATAGTTTTTTCATCACATATTGTACTTCATGACACTGGTAAAATGAACTAAAAAAATATAATTTTTATTTATAAAAAAAATACAAAATTTATCAAAATTTATAAAAAATTGCAAATTTCCAAATTTCTATTTCTCTACTTCTATAATACATAGTAATACCTAGAACAATTGTTATTACTTTACATTACCCCTATGTCTACTTCATGTTTGGATCAATTTGGGAATGATATTTTATTTTTGGGGATGTTACAAGGCTTAAAACCCACTTTTTAGGGACCAGTTCAAGTCTGAAGTCACTTTGTGAGGCTCACATAATAGAAACCACCCAAAAATGACCCATAGTACATAGTAATACCTACAAAAATAGTTATTCCTTTACATTCCCCATATCTCTACTTCATGTTTGGATCATTTTGGGAATGCCATTTTAGTTTTTGGGGACGTTACAAAGCTTAGAAGCAAATCTTGAAATTTTTCAGAAATTTTCAAAAACCCAATTTTTAGGAACCAGTTCAGGTCTGAAGTCACTTTGTGAGGCTTACATAATAGAAACCACCCAGAAATTACCCATTATAGAAACTACACCCCTCAAGGTATTCAAAACAGATTTTACAAACGTTGTTAAACCTTTAGGTGTTCCACAACAGTTAATGACAAATGGAGATAAAATTTCTGAATTTAGATTTCTTGGCAAATGTTCAATTTTAATCCATTTTTTTCCAGTAACAAAGCAAGGGTTAACAGCCAAACAAAATGCTATGTTTATTGCCCCGATTGTGTAGTTTGCAGAAACACCCCATGTATTGCCAAAAACTACTATACGGGCACACAGTAGGGCGTAGAGGGAAAGGTGCGCCATGTGGTTTTTGGAAGGCAGATTTTGCTGGACTGGTTTATTTACACCATGCCCCATTTGAAGCCGCCCTGATGCACCCCTAGAGTAGAAACTCCATAAAAGTGACCCCATTTTGGAAACTACAGTATAAGGTGGCAGTTTTTTTGGGACTATTTTTAGGGTACATATGATTTTTGGTTTATCTATATTACATTTTTGTGAGGCAAGGTTACCAAAAATAGAAATTCTGAAATTTCATCTCCATTTGCCATAAACTGTTGAGGAACACCTAAAGGGTTAATAAAGTTTGTAAAATCTGTTTTGAATACCTTGTGGGGTGTAGTTTCTTAGATGGGGTCGCTTTTATGGAGTTTCTACTCTAGGGGTGCATCAGGGGGGCTTCAAATGGGACATGGTCCCCCCCCCCCCCCCCAAAAAAAGGCCATCAAAATCTGCTTCCAGAAACCATATGACGTTCCTTTCCTTCTGCGTCCTGCCGTTTGGTCATACAGCAGTTTGCAACCACATATGGGGTGTTTCTGTAAACTGCAGAATCAGGGTAATAAATATTGAGTTTTGTTTGGCTGTTAACCCTTGCTTTGTTACTGGAAAAAAAAACTGATTAAAATGGAAAAATTTTCTAAAAATTGCTGTTTTGGCACAGTTTTTTTTTTTTTTTTTTTTACCGTGTTCATCTGAGAGGTTAGGTCATGGGGTATTTTTATAGAGCAGATTCCTACAGATGCGGCGATACCTAATATGTCTACATTTTTATTCATTTTAGTTTTACAAAATAATATTTTTGAAAAAATAATGTTTTTGTGTCAGTAGCTAAATTGGGGAAGGGGAATATAAATTTAGTACTCCCATGGAAGTGTGGTACTTCCTGACGCAACCGTCAATGCAGAGGCCCGGATGATCGGGGCACATGTCACACTGAGTGGTGGTGTCCTTCTGTATCCCCCTCCTGTGACACACTCTGCACCTTTTTTGGGTCCGTCCCTTCTTTCCAGTATGGGGGACCACACCTGGAAAGTGTTGGCCAGGGACGATCTGGGCACCCCAAGGTACTCCGGCCTGCTTTTTCCCGGTCAGAAAAGATCACGGCCTTTAGGACTGCCTCATAGAACTGAAGGAAGGAATTTCCCTGTGTTGCCGGTGCTCTGGGACAGCACAAAAGAGTTGTACAAGGCAACCTGTACCAAGTAGACCGCAACTTTTTTGCACCATGCCCGGGTTTTGCACATGGCGTTATATGGTTTGAGGACTTGATCAGAGAGATCAACTCTTCCCATATACTAATTGTAGTTGACGATACAATCGGGCTTGAGGACCATTGCAGGGACAGGGGTCATGCCGTTACTGTGAATTGTGTACAGTACAAGGACATCCCTCTTGTCCTTATATCTGACCAGCAACAGGTTTCCACTGGTAAGGGCATGGGTCACACCCCTGGGGATAGGTACCTGGAGGGGGTAGGTAGGGAGGCTGCGTAGATTTTTCTACACTGTCCCACAAGCGGACATGGATCTGGCGGCGAGGGACTGGAACAAGGGGATACTAGTATAAAAGTTATCCACGTACAGGTGGTAACCCTTATCTAGCAGTGGATGCATAAGGGCCACACAAGTTTCCCACTAACACCCAGAGTGGGGGGACATTCTGGGTGTTGAATATGGGAATCTCCCCCCTCGTACACACAAAACTTGTAAGTGTACCCTGAGGTACTCTCACAAAGTTTGTACAGCTTCACGCCATACCTCGCCCGCTTTGAGGGAACATACTGGCGGAAAATGAGTCTCCCTTTAAGCGCAATGAGAGACTCATCAACCGCGACCTCCCTTCCAGGTGCATAGGCCTGTATAAATTTGGCCCCAAAGTAATTGATGACCGGCCTGATTTTGTACAGGCGGTCATAGGCAGGATCACCTTGGGGGGACATGTTGCATTATCTGAATAATGCAGGCATTTCCTGATGGCCTCAAACCGGGTATGTGTCATGGCCATACTATAAAGTGGGGTCTGGTAGAGGACTTCCCCACTCCAGTAATGCCTGACACTAGGTTTTTTGACTAGGCCCATGTGCAGCACGAGGTCCCAAAACGTCCTCATCTCGGCTGCACTGACCGGAATCCAGCCACCGGCCCTAGCCAAAAAGGAGCCCGGGTGTTGAGCAATGAACTGTTGGGCGTACAGGTTCGTCTTCTCCACCATCAGATTTACAAAATGGTCACTGAAAAAATTACTAAAATAGTCATATTCAGTGAAGCCCACTGTGGAAATCTAGATTCCTGCTTGGCCTAAAAAATCAGGAATCGCGGGCTCAAAATGCTCTGGGGTACACCATGCAAGTTCACCGGCAGGGGGCTCAGGTGGACTGATCTGGTGGGCCGGAAAACCAGTACGAGCCCCAGAGCTGCTCGCACTAGTTTGGACCACCGGGTCCGTAGCATGGCTGTCCCCTTGCTCTGCCTGGCGGCGTCTCTGCCGCCTTGGGGGCTCATCATCTCGAGGATGACAAAAGGAAAGTGGGGTCATCCTCGTCCTCACTGGGGCTCTCGGACTCGGAGGCAAGCTGGGCGTATGCCTCCTCGGCCGAGAACATCCAGCGGGACATAGAGGAGTGTATGTGTGCGTGCGTGTTAAACTTTATTTGGTGTGCTTGTGTGGGGGCATGGGTGTTCACGAACTTACCCTAAACCTAACAGACAAAAATAAAAATAAATAAAAAAAGGTGAAAATGTGAAAAAATAAAATAAAATTCAAACTCGCTGATCAGCAGTCCAAAGCTGATCAGTGGTGGGATGTGTGATGCGCTAACAGTGGCCGCACGCTAAGAGTGCCTGCCACAGTCAGCGTACGAAAAAAAAATATAACTGCTTGCGCCCCAAATAATGTTGTGGTGGGGCAGACAGGGGGGCAAGCTGCAGCACCCCTAGAGGGAAGTCTAGGGTCACACAGCTGTGCTGTGGATTCCAGACACCCGATTTAGGGTGATGCAATCAAAAACGGCATTTATTTATATTTTGTTCACTAACTTTCCCTGAATATCCCTGCTTAACCTAACCTGTCCCTAACCTTTCCCTAAATGCCTTGGTGAAGGTGATGCACAGATGGGGGTCCTGGGGCACAGATGGGGGTGCTGGCTGATGATCCCTGCAGCTCTGGAGATCAACGTGCAGCTCCCGGACACAAAAGGTTGGAGGAGAGGAGCGCTGCAGTAATTTGAATGGCCCACCGCAGTAGTGGGCCATTTATATGGATACACCTTAATAAAATGGAAATGGTTGGTGATATTAGCTTCCTGTTTGTGGCACATTAGTATATGTGAGGGGGGAAACTTTTCAAGATGGGTGGTGACCATGGCGGTCATTTTGAAGTCGGCATTTTGAAGCCAACTTTTGTTTTTTCAATAGGAAGAGAGTCATGTGACACATCAAACTTATCGCGAATTTCACAAGAAAAACAATGGTGTGCTTGGTTTTAACGTAATTTTATTCTTTCATGAGTTAAAGAATACATTTACGTTAAAACCAAGCACACCATTGTTTTTCTTGTGAAATTCCCAATAAGTTTGATGTGTCACATGACCCTCATCCTATTGTCAAAACAAAAGTTGGATTCAAAATGGCCGACTTCAAAATAGCCGCCATGGTCACCACCCATCTTGAAAATTTCCCCCCTCACATATACTAATGTGCCACAAATGGGAAGCTAATATCACCAACCATTCCCATTTTATTAAGGTGTATCCATAAAAATGGCCCGCCCTGTATACTAGCAGAAGGACCCAGCATGCATCCGTTCAGAACGGATCCGTTTGTATTATCTTTAACATAGCCAAAACGGATCTGTCTTGAACAACATTGAAAGTCAATGGGAGACGGATCCGTTTTCTATTGTGCCATATTGTGTCAGTGAAAACGGATCCGTCCCCATTGACTTACATTATGTGTCAAGATGGATACATTTGGCACAGTTTAGTTGGATGGACACCAAAGCGGAATGGAGGCTCCTTATCCATTCAGAATGCATTAAGGGTAAAACTGATCTGTTTTGGACCTCTTGTGAGAGCCCTGAAATACATCTGAGGTTTTCTTGGAGAAAGAGTCTAAACACCTAATTTCCATGGAGTTACATGCGGCCAGTGGCGCACCTACAGGGGGGGTCCAGCAGGACAGCGATACAGATGCTTGTGCTGCGGCAGAGCAGGGGAGGGAGAGGTGTGTGTCCCCCGTTCTTCTGATGGGCAGCAGGCACTAATGCCTGCAGCCTATCAGAGGCCGGCTCTGGCGGCGCGATGACGTCATCATCACGCCGCCTGAGCCGGGCAGCACACAGCAGGGACACGGGCCGAAAGAGGCTGCATCGCATCGCTGCTGATGGAGGTAAGTATCAGTGTATATTTTTTGAGGGTTATTTAGTTTTTTTTTGGAGGGGGGAGCTGGCACTATGGGGGCACTAAAGGGGAGAACAGCACTATGAGGGCACTAAAGGGGAGAACGGCACTATGGGGGCACTAAAGGGGAGAACGGCACTATGGGGGGCAGTAAAGGGGAGAACGGCACTATAGGGGCAGTAAAGGGGAGAACGGCACTATGGGGGCACTAAAGAGGAGAACGGCACTAAAGAGGAGAACGGCACTATGGGGGGCAGTGAAGGGGAGAACGGCACTATGGGGGGCAGTAAAGGGGAGAACGGCACTATGGGGGCACTAAAAGGGAGAACGGCACTATGGGGGCAGTAAAGGGGAGAACGGCACTATGGGGGCACTAAAGGGGGCATTATTTTGGGGGCAACATGGGGGAGAGGAGCACTATGGGGGGGCTCTAAAGAGGCTTTTTCTCTTTTTTTTTTTACACATTATGGCAGGCACTATTTTTTTGCCTTTCGGACCCCCCCTAGACAAAATTCCTGGGTGCTCCCCTGCATGCGGCTACTCTCGCAGAATACCATCGCGCACAACGCATCTTAGGCCGGCTTTATTCTGTGATAATGTGGACTATTGTACCCAGTTTGCTATTATATTAAGCAAATGCACTTTGACCGTGGATTATTTATCTAAATCCATCACGGATTGCAAATAGAGAATTACATCCATTGAGAATCAGCTGAAGGATTGTTTGCAATTAGAGGAACTACAAACATTAAAGGCAAAGATTGACAAAAAAGTCCAGTTAATCTGCCCCCTGGAGGCTGGTTTTAAAGTCAGTATAAAACTGAGTCTGCTTATATAGCACCTACCAGTAGCCATTAGGCTCCAGGAGAAGTATATAGTGGGCTCAGCATGCATGTTGGCACTTGCATCCCTGGATCCGATGAAAGCTGTAATGGCACCGGACGGGGTTAAAAGCAGAGTGTGCTTGGCGTGCATGCTGTACCTGCGCTCCCTGGACTTTATGTGGCTGTCATGGCCCATAAAAGGTAGGAACTAGTGTTAGGGACCACTCATGAAGGCGACCTTGACGTGGTGAATGGCTTATTACGCTTTGGCCAAAATGTACACCAATGCCTTATTCAACATCCAGCATAAAGGCAGGGCAGAGTGCTGGTTGCAGTGCGCGATTGCATTTGTGTTTTTACGTTTGTATCTGTATTTCGCCATAGCAATCTGCACCTGCTAGGGGTTGTGCGGGCTGAATCTTCCATAAAGATTGACAAACAGTTTGCAGAATTGAAAATCCAAATCCAGGCTACTAAAAGGGTGAAATACATTCGGGAAGATATCTGACAAACCGCGTATATCGAAGACAGGACAAGTCAGGTACCGCAATTCAGAATACCAGACGCCCTGGCCATAGGGCAGGATATATGTCATCAGGCTCTGGGAGCGATTCTAGCACTGTCCAGAAGACCTCTTTTTTAGGAAGACGTCGTCGTCCAAGAAGGCCAATACAAGGAGGGCAGGCCGCCGACATCATCGGGGAGGCAGACGCTCCGCGACTAACCCACTCTCAGGTACATCTGACTCGCTTGTTTTAAATCTGTCATCTAAAAATCTGAGCCCGGCACAAATACAAGTATTACAGAAGGGACTGTCTTTCAACCCGACCGCAATCCTTGATACCTTCGATTTGGATATGGAGCTTCAGCGTTTCTTTCGCTCTATGATGTTGAAAGCCCATTTTTCCAAGAGTGGAGAGTCCTCATCACAGGACATTAATCTCTCTGAGGGGACTGATCATATGTTATCTTTACAACAATTTGGTTTGCGATTAAAAAGTCACTATATGCCCCCTAAAACCGAACATCCTATTGAAACTTACATCAATTTAGTTAAAAGGGACATAAAGAAATTATTGTTGCCGTTTAAAGGGGGCAAATTTCATCTGCAATGAGCAGGACACTGGTCCGGTGGCCAACTATGCAGTGGGTCAGGATAGTTGTATATAAGTCTATAGTTTTTGTTTGTGACGCCAATTGCAATGTGCGCAGGGTACTGTTGTGGGGCCCTTTAAGATGTTATAACTCACGTACCAGGTGAGGAATACCAGAGTGGGGATAGTGTCTCTGTGTATTGTAAACGATGTCTCCTACCTGGGTACGGCTGGACTCCTGGATCCTGGCTCACTTGCAATAAAATTAGTGTTGCTAGTAGGAGTAATTGAGAAACTTTGGTAGTAAGAAAGGAGATCCAGACTGGTGATATAATCCAACTTGTCTTTACTGGATGGCAGCATAAATCCATACGAGTAACAGCAATAGTCTTGGGTCCCAGCAGGTATTGGCAATATGTGGCAGGGATCAATATCTCTTCTGCATTTTATCATATGCCTGGAGAATCTGGCAGGTATCTATGTTCTGCTCTGACTATCTTCTGCTTGGTATGGGCCTGACTAGCTGAGGAGGGATTTGGCTTCTCCTGGACTCTGGATAAGTACTCACAGTACTTCTCGCAGGGAATGGTTTTTCCTGGAGATCTATAGTTCTGGAGGTGCTGCTTGCTTGTCCACAGTCGAGGCTGAAGGGCTCGGACTGGGAAGAGTGATCTTTGGCCTCAGCCGAGGCACGATCCTGTCTTGGGATCCCTGTTTCTGACAGCTCCTACTAACACAGCCTACCCCAAGCAGGGGTGGCTGGTACACTCAACTAGAACTTCCTTCTCCTCCCCATGAGACAGGACATGGGACCGGCCCACTTCTGCTCACAGAGGAGGGGGACTAAACTAGAATGAACTATTCCACCCTAGATATACTAAACTGGCTAAGGTGCTGCTGAACACATTGCTGCCACCTGCTGGTGTACATGGAAATTACAGCAAATCTATATAAAACAGGCCTAGCAAATGCACATACTGACAATGCAATGTTAGATTACACAAGATGACAATTTACATACACCTAAAACAATATCCTATTACTCCTGTGCTTTATACTTTACCTAAGGTGCACAAGTCTATGGATCGCCCACCTGGGAGACCCATAGTTGCTGCATCTGATTCCATACTTTCTCTACCGGCCATATTACTGGAAAAAGTCTTGACTCACATCTTACCTCAGGGACACACAGCACTTCCTAGAAGAACTCAGTAAAGTGCACATTGGTGAGGGTTGTATCCTAGTGACTTTTGATGTGTGCAGTTTGTACACTTCCATCACGCACACCAGGGGCTTATCTGCTGTTAAAGCCCTGTTAGGTCATTTTTTTATTTTATTGCCCTCCTGACCATTGTCCTGGAACGTAATTATTTTATTTTTCAGGACACGTATTATCAACAGCGGTGCGTGACCGCGATTGGGTTCAAGGCCGCACCGCCATACGCAAATTGCTATATGGCGCAATTTGAACTGGATAACATATACCCTAATTTGGTTTATCAGCAAAATTGCATTTTTTAGAAACGCTTTATTGATGATGTGTTTTGCGTGTGGTGGGATGGCATTGAGACCCTATTAGATTTCACTGCCTTCATCAATGGAGTACGACCTGAATTGAAATTCATTTTACATAGGGATCATGATAAGATATCCTTTTTAGATACCTGGGTCATTAAGGGTGCTGATGGCAAATGTATGACAGATCTCTTTACTAAGAGCACTGACCGTAATAGTTTGCTTAGGTATGAAAGTAACCATCCACAGGGCAGAGCCTGACTGCCTACCGAGACAGACACATGTGAGAGAGCTCCTCTCCTTGTGAACCTGCAAATGGTAAATTTCGCTACCTAGCCAGATAAAGAATGGGAAAAGTTGGAAGGTGCATTCCCAGATAGAAGCCAGAACCTCCTAAACAAGACCAAGGAGTTCAGGACATGGAGAAATTCTTAAATAAGAAGCCTCCGGCCGCAAGCTCTAACAAGATGGCGCCGTCTGAACACGAGGACTGGGCGCATGACACTGAAGGAGCCGACTGTACCTCCTCAGATCAGGACACTGGGGTTCGCATAAATAACCCTGCGCCCATCTCGCGTCAGTTAATACAGCAAGCCCTATCGTCAGCATTAGCTCCGGTGCTGCAAGACTTCACCGAAATTAAGAGTGAAATTAAGCACATAGGGCATCGTGTGGAAAAGCTGGAGCATACACAAGCAGCCATCCTTACCTTCGCCCGTACGCTGGGAGACAATAGCGTTGACTACGCTAATTCACTGGACAATGCTTACACCCTCATAGAGGACCAGGAAAACCACAGCAGAAGGAAAAATATCCATCTGCGAGCCCTCCCAGAGCATGTACTCCATGAAGCGTTACCAGAGACGGCAACCGCAATTTTCTCCGGCCTGTTGGGAGTCGACAGAGCAGCTGAGATTTGCATAGAGCGTATCCACAGGGCGCTCAGACCAAAGCCAAAAGACAACGAACTGCCAAAAGATGTGGTGTGCGGCTTGCTGCGATATGTGGACACAGCTGCGATACTTAAAGCGGCTGTTCCAGGACCTCGCACCCTCACCGCTAAGTAAGCACAGAGCCCTGCGGCCGCTCACAGACCACCTGAAGGCCACTAAAACGCCCTATAAATAGCTCTTCCCCTTCGGCCTCATTTTTTCATCTGGAGGCAAGAGATGCACGATCCAGCCGCCTGCGGATTTACCTGCAGCATAGGCAGTGCAGTTTCTAGGTAAAATTTCTCTCAGGGCGAGTGTCAAAAAAACTTGAACCCCCCCGACCCCCCTCCGCGGCGCGTGACGTATAGTGAGCGAGCACCGCCACCCGCAGAGCCTGCCTGTGGGGGGACATTATTTTTAATAAGGATCACTATGGACATTATTTAGAATGGAGGCTGCTGTGGGTGTCATGGCAGAATATGTCATATAGATTGCCCATAACATTTACCAAACAACCCATTCCTAAACACATCTGGTTTTTTTTGTTTGTTTTTTATAATACACATAGACAGAGAGTGGAGTTAAAGGCCATGGCCTGTTTATTAACTTAATAAATAACATTATAACTTAAAACATAATCATAACAAAGTCCAGTCATAGACTCGGACTTACCTTTAGCAGAACAATACAAATGTACACATAAACAAGTCCATCCCCATATCGGGGACAACTATCCTCACCACCCACAGCGCCATGACCGATTACCACGCTATCACAATCGACAAAACTTTGGGAGGGCGGGGCACGAACGGTCCGCTTGACAGCCGCAGGTCAATCCAAAAGGCACCGCCGCCTGTGACTCCCACATTCTTATCCAAACCCAGAGGACCCCAAAAGCCAATCAGAGCCCTATCTCCAGGTCCCAGATAAAACTGCCCTAGCCCTAGCGTTTTCACAGGCCCACCTGAAAACCAATCAACTTAAGGTTACTGGGCAGAGCACCTCAGCCCAGCAACCTTAACCAAAACAGCGGGAAATCTTCCCGCCCAAAACCCTCTTAATCTGCCCTCCTAGCCTAACAACACCAACCTCTTCACCTAAGGTCAACTAAAGTTCAATATGGCTTAATGCCAATTCAGCCATGGATCCCCCTCCTAATGGTCCGGGGGCTATTCATGGCAGAATATGTCATATAGATTTCCCATAACATTTACCAAACAACCCATACCTGAACACATCAGTTTTTTTTTTTTTTTTTTAATAATACACATAGACAGAGAGTGGAGTTAAAGGCCATGGCCTGTTTATTAACTTCATAAATAACATTATAACTTAAAACATAATCATAACAAAGTCCAGTCATAGACTCGGACTTACCTTTAGCAGTACAATACAAATGTACACATAAACAAGTCCATCCCCATATCGGGGACGACTATCCTCACCACCCAACCGGCCCTAAGCCACTTCACAGAAGTGGCATGGGCCCCACCCCACCCACAGCTAATTCAACCATAGCCTGCAGGTTTAAATTAAAAATATCATAACCGATGTCTGACAAATGAACGCCATCCCGAAAAAACAGACCAGCCTCTCCACTCTCAAGATCCACATGTCTAAATGCAAAACCCCCAACTGACGGCATAAACCTGGCCATAACCCTATTTATTCTCTTCCGTACCTTGTCCTTAAATCATTGCCCAGCACATAACCTCCAGCACCTCCTTGGAATAATCTCAGAAAAAATTACCTTAGTGAGAGGGAAAAATCTTCTGAGCTCCAACATGGACTTCTTCATCCGGAAGATAAGATGCATAGTATCCCCTCCGCCGATGTCATTCCCTCCTAAATGAATTATCAAAATATCTGGCGGGGGAAGAACATCATGCAAATGCAGCACTAAATCGAACAAACCTGACCACTGAAGACCACGCACACCGTTCCAGTGCAGCTTGACAGCCTCTTCTTGCAGTGACAAATTAAGTCCGTAACAACGATCTGCAGCCCTCCTACTCGCCCAGTGCACAAAGGAGTGGCCCAGAATCCAAACCGACAAACCTGAAACTAAAATAAAATTACTCAATTAATAAATGCGGTCTAACATACAATTGATAACGATTAGAAGACCATCTCCCAATTCGCTGTATCACTGATTCATGCAAACCTGCTTGTGCCGCCGAAGTTGCTGCCCCAATTCGAAAAGAATGTGAAGAAAAATACCTACCATTCAACTGCAGCACCTTCAAACATTTTGACAAAACAGCCCTAAATTGAAATTGCGACAGCGGTGACAAGTCCTGATGCACAAAAAAGCATGCATCCGCCCCTGCAGGGCGACACGCCAAATAGCACTTCACTGCTTCCACCGGACATATACCTTTCTCCCGAATTGCCCCAATTCTTAACCTGCAACCCTTACCATCTTGATCCGTCTTTGACCTACTGATAAAAATCAATAACAACGAATCACCAACCACAACATCCCTCCGTGACAATCCTCCTCCACTATACCTGGACCTGGGTAACAATTCGCCAATCCGCAAAGCTGCAAAAAACATTACAACAAATGCTGCCCTAAATAAGACAGATTCAAAATTATCAAAACACAGCAACTTAGTCGCATCGCATAACCTCAATAATATCCCCAGCGTAATAGGACATCTCCCATCCTGCAAAACACCTCCAGCCTTATACCCCTTCAACAACTGCCGCACCACGAAAACGTCAGATAACGCCTTGCGCCCACATGCCCTAAGAAAAAACGAAACTCCAGCTAAAACCTTACAGACCGACGTGTAAGCCAACTTCTCCTCAAACAAGCTCAGGCAGAAAGACACAGCTACAGCATCATTAACCCCCAAAAGCGACCAGGACCTACCGTTCATGAAACGCTCCCATCTCAGCCACGACGACAAATAACTCCTCCAAGTCGCTCTCGCCACCGAACGGCTCAATAGCTCCATAACTACCGCCAAATCAGCCCCCATAGGTGCTCCGGACAGGGACTCCCTAAAGCATCTGCCCACGGAACCAAGCTGAAGAAACGCTGCATCTGTGAACGGGATAACGCATCGCCAATGTCATTATTAATGCCCGGGATATGCACTGCTTTTATCCAAATATTCCAACGCAAACAAATAAGCACTAAATGCCTCAAAAGCTTAACTACTAACGGATTCTTAGACGATAGACAATTAACAGCAAACATCACACCTTTATTATCTGTATGCAACCTAATGCGCTTATTTTTAAAGAAACTTCCCCATAAAACCAACGCCACCACAACTGGAAAAAGTTCAAGTAAAACAAAAAATTTTAAAACACCATTCCTCACCCAGGACTCATGCCAAGCCTATGAACACCAATGCCCCTCCCAAAATGCCCCAAAACCTACACTCCCTGCTGCGTCAGTAAACAAATTCAACTGAGGGGCATCCACAAACTCCTCCTGCCACATAGAGCGATCATTAAAACTTCCTAAAAACTCCAACCATAACTTCAGGTCATCTTGTGCGTCATTATCCAACGTTACATGAAAACTAGGATTCTTAATACCTGCAATCCTCTGAGACAGCTGCCTGCAAAACACCCGCCCCATGGGCATTATCCTACAACAAAATGCCAACAAACCTAACAAAGACTGAACTTCCTTCACAGTAACCGAACAACGCAACAAAACTCCCTGAATCAAACCCGCCACCTTCTGCACCTTCTCCATTGGCAACCTCACTTCCCCCATTCCTGAATCTATAATAATACCCAAATATTCAATACAACAAGACGGAAAGACAGTTTTCTCAACAGCTAACGGAACCCCAAACTCAGAACACACATTAAAAAACTCGCCTAAAACCTCAGAACATGCGGAATCCCCTGGAGGCCCCACAAATAAAAAATCGTCTAAGTAATGAACCACACCTCCCTTCATTACCCGGACCGAGACTACCCACTCTAAAAAAGTCGAGAATGCCTCAAAATAAAAACAAGAAATAGAACAGCCCATCGGCAAACATTTATCAAAATAAAACCTGTCCTTGAAATAGAAACCCAGAGAATTGAAAGCCGCCGGGTGTATTGGCAACAGCCTAAAGGCAGATTTAACATCTGCCTTGGCCAAAAGAGCCCCCACACCAAACGACTTTACCAATGACACAGCAGCATCAAACGTAGAATAACACACTCTAGATAAAGAACTATCAATCTCATCATTCAATGAACTACCAAACGGATAAATGGTGAATCATCCTAAATGAATTAGGTTCCTTCTTAGGAACCACCCCCAGAGGAGATAACCTCAAATCCTCAAAGGGAGGTTCCACAAAAGGACCAGCCACTCTACCTGCTAAAATTTCCGCATTCACTTTAACCTCCACAACATGCAGGTATTTCTCAGCTGACGGCAGGTTCTTCACAATCACACAACCCTGTCCAGAAAATGGCGGTATAATGAAACCCTCTGAAAAACCCGAAATCAACAACTCAGCTATCTGCTGGTTTGGATACCGACCTAACCAAGGGAGCATGCTCTCCAATTTTACTGGAGTTGACGCTTTTCTGAAAAAACTCCTTTGCCGTCGGCTGCGACGGCAAACTGGCTTTCTTTAAGCATCTGGACATCGGATGGCCCGCCCCACAGAAAGCACACTCATGCTTGTACTTACATGTGGCGGGCCATTTGCAATGTGACTCATTGTATGCAAAACATACCCCCCGCTTCATTACGCCTACAGAAAAAGAAGGCGTCCTTGGAACAGCCACCGGCCTCTGCGGTAGTAATAAATTAAGCCATAAGCCCACATCTTTAGTACCCCAACGCAACTGAGGATAGACCGCCATTTTCTGCCGAAAATTCTCATCGTACTGGAACCAGCCAAAACCACCAAAATTTTTATATGCTTCCAATACTATGTCTACATGCTGAAACAGACCTGAGCATTTTTCCGGCTGCTTCTCCCCTACAACACTAGCAAAAATACAAAATGCCTGAAGCCAATTGTGAAAAGATCTAGGAATGGGATGCTTCCTCTCCTCCTCAGATTTTTCATCCCTGTGCTCCATTTTAACAATAAAATCCTTAGAGGCAGGGAGGAGGGACAAAATATCAATAAAATCACCATTCCAGATCCTTTCCCTAATCGCTGAAGAAAGGTGAAAACCCAATGGAGAAATAGAACACGGCATAACTTCTTTAAAACAGCCCTCTGCTATACCCTTGGCACGAGGCAGCACAGGTACAGAGAGAGGCTCTATCAAGCTATCCCCCTCTCCCATTCCCAAGCCGTCAGCTGGCAGCCAGGCAGAAGAAACATTACCTAATAAACCACCAGCTGCAGCAGGGGACGGAGGGGGTTGAAGCTGGGGGGGGCCAGACACCAGCCCCTGCAAGGAGGATAACACTAGAGACAGAGAGGAAATAACTGGAGCAAGTTGCCCCGGCCACTCACCCGACTGTTGAACCAGTCCAGGCAGGGATGATGCCGCCATCTGTGAGCTGGTCCTAGGAACTCCTCCTGCCGCACCTCCAGCCCAGCCACAAGTAGGTTGGCTATCCACGATTCCCATCCCAGGCCCCTCCGCACCCTGAGACTCCAAGCCAAGAGCCCCCAGGGGGGAGTTAAAGCCTGTGGTGCCGAAACATGTCCCGAAACCGGAAGGCGCACACTTGATGACGTCAGATCCCGGCGACCTCTCGCGATGCCATCCACCGAAATCCTGGTCCCGCGAGATCTCGGCCGCGCCGGCGCAGATGGGGAGGGAGAAAATCTTCTGTAGGCCCGCCGGCTCCTCCTCAGACGCGAATCCCGGACTGCACCAGCTCCCACCGGCTCCTCCGCACGCGTCGACTCCGGAAGCACCAGCCCGTCCACATTCGGAACATCCACAGGAACAGGTGACAGCAGGGAAGACGGCACTGCAGACGCCCCAGACAAAACCAGCTCCGGAGATCTCAGGCGTAGAAGACATTCCCCAATCCAGGCAGGAGCTCCATCTTCTACCGCACGGCTCGCCAGTTCTTCAATCAGGGACTCCATAAGGTAAGCAGGAACAGCTGGGCACGAACGGTCCGCTTGACAGCCGCAGGTCAATCCAAAAGGCACCGCCGCCTGTGACTCCCACATTCTTATCCAAACCCAGAGGACCCCAAAAGCCAATCAGAGCCCTATCTCCAGGTCCCAGATAAAACTGCCCTAGCCCTAGCGTTTTCACAGGCCCACCTGAAAACCAATCAACTTAAGGTTACTGGGCAGAGCATCTCAGTCCAGCAACCTTAACCAAAACAGTGGGAAATCTTCCTGCCCAAAACCCTCTTAATCTGCCCTCCTAGCCTAACAACACCAACCTCTTCACCTAAGGTCAACTAAAGTTCAATATGGCTTAATGCCAATTCAGCCATGGATCCCCTCCTAATGGTCCGGGGGCTATTCATTCTAACTGTATATTGTCTGATAGGCCTAGTCCTGAGTTATATTACCCTGCCCTGTATAATAATGTACCCTGATACCCCTTATAACTAAGGGGTATCAGGGATGGGTACATTATTATGCAGGGCATGGGCAGGGTAATATAACTCAGCTCAGGACTAGGCCTATCAGACATTATAGTTATAATGACACCCACAGCAGCCTCCATTCTAAATAATGTCCATAGTGATCCTTATTAAACTTAATGTCCCCCACAGTGACAGTGGCCCCCATTTGTATGTCTCACACAAAGGCCCCCGCCCCCCATTGTAACTAATGCACCGCCCCGCCCACAGACCATCCACAGTGTCACTGTCCCCATTGTAAAAAAAAAAATTGTTTGTTTAATTTAACCACATTGCACCCGAATCGACCCACTGTCCCGGATCTTCACAGCAGGCTTCTTTTCAGCAATCAGCAGGGCAGGCAGGCAGTGTGGCGCTCACTCACTCACTGTACATCATGCGCCTGTGCCGCCTAGTGGGAGGAGAAGGCGCGTGACGTCAGTAAGTGCCGCCCGCACCGCACGTACCGGAGCTGGGTGACTGGACTCGGTACATACGGACAGAGGACTCGGCACTCGGGCGCAGATCGCAGGGCAGGCGAGATCTCAGAGGGAGGAAGCCAGGGGGGCGCACGGCACGAGAGTCCGGCCCGCCCACCCCTAGAAACGGCCCTGAGCATGGGAACTGCTTCAAACTACCCCGCTTGACATTCCATTATGGCTTCCTTCAGCTGAAATCGGGGTCCCACTACCAGACCTACCGGAAGAACAGAGATGGGTCAAGGCCTCGACAAAGAAGAAATCCATCTACAGAACGTGAGGCCTTAGAACTTGTCCTCTCATGGACAGCAAATCTTGGGGTGTAGTTGTGGTTTCGCTAATCCGCCACTTATGCATCACCCCAATACCACCACAAAAGTATATGCTGCACTAAACTGTTCCTATTCTGTTTGTATGTACTTCAGTCACTTGCGACCTTGCGGTCTGGGGGACTTAGCCTCTAGACGGGCCCCTGAAGTGACAGGTTATTCATCCATTGGCTAGGTTGATATAGATACTGTTTTATCAATTATTAACGTTTGCCATACTCTGAAGGGAAAATTGGCTGTTTTCCATTGATGGCCATCTACTTGCCTTCCCCTCAGGCAATCAACTGCGCAAGCCTGGTGCAAGAGCTATTTCTCAGGCTGCCTCGGGCTGTTCGCGCTACGTCTTATTTTGTGGGGTGGCGCTCAGCACGAGACACCTGCTACTTCTGTTGATAATACAATTTAGATGCTACGGGTGTTTATGGTTAAACCCTGTTTCCCCAGTCACACGCACATATCTACGCTAAACACATGATTTAGAGTCATCCTGCGAACACCACAATGTCGTTAATAAAATGTACCTCCTTCAATGTAAGGGGATTTAACACCCCTATCCCTTTAAAACCACAAGTACTCAAACAGACCCAGAGGGCCGTTATATCGTTGTAAAGGGGACAATAGGCACTCAGGTATTAACCCTAGCTAGCCTATATAGCCTCAACAGAGGTCAGACTAAATGGATTGTCAGCACCCTAAAAATGTTTTACTCTTCTGCTGAAGGTATAAGGTTGATTAGAGGAGACCTTAACGTCACGCTGAACCGCATGGTAGATGGCTCTGACAGCTCCTCTCAGCTGACCCAGGCAGCTTTGGGACGTGTTAATGCTTTTCTCTCAGATATCAATCTCATAGACTCATGGAGGTGGCTCCACCCTACTCATCGAGACTGCACATTTTTCTAGGATCCGCACAACACTCATAAGAGATTAGATTATATCCTGGTCTCGAGCAGTTGTGCTGATAGGGTGGTGCAATCAATCATTGAGCCCATCACGGTCTCAGACCATGCACCTTTATCAACCTCTCTGCAGTTTCCAACTCTGCCCTCACACACCCGGCAGTGGAGATTGAACAAAACGTTATTGGACAAACAGGAGGATGTCAATGCCCTCTGTCCTGGTTCTTCAAAGATAACACTACAGAGAACATGCTTCTGATGATCGTGTGGGAAACACATAAAACGGTCATAAGGGGGGAACATATCACTCTAGGCAGCAAGGTCAAAAGAGAAAGACAACCCTAGACTCTCTGCTCAAACAGATTGCTTCGATAGAATCCATACACAAACTATCTAGAGCTCTTGATGCGCAAATTGAACTGATTAACTTGCGTAACCAACTGAAAGACCACCTTAATATCTGCCATGCAAAAGCATATCCGTACTCACAATTCCGCTTCTACTCACACGGAGACAAAGGTACGAAACTGTTGTCTTCTCTCATTAAACAGAGGAAAGACTCCATGTACATCCCAGGTATCAACACAAAAGATGGTACCACACTACATAAAACAGGTGACATTTGCAAACAGTTTCAAAAATTCTATCAAGACCTATATGAGCTCCCCGAGAGAACAGAAGGGATAAATGGGTCTAATGATAGATGACTTCCTACACCGCCTAAAGCTCCCCCGACTAGATGATAAAGAAAGTGAAGCATTATTAGCCCCTGCCACTGAGAAAGAGGTCACAAACATTCTAAATTCTATGCCCCTAGGGAAAAGCCCAGGCCCTGATGGTTTCCCGGTAGGATATTTCAAAAAGTTCTCGAAAATTCTAGCCCCCCATCTACCAGCCTGGTGCAATGCACTCCTCACAGGCTCCCAATTGCATAAACAATCCCTCGAAGCCACTTTCACGATCCTCCCTAAGCCCGGTAAAGACCCTAAACTATGTGGTAGCTATAGGCCAATTTCACTTTTAAATGTGGACATCAAGGTCTGGGCAAAATTGCTGGCCACTCGCATTAGTGCCCTTCTCCCTAAGCTTATCCACAAATCCACTGAACAAGCTGGCTTCGTCCCAGGTAGAGAGGGTAGTCATAATTCCTGCAGACTAATATCAACCATACAATTAGCAATAAAGAGACGCCTTCCTCTGGTCCTGTTGGGTATAGATTCGGAGAAGGCGTTTGACCGTGAGCTGGAATTTCATGAAGAAGACATTGCATAAGTTTGGCATCCCTATACAGTTTCAGGAAGCAATCATGACTTTTATGGTGACCCACGCGCCCTAATCTGAGTAAATGGCACTCTGTCCCCTCCCTTCCCCATAAGGAATGGGACGCACCAGGGTTGCCCCTCATCATCTGCCCTTTACATTTTAGTTATGGAAACTTTGCTTCAAGCTATCAGGGACCACCCAAATATCGAAGGAATTAAGACTAAAAACGGCCCTACAGAATGCCTTAATGCAAGTTATACAGATGACCTATTGGTTATGGTCTCCAACCCGGCGGAGGCTTTCCCGCACCTGTTATCTCTTTTTGATCAGTATGGAAGGGTCTCTAATTTCAAAGTAAACTATTCAAAATCCGAAGCCGTGAATGTTTCAGTCCCACTAAAATTGATACCCCTCCTCAAGTCCACAACCCCATTTATTTGGCAAACATCCCATCTATCCTATCTGGGCATTAATTTAAATAGACTATTCCAGCTGAATTACGCACCATTACTGACAGAAGTTCAACAACAACTCCATACATTACGCATCCCATACATCTCATATATGGGCTGAAAAAACCTACTAAAAGCATTTATCATGCCTAAGATTCTATATGTAATGCAGATGCTGCCTCTCTTACTTCCCTCCTCCTTCTTTACCCAACTCAGAAGGTTGTTAAGCATATTTCTATTGGGGGGGTGGGGTACCAGAACAGCACGCCGTAGATTGGTGCTAAGGAAAAATCAGGGTGGCATGGCCCTCCCAGATGCCAATACACCTGAAAAGATGGCTACAGGTTCTAGTCCCAAACTTCCGCACCCTAGGCAGTGACCTGGAGATTTTCCAACTCACTAGGGTGCAGAGAGCTGGATTGTAGGGGCTAAACTCTTCCTCACTACACTCCCAGGTTTTACTCAGAGGCACAGTCTTTGTTATTAGACAACTAAACAAAGACCAGAGCTTACTCCACACCCCATCCCCAACTATGCCAGAAGACCTCACACCATTCACAGTCAGACCTAAGGCAGAACACATATCTCCGGCGTGGCACAAACTGTTAGAATATCGGAATTTAATATGGGGGGATTTAATATGGGATTTTGATCATCCCAGATCATTATGTGAGGGTTTTGGTGGGAATTTTCTCGCCAAAATTGGTAGTCAGGGTGGATAAATTTAGCCATTGTTACTGGGTGAAGGTCAAGGGTCTGGGATTGGATAGTTAGGACATCTATGAAGGGTAGTTGCTGGGCAGATTAATTGTTGATGCCCAGCAACAGTTAGGGCATTGGGTGCTGAATTGTGGGGAGGGGGATTGTTTGTATATATATAGTGGTGGCTGATGGTGATTTAGCTGTCAGCCAAGCCGCAAGCGTGGAGCTGCACTCTGCCCGTCTGCTCTGTGAAGTCTCGCCTGCTTCCTGTGTTCCGTCCGGTCTTACCTGATGGAGGATTTCATTGCTGCTCTGCGGAGCCGTGCTGAGGAGGAAGGAGCGTCTGTGTGGTTTTAGGCATGCCTGTCAAACCTGTCGCCCTCCATACCGGTGTTGCCAGGAGCTGTCGGCGCCTCTTTCTGTGATGGGACGGAGCCTGCGAGCCCTGCTGCTGTCTTGCCTGCGCTGCGTTCTTCTCAGTGTGAGAGGAGGCAGCGCACCCATTTTTCACCTTCCCCTTCTAGGTCCTCTGCAGAGTGGCAGCATCCAGAGAAGTGGCAGGCACCGGAGTCCAGACCCAGAAGTAGCAGCGTGGGTGTGACGTCACTTCCGGTGGTATGGCAGCTTTCTGTGTCCCCTGGGAACTTGGATGCTGCTCATGGTTCCGGAGGTCCTTTGATTCCTGTGTGCCCTCTGGAGGACGGTCAAGGGATTTCTTTTTGTCGCCGCAGAAGTGGGAAGAGGTCCAGAACTCGCGGACAGCAAGGGCAGCGTCCAGCTCTGTGGCTCCACTCTGGTGTCGAGCTGCGGGCGAACACGTGCCAGGAGGATACCTCTTTGCCACCTGAAGTGTCAGCGCTTTCCCCTCCTCGCAGGACTGAGACATCATCTGATGGTGAGTGCCTTAGTGGCTTGGCAACGGTCCTTACATCTTTGTCCTCTGTCTTCTCTCTCTACGAGTTAGGATTCCTCCTGTCCCTCCATCTGCTGTGCCGTCTGCCTTGGCGGATGATGTCACGTCTGCATGGCTGTCGGTTGGGCAGAGGGATGAGCAGAATTTAGATAGTGAAGGTTCCCTCCCTCTTCTGTTATTTTGTAAGCGGAAGGGGGTGGCGGAGACTTGTTACAAGCAGGCTCTCCCTTGTGAGATTTCCCCCTTAGGTTTTCATTTGTTCATATCTGTTAAAGAAAAGATTTGGCGTAATGAATTTGTTGATATTTTATCTCTTTTGCCTGCTGACTCAGGACACGTGGGAACTGCAAAATAGCTTTAAAAATGCATTATCATACTGCATGTTATTTGGTACTACAACACCTGTTGTATCCCTGTTCATATGCTGGTCTGGTGTAATTTATACATCTCACCACTAGATGGGGATAGTACTTAGGTTATATAAATACTTAGGTCAGGCCTAGTGAGAGAGTCCAGTGGTTGTTGATTAGCAGTGCAGTCTGTTGCAGAGTGTGAGAGAGTGCAGATCTAGCACTTCTGCTCAGCTAAAGTCTAGTCCAGAAAGGGACAAACGAAAGAAAGGACTTAAAAATCCAAAGGATAAAAAGCACCAACCAGGCATTAAAGACCTTTGGGTATCCAGGTGAAGGATACTATAGCCACCGGCAACCTCACCAAATGGCTCTGGTTTACTAGGCACCTGAAACAAAGTCACCTACGAGAACTGCTTCTACAGAACCTTCAAGCTAAGCTAAACCCAGCCAAACCTATTAACAGTGGATCAACAGGATTCCTTTAAATTGCAAAAGACTGTATTCTTTCTGGATGTATATGCTGCAACTGGAACCAACATTAGTAAAAGTTGCGAGTTGTATCCTACCACTGTCTACTTGATTCTTACCATTGGTTGTACCACCATTAACGGTACTGGCGTCACGACAAATACGACCAAGGGACCCAGCCGCCACAAGCACCCTAAACACCACTCCCACCAAGGGCACCTCAACCTCCATCTAGGCTGGTGCTTCCCTACCACAGAGCGTGCCCAGGAGGATTTCGTGCTGTCCTCAACACTGTGCTGCCAGCCCAAGGAGGCTTTCTGCTACCCGTGAGTAAACTGATGAACTGTGTTGTGATTTGGCCCCTCATCGGCCCACCGTGCACCTCACGTGTTGCCCCTGCAGTTCTGGCTAGCTGCATAAGGACTTTGTAAAAAAATTAGATAAGCTTGAAGAGAAGAATGAGGAGGATCGACGACGGCCGATTCCTCGGACGTTCAATAATTGGTTGCAGGCGTATTGTATTTTTTGTAGCGTGATGGGAGAAAAATTCCCTCAGAAGTGTTTTGGGTTATTTCAGCACTTAGACAATGTTTGGGAAGCTTACAAGAATTTTGGTGGAGTTGGATGGTTTTCTTATGACGAAGGCGTTAGGCAAAAATTATCTGTGTATCCTGGTATGCAGTGGGGAGCAAAGGATGTGGGTTTGTGGCTTAATTTGTTGGTGCCGCATCGCACGTCCTTTTCCGCTCCTAGGCAGCAGCCGTCCTCAGCAGTTTCTCAGTAGTCTGCTTTGAGGAAGGGGACTTGCTTTGCGCTCAATGAGTCGCAGTGTTGATGGCCTTCCTCATGCAAATATCGGCACGAGTGTACATTTTGTGGAGGCAGCCACCCCATGGTGCGTTGCTTTAAGAAAGCCAATATACCCTCTCAGTCATCCGCAAAGGAATATGTTTTAAAGAGCCTGGACGCCAGTAAAGGTAGTGAGCATACATCTATGGCTAGAGCTTTAATGGCGTTTCGCTTATTACCTGTTAACTTTTTTTTTTTTTTTTTTTTTTATTCTCTGGGTTTTCAGTTTCAGGGTTTGTTTTATTTTGATAGATGTTTATCTATGGGTTGTTCTGTGTTGTGTTTTTATTTTGAAGCTTTTCCCTCTTTTATTGAATGGGTTGTCTCTGTCAGGTGCATGAAAGGTGCAGTGACACATTATCTAGATGATTTTTTGTTTATAGGTCCGGTTGACTCCCCAGTTTGTTATGAGTTGTTAGATTCATTTTTCCAGGTTTGTTTTAAGTTTGGTGTTCCTCTGTCTGTTGAAAAGACTGTTTATCCTGTCAATTGTTTGGCGTATTTAGGTATTACTATTTGCAACACGCCAGACCTGCAGGGTATGACGAAGTGAGGTCACGGTTATGGGCAATCAAGGGTACTCACTATATTTGAAGAACCCTGGGCAGGCGCGTGGCAGTGAAGGAGAGGTAGACACGGTTCCTCTGGGGCACACTCTGTATATAGAGACCAGGCCTGATGGTGGATGAGGTGCCCTGGATGTTACGGGTATTTTGAGTGCCTGGGGCAAGGTCCCTGTTGAATTCGTGACGCCAGTGCCTTTGGACGGTGGCACGCCGGTTGGTAGTTGGAATGATGGAGGTACACAAGTAGAATAGTGAACCAAACGTAACTTTACTGAACAATCCAACTTTGTACAGCAGGTAGTAGTACAGTCTTTCAATCACAGTTCCACAAGTAGGATTATTCACAAAATGGCAGGTAATAGTCATGCAAGATACGCAGAGGGTAAATTCACAAGCACTCAGCAGCAGGTTGTACCTTTCCTCAGAATCAATGTACACTGTCCTTTCTAGAACTCCTGCTCTGGCTTTATCTCCCAAGGCCCGGATGCCTAAAGGGTGGCTTAAATCCTTGGTTACTATCTTCCTCAGGTATTAGATTCTTGCTGCACTTTCTAGTTTCATCTGCCCATCAGGGTCACTTAGCTTACCCTGGATCGCCCTCTCTTGTAAAGTGGATAACTGTGGGTTTCTCCCAGGAGGTTGGGTCCTGCAACTGGGGTGTCTTCAGAGCTAACTAAGGCTCTCTTGTGCTCAGGCAGGTTGGAGCTTCTCACTAGCCTCCTGGACATCACTAGCAGCCAGGGCTATCCAGCTGCATGGCAGGAGCAGACTTTTTAACCTCTGTCTTCTCAGACTCCTGACTCTGCACTCACTCTCCCTGTCTGGGCCTGGACATTTATACTAGGGGCTTCCTATCTCCCTCTAGTGTCTGGGATGTCTAACTACACCCAACTAGGCCTGCTGTTGCATCATACAGGGGTACATTGCATATAACAACACATTAAAACATACATTAAATGCACAATTAAACATGACATTTCTGTTCCTTGTGATAGGAGTAACGCGCACACCAATTGACCCTTGTGTAGTGCCCACCCCTACCTAGTGGGACACTACATATTGATTCAATAAAGGGTGAGTTCCGTCTTCCACAGGAAAAGGTCACTAGAATTTGTTCAGTGATTTCAAATCTGTTAGGTATGAAGAAAGCTTTGGTTAAGGAAATTCAGTCGTTATTGGGTCATGCCAATGGGTCTGGTTTTTTGTCAAAGGTTAGCGTCTATAATTGTAGGCATTTGTAATCCAGTATTTCATGTCCGGTTGTGTATGGATAGTAAGGATGATTTGGTGATTTAGTTGGAATTTTTCAAGAATTATAATGGTCGTTCCTTTTGGTAGGATCAGTTTGTATTTGCCCCCTCTTTGGAGTTGTTCACTGATGCAGCGGGTGCTTTTGGGTTTGGGGCTTATTGGAGTGGGCATTGGTGCCCGGCTAGTTGGCACTCATCTTGGGTGGTTAATGGTGTGACAAAAAATATTGTGGTTTTGGAATTGTTCCCTGTTATAGTGGCTCTGGTCTTATGGGGTAGGTTTTTTGTTAATAAGAGGATTTTTCTGCACACAGATAATAAAGGTGTATTATTTGCGATTAATTGTTTATCCTCGAAATGTCCATTGGTGGTGAAGCTATTGCGCCATTTAGTTTTGCTTTGTTTAGAATTGAACATTTGGATAAAGGCGCGCCATATTCCAGGGATGGATAATTCAATTGCTGATGCTATTTCTCGCTTTCAGTTTCAGAGATTTCGCTCGTTGGCAGCTGCGGCCGATTTAGAAGGGGAAGTGTGCCCTCCACATCTGTGGAATCTGATCTGGCCTTAGGTATGTCGTATCTTAAATTGTCTGTAGCCCCAGCGACGTGGTCAGATTATGTCCGTTCGTGGAGTCATTGGTGTCAATTTGTGAAAGGTAGAGGTGGGTCCCCTTTTGTGAGTAATGAGGTTTCAGCATTAGCATTTTGTCTGTCTCTCTTTAAGGTTAGACTAGCTCATGCAACTGTTCAGATTTTGTCAGGTGTTTCCTTTCTTCTCAGGGTTTTGGGGGTTCCTTCTTTTCTGGATGATTATATGGTGAAGCAAATGTTGAAGGGTTATAAGAGAGGTAACTGTTCTCCTGATAGCAGATGTCCTATCTCCCCTGATTTATTGGCTGCTTTGTGTGAAGCTACGGCCGTGGTTTGCATAAGCGAGTATGCTATCGCGTTTCTGGAAGTACAGACCAGTTGGTGGTTCTTTGTTTTTTATTCATTAGGACCTTTCTCTGCTAACCCAGTATCAGTTTTGTAGGGTGCTGTGTAAATGTCTTGGTGAATTGGGTTTGGAGGATTTTCGGTTTACTTCACATTCCTTTTAGGATCGGGGCTGCAACTACAGCAGCTCAATTCAGTTTGGGAGCATCATTGATTAAAAAGATTGGGAGATGGTCCTCCAATCGCTTTAAGCTGTATGTTCGTCTGTTTCCTGATGCCCTCTAATACTGTTTGTTTTCTCAGGTTTCCAAGGTATCCCCGTAAGGATCGTCTGCTTCATTGGGCCCAGCGAAGAGCATCAGGAAGATCGTACGGTGATAACCTTTCATGGTCTACAGATGATGTCAGAGTCCATTGGAATGAGGTCAGAGGGCTGCATTTGGAGGGTGTTACTGATGTCATTTTGGAGATGTGTTAGTGATGTCCCGAACTATTCTCAGGCGAATAGTTCCCGGCGAACATAGCTTGTTCGCGTTCGCCGCTGCAGGCGAACATATGCGATGTTCGGTCTGCCCCCTATACATCATCATTGAGTAAACTTTGACCCTGTACCTCACAGTCAGCAGACACATTCCAGCCAATCAGCAGCAGACCCTCCCACCTCCTGGACAGCATCCATTTTAGATTCATTCAGAATCTGCATTCACAGTGAGAGGAGGGAGAGTGTAGCTGCTCCTGATTCAATAGGGAAAGCGTTAGCTAGGGCATTGTTCTGTGTCCACAGACTCATCTGCTGTAAGGACAGCATCCTGACAGTACCCCAAAAAGCCCTTTTCAGGGCTGGTACATTAGTGTGCTTTTTTAAATTTTTTATATATATATATATATATATATATATATATATACACCGTATATGCCGGCGTATAAGACGACTGGGCGTATAAGACGACCCCCAACTTTTACACTGAAAATATTGAGTTTGGGATATACTCTCCGTATAAGACTACCCCTTTTTCAACACACAGCAGTACATTACTGCATCCCACCACCATCCCTGGGTACCTCTGCCATCCCTGAATCCCACCACCATCCCTGGGTACCACTGCCATCCCTGCATCCCACCACCATCCCTGGGTACCACTGCCATCCCTGCATCCCACCACCATCCCTGCATCCCACCACCATCCCTAGATACCACTGCCATCCCTGCATCCCACCACCATCCCTAGGTACCACCGCCATCCCATGGTATCACCACCATCCCTGCATCCCACCACCTTCCTTGTCCTCCCTCCCTGCCTCCCAGACCCTAAACATGTGCCACCTATACCCTGAACATGTTTTTGTTATGTTATTCTTCATATTCACATATGCACATCTGCGCCGCACTTAGATACGCCGCACGGAGATCTCGCACATGCGCAGGAACGAGATGTGAGCGGCCGTGAGGATCCCGTGTATCCACGCTCGCCGCATGAAATCTCGCACATGTGTAGGAATGAGATGCGAGCGGCCGGGAGGATGGCGGTACAAGGAGCATACAAGGTACAGAGCAGGGGGGAGGCATACAAGGTACAGAGCAGGGGGCGGTATACAAGGTACAGCGCAGGGGGGGGGGAATATGCCGTGGGTTACATCGCAGCTCTCAGCTGCTGGGGATACAAGGCAATAGCCCGGGCTCTCTCTGTTGATAATTCGGGCGTCCCGGCACTGCAGCGCCCGCCATACCGGGCGTATAAGACGACCCCCGACTTTTGAGAAGATTTTCATGTGTTAAAAAGTAGTCTTATACGCAGGAATATACAGTATATTGCAGTTGCCTGGCTGCCCGTGTGTGAGAGGCTGCAGGCTCAGTCATAGACAGCACTGTGTGCACAGTGCACACCATTCATACAGGGTGTGACAGAAAATACCTCGTAGATAAAAAAAAATTCTATTTAATATTTTTTTATGACAATCACATTTGCAAGCCCGTGTGTGTCAGGCCCACACATACTGTATACTGCTAGTGGCTAGTCCTGCACTCATACCGTTACAGGGTGGCATTCACTCAAATACCTTGCAGGAAAAAAAATTCTATTGAAAATTTTCTGTGATCTAATCACATTTGCAAGCCCGTGTGCGTCAGGCCCACACATACTGTATTGTGCCCACTGGCTAGTGGCTAGGCCTGCACTCATACCGTTACAGGGTGTCATTCACTCAAATACCTTGCAGAAAAAAAAAATTCTATAGAAATTTTTTCTGTGATCTAATCACATTTGCAAGCCCGTGTGTGTCAGGCCAACACATATTGTATTGCGCCCACTGGCTAGTGGCTAGGCCTGTACTCATACCGTTACAGGGTGTCATTCACTCAAATACCTTGCAGATCAAAAAAATTATATGGAACATTTTTCTGTGATATAATCACATTTGCAAGCCCGTGTGTGTCAGGCCCACACAGACTGTACTGTGCCCACTGCCCACCACTTATATAGGGTGGCACAGTACCTTGCACGCATAGTAACACTTATCTAATAAAAAATGACAGGCAGAGGCAGGCCACGCCGCAGGGGTCATCGTGTTCGTGGTGCTGTGATTTCCACTGGCCCTGGAATAATGCCCAGTGTTTAGAGGCCACGTACCCTGAACCCAAAAAATTCAGAGAAAATAGTTGACTGGCTAAGGCTCCATTCACACGTCCGCAATTTTCCTAAAGGTCAGTTTTTTTGTGGATCCGTGTTTCCGTAAAAACCTTCAGTTTTTTACAAAAGTGCATCCACATCCGTTCCGTGTTTCCGCAGAAATAAAAAAGGAAGGAGGAATACATGCTGCTAGGGTACCAGCAAAAAAAAAATGATGTAAAAGGGAAGGAGGAATAGATTTTGCTAGGGTACCACCAAAAAAAATAAGATGCTAAGCCTCTTGCACATGGTCCACAATGCATGGGCACCGACCGTGGGATCCACTATCCGCATCCAATCGTCAAAAATATAGTTAATTTGGATTAGGGACTCACAAGAGATTGAGGACCCTTGACATGGGCTTATGGACTGAGCTATAGTGTAAAATCCAATAAAAAATAAAAAAAATTGGGTGTAAATACCTTATAATACATCATTTTTAATTACATCTGTTGAGGGAAGTGTCATATTTGAATATATATGTATATATGCCGTGTCATATATACATATATATTAGCCCTTGTATATGGGCTCCTCCAGGTGGGATCTGTGGATATGCACAGAGATGTATGTACGCCCCCTTGGCGACATGCATCTCTGTGTATACGTATTGATGAAGTTATATATGTGCCCCCTTTATGCCTCTTTAATATATAATTATATATATATGTGTGCCCCCTTTATGCCCCTTTAATATATATATATGTGTGCCCCCTTATTGCCCCCTTGATATGTGCCCCTTTATGCCCCTTTAATATATATAATATGCCCCCATATGTAATGTCCGTTCCTATATGCCTATGGATGTGCCCCAAGCATCCATAGGCATATATGGCCGGAATCATGCCGCTTGCTGGAGGGGGGAGGAGACCGACAGTTGGACAATCATGTCCAGCGTCGGCCTCTACAAAGGACAGAAGATCAATAAGATCCTCTGCCCTTTGTCACCATCTCCGGCCGCGCCAGAGATGATGCTCCTAACAGAGACATGGGAACAAAGAGTTCCCATGCCCCTGCGAGTGGCTGACCTCCGGCGCTGTAATTACAGCGCCGGAGGTAAGCGTCCGCTTCACAGGCGGGAGGATCAAAGGATCCCCCCCCCTGGAAGCGCGCTCCGAGATCCTCGGGCCGGCGCGGTGACGTCATATCACCGCGCCGGCCCACGTATTGAGGCCGGCGGTGCGCATGCGCACCGCGCGAATAGGAAGACTGCGAGCGGGAGCCGCCAAGTTTAAATAGACCGGCGGCGCCCCGCTCAGCAGTCAGGTAAGTACACCACCAAGCGATCATCCCCTGGACTGACGAGCCCCCCTGGACGGACGAGCCCCCCCTGGACAACGAGCATTAAGTATCATTAACCCCCCTGAAATATACCCCCCTGCTGCTGATCTATATACCCCCCTGCTGCTGATCTATATACCCCCCCTGCTGATATCTATATACCCCCCTGATCTATATACCCCCCTGCTGATCTACATACCCCCCTGCTGCTATATATCTATTACCCCCCGGATATACCCCCCTGATACCACTAAACGATCCCCTGCATTCCCCTGGTTAACCCCTAACCCTCTGTGTTCCCCTATAGCCCCTGTTTGCCCCCCCCCATAACCTTGGCCTACCCTTACCTTCCCCGGTCCTGAGCCCCCACCCCCTGTGTCTCCCCCAGGATCCCTCCTATTCCCCGCTATAGTGCTACCCCTGTTACCCTTGCTGTGTTCAACCCTTAGTGTGTGGCAGCCCTGTCGTGACATCCCCCAGGTACCTCACCCCTATTACCCCATAGGGATAGTATAGATCCAGGCGGGAGGGCTGTTATAACTGTATGTGTGTATTGTGTAGTTAGATTGTGGGTGGAATTTGGGAATGTACTGTGTAGTGTAGTCAGAACCGTGTTAGTATATTGTATTAGGGTGTGTATTTATATTAGTAGTGTGCGGTTATAACAATATATATCTATCCCCTTGTTATAGATATATATAGTTATAAACCTAATACCTTTTTTGGTTGTAAAGTATCGCCACAATAGAGTTAGTATATTGTTGACATTGTATTACTAATGTATTATTAATAAATACTGTGTCATTTATCCCTATTGTGTATTGTGTGATTACTAGTGGTAGTCAGTAAGGCGCGTGCAGCTAGTTTGGTGATTAGTGTAGGGCAATCAGTAGCGATTTGTTGTTCATCAAGGCATAAATAGGCGGAGTCATCACAAGACGATTACGCCTATCTATGAATATTAATTATTGAGATTGGCATAAATACCAATAATTAATATCCCCATTAACATTGGCGAGCCAGGCCCACTGCTGTGAGTTTGTATCTGTGGTTGGTTTTGGAACAGAAGAATCGCTTACGCTGTGAACTAATCAGGTGGGAAGGACGCGGTCAGTGGATCTGAGCGTCCATAACCTGCAAGTTCGGACAGGTAGAGCGGGTTTTTCTCGATCAGAACCGGACACAGAACAAACTCTACAGCAGAGAATCTAAAATCTTTCCTGATCTTGGTGTACTAATATTTTCTGATTCCCTTACACGCTAACTGGAAGAGAAGTCATCACAACACCACTGAAGAGAGAACCATCATCGTTGAAACAGAAGTCGTCTAGCTGAACGGGAGAAGGCGAAGGACCTCCTCCACGCAGCAACACAATATCAACGACACCAATGAAGATGGCCTCTCGTCAAAAAGTGAGTATGAACTTCACCACACTGCAACACCTCAGCAAACATAGCACATACAACCCCATCATCCCCACCACTTACAAATCCACTGAGCTGCTATGGTCCACTTTATTGGACCAGGCATACGCTCACGATAAACTGTGCATTAATCGTAGTGTGTTCAAAAAAACAAAAAAACGACTCCAAATGCTAGCCAAATTGGTTCATACCTTTGAGGATATCATTTGGAAGCCAGAACATCTAGAAACGCTTAACAGCACAACAAAGGCAGAAGAAGTTTCCAACATGGCAAACTTTCACTGCAATTGTTGTGTTGAGAACATTAAACAGTTACACACATTACAAACACAACTACAAGAGAAGTCCCAGTGTACAGCCGAGAGGGGCAGGGAGATTTGCGTGTTAGAGTCTAGACTCTCGGACAAGGAGAGTTTCTACTCTGACATGGACAAGGAACTGCTCAGACTGTACACTGAGATAAATCAGTTCAGGAACAATACGGTATCTATGGATAGCATGATTGTTCAACTTCGAGAGGACCTGGCTGCAAAAACGCAAACCATTGCGGATTTACAGCAGGTCATCTCGAATCTGTCACGGCCTGGTACTAATAGCATGTTGCCCACGAAACAGGTTTGTGTTTCGGGAACGGCACATGGGGAGACAGCGGCGACAGCGCCAATATCTTCCACGGATCAAACACCCGAGGCAGTAGACACCAGGGGACAGGTGGAACGGACGCTACCTTTTACCCAAACACCCAGGGAGAATAGGGGTAGCAACCGATTCCAGGAACAGGACAACGATTGGAGAGAGGAAAGTGGTTGGCCATTTACCACTTCCAATCCGCCAACGCGTCCGGAAAGACAGGAAGATTTTTATCCTAACCATTCCAGTATGGAAAGGATAAACTTCCTGTTACGGATCTGCAAGGAGATCCCAAAATATGATCCCATTGTAGATCCGTTTACTTCATGTGATATCTTCGAGGGTCACTGTAACAAGTATTCAGTGGCTCACGAATATCGCATGGAGTTATTCAAGTTATGGTTACCTACACACCTAAACCAAAGGTATGAGGTAACGGGGAGGACACAACCCATGAATGGACAGTTTTATGACAAGGAGGAACGTCTCTCCATACTCATGAGACTGGCAACGGGCCATTGGGACGTCACTCCAGATATCCTGTCCAAGTTCAAACCCACTATACATGACGAACCTTTGTCTATGTGTAGTCGGTTTGAAGCCATGTATAGAAGGGTTACAAAGGATCACGGTGTCGGAATTCCACAGGGTATGATACGTATGTTTGTGGAGAAATTCCCATACCTTGATACTGCAATCCGGTTGAGCGCAGCCAGGGAACCATCCCTCACGGATGCTGCTATGATTATTGAGCAGTGCAGACAGGATACACTGCTCAATAAGAAATTCGTCAAAGTGACGGAGCGTGCGCCTGTACCTGATATATCTCAAGATGATCGGGTACAGCACACAAAGGGTAATTCAACTATTCGCCCCACGGCCCCGCCATTGGAAAGGATAGGAAGCATTCGATGCTTCCTATGTTTACAATACGGGCACATAAAGAGGAATTGTCCACAATGGTCACGTAATAACCGGACAAATCCTGAGAGAACGGGCAATAATAACGGTTTCAAGATGAAACCTAATTATGCCAAACCAGTGGGGGAATATCTGGGACATTCACAGGTCCAGACACCAAAACGTGTGGCTGTTGTGAATGACCCTGCGCGTTCGGTAAGGAGTGTGGAATCCCTGGAATCCACACTAAGGGTCCATAACAAGAACCCACAAGTGGCAGTATGTACCTCACAGGTACCTACTGGGAGTCTGGTAGAAATTGATTGAAGATCAGGGATCCCTAAAGAACTGGCGCCAGTATGTCCTATCATACTGGATTCTTCAGGGAGACCCCACATAAAAGCCAAAATCAAAAATCAGGACGCCGAAATCATGCTTGACACTGGTGCGGAAATTTCCATTACCAATGTCAAACATGATTTACATCCCAACAGCCCTCAGTGTGTGGTGATCGGATTTGATCACCAACAAGGGGGGGGTGAAGGCCCACAGAATAGAAGAAGTAATTGTCCAGATTACCACTCACACAACCCTTAGGATCCCCATGTGGTATTACCCCGGTTCTGACAACATTATTGGAACCGACGTAATGACACAAAATGGGTGGATCCTAGATCTGGCAAATAGTATTGTATGGAAGGGTCCCAGACAATCCAAGGTGTTTGTCATCCAACGCCAGTTTCTGGGACCACCATTGCCAACAGTAGATGACTCTACTGAAGTACTTGAACACAAATGGCCTGAGATCTCGCATAATCCAGATCTTGAGCCTATTGTGTATGAGTACCCCGATCTGTGGGCCCAGGGAAAAAACGATTGTGGCAGACTGATTGGAGTTCAGGTGGACATACAAGGTCCCGACCCTCCACCTCAACGCCAATACCGCTTTCCGCCAGAAGCCACCCATTCAATTTTGGACACTGTCCAAGAATTGAAAACTAAGGGGGTGGTCATAGAGGGCAATTCTAAATGCAACAATGCCCTCTGGCCAGTAAAGAAAAAGGACACTAATGCATGGAGGCTCACCATAGATCTCCGGGTCCTCAACAAGTACACCCCAATGTCCGCTCCAGTGGTGGCACAGACTCCCGACATCATGGCCAGAATAAGCGGCAAAAGTCGCATATTCTCAACCATAGATGTTGCCAATGGGTTCTTCTCTATTGAACTCACTGAAAACTGTAGGTACAAATTTGCCTTTACAGTAGGGGACAAACAGTACATGTTCGGTGTACTCCCCCAGGGATTCCACAGTAGTCCCACGTATTTTCACCAGGCATTGGCGGCCGTTCTGAGTGTATTTTCACGGCCAGGATGCCTTCTGCAATACGTGGATGACCTGCTCTTACAAACAGAAACCATAGAAGAACACTTGGTTCTGTTAAAAGAGCTATTGGGACTCCTGGCCAAGTCAGGACTCAAGCTGAGTCCCCACAAGGCAAATTTGGCCAGAACGGAGGTGACTTTTCTTGGAGTCCAAATTTCTTTTGGAGCCAAAGGGATCGTGGCAGCCAGAGTGGAAGCCATGGTAAAGTTACCTAGGCCGGGCACTCTACAGGATTTAAGAAAATTCCTGGGAGTTGCTAATTTCATGAGGGAGTTCATAGAGGATTTTGCTGCCAAAGCAAAACCCCTCTATGAACTCCTCAGAGGAGAAGACCCTTCAATCAAAGGTTGGTCTGATGCACAGGAAGAGGCCTTTTCTACTTTGAAAAGGGACCTCTCCTCTGCCCCTGTATTGGCTACCCCCCATCCTGAAGGGGAAATAGCCATACAGGCGCATGCAGGGACGGAGTCTATCTCAGCGGTCCTCCTACAGCAGATAGGGTATGACACTAGACCGCTGGGATACTTCTCCAGGTTACTTTCGCCTGTTGAACGAGGGTTCGATGAGTGTGCCAAACAACTGGCAGCCATACACTATGCCGTCAAAACCACTGAGCATATTGTAGGCTTCAGGCCCCTCACTTTGCAGACTCCACACTCTCCATTGGCCCTCCTGCTCCGTGATACACTCCCTGGAGTCTCCCAACAGAGATTTGGGAGGTCGATTATGGATCTCAGTGGCCGGAGTCTACAGGTGAACCACAAAGCCAAGTATGTTCTGTCCCAGTTACTGAACCTAACTGGCACCGAACATGACTGTGGCCAACCAGCGCACATCAACGCGCCACAAATTTTCAGGACCGATAAACATCCAGAAGACAGAGTCATCTTTGTTGATGGCTCTCGATTTTTCATGGATGGGACATATGTCACAGGTTTTGCTGTGCTGGATGAGACCACAGGTACCCAGAATCTTGTCAAGTTACCAGGTCACATGTTGGCACAGCGGGCGGAACTGGAGGCAGTCAAGAAAGCCTTACTTCTTCAACCCCCAGGGAAACGAACTATATATAGCGACAGTTCATATGTAGTTCGGTCTCTCACCCTGCACCTGGACACATGGAAAAGACGAGGATTTGTGGATAGCCAAAACAAACCTCTGGCTCATTTGTCGGTCCTGAAAGAACTTTGGGAATGGGGCATGGCACACCCGGCGGACGCAGCCATCATAAAAATCCCTGCGCATCAGAAAGGGGATGAGCCTTTGACGCTAGGTAACAACAAGGCGGATGAATTGGCCAAACTAGCGGCAGTATCTGGGATCCTTCAGGAAACAGACACTGAGCCGATACCGGCCTACCACATTGCAGTTCGTACCAACCTGAGTAAAGGCCCGGTGTCATTTGAGGAGGAACAAGCAAAAGACCCTCTTCTAATGACACACCTCACATCTCCTCAGCATCCCTGGTCAAGACAGCAAGGGATCCTGTGTTATGATACCGGTACACAACAACTTCCTCTTCCCGTGGTTCCACAGCATCTGCAAGCAGAACTGACCAGATTGAACCACCAACTGTTTGGACACCTGGGCCGGGATAAACTCTTGTCTCTCCTGAGAGACAAATTATACTGGCCGGGAATGTCCAACACAGTAGAGGAAGTAACACAACAGTGCCTGGTATGTGCTCAGGTTAACCCAAGGGCGTCAGCCCTGAAGCCGGTGTTGCAGCGAGTCCCTCCTGCAGATGGTCCATGGTCCGCACTACAAATAGATTTTATAGGACCTTTACCAACAGGAAGTCGTAACTATCGTTACGCACTGGTGGTAATGGATGTTTTCTCTAAATGGGTAGAAGCCATCCCCACGGTTAACGATTCAGCTACAACCACTGCCCGTGTTCTCTGGGAACAGGTTCTGTCACGATGGGGTATCCCCAGATTGATAGAGTCAGACAGAGGGACCCATTTCACGGGTAAGGTAATGAAGGCGCTTTGTGGTCTTTTAGACATAAAGCAAAGATTTCATGTGCCTTACCACCCTCAGTCAGCGGGCATCGTGGAGCGGATGAACCGGACCATAAAAACACGACTTTCTAAAGCACTACTGGAGAAAGGTTCCTCATGGGTAACCTCTCTGCCAGCCGTGCTAATGGGAATCCGAGCTACCGAGGCTACCAGTACCGGTATCACCCCGTTCGAACTAATGACCGGACGCAAAATGCCCCTATGCCTGCCCAATGAACCCCTGGTGTCAGAACCGATGAAGAACGCCATCGCCAGAGACCTATTTCTCCAACAGGTACAACTAAACCTGAAGGAGTTATTGCCTCATGCAGCAATACGGCTACACAGACCGTATCTACAGGGGGAAACACCAATGCCCTCTGTAGGAGAGCTGGTGATGGTGAAAATCTTCCGTCGGGCCGGCCCCTGGGATGCAAACTGGGAAGGACCCTATCAGGTCCTTGAAGTAATGGGTGACACCATGCTAAAGGTGCAAAGGCCGATGACGACCAAGAAAAAGTCACGTAGGCGGCAGGGAGTTTTGTGGATCCATATCGACCAGGCCAAGGCCACCCGAGCCTCCCCAACTCAATAACATGAACCCTCACAGAGTTGGGTGACCAGGGGGGGGGTGTGTATTGGTGGGTCGAGGGTGGATCCATGAAACTAATTACACACACATTGAATTAACAGATCACAGGAGGGAGACTCACCAAGGCTACGACTAGCCTGAAAAGATATAGAGATCCTCTGAACATGGCATATCCCCAACTTGTGGCACTGGTGGTAAGCATGATGATGGCGGGCTCAACCTCTTCGGGGGAGGGCCTGGGAGTTAATAAACCCGGCCTTTTAATGGTGGAATGTTTGGAGGGCAAAATCTTGAAACCATACGAGAACTTTTCCTTTATACCAGGACAGTGGTATCTGTATGGTTTCCAGAGGGAGAGTTTTGCCCAAGGTGTAATTCAACATTATACCCCTGTGGAGAATGTGTCTGCCATACAACATGATTTACATGCCCTCTGCCTCAAAGAATTCAGACATTTTCGGGACTCTGACCCTACTCCTATGAGATCCTCAAGATGGGTGTCTAGGGACCCTCACTTGCATCCTTACATACAAGTGGAAACCAACACTACCACAGTGTTGTGTACCAAGGAGGGGGTTCTGAGTCCCGAGGATGTCACGGGTGCAGAATATAGTGGCTGGTATATCCTTAAAGCTACCTTCATAAGGAGGGATAGCCAAGATGGGCTGAGGGTAAGGACATATTTTGACAGACCCATTCCGGTAAAGGGCACCCTAAAAGCTTATTGTATGTTAAGAGATTCCCAGATGATTATCACTAGGGAATCCAGTTATGTTCAGGGACATGTGTCCACAGATTACATACGAACCAGTATAATGATGCTAAAGTTAAACTGCAGTAACTCTGGCCAGGTCCTATGGAATGACCAGAGTGGTCCGGTAAAACTGGAAGGCTTTTACCGAGCCACCATTTTAAAAGTACGGACAGATGCCAAGGATCTCAGGTATGCTCAGTTAAAGGGATCTCCATCCATACGGTCTTTTATGATCACCATCATGAGAGACAATTGTGTTCAGGAGGTGACTGGATATTATTTCATCACCTATGCCCACTGGGAACAAGATACCCAGATGGTAACCTTGGACACTAATCCCTGGAGATGGGATTTGGTGTGCAATGGAGTGGATACCCCTACAGTGGATGTATGGATGGACGGTACCCCTATGAATGAGGAATACCGGGGTAGGTATGTGTCTTCCGATTGGAAAGACCCCAGTAGCAGGGATATTAACTTTGACATCAATATAGATGGTTCGTTTAGATGGCCTTTTTGCGAGGCAGTAGATGAAGGGTGCTGGACCTTTACACAATGGGTCTATCTGTCTAAATCCAAACCCGTAGGAAAACTAGTGCTACAGGTTGGAGAAAGTGACCAATGGTATCCGTTCAAAGGTAGAGGGCAAGTTTGTGTAACCGTGGTGAGGATCCCCTATGAAGCAACAGGTCTCCAACCTGTAAAAATGCATTTAGACTCTTGCAACGCCCCTATCCATCAATTGGCAGATCCTATAGCTCCTCAACTGTCATCCCCATGGAAAATCATCACGGGGACAAAATTCGTCCTATTTACTTGGAGAATTTCCATAGATGACTTCCGAGTCAACCAATGGGATCACAGATGTGGGGAGTTTGTGAGGAACCAAATTGACATGATAAGAGGTTGGATAGAGGCGGGGCAAGAGGTAAGAAAGGATGATCTCGTACACAGGAATCAAAGGGGAAGAAGAGATCTGATAGCCATGGGACTAGGTGGAGGTGCATTGGGAGTGGGCGCCCTGAACACTATGGACATGGAAGTCCTGAGAGGTAAACTTGGGGATGTTGCGCGACACGCCGGAGAAGGATTCGAGACCCAGCTTGATGTAAACCACGTCTTAGAGGGTTTGCAGCATTCGCACATAGATGCCACTACCTCTCTATCTTCTGCTTTACGAGAGAAGTTTAGAAGGTTAGTTGTGGGTCTCTTGGAAGAACAGGATAGAGCTCAGCTCGCTCTGGCGTGTACGCAAGTCCAGAGTGAACTCTCAGGCAACCTTAAACATATTGTATCTTCGTTGTACGGCGGCCACTTTCCATTTAACCTCCGCCAACGTGTAAGTCCTCTTATATCTCCTTTTGCAGCCAATCACACCAACTGGTGGGTAGTACAGTGGCACGGCTGTAGGAATCTCACTTGCACTGCTTCGTCATTGGCTCCTGTATCTGGCCATCTTAGACAAGGTTACAGTGCAATTAACTTAGGGGTTGTCATAAATAACCAGACGGTGCTTCATCCACAGCTCCCCGCGGGCGTTCTAACCTATGAGAAAGGCCATCCTTATCTGTTAGACACAGAGGGATGTTGGAAGAAAGGGGATGCTATCCTCTGTCAAGGTAGTCAGGATCGGGTGTTAAGACACCAATGTTGGAGCACCGAGGGGTCCTGTGAGATGAAGGCCAGCCCAATACCCTCTTCCCTTAAATACTTGGGACAGGGGTATTGGTGCTGGTACCAAAGGCAAAACATGTCTTATGCAATCTATGGAACTAACTGCACGGAGAGAGGAGTACTCCTCCCTGGAGCGTATTGCACCCTTAGCCCCGTCCTAGGTTTAGATGTCGCAGAGATACAAGGAAGAACACCAATCACCCCGGAGAAAAGACTCGACATCCGCCCCGACGTACCCGTGAGACTCCAGAAAATTCCTCTTGGCTTTGGGGTAGAACTCAAACATCTCCTGCTGGACTTCAGCCAAGAAGACAAAATACTTAAGAATCTTCGAGAAACAGAGAAACAGGCCACCATCCAACTGACGCACGACAAGAATAAAATTACGGCAATCACAACCGCGTTGGACAAAGACTCCAAGATCTCCTGGTGGGAAAGTCTGTTCGGCTACAGTCCAAAGGCAACATCCTTCTTCAACCTATTGAGATTCATCCGGTGATAGTTCTTCTGGTTCTGGTAATAGTCATGTACACGGGACTGTGTCTAATCTACAGGAGGGTCAAGAGACTTGCGGACCAGCTAAGCCAGAACCGGACAGAACTTCACGAAGTTAATCGCAGGAGGCTCAGGACTTAGCTCCAACAAAGTCCTGAAGCCAGAGATCGCATGGACATACGGTTTCCTATGAAGGTCGGGATGAAAATCCAAAAGCCATCCTGTGACCTCATAACATTGTGTGTATGCATACACATATTGTAGTAGATTTTCGTAGGAGGATTCGGGGTATAATCATAGACCACCCTGTGACCTCATCATATTGTGTATAGATTTACATTGATTATTTGCATGTGAGTTCCTCATGTACCCATGGACACTCTAGGTGCAGATGGGCGACAGCCATACTACAATATGGCTGGACGCACACTTGCATCCTATAGTCATTTCCCCAAGGACACAAGGGTCTGTTAACTACCAGTGTCTTGGGAGGTATAGAGAGTAAGGCCAGGTGGCATGAGTCTCTATGGGTACACACTGAATTGAATTGGACTGTATTGGGAGGGATATGACATGTTTGTGTGAGTGGGGTAGAGTAGATTCCCTAGGGTCAGGCCCCTCATCACTAAGGTATTTGCCGCTTCAATATCGACAATGGTGACTTTTTGTAAGGGTTGGACTGAATGATGGTAGTGCGGGGTTCCTTCCTGCAGGTAAAATTTAGGTACTATGACATCACCTCTCACCAGAAAATCTGACCTGCCTTGTAAAAACCTATGTATCTGTCCCGGAGAGAACCTCTCCAACAACTGAGTCTTCAATTAAAATGAAAGTCATTAAAAAGGTCAGCCTACGGCCGTCCGTACCCCATAAGGAGGTGCTACATTACTTACCGGCACTAACATTGGGGGTAACGGACGCCAGAAGAACAACACTGGCAAAGAGAGAGAATACGGTCGCTGAATGGAGTGATCTAAAGACTGCAAGGGTGGAGCCCTTCCGGAGTCAGGAATAGACTACGTCGGGAGTGGCCGACACCTGAAGATCATAGGTTACCAAGAAAGTTATCTAAGGAGAAGAACATGGGGTACTCGGGGGATGGAGACGTTTTAATGAGAGGCAGGATGGAGCACGATGGGTGATGTCTAGGTACCTAAGAGTCAGATTACTTTAGTCCTCCCAGAACGGTCACCAAGGATACGATTGAAGAGGCAAGTGCATCCCAACCCTTCCCCCAAAATGTTTATTGTCGTATTCCCGACAACAGGGGGATTGTTGAGGGAAGTGTCATATTTGAATATATATGTATATATGCCGTGTCATATATACATATATATTAGCCCTTGTATATGGGCTCCTCCAGGTGGGATCTGTGGATATGCACAGAGATGTATGTACGCCCCCTTGGCGACATGCATCTCTGTGTATACGTATTGATGAAGTTATATATGTGCCCCCTTTATGCCCCTTTAATATATAATTATATATATATGTGTGCCCCCTTTATGCCCCTTTAATATATATATATGTGTGCCCCCTTATTGCCCCCTTGATATGTGCCCCTTTATGCCCCTTTAATATATATAATATGCCCCCATATGTAATGTCCGTTCCTATATGCCTATGGATGTGCCCCAAGCATCCATAGGCATATATGGCCGGAATCATGCCGCTTGCTGGAGGGGGGAGGAGACCGACAGTTGGACAATCATGTCCAGCGTCGGCCTCTACAAAGGACAGAGGATCAATAAGATCCTCTGCCCTTTGTCACCATCTCCGGCCGCGCCGGAGATGATGCTCCTAACAGAGACATGGGAACAAAGAGTTCCCATGCCCCTGCGAGTGGCTGACCTCCGGCGCTGTAATTACAGCGCCGGAGGTAAGCGTCCGCTTCACAGGCGGGAGGATCAAAGGATCCCCCCCCCTGGAAGCGCGCTCCGAGATCCTCGGGCCGGCGCGGTGACATCATATCACCGCGCCGGCCCACGTATTGAGGCCGGCGGTGCGCATGCGCACCGCGCGAATAGGAAGACTGCGAGCGGGAGCCGCCAAGTTTAAATAGACCGGCGGCGCCCCGCTCAGCAGTCAGGTAAGTACACCACCAAGCGATCATCCCCTGGACTGACGAGCCCCCCTGGACGGACGAGCCCCCCCTGGACAACGAGCATTAAGTATCATTAACCCCCCTGAAATATACCCCCCTGCTGCTGATCTATATACCCCCCTGCTGCTGATCTATATACCCCCCCTGCTGATATCTATATATACCCCCCTGATCTATATACCCCCCTGCTGATCTACATACCCCCCTGCTGCTATATATCTATTACCCCCCGGATATACCCCCCTGATACCACTAAACGATCCCCTGCATTCCCCTGGTTAACCCCTAACCCTCTGTGTTCCCCTATAGCCCCTGTTTCCCCCCCCCATAACCTTGGCCTACCCTTACCTTCCCCGGTCCTGAGCCCCCACCCCCTGTGTCTCCCCCAGGATCCCTCCTATTCCCCGCTATAGTGCTACCCCTGTTACCCTTGCTGTGTTCAACCCTTAGTGTGTGGCAGCCCTGTCGTGACATCCCCCAGGTACCTCACCCCTATTACCCCATAGGGATAGTATAGATCCAGGCGGGAGGGCTGTTATAACTGTATGTGTGTATTGTGTAGTTAGATTGTGGGTGGAATTTGGGAATGTACTGTGTAGTGTAGTCAGAACCGTGTTAGTATATTGTATTAGGGTGTGTATTTATATTAGTAGTGTGCGGTTATAACAATATATATCTATCCCCTTGTTATAGATATATATAGTTATAAACCTAATACCTTTTTTGGTTGTAAAGTATCGCCACAATAGAGTTAGTATATTGTTGACATTGTATTACTAATGTATTATTAATAAATACTGTGTCATTTATCCCTATTGTGTATTGTGTGATTACTAGTGGTAGTCAGTAAGGCGCGTGCAGCTAGTTTGGTGATTAGTGTAGGGCAATCAGTAGCGATTTGTTGTTCATCAAGGCATAAATAGGCGGAGTCATCACAAGACGATTACGCCTATCTATGAATATTAATTATTGAGATTGGCATAAATACCAATAATTAATATCCCCTTTAACAACATCAATTAACATTTTTTATATATTGTGGTCCCCCATGCATGGAACAGATTCAAAATTTTCTTGTGCATGAGGCCTTATTTAATAATAATTACCTAATTACATAATATGTAATCAAAATTAAAAACAAACATAATTTAAAATTTAGAAATTAGAACTTTTTTTATTAATAATTTGTAATAAAACATTAAAAGTATACTTTTTTATTATTAACAATACAATTTTATTTTTTATTTTTAAAGGTCGTACAATTCCATCATAAAAGGGCCCGATGCTTGCACAATTGGGGGATCAGGGCGATGATGGGAAGGAAGATTAAACTGTTCTCTTCTAGATGTGTTGAGATATTCTTCCAGGTGATGTGGCTCCTGGGGGGCAGTGAACCGATCAAGAACTTGAGTCATAGCAGAAATGCACCGTGCATGTCGTTCTTCTGGCACACGACGCAAGAGGTAACCTAGGCCTTTTAACAAACGGTCGTGTGGACAAGCCATTTTTATGTAATGTTTAAAATTCATAAATAAACTTTACTTACGCTCTCATTTCCATTATTGGCTTTAAAAATCCAAGAAGTCTGGTATACATGTATGGTTTCTTGATTTTTAAACCTTCTCCAATCTTTTGTTTCGCATTTATTTCTCGCCGGTATTGGTCCCGGCTGGTGTTCCACCGCTTTTTAAGTTGCTGTACTATATAGATATATGTATAATATATCTATAAAATATATAGATATATTATACATTTAAGTGTGGGTTCACACTAACGTTAGGGATTCCGTTATGGCTTTCCGTTAAAGAATAAAGGACAATAACGGAAATCCCACACAGAATGCAAAACAGAAGCCTTTAAAAGGCATGACTTAATAGGATGGAAGAACTTCCTCCGTCTTTCATACTAACCTATACCTTTCAATAACCACACCGACACCTTCTTTCTTTGGAGAAATTGACCATGACGGCCGAACTTTATTATTCACATACAATAATAATAACAATAATAATGATAACAGACACTTTAACACAACCTTCAACGTCATGACCTACTGCACCATAACAAGGATCCTGGAGGGCAACCCAAACAAGCGTCATCTTCCTTAACCGTCTCACCTTATACTTCAAGCGTACCCTTGGCCGCACCCACCGACCCAAGAGCACCAAATCCTTGAAGTATCCACGTATCTCCTCCTGTAGGCCTTTTAGCCCAAACAGGAGCCCCATCCTCAGCATTGACAAATCACATGAGATGCATGCTCCAACATGTCCCGCATCTCTTAACCATTGTATTGCTCCCCAGGATCCCATATAAATCAGCCCCCCATCCAACAACTATCCAATAAACCCAGCTAAAAGGGCAGGAGGGTGGGAAACGCGCTCGTTCTATCCTATCACTGCCTTAAGCCCCTCCTATACATCCATATATATACTGCCCGTGAATCTGCTGATCCTCCCCTTCCTCCCTTAAACCAACCCCTAGCCATGCTTCCAAACCTTAACCCTTCCCATCCTGCGGTCTTCCCCCTAAGTCAATCCGCACTCCATTATGGCTGCGCCTCATTCCGTCGCTTTCATGACTTAATAGGATGGAAGAACTTCCTCCGTCTTTCATACTAACCTATACCTTTCAATAACCACACCGACACCTTCTTTCTTTGGAGAAATTGACCATGATGGCCGAACTTTATTATTCACATACAATAATAATAATAACAATAATAACAACAGACACTTTAACACAACCTTCAACGTCATGACCTACTGCACCATAACAAGGATCCTGGAGGACAACCCAAAAAAGCGTCATCTTCCTTAACCGTCTTACCTTATACTTCAAGCTTACCCTTGGCCGCACTCACCGACCCAAGAGCACCAAATCCTTGAAGTATCCACGTATCTCCTCCTGTAGGCCTTTTAGCCCGAACAGGAGCCCCATCCTCAGCATTGACAAACCACATGAGATGCAGGCTCCAACATGTCCCGTATCTCTTAACCATTGTATTGCTCCCCAGGATCCCATATAAATCAGCCACCGGAAGACCACCGGTGACACGTCACCTGTGGGCGTCCTGCCACACCCTAAGGGCCGTCTCCAGACCCTCCTGAATGCCCAATTCCCACATGTCCATCCCGACATCATTGAGGTGCACTCCATCCGCTCTCAAGAACTGAGGCGACGCCGCCTCCAATTCCCTATGACGCACAACTATCCCACCTTGCCTGCGCACAAATCGCCCTACCTCCTTGTTCAGATTTGCCCGAGCTTTATTAACCCGCTCCACAGACCTAGCAAACCTCCAGCTACTCTTCGCCACCACCTCCGACCCTACCAACAAAACATCCGGAAAGTCCGCCAACAGCCGCAACACATCCAGCTTAATATCCCGAATTACATCACGCGAACGACGTACCCCCAAATCATTCCCACCAACATGCAGAACCAAAATATCCAGAGGCTAATCCAACCGCACATTCAAATGAAACTCGGGCAAAACCCGCCCCCAAAGAAGCCTCCGCAAACCAATCCACCTAATCTGCATCTCGTCCGCCGAGAAGCCCAGTTGACGTCCATTCCTCCGGACATCTGCTCGCAAGGCCCCCCAATGAACATACGAGTGCCCGAAAATCCAAGCCAAACAAGGCACCGACCCTGCAACAAAACAAACACAATTAAACCACATCCACCAAAACCAAACAACTCACAGCACCCCAACACTCAGCCCAACCCACACCCGTCACAACAGATGAGGCCGAATATAAGATCGAAAACAATCCGACTCCCAGCGCCCAAAACGCCGAATAACCTCCTCCCCCAGGCCCCACCTGGCCGCCTCGGTCGCAGCCCCAATCCGAAACGAGTGAGAGGCGTACTCCTTAGCGGGTAAACCCGCTGCCAACAAGCACTTCCGAAAAACAGCGACAAATTGAAAATGCGACAACCGCGAACCATCCCGATGAACCAGCAACATCCCCAAACCACCGGGCCTAACCTCCAAGAACTCCCCTACACATCGCACAGGACAAAGCAAGGACCCCACCAACGGCCTCAACCACAAAACAACCCCTTTACCCTCCTGATCCGTCTTAGACCTGCGAATATAACATCGCGAAACACCATCCACCTCTTCCACGTCCTCCCATAACAAACCCCCATTGCCCTTGCGACTAGCCGCCACCAATTCCGATATGCAAAACGCTCCGAAAAGGGCCAATGCAAACGCCGCCCTAAACAGACACACCTCGAATGCCGACTCACAAACCGACCCCTCCGCCGTCCACAGCTTCTGCAACACCGCAAATGAAACTGGCCTACGGGTGTCCCTCCACAGCCCTCCACGGCGATAACCCTTCAACGCCTGCCGCACCATAAAACACTGAGACACATCAGCGATGCCCCGCAACCGCAACCAAAAGGCAACCGCCGCCACTCTCTTCGACGCCACCGAAAAGGACAAACCTGCAGCATAACACGTGCCCACCCAGAAAACCAACAACGTCCGAAAATCCTCCAACGAGCTACAACCACCCACCTGCTCAATCAAATCCTCCCACAAAGACCACACATAAAAGTAAGCCGACCACGTACCGCTACTAATCAACCTCCTAATCAGGTCCGCTGAAACCCCAAGGCCACGCTCCAGAGCCACTGGGGACAGGGCAGCCCTCGGACTTCGGCACCCGGCGCCAAACCTCGAAAACGCTCCCACTGAAATCGAGAAAGGGAATCAGCAAGTGAGTTATCCACACCCGGGACATGTACCGCAACAAAACAGGCATTCAACCGCAACCCCCGCAATACCAGATGCCGCAGTAGATTCAACACCGGCGGTGAGTTGGTGGACTGGCTGTTAATCGCTTGAACAACACCCATATTATCGCAGTAAAAACGCACCCGCCGATTCCTGAGCCAGTCCCTGTCACCAAAGCCAAACGACGGCAAAAAACCCGCCCCATCGGCAAAATGCGACAAGCAAAATTTACCCAAAACCGATTGAACCCGCTTGAGCTGAACCTTCCTAGCCCTCCTCAAAAACGCCACCTCCTGCAACAGATCCAGCACCTTATCGCCAGGCAGACGACATTCCATAGCCAAACTGTCAATCTCAATCCCCAAAAACTTGATGACCGTGGACGGACCATCCGTCTTATCCACGGCCAACGGAACGCCAAAACGCCGTGTGCTCCTGCACTAAGGGCTCTTTCACACCTGCGTTCTTTTCTTCCGGCATAGAGTTCCGTCGTCGGGGCTCTATGCCGGAAGAATCCTGATCGGTTTTATCCTAATGCATTCTGAATGGAGTGAAATCCGTTCAGGATGCATCAGGATGTCTTCAGTTCCGGAACGGAACGTTTTTTGGCCGGAGAAAATACTGCAGCATGCTGCGCTTTTTGCTACGGCCAAAAATCCTGAAGACTTGCCGCAAGGCCGGATCCGGAATTAATGCCCATTGAAAGGCATTAATTCGGATCCGGCCTTAAGCTAAACGTCGTTTTGGCGCATTGCCGGATCCGCCGTTTAGCTTTTTCTGAATGGTTACCATGGCTGCCGGGACGCTAAAGTCCTGGCAGCCATGGTAAAGTGTAGCGGGGAGCGGGGGAGCAGCATACTTACCGTCCGTGCGGCTCCCGGGGCGCTCCAGAGTGACGTCAGGGCGCCCCACGCACATGGATGATGTGATCGCATGGCACGTCATCTATGCGCATGGGGCGCTCTGACGTCACTCTGGAGCGCCCCAGGAGCCGCGCGGACTGTAAGTATACCGCTCCCCGGCTCCCCGCTCCTACTATGGCAACCAGGACTTTAATAGCGTCCTGGCTGCCATAGTAACACTGAAAGCATTTTAAAATGCTTTCAGTACACTTGCGTTTTTCCGGATCCGGCGTGTAATTACAGCAAGTGGAGTACACGGCGGATCCGGACAACGCAAGTGTGAAAGAGGCCTTACCTCCACTGTTGGCCAGGTTTTCACAGACAATTAAAATACAGATACTATCAATTTTTAATACTCACTGATTTTCTCCTTTTTTGCTGTTGATGCAGCAGACCATACTGTCGGCAGCAATTCCTTTTCTATTTCCTCCCAATAGCGGTCTTTTTCTAGACGTTCATGATACACCTCTGCACGTGTATCCTATAGTGCAGGGCGCTCTTGAATCAGAACAAGTAGTTTTTTATCACTGATTTCTGACATTCTCATATTCTTGTCTTCTGCCACACAACTTTCTCTGGCTCAGAAAGTCTCGACAGGACAGGACAGGAGGATGTGCTAATTTTTTTCAACTTCCTGTGGATCTTCAATAACGGACGTGTGAATCACGGATGATATGCGGATGACATGCGGATGACATTTGGTGTTTTGTCATCCGTTTTTTTGCGGACCCATTGAGTACAATGGGGCCGCAGACCGCAATTTGCGGCCAAAAGTATGACATGCTTCATTTTTTTTGTGGAACCGCATCACGGAAGTGATGATGCGGACTGCAATTACTCCCCCATTGAAATGAATGGATCTGCACCTGTTCCGCAAAATTGCGGAACAGATGCGGAAGGAAAATTGCGGACGTGTGAATGGAGCCTTACACGGGACACCCAATCTTCAACAGCTTCCGCTAAGAACCTTGACGCACCATCCTCCTCCAGCTCAGCTTTGGTCACCTGCTCTCAAGTTACCACTCTCCCCCCCCCCCCCCCCCGCCACTACCACCACCACTACCACCACAGCTGCTTCACTTGATCCCTCAGAGGAGTTATTTACACATCAGTTGGATGAAATTTGTGATGCGCAACCATTATTGCCAGGGGATGTAGATAACAGGGATATGTCTCAGTCAGGCAGCATTACACACATGGATGTACAGTGTGATAATGATGATGATGTTGTACCCGCTGCTGCTTCCTTTGCTGAGGTGTCAGATACAAGTGAAGCGTCTGATGATGACGATGTGTCCGTGGATGCCACGTGGGTGGCTGCTCGAAGAGAAGAAGAAGAGGGGGAAAGTTCAGAAGGGGAGACAGAGAGAAGGAGACAAGTTGGAAGCAGGGGGAGGTCGTCTCAAGGATCTAGTGGCACAGTCAGACAGCATGTATCTGCACCCAGGGTCAGCCAGACAGCATGCCAATCAACGCATGCTGTTGCCACCACCAGAATGCCGTCATTGCAAAGCTCAGCAGTGTGGCATTTTTTGTGTGTGTCTGCCTCTGACAACAGCAATGCCATTTGCAACCTGTGCCAAAAGAAACTGAGTCGTGGGAAATCCAACACCCGCCTAGGTACAACTGCTTTGTGAAGGCACATGATCGCACATCACAAACGCCTATGGGATCAACACATGATGACGAGTAGAAGCAGCACACAAGCTCAAAGCCACTATCCTGGTCCAGCATCTTCAGCCACGTCAACCACTGCTGTCCTCCTTGCCCCCTCTCAACCACCCGCCACTCCACCTCTCACCTTGAGCAGTTCCATCTCATCTGCCCACAGTCAGGTGTCTGTAAAGGAAATGTTTGAGCGTAAGAAGCCAATGTCACAGAGTCACCCCCTGTCTGACAGCTGGCTTGACGGAACTCTTAGCCCACCAGCTTTTACCATACCAGCTGATGGAGTCTGAGGCCTTCAAAAAATTTGTTGCTATTGGGACACCACAGTGGAAGGTACCAGGAAGAATTTTTTTTTCTAATAAGTCAATCCCAAACCTCTACTCAGTGATTGAAAAGGAAGTCATGGCATCTCTGGCATACAGTGTTGGGGCAAGGGTCCATCTGACCACTGATACCTGGTCTGCAAAGCACGGTCAGGGCAGGTATATCACCTACACTGCGCATTGGGTCAACCTGCTGACGGCTGCCAAGCATGGAATGCGTGGCTCTGCAGCGGAGTTGGTGACACCGCCACGACTTGCAGGCAGGCCTACTGCCACCTCCTCTACGCCTCCTACTCCATTCTCTTCCATAACCTCGTCGGCTGAGTCCTCTTCTGCTGCGGCGTCTGGCTGCACATCAACTGAATCCCCCCAGCTCCCCAGGGGCTATTCCACATCCAGGATACGATAGTGTCACGCTGTCTTGGGGTTGACTTGCCTGAAAGCAGAGAGCCACACCGAACCAGCACTCCTGTCTGCCCTGAACGCACAGGTGGATCAGTGGCTGACCCTGCACCAACTGGAGATTGGGAAAGTGGTGTGTGACAATGGAAGCAATTTGTTGGTGGCATTCAATTTGGGCAAGTTGTCACATGTGCCATGCATGGCACATGTGTTGAATCTCATCGTACCATGCTTTGTGTCTAAGTACCCAGGCTTACATGACGTCCTCAAGCAGGCCAGGAAGGTGTGTGGCCATTTCAGGCGTTCCTACACGGCCATGGCGCACTTTTCAGACATTGAGCACCGAAACAACATGCCAGTGAGGCGCTTGATTTGCAACAGCCCAACACGTTGGAATTCAACACTCCTAATGTTCGACCGCCTGCTCCAACAAGAAAAAGCCGTCAACGAGTATTTGTATGGGAATTTTTTTGCCATGCGCAATGCCTGTAGGCTCATGCGTCCTTTTGAGGAGGTGACAAACCTAGTCAGTAGCACCGAAGGCACCATCAGCGACCTCATCCCATTTGATTTCTTCCTGGAGCGTGCCCTGCGAAGAGTGCTGGATCAGGCTGTAGATGAGCGTGAAGAGGAAGAGTTGTGGTCACCATCACCACCAGAAACAGCCTTGTCATCATCGCTTGCCGGACCTGCGGCAACACTGCAAGAGGAGTATGAGGAAGAGGAGTCAGAGGAGGAATGTGGCTTTGAGGAGGAGGAAGACCAACCACAGCAGGCATCCCAGGGTGCTCGTTGTTGTCACTATCTGGGACCCGTGGTGTTGTACGTGGCTGGGGGAAGAACAGACCGTCAATGACATCAGCGAGGAGGAGGAACGGGAAATGAGTAGCTCGGCATCCAACCTTGTGCAAATGGGGTCTTTCATGCTGTCATGTCTGTTGAGGGACCCTCGTATAAAAAGGATGAAGGAGAACGACCTGTACTGGGTGGCCACGCTACTAGACCCCCGGTATAAGCAGAAAGTGGCGGAAATGTTACCAAATTACCGGAAGTCAGAGAGGATGCAGCAGTTCAAAACTAAACAAAAAAATATGCTTTACACAGCTTATAAGGGGGATGTCACAGCACAACGGGAATCTAACTGGGGAAGAGGTGAAAGTAATCCACCTCCTACCACGACCACGGCGGCAAGGTACAGATGTGTTGTTGATGGAGGACATGCAGAGCTTTTTCAGTCCTACACATCGCCACAGCCCTTTGGGATCCAGCCTTAGAGAACGACTCGACAGGTGGCAGACTACCTCGCCTTAACTGCAGATATCGACACTCTGAGGAGCGATGAACCCCTTGACTACTGGGTGTGCAGGCTTGACCTGTGGCCTGAGCTATCCAAGTTTGCGATAGAACTTCTGGCCCGCCCTGCTTCAAGTGTCCTGTCAGAAAGGACCTTCAGTGCAGCAGGAGGCATTGTCACTGACAAAAGAAGTCGCCTCGGTCAAAAAAGTGTTGATTACCTCACCTTCATTAAGATGAATGAGGCATGGATCCCGAAGGGACTGACAGTAGGGGATATGTTTAACTAACAAAAGGCCTGATGACATGCCTTGGCCTCAAAATGGTCCCCACGCTGCTGTATTTAATGTCTGCATACCGGATGACTTTCGTGAATTCTCCGCCACCAACTAGGGTTCAAGCTGCAATGTTTTAGTCACCTTTCTGCCTTGAAAACATCGATTTTTTCGGCCGCTGCTACAACAGCGGCTGCAACAATAACGTTGTTTTTCAGGCATGTGTACATGCCTAATTTTTCTGGCCTCTGGTGCTGCACTGTGGCTGCAAAAACAAAACAAAAAAAAAGGCACATACAAGTTTCAATTCCCCTTTCGTGATCGTTACCCTGTTGTGGTGAAGGAGCTTGCGTATCACAATGAAGCGATCATCACCTCTATGAGTGTGTTGGCAATGTTGCCACACCCCAGATGATAAGGCCGTTGCTTCACTATGATCAGACCAAAAGTGATCAGGACGGCTGGATGTTTTTTCATAGAAAAAACTTAAATTTTTTTACTTATTTTTTTTTAAGTTGTATGGGTGGGTTTTTAATACATAAAATAAAAAAATCATAATAAAGTCTCTTAATAGTTTATTAGAAATAATGCAGACAATTTAAAAAATCCCCATCAATTCCAAAACAAATCAAGTACAAAGCTCAAAACTAAATTATTCCAGGATGTCGTAATGGTTTGTTAATTCGACAATGGTTAATCATATCGACACACGTCCCCAGATAGGGGACGTAACAGGGATTAAACTGATAGGAATAGTACTAGTTAAGACACCACTCATATAGGGTGTCACAGCACATTGCTCCGTGCACGGCAAGTGCCACAACTTGGGAGTAAGAGGACCGACCAAGCTGCTTTTTCCATCCCTCGATTCCTAAAATCAATTCAGTTTGGTTTATCAGAGTTTGGTCTGTCACTGTGAAGGCAGTCGAAGGTACCCGGCCTAAATTTTTTTTCACAAAAGCCAATCCCACCCTGATATGGTATGTAACAGGGATTAAACTGATGAGAATAGTACTACAGAAAAAAGCACTCATATCGGGTCTGACAGTAAATTGCACGGCGCAGACGCAGTGACCGTGGCGTGGATTCAAACAAAAGGGAGGGAGCCAGCAATTTTTTTACCATCTCCCCGTTCGAAAAATCTATTTAATAAATGGACCCCAGATTGGGGACGTAACAGGGATTAAACTGATGAGAAGAGAGAACTACAGGAAATACCACTCATATCGGGTGGGACAGTAAATTGCACGGCGCAGACGCAGTGACCGTGGCGTGGATTCAAACAAAGGGGAGGGAGCCAGCATTTTTTTAACCATCTCCCCGTTCGAAAAATCCATTTAATAAATGGACCCCAGATTGGGGACGTAATAGGGATTAAACTGATGAGAAGAGAAAACTATCGAAAATAGCACTCATATCGGGTGGGACAGTAAATTGCACGGCACAGACGCAGTGACCGTGGATTCAAACAAAGTGGAGGGAGCCAGCGTTTTTTTTAACCATCTCCCCATTCGAAAAATCAATTCAATTCACCTTTCCGGGACCCTTGGTGTTGTAAGTGGCTGGGTGGAGGAAGAAACCTTCAATGACATCAACGGGACATGGCTAGCTTGGTATCCAACCTTGTGCAAATGGGAAGTTTGCGGTTGGGCAAATGGACTGTTTGCGGTTGTTTGCGGTGCATTAAAAGGGGAGTTTGGTCTGTCAATGTCTGTGAAGCGGGCGTAACCCTTACACTACCTGATCGATACAACATCATACCTGATCGTATACACACACTGGATGTTTTAAACCACGTTAGTCAAAAAAAAATTGGATTGTTAGGTGATTTATGCCCTTTATGGATTAAAATCCAACTCTGCGTCAACTATGTAATTTTCCATGGGAGTTTTGCCATGGATCCCCCTCCGGCATTCCACAGTCCAGGTGTTAGTCCCCTTGAAACAACTTTTCCATCACAATTGTGGCCAGAAAGAGTCCCTAAAAATTCGCCTGCCTATAGAAGTCAATGGCGGTTCGCCCAGATCGCACGTTCGCGAACATTTGTAGAAATTCACGTTCGCCGTTCGCAAACGGAAAATTTTATGTTCGCGACATCTTTATTCGCTGTATCCGGACCCACCCTGATATTATTATTCTTCATGCTGGTGGCAATGACGTGGGTAAGTTGGGTACCATGGAATTAGCCTTCAGCATGAAGCCTACTTTGGTTCAGATGCAGCGATTGTTTCCAGTATCACGATTTGTCTTTTCAGAAATGGTTCCGCGTCTATTGTGGCAGTCTTGTGCGAATCTTAAATATCTAGATAAAATTAGGATTTGCATAAACAGAGTAATGGCAAAATTTATGCCCTTGGTTTGGGGGTTCTCATATAGACACGTGGACTTGGAGGGAGGTTTTCCTGGCCTGTATTTCTCTGATGGTATTCACCTATCGGCCATTGGACTTGATAATTTTAATTTGGGCTTTCAGTCTATGATCGAAGCAGCTATGGGTGGGATGGGGCCCATGCCCCTTGTTTAGTCGGCATGGTCCAGTGGGGTAAAGTCGCTCACTGAAATGGTGAGGGGACAAGTTTTATTCTGGTATTTAGGCCGAGCTTATGGCTGGTCTAATCTGTGGTATTAAGCTAGATGGTCCGAGCTTAGGGCTGGGCCATTATTTGGTTATTAAGTTATATTGGCACATGGTTTTAATGTTTATTTGATTTAAGCTGTTCTTTATTAAAGCTGGTCGTGGCCAAAATCTTCCACCATATAAAGTGTCCACGTGTCTTATTTATTTATGTTTTGATTTGGGCTATTGGTAAAGAAGGGATTTGCTGTATGCAGAGTGGTATATGATCTATAATCCCATGTTAGGATCATGGAATTTAATATAGAGGGATCCTCATGGGATTTTGATCATCCCAGGTCATTATGTGAGGGTTTTGGCGAGAATTTTCCCACCAAAATTGGTAGTCAGGGTGGCTAAATTTAGCCATTGTTGTTGGGTGAAGGTCAAGGGTCTGGGATTGGATAGTTAGGGCACCTATGAAGGGTAGTTGCTGGGCAGATTAATTGCTGATGCCCAGCAACAGTTAGGGCATTGGGTGCTGAATTGTGGAGAGGGGGATTTTTGTATATACAGTACAGACCAAAAGTTTGGACACACCTTCTCATTCAAAGAGTTTTCTTTATTTTCATGACTAGGAAAATTGTAGATTCACAGTGAAGGCATCAAAACTATGAATTAACACATGTGGAATTATATACATAACAAAAAAGTGTGAAACAACTGAAAATATGTCATATTCTAGGTTCTTCAAAGTAGCCACCTTTTGCTTTGATTACTGCTTTGCACACTCTTGGCATTCTTTTGATGAGCTTCATGAAATGGTCTTCCAACAGTCTTGAAGGGAGTTCCCAGAGATGCTTAGCACTTGTTGGCCCTTTTGCCTTCACTCTGCGGTCCAGCTCACCCAAAACATCTCGATTGGGTTCAGGTCCGGTGACTGTGGAGGCCAGGTCATCTGGCGCAGCACCCCATCACTCTCCTTCATGGTAAAATAGCCCTTACACAGCCTGGAGGTGTGTTTGGGGTCATTGTCCTGTTGAAAAATAAATGATGGTCCAACTAAACGCAAACCTGGATGGAATAGCATGCCGCTACAAGATGCTGTGGTAGCCATGCTGGTTCAGTATGCCTTCAATTTTGAATAAATCCCCAACAGTGTCACCAGCAAAGCACCCCCACACCATCACACCTCCTCCTCCATGCTTCACGGTGGGAACCAGGCATGTAGAGTCCATCCGTTTCTGCGTTGCACAAAGACACGGTGGTTGGAACCAAAGATCTCAAATTTGGACTCATCAGAACAAAGCACAGATTTCCACTGGTCTAATGTCCATTCCTTGTGTTCTTTAGCCCAAACAAGTCTCTTTTGCTTGTTGCCTGTCCTTAGCAACGGTTTCCTAGCAGATATTCTACCATGAAGGCCTGATTCACACAGTCTCCTCTTAACAGTTGTTCTAGAGATGTGTCTGTTGCTAGAACTCTGTGTGGCATTGACCTGGTCTCTAATCTGAGCTGCTGTTAACCTGCGATTTCTGAGGCTGGTGACTCGGATGAACTTATCCTCCGCAGCAGAGGTGACTCTTGGTCTTCCTTTCCTGGGGCGGTCCGCATGTGAGCCAGTTTCTTTGTAGTGCTTGATGGTTTTTGTGACTGCACTTGGGGACACTTTCAAAGTTTTCCCAATTTTTCGGACTGACTGACCTTCATTTCTTAAAGTAATGATGGCCACTCGTTTTTCTTTACTTAGCTGCTTTTTTCTTGCCATAATACAAATTCTAACAGTCTATTCAGTAGGACCATCAGCTGTGTATCCACCTGACTTCTCCACAAGGCAACTGATGGCCCCAACCCCATTTATAAGGCAAGAAGTCCCACTTATTAAACCTGACAGGGCATACCTGTGAAAACCATTTCAGGTGACTACCTCTTGAAGCTCGACAAGAGAATGCCAAGAGTGTGCAAAGCAGTAATCAAAGCAAAAGGTGGCTACTTTGAAGAACCTAGAATATGACATATTTTCAGTTGTTTCACACTTTTTTGTTATGTATATAATTCCACATGTGTTAATTCATAGTTTTGATGCCTTCAGTGTGAATCTACAATTTTCATAGTCATGAAAATAAAGAAAACTCTTTGAATGAGAAGGTGTGTCCAAACTTTTGGTCTGTACTGTATATTGCTGTGGCTGGCGGTGATTTAGCTGTCAGCCAAGCCGCAAGTGTGGAGCTGCGCCCGCCCATTTTCACGGTATTGTCACGACTGCTTTATTAGAAGGAGGGGTAAAGTCGCTCTCTGAAATGATTAGCGGACAAGTTTTATTCTGGTATTTAGGCCACGCTTATGGCTGGTCTAATCTGTGGTATTAAGCTAGATGGTCTGAGCTTATGACTGGGCCATTATTTGGTTATTAAGTTATATTGGTACGTGGTTTTAATGTTTATTTGGTTTAAGCTGTTCTTTAATAAAGCTGGTCGTGGCCAAAATCTTCCACCATATAAAGTGTCCACGTGTCTTATTTATTTATGTTTTGTTTTGGGCTAAAGAAGGAATTTGCTGTATGCAGAGTGGTATATGATCTATAATCCCATGCATAAAGACACTACAGCTGAATTTCTGGATGGAGCATCAGGAGTTCTTCCTAAGCAACACCCATTAAACTACATCTTAACAGCTAGTAACTTTATGGACTCCATAGAGTAGAACTCCATTAGTAAACCATTGCTGGACAACAAACCCAGCCCCCCCCCCTGGACAACCCCCCCCCCCGCCCACGTAAGTTAATTTCGAAGTTATATCTTGCTTTGAACACCTCAAACCCTACATTGATGCCGCAATACCTAAGAACATGGGCAACCGAATTAGACACAGAGTTTAATGAAACCGACATTCTCCGCATACACGCACACTCGTTAGGGTACAAGAACAATCATATAAAGTACTTACGCAATGGTACCAAACCCCCAAGCAATTGTTTCTGAAGGGGCTCAGCAGCACAGACCAGTGCTGGAGATGTAAGGAAGATTCAGGCACACAGACACATATCTTATGGTCCTGTCCAAAAATGTGCCCATTCTGGGAGAGAATATCAGACATAATCAACTAGGTAATGAACACTTCCATTCTGCTGTCTCCAGAATTGGTACTCCTCTGGTTTCCCACACCCGCCCTGTCTCCTTCTAAAAGAAATTTAGCTACTCACCTAGTACAGGCAGCGAGGCTACTTATACCTCAGAGATGGCTCAGCGAAGACCCTCCGACAATCTCACACTGGAAAACTAAAGTTGACCAGATATGCCGATTGGAGGAGCTGGTGAGTTGGGAGACCAGACAGCATGAGAGGCACTTGAGGCTATGGAGACCATGGTTGTCATTTAGAATACCAGCCCCAGAGTCTATCTAAACTCCGCATAAAGTAGCAGTGGATGTTTGCGTGTATTGGAGGGCCTTACTCACGAAGGCCTCTTACCCCTCTTCCCCCCCCCTCCCCTCACCCCTGTTTCCCCATCCTCACTTACCCCCCTCCCTTCCTTACCTCTTCCAACTCCCTACTTGTATTAAATTCAGATGTTCTTACATCACAATTTCTTAACTAAGCACAACAAACTTTCATGATCCAAACTGTGTTATGTGGACACCTTGTGTTAAGATTGATACTTGTACTGCTGTATAACATGACATCTTCGTACGCATTGCATTTGTCTATAGTCCAAGTTTGCTCCTGTTGTATACTACAATCTAACTGTTGTACAGTTATTGTAAGGAGTCGGATCCTTTATGCATCTATTATTACTGCCTAATAAAAAGAAAATTGACAAGAAAGTAACCATCCACCTGCCATAAAAAAATCCCTACCTTTTTCTCAATTCCAAAGGGTCAACAGAATTGTGAGTGATCGAGCCATCCGCGGGGATCGTTTAGATGAGATGAGATTACAGCAGCAAAGAATGAAAAGTGAAACATCTTCTACAGGCAGTGTGAAATCCTGACAGAAAAGACTTCCTTTGATTGTGAGATACCACCCGTGGATTAATCGTGTGAGGTCCATTATTAATAAGCACTGGAGCATAGTCACAAAATCCTACCCGCAGGTGACAGAATTCCAAAATCTTCCAATGTTGTGTCATAAACGGGCAGGTAATATAAGAGACAGGGTCATAAGAGCGGATATTGGCACGAATAAAAGGAGCCTAAAACAAATGACTCTTTCTTCAGAATGAAGGCACCTTTCCCTGCCTCAATTGTATCCACTGTTGCAGTGTTATTAAAGGACCGCATATTTCACACCCACATACCGGTGAGCAGATCCCAGTGAAAGGACACTTCACTTGCAATAGCACATTCATCGTGTATTTATTGACATGCCCCTGCGGTCTCTGCTACGTGGATGAAACCACTATGCGTATGAAAGACCACTTTAGCAAGCATAAGTCTACTATACGTAATAAAAATGTATTGCTACCCATACCATATAATTTCAACCAATTGGGACATAATGTCTCGCAACTCCGCTTCCAAATAATTGAAGAGGTTGTATTGCCCAGACGTGGGGGAAATAGAGCTGAAATGCTACTCAAACGAGAGGCATATTGGATTCACCGCCTGCAGACACTGACACCCAAGGGGTTAAATCGGGATTATGCTGTGACAAGCTTTTTATGATTAATTCTCTTTTATATATATATAATTTTTCAGGATTATTGGATATCTTCTCTTGTCTTATCATATGTTTAACTTTTCACAGTGCAACTGAAAAACTTCTACAACTCTGCTTCTAAGAGGAACTGCAGAATTCTTAGGCTACTTTCACACTAGCGTTCGGGTCTCCGCTTGTGAGTTCCGTTTGAAGGCTCTCACAAGCGGTCCCGAATGCATCTGTACGGCCCCAATGCATTCTGAGTGGATGCAGATCCGCTCAGAATGCCTCAGTCTGGCACCGTTTGGCCTTTGTTCCGCTCAGCAGGCGGACACCCCGCTTGCAGCGTTCGGGTGTCCGTCTGGCCGTGCGGAGCCAAACAGATCCGTCCAGACTTACAATGTAAGTCAATGGGGACGGATCCGTTTGAAGTTGACACAATTTCAAACGGATCCTTCCCCCATTGACTTTTAATGTAAAGTCTGGACGGATCCGTCTGACTAACTTTCATACTTAGAATTTTTTCTGAAAAATAATACAGACGGATCCGTTCTGAACGGATCCCATCGTCTGAATTAAAGGAGCGGATCCGTCTGTGCAGACACCAGACGGATCCGCTCCGAACGCAAGTGTGAAAGTAGCCTTATAGTAACTACAGTCATGTGAAAAAATTAGGACACCCTTTGAAAGCATGTGGTTTTTTGTAACATTTTTAATAAAAGGTTATTTCATCTCCGTTTCAACAATACAGAGAGATTAAAGTAATCCAACTAAACAAAGAAAACTGAAGAAAAGTCTTTTCAAGATCTTCTGTAAATGTCATTCTACAAAAATGCCTATTCTAACTGAGGAAAAAGATAGGACACCCTCACATGTATTCCCTCTTAAATTGGCTCAGATCTCACACAGGTATATCACACCAGGTGCACATAATTAGTAGATCGTTACTCTGCATGTTGAATGAGGCTTGCCCTATTTAAACCTCAGACATTTAGTTTGGTGTGCTCCTGACTGTTGAAGTGAGAGTGAGCACCATGGTGAGAGCAAAAGAGCTGTCAGAGGACTTCAGAAAAAATATTGTAGCAGCCTATGAGTCTGGGAAGGGATTTAAAAAGATCTCAAAAGATTTTGAAATCAGCCATTCCACTGTCCGGAAGATAGTCTACAAGTGGAGGGCTTTCAAAACAACTGCCAACATGCCCAGGACTGGTCGCCCCAGCAAGTTCACCCCAAGAGCAGACCGCAAGATGCTAAAAGAGGTCTCCAAAAACCCTAAAGTGTCATCTCGAGAACTACAGCAGGCTCTGGCTACTGTTGATGTAGAAGTACATGCCTCTACAATCAGAAAGAGACTGTACAAGTTTAACTTGCATGGGAGGTGTGCAAGGAGGAAACCTTTGCTTTCCAAGAGAAACATCGAGGCCAGACTGACATTTGCCAGAGATAAAGTTGACAAAGACCAGGACTTCTGGAATAATGTTCTTTGGACAGATGAGTCCAAAATTGAATTATTTGGACACAACAGCAGAGGACATGTTTGGCGTAAACCAAACACAGCATTCCAAGAAAAGAACCTCATACCAACTGTGAAGCATGGAGGTGGAAGTGTCATGGTTTGGGGCTGCTTTGCTGCAGCAGGACCTGGTCAGCTCACCATCATAGAATCCACAATGAATTCTACTGTGTATCAGAAGGTGCTTGAAGAACATGTGAGACCATCAGTTAGAAAATTAAAGCTGAAGCGGAACTGGACCATGCAACATGACAATGACCCAAAACATACTAGTAAATCAACCAAAGATTGGCTGAAAAAGAAGAAATGGAGAGTCCTGGAATGGCCAAGTCAAAGTCCAGATTTTAATCCCATTGAGATGCTCTGGGGTGACTTGAAAAGGGCTGTACGTGCAAGAAACCCCTCAAACATCTCACAGCTGAAAAAGTTCTGCATTGAGGAGTGGGGTAAAATTTCCTCAGACCGATGTCGAAGACTGATAGATGGCTACAAGAACCGTCTCACTGCAGTTATTTCAGCCAAAGGAGGTAACACTCGCTATTAGGGGCAAGGGTGTCCTATCTTTTTCCTCAGTTAGAATAGGCATTTTTGTAGAATGACATTTACAGAAGATCTTGAAAAGACTTTTCTTCAGTTTTCTTTGTTTAGTTGGATTACTTTAATCTCTCTGTATTGTTGAAACGGAGATGAAATAACCTTTTATTAAAAATGTTACAAAAAACCACATGCTTTCAAAGGGTGTCCTAATTTTTTCACATGACTGTATGTACATATTTCTTTCATTTGTTTTGTTACTAATCACTGTTTCCCTGGTAACATGACGCTTAGGTCATGTGACTCAGGGCGGGCTATTTAAATCCCTGTTCATTTGTTTTTTTTAGCAGCTGTACACTCACTGTTTGACAAAGGCGCATGTACGTGCCGAAACGCGCGTCACTGTATTCATGAGTGACCAATAAAAGAATAGGACATGTTCGATATTTTTTGCGGGGCTATGGAACGGAGCAACGGATGCGGAGAGCACATGGAGTGCTGTCTGCATCTTTGGCAGCCCCATTGAAGTGAATGGGTCGGCACCAGCGCCGCAAAAACGGCGGCTCGGATGCGGACCAGAACAACGTTCGTCTGCATGAGGCCTTAATGTGCAGAAGCAGAAAGCTTTAGAGTTGGGGAGCCCGCAATTCGTGACCAATAAGGACTTCTAGTTCATAGCACTTATAGCACACTAATAAACTGTAAGTTACATGAAATAACTCCTTGGTCACACATCAATGACATACCACTGAAAGCGTTGTGTCTGTCACTACTTCATGCTGCCCTCAGAAATGACAGAATCCCTTTAAAGTATTGTGTATTATTTTCCATTAAAGGGTAACTGTCCATGTTTTCATCATAAAAATCTATTTTATCATATGTTACTGCTTCCGTAGCATTATGCATAAAGCAATCTTTAGTTTCTTCACATACCACTGTTTTCCTTGAGTTTTTCCCATAGGCCCCTTTCACACGGGCGAGTTTTCCACGCGGGTGCAATGCGTGAGGTGAACACATTGCACCCGCACTGAATCTGGACCCATTCATTTCTATGGGGCTGTGAACATAAGCAGTGATTTTCACGCATCACTTGTGCGTTGCATGAAAATCGCAGCAAGCTCTATATTGTGTGTTTTTCACTCAACGCAGGCCCCATAGAAGTGAATGGGGCTGCAAGAAAATCGCAGGCATCCGCAAGCAAGTGCGGATGCAGTGCAATTTTCACACATGGTTGCTAAGGATCAAAAGTCTATTCACATGGTTATAAGGGAAAATAATAGCATTTTTTAATACAGAATGCTTAGTAGAAGGTCAATTGAGGGTAAAAAATAAAATAAAAATTAACTCACCTCCTCCAATTGATCGCGTAGCTGCCGGTCTCCTGTTCTTTCTTCAGGACCTGTCAAAGGACCTGTGGTGACATCACTGCGCTCATCAAATGATACATCACATGATCCATCACCATCGTGATGGATCATGTGAGGAGCTCAGTGACGTCACCACAGGTTCTTTTCCTCAAAGAAGAAGACCGAAGAGAAGCCGGGCTGCGCGAACAAGTGGATTAAGGCGAGTTAAATTATTATTTTTATTTTTTTAACCTCTCCATCCCTATTTTACAAAGCATTCTGTATTAAGAATGCTATTATTTTCCCGTATAACCATGTTATAAGGTAAAATAATAAAATCTACAAAATACCTAACTCATACCCGTACTTCTGTAAAGAAGTCCGGGTTCGGGTCAGGGTACCAAACATGGCGATTTTTCTCACGCGCGTGCAAAACGCATTAAAGCGCTTTGTACTCGTGGGTAAAAATCGCGCATGTTCCCACAACGCACCCGCATCTTTTCCCGCAACGCACTCGCAAGGCCCGTGTGAAGCCAGCCTTAGGCTACTTTCACACTCGCGTTTTTGGGTGGATCCGTCATGGATCTGCAAAAATTGATCCGTTACAATAATACAACCGCATGCATCCATCATGAACAGATCAGTTTGTATTATCTTTAACATAGCCAAGACGGATCCATCATGAACTCCATTGAAAGTCAATTAGAGAAGGATCCGTTTTCTATTGTGCCAGATTGCCAGAGAAAACTGATCCGTCCCCATTGACTTACATTGTGTTCCAGGACGGATCCTTTTGGCTCAGTTTCGTCAAGCAGACAGCAAAAGACTGCAGGCAGCGTTTTGGTGTCCACCTCCAGAGCAGAATGGAGACAGAATGGAGGCAAACTGATGCATTCTGAGCGGATCCTTTTCCATTCAGAATGCATTAGGGCAGGCATGCTCAACCTGCGTCCCTCTAGCTGTTGTAAAACTACAACTCCCACAATGCCCTGCTGTAGGCTGATAGCTGTAGGCTGTTCAGGCATGCTGGGAGTTGTAGTTTGGCAACAGCTGGAGGGCCGCAGGTTGAGCATGCCTGCATGTAAAAGTAGCCTTAGCCTCTACAAAGCACCCGAGCACAATGGAAGTCAATGGGAAAACCTGAGCATTAAACCAGGCACCCCCTGCTCTGAAGAGGAGAGGGTGTCAGGACTGTAGTTTGGCTTAGGATTCCCTGCTCTGACTCCGTATATAGCTATGTCCATATATGGAGTCAGTGTTTGGGGACACCCAGTGTATTTAAATCAAATTTAGCCTCTATCTCTGAAAAGTTTCTGGTGGGATTCAAACTCACAACCTTCTACATTACAGCCAATAATCTTAACCACTACACTAGAGCTGCATGGCCACTTACTTAACAAAAAAAATTATATAATAATAATTTATGAGACTTCTGCTGTATAGGAATACTAGTAGTAAGTATTCCTATACAGCAGAAGTCTCATATTTTTTATTTTTTTTAGTACCTTGCAATGCAGCTCTATAGTGTAGTGGTTAACATTCTGGGCTGCAATGTAGAAGGTAGTGATTTCAGAGTAGAATCTGGTCAGAAATAGAGGCTAAATTTATATATTACATTTTTTTATATAGTACAGACCAAAAGTTTGGACACACCTTCTCATTCAAAGAGTTTTCTTTATTTTCATGACTATGAAAATTGTAGATTCACACTGAAGGCATCAAAACTATGAATTAACACATGTGGAATTATATACATAACAAAAAAGTGTGAAAATATGTCATATTCTAGGTTCTTCAAAGTAGCCACCTTTTGCTTTGATTACTGCTTTGCACACTCTTGGCATTCTCTTGATGAGCTTCAAGAGGTAGTCACCTGAAATGGTTTTCACTTCACAGGTGTGCCCTGTCAGGTTTAATAAGTGGGATTTCTTGCCTTATAAATGGGGTTGGGACCATCAGCTGCCTTGTGGAGAAGTCAGGTAGATGCACAGCTGATAGTCCTACTGAATAGACTGTTAGAATTTGTTTTATGGCAAGAAAAAGCAGCTAAGTAAAGAAAAATGAGTGGTCATCATTACTTTAAGAAATGAAGGTCAGTCAGTCCGAAAAATTGGGAAAACTTTGAAAGTGTCCCCAAGTGCAGTCACAAAAACCATCAAGCGCTACAAAGAAACTGGCTCACATGCGGACCGCCCCAGGAAAGGAAGACCAAGAGTCACCTCTGCTGCGGAGGATAAGTTCATCCGAGTCACCAGCCTCAGAAATCGCAGGTTAACAGCAGCTCAGATTAGAGACCAGGTCAATGCCACACAGAGTTCTAGCAGCAGACACATCTCTAGAACAACTGTTAAGAGGAGACTGTGTGAATCAGTCCTTCATGGTAGAATATCTGCTTGGAAACCACTGCTAAGGACAGGCAACAAGCAGAAGAGACTTGTTTGGGCTAAAGAACACAAGGAATGGACATTAGACCAGTGGAAATCTGTGCTTTGGTCTGATGAGTCCAAATTTGAGATCTTTGGTTCCAACCACCGTGTCTTTGTGCAACGCAGAAAAAGTGAATGGATGGACTCTACAGTCGTGGCCAAAAGTTTTGAGAATTACATAAATATTGGAAATTGGAAAAGTTGCTGCTAAGTTTTTATAATAGAAATGCAGCCATCATTGCATTGCATAAAAATGGCTTCACAGGCAAGGATATTGTGGCTACTAAGATTGCACCTCAATCAACAATTTATATTGTATCATATCTCTCTGAATTAACCAACTAACTCACTATATTCCTTATACGTCTGGATCCCGACCCTCAACCCTCTAAGAAGCCTCTCTTTCTTTGGCTGGATCCTGCTGATATTAACGGACCTTTTTTTTTTTTCCTCTTTGAAGAAGAAGAAGGGGAGAGGAAGAGGGGAGGAAAGGGGGTGGGTGGGAGAGGGGGTAGAAAGGAAAGAAATAGATAAAAAAAATAAATAAATAGAGGGACTAAGAAAAGAGGGAAGAGATATTAAAATGCCACCAAAAAAAAGGGAAGAACAGCGTGGCCCCATGGGGGGTACTACTAGGCGATCAGCAGGAGGGCTTGAAAGTGGGTCCAAACAAGCGGGTCTAAATAAGTACCTGGTCCCGAATTCACCTGGGCTTAGATCCCCACAAAAAGAAAAAATGGCGGATGCCAGAGTACAGGATTTGACACATGAGACGCCAGTGGAAGGGGGACAGGGGAACACCAGCAATATACACAGAAACGGACGTAAAAATGGTGCAGGATATACTTTGCACTGTCTCAAGGATGGAAAATTTAATGGGTAATTTAGTAACCCAGCTTGGGGAAGTGCAGACGGACGTTATGGTTATCAGAGCCGAGATGGAAAAAGTAAGACAGCGTTTACAAGAGATGGAAAAAAGGATTCCCACCCTAGAGAAATCTGTGCAGAAATTAGAGAAGGAGGTGGCCCACTTAAAACAAACAAATGTTAAGATGGAACAAAAATTGGTAGACCAGGAGGATAGATCAAGAAGGGCTAACATAAGATGTGTGGGGGTCCCAGAGAGAGCGGAGGGAGGAAACTGTACGGAATTTATGGAAAAATGGTTGAGGGAAAATAGCAAAGTAGGTACTCTTTCTCCCTTATTTACTATTAAAAGAGCACACAGGGTCCCCACAAAAAATAGGGCGCCAGGGGATTACCCCAGACCTATACTGGTGAAATGTTTACTATCTAAGGATCGAGATGGAATACTTTTTGACGTAAGAACCTCAGAAAAATATTATATACAGGGTGTAAAGATCAAACTTTTTCCAGACTACTCATTTAGTACTAATGCACAAAGAAGAGAATTTATATCCGTTAAAAAAAGATTAAGAGAGGCCGGTATAAAGTATAGCTTACTTTTTCCGGCAAAATTAAGGGTGGAATATAACGGCAAGATTTCCTTTTTTCAGACTCCGGAGGAAGTCAGTGACTGGGCGGATGGAGAGGGCCTCTGAGGCTGGAGGGGGAGGGGGGGGTGAAAGGAGTCACGCTAAGTTATGGAGTCGCCCGGACTGCTGGACAGCAGAAGGGGGGACTATATAGAGGGGGGGGTATAGAGGGGGGGGGTATATAGGGGGGGTGGGGATGGGGACGTGGAGAAAACTTTTTTTTTTTTTTTTTTTTTTTTTCTTTCCTCCTCCCCCTCTGTTAGATGGTCAGGATCCTTTCGTTGAATGTGAGGGGGCTCCGTGAGAGGGTTAAAAGATATGCTATCCTTGAGTGGATGAAGAGGTTTCTGCCAGCCATCATCTGCCTCCAGGAGACACATTTGGATAAGGAATCAGTAAGATGGTTGGAGAGGGGATGGGTGGTGGCGGGATATCATTCTATATACACCACTTATTCTAGAGGGGTTTCAATTTTGATACATAATAAGATTAAATTTGAATTTTTGGTGTGCGAGACCGATGACCATGGTAGATACCTCTTTTTACACTGTTTTGTGGATGGGATTAAAACTGTAATCGCAAATATATATATTCCACCACCATATAAACCAGATGTTTTGTATCAACTATATAAATTTATGTCGAATAAACAGGAATGTATATTGATTGCGGTAGGGGACTACAATGCGGTTATGGATCCACTCAGGGATAGGACATCTAGCAGAGGGGGGAGGAGCACAAAATGTAGATTTATGTAAAGTAACCCATGAATTTAACTGGGTAGATGTTTGGAGGGTTCAACACCCGGATGAAATTAGATATTCCTGTTACTCAAAAACACACCAAACTTGGTCGAGAATAGATATGACTTTTGGAAATAAAAATTTAATGTCCCTAAATAGGATCACGACAAAATATATACCCATGGCCTTGTCAGACCATAATGCAATGATAGTCGAACTGGATCTGAATAAGGATAATACTCCGCCAATGTTTAAGTTCAACTCCCATTGGCTATCATTGATTTCAGATAAAGAGAGCATAACTGAGGAATTAAAACATTTTTTTATGGAAAATAACGGGTCTGCCAGTAGACTAGTGGTCTGGGACACTTTCAAGGCATTCTTGAGGGGAGTATTGTTCAAAAAGGTAAACCACTGGAAAAAAAGAACCAGAGAGAACGGGAAGGCATTGGAGAAAAAACTGCAAGAGGCAGGTATGGCAAGTATGAGATACCCTACTGCACTAAATAAGAGAGCTTGGGAGGAAGAACAGGAAAAGATGAAGATTTATCAATTAGAGAAAAGTAGGAAAGAATTGCTCTTTCAAGGTAGCCAACTAGCCTCGGAGGGCGAAAAGGTCGGTAAAATATTAGCAAATATAGTGAGAAATCAAAAAGGGAAATCATGGATAGGTGCAATTAAAGATAAAACGGGTAAATTAACCACCACACCCGAAGGTACTAAAAAAGTGTTCTGGGAATACTTCACAGAGCTATATAAGTCTAGGGTACAATACTCAAAACAAGAGCTAGATTCATACCTGGATAAGATCGCCTTTAATAGGATATCTAAGCCCCAAAAAGAATATCTGGAAAAAGAAATAACGGTAGCAGAAATAAATCTGGTTTTGGGGAAGGTTAAAGCTGAGAAGGCACCAGGTGGGGATGGGCTTCCTTTTGAAATATATAAAATCTTCTCCCAGGTGTTAGTACCAGAATTAAAGATAACACTGGATGAGGCCCGAAAATTAGGTGACCTACCGAACTCTATGAAGGAAGCAACTATTACGTTAATTCCAAAAAAGGGAAAAGAACAAACAGATCCCGGTTCATACATGCCAATATCCCTGTTGAATACAGATGTTAAAATTCTGGCAAAAGTTTTAGCTGATAGGCTTTCAAGGGTTATCAAAGGGATAATAAATAAAGATCAGACAGGATTTATACCGGGCAGAACAATATACTCTAATATAAGAAGGACATTCCTTAATATTGAAGCTAATAGATTGGACACAGGGGAGAAAGCGATACTCTCACTGGATGCCCAAAAGGCATTTGATTGTATTGAATGGGACTATTTATGGGCAGTGTTAAGGAGATTCGGTATAGGGGAGGGATTTATAGGGTGGATACAGTTAATATATCTAAATCCCAGGGCTAGAGTGGTGGTGGATGGGAGCTTGTCCCTGCCTTTTGCCCTATTCTGTGGCACAAGGCAGGGATGCCCTCTCTCCCCACTGCTATTTGCTATGGCAATTGAACCTTTGGCAAATATAATAAGAAACGATAGGGAGATTAAAGGTTTTCAATATGCGGGCGGAGAAGAAAAGCTGTTAATGTATGCGGATGATATTTTACTTTTTTTGCAAAACACTGGGGATCAGTTTAATAGAGTGATAGAGATAATAGATAAGTTTGGGTTTTTTTCTGGTCTAAAGATAAATTGGGGGAAATCACATATGTTACTATTAGGAGATAGACAATTACAAGGAGACACACGGGTGCATGTTCTTAAAAAACATGAAAATTTTAAATATCTCGGTGTACAAATCTCCGGAAATATAGAAGAATATGAAAAATTAAATGTCCTCCCCCTAATAAAAGAATTAAGAACTAAAATACATATATGGAAAAAACTGCCAATGTCAATCCAAGGTAGGGTAAATCTAATAAAAATGGTCCTTCTCCCAAAGATACTCTATATATTGCAAAATGCTCCAGTGAGAATACCGCAGACTACCTTTAAATTACTAGATAGACTAATGGGGGACCTCATCTGGAAAGGTGCGATCCCTCGGATAAAGAAGGAAGTCCTCCAGCTCCCAGTGCAGGAGGGAGGTTTAGCGGTCCCTAATTTGTTTCTTTACTACTTAATAATTCAATACGGGAATATAAAGGGTAGCTTAGATAGTCAAGTGGGTAGGCAAGAATTAAATAGATGGGGTTGGAAAGAGGGAGGAAATCACTTAGAGGTGTTGGAGTCAGGTTTTTTGGGGGGAAAAAATTCAGATAATAGAATATTAAACTTAATAGAATACGTATGGGGGGGAATTAAGAAGATATTGGAGATTAAAGGGTTCTTGAAATACACACCGATATGGAAAAATCTTAATTTAAAAGAATTAGAAACAATAAGGGACTATATAGATTGGGAGAAAAAAGGAATGAAATATTTAGATCAGATCTTTGTGGAAGATAAGCTGAAAGACTTCAACACAATGGTGTTGGAATTTGGGATCTCCCATATTGATAAGTATAAATATCTCCAACATAGGAATGCACTGTGGACAGTGGCACAGGAGGATAGGTATAGAAGGGAAAAATCAGACAGGTTGGATAAGTTCATTATAGTAGGGGAAGGAGCTGGAACAACAGCAAGGAGATATAGGCTTTTGATGGATGGAAAGAGAAAAAAAATTACAATGCTAGCTCTAGGAAAATGGGAAAAAGATCTAGGCTCCCTTACAGAAGAAAATTGGAGAGATGCCCTTAGAAATTATGCTACAATCTCGGATAGGGGCTCACATAAGATCTCACAATTTTTTATAGTGCACAGATTACATCGATCTCCATGGATGTTGAAAAGAATGGGAGTGAAAGCAACAGATAAGTGTCCAAAATGTGGGGAGGAGAAAGCAGATTTAATACATTGTTTTTGGAGATGTCCCAAGCTCCATAGATATTGGACAGAAATAATGGTAACTATATTTTTGCTCCTGAAAGTCCGGCTGCCCAATGATCCAATAATTTGTATTCTAGGGGTAACTGAACATTTGAAGCTAAACAAAAAAACACGACTGGTTTTGAATAAAGTATTATTTCAGGCCAGATTGCTCATACTTAGGCAATGGATAAAAGTAGATAAACCGACAGCGGGACAATGGAGAAAAATGATAGATAATTTAATTAAAGAAGAACGAGTGATGGAGAATTATATAAAAAGGTCAATAAATCTCGACCAAGTGTGGAAAAATTGGTTACTTTAGTGTTGGAGGATGTTTTTTTTTTTTTTTTTTTTCTCACGTCCCCACGTGGAGGGAGGGGGGGAGGAGGGGGGGAAATGGGGGAAGGTAGGGAAAGAAAAAGGAACTGTATTTATTAATTGTGAATGGTTGATCTGTGCTTATTTGATTTTTATGGATTTGTTCCTTGTGTGAAATTCAAATAAAGACTAATTAAAAAAAAAAAAAAAAATTTATAGGATCATCAAGAACTTCAAGGAAAGAGGTTCAAGTCTTGTTAAGAAGGCTTCAGGTGGCCAAGAAAGTCCAGCAAGCATCTCCTAAAGAGGATTCAGCTGCGGGATTGGAGTGCCACCAGTGCAGAGCTTGCTCAGGAACGGTAGCAGGCAGGTGTGAGAGCATCTGCACGCACAGTGAGGCGAAGACTTTTGGAAGATGGCCTGGTGTCAAGAAGGGCAGCAAAGAAGCCACTTCTCTCCAAAAAAACATCAGGGACAGATCGATCTTCTGCAGAAAATATGGTGAATGGACTGCTGAGGACTGGGGCAAAGTCATATTCTTCAATGAAGCCTCTTTCCGATTGTTTGGGGGATCAGGAAAAAGGCTTGTCCGGAGAAGAAAAGGTGAGAGCTACCATCAGTCCTGTGTCATGCCAACAGTAAAGCATCCTGAGACCATTCATGTGTGGGGTTGCTTCTCATCCAAGGGAGTGGGCTCACTCACAATTTTGCCCCAAAACACAGCCATGAATAAAGAATGGTACAAAATGGTAAAACACCCTCCAACATCAACTTCTTCCAACAATCCAACAACAGTTTGGTGAAGAACAATGCATTTTCCAGCACGATGGAGCACCGTGCCATAAGGCAAAAGTGATAACTAAGTGGCTCGGGGACCAAAACGTTGATATTTTGGGTCCATGGCCTGGAAACTCCCCAGATCTTAATCCCATTGAGAACTTGTAGTCAATCCTCAAGAGGCAGGTGGACAAACAAAAACCCACTAATTCTGACAAACTCCAAGTAGTGATTATGAAAGAATGGGTTGCTATCAGTCAGGAATTGGCCCAGAAGTTGATTGAGAGCATGCCCAGTCGAATTCCAGAGGTCCTGAAAAAGAAGGGCCAACACTGCAAATACTGACTCTTTGCATAAATGTCATGTAATTGTCGATAAAAGCCTTTGAACTGTATGAAGTGCGTGTAATTATATTTCACTACATCACAGAAACAACTGAAACAAAGATCAAAAAGCAGTTTAGCATCAAACTTTGTGAAAACTAATATTTGTGTCATTCTCAAAACTTTTGGCCACAACTGTACATGCCTGGTTCCCACCGGGAAGCATGGAGGAGGAGGTGTGATGGTGTGGGGGTGCTATGATGGTGATACTGTTGGGGATTTATTCAAAATTGAAGGCATACTGAACCAGCATGGCTACCACAACATCTTGCAGCGGCATGCTATTCTATCCGTTTTGCGTTTAGTTGGACCATCATTATTTTTCAACAGGACAATGACCCCAAACACACCTCCAGGCTGTGTAAGGGCTATTTGACCATGAAGGAGAGGGATGGGGTGCTGCGCCAGATGACCTGGCCTCCACATTCACCGGACCTGAACCCAATCGAGATGGTTTGGGGTGAGCTGGACCGCAGAGTGAAGGCAAAAGGGCCAACAAGTGCTAAGCATCTCTGGGAACTCCTTCAAGACTGTTGGAAGACCATTTCAGGTGACTACCTCTTGAAGCTCATCAAGAGAATGCCAAGAGTGTGCAAAGCAGTAATCAAAGAAAAAGGTGGCTACTTTGAAGAACCTAGAATATGACAAATTTTCAGTTGTTTCACACTTTTTTGTTATGTATATAATTCTACATGTGTTAATTCATAGTTTTGATGCCTTCAATGTAAATCTACAATTTTCCTAGTCATGAAAATAAAGAAAACTCTTTGAATAAGGTGTGTCCAAACTTTTGGTCTGTACTGTGTATGTGTATGTATATGTGTGTATATATATATATATATATATATCTATCTATATATATATATATATATATAATATGAGACTAGCAGAAGGACCCGGCCCGCCCCTTTAACAGTGACTTTCACGGTGCCCGGCCCTTTAAAAGTGACTTTCACAGTGACCGCCCCTTATACAGTGACTTTCACAGTGACTGCCCCTTTAACAGTGACTTTTACAGTAATTGCACCTTTAACAGTGACAGCCCCTTTTACAGTGACTTTCACAATGACCGCCCCTTTAGCAGTGATTTTCACAGTGGCCGCCCCTTTAACTCCTTAGGGACTGGGCTTATTTTCACCTTAAGGACCAGGCAATTTTTTGCAAATCAGACCAGTGTCACTTTATGTGGTGATAACTTTAAAACGCTTTGACTTTTCCAAGCCATTTTGAGATCCTTTTTTTGTCACATATTGTACTTCATGACACTGGTAAAATGGAGTAAAAAAAAAAACTCATTTTTATTTATAAAAAAAATACCAAATTTGCCAATAATTTCAAGTTTTGATTTCCTGTATTTCTATAATACATAGTAAAACCTACAAAAATATTTATTACTCTTTATTTCCCAAATGTCTACTTCCTGTTTGGATCATTTTGGGAATTAAATTGTATTTTTTTGGGGATGTTGCAAGGCTTAGAAGTTTAGAAGCAAATCTTGAAATTTTTCAGAAATGTTCAAAAACCCACTTTTCAAGGACCAGTTCAGATTGAAGTCACTTTGTGAGGCTTACATATTAGAAACCACATTCTAGAAACTATACCCCTCAAGGTACTCAAAACGGATTTTACAAACGTTGTTAACCCTTTAGGTGTTCCACAAGAATTAATGGAAAATAGAGATACAATTTCAAAATTTCATTTTTGGCAGATTTTCCATTTTAATAATTTTTTTTCCAGTTACAAAGCAAGGGTTAACAGCCAAACAAAACTCAACATTTATGGCTCTGATAATGTAATTCACAGAAACGCCCCATATGTGGTCATAAACCACTGTACAGGCAAACGGCAGGGCACAGAAGGAAAGGAATGCCATACGGTTTTTGGAAGGCCTATTATGCTGGACTGTTTTTTTTACATCATATCCCATTTGAAGCCCCCTGATGCACCCCGAGAGTAGAAACTCCAAAAAAGTGACCCCATTTTAGAAACTACGGGATAGGGTGGCAGTTTTGTTGGTACTATTTTAGGGTACATATGACTTTTGGTTGCTCTATATTACACTTTTTGTGAGGCACGGTAACAAGAAATAGCTTTCTTTTTGGCACCATTTTTTTTTTTTTGCTATTTACAACATTCATCTGACAGATTAGATCATGTGGTATTTTTATAGACCAGGTTGTCACGGAAGCGGCGATACCTAATATGTATACTTTTTTTCATTTATGTAAGTTTTACACAATGATTTCATTTTTTAAACAAAAAAAAAATATGTTTTAGTGTTTCCATGGTATGAGAGCCATTGTTTTTTCAGTTTTTAGGTCGATTATCTTTGGTAGGGTATGATTTTTGTAGAATGACGGTGTTATTGGCACTATTTTGCAGTGTGTATTACTTTTTGATCGCTTGCTATCACACTTTCTGTAATGTAAAGTGACAAAAAATGGCTTTTTTTACACCGTTTTTATGGTATTCACCTGAGGGGTTAGGTCATGTGATATTTTTATAGAACAAGTTATTACGGATTCGGCGATACCTAATATGTATACTTTTTTATGTAAGTTTTACACTATGATTTCATTTTTGAAACAAAATAAATCATGTTTTAGTGTTTCCATAGTCTGAGAGCCATAGTTTTTCCATTTTTGGGCGATTATCTTAGGTAGGGTATGATTTTTGCGGGATGAGATGACGGTTTGATTGGCACTATTTTGGGGTGCGTGTGACTTTTTAATCGTTTGCTATTACACTTTTTGTGATGTAAGGTGACATAAAGTGGTTTATTTATCACAGTTTTAATTTTTTACGGCATTCATCTGAGGGGTTAGGTTATGTGATATATTTATAGAGCCGGTCGATACGGACGCAGCGATACCTAATATGTATACTTATATTTATTTAAGTTTTACACAATAACAGCTTTTTTAAAACAGAAAAATTATGTTTTAGTGTCTCCATATTCTGAGCCATAGTTATTTTTTATTTTTTTGGCGATTGTCTCAGGTTGGGGCTTATTTTTTGCAGCATGAGGAGACGGTTAGATTGGTACTATTTTGATGGGCATATGCCTTTTTGATCGCTTGCTGTTGTACTTTTTGTAATATAAGGTGACAAAAAAATTGTTTATTTAGCACAGTTTTCATTTTATTCATTTACGTTTTTCATCTGAGGGGTTAGGTCATGTGATGTGTTTATAGAGCCAGTCGATAAGGACGCGGCGATACCCATTTTTTTTCCCTTTTTTTTTTTACTTTATTTGGGGAAAATGATGATTTTGTTGAAACTTTTAATTTTTTGGGGGGAAAACTTTAACAGTTATGTTCACAGTGACCGCCCCTTTAACAGCGACTTTCACAGTGACCGCCTCTTTAAAAGTGACTGCCTATTTAACAGTGACTTTCACAGTGACTGCCTATTTAACAGTGACTTTCACAGTGACTGCCCCTTTAACAGTGACTTTCACAGTGACTGCCCCTTTAACAGTGACTTTCACAGTGACCGCCCCTTTAACAGTGACTTTCACAGTGACCAGCCCATTAACAGTGGCCGTCCCTTTAACAGTGACAGCCCCTTTAACAGTGACTTTCACAGTGACCGCCCTTTTAACAGTGACTTTCACAGTGACCGCCCCTATAACAGTGACTTTCACAGTGACCGCCCCTATAACAGTGACTTTTACAGTGACCGCCCTTTTAACAGTGACTTTCACAGTGACCTCCCCTATAACAGTGACTTTTACAGTGACTGCCCCTTTAACAGTGACTTTCACAGTGACCGACCCTTTAGTAGTGACTGCCTTTTTAACAGTGACTTTCACAATGACTGCACCTTTAACAGTGACTTTCACAGTAACCACCCCTTTAACAGTGACTTTTCCAGTGAGCGCCGCTTTACCAGTGACCGCCCTTTAACAGTGACTTTCACGGTGACCGCCCTTTTACTAGTGACTTTCACAGTGACCGCCCCGTTAACAGGGCCCTTCATAGCGCCCGCCCCTTTAATAACAGTGACCTCCACAGTGCCCGCCCATTTAATAACAGTGACCTCCACAGTGCAGGCACCTTTAATAACAGTTTCCTCCACTGTGCCCGCCCCTTAAAAAATAGGGACCTCCACCGCTGGGACCCGCACTGATATCGAGAGCGGAGCAGGGAGCACTGTGGCTGGAGGACCCCAGATTTCCTAGGGTCCGTTTACCACCAAGCGTTAATACCCGCCTCTCCCATAGAAGATCCCACCGCTGGGACCCACACCTATATCGAGAAGGGAGCCCTGAAAGTGGAGGAGAGCGCACTACGCATGCGCATCTGCTCTCCATTCATTTCTATGGGGCAGATGGCAATAGCCGAGCCAGTGCTCGGCTATTTTCGGCGGCCGCATAGAAATGAATGGAGAGCAGATGCGCATGCGTAGTGCACTCTCCTCCACTTTCAGGGCTCCCTTCTCGATATAGGTGTGGGTCCCAGCGGTGGGATCTGCACCTATAAGACAATGGGGGCATATCTTAGTGATATGCCCCCGTTGTCTGAGATAAGAAAACCCCTTTAAGTCTTTTGAGGGTGGACACATTGTGGTAGGGGGCGTGTCTGGGCTCTTTCCTGCAAGAGTGACGCCCCATTTGGGCACCTTACTGGCTCATTTGCATACCAAATAAACTGGATTTCCAGAGGATAAAAACATATATTTCTGGAACAAAGGCACATCTGGAAATAAGGTACTAAGTGCTATTAGGCCATGGCTTTACTTAAATAGCAATTATCCTGGTGACAGATTTCCTTTAAAGCTCTCCTATAGCAATAAAGAAAAATGGCTGGGTTGTTATGGAAACCTGAAGTAAAACTGTGTTTGTGGAGACTGGAGTACCTGCGAGCTCATGTGACCAAGCTGCTATTGTCTAATGTTTTTTTTTAGACTATCTTGGGAACGGTACGTCCTTGAGAGCTGAGAATTGGTCTAAAACCTTCCCTGGACATCTGATGTACCTGTGTGCCAAATTTCGTGATTGTAAATTGCGATAGTGCAGATTCCTTTAGCGGACATACCCACACACACATATACTTAGATTTATATATTAGTGTGGGGTTTTGCTCTGGTAGACAGGCTAGCGGACGCAGTATAGAGGCAATCACAAAGTCTTTAACTTAAACAGTTCAGTGTTCATTCACACATAAGGAAAAACATAAATGACCGTTCACAGTCTTGGTGTTTGTTCATACCATGCAATGTCCATAGAACAAAATGTTCACCAATTTAGCAGTTTTCCACCCACAGTCCAGAGCAGGCTTTAGGGGCCTGTTTATATAGGCCAAAAAAGACCCAGCCTGGAGCGTGGGGAGAAGCCTCCCACCCAGCACTTTGGCTACTCCCAGTAAGAGCCGACCAGGAACGGCTTTACAGCCATACTAACAACAAACAGTGTCAATCAGCACTAGCTGCCACTGACACTTAAAACTACCGGCTCTTACCTCACCGAGGCCAGGAATCTGGTCCGGGTGCGGCTGTAGGGGGGACCCGATGGCATGGAAGTCAGCGCAATGCCTTCCTTAGGCATTGGCGCTGCCTTCCTTTGACGAGTCTGTGAGATCCAGTCCCCTGGATCTTACAGGCCGGAAGCTGTATGAGTAATACACACAGTATTACTCATACAGCTAATGCATTCCAATACAGAAGTATTGGAATGCATTGTAAAGGGAATTAGACCCCCAAAAGTTGAACTCCCAAAGTGGGACAAAAAATAAAGTGACAAAAAAGTTGAAAAAATAAAGTTTTCCCCCCAAAAAATGTATATATCGCCGCATCCGTATCGACCGGCTCTATAAACATATCATATGACCTAACCCCTCAGATGAACATCGTAAAAAATAAAAACTGCTTTGTCATCTTACATCACAAAAAGTACAACAGCAAGTGATCAAAAAGGCGTATGCCCACCAAAATAGTACCAATCTAACAGTCCCCTCATCCCACAAAAAATGAGCCCCACCTAAGACAATCACCCAAAAAAAATAAAACTATGGCTCAGAATATGGAGACACTAAAACATCTTTCTTTGGGGTTTTAAAAAAGCTGTTATTGTGTAAAACTTAAGTCAATTTAAAAAAGTATACATATTAGGTATCGTCGCGTCTGTAATAACCTGCTCTATAAAAATATCACATGACCTAGCCCCTCAGGTTAACACCGTAAAGAAAATAATAAAAAAAATAAAGCACCTTTGTCACCTTACATCACAAAAAGTGTAATAGCAAGCGATCAAAAAGTCATATGCACCCCAAAATAGTGCAAAACAACCGGTCATCTCATCCCGCAAAAATTAGACCCTACCTAAGATAATCGCCCAAAAACTGAAAAAACTATGGCTCTCAGAATATGGAGACACTAAAACATGATTTTTTTTTTGTTTCAAAAATGAAATAATTGTGTAAAACTTACATAAATAAAAAAAATAGTATACATATTAGGTATGCAGCATGCAGTGTAAAGGACTGCTCCTCTGTCTTCCTAGCCGGTCTTTTAAGGGTGCAGTGGAAAGGGACAGGAGACATTAATGAAAGCTGTTATTATAAGGTAATTGCACATCTTTTGGCAATTATTGACAGACTAACTCAGGTATACATGCCTAGCTCTAATAAACTAGCAAATAAAATAAAAATATGACAGTTATCCTTTAACACGTTCAGGACCTAGGACGAGTATACTCGTCCTGGAGCACTGGTACTTAGCGCTCCAGGACGAGTATACTCGTCCTGGCATTAAACTGTCACCATGTCTGCAGACATGGTGACAGCGCTTAGTGCCGGCTATTACACACAACCAGGCACCCAGGGTCAATGCCTAGCGGGGTCCTGTGACCCCCCGTATCGGCGATCACTGCAAACCGCAGGTCAATTCAGACCTGCGGTTTGCAACACTTTCTGTAGTTTCTGATCCCTGCGGTCCCTGACCGCAAGGATCAGAAACTTTAAAATGGCCAAAATAAATTGTTTTTAACCCCCCCTGCACCCCTGAATGATGTTATGTTGGCGGTGTACAGGGGGGGGGGTTACGGGCATTGCGGGAGTTGCGGGAAGCGGGCAGTGCGGCAGGCAGGATCGCGATCCCCCGCCCGCCTCCCCCTGAATATTGATTGGTGGTCAGTGGTGTATACCAGAGTGTCAGCACATTGCTGACACTCTGGTATAAACTGCTGACATCGCTGCGATGTCAGCCGTTTCACCCTTTCCATACCGCGGTCCGTACAGACCGCAGTATGGAAAGGGTTAAGCCAGGGAGCTCCCTCCCTCTGCCATCGGGGGGGCTGCTGTGCCTTTGCAGCCCCCAGATGGATAGGGGGACAGAGGGAGGGAGCTCCCCTCCTTCCCCTTCCCCGTCTGCTCAGTTGTGGCAGATGGGGAAGGTTCCCATGGCAACAGGACGCCTTCTCAGGCACCCTGCTGTCCATGGTGCTGAACAGATCTATGCTAAAGGCATAGATCTGTTCAGACAGTGTAAGTAAAATACAGGACAATACACTATATGGTGTATTGTACTGTATTATACAGACATCAGACCCACTGGATTTTCAAGAACCAAGTGGGTCTGGGTCCAAAAAATGTAAAAAAAATGTGAATAAAGATAATAAAAACACATTTATCACTGAATAAAAATTAAAAAAATTAAATACACTACACATATTAGGTATCAGCGCGTCCGTAACGACCTGATCTATATAATTACTTTCCTCGCACGGTGAACGCCATAACAAAAAAAAAACTATCAGGAAATTTACATTTTGCCCACCTTACTTCCCAAAAAAGGTAATAAAAGTTATAAAAAAAAGCCGCATGTACGCCGAAATAGTACCAATCAAACCGTCACCTCATCCCTACATGAGACAATGGCCCAAAAAAAACAAAAAAAATATGGGGACACTATGACATGATTTTTTTTTGTTTCAAAAATGATATTATTGTGTAAAACTTACCTAATATGTATACTTTTTTTTATTTATGTATCGCCGCGTCCGTACCGACCAGCTCTATAATAATATCACATGAGCTAACCCCTCAGATGAATACCGTAAAAAATAAAAAATAAAAACTGTGCCAAATAAACAATTTTTTTGTCACCTTACATCACAAAAAGTGTAATAGCAAGCGATCAAAAAGTCATATGCACCCCAAAATAGCGCCAATCAAACCGTCATCTCATCCCGCAAAAATCATACCCTACCCAAGATAATCGCCCCAAAACTGAAAAATCTATGACTCTCAGACTATGGAAACACTAAACTATGATTTTTTTTTGTTTCAAAAATGAAATCATTGTGTAAAACTTACATAAATAAAAAAAAGTATACATATTAGGTATTGCCTCGTCCGTATCGACCGGCTCTATAAAAATATCACATGACCTAACCCCTCAGGTGAACACCGTAAAAAAAAAAAAAATAGAACCCATATGAACCCCAAAATAGTGCCAATAAAACCGACATCTCATCCCACAAAAAATGAGACCCTACTTTAGAAAACTATGGCTCTCAGACTATGGAGACACTAAAACATATTTTTTTTGTTTAAAAAATGAAATCATTGTGTAAAACTTACATAAATAAATAAAAATTATACATATTAGGTATCGCTGCGTCCGTGACAACCTGCTCTATAAAAATACCACATGATCTAACCTGTCAGATGAATGTTGTAAATAACAAAAAAAAACTGTGCCAAAAAAGCTATTTCTTGCTACCTTGCCTCACAAAAAGTGTAATATAGAGCAACCAAAAATCATATGTACCCTAAACTAGTACCAACAAAACTTCCACCCTATCCCGTAGTTTCCAAAATGGGGTCACTTTTTTGGAGTTTCTACTCTAGGGGTGCATCAGGGGGGCTTCAAATGGGACATGGTGTCCAAAAAAACTGAGTAGCAAAATCTGCCTTCCAAAAACCGTATGGCATTCCTTTCCTTCTGCTCCCTGCTGTGTGCCTGTACAGCAGTTTGCAACCACATATGGGGTGTTTCTGTGAACTACAGAATCAGGGCCATAAATAATGAGTTTTGTTTGGCTGTTAACCCTTTGTCACGGATGGTGTTACAGAAAACTAGAAGACACAAATGAAGATCCGACTGACTTGATCCAAAACTAAGGAACAAAAGGGTAAGCCCTGTAACAGCCCTAGCTCTCTCCCTTACTGCTCAGCCTATGCAAAAATCTCAATGGTAGAAAATTGCATACCCTCGTTCCTCGACTGTATGACACCTGAACACCCTATAATAGTGAGGGGACATGACCATCGGCTCCCTACACTTAATACGGAGGGAGTCAGGGTCACCTAGGATCAAGCCCACAGGAAAACAGAAATAAAGAAACAGACTTATCTTGTGGATGCAGCAGTAACAGCTTCTAGCATCAGCACACTCCAGGAAGTTGTATAAAACGCAAGGTTAGGCAATATGGGGAGGAGATATATAGGGAGGCAATCACTGCTAATAGATGACAGCTGGGAGAGGGAGGAGAGATGTCAAAACAAAAGCAAAACAAAAGAAGATCATGCAGGAGGTACTGAAGAGCGTCTATCAGAACTTCTCAAAGATCTGGTGGTGACACCCTTGCTTTGTAACTGAAATAGTAAAATTGAAAATTTGCCCAAAAATTTAAATTCTGAAATTTCATCTCTATTTGCCAATAACTCTTGTGGAACACCTAAAGGGTTAACGACGTTTGTAAAATCAGTTTTGAATACCTTGAGGGGTGTAGTTTCTTAGATTGAGTAAATTTTATAGAGTTTCTACTCTAGGGGTGCATCAGGGGGGCTTCAAATGGGACATGGTGTCCAAAAAAACTGTCTAGCAAAATCTGCCTTTCAAAAACTGTATGGCATTCCTTTCCTTCTGTGTCCTACCGTGTGCCCGTACAGTGGTTTGCGACCACATATGAGGTGTTTCTGTAAACTACAGAATCAGAGCCATAAATATTGAGCTTGTTTGGCTGTTAACCCTTGCTTTGTAACTGGAAAAAAATTATTAAAATGGAAAATCTGCCAAAAAAGTGAAATTTTGAAGTTGTATCTCTATTTTCCATTAATTCTTGTGGAACACCTAAAGGGTTAACAAAGTTTTAAAAATCAGTTTTGAATTCCTTGAGGGGTGCAGTTTCTAGAATGGGGTCATTTTTGGGTGGTTTCTATTATATAAGCCTCACAAAGTGACTTCAGACCTGAACTGGTCCCTAAAAATTAGTTTTTTTTAAAAGTTCAGCAAAAAGATTTGCTTCCAATTTTCTAAGCCTTGTAACATCCCCAAAATATAAAATATCATTCCCAAAATGATGCAAACATGAAGTGGACATATGGGGACTGTAAAGTAATAACTATGTTTGGATGTATTACTATGTATTATACAAGTAGAGAAATTGAAACTTGGAAATTTGCTATTTTTTACTTTATTTTTGGTAAATTTGGTATTTTTTTATAAATAAAAATGTATTTTTTTATTTCATTTTACTAGTGTCATGAAGTACAATATGTGCCGAAAAAACATTCTCAGAATGTTTGGATAAGTCAAAGCGTTTTAAAGTTATCACCACATAAAGTGACACTGGTCAGATTTGCAAAAAATGGCCTGGTCCTTAAGGTAAAAATGAGCTTGGTCCTTAAGGTGTTAAAGTAACTGGCCATGCAGCTCTAGAGTGTAGTGGTTAACATTCTGGGCTGTAATGTAGAAGGTTGTAAGTTCGAATCTGGCCATAAACTTTTCGGAAATAGAGGCTACATTAGATTTAAATACATTGACTCGAGCACACGCGATATTCAGCTAAGCATAGCGATGCTCGCCCAACACTACAAGTAGTTCAATGTCCAAAGCTTTCCTGAGCTTGGGAGTTCCTCGAGATAGATATTCAACCTTGCACTAAAAGTTGTCAAAGTGAAAAGTTTCCCATTCATCAGTCTGCACTTAGTGGGGGAGATTTATCCCTTTTGGTCGTATGGTCTGCATCCTGTGAGCTCAGACCCGATTTCTGTCACTTTAGGGCTGTATTAGACCTGCAGATAAGCTTTACGATTGTTGGGAGGGAAACGTTTGTTTCCGGTAATTGCCTGCTTGTTAGCAGAGAAGATCGCTAAAGCATCCCTCATCCCCATATAGATCAAATATATATATAGATAGATAGATAGATAGATAGATAGATAGATAGATAGATAGATAGATAGATCAAATAAAATATATAAATCAAATGAAATAAAAAATAAAAACAATATATAAAAAGTTAAAATGAATGTAAAAAGTTAAAAATCACCACTGGTCGTTGGAGATATATATACACTTCTGTGTATATATGAACATTGAGATTCTACTCACTTCAGGGGGGGGGGGGGAATGTTTACTTGGATAAGCATAATACACCGGTAAACCAATACCCCCCAGCCAGGATCACCTCAAGATGGTGAAAGATGAAGGCAGCCACAGACAGGAAGCTTCTGTTCAACTTTCTTTTATTCTATTGTGTAAGATCTGGCTCAATGCGTTTCAGGACAAGATGTCCCTTCATCAGGAGCAGTTTACTTGTGGTGTGGAAGGAGGGGGGAGGAAGGGAAGTGGAATGGCCAACGAACAGTGGTGATTTTTAGCTTTTTACATTCATTTCAACTTTTTATATATTGTTTTTATTTTTATTTCATTTGATCTATATATTTTATTCAATCGACATATTGTTCTGCACACACAGATGAATGGCTCTATCCCAGGGTCACCTTTGCCACACACCCAATTCACCCACCTTTTTTTGCTCTGTAGTTTACATCATCCAAGACTGTGTTCGCAACTTTTACTGGCCACAATCTGTATCTAAAGAGTTTAGCAACTTGACCTCTCTTTTCCATCAAATCCTTACTTTCTATAGCAACACAAATAGTATTTTAGTCTGATAAGGTTGTGTGAAAGAGGATTAAAGGGTTATTCCAGTTGCTACAGTTTATCCCCTATCCACAGGATAGGGTATAACAATAAGATTGGTGGGGGTCCTCCTGCTGGGACCCCCATCAGTCATGAAAAATGGGGAACCCCTACCCCTCTAATCTCCTGAAATGAATAGAGCGCCAGGTCAGGTTGGAGCGCCAGGTTGGGCACTGCTGCTTCATTCATTTCTATGGGAGTTCTGGAAATAGCTGAGCACAGTAGCTGTCTAGGGAACTCCCACAGAGATGAATTGAGTGGCAGTGCCCAACTGGCCACTCTGTTCATTTCAGGGGATTCAAGGGGTACAGACCCTAAATTCTCGTAGTCGATCTGGGTCCCAGCAGTAGGACTTCCACTAATACAATAGTTATATCCTATTCTGTGGATAGGGGATAACTTGTAACAACCGTAATACCCCTTTAAAAGGGTTCTGGAAAACTGTTAGGGTATGGCCACACGGTCAGGTTTCTGCATGGTGTTTTTAAAGCCAAGACCAGGAGTGAATTTACAAAAGATGAGAAATTGTATCTGTTCTTTATATATTCTCTCCTTTTATGATTTACTCCTGATTTTGGCTTCAGAACTGCATGCAGAAACCTGACCGTGGCTATACCCTTACAGGAAACTTGATATTTAGCAAACAATTACAAGTATTTACAATTCTGTTAATACAAGACGCTGTTGAATGTTATCTTTCATCACAGGTATTACAGGGAAGTAAAATAGGTATGGCTTGTCAGTAAGGCCGAATGCACATGGCCGTGAGCGGTCCGTGGTAACATGGTCTGGATTCCTGCTGCGAGCAGGAGCGCACGGCGTCATTGGTTGCTATCACGCCATGCGCTTAATGCAACCACTGCACTACAGTGATGCACTCGTACAAGTGTATTAGTGTAGTGCAGCAGCGGCATGAAGCGCACGCGTCATAGCAACCAATGATGCCGTGCGCTCCCGCTCACAGCAGGAATCCAGACCGTGTTACCAAAAACCGCTCATGCCCGTGAAACATGGTCGTGTGCATTCGGCCTAATAGGTATGCAAGATATTTATCTAGCTACATTGATTTCTTGGAAATGTAAACTACTTGTGACGGAGCATGGGGTTGTACAGAACATTCGTTGGAGTCTATGTATTAAGAGCAGTGCAGCAATTTAAAATTCACAAGGTAAAGAATCAACATTTTTTCAGAACTGATATCCCAATGAGTGTTACAGAGAGGGACCGCTTGCAATGTGCCTGTCTGTCTACACAAGTAATGTATTTAGATAGATTCCCTTTCTGTAGACAAGACAAGAGATCTCTATATTTTCTTTAAAAACAAGTTATTTCTTCACTTGTATCTTGTACATTTACAGGATCCTTTATATGTGAGAGAAACAAATCCATGGCTTTGGGACCTTGAAGAATGCCTACTGACAAGCCTACAGAGGAGTTGTGCCCTATGCATAGCCCTAGAAGATAAGCTCATATGCCATTGCTCTCTGGCATCACACATTTTTAAGTACAGATATAAAGTGCTTTTACTTTTTTTTTTATCTAAAATGATGCATTCTAATGTATTTTATATAATACACTGAAAATGTTTCTTATAGTAATAATATGTATGGTAATAAAATAACATACAGTAAGTACATACTAACCTTATAAATCCTCAACTACTTCAGTGACTTATGGCCCTCACCACTCTCTTGTTTACATTGCAATACAATTCCATATCATGGCATGTGTGTCACAGACATTCCAGCGACAGGTGGCAGGAGATCTGAGAGACTGGCAACACGTGGTTTGATCTGACATGTTTTCCTTTTAGATCAAATGACATCTGTGTTGTTTCTGGTTCTTGCCACACATTCTATCCCCAGATGTTGCTATTGTGGTCATTTAACCTTCTCTATTTATTGTTGTTTCTCCCATTATGCTATGCGGCTTATAGCTTCTGTTGGACTTGTGGTTCGCTTGTGTTTGGTTCTTGGCTGAGTTCCTGGTGCTTCACTGAAGATAAATGTTTCCTTTCCCTTTTGTATTTTGCCCTGTCCACGTGATGACGTGGACAGGGCACATCACGCTCTCTCCCTCTCCTCCTGCCTCGCTCCATGGTGTTGTGAGCTGCCTCCGAGTCCTAGAGTCCTCTGGTCCTGGATCAGATCCTTTCTCCGATGTGGTGGTGCTCTGTCTGATTGTGGAGCCTGATATGGATGATACCGGCTGAAACTTGGCATCCCTTGCATCGTGGTTGCGATATCTTTCATCCTGCTTACTGCCCATGTGGTTCCTCTGCCGGCCTCTCTCGTCCACCCTCGGTGCTGCCTCAGTTTGTTTGTCCAGATGAATTTCATCATTTTCCTTGAGAAGATTGGTGAGATCCTTCCGTTTTGGATTGGATTTTTGTGCTTTTTTTGTATAAGAACTCATAAATTAGCAATTTACAACTAATAACTTATAACATCTGTTAAGGGAAATATGGCTTTCAGCCAGTACCTCATCCTGATGACCACACAAATATGCCTAATAATTGGACCCAGTGGTATTCACCCATTCAGTATGGCTAGTAGCAGTGTGTCCCTTGTTAGCATATCTAAGGCAGTTGAACAACATCCTCTTGACCAAGAGATGGGGGAGATATTTGGGTGGTCACAGGGTGGAGTGGATGGTGGGGGACTGGGACACAGGAAGATATAGGTGAAAGTTGGGAGTGAGGCAGGGTCTCTCTCTTCCTGCCACCCACTGGAACAACAGCACTTCGGGAGCAAGCTAAGTTATATGTGTGCGTATGTGAGTATGTATATAAGTATAATATCCCAGTAGACTTTATATGTGTACATATAGATATTTGTAGTCGGCAATTGCATTACCAGTTAGATGATATATGCTGTTTATGCAGGAGTCTCTATATGTACATATACTAATGGTCAGGTACTGGATGTCAGTTGATTAGAAGAGTAGATCCACTGCTGTGGAAATTCAGGAGGCTATCTCGCAACTAGCTAGGGGGAAGGCCTCCGGTCCGGATGGACTGCCTCTAGAAGTATATGTTAAGTATTCTGCTCACATTACTCCACTTCTGTTAAAAATGTACAATGAGGCGTTCCGAAAGAGATACTTCCCGCCATCACTGTATGACGCAACCATAGTCGTGTTACTAAAACCTGGCAAGGAATCGGACGAGTGCGGGTCATATCGTCCGATATCCTTATTAAACATAGACTATAAGATTATAGCAAAGATATTGGCCGTGCGCCTCGGTAAAGTAGTTACCACTCTAGTGCATCCAGATCAATCTGGTTTTATGCCTGGCAGGTCTACTACTGATAATATTAGAAGGGTACAGGTGGTGACCCAGATTGGTCTTCAGAAACAAGAGAAGCGGGCTCTAGCGTCGTTAGACACAGCAAAGGCTTTTGATTCCGTTGAATGGCCATATTTGTTTCAGGTCCTGAGGAAGTTTGGTTTTGGACCCAAATTCAGGCGTTGGGTTGAATTACTGTACAAAAGCCCCAAGGCAGGTGTTCTGTTGAATAGGTTACTGTCAGACAGCTTTTGCCTGGGAAGAGGAACCAGACAGGGTTGTCCCCTATCACCTTTGCTCTTTGCCTTGGCCATAGAGCCATTGGCCATGCGTATTAGGACGGACCCGCAATATCACAGCACCCAAATAGGAGAACAGGAAGACAGGGTCGGATTGTATGCCGATGATATGGTTCTCTTTATGTCACAAACAGACACTCCCTAGGGCGATCAGTACAATTAAACTATTTAGCCGGTTCTCAGGATTGCGGATAAACTGGTCCAAATCGACTCTTTGCCCTCTATATCAACTAGAGGACACGTTCAACTCAGGAGAACTGCCTATTGTGCATAGGCTATAAATACCTAGGTATTCATATTACCAAAAATGTCACGTCCTTTCATACACTAAATATTCAGCCACTCCTAATGTACTGTAAGGATAAATTTAGGGTATGGCAGAACCTGCCTTTATTTGTGTCGGGGAGGATCAATCTGGTAAAATTGATTATCCTACCAAAGTGTCTATATATTCTACAGCATGCACCATATGCGGTTCCAAAAAAGTTATTTCAGAACATTAACTCGCTGTTATCCCCCTTCATTTGGGAAGCAAATAGAACCAAGCTTTCAATAACCAATCTAACACGTTTCAAGAAGGAAGGGGGCATGTCCTTGCCCGATGTGCACCTATATTACTTAGCTGGACAGCTGAGAAATTTCAGATCTTGGGTAACACCGGGAGGCATTTTATACAGGCAGGAGAAGCAATTAGCAGATTATTTGGGTATTGCTAATTTATGGTCTGTGTTAGAACAGCCTTGTTTGTTCTCTCGGAAGCTGTTGCCAATTCATAGGGTGGCAGTTCAGGTTTGGACAGCTTGCAAGAGATTATGCAATGTAGGATCGAATCTGCTGGATCTGCTGGAAACCCCTATCTGGGATAACCCCATGTTCCCTGATCTACTGACAATGCGAGAAGGGATGTTCTGGAAGGAACATGGGGTTACCACATTGGGTAATTTATATAGCAATAATGTATTCAACGACTATGAGTCCATGAGCCGCAGGCACGAGCTCCCTAGACAGGCGTTCTATAGATTCCTGCAATTGAGACACGCCCTACAAACTCACTATAGGGATACCCCAATCTTACTATCCACCTTTCCAATGAATGGAGTTATCTGTTCTCAAGGACCACGCGGTTTTATATCAGTGTTATATACTCATCTCCTAGATGCTAAGCTGAAAGGCATTCCAATTCAAGCATTAGATAGATGGAAAGCTAAAATTCCAGACTTAACTAATGAGGATGTGGAAGATGTTTTAGAATCCCCCACTCTAGTTTCACCCGCCATAAACAATAAGTTCATCCAAGTTTGCATTTTAGATCAGAGTTACTTGACCCCGCTAAGGTTGAATAGGATGGGTAGACTTACTCACTCGGAGTGTCATAGGTGTGCATCGGTGGATGCTGACTTTTGGCATCTTATTTGGGCATGCCCATATATACATACATTCTGGGAGGAAGTAACCAAGTCACGAAGATTTGTCTCTTTGGAATATTAGATGAGACTGTCTACTCACATTATGTAAGGATATTCCTGAGGGAAGTATTATTCCTGGCACGGAAGGCAATAGCCATGAGGTGGATGGGCGATAGATTACCCACCCTAGCGCAGTGGAAGCTACTGGTTAATTCAATAATACCATATGAGAACATAGTTTTTAAAAATAGGGGCTGCGCGACTAAATTTCAGAAGGTATGGGGGGTATGGTGTGCATCTCCAATGACTGCTTACTCATCCCACAGACTGACTGAAGCATTAAGAGCAGAACAAGCCGAATAGTGTTGAGTTGGAAATGCGGGGAAATAGAGTATGGAAATAGTGAATTGGATCAGCTAGGACTGGTATATGATACCTGTAAAGTCTCATTTATGTTTAAGTAGATCCTTTTGCTTGAGGTAACAACACACATATACAGATACAGCACAGGTGTTTACTGTTTTGTTTGCATTCTAATGCATATGTCATGTATACTTTTTAAAGATGTCACTGGTGTATAATCTGCATTGGATTTTGTATTGTGACTGTCATTATTATTTGCTTTGTGTGTTCAATAAAGCGAATAAAAAAAAAAAAGAAGAGTAGATCCAGTAGACTGTATATTGGTGGACTCTGGATATACTGTATATACATACACATTATTAGCCACATTTGCTTAGCATCCAGGGTGGGCAGGAACGGAGGTGGCTGTGTGTGGTGGTGTCCTCTATGTATTGTGTTATCTGTATCTCTCTGTGTAATGTCAATTGCTTTGTCATCTCTATGTTATCAGTAAACTATTTTTATATATAAGTATCTGCGAGGGTTGTGTGTTGCTCCTGGGGTATATGAAGGACTGGAAGAGGTGTAATTATACACAGAATAATCGGGTTGTATGGGAAACAACTGCAACATGCTAGGAATAGAATAGAGGGATGGAAAACGGAGATATACATAAATCTCCATTTTTCAATGGCGAGCTAGGCCCAAATGTTTTAATTGATCTCTGTTAGGATATACTGTTGAAATTGCTGTTATACTGTGAATTTCGGACAGGTAACACAGTTTCATTGAGTCCTAGCGTGAGTTCAATTAATTACAGAGAACCTATTTAAGTGACATTCCTGGGTTACTGATTGTTTCCCATTATAACCTGTGTGGTTTGTTTTGTGTTTCGTTCATTTTTTTTCCAGTCCTTCAGTAGAATCTGCTGGTTGGTAAAAGAGGCTTTCAGGAGTTACACACAGATTGCAGAGATAACCATGAGTGACAAAGCAGGACATGGGACTTTTGAAAAGTTAAGTAGATACAGTACGTTTAACCCTGTATTGCCTAGATCAAATGAATCTGTGCAGCTGTTATGGGAATCTCTGGTAGATCAAGCTGATTCCTATGACAAATTGCACATTGCTAAGCGTGGTGTACTCAAACAAACGTCCAAGCGCCTTCACATGCTTGCTAAGCTGATGTGTATATTTGACAATGCCATTAGCAAGCTGGAGAAGGTGCAATCATTGAAGAGACAAAGCCCCCTGTAAATTTGCATTGTTATTGTTGTGCAGAAGCGGTTAAACAGGTTTCTAGTCTAGAAACACAACACAAAGACAAAGACAGTCAGATCAGCATGCTGCAGTCTCAGTTAGCTGAGAAAGAAAAATACTATGCAGATGTTGATAAAGTTTTTATACAGCTGTATATGGAGATAACAGGCTATAAGGAAAAAGCAGCCTCTACAGAGGTGATAATGGCTGACCTGAGGACCGAGTTAACTGAGAGGGATGAGAAAATTAGCAACATGCAGAAGACCATAACTGAGCTCTCACATCACAAAGATTTGCACTCAAAGCAAATTTGTGTTTTGAGTGCAAACAGGGGGACAGATGAGAGTGAGACCGCTCCTATGGCTGCCTCCAGACTGATTCCACTCCAATAGCTGTACAAAGTGCTGCTGGTGACACCATTTGTGGTTTAGGAGGTGGCATGGGATATTTACAGACCACTTCCAACTCACAGACGTGTCATAGCAATGCAGCAGAATTGCATTCTTTCCATAACATGGAGAGGATGCAATTTCTGCTAAAGATATGTAAACTGATCCCTACATATAATCCAGACACAGATCCTTTCACTTCCTGTGATACTTTTGAGGGACATTGCCAGAAATGTTCTGTCCCTCCAGAATATTGCATGGAACTGTTCAAGTTATGGTTGCCTACACATCTTTTTCAAAGATATGAGGTCATAGAAAAAATTGTCTCCAGGAATGGCCTATTTCATGATGAGGAAGACAGGCTTTCCACTCTCATGAAATTGGTAACAGGGCATATGGACGTCAGCCCAGAGGTCCTAAGTAACTTCAGGGCAACCATCCATGAGGATCCCTTGTCGCTTTGTGGAAGGTTTGAGGCCATGTATAGGAAGGTGACAAAGGATCATGGTGTAGGAGCCCCACAAGGCATGATACGTATGTTTGTGGAGAAGTTTCCATATCTTGATACCACAATTCGTTTAACTGCAGCTAAGGAGACATCACTGATAGAAGCAGCAATGGTAATAGAACAAGTCAGGCAGGATTTGCTAAAGAGTCACAAATCTATAAAAATCAGGAAGAAGGTAGCATTTAATAAAAAAAAATGCAAGATGGCTGCATGTTAAAGGGGATGGCAGCTAACAAAATATCTGTGTATTCTAGTGCTCTTCAAAGAAGAAAGTGGGAGAATATACAGTGTTTCCATTGTCTGCAATCTGGACACATAAAACGACTCTGTCCGCACAGAGATTTAAGGCGGGGTGGCTTTCAACCACACATACAATTGCAGAGACAGAGACCTGTTTCATTTGTGAGCCAACAGGCTACACATGAAACAGGGCTGCAAAAAGACACTATTACAACAGATATCCGTACTGGGAATCTGTTATAATAGATTTGTGGTGGGGATCCCTAAAGATCTGGCCATAATATGTAACTCAGGGGTCCCCCATATACTGGTCAGAGCATGCAATCAATGTAAACCTATAATAGCCCCAGTGCATGGGGACATGGCCACCAACACAGGGGGAGGGATTAGGTTTACTGTTGCAGAACTTTTGTTTGTTTGTCCTCAGTGTGTAATGCAAATGTGATAGAGTTCTTGTATTTAATCTCTACACCCAGGTGTCTGTTGGGGGAGCTGTTAGGAATTTAAGGCCATACAGCTCACAAACAAATGGTATTGTCCCTCAACCATGAGAAGACAATGGATTTTAAATGAGCTCTCTTGCTTGCACCAATTGGCAATACTGTTAGTTCATAAAGAAGAACTTCTTGAACAGTTTAGTCTGGAAGTGCTCTTTTCATGTTGGGCAGGTAAAAAAAATAAATAAATAACAAAGTCTGGTTGTGAGGCGGCCCTCGCCTATATCACTAGGACGACATATAATATATGGTTCTAATTTTTGGTGCCAAGGTCTGTTGCTCCCTAAACTTGGCACAGAGTGTCATCATAAGGACATGTCATTGCATATCTCCAGTGTGTCTTACTCAAGTAAACTCTGTACTGTCAGCTTCTGAATGGGGTCACTAAAGAGTATGGAGAAATGGCAGTCTATCTCCCTGTCTGTCACTGGCACTTATAAGTAGGCGTTCAGTCAGGCCAAAACTGACTGGGCCTATTAACGGTAGTAAATAACTACCATGGATACATTGCGTGTAATTTGGGTGCTAGCCTACAAAGTCCGCGGCGCAGCCAGTAGGCTGTGGGGCATAGCTCTCCCTATTGGGGATTCTGCGAGGGAGTGGGTTGACCCCACGGTGATCCACAGAGGCGCTTTGTATAAATTACGACTGTCCAGTCGGACGCAGAACTTGGGCGCAGCTGTGGCAAGTGGGAGCTTCCACTGGGTTGTGATATATAGCCTCAGTTTGTAATGTAGCTACTAAGAGTGCCAAGTGTTATCTACAGATACTGTCAACAGGGGGAGGCCATGATATCTCCTGATGGATTTTCAGAACTGCAGCTGTTGATGTGTGCTCCCCTGAGGGAGACTGTTTAATATGATTCCAGGTGGAGAAATGCCCAGAGACACAATGATTGCCCTTGATCTAAGAAGATGACCAGACATCTGTACCCATCAGAAAGCCACCAGATGAAATTCCAGATGAACATCAGAACCATCCATACACAAGAAGATGAATCAACCGATTGGTCAAAAATGCAACATAAATGAGCTTATAATGTATTGTGTTTGTTCTTATTGTAAACACTTCCACACACAGACCAGGCTTCCAACACAGTGTGTCTGTATACCGACAACAGGGGGATATGTTAAGGGAAATATGGCTTTCAGCCAGAACCTCATCCTGATGACCACACAAATATGCCTAATAATTGGACCCAGTGGTATTCACCCATTCAGTATGGCTAGTAGCAGTGTGTCCCTTGTTAGCATATCTAAGGCAGTTGAACAACATCCTCTTGACCAAGAGATGGGGGGAGATCTTTGGGTGGTCACAGGGTGGAGTCGATGGTGGGTGGCTGGGACACAGGAAGATATAGGTGAAAGTTGGGAGTGAGGCAGGGTCTCTCTCTTCCTGCCACCCACTGGAACAACAGCACTTCAGGAGCAAGCTAAGTTATATGTGTGCGTATGTGGGTATGTATATAAGTATAATATCCCAGTAGACTTTATATGTGTACATATAGATATTTGTAGTCGGCAATTGCATTACCAGTTAGATGATATATGCTGTTTATGCAGGAGTCTCTATATGTACATATACTAATGGTCAGGTACTGGATGTGAGTTGATTAGAAGAGTAGATCCAGTAGACTGTATATTGGTGGACTCTGGATATACTGTATATACATACACATTATTAGCCACATTTGCTTAGCATCCAGGGTGGGCAGGAACTGAGGTGGCTGTGTGTGGTGGTGTCCTCTATGAATTGTGTTATCTGTATCTTTATGTATAACGTCCATTGCTTTGTCATCTCTATGTTATCAGTAAACTATTTTTATATATAAGTATCTACGAGGGTTGTGTGTTGCTCCTGGGGTATATGAAGGCCTGGAAGAGGTGTAATTATACACAGAATAATCGGGTTGTATGGGAAACAAGTGCAACATGCTAGGAATAGAATAGAAGGGATGGAAAATCCTCTCTTCAACATCTTACAACAAATTAATTGACTAACATATAAGTGACTTGTTTGGTACTGTTTGACACCACCATTTGTCTGCTGTGGTTGAGTTTTTTTTAACCCCGCTTGTTTATCTACCTAGAGCCCTTTTGCTTTCTATTTTCCCTTGCTTTGCTGGTAGTCTACTAAATTAACTGCTTAACACCTAAACATCTAGGGGAAATAATTCTGCGGTTATAGAGGAGGAAGTAATAAAGGAACCTGTTCAATCTCAGGTGTAGGGATTTACTCTGGTAGGCAGGGTAAGCGGTCGCAGTACAGAGGCAAGAACATGGTAGTAAAGCAAAAAGTAACACAAACACTTTGCAGAGTCCTGGTGTTAATTCACACCGCAGGAATTCTTTGTTATTTCACACAGCAAATGTCCACAGAACTCAAAAAACACGTCACCTGGCAATCCACAGCAGGCTTTAGGGTGCCTGGCTTCCGGCTGGCGGCTCTCATGCGGCTCCCAGAAACCCAGAGCCTTCACAGCTCCACTTTCACTTGGAGGAACATACCACACCCAGCCGAGCTGCTGGCTGGGCTGACACACTAAATTTCCCGTTCTTATCTCATCGAGGCCAGGAACCTCGGTGACACGTACTTTCCGTCAATGATGGACCCCTGCGCCTTCCTACATACCTCCCCCTTTGTTCAACCCTGAAGGGGTGAACACATGCCAGACAGTGTACTCGGGACAAGGCATCCGCATTTCCCTGTAACCTGCCTGCCATGTATTCCACAGAAAACTTTAATTTTTGCAAAGATAAGAACCATCTGGTGACCCGAGCATTCCTCTCTTTGGCCTGGCTCATCCACTTGAGAGGGGAGTGATCGGTCACCAGACGGAACTTACTCCCCAACAGATAATAGCGGAGAAACTCGAGTGCCCACTTGATGGCCAGGCATTCTCTCTCCATTCTACTGTACCGGGTCTCCGCTGGAGTAAGCTTACGGCTGAGGAAGACAATGGGATGCTCCTCCCTGTTGACTCCCTGAGACAGCACCTCACCGAGGCACACTTTAGAGGCCTCAGTCTGTACCACAAATTCCCTCTTGAAGTCGGGCATCACCAAAATCGGGGACCCACACAGGGCCGACTTCAAAGTGGAGAAAGCCTCTTCCGCCTGGTCATTACAGCGGAATATCATGGACTTCCGTCCCTTTAAGAGCCCTGTCAATGGAGCCGCTAAAGTGGCAAAATGGGGGACAAACCTCATGTAATAGCCCACCATTCCCAGGAACGACTTTACTTGTCTAGAGGTGGCAGGTCAGGGCCAATTCCGTATCGCCTCTATTTTGCTCACTTGGGGTTTAATGACTCCACGCTAAATGACATACCCAAGGTATTTAGTCTCCACTAAACCTATCGCACATTTCTTTGGGTTAGCTGTTAGTCCCACCTTTCAAAGGGAGTCCACTATGGCCTGTACTTTGGGCACGTGACTTTCCCAGTCGGTACTGTGAATGATAATATGCCCAGGTAAGCCTAGGCGTACCGCCGATGTGGATAAAGTACAATATCCATTAGACGTTGGAAAGGGGCGGGGGTGCCATGCAGGCCAAAGGGTAACACCTTATACTGGTACAGCCCCTCTGGTGTAAAGAAGGCAGTTTTCTCTTTGGCAGCCTCCATCAAGGGTACCTGCCAGTACCCTTTGGTGAGGTCCAGAACAGAAAAATACCTGGCTTGACATAATTTCTCAATTAGTTCATCCACCTGAGGCATTGGATATTTTGTTTAATTTCCGAAAATCGCTACAAAATCGTAACGTCCCGTCTGGCTTGAATTAAGACTATAGGACTGGCCCACTCACTGTTAGACTCATCAATGACATCCAGCCGCAACATGAGTTGCACTTCCTTCGAGATGGCTTTTCGCCAAGCCTCGGGTACTCGGTATGGCTTTAACCGGATTTTTGCCTGAGGCTCAGTGACAATGTCATGTTGGATTATGGAAGTGAGTCCAGGGAGGTCTGAGAACACATCCGTGTTCTGACTAACGAACTCCCTGGTTTCCTGAGACTATTTAGAGGAGAGGCTGTCAGCAATTTTTATTGTGGCAACCGCTTCCCTTGCATCAGACGTACCGGTTTCCCTATCCTTCCAAGGTTTTAGCAAATTAACATGGCAAATCTGCTCTGGCTTTCGCCTCCCTGGCTGGTGTACCTTGTAATTTACCTCTCCAATTTTTTCACGTACCTCGTAGGGCCCCTGCCACCTGGCTAGGAACTTACTGTCCACTGTTGACACCAGAACCAAAACCTGATCACCCAGGTTAAAGTTCTGGACCCGAGCCTGCCAATTATAGATCCGACTCTGGGCTCGCTGAGCGGCCGCCATATGTTCCCTGACAAGAGGCAAAACGGTCTCTATCCGCTGTTGCATCTTGGTAACATATTCCAGGACGCTTTGATGCGGAGTGGGTTGTTGTTCCCATGCCTCTTTGACTACATCCAACAAGCCACGAGGATGTCTGCCATATAGCAATTTGAAGGGTGAGAACCCAGTAGAGGCCTGGGGCACCTCTCGCACTGCGAACATAAGAAAAGGCAGAAGAAGGTCCCAATCCTTTCCATCTTTGGTCACCACCCTTTTTAACATAGTTTTTAGAGTTTTGTTAAACCTTTCAACCAGTCCGTCCGTTTGTGGCTGGTACACGGACGTCCATAACTGTTTAATACGCAGCAACTTGCAGAGTTCCCTCATGACCTTAGACATGAAAGGGGTCCCCTGGTCAGTGAGGACCTCTTTAGGTAGCCCCACTCGGGAGAACATCTCCATTAGCTCTTTAGCTATAAGTCTCGCCTCCGGGAAGTCTCTCCCTACTATAAGTTCATAGTGGAGGTGGGTTGCAACAGCCACCTCATGGATCCACCTGCCGGAAACCGTAGACAGAGACACCATAGCAATAGGGTAGACTTTTAAGTCCCCATGGATACACATGACTCCGACCTTATGGCCGGTGTACTCAGTGGAGCATACCAGGGAAGCCCTTACCAGGGTCACCAGACTTCCTGAGTCCAACAGAGCCTCCGCTAGAGTGTCTCCCACCTCAACCTGGCACAGGTGGTTCAGAGACTCCGGAGCACCCACTGCACACAGTTTCCTGGCATATAACGATTGATGGAAGCCATAGTTCATGTCCGTAGGTTCCCCCTGACATGGAAAGTCCGCTCGAACATGGCCTGGCTCCCATCAGCAAATTATTGGAGCGGGGTCCACAGGGGTTACATCCCGGGTGGGTTTGGTGGGCACGGGTTGCTGAGTCCGGGGTGGAGAGTTATGGGATCTGACTGCCCCCCTCCCAACAGAACCCCCCTGTAAGTTCCGAGTAGCCTCATAGCGCTCCACCAGGTCGACCATCTCCAGCGCATTACCTCGGGAGACCTGGCCAATCCATTGCTGGAGAGGGGGTGGCAGAGCCCTCCCAGAACCTGTCTGCTAACAACCGGTCCAACATAGCAGTGGGGCTTAACATGTCAGGTTGTAGCCACTTTTGCAACAGGTTAAGCAGGTCATAATACTGGGGTCTCACAGGCTCCGCCGGGTTGAACCCCTACTGATGCACCCGCTGGGCCCGGACCAGCACATTCACCCCCAGTGTTGCCAAAATCTCCGCCTTTACCTTTGGGCCGCTCGATCGTCCGGCAAGTCAAAAAACACCCGCTGGGACTCTGATGTCAAAAAAGGACCGACGACTGCAGCCCACTGGTCTTGGGGCAGCTTTTCCCAGGTGGTCACTTTTTCATACATCGCCAGGTAGGTCTCGATGTCATCTGCGAAGGTCATTTTAGGGATCACTGCACGTACTGCTTTCCGGGCATCATGTACGCCTGGGGTTGCGCCTACTGTCTGCAAGGCCATTACATGTTGTAGCAGCAACTGGTCGGTCTCCTGATGCTGCTTATTAGCCTCGCATTGCTGCAGGTTAGCCTCCATGAGGGCCTTTATAACAGCCTCCATTTTATCACGTGACACCGGTTTGAATCTAGTTGGTTTGATAAATGACATACAACCGTGTGTAAACCAAAAATATTTAGGTGTTCAAGCCAGCCTCACTGCACTTGCCTGCATCCTCCACCAGTTGTAGGGATTTGCTCTGGTAGGCAGGGTAAGCCGTCACAGTACAGAGGCAAGAACACGGTAGTAAAGCAAAAAGTTCAGTGTTTATTCACACAAAAGGGAAAAAGGTAACTCAATAAATAACTTTTACTTGGAGGAACATACCACACCCAGCTGAGCTGCTGGTTGGGCTTTTAAATCCCAGCCCAAAAACTGGCCTGGACGTGGGGAATAGCCACCCACCCTGCACTTTGGCTGCTCCCAATAAGAAACGGCTCGGATTGGCTTTACAGCCACACTAAGTAAAACAGTGTCAGCGAGCACAGTGCCGCTGACACACAAAATTTCTGGTTCTTATCTCACCGAGGCTAGGAACCTCAGTGACACGTACCTTCCATCAATGACAGACCCCTACGCCTTTCTACACAGGGGACAGAGAGGGTGGAGGATGAAGAGTTATCTAATGTTGATTCCTCCCGTTAAAAGAAATATTGCTGGCAGTAATGCTGAATGGGAAATTAATACAGGACATCTCAATCCAGCTTGGATCAATTCAGACCAATGTAGTTCTGATAAGGGAGGACGTATCTAAAATTCGAGATAGAGTTAATATTATGGAGAGCTCCTTGGGTGTTCTACAGAATGAATTGAAGATATAAAAACTGAGATCTCTACTCTAGAGATGAATCTTAATACGCTTGGAAAAAAAGTGGTGGACCTGGAGGACAGGTCAAGGAGATGCAATGTGAGAATTTTAGGGCTACCTGAGGGTGCTAATGATAAAAATCTTACCCAATTTCTACAAACGTTGATCTTGGAGAAGTGAAAATAATATTTTTCCCCATTATTTTTAGTGGAAAAGGGCTCACCAGGTCCCCAGAGTTAAACCAATTCCTGGGAGACAGCCACGGAGACTTTTGGTTAAGATACTGGCCTCACGGGACAGAGATATGGTATTAAGAAGAGCGAGGGAGTGTCCTCCTATTGTACATAATGGGAATAGACTTTCTTTCCGGACTTTTCAAAGAGGTCCAAGAAAGAAGAGGTTCATTCATTGCGGTCAAAAAGTGTCTACAAGAAAAGGATATTAAGTATTCATTTGTGTATCCAGCTAAACTTCGGATCATCTTTGAGGATGAAACTCATATATTTGATACCTCGGATCATGCTATATATGGATTGACTTGATCGGAATAATATTTGATTAACCTGTTTTCTTTCCTCTTCTTGTTTGTGTCACGGTGGGTATGCACTCAGACTCACAGATAACCCACCGACCAGGCTCTGGGCGAGAGACAGGGGAAGGGTCACCTCCTAGCTAATCCCTGACCTCTTTCCCTGCACTGATCAGCCCACATGCAGACCTTAAAGGTAGGTATGATGTGTCCCCATGCCTGGGCTGACAAAATCCATAATTCCCTGAGATGGTGAAGAGGGGAAATAGGAGCAGCCTGCTCGCACAGAACCTGGATGGGAGAGGTGACACGAAACAACCAAACTTGAAATCACACTTATCTTTCTGAGCTGGAACAGACAACCTTCCTTCCTAACTTCCAAGACCACAATGATTTGTATTATCCGCTCAGAGCACTGGGATGGTGTGCCATTTAAACTAATGACCCCACCCAGTGCACCTGATGAGAGGCGGATCCAGCACAGCTCCAAAACAAACACTAAACTCGTGCTGCTATCCTGGCTGACCTCCGCACATCGTCAGAGTGGGGCATGACAGTTTGGTAGTAATGGTGGGGCTGGGTAGCTGTGAGATGGGGAGGCATGGTCATAGTTGAGAGATCTGTTGCAGAATGTGGTGGATCAATTGGATTGGGGAGTTAGGGGTGGGTTTGTTAAATATTTTCATAGGTAGGGAGCTGTGTTTTCTAATTTAATGTCGGTTAGAATTCTTACTTGGAATGTTCAGAGGTTAGGGGATAAACTAAAGAGACAAGTGGTCTTTGATCTACCAGCGATGGTTTGTCTGGTGGAAACCCATTTATCTGAGGATACTTCCCTTCGAATCACCAGGGGATGGGCTGCACAGGCGTACCATTCCACGTTTACTAGTCGTTCTAGAGGAGTGACAGTCTTTATTCATAGGGCGATTCATTTTGTTTACGATGTATCCTCTGTTGATGAGCAGGGGAGATTTGTTTTCTTATACTGTAAACTTGCTGGAAAATTATGTATCCCAGCTTTCGTTTATATTCCACCTCCATTCTCTCTCTATGTGCTTAACTCCTTGCTATCGTTTATGGATGATTGGCCTGAATGTCCTTCATTAGATATTGGGGATTTTAATTGTGTTATTTATCCTACTGTAGACAGCGTTTCTATGGGGGGAGGGGGTTATATTTCTGTTCAAGGGTCTCCCTTGGCACGCTTTTGCCAGGAATCTGGTTTTGAGGATGTTTGCAGACATTTAGGGCATGAGAGAAGAGCATACTCATGTATAAAGTAAATCTGGTAAATCTATGTCTAGGATAGATCTTGCCCTAATAAATATAACATATATGAGTTATGTAAAATGGATGAAATATGAGACAAGGTCTCTTTCGAACCATGTGCCTATGTCCCTTGAACTTTGTCTGGCCTATGATAGGAATGTAAGGAGACCCCCATTTAGATTAAATTCCCATTGATTGTTAGTAATGGAGAATCATGAAATAATACAACAGGAGACTGAGCGCTTTTTCTGATATTAACCCCTTAAAGACCGGGCTCATTTTCACCTTCAGGACTAGGCCATTTTTTGCAAATCTGACCACTGTCACTTTATGTGGTGATAACTTAAAAACGCTTTGACTTATTCAGGCCATTCTGAAATCGTTTTTTCGTCACATATTGCACTTCATGACACTGGTAAAATGAGGAAAAAAAACTTTTTATTTATAAAAAAAATAACAAATTTGCCAAAATTTTTGAAAAATTAGCAAATTTTCAAGTTTCAATTTCTCTACCTCTATAATACATTTTAATACCTACAAAAATAGTTATTACTTTGCATTTCCCATATGACTACTTCCTGTTAGGATCATTTTGGGCTTTCTCAGACATTTTCAAAAACCAACTTTTCAAGGACCAGTTCAGGCCTGAAGTCACTTTGTGAAGCTTACATAATAGAAACCACCCAAAAATTACCCCATTCTAGAAACTACACCCCTCAAAGTATTCAAAACGGATTTTAAAAACGTCTTTAACCCTTTAGGTGTTCCACAAGAATTAATGGAAAATAGAGATACATTTTCAAAATTTCACTTTTTGGCAGATTTTCCATTTTAATATTTTTTTTTTCCAGTTACAAAGCAAGGGTTAACAGCCAAACAAAAATCTATATTTATGGTCCTGATTTGGTAGTTTACAGAAACACCCCATATGTGGTCGTAAACTGCTGTACGGGCACACAGCAGGGCACAAAAGGAAAGGAATGCTATACGTTTTTTTGAATGCAGGTTTTGCTGGACTGTTTTTTTTTTTACACCATGTCCAATTTGAAGCCCCCCTGATGCACCCCTAGAGTAGAAACTCCATAAAAGTGACCCGATCTAAGAAACTACACCACTCAAGGTATTCAAAACTGATTTTACAAACTTTGTTAACCCTTTAGGTGTTTCACAAGAATTAATGTAAAATAGAGATACAATTTCAAAATTTCACTTTTTTGGCAGATTTTCCATTTTAATATTTTTTTTTCCAGTTACAAAGTAAGGGTTAACAGCCAAACAAAACTCTATATTTATAGCCCTGATTCTGTAGTTTACAGAAACACCCCATATGTGGCCGTAAACTGCTGTACGGGCACACTGCAGGGCGCAGAAGGAAAGGAATACCATACGTTTTTTTGAATGCAGATTTTGCTGGACTGTTTTTTTTTTTACACCATGTCCAATTTGAAGCCCCCCTGATGCATCCCTAGAGTAGAAACTCCATAAAAGTGACCCCATCTATGAAACTACACCCCTCAAGGTATTTAAAACTAATTTTACAAATGTCGTTAACCCTTTAGGTGTTCCACAAGAATTAATGGAAATTAGAGATACAATTTCAACATTTCACTTTTTGGCATATTTTCCAATTTAATATTTTTTTCCAGTTACAAAGCAAGGGTTAACAGCCAAACAAAACTCAATATTTATGGCCCTGATTCTGTAGGGCCATAAATAGTTTACAGAAACACCCCATATGTGGTCGTAAACTGCTGTACGGGCACAAGGCAGGGCGCAGAAGGAAAGGAATGCCATACGGTTTTTGGAAGGCAGATTTTGCTGGACTGTTTTTTTTTATACCATGTCCAATTTGAAGCCCCCCTGATGCATCCCTAGAGTAGAAACTCCATAAAAGTGACCCTAGCTAAGAAACTACACCCCTCAAGGTATTCAAAACTGATTTTACAAACGTTGTTAACCCTTTGGAAGGCAGATTTTGCTGGACTGTTTTTTTTTTGACACCATGTCCCATTTGAAGCCCCCCTGATGCACCCCTAGAGTAGAAACTCCACAAAAGTGACCCCATTTTAGAAACTACGGGATAGGGTGGAAGTTTTGTTGGTACTAGTTTAAGGTACATATGATTTTTGGTTGCTCTATATTACACTTTTTGTGCGGCAAGGTAACAAGAAATAGCTTTTTTGGCACCTTTTTATTTATTTTTTGTTCTTTACCACATTCATCTGACAGGTATTGTGGTATTTCTATAGATCAGGTTGTCACGGACGCGGCGATACCTAATATGTATATATTTTATTTATTTATTTAAGTCTTACGCAATGATTTCATTTTTGAAACAAAAAAATCATGTGTTAGTGTCTCCATAGTCTGAGAGCCATAGTTTTTTCAGTTTTTGGGCGATTACCTTAGGTAGGGTCTCATTTGTTGCGAGATGAGATGACAGTTTGATTGGCACTATTTTGGGGTGCATATGACTTTTTGATCGCTTGCTATTACACTTTTTGTGATGTAAGATGACAAAAAATTGCTTTTTTTACATAGTTTTTATTTTTTGCGGTGTTCAACTATGGGGTTAAGTCATGTGATATTTTTATAGAGTCGGTCGATATGGACGCGGCGATACCTAATATGTATACATCTGAATCATCACCGATGCTGGTGGATGCAGCAGAATTCCGGCTGTCAGTAACAGCTGGATCTCTGCCGCTGTTCGCGGCACCGCACGCGGGGGGGAAGAAGGACCGCAGGACAAGAATGCTCGTCCTCTAGCGCTAAATGCCTTCGATTTAGGACGAGCATTCTCGTCCTGGGTCGTTAAGCTGTTAAGGACCCTGCCATTTTTTACTTAAGGACCAGGCCATTTTTAGCAAATCTGACATTTGTTACTTTATGTGGTAATAACTTTAAAATGCTTTTACTTATCCAGGCCATTCTGAGACTGTTTTCTCATCCCATATTGTACTTCATGACGGTGGTAAAATTGAGTCAAAATATATGAAATTTATTTATAAAATAAAATGCCAAATTTTGAAAATTTTTGAAAATTTTGAAAATTTCAGTTTCTCTACTTTTATAATAGATAGTAATACTGCCAAAAATAGTTATTACTTTACAGGTGAAACTCAAAAAAATTTGAATATCGTGCAAAGTTCATTTATTTCAGTAATGCAACTTAAAAGGCTAAACTAATATATGAGATAAATATTCAAGGTAAAAAAGTGAAATAGACGGCTCTACCGCTCAGGTAAATGGTAGAGGTGCAAAACTGCTTGGTCTGACTCACCCAGTCAGGAGCATAAAATTTCAAACAATAAGGGATAAGCAGGCACACTCTTTGTTTGGGAACAGGGTGTATTTTATTTATGTTCTGGTATTCATGTAATTTGTAGATAAGAAGTTGTGTGTGGTTATACGTAAAGAATTATATAAAAAATTATATAGAAAAAATGGATAGAGTGATCACCAATATGTGAGGTGTGATGGATCCTTTGGAAAAAATGTTGGGAAATGTTTTTTTGGGGGAAAAAAGGGATGATTTGGAGTGTTTAGAAATTAGAGAGATAAGATATATGTATAAGAATCACCATATATATGTATAGAGTAAATTGTCCTTCATAAAGGTATAAGGAGTAAAAAGTCCTTCATAGAAAATAGTCCTTGAAAAAATGTGTTGGTCTTCCAGTCTTTTATAAAGTGGCCACTGATTAGTAAAATCAAATAATAAAATCAAATAAGATCAAGTACAGGATGTGAACATTATATAGAGGATTAAAAAAGTCGGTCCCCCTTATATAATTATGGCTCCGTGGGTGGGATATTTAGTAGATAGTATTTAGCAGTTTGCTGTAAAATAGAGGATAGTGTGTCTTTGCAGATAGGAATATTGCATATAGGCAGGTGGTTATAGTCTATATATTCCTCTGTGGAAAAAATGGGGGTGCTCTGTGCCTGGGTGCGACGTCCCGCACTGTCTCTGGCTACAGAGATCACTTACCCTTCTTGATGCTTGTGTTCTTTCGGTCCTCTAATGATGGTTGCCGGTAGTCGGCTGTTGAAGTCCGGTCCGGTCCTCAGGAGTCAGCAGCGTCTCGTGTTGCCTAGGACGCCGAGAGGCGTGGTTCGCGCGTCTGATGCGTGAGGTATGTGGTCACGTGATCGCGGACTCTCTGTCAGGCTTCTTTGCAATGCTTCTCCTGCTCTGTAGCGAGTGGTATCCCAGTAATCCTCTTAAACGCGTTTCGGGAGTTTATCCCTTCATCAGTAAGTGGAGGATTATGGTGGATACTGTGGTATTTATAGAGCGGTGGTCAATTGGTTAATCAATCAATTGAACCTAACAATGAGGCTGACATATTGAATTTGTTATCCTGTATCAGTTTTGTTTGGCCCATTAGGTTTGTGGCCAAAATAAAATATACACGTTATCCAAAAGAGGGGAGGGTGATCGGTGGAATAACAGTGTATAACAAAATAAAGGTCTATATAGCTGACGGTATTGTATAATTGTGTAGATGTTGTTGATGGGTCCTATAAAAAGGTTATTATTATTGTGGATTTCATATTCTATTTATAAGAGGGGCCCTCATATATTATATATCCGATACCTATTTGATGGTATAGGGAAATGGTGGTATTGGATGTGGTTTAGCAATGTTACTTTCAAGGGGTACATACATATTTTAATGTTTATTTATTCTGTTTTTAGTTGTGAGTGCTGCCTCTCAATAGGAGGCCTGTAGTCATCCTAATATGCTTCAGCCATGGGTATATATTAGAAAATGCCCGTGATGTCACTGGTCCGTAGTGTGGGGGACCCAGTGAGTAATTGGGTCTATTATTTCCACATGCACCAGAAGGGCTATGAGAGCTATAGCCTGTGATGTGGTATTTGTGCTGTATAGGGCTTGTCCATTTCAGGGGATACAGACATATTGTAATTTTTATTTTTTTATATATATTTTCTAGTTGTGCGTATTGTTTCTTTATAGGAGGCCTTTAGTGGTTCTGATGTGTTCCAGTTGTGGGTACATGTTTTGAGTATGCCCATGATGTCACTGGTCCGTAATTAGGAAGACCCAGTGAGTATTTGGGTTTGTCAGTCCTACATGTACCAAAGGGAGAAGGGCTATAGGGAATATAACCAAAAAGGGATTTAATAGTTATGGACTATGTAGTCTTGGTATAGCTTGGTTGGCAAGGATCCTTTTTGGTATACAATGGGAGATGTCCATTGTATCACTGGTCCGTAGTAAGAAAGACCCAGTGGATACTCGAGTTTATCCTCCCTATGTATATCCAAAAGAGGGGGACGAGTAGAGAAAGGTAGGTACATAGTATGGGGTATCTTGGGTATGGTGGTGATGTCACTATCATAACAATCCAAAGTAAAAAAGGGGCTTGTCTTGGATGTGATGGCGTATTGCGTGTATTTGATTAGGTTCTTGTTGGTGAAGTAGCGGGTGTCTGTGTGTGTGGGGATTATTGTTGTAAATGAGGGGCAGCCGCTCGCCAAGGGGCAACCGGAAGGAATATGATAAACATTCTGGTTACTCATCAGGGAGCGGCAACCCCCCAATCAGAGGAACCCAAAAATTTCCATTTCTGCGTTTAGTCCATTGGGTAGAACAGAGTTGAATTCAAAGATTCTTCTGGATTCCACTCTGGACATTTTGTGTATGAAGTTGCTGATACAGGATAACGAATTCACTATGTCAGCCTCATTGTTAGGTTCAATTGATTGATTAACCAATTGACCACCGCTCTATAAATACCACAGTATCCACCATAATCCTCCACTTACTGATGAAGGGATAAACTCCCGAAACACGTTTAAGAGGATTACTGGGATACCACTCGCTACAGAGCAGGAGAAGCATTGCAAAGAAGCCTGACAGAGAGTCCGCGATCACGTGACCACATACCTCACGCATCAGACGCGCGAACCACGCCTCTCGGCGTCCTAGGCAACACGAGACGCTGCTGACTCCTGAGGACCGGACCGGACTTCAACAGCCGACTACCGGCAACCATCATTAGAGGACCGAAAGAACACAAGCATCAAGAAGGGTAAGTGATCTCTGTAGCCAGAGACAGTGCGGGACGCCGCACCCAGGCACAGAGCACCCCCATTTTTTCCACAGAGGAATATATAGACTATAACCACCTGCCTATATGCAATATTCCTATCTGCAAAGACGCACTATCCTCTATTTTACAGCAAACTGCTAAATACTATCTACTAAATATCCCACCCACGGAGCCATAATTATATAAGGGGGACCGACTTTTTTAATCCTCTATATAATGTTCACATCCTGTACTTGATCTTATTTGATTTTATTATTTGATTTTACTAATCAGTGGCCACTTTATAAAAGACTGGAAGACCAACACATTTTTTCAAGGACTATTTTCTATGAAGGACTTTTTACTCCTTATACCTTTATGAAGGACAATTTACTCTATACATATATATGGTGATTCTTATACATATATCTTATCTCTCTAATTTCTAAACACTCCAAATCATCCCTTTTTTCCCCCAAAAAATTTTTCCAAACATTTTTTCCAAAGGATCCATCACACCTCACATATTGGTGATCACTCTATCCATTTTTTCTATATAATTTTTTATATAATTCTTTACGTATAACCACACACAACTTCTTATCTACAAATTACATGAATACCAGAACATAAATAAAATACACCCTGTTCCCAAACAAAGAGTGTGCCTGCTTATCCCTTATTGTTTGTAATATATGAGATAGACTCATTACATGCAAAGTGAGATATTTCAAGCCTTTATTTGTTATCATTTGGATGATTATGGCTTACAGCTTATGAAACCCCAAAGTCACAATTTTGAGGTACCCTTTGCTCAGGGGATATGGATTAATTAGCTGACTAGAGTGTGACACTTTGAGCTTAGAATATAGAACCTTTTCACAAAAATCTAATTCTAAGCTGCATTAATGCAATTTCTTTTAATTTGCATTACTGAAAAAAATTGACTTTTGCAAGATATTATAATTTTTTGAGTTTCACCTGTACCGTCGTCGCCAAAAGTTTTGAGAATGTCACAAATATTAGTTTTCACAAAGTTTGCTGCTAAACTGCTTTTAGATCTTTGTTTCAGTTGTTTCTGTGATGTAGTGAAATATAATTACACGCACTTCATACGTTTCAAAGGCTTTTATCGACAATTACAAGACATTTATGCAAAGCGTCAGTATTTGCAGTGTTGGCCCTTCTTTTTCAGGACCTCTGCCATTTGACTGGGCATGCTCTCAATCAACTTCTGGGCCAATTCCTGACTGATAGCAACCCATTCTTTCATAATCACTTCTTGGAGTTTGTCAGAATTAGTGGGTTTTTGTTTGTCCACCCGCCTCTTGAGGATTGACCACAAGTTCTCAATATGATTAAGATCTGGGTAGTTTCTAGGCCATGGACCCAAAATGTCAACGTTTTGGTTTTTGGCACGGTGCTCCATCGTGCTGGAAAATGCATTGTTCTTCACCAAACTGTTGTTGGATTGTTGGAAGAAGTTGCTGTTGGAGGGTGTTTTGGTACCATTCTTTATTCATGGCTGTGTTTTTGGGCAAAATTGTGAGTGAGCCCACTCCCTTGGATGAGAAGCAACCCCACACATGAATGGTCTCAGGATGCTTTACTATTGGCATGACACAGGACTGATGGTAGCGCTCACCTTTTCTTCTCCGGACAAGCCTTTTTTCTGATGCCCCAAACAATCGGAAAGAGGCTTCATCAGAGAATATGACTTTGCCCCAGTCCTCAGGAGTCCATTCACCATATTTTCTGCAGAAGATCAATCTGTCCCTGGTGTTTTTTTTTTGGAGAGAAGTAGCTGCCATTCCTGAGCAAGCTCTGCACTGGTGGCACTTCCTGTCCCGCAGCTAAATCTGTCAGTATGGGATCTGCATCTCCACGGCAGGGTGGCAGATTGCTGTCTACACATTGCAGCACTATGGGTCCCAGTACTGGCTTACCTTGTAGGAGACGCAGGTGCCCGCCAGCATACCGCCGCATCCGTCCTCTTTGCCAGGTGTCATCTGATGAGCTATAGCACGCGCGCGTACACCTCTCCCTTTCTTATAGGAGTAGGCAGCTGGTTCCTGATTACCATACCCACCCGGAGGCGGGACTATTTTGTATTTAAGGCAGCTTCACTCATCATGAAGTGCCCAAGCGTGGTTGTTGTACCTCTTGACTCCTGCTGAAGCATTCCACTGTGTCCGTTTATTGGATTTCCTGGATTCTGACCTCCGCTTCATTTGACTACGCATCTGCCTGCTGTCTGTTTATTGGACCCCCTGGATTATGGACCTCTGCACTGCCTGACAACGAGACCGCTTATATCTGCACTGCCTGATTACGCATCTGTCCATCTCCTCCTGTAAGTCTGCCTGGATCCAGACCCTGCGCTGCCTATGAGACTGCTTATATCTGCATGCTATATTGCTCTGAACTTTGTGTTGCCTGTACCTGTCAAGTGACTTTTGAATACTGTCTGCCAGTAAAGACCATCTGTTCCTTTATTCTGCCTTTGTTGGACTCTGTTCACACTACTGCAGGTAGCTGCATTCAAGGTAACAGGTGCAGACACCAGGGTCCTGTCTCTGAGAGTCAGCAGTCAGCAATATTGGACTAATTCCAGTCCTCTATCAGCTGACACAGAGGATCCACATCCTCTGGTCGTAACAGTACGCTTGGGCCATGGCTCTAAACCAATGTCTGAAATACTACATGAACTTGAACAACAGCGTACCACCCAGAAACAAGTAATAAATTACTTGCAGCATGTAGCTGCTCGCCTGGACTCCCTTGCTACAGCACAGTCTGCACAGGCTCCTACTGCTCCTGCTGTCCCTGTTGCGGCTGCAGCACTGCCAAGCGTTTCCGGACCACGATTATCTGCTCCGCCCCGTTACAGTGGCAACCCAAAAGCCTGTCGTGGATTTCTTAACCAGTGTACAATTCACTTTGAACTGCTTCCTCATCACTTTCAATCAGACCGCGCTAAAGTGGCGTTCATTATCTCTCATCTCGAGGGTGAGGCTCTGGCCTGGGCGAATCCAATATGGGAGAGATCTGGTCCTATCACCAATAATGTGGCACTATTTATGGGCTCTTTTAAGAGGGTGTTCGAGGAGCCAGGTCGAGCTTCTTCTGCGGCCTCCTCTCTGCTGCACGTCCGTCAAGGGAGCTGGTCGGTGGGCCAATATGCGATTCAGTTCCGCACCTTAGCGTCTGAAGTTTCGTGGAATGAGGAGGCTTTGGTGGCGGCCTTTTGGGAAGGTTTGTCGGGACGTATTAAGGATGAACTTGCAGGTCGTGATGTGCCTACCTCCCTTGAGGCTCTAATCTCTCTGGCTATTAAAATCGACATACGGTTTTTGGAGCGAGCTCGGGAGGCCCGTCGAGAAAAAAGACTTCCACAACAACTGTTTAAGTCTAATATGTCTCAACCTCCATTACGCACCTCCTTTTTGGATCCTGAACCCATGCAGGTGAATTCCACTCGGCTCTCGGATGAGGAACGTCGTCTTCGCATGTCTTCTGGACTCTGCCTCTACTGTGGTGGTCCGGGTCACCGTGTCCGCAACTGTCCCCAGAAGTCGGGAAACTCCAATGCTTAGGGTCTTTGGGAGAGGCGGCCCTAGGCAAAAACTGTTCCACTCTCCAAATTCCTGTGACTCTGGTTCTTGGGGGCATCAAGGTCTCCATATCTGCTTCCTTGGATTCCGGGTCTGCGGGGAACTTCATACACCAAGCTATGGTGAGTCAATACCACATTCCTGTACGCCTGCTTAAAAATCCCCTGCTGGTGACTGCCGTCAGTGGACAAGTACTGACTGATCCAGTCCGGTTCATCACTGAGCCGTTGGAACTGCAGGTAGGGTGGTTACATGTTGAAAAGATTTCTCTATATGTGCTCCCTGAACTGTCCCATTCCCTTTTGCTGGGGTTGCCCTGGCTTAGGATGCACAATCCAGTAATCGAGTGGAGCTCTGGAGAGGTTCTTCAATGGGGTCAGCTGTGCCAAGGCAAGTGCTTATGTTCTATTCAACGAAGGGTCCCTATATCCCTCCCTAAAAACCTTGAGGCCTTGCCGGTGGTCTATCATTCCTTTGCGGATGTGTTCGATAAAAAAGAGGCTGAGACACTACCTCCCCATCGCCCCTATGACTGCCCAATTGATTTACTATCTGGGACTTCTCCTCCTCGGGGTCGTGTTTATCCTCTGTCTCCTGCTGAATCGCAGGCAACAGCATATTACATTAAGGAGAACCTTGAGAGGGGTTTCATCAGGAAGTCTTCCTCACCTGCAGGGGCAGGATTCTTTTTTGTGAAAAAGAAAGATGGGTCTCTTAGCCCCTGTATAGACTACCGTGGTCTGAATAAGATCACCATCAAGAATAAATACCCTTTACCGTTAATTTCTGAATTATTTGATAGACTCCGTGGGGCTCGGATCTTCTCTAAGCTGGACTTGCGGGGGGCATATAATTTAATACGGATTCGTGAGGGTGACGAATGGAAGACAGCCTTTAATACCAGGGATGGCCACTATGAATACCTTGTGATGCCCTTCGGGCTCAGTAATGCCCCTGCTGTCTTCCAGGAGTTTGTCAATGACATTTTTCGAGATCTGCTCTATTCTTGTGTTGTTGTCTATTTGGATGATATTCTTATTTTTTCCAGAGATATCAGAACTCATCGCAGGCATGTGCAGATGGTCTTACAACGCTTACGAGAGAATCGTCTGTACGCTAAATTGGAAAAGTGTGTCTTTGAAAAGTCGTCCCTGCCCTTCCTGGGGTACATCATCTCGGATCAAGGTCTCAAAATGGATCCTGGAAAGGTGGCAGCAGCGCTCGACTGGCCCCGTCCCTCCGGCCTGAAGGCAATGCAAAGGTTCCTGGGTTTTGCCAATTATTATCGTCAATTCATCCGTAATTTTTCTACCCTGACAGCTCCTATTTCTGGCCTGACCAAGAAGGGTGCCAATCCCAAACTATGGTCCCCTGAAGCAGAGACCGCATTTTCCTCCCTCAAGCAAGCCTTTTCTTCAGCTCCAGTCCTTAGACGCCCAGAACCCAACAAACAGTTCTTCTTGGAGGTGGACGCATCCTCCGTGGGGGCCGTCCTGTCACAGAAGAATGCCTCAGGTCGTATGTCTCCTTGTGGTTTTTTTTCTAAGTTATTTTCCGCTGCCGAAAAAAACTATTCTATTGGGGACAGGGAACTCCTAGCAATTAAGTTGGCTCTAGAGGAATGGAGATATCTTCTGGAAGGTTCTAGCCTACCGGTCATAATTTACACCGATCATAAGAACCTCACCTATTTGCAGACAGCTCAATTACTTAATCCTCGTCAGGCCCGTTGGTCTCTCTTCTTTGCCCGATTTAATTTTCAATTGCATTTTCAGTCTGCTGACAAAAACATCAAAGCGGACGCTCTCTCCAGGTCCTTTGAAACCACAGATTCAGAAGACGAACCCCAGTTTATCATTGAACCAACTAAAGTAGTCCCAGTGGCTCCAGTTAACCTGTCCAAGGTTCCCCCAGGTAAGATCTTTGTTCCGGAATCTAAACGAAGGAAGGTTTTACGGTGGGGGCATGCATCCAAGATTGCCGCCATCCAGGTCAATGGGGGACCTTGAATCTCATCTCCAGACATTACTGGTGGCCATCCATAACCGCGGATATTGTAGACTTTGTGGCTTCCTGTACCTTGTGTGCCCAGAATAAGTCTCCCAGACTGAAACCTGCAGGTTTATTATTGCCTCTTCCGGTGCCTGAGGTCCCCTGGCAGCATATTGGTATGGACTTCATAACCGATTTACCTGTCTCTGAGGGCTGTACAGTCATTTGGGTTGTCGTTGACCGTTTTTCTAAAATGTCGCACTTTATTCCGCTTCCAGGTCTGCCATCTGCTCCTCGTCTTGCTGAGCTATTCATTTTACATATCTTCCGCCTTCATGGATTTCCCCTCCATATCGTCTTGGATAGAGGAGTACAATTCACCTCCCGGTTCTGGAGATCTTTATGTAAGTCTCTGAATGTCTCTTTGGACTTTTCTTCTGCCTATCATCCACAGTCTAATGGCCAGGTGGAACGCATGAACCAAATATTGGTCAGCTTCCTGCGACATTTCACCAATGCCCATCAGGATGACTGGGTGAAGCATCTTCCCTGGGTGGAATTTGCTCATAACAATAGAGTCAACCAAGCCACAGGTAAATCTCCATTTTTTGTGGTCTATGGACGACATCCAAGTGTTCCTCTTCCCATGCGGCCTTCTTCTGGAGTTCCTGCGGCAGATTCCTGTGTGGAGCAGCTGTCTCGGGTCTGGTCTGACACTAAAGTATCGCTTCGGAGAACAGCGGACCAGATGAAAAGGTCTGCGGATAAGAGGCGCAGACCTCCTCCTCAGTTTGCCATTGGAGACAAGGTATGGCTTTCTTCTAAGAATATCTGTCTCAGACTTCCCTCTTACAAACTGGCTCCGCGATTCTTGGGACCTTTTTCTGTGATCAAGAAAATTAATCCTGTTGCCTACAAGCTCAAACTACCTGCTACCTTGCAGATTCCCAACTCATTTCATGTTTTATTACTTAAGCCAGCTGTCTTTAACAGGTTTTGCAAAGGCACTTCACAGAACCCTCCTCCTGTCACTATGGATGATGAGTTTGAAGTTAAGGACATTCTAGACAGGAGGATTATCAGAGGTAAGACCTTCTATTTGGTGGACTGGAAGGGCTACGGGCCTGAAGAAAGGTCATGGGAATCTGCTGAGAATATTCATGCCCCTCTGTTGCTGAAGAAATTTCTCTCCAGGTCAGCCGTGTGGAGGAGGGGGCGTAAGAGGGGGGGTACTGTCAGTATGGGATCTGCATCTCCACGGCAGGGTGGCAGATTGCTGTCTACACATTGCAGCACTATGGGTCCCAGTACTGGCTTACCTTGTAGGAGACGCAGGTGCCCGCCAGCATACCGCCGCATCCGTCCTCTTTGCCAGGTGTCATCTGATGAGCTATAGCACGCGCGCGTGCACCTCTCCCTTTCTTATAGGAGTAGGCAGCTGGTTCCTGATTACCATACCCACCCGGAGGCGGGACTATTTTGTATTTAAGGCAGCTTCACTCATCATGAAGTTCCCAAGCGTGGTTGTTGTACCTCTTGACTCCCGCTGAAGCATTCCACTGTGTCCGTTTATTGGATTTCCTGGATTCTGACCTCCGCTTCATTTGACTACGCATCTGCCTGCTGTCTGTTTATTGTACCCCCTGGATTATAGACCTCTGCACTGCCTGACAACGAGACCGCTTATATCTGCACTGCCTGATTACGCATCTGTCCATCTCCTCCTGTAAGTCTGCCTGGATCCAGACCCTGCGCTGCCTATGAGACTGCTTATATCTGCATGCTATATTGCTCTGAACTTTGTGTTGCCTGTACCTGTCAAGTGACTTTTGAATACTGTCTGCCAGTAAAGACCATCTGTTCCTTTATTCTGCCTTTGTTGGACTCTGTTCACACTACTGCAGGTAGCTGCATTCAAGGTAACAGGTGCAGACACCAGGGTCCTGTCTCTGAGAGTCAGCAGTCAGCAATATTGGACTAATTCCAGTCCTCTATCAGCTGACACAGAGGATCCACATCCTCTGGTCGTAACAGAATCCTCTTTAGGAGACGATCCTGGCGCTTGCTGGACTTTCTTGGATGCCCAGAAGCCTTCTTAACAAGAATTGAACCTCTTTCCTTGAAGTTCTTGATGATCCTATAAATTGTTGATTAAGGTGCAATCTTAGTAGCCACAATATCCTTGCCTGTGAAGCCATTTTTATGCAACGCAATGATGGCTGCACGCGATTCTCTGCACGCAGGTCACCATGGTTAACAATGGAAGAACAATGATTTCAAGCATCACCCTCCTTTTAACAGGTGAAGTCTGCCATTTTAACCCAATCAGCCTGACATAATGATCTCCAGCCTTGTGCTCGTCAACATTCTCACCTGGGTTAACAAGACGATTACTGAAATTAGCTCAGCAGGTCCTTTAATGACAGCAATGAAATGCAGTGGAAAGTTTTTTTGGGGGATTAAGTTAATTTTCATGGCAAAGAAGAACTATGCAATTCATCTGATCACTCTTCATAACATTCTGGAGTATATGCAAATTGCTATTATAAAAACTTAAGCAGCAACTTTTCCAATTTCCAATATTTAAGTAATTTTCAAAACTTTTGGCCACGACTGTACATTCCCCATATGTCTACTTCATGTTTGGATCATTTTGAAAATTACATTTAATTTTTTGGGACGTTAGAAGGCTTAGAAATTTAGAAGCAAATCTTAAAATTTTAAAGAAAATTTCCGAAACCCAATTTTTTTAGGACCAGTTCACTTATGAAGTCACTTTTTGTGGTTTACATATTAGAAATCACCCATTTTAGAAACAACACACCTCAAGCTATCTAAAACTGATTTCAATAACTTTGGCAACCCTTTAGGTGCCCCGCGAGAATTAAAGGAAAATGGGAATGACATTTTAAAATTTCACTTTATTTAGCAGATTTCAAATTTTGATCAATTTTTTTCTGCAATACTTTAAGGGTTAACAGCAAAACAAAACTCAAAATCTATTACCCTGAACCTGGAGTTTGCACGCTTCCAGGGGTCACGCTTACAGATTTCTTCTCAGACCACGTTTTATTGCTTAGATAATTTTGTACTCCGCACACCTTGGATCCAGTGTGGGTGCCTGTGAGAGTGGTTTAGACAATATAGGTTAAATCCACGGCACTCCAAAAGTTTTTTTGCAAAATAAAGTTTCACATTTTAATTTTCAGTATACAGAATATCGTTCATGTACATCCAGTGCAATTCATAGTGCAATTCATTTACATATAGTAAGTATGTGCCATATCAGATAATTCCCGAACGTTTCGGTCTGTACGACCTTCTTCAGCGGGCTCTGTAGGCAGGGTCAGGAGGCTGGCGCCAGCCTCCTGACCCTGCCTACAGAGCCCGCTGAAGAAGGTCGTACAGACCGAAACGTTCGGGAATTATCTGATATGGCACATACTTACTATATGTAAATGAATTGCACTATGAATTGCACTGGATGTACATGAACGATATTCTGTATACTGAAAATTAAAATGTGAAACTTTATTTTGCAAAAAAACTTTTGGAGTGCCGTGGATTTAACCTACACGTTTTATTGCAACACAAGCACCAACAGAAACAGTACAAAATAAAAGCCTGCCCATTTAGGCTCTGCCTAAACACAGTAACTGAAGCCCTGACTCAACTACAGGTTACAATTTACCCAACTTTCCGAGTCAAACAGTTCACCAGCCCCCAGGCTGTGCAAATACGAATCTCTTTGGGGGATTGTGGTCCAGCAGTCCTCTTGACTCTGGCCTTCTGACCCAGCTGAGACCACTACAAACCTCTGCAGGTCTCTGTTCGTGAATAACACACTTCCCCCTAACTGACACCTTGGGAAGTGCTTTATCCCAGTCTGATTATCGCAGACCTCACCCTCTCTGGACCAAGGGAACACTTGTCCTGGAAGAGTGTAAATTGGCAGATCCCACTTCTAGCCCAATCCAATCCAACTAAAATCCAGCCCAGAATATACCAAAAACCACCTTGTCTCAGCAACCTACATGCTGCTGAGACTATTGCATCCCGGATTTTAGTTACCCCACCAAGCTGAGCTATATGAGTGGGATACACAACTTTCCGCACTGTCCACCATATCACAATATATATACATACATATATATATATATATATATATATATATATATACATAGCCAAGTCCATAAATATTGGGACATCGACACAATTCTTACATTTTTGTCTCTATACACCACCACAATGGATTTGAAATGAAATGAACAAGATGTGATTTAACTGCAGACTGTAAGCTTTAATTTAAGGGTATTAATATCCAAATCAGGTGAACGGTGTAGGAATTACAACAGTTTGCATATGTGCCTCCCACTTGTTAAGGGGCCAAAAGTAATGGGACAAGTGGCTTCTTAGCTGGTTCATGTCCAGGTGTGTTATTCTCTCATTATCCCAATTACAATAAGCAGATAAAAGGTCCAGAGTTCATTTTAAGTGTGCTATTTGCATTTGGAATCTTATGCTGCCAACTCTGAAGATGAGATCCAAAGAGCTGTCACTATCAATGAAGCAAGCCCTCATTAGGCTGAAAAAACAAAACAAACCCATCAGAGAGATAGCAAAAACATTAGGCATGGCCAAAACAACAGTTTGGAACATTCTTAAAAGGAAGGAACGCACGAGTAAGCTCCACAATACCAAAAGACCCGGAAGACCACAGAAAACAACTGTGGTGGATGACCGAAGAATTCTTTCCCTGGTGAAGAAAACACCCTTCACAACAGTTGACCAGATCAAGAACACTTTCCAGGAGGTAGGTATATGTGTGTCAAAGTCAACAATCAGGACAAGACTTCACCAGAGTGAATACAGAGGGTTCACCACAAGATGTAAACAATTGGTGAGCCTCAAAAACATGAAGGCCAGATTAGAGTTTGCCAAACGACATCTAAAACAGCCTTCACAGTTCTGGAACAACATCCTATGGACAGATGAGACCAAGATCAACTTGTACCAGAGTGATGGGAAGAGAAGAGTATGAAGAAGGAAAGGAACTGCTCATGATCCTAAGCATACCACCTTATCAGTGAAGCATAGTGTTGGTAGTGTCATAGCGTGGGCATGTATGGCTGCCAATGGAACTGGTTCTCTTGTATTTATTGATGATGTGACAGCTGACAAAAGCAGCAGGATGAATTCTGAAGTGGTTCGGGCAATTTTTTCTGCTTATATTCAGCCAAATGCTTGAGAACTCATTAGACGGCGCTTCACAGTGCAGATGGACAATGACCCAAAGCATACTGCAAAAGCAACCAAAGAGTTTTTTAAGGGAAAGAAGTGGAATGTTATGCAATGGCCAAGTCAATCACCTGACCTGAATCCGATTGAGCATGCATTTCACTTGCTGAAGACAAAACTGAAGGGAAAATGCCCCAAGAACAAGCAGGAACTGAAGACAGAGTTGCAGTAGAGGCCTGGCAGAGCATCACCAGGGATGAAACCCAGCGTCTGGTGATGTCTATGCGTTCCAGACTTCAGGCTGTAATTGACTGCAAAGGAGTTGTAGCCAAGTATTAAAAAGTGAAAGTTTGATTTATGATTATTATAATGTCCCATTACTTTTGGTCCCTTAACAAGTGGGAGGCACATATACAAACTGTTGTAATTCCTACACCGTTCGCCTGATTTGGATGTAAATACCCTCAAATTAAAGCTGACAGTCTGCAGTTAAAGCACATCTTGTTCGTTTCATTTCAAATCCATTGTGGTGGTGCACAGAGCCAAAAATGTTAGAATTGTGTCAATGTCCCAATATTTATGGACCTGAATATCGTGCAAAGTTCATTTATTTCAGTAATGCAACTTAAAAGGTGAAATGTCACCAATTGCCTGTCTGAGCTCCAGCGCTGCAGTCTGGGGCTTGAAAACTGCAGAGCGGAGCCAGACGCTGTCATGCCAAGACCCTTGGGCCACACCCCCTCTCGTTGTCATGTAGGACCCGCCCCCTCTCGGCCGCACACTTTGGTCACGCCCCCTGATGATGTCACACATGAGCCTCACACCCCGGTGATGTCAGCGCTCAGGTGATTAGCTCCCTATTTAAGACAGCTACTGGCAATCATCTTTGCCAGTTATATGTTTTCCTTGATGTGCTCTGCTGCCTGTGTGTTAATTCAACTGTTGCTTTTGGACTTGACTTTGGCTATACCTAGACCTCTTTCTCTCTCTGCTTAGCAATTCAGTACTTTCTTCCTGTCCGGTATTGACCCTTGGCTTATTATTGCTTCCTCCTTCCTCCTCTCCTAGTTTGACTGTTTCTGGCACGACTTCCCTTGGTGTTTGTTTGTCTGGTCCCATGTGTGAATAGGTTCCTGCGGTTTCAACGGGCACTTAGATTTTATCTCTGCACTTACCAGTATATGGACCGTCAACCAGTTGTGGACTTGTCACCTAGAACTTGTACTGCAAGTAGGCGGTATCAGAGGGCTGGGTTCAAGTTAGGGCTCACTGTGTGAGAACGTGTTCCTGCCTACGGTCCTGACAGTATAACTGGCTTTAAAAGTTTTCCCCTCCACCCCAGAGGTGCTGGTGCTATGGATCCCATGCTAGGCCTAGCCAAGAAGATGGAGATTATTGTTCAGCTAGTCCAAGACTTAGCGCAGAGGATTTATCATGAGTCTCAGTCCCCTACTCTTTCTGCTCCTATGTCAGTTGAACCTAAGATTCAGCTTTCTGATAGGTTCTCTGGGAATCGTAAAAACTTTGTTACATTCCCGGAGAGTTGTAAGCTGTACTTTCGCCTTAGGCCTCACTCTTCTGGGTTGGAAGTTCAGAGGGTGGGCATTATTATGTCCATGCTACAGGGAGATTCTCAAGAGTGGGCATTTTCCCTGGCATCTAACTCCCCTGAATTATGTTCTGTTGATTGTTTTTTTTTTTCATCTCTGGGCTTGCCGCTTGTTATATGATGAGCCGGATAGGACTGCTTATGCTGAGAGTCAGCTTCTGTCCCTTACTCAAGGCAAGCGACCTGTGGAGGAGTACTGTGAAGAGTTCTGCAAATGGTGTACTGCTTCTGGGTGGAACCATCCAGCCCTGAGGTCTCAGTTCAGGCTGGGTCTGTCTGACAAACTAAAAGATCTGTTAATTATCCCACCCCAGGTTCCCTTGAAGAAGCGATGTCTTTGGCTATTCTCCTAGATAGACGTATAAATGAATGCAAGCGTGAGAGGTCTGTTAGTGTCTATCCCTCTTTTTCTTCCTCTGTCAGTAATACTAGGGCACCTGAAGAATCCGAGGTTCCTATGCAGGTTGGCGCTGCGGCGTCTCAGCAGCGGACGGTGTGTCGCCTGAAGAACAGTCTGTGCTTCAACTGCAGCAGCCCCGCACATCAGATATGATCCTGTCCTAAAAAACTGAAGGTGGAAAACTTCAGCGTCTGAGTGAAGTTCGGGGAGTTCACTCAGACGCACAGGTATTTCCTGACAAGTGCGGTAGATTACTACTGCCTGTGAGTTTATCCTAACAGGGAAGGTTTGTTACTGATCATGCGTTTGTTGATTCAGGGTCCACTGCAAAATTATTTAATTATGAATTTATTTCTGCTCTGGGTTCCATAGTACGTAAATTATCTGAACCCATTCCGTTATCTGGAATTGACTCCACACCATTGGCCGGAGGGTAAATTGATTTACAGACTATTACGTTAGTTATGACGGTGGGTGAAATTAATTCTGAGAAAAGTTAATTTTTTGTTTTGCATAATTTATCTGCTGATGTTGTTTTGGGGTTACCCTGATTAAAGAACCATACCCCATTTTTTTATTGGAGTACTGGAGAATTTAATAAATGGGGCTCCCAGTGCTCTAGTCACTGCCTGTCTATTCGGCTCACTGGCCTGTGTATGGACGAGGGCTCCATTCTGGGGTTTAATAAAGACTATCAGAATGTTTTCTCCAAGGAGGCTTCTGAGGCCTTGGCGCCACATAGAGAATACGACTGTGCCATCGATTTACTCCCTGGAGCTAAACTTCCTACGGGTCGGATATTTAATTTCTCTGGGCCCGAGAGATTGGTCATGAGGGAGTACATTCAAGATAGCCTTAGGAAGGGGCATATTTGTCCATATTTGTAGGGGCTGGATTATTTTTTTGTTGGAAAAAAGGACGGTAGTCTTTGCCCTTGTATTGACTACAGGGAGCTCCACTAAATTTCTGTCTGGAATCAGTATCCTCTTCCTTTGATTTTGTATCTGCTTAATCAGATTGTGGGAGCTCAATGGATCTCCAAAATTGACCTTGGGGGGCCTACAATCTGATTAGAATCAGGGAAGGTTATGAATGGAAGACAGCATTTAATACTCCTGAGGGGCATTTTGAGTACCTAATAATGCCCTTTGGTCTGTGTAATGCCCAGCCGATTTCCAAAACTCTGGCAACAACATTTTTTGGGAGTTTCTAGGTCAGTTTGTTGTGGTATATTTAGACGACATACTGGTATTCCCCCCTGATTGGTCACCCTATGTACTTCATGTGAGAAAGGTTCTTCAGAAGCTGAGGGACTATAATTTGTTCGCTAAGTTGAGTAAATGCGAGTTTAGAGTTAGAGAACTCTCTTTCCTGGGCTACATTATTTCCCCACAAAAATTTTGCATGGATCCGGGTAAGGTATGTTCCATTGTGGAGTGGGCCAGGCCGACTTCGCTTAAAGCCCCTAAACGGTTTCTGGGCTTTGCAAATTATCGGAAATGTATTAAGAATCTCTCAGTCATTGCCAAACCATTGACAGATTTAACCAGGAAGGGGACTGAGGTTCTCCATTGGGGTCTGTCTTTGAAACTCTTAAGACGAGTTTTACTCAGGCACCTGTGCTGGTGCAGCCTGATGTCACACAACCTTTTGTGGTTGAGGTGGACGCCCCTGAGATAGGTGTTGGGCTGTCCTCCCTGACCAACCTGAAACCATGTGCTTTCTTTCCCCGAAAATTCTCTCCCGCAGAGAGAAACTACGATATCAGTAACCGTGAGTTGTTGGCTATCAAATGGGCTTTTGAGGAGTACCGGCATTTCCTACAAGGAGCTCAGCACATGAGGAGCAGAGTGTTGTTATGGAGCCTGGAAACATTCTCCCTCCTGGGGTTGTGCTTACTGCTATTAATTCTGATTTGGCCACTAAGATAGCTGGTTGTCAGGATTCAGCTCCTAATGATCTTCCTGCTGGCAAACTGTTTAAGACATAAATATGGAGGTACAAAATACAGGCGGAATTTCCTTGTTCTGTGTTGGCAGGTCATCCAGGTATTGCAGAGACTAAGTTCTTATCTTTTGCAGAGTTCTCTATTAACAATCATGTGAGTTCCTCTAGCGACATGTCTCCATTCTATTGTAACTACTGTATGGTTTTAATCCCCGGTTTTCGTCAGTGTGTGGTTCTAGTTCTGTAACTCCTGCTGTGGATGCTATCGTAGAATATCTGTGCACAGTTTGGGCCCAGGCTCGCATCCAATCTAGACAGGACAATAATAGTCCAAGGGGCCAAATTTTGTGTTGGATGAACAAGTTTGATTGTCTACCAAAAATTTACGTCTCAAGGTGCCTTCAGGTAAACTGGTGCCTAAATTTATTAGATCTTACAAGATCATTTCTGTCATCAATACAGTGTCATTTCGTCTGCAGTTGCCTGACTTTTTCAGAATTCATGATGTCTTTCACATTTCTTTGCTTAAAAAATTTGTTCCACAGGCAATTCCCCCTCCTAGGCCTCCTGATAGTATTATTATTCTTGATGAACTTGAGCATGAGGTGGAGAGAATCCTTGATTCCCGGATGGTTCAAGGTTCTCTTCAATATCTGGCACATTGGAAAGGGTATGGTCCTGAGGAGAGGACATGGGTACCTGATTGGGATGTCCATGCTCCTTGTCTCATTAAGAAATTTCATTCTAAATTTCCGTCTAAGCTAGCCAACATCCCATTATGCACCCCCAATACTGAGATGTTGTGCCCCCCAAAACTATACTGTAGAAACAGATAAACCCCCTGAAAATACTAGTTACGCACAGATAGCGCCCCCTTCAATAATTATTGAAACACAATGCCCTAAAAAGTAACTGCACCCAGCAAATAGTGCCCCTGACACTAATAGTGTAACCATAATGTCCACAAAAAATAACTATGCTAAGCTGATACTGTGCCAGGGTGCCCCCACAGTAATAGTGCTCCCCAAAATCCCAACAACAGTAATAATTCTGTGCCAGAGTACACTTAGTAGTAATAGTGCTCCTACAGTGCCCCCAATAGTAATTGTGTCCCAGAAGTAATAATGCTCCCATAGTCCCCCAGTTGTAATAAAGCCCCCTTATAATGTGCACCAGTACAAAAAAATGCTCAGCTGTGTGGCAGTAAAAAATAAATAAAAAAATACCTCCTCTTAGTGCCCCCAGTAGAGTCAATGTCCCCATAGTGCCCTCATGTCATCCAATGACCCATACTGTGTGCCACAAAAAAACCCCACTTAGTGCCCCCAGTTGAGCTAAGGTGCCCACAGTGCCCGTATAATTTGTGCCAGTATAAAATACTCTTATATAGTGCCCCCATAGTGCTCCTCACCATCCTATATAGTGCCCCCAGAAAATGCCCCATAGTGCTCCTCCCCGTTCTATATAGTGCCCCCAGAAAATGCCCCATAGTGCTCCTCCCTGTTCTATATAGTGCCCCCAGAAGATGCCCTCATAGTGCTCCTCCCCGTTCCCATAGTGCCCTTCATAATGTGGCAGTGTAAAATGCCCCTATAGCCTGCCCCACATAGATGCCCCCATAATGCTTCTCTCCCCCGTCCCCATAGTGGCAGCAAAATGGGTGCCAGTATTAAATGCCCCCATAGTGCTCCCCCCTATAATGTGCCAGTATATAGGGCCCCCCATAGTGCTTCTTTCCTCCCCTCTCCATAGTGCTTCTTTCCCCCCCTCTCCATAGTGCTCCCCCCCATAAATGTGCCAGTATATAGGCTTCCCCCCTTCTTGCCATACTGTAATAAAAATAATTAAAACAATAAACACTTATACTTACCTCCATGACCATGCGATGCAGGCCTCTTCCGCCCTGTGTCCCTCTCTGTACGGCTCAGGCGACGTGATGACGTCACTGGCCTCTGATAGGCTTCAGAGGAACGGGCAAGGGAGATGCCTCTCCCCTGCTCATCCGCACCATTCATTTGTATCACTGTCCTGAGGATGGCGATATAGATGAATATGAGAAGAGCACTTCCACAATGGAAGTGCTCATCTCCCCCTGCCGCTGCCACCGCAGCTGGGCCCGGAATGTTTCACGACATTCTTGGGGGGGGGGTAAATTTGCGTTCACAATCTTGGCTACAGACAAGACCTTTATCTATTCTACTCTACTGTAAAACACACATTGCAAACTTGTAATTGGATTATTTCCCCCCCACACACACACCAACAATATATAACTAGAGATGAGCGAATCAAAGTTGATGAAGTGGAATTCGATCCGAATTTCAGGAAGATTCGATTTGCACCGAATCCAAATTTCCTCACGAATAAATGTTTTTCCTAAAATGGCTTCTGCACGTGTTAGGACGTGTAACAAAGAACTCTGGGAACTAGGGATCGCCCATAATGCCATGCATGTAGCCAATCAGCAGCCAGACAGCCCCTGTAATGTCACAGCCCTATAAATACCCTCAGCCATCTTGGATTCTGCCATTTTCCAGTGAACTTAGTTCAGGGAGAGACGTCAGCAGGCACTAGGGACAGTGCTAGAAAAGACTTAAAAACTTTTTTTGGGCTGAATAATTCATTAGAAGTGTAGGGAAAGGATAGGGAGGAATTATTCCACACTATAAAAGAAGATGGTCCAATAGGGGAGTGTACAGCCTGGGTAATAGGAGCAATCCTATTATACCTTGCTGCACTGACTGGGGATCCAAATTGCCATTATACTGCTGCTTTTAGGTTTGCAATAGATAATAACTCTAATTCCAGCAAACCTTGCTTGTTATTGGGGTGCAAGTGCTGTGTGATACATCCATTAAAAGGGTGCATTTGTAGGAAATATTTGCATGTCTTATTAGCCCTTGTGCGGTGCAGTTATATGTTCCAAAGCATTTTTTGGGGTGTATTAGTGGAAAAAAGGGCTTATTAGCCATTCAGTTGTGCAGATATATGTTTTAAAGTCTTTTTTGTGGTATATTAGTGTGGGGAAAAAAGCTTATTTGCAGTTGTGCGGTGAAGTGACAAAATTACAGCCTTTTTTGGGGTGTATTAATGGAAAAATAAAGGGTTATTAGCCATTTAGCGGTGCAGTTATATATTCTGAAGCCTTTTTTCGTGTGTATTAGTGGAAAAAAGGGCTGTTTTGCCGTTTAGCAGTGCAGTTATATGTTCTAAAGCCTTTTTGTTGTGTATTAATGGGGAAAAAAAGGCTTCTTAGCCGTTGTGCAGTGAAGTGACAAAATTTCAGCCTTTTTTGGGGGTGTATTAGTGGTAATAAAAGGGCTTATTTGCCATTGTGCGGTCAAGTGACAAAATTGCAGCCTTTTTTGGAGTGTATTAGTGAAAAAAAATGTGTTATTAGCCGTTCAGCGGTGCAGTTATATGTTCTGAAGCCTTTTTTTGGGTGTATTAGTAGAGGGAAAAAAGTCTTGTTAGCAGTTGTGCGGTGAAGTGCCAAAATTGCAGCCTTTTTTGGGGTTTATTAATTTTCTTTTTATTTATTTATTTATTTATTTATTTATTTATTTGATCTAACAGTAGGTCAGAAAGAGAAGTGACAGGCCCTGCACAGTGGAGGGGCAAAGTCCTAAATGTTTCTGGCGCAGGCACAGGTTAGAGCAGAGTGGCATGGCAGCAGGGATAACTTAGAGGGGCCTGAGCTGAGCAAGTCAGTGGTTCTTGAATGGTTGACTCGGTCATCCACTTCATCCCAAGTGACATCAGACACCCCCAGCCAAGAGTTGGTGGGTTCGTCAGACACAACCCTTAGTTGGCATGGCTGGGGAGCAGGCCCTGTGCCCTCATCTGTCCTCAACCTGCCTCTGTCCTTTCCTGTTCCCTCAGCCATAAAAGTATTATATGCTGTGGGCTTAGCTCCACTATACAGTGAGGAAGAGCTACAAGAGGTCAGTCAACAGCTACTGTGGAAGCTGGTGTTGAAAGCGGTCAGGCTCCTGGCTCAGAGACCTTTGAGGAGGACATCAGTGACGTGCAGACAGTACTCGATGATGATGTAGACGATCGCAATTGGGAGCCGGGTGACGAAGGGGCTTCATCATCATTGGGAGAAGAGTGTGGCAGCTTACATGTGAGGCAGCGGCAAAGCCAGCAGGTCAGTAGCGTGGCCGGAAGTCAGCAGGGTGGCTGCAGTGGGAGGTTGGGAGCCAAAAATTTCCCAGGGTAGACCACCTGCTTCGCAGGAGCCTACCTGCCTGGAAAGTAGCGGTGCAGGGGTTCACGGAGGCAGTGCAAAGCAAAGCAGTGTGCAAAGCAGTAATCAAAGCAAAAGGTGGCTACTTTGAAGAACCTAGAATATGACATATTTTCAGTTGTTTCACACTTTTTTGTTATGTATATAATTCCACATGTGTTAATTCATAGTTGTGATGCCTTCAGTATGAATCTACAATTTTCATAGTTATGAAAATAAAGAAAACTCTTTTAATGAGAAGGTGTGTCCAAACTTTTGGTCTGTACTGTATGTAGAACAGACGGTGGGCCAGTCCTTGAGCCTGTCGGTGTCTGCCAAAGTGCACGGCAGTGCACACGTGTGGAGTGGTAACTACACTCAAGGCCAATATCTGTCCTTTACGGCCCACTAGGTAAATGTGGTTCCTGCCCAGCCACACCAGCAACTTGGCCAGATGATGTCGCTTCCACCTCCACGTTCTCACGCCACTGGTCCTGCGAAAATGTCTGCCTCTGCCTCCTCATCCACCACCGTGTCACGCTGTTCTACAACTTGTTTGTCTGGGTGAACGGAGTCACACAGGGGAGGAACTGCTCAGTGTCCTTCATCAAGAAATCAAATCCTTGCTTTCTCCGCAACAACTTAAAATCAGAACCATGGTGACCAACAACGGGAAGAACATGATGTCGGCTCTGCGTCAAGGAGTGATTAGCCATGCGCCCTGCATGGCGCGTGTGTTCAATCTGGTTGTCAAGCAATTCCTGAAGTCTTCCACCCATCTGCAAGACATCCTAAAAATGGCCAGGAAACGTTGCATGCACTTCAGCCACTCGTACACCGCAAAGCAAACCCTCCTTGACCTGCGGCGGCAGAACAGCATCCCCCAACATAGCTTATATGCAGTGTTTCCACCCGTTGGAATTCCACCTTCCATATGTTGGACTGACTATACGAACAGAAAAAGGCCATAAACAATTTCTTGAACCAAGCAGACAGGAGTACTCCCCAGTGTAAATTCGATGTCAGCCAGTGGCAGCTCATGTGTGACACCTGCTGTTTGCTCAGGGCCTTTGAGGATGCCACGTTATTTGTCAGTCGCCAGGACTACGAGATGAACAACATCATTCCACTGCTTCATATCCTGGAACAGATGCTGGTAAATCTGGCTGGTCAGGTGACTGGAGACATGGCGCCTACATCTCACGGCCACATGAGCCCTGTGGGGGCTGAACTGGAGGAGGAGGAGGACATTGGAGCACAAGCAATGTGTAGCGAAATGGGTGGTTTTTCTACACAGGTGACAGGAAAAGAGGAACAGGAGCAACTGGAAGAGCAAGAGGGAGATGAGAAGGACGAGGCAGATGATCCGGGCACACCCTGGCAGTATGCAGTGGAGATTGAGGTGGGAGTTCCTCAAGGTCAACTTGTGCAAATGGCCCACTGGATGCTCACTTGCTTGTGTAGTGACATCTGAATTGTCACCATTCGGCAGGGGGATGACTTCTGGCTCTCCACCTTGTGTCCAAAATGGGGGCCTTTTTTACAACCGCTGAGAGGGAGGACAAACTGAACTACTATAGAGACATCCTATGTAGTCAGTTGGCCACTGCCTATCTGTGCCTTTGTCGATCCTCTCGCAGGTCTGACAGGAGGGGCCCACTGCGCTCTCATTCCAGTGCCATGGCTGCGGGGTGGGGGTTAGGAGCAGTACCATCTCCATGCAGCTTGAGTCGATGATGAGCAGCTTTTTTCATTTTTCTTTTTCTTTTTATGAAACCATAATATTTCCAGACAAAATAAAACATCAAAATTATAATTTCTATTTCCCTAAACCCCCCCTCAATTCCCTCCCAAACTCCCACCCCTTTGCGATGCCTCTCCCGTAGCCCCCGACACAAAAAAAAAGACGGGACGGGGATAGTGAGAAGGTTGAGGTAGGAAAAATTTAAGGTTCCATTTTCCCCATACCTTAAATGATTTATCCTCAGAATTTCTTTGTTTGTATAAGATGTTTTCATACCTTTCAATCTTATAAACGGGATTTAACCATGCATTCATACTTGAAGCATTAGATGAGAACCAAGCCAGTGCAATCAAAAGCCTTGCCAAAAACATTATTTTAACCAAATGAATCTGTTTGTACTTATGGCACGCTAGATTGGAAAGATCACTCAGGATCCAAGACTCTACCGTAAATGGGATCACCACTTTTTATGGGTAATATAATTGTTTATAGCCCCCCAATATTCTTTTAATTCTGTATAAGTCCAAAGCATATGTAAATGATCGGCCTCAGGTGAATCACACCGTTGACAGTTAGAAGTGTTTCTCAAGCTCCATTTATTAAGCCATAAAGGTGTAAAATAAATGATTTGTAAAATATTAAATTGAACCAATATATGATAAAAATTATGAGAAACTAATCACACATTCACTAATATATTATCCCAATTTTCCAATTGAATCATTGGGCAATCTCTTCTCCAGGCCTTTTATCCAGGAGACTGTAGATTAGTAAATCCTGCTTTAAGTATATATTTATAACATTGAGAAATCTTAACCCTCTGTGCTGACTTCACTTTTAAATCATGCAAAAATGTGGAAGAATCTATATGAAAAAGGGATTTTTCTTTTATACTAGAAAGTGCCGACCGTAACTGAAAATACCGAAACCAAGATAAATTGGATATATTTTCTCTTTGTGCTTACTCCAAAATAGAAAAAATATGCCCATTCCTAACCACCTGTGCAAGATAGCAAATATTATTATTTTGCCAATACTGATCCCCAACCAATTAATCTAAGGCCTGTAAATAATAATTATGCCAGAGGGCGTACAACAAAGGGATCCCTTTATTCCCAGCCAATCTCTAATGGTACTCCAGGACTCAGTAAATAACTTCACAGCAGCCCTATATTCCTGTTAAGGTTTGATTAGTTGTCCGGATTCCAATCAGGCCTCATGCCACGACAGTATTTTTTCACGGTCCACAAAACGGGGCTCCGTTGATCCGTGTCCGTTTTTTCTTCCATTGTGCTTCCGTGTGTCCGTTTTTTTTGCGACCCGTCAGAAAACAAGGAATGGTGAAAAAAATGTAATTTTAATAACTCCATCCAGGATACTAGTATAAATGAAGGTCACCTGAGTTTGGTTTTGTGGCCATTTTCTGTAGTCTTTACAGGGTACAGAGGTTCTTTTGGTTGCTTGTCTTTGCTGTATCACCATGGCAGATGACTCTGAGGAAGAGGTCGTACTGCATTGGCTTGTTTCTCGGCGATGGGGACAGCGCACTCCTTTGTTGGATGAGGAACCGAGTAGAAGGCGGGGATTTTGGGTCCATCCAATTGTTTCACAACGTTACCGGAAAGGACACTTTCATACCGTCTACAAAGATCTGCGGCTGCATCCTGAGAAGTTTTTTTCCTTCTGTAGGATGACAGTCACTACATTTGATCGCTTGCTGTCGTCTCTACGTACTGTCCTTACCTTCATGGACACCAATATGAGGCGCAGCATTTCTCCTGAGGAAAGGCTCATTGTCACGTTGAGGTAAGCAATGTTTTGTGGAAATGTGTTTTTTTTTTTACCGTTAATCCCTAAAACATAACATCCCAATATTGAAGGTTGTTGTTTCTTTTGTGCAAGTTTCAAACTTGTGTCAGCTAACCTCCTTGAGACACTCCAAAAATCTGCAGCACTCGCCAGTAGTTTGTGAAAAATTGTGATTTATTCAGTCTGTCAGCCAGGTTACAGCAGACTGTAACCTGCCTGTCTGAGTGATTAAATCACCACCATTTTTCGTCAACTACTGGCGAGTGCTGCGGATTATTGTAGTGTCTGGAAGAATTGGGACCCTCGGTCAGGATCCCTATCTGCGTGCACCACCCTGTTTGAAGCCTATATACTGGTCTGTACCCTATTTTGTGGGATTGTGGTGCTGCCAACCCCTGAGATTTTCAGCTAACGTCCGCATAATGTTCACATAATTTCGAACTTGCCCATTACTTTCAGCATTTCAAAGGGGCTAAACACAGTTGTTGTCAGTTAGTTGTGGTAGTACTGCCCACACCCCAATAGCTGTTAGTGTTTTGCTCATAGACACAAATTCAAATTTTTTATTTTAGTTTAATCAGCAAAGGACATAGGGCAGTGATGGCGAGCCGTTTACAGACTGAGTTTTCAAACTTCAATCCAAAACCCAAGTTTTTTTTTCGCAAAGTGCCAAAACGGCAATTTCACCTGAATACTATAGTCTAATATAGTTTATATCCCATGTATTTTATCATTTTACTATAATAGCCTGCCTACACTCAGTGCTGCCTGTCCTTTTCATAGTGTGCCATGTGCTGATGAATGTTTTGAAAAGTATATTGGTAAACCATAGACTTAGGGTGCGGGTGCCCACAGAGAGGGCCCTGAGTGCCGCCTCTGGCACCCATGCCATAGGTTCGCCACCACTGACATAGGGTTTTTAAAATCATGTCTTGTGTACAACATTATAAGTTATTCATGAATCTGTTGTTCCCTTTGATTTGCTGCTGACTGATTGCATTTTTATTTATTTTTTTCAACAGATTCCTTGCAACTGGGAACTCTTTTGCATCTCTGCATTTTGAGTTTCTTTTAGGAACCTCGACGATCTTGCGAATTGTACGTCACACTTGCCATGTCATCTGGTAGCAACTCCGAGAGACGGTGATGCCGCAGCCCAAGGCGGACGATTGGGTTCGGATTGCTGAGGGCTTCCAAATTTCAGCAAAGTTTCCAAACTGCATCGGGGCAATGGATGGCAAGCACATCCGTGTGATGAAGCCTCCTCACTCAGGGTCCCGATTCTTCAATTATAAACAATATTTTTCGGTAGTGCTGATGGCTGTTGCTGACAGTAACTACCGGTTTATAATGGTTGATATCAGGGCCTATGGAAGCACTGCGGATGCTCGCATCTTTAGTGCTTCTAGAATGGGTGAGTGGCTTCGTGCCAACCAGCTTGCCCTGCCCGAGTCCAGAAGACTGGCCGGATATGCAGGTCCGCCGGCTCCATTTGTCATTGTGGCGGATGAAGGGTTTGCATTGACTCCACATGTTATGCGGCACCTTTCCAAAGCGTGGTTTGGATGTTAGGAGGCGTATATTCAACTACTGGTTGACTCGTGCCCGTCGGTATGTTGAGTGCGCTTTCGGAATACTCTCTAGCAAGTGAAGGGTGTTTTTGTCATCCATACAGAGAATGCTACCCTGGTGATTAAAGCTTGTGTTGTTATACACAACTTCACCAGGATTCACAAGGCTTCCTCTTCTGTTGACATGGAAGATCTTCCTACGTCATCAGATTTGGGTTTGGAAAGGACCCTGCATAAACGACCTGGGACTGCAGGCATTGCAGTTCGGGAACTCTATGCAGACTACTTTTACAGTACAGAGGGGTCCTTGCCATGGCAGAGGGACGCTATTCGTGGCAGATTTTGAAATCTTCTGGGCTCTTTAGTTGTTTATTATTTTGTAGATAGATTACTAAAATTTATTGTGGTAGTTGAGTATAGGGACTCGCAATAGAGTGAGGACCCTTGACGTGGGATTGCGGGCTGAGATTTTTTGGACATCACATATTTTAAACTGCATATAAATAAATATTAAAGATGTTTTGGTCTAAATGTAAATTGACTTAAACATCTTTATTATTTGGCATATATGGTCCAAAAATGTTTCTACCTCATGATCACAGTATCCCAAAATAAAGATGTTGTTCTTCAAAATAAAGTGTTGCTTTGTGAGCTACAGCGCGTGTGGAAGTGTTTTTACATTGTGTTGAACTCTAAATGTTTTGTGGATTGAGAAAATAAACACCAGTCAAATTGTTTTCTCCAAAACAAACTTTAAATAAAATATCTGGATTACAAATCCAAAACCAAAAGCAATGTCGATAAATTAAAAACATATACATAAAAAGTGCTAGAATATTTAAAAGAAGCAACATTTATAATTCAAATAGGTCCTGGGTAAACGACCCGGGAGCAAATGACGACTTTGGCCGTACATGGCCCTGTTGCCAAAGTGCCCGGGTAATGAGGCTGACCCACATAATGTGTTGGGTCTTGGGATTGCTGGTATTGTGGTTGGGGGGGGGGGGAGATGGCCCTTGGGTTGTTTGTGGAGGCAGTTGATAGGTGCCTGTTTGCTGCTGCTGAGCAGCATTTAATATCTCATTTTTTAGTAAAAAAAATTCCCAAGAATGTCTCCCTGGTAAGGGGTACTATACATCTTGATGACTAGGGCCAATGAAGCAAGGCACTCATGATATTTTTCAAGAGTGACCTGCTTTATTAGTGGCCCTAGTCACCTAAGCATCTTCTCCTCCAAGCCATCACTCCTCCTCTGGGCAAGAAAATCTATGACGCGTGCATCAATCAGTTCACGATTCTCTTGCCCAGAGGTAGAGGGAGGGACTTGGCGGCGATGCCTGGGCTGCGGCTGCTGAACTCTTGGTGGACTGGCCAGTGGTAGGGGGTCCTGGCCCTGTGTAGAATCTTCAGGGTCCTCTGCCGGCGTTGGTGCGGGACTTGTGGACGGGGAAAAAAACGCCGGGGTTTCACTCCCCACCGTCTCCGAATCATCAGAGGCATCCAGACTGTCCACAGTACTGTATTTGAAAGAAACACAAAAAAATATATTATAACATTTGATTTCATCATTGCAAATGTACATCATTTATATTAAGTGTAAACAGCCGCATGTGTACAATATATATACGGTGTGGCAGCATACATCAGATATTTGATCTTACACAATGAATAACAGCTTCTATGTGAATATTTACATTAAAAATTGGTGTTAAATTTACAATAAACGATGTGACATGTCATGTAAAGGCCTAATGTAACACTATTTGGAACGCATTGTTTTGCGTTTGGAGCTGTCCAGCCTCAGAAGAGGATTACTCATTCAAGGACCAAAACCAGTGCTGATATTCAGGCCATCTCGTCTGTATGTGGCCTGCTTCCACCATCCAAACATACAGGATGTAATGTTAACCTAGTAGAACATCATTTACAGAGAAACAACATGTACCAGGCAACACTTAACCATGGTGGGAGTAGTAGTTTTAATTCTGCTGGTCAAACGTAGTGGGGCCATCATTAAAATCCATTATCATAGGATTATGTTATTGTCATTTTATATGAGAAATTTTAGGAATCCATGTTGTGGTTTATAGTATACTATTTAACCTATATAAATGACAATGACAATACCTAATGGGTCTCAAATTCTAAAACATACAAAAGTAAGATAACAGATATCTATGGAAAAAATATAACCACAACCCAAACAAACACAAATGGCTACACTATTCAGGGCTCCCAATAAAATGGAGGGTTTATCCTACCTTTTGAGATTTGACACCTATCCATAGGAAAGGTACACAAGAATATATTGGTGTGTGAACAAAAGCCGTCAAACACAATGATCAACTGTATGAGGAGATAATGCGTGTAGTGCGCACGTGCCATCTCCCTTCTCTATTCTTGATCAGATTGCAAACATCTATGTTCCTTGACCGTGAAAATATTTCTTCACCGGAACAAAAGAGAGAGGGGAGGCGCCATGTGCACTCTGCACGTGTCGTCTCAATATACAGCTCATCAGCGGTGGTGCCTGGTGTGACTCCACCACAAATATGATGGAGACAACCTACACCAGGCATGTACAAACTGTTGGCCGCCAGCTGTTGCACAACTAAAACTCCCAGCAGGACTGGATAGCTTTCAGCTATTATGGCATGCTGGGAGTTGCAGTTTGGAAAGAGCTGGATGGCCTCAGTTTTGACATGCCTGACCTACTCAAAGGATAGGTCATCAATAGTACAACACAAAACAACCCATTACATTCTTTTACACTATTGCTCACCAAGATTCTAACCTAAGTTTAAAAAACATTTTTAATGACAAATAAACATTAAAAATACTTACGGCCTCAAATCCATAACTGGCCTCAAAAACTGCAACTGCACAGTATAAATATATGGCCTTTTCCTGGATGTATCCTCCCCACTCCGGCCTTTGCTGGTGACCTCCCTTCGAAATTGGTCACGGCAACTTGCCCATTGTGTTTTAGTCTGTTTGACTGTTAAGAAATGACATAATATACAAATTAGTAAAAAAAATACATTTAATCCAAAAATACATACAAATAGTAAAATAAAAAAAAAGGAAATGTTAACCTAGTTCAAGAAGACAAATCACAAAATTATCAGAATTGGCCAGATTAAACAGCACATGGTACAGTACTGCAGGTGTGTGGATGCTAATGAACAAGTTCAAGAAGGAGGAGACTAGTCGTGCAAGCCATTTGGACTAAAATACTTTAGAATATGTGAGGGTGACAACTCAAAGATGCACAATTACAACAAGGACACGTGTCACCAAATAAAAAGTGCCCATACATGTGATTAGACATGAGTACTGTATGCTGTAGCAAAGGGAGGGACAGCCATTTAAAGTTAGAAATGGTGGGGTATGGTATTTAGTGCACGACTCATTAAAAAACCATGTACAGGCCTTTATGCAAAATGAAGCTGGACCACAAAATAAACACTATTGTGACCTTAGGGAATTTTGGCACACACAGGGTAAGGACAGCACAACTACATTGCTATCACTTACCTAAATCTGCCCTGCCTCGGCTATCTGCTTTGGCCCATTCGGCCCTCCTCATGCTACGGGCCACTTGTTCCCATGCAGCATCCTTTCTCACTCGGTCCAGATAGAAATTGGATCTGGTATCCCAGAGCTCGGGCCTCTCCTGGACCACATTGATTAGCTTTTCAACATTCCACCGTGGCATGGTTGAAGTAAATAAAGCTGCAATGGCTGCCTCACCACACACCAGCTTTTCGGCACAGGTGGCTAGCAATTAGCATAACCTGTGACCTTAAACTTCCTGTATATATTTTTATTTTATTTTATTGGCACAAGTTTTGCCAGACAGTTTGGGCACGGCAAAAGATAGAAATAAAACAGACGTGGATGTCAATCAGATGTGCCACCGCGTTTTTTCACGGTCCCGTTGACTTGAATGGGTCCGCGAACCATTTTCCGTGAAAAAAATAGGACAGGTTATTTTTTTTGACGGACTGGAAACACGGATCACGTACGTTGAAAGTCAATGGGTCCGCAGAAAATCACAGTAAACAGAACAACGGCCACGGGTGCACACAACGGTCGTGTGCATGAGGCCTAAAGCAAAGATATTATCATGTGAAGAATTCTTCATGAGAATTCTACAAAGTGGGCTTTTCTCCCATTCATAATACAGCCATAGCTGTGATGCTATAAAATAGCCCTTGAAACAGGAAAGATATAATCCTCCCTGTTCCATCGGCTCATAAAAATGCTCCAATTTAAGCCTTACTCGCATTTTCCACCAATGTAAATCATTAATAATTCTCTCAATCAGTTTGCAAAAATTATACTCAATAAATACTGGGGGGGGGGGGGGGGGGGGGGTTCCTGAGGATATACAGTAGTTGGGTCAAAATCACCATCTTCACCAGGGATATTCTGGTATTCTATAACGGGAGTCGGAGCCATATCTTTATTTTAGATCTTAAGTTAGTTATTAATTGGATCAAATTAAGTTGTAAAAATCTTCAATCTTAGAAGAAATGGTGATCCCCAAACTTTCAAGTGAATTAGAGATTAACAACAAAGAGTTAACAACTCGAATAACCCGTGTGGTTTTAGCATGTTGTATATAAACTAAAAGATCATCGGCATATAAAGAAATGCAATCTTCTGTTCCCAATGTCCAAAACCCTTCAATCCCAGGATCCTGCCTGACCCTAACAGCAAGGGGCTCAATATAAATATCAAATAATAATGGAGAGAGTGGACATCCTTGACGAGTGCCTCTCTCCAAGGAAATACACCTTGTAAGCATCTTATTAATATTCATCCTGGCTTTTGGGGATTTATAAAAAAAAAAAAAAAAAAAAAAGCTTAACCATATTTATGAACTTGAAACCAAATCCCATCTTCTCCACCCTGGCAAAGGCTTTAAAAGCATCCAAGGGCAGGATGGAGCGACAGGCCCCCCGGGAGGACTGAATATTAGCAAAAAGGCTGTGCAGCTAACAATGAGTACCCTCATTAGGAATAAACCCATTTTGGTCAGTATGTATAATAGATTAAATAACTTTACCTAGTAGTGAGAATCCTTGAAAATAGCTTAACATCTGTATTTAGTAAAGAGATCGGCCTACATGAACCCATATCTAAAGGATCTTTACCTTTTTTCAGTATTAATACTATTGCAGCCTCTATGTATTAAATAATGAGAGAAAAGAAGAGATGAATCGCACATCCACTGCTAATGCTATGATAACATCCCTGCATTCCTGCAGGAGACAGCACTGAATAGCGCATGTGTACTACCTCCATGCTACATGCTGAATGAGGCATTTGTGTACATTTTGATCAAAAGGCAATAAGCCCACTCACTTCTTGGAGACTTCAGGGATCTCCGACAAGAAGTCATCCCTCCGCGGCTGCAGATCCACCAGTGAACCGAGACTCCATCGCAGTCATTGACAAGCTTTTACTAGAGTTGTGCCTACAAATAGCACAACCACAAAAGGTGAGCCCTGTACTATAACCATTTATTTTATGTCTACCAACGGTATTACCCTATGGTGCGCCCTGCTTTGTTTTTAACAGCATAAAGTAAATCCTGTGGATCCATTCATTTAGCATGTAGCATGGAGGTAGTACACATGCGCTATTCAGTGCTGTCTCCTGCAGGAATGCAGGGATGAGATCATAGCATTAGCAGTGGATGTGCGATTCATTTCTTCTTTTCTCTCATTATTTAACTATTACAGCCTCTGTCGTAGATTCCAGAAGACTACCGTCCTCTATTTCCTCCTAGCTCATGCAAGGAGAGGTCCGCATCAAGGGATTCTCTTTGAATATCTTTAAGGACTGGAAAATAGATAGAATCCATATATGAATCAATCGCTTCATCTGACACATTATCTTCTGATTTGTACAGTTCACAAAAGTTCTTCACAAATGCCTATTTAATGCATTCCTGATCTTGAATAATTGTGCCTTCAGAAGAACGAATGCTAACTATATATTTTTTGGGATCCTGATTAGAGATCACCCTAGCCAGCATTTTCCCTGGACGACCTCATTCAGAGAAATATTTGTCCCCTAAAAAAAAAATCCTTTGCTGAGCCTTATCCAGAAGAAAGTCAGAAAGGGCCTGACTTGTCCTCTGCATAATTTCCCTAGTTTGTTCTGTGTTTTTACTGGAAAACTCGCTGCTTCTTGCAAATCTCTCCCTTTCTTAGCATTGCTTTTTTTTTAAGTTGGAGATGTTATTAATAAACACCCCCTTATAAATGCCTTAAATGCATCCTATACCAAATGGGTACTTGCTGAATTATAATTGGTATCCCGGGGGGCGCATGCGCGAGACTCACGAGGAGGACATGCTTCCGTGAGCTCCGCTCCACTTATCGAACCAACCTGCTCTAAGCGCCTTTCATTAGGCTCCAATCAGCCTCAAAATCGATGCAGGGATCCATGAAGATGACCCGCACCAAAGGGAGGTCGAAAATCCCGGGCACCCCGATCCCGTCGCAAACTCTGCCAGAGCTTTTCAGACAGACCTGCATGCAGCAAGGGACCTACCTGAACTCCCTGGACTTCCAGCCTCAGTGCATCTGTATGCGGATTTGGCGCCGTCCACACTTCGTAGACGCCGGGAGATGAGACCAGTTACACAGTCCCTGCAGAAAGCTCACATTCGTTACAGGTGGGGATTCCCCTTTAACCTGTCGTTTCAGCTGAACTCTCGCCTTCATACAGTCCATTCATCGACGGAGGGATTGGAAGTTCTACAGCGAGCAGGGATTCCCTGCGAACCTCAAGCCCAGTCACCCTCATCGCCGAAGCCTCAAAGGCCAGCAAGAGTTTGGACCAAAGTTCCTGCAACCCCGAGTGGATCGAACAGATCAAGAATCACATGAACTACTCCCATCAGGATTTTGGCAAGGTTTTATATTGCTTATTACGGTCTCATGGGGATCTTATGTTGTTTTTCTCCCTTTAGATCGTATGAGGCCAACCCTCTTGATTCAGGGGTTCGATAACGTGGTTTTTCATGTTGTCCCTGTTTATGGGTCTTTGTGAGAGAGTAAGGCGAGCCAAGTACAGGCTGGCTCTCTACTCACTCTTCCCACTTATGATAGCTTTTTGTTTTGGGCTAACTAGCCCTACTTTTTGTTTTTTCGTTTTTCTATGTTATTCTGTTGTGTAATTGTACTGTTCTATGCTTCTTGGAGACATGGCATGGAGATTCACACTATGAGGTTCTAGGAGGGAGTGGCGCTGGGGTGCGACTGTCCCTGGAGGCGGATGATCCTTGGCTTCACTATTGCATTGCTCCAACTCTGATATCATGTGTAAGATATTAACCCATAATGTAAAGGGTATTAACTCCCCACGGAAGAGAAAAACAGCATTCTCAATTTATGTTAAACACAAGCCGGATGTCATCTGCCTCCAGGAGACTCATTTCACTCCCACATCCCACCCTAAGTACTTTAATCCACAATATTCTACTTTCTATTCCTCCTCATTCACTTCAAAATGTAGGGGTGTAGTGACATTGCTGAAAAACTCCTTCCCTTTCACTGTATCCCAAACTTGCATAGACCCGGAAGGGAGATACGTAATTTTACTGGGAACTTATAGGGATGAGTCACTCTGCTTGGTCAACTCGTATGCCCCTAATGAAGATCCCATTACCTTTTTTGAAAAGGTTGGAAAAGTAATTGAATCCCTAACTTTCCATAAACTAGTGTGGTGTGGGGACTTTAACTTTGCTATAAATCCGGTACTAGATCGCTCCTCCCCCCCTTCTACCTTGCGACCTATTGCGCAGACAAAAAAGATCCAGCGAGTCTTTCAATCTTTAGCCCTAGCTGACACCTGGAGAGAACACAATGGCGCGCAGAGAAGTTATACCTTTTATTCAGCAGCTCATAGGGTGTATTCACGCATAGATATGATTTTATCCTCCACCTCCCTTCTCCCCTACATGTCCTATTCCAGACACGTAGTGTCCTCATGGTCGGACCATGATATGGTTATATCTGATTTTACGGTTCCGCAGGTCAGTTCTGTTCCGTTTCACTGGAGGCTAAACGAGTCACTCCTGACCCATACATCACAATTTTCTCAATTAAAGGACGAACTCTCAGACTTCTTGTCTGAGAACGTCTCTCACGAAATCCACCCTATGACATTGTGGCTGACACACAAGGCATTCATGAGGGGCAGGCTGATAAGTTTGGCCTCCAGGAGAAAGAGAGAACGAACTCAGGCTCAAGTTGGGCTGGAAGCAAAGCTGAGCAGACTTGTTTGGGCTCATCAGAGGTCCCCGTCTCTCTACCTACTTAAGGCTATTAAAGATGTCAAATTACAACTTAATATGATACTCACAAATTCCACTGAAAAAGCCCTTAGATGGACAAACTCCTTCTATTATAAGTATGCCAATAAGCCAGATAAACTTTTAGCCAGCCAACTTAAAAATAAACAGAAGATCAATCAGGTATTTAAAATTAGTACCAGATCAGGTCAAACCACTTCTAACCCTGACACAATCTACGCTACGTTCCAGGAATTCTATACGCACCTTTATTCAGCTCCCTTAGGAGACTCTAGAACAAAGATAAACGAGTTTCTATCATCGGTCCATCTCCCTGTCCTGTCCTTGGAGTCCCAATCAGAACTTAATAAACCAGTCTCAGTAGATGAAGTACAATATGCCATCAATTCCTTAAAATTAGGGAAAGCCCCAGGCCCAGATGGCTACTCAGCCTTATACTATAAAAAGTTTGCCCCGCTACTTATCCCACATATAGTCAATTATTGCAACTATTTGATGCAAGGATCTACCCCTCCAGAAGAATTCTTAAAAGCTTCCATCACCATCATACCTAAGCCCAACAAAGACCCCCTACTCACTGCCAACTATAGGCCGATTTCCTTATTGAACATTGACAACAAACTCTTCACTGCTATTTTGGCTGGAAGACTCAACAGATTTCTTCCAAGTCTTATTCATAAGGACCAAGTGGGTTTCATACCCGGCAGGGAAGCCCCTGATAACATCAGAAAAATACTTAACATCATCCAATACTCCAATAGATCCAAAACCCCACTAGCCTTATTGGCCCTAGATATTGAGAAGGCCTTTGATTCTGTTGCATGGTCGTATCTTTATGGTGTTCTCTCGACAATGGGAATCAAAGGTCCCTTCTTGGCCGCTATTCAAGCCCTATACTCCAAACCAGAAGCCCAACTTAAATTACCCTCCACTAGGACCTCTCACATCCCCATTAGAAGGGGAACTAGGCAGGGCTGCCCCCATCCCCAGCCCTATTTGCTCTAGCCATTGAACCCTTAGCAGCCCACATAAGATCCCATCCGGATATTAAAGGTTTGACTATTGGGGGGACAGAATATAAACTCAATCTATTTGCAGATGACCTTAAGTTAACCATCACCAACCCCATTATCTCCTTCCCCTCACTGCTGAAATTATTGGACTCATTCTCCAAAGCTTCGGGCCTCTCCATAAATCACGCCAAGTCTGACTTACTTCTACAGGGAGTGCAGAATTATTAGGCAAATGAGTATTTTGACCACATCATCCTCTTTATGCATGTTGTCTTACTCCAAGCTGTATAGGCTCGAAAGCCTACTACCAATTAAGCATATTAGGTGATGTGCATCTCTGTAATGAGAAGGGGTGTGGTCTAATGACATCAACACCCTATATCAGGTGTGCATAATTATTAGGCAACTTTCTTTCCTTTGGCAAAATTGGTCAAAAGAAGGACTTGACTGGCTCAGAAAAGTCAAAAATAGTGAGATATCTTGCAGAGGGATGCAGCGTGATAATCGAACAATCAAGCGTTTCATTCAAAATAGTCAACAGGGTCGCAAGAAGCGTGTGGAAAAACCAAGGCGCAAAATAACTGCCCATGAACTGAGAAAAGGCAAGCGTGCAGCTGCCAAGATGCCACTTGCCACCAGTTTGGCCATATTTCAGAGCTGCAACATCACTGGAGTGCCCAAAAGCACAAGGTGTGCAATACTCAGAGACATGGCCAAGGTAAGAAAGGCTGAAAGATGACCACCATTGAACAAGACACACAAGCTGAAACGTCAAGACTGGGCCAAGAAATATCTCAAGACTGATTTTTCTAAGGTTTTATGGACTGATGAAATGAGAGTGAGTCTTGATGGGCCAGATGGATGGGCCCGTGGCTGGATTGGTAAAGGGCAGAGAGCTCCAGTCCGACTCAGACACCAGCAAGGTGGAGTACTGGTTTGGGCTGGTATCATCAAAGATGAGCTTGTGGGGCCTTTTCGGGTTGAGGATGGAGTCAAGCTCAACTCCCAGTCCTACTGCCAGTTTCTGGAAGACACCTTCTTCAAGCAGTGGTACAGGAAGAAGTCTGCATCCTTCAAGAAAAACATGATTTTCATGCAGGACAATGCTCCATCACACGCGTCCAAGTACTCCACAGCGTGGCTGGCAAGAAAGGGTATAAAAAGAAAAACTAATGACATGGCCTCCTTGTTCACCTGATCTGAACCCCATTGAGAACCTGTGGTCCATCATCAAATGTGAGATTTACAAGGAGGGAAAACAGTACACCTCTCTGAACAGTGTCTGGGAGGCTGTGGTTGCTGCTGCACGCAATGTTGATGGTGAACAGATCAAAACACTGACAGAATCCATGGATGGGAGGCTTTTGAGTGTCCTTGCAAAGAAAGGTGGCTATATTGGTCACTGATTTGTTTTTGTTTTGTTTTTGAATGTCAGAAATGTATATTTGTGAATGTTGAGATGTTATATTGGTTTCACTGGTAAAAATAAATAATTGAAATGGGTATATATTTGTTTTTTGTTAAGTTGCCTAATAATTATGCACAGTAATAGTCACCTGCACACACAGATATCCCCCTAAAATAGCTAAAGCTAAAAACAAACTAAAAACTACTTCCAAAAATATTCAGCTTTGATATTAATGAGTTTTTTGGGTTCATTGAGAACATGGTTGTTGTTCAATAATAAAATTAATCCTCAAAAATACAACTTGCCTAATAATTCTGCACTCCCTGTATGTAACACCCCTACTTCTACTAAAACATTGCTCACTCAAAATTTCCCTTTCCAGTTTAGACTTCAATATATCCCATATTTGGGAGTTATGCTGCCGAAAACGCTAGACACAACATATAGGATTAATTATCTACCCATATATAAAAAAATACGTCAGGACTTGGGGAATTGACAATCCCTCCAAGTGTCTTGGGTGGGTAAGATAAATATCTTCAGAATGGTAGTCCTCCCGAGACTCCTTTATTTATTCAGGGCTTTACCAATCCCAGCTCAAGTAAGGGACCTGAGGGCAGTTCAGAGAGATGTATTGAGATTTATATGGGCTAATAAACGTCCTCGTATATCCAAAGCTGTAATGTGTAGACATAGGTCTCATGGGGGACTATCAGTACCAGACTTAGCAAAATATTACCAAGCAGCTAGATTGGCTCAAATGTTTCTGACCCATTTAAATCCGCAGGACCATCCCCTATGGGTCCCACTTGAACGCACTATCCTTCTCCCCTACATATGGAAAGCCCTGGTCTGGAATACCGCACCCATTCCTCCGGCAGTTCGTAATAATTCCCTTTCGACTTATTATTCACTGATTCTTTGGAGGTCAGTTAGGTTTAAATTTTCCCTGCAATCTAGGCCTTCGCCCTTACTCAGCATTGTAGGTAACCCGGCTTTTCTTCCAGGCCTAGAAGGTAATAACCTTAGTTGGTGGTCATCTAATCAGCTATGTACCCTCCACAAACTCCTGGTGAGACGTAAATTAATGTCCATCTCAGACCAGACTTTAAAGAGAAATACGCGCCTCCTGTAGGAGACTATCTCCTCATGAACCAGGTCTTCTCTTATCCTAGGTCTAACCTGATACCAAACCGTAGTGTAGAGTTCTCTCCCTTTGAGCGCTCTATTAATTATTCGCTATACAGGCAGGGCCTCCTCTCAAGAATGTATGCAGCCCTAAATTCCATTCCAGAAGGTCATAAATTAGATTATATGAGGGCATGGGAGAGGGACCTGCAACAGGAATTCTCTACTTCTAAATGGTCTCAACGCTCACTAACTCTTACGAAGGGATCTTGGCAGGTTACCCTGGTGGAAACTTCCATTAAAGTGCTACATAGAACCTATATGGTACCAACGAGGCTTTATACTATCTACCCCGAGGTTTCTCCCCTATGCTTTAGAGGATGTAAAGAGGAAGGCACCTTACTTCATACGTGGTGGTCATGCCCTGTGGCCGAAAGGTTTTGGACCCGAATAACAGACTTGATATCTTCTGTTTTAGATTGTAACTATCCACTTACACTGCCTCTATGCATTCTGGGAGATAAACCTCATTGGCTACCCTTTGCCAGATTTAAACTTTCCCAATATATACTGTTGGCTGCGAGAATTCACTTAGCTTTTAAATGGCAAACTGATTCGCTCTCTTACCAGAGTGTTATTGAAAGGGTTAACAAAATAATGGTCTTTGAAAAGTTATCAGCTATACGCACAGATACATTCCCAATATTTGAGAAGGTCTGGGAACCTTGGCTAGCCTCCTCCTATGCTCCAGACTTGCAATATACTATCTCTCTGTGATTCTACTAACTATACACTCCAGTGCCATGTCTCTGACTTTTCAATAGTATGATGTAACAATATGTAATAAGACATACATTCCTCCAAGAATTGTTATTGTTTTTGTATAACATATCCTTTTATTTGCTCATGTCTATGCAGGATAACTACTGTATTCAATAGTATGATGTAACAATATGCAATATGACATACATTCCTCCAAGAATTGTTATTGTTTTTGTATAACATATCCTTTTATTTGCTCATGTCTATGCATATCTATCTATGCTAAAACCCAATAAATGCCTTTTGAAACATAATTGGTATCCCCAAAAAATCTCCTGTTTAACCAATTCATGGTTATCCACTATAAGGATCCAATTGGGATTTAGTCTAAACAGAGGTCTAACATTATATTTATCATCCAGCATACATAACTCAATTGTGAGAAGTAAATGATTGGATAGAGACCTAGCCTCATATTTAATAAATTTTATATATTTCAAATCGTTTTTATTTACCAGGGCTAAATCTATCCTAGACATTGACCTGCCAGATTTGCTAACAGAGGAATATGCTTGTTTCCCCTTTCCTAGATTGCCCCATACAACCACAAAACCAGATTCCTGGCAAATACAGGACAAGGAAGACCCTTGGCACGGGATGTACATATCTCTCTCCATAGAAACCCTATCCTTTTCTGGATCAATAACAGTTAAAATCCCCTGTCACGATGACAGGGCATTCAGGCCACTGATCCATAAAAGTTAATAAATAATTAAGTACATAAAGAGAAAAAGTGGGAGGGATATAAATAAAAGCCAAAATGCAGGATTTCCCAAATAGATTTCCATAAATAAATACAAATCTCCCTTTGATGTACCTAACTTTCTTATATTGGCTATGTGATTGTTTTGCCAATAAAAACATAGTTGATAAAAAAAAAATACAAATCTCCCCTGCTTGTCGGTGGACGAAGCTCAGCAGACAAAATCAATCCCTTTATGAATTAATACTGTTACTCCTCTTGAATAGCTAGTAAAAGTGGAATGGTAGGTCTGCATGGCCCATCCCCCACCGAGTCGAGGAATCTCCCCTTCAGTAAAATGGGTCTCTACTAAACTATCGATCGCTGGAAGATGTCTCCGAACTGGATCACAAACTGCCTGTCTTAAGACCCCGAATATTCCAGGTTAGAATTCTAACTGATATCAATCAGTAAAAAATAAATAAATAAAAATTCCCACTTCTTTCCCCCCTCAACCTGGGAGACGCATCTCAACCCACCCCACAAACTACAGACCTCCCCCACCCAAACCCACCAGCTCTTGATCCGCCACCATTTTAGGACAGATCTCTCAACTGAGACCACCTCTCCTTATTTCTCCCCCCACCCACCACACCACAATGAAAAAAGAGAAGAAAAAAAGTATCAGATATTATTCGATCAAGCCAATCTAACTCAACGTCAGGAGTATAAAAAAATAAATAAAAAAAGTCCCACTATTAAAAATTATCCGCAATTTGTCCGGATAAACAAATGAATATTTGATGTTTTCCTCATGAAGTCGTCTCTTAACCTCTGTATAACTACACCTCTTTTCTTGAATGTCCTTAGAAAAATCAGGGAAAAAAAGACTGTCTATTTCCATTATACAGAATAGGGGGGCACCCTTCTCAAAAACATGTCCCTCTCACGTGAAACAAGAATCTTCACCAAAAGTATCAGCGGGTACCTTCCAGGAGTTGGTTTACCCCCTGGAACCCGATGGGCCCTTTCCACAAAAAATAATGAAGAAAAGTGCTCCCTTCCAAACCTCTCCAGAATTAAGTTCTGTATCATATCAGCAGGATTGTCCCCTTCCATGCCCTCCAGAAGGCCCACAATTTTGACGTTACATTGCCGAGACCTGTCTTCCAAATCCACCATATATATATATATTTTTTTTTGTCAGATCTCAAAACAGGGATTTCCAATTTAAACACTTTGGCTTTCTTCTCCAGGACCTCCACAGTTTTTTTTCTATGGTACGGTAGTTACTCTGTCCCGCATTTTGGATACATCATCTCTTATCAGAACCACATTGGTCGGGATTGCCCCAAGTTGAATTAAGATATCTTTTATTAACTCTCCATTTTTTAACCAAACCCAAGATTTCATTCGGTGGTGAGGATTCATCTTTAGACAGGACATTTACATCATCTCTCTCCGCCCCCACCTCCTGGATGTAATGATGCAATACTTCTTCCATTCTAGATCCGCCTTTTTTTTTCTACATCCAAATCATGAGACCCTTTCTGTCCCGCTCTTTGGGGACTTCAAGAATTGTTAAATTTTGGCCGATTCCACCAGTTTCTGGCCTGTTTTGGCAGATGTATATTCATTCCGATGAGTAGCTTTCTTAACCCGCCTAGTAAAGAAACTACTCACCAGCAGCAGCAACTAGACCTGGAGCAAAAACTGAATCAGCAGGTGGTGGCATACTTGGATTGCACCCTGGAGCCCCACATTGAAGATCCGCTGGACTACTGGGCAGTCAAACTGGATTTGTGGCCGCAACTGGCTGAGTTTGCCCTGAAAAAGCTGTCCTGTCCCGCCAGTAGTATGGCATCAGAGCAGGTGTTTAGTGCAGCAGGGGCCATAGTTACCCCAAGGAGAACTCGCCTGTCCACCCAAAATGTGGAGAGACTGACCTTTGTCAAGATGAGTCAGGCGTGGATCAGCCAGGATTTCCACCCACCAATGCCTGATGCATCAGATTAGATAATCCATGCTGCCTCACCCAAACATTAACAAAAGAGACTGGTTTCTTCTGGATACCTGGTTAGCTACTATTCTGATGCCGCCACCCGCCTGATGCCACACATCTGATGCCAAGTGCTCCTTCTTACACCCAGAATTGTAAGCGGGTACTGTTATTGCCACCTGTCTCCCAACTCTGTCACCGGGACACTCTGTGGTCTACTCATGCTGATGCTACATCAACAGTATGTCACTGAGCCAGTCTGTGGTCTCCTCATGCTGCTGCCACTTCCACACTATGTCACCTTGCCAGTATGTGGCCTACTTACCTGTATGCTGCTGCTGCCGCCACCTGGGTCTCCGAGGCAATTGTCAGCGTCTTACTATGCAAGATGATGACAGTTCAATTCAATACAAAACAAAGTATTGTGCTGAATTGAAATAGGTATCAAACAGTAGCACAAAAATTAAAAGTGAAAAAAAAGTTTTTTTTTTAATAAAAGAAAATAAAGTTTCAAGTAAAAAAATAAAAAAAAGGAGCAGCAAAAGCAAGAGGCAGGTTCAGGACAGATGAAGGCACAGAGGCAGTTTCTGGGCCATGCCAACTAAGCGTGGTGTCAGAGGAACCCACCAATTCCTGGCTGTGTGTATCTATTGTAACGAATCAGCCGGTGTGTACCCACTGTGCCACTGACTGGCAATACTCTGGAGGGGCGTAACTAAGCAACACCAAGTCTTCACTAGCGCCTCTGGTGATGAGGATAGACTTGAGTCACGGTAGTTGCCAGGTGCGACTCCAGAGCGTAAACAGAGTCAGTGGCAGCTGCTCCAGCAGACCAGAAGATATCAACAATGGTACCAACAGAGACAGACAGCGATACAATACGGATATAGATGCAGGTACAGGTACTACAGACAGGCAAGACAAAACAAAGGCAGAAGCAATTACCTGTGCTGCAAGCGATAGAAGCTAAGTCGCCCCAGGCAGAGCTGCACACAGATGGCGGTTCCCCCTCCGGGGAAGCCAGGAACCCCCTTTCAGGGGCAGACATAAAACAAGAACAGAAGCGGACATGAACGGAATAACAGAAGCAGTAAGGACTGCCAGACAGACAAAACAGGACAGGGAGCAGACACAGATAAGCTCTGTTAGGCTCAGACGCAGATCAGCTCTACTAGGCTCAGACGCAGATAAGCTCTGCTAGGCTCAGACATAGATAAGCTCTGCTAGGCTCTACACATATTAAATATTGCCACGTCCATAACAACCTGCTCTATAAAAATATCACACAATCTAACCCCTAAGGTGAATTCCATAAAAAATTAAATAAAAACTCCAAAAACAACACATTTTTGGTCACTTTGCCATATAAAGTGTACTATTGAGTGATCAAAAAAATATATATGTACCCAAAAATGCTTTCGATAAAAATGTCAAGTCTTTCTGCAAAAAATGAGCCTCTACACAAAATGATCAGCAGAATAAAAAAATAGCTTTCAGAAAATGGTGGCAAAAAACGTTTTTTTTTTTTTTTCCACAAATGCTTTTATTGTATAAAACTGAAATAAAATTTAAAAATAGACATATTAGGTATTTCTACATCCGTAATGACCTGCTCTATAAAAATATCATATGATCTACCCCCTCAGGTGAGCGCTGTTACATTTTTTTAATTAAAACTGTGCCAAAATAGCCATTTTTGTCACCTTGCTGCAAAAATTTTCCTATTGAATGATCAAAAAATCATATGTACCCAAAAGTGGTACCAATAAAAATGTCCTGAAAAAAAGAGCCCCTGCACAAGACGATAAAAATTAAAAGACATGTAGCTTTCAGAAAATGAAGACACAAAAACATTTTTGTTTTCAAAAATGCTTTATTATGTAAAACTGAAACAACAACAAAAATACACATATTTGACATTGTCACATCCTTATCAACCTACTCTATAAAAGCAACACATTATCTATCCTATCCAACTAGATCAATACAGAAGGTACGTACACAGGTGTACTTCCTCTATATATTATTCAACTCAAAAAATGAGGTATCCAATTACCAATTCATATATCAAAGTTTATTATCTTATCATTAAAAACACATAAACATACACAAAATGCGGAAACAAAATAAAGTGCCAACGTGCAATAGCTAGCATTAGTCTAATAAAACCACCATATATAGTCTCAAAAGGATGACAGCCTGTAGTATAGCCTAGACCTAATACAAGTCAATGTCCTCTAGGATACACCTAGCCGCTATATGTGGTGCATAGTAGGTAGCCACGCACCACCATCAGAGGTAAGGGGGTAGGATAATTACCATGCATGTCCCATATCAGTCATACAAACAGACTGGTGTCATAGTAGTCTGCATAAGGTAATACATGACTCATGTCAGGGGAATCTGAGAGCCTGGTCATATATACACTCTTATCTAAAATCCTCTGTGGTGTGTGGGGATCGCAATCGCCTATTGGTATGCCCATCAACGCGCGTTTCGCATTCGCTTCTTCAGGAGGAGTGGCTACGCTGTTTCAATAGAGGTCTTTTAAACTATCCTATCAGCCAATGGTGATCTTCCTGCCTTTCACATGATCACTCTTCCGTCTGCTCAATTCTCGGCGCATCGCGATGATTCATTGGTAAGGCTGGTAAAAGACTTCCGCCCTTCCGTCTGCGCGATCACTGCGAGGCCAGATCGACATCTGACCTCACTGCGAGCACACGTGATGGGACTACGCAAGTCCGTCCACCTCCAAATCGCGATGCGCACTAGAGCCAGAAGGTAGCCTAGTCTACATTATTATGGGAATCTTTTTACCTGCCCATAGCCTTTCATTCTCTAATCTTTAGTCTATACATCGAATAGCATAAGGGGAGTGGTGGTGCGGTAAAGGCATGTATCTGATACCCTAATGCATCCGGCACTATTGCCGGCATGGTGCCTGCCCACACAGCATGGGAGGGAGAAGACGTGCCATGTGTCATTAACAGTCAAGTGAAGTATTATCAGTCATTATCTCGATTATACATTATCTATAAAGTGCTTAGTGCAAACATATAGTTAAATGTCCTACTATGTAAACATCATGTGTATGTCCATATTATTACATATAATGTGCCATCCTATGCTAGTGTACTAACTATCAGAATGTCATACTGACATCACAATCTCTATAGTAATAGACAAATTAAAAAGGGAATAGCAAAAATTAAGAAAAGAACTCGAGAACAACTTCTATGCCCTAATACAGGAAATTTCACTTCCATTTTCCTTTCAGTCTTGTGAAACACCTAAAGGGTCAACACAGTTTGTAAAATCAGTTTTGAATAACTTGAAGGGTTTAGTCGTCTATGGGTGGTTTCCATTATGTAAACCACACAAAGTGACTTCATAATTGAACTGGTCCTTAAAAGCGGGTTTTGGAAATTGTCTTAAGAATTGCTTCTAAAATTCTAAGCCTTATAACTTCCTGAAAAATAAAATGACAATTTCAAAATGATGCCAACATAAAGTAAACATCTGAGAAATGTACCATAACAACTATTTTATGAGGTATCACAATATGCTTAAAAAAAACATTTAGATTTCAAAAATTGTAAATTTTGTATTTTTTTTTTATAAATAAAAAGGTGAAACATATTGACTCAAATTCACCACTAACATGAAGTACACTGTCATGAGAAAACAATATAGCATTCCAGAATCGCTTATATAAGTAAAAGCGTTCCACAGTTATTACCACATACAATTAAAGATGTCAGATTTGAAAAATGTGGCTTGATCCTTATGGTGAAAACTGACTGTCTTGAAGGGGCTAATACTGCGGCACAGTATTTCTATATCTAAAATAAGAGATTAACTGCGAATGTGTCAGCAGTTTCACTGGATGCAGACATCGATATATTAGACAGCTCTTTAATACTGAGGCACAGTAATTATATATATCAACTAAAATATTAAAGGGGATTGTGTCAGCAGTTGAACAAGATACACGCGGGCAATATATTAGACTGTCCTTTAATACTGAGGCACAGTAATTCTATATATAAAATAAGATATTAACTACGAATGTGTCAGCAGTTCCACAGGATGCAGATGGCGATATTTTAGACCATCCTTTAATACTGAGGCACAGTAATTCTATATATAAAATAAGATATTAACTACGAATGTGTCAGCAGTTCCACAGGATGCAGATGGCGATATTTTAGACCGTCCTTTAATACTGAGGCACAGTAATTCTATATCTAAAATAAAAAATGCAAATGTGTCGGCAGTTCAACAGCAATATATTAGACAGCCCTTTAATACTGAGGCACCGTAATTCCATAGATCAACTAAAAGATTAAAGAGGATTGTGTCAGCAGTTGAACAAGATGTAGATGGCGATATATTAGACTGCCATTTAATACACAATAATTCTATATATAAAATAAGAGATTAACTGTGATTGTGGCAACAGGTAAACTAGATGCACATGGACATCATACTCCAGCTGCACTGTCCCTGCAATCTCCCCATGCTCCCCCTGCAGTGTCTTAAAAACTCTCCCTACAAGCTCCCTACACTGTCCAAAAACTCTCCCTAAGAGCTCCCTACACTGTCCCTGCACTCTCCATATCCAATATTCTACAAAAATAGCTTTCTGCAACACTGTCCCTAGCACATAAGTGCTTATCACACTTCTCCCTATGCTCAGCTTACAGCTATCTGCTGATTGGCTAGCTGCACAGCATTATGGGCCATATTGCTTTCCCGGGCTTCTTACTTTCACTTTGTAACAAGTGTATGTCACGTTCCAGGGGCCCAGGAAGACCTCAGAAATGTCAGGCAAACAGGACACAGGCAGATACAGACCGGGGACCAACAGAATACTTTATTATGCATGTATTAAATGAACATGACAGTGAAAGATAAGCAGGTTAGGCAATAGTGGTAGCACTACCACAGAACCAAGTGCACCGGCAAGGCAGGAGGTCAAAGGCAGGAGATCAGGGAGCCAGCAAGCTCCGTTCTTCACAGAGCCCCTGGTGGTGGGGATGAACTTGGCCGAAGGCTCACTGGTCACACTTCCAGGAAGGTCCCGGTACACTTGGCCGCTACCTGTAGAGAACCACAGACAACAACAAGACAGGAACCCAAAGAAACTCATGACATGAATCAGATGACAAACAGGAATCAGCACACAAACAGATCCCTGCACCCAAAGCAGATTTCCTACTTCTGGAGAACCCAATAGCCCTCTCACGAAGGCAGGACATACACAAGACAGGAACAGAAGCAGGCAAGACATGGAACAGACTGGATGAGAAGCAGTTAGGCACTGCCAGGCTAGACATGGAACAGACAGGATCAGACGCAGCTTAACACTGCCAAGCTATACATGGATCAGAAGCAGTTGGGCACTGCCAGGCTATACATGGAACAGACAGGATCAGAAGCAGTTACACTGCTAGGCAAAACATGGAACAGACAGGATACAGTATCAACAACAAAAATGCTTTACCAGACGACACCCCTACAAGGGCAGATGGCAAAAAAATAAATAAAAAATGGGTCAGAAGCAAGTGGCTACACCCAGCAAGGCATAAGACAGACTGATCCGAAGCCCTACAGCTAACATGCAGAAATAGCTGCATAACGAGGGCACCTGATAAACTACACCCAGGAACAGACCAGGGAATGTTAACCCCACCAGAACTAGGAGTAACCAGAAGCACAGAACAAACCATACAATCACAAGTGTCAGTTCACACCGCCACAGAATGCTGCAGCTAGCACGCCCCAAATGACAACCAGCATAAACAGGATAACTGCAGCCAGTACGAGGTTACAGGCAGCCAGCCTACACAACAAGGAGAGACAGAACCGCACACTGCATCCATACTCAGAACCAGTTCACACTCAAGGCCACAGCCAACATGCATCACAGAACCAACATACATAGGAACACCCACAGCCAATACACAAAGCGCATGCAGCCAGCCTGCGTGGCACCGGTGACAGGAACCACAGAGATATTGACGTGGGGATACACAAACACAGGCAACAGTTCACCCACAACACAGCAGCCAGCAAGCAGCCCCAAACAACCAGCATACACAGGTGTCAGCCTGCAGCCAATACATGAGAGACGATTAAGCCAGTCAGCACGGCAACACAACTGTCACAGTGAACTGCACCGTGACAGTGCAGCAGCTATTTTAGACAAAAATCTGATTCATTACCACAAAGCGCAAGAAAATTCGGTTTTGCAGCGAATCACATTTTTTCTAAACTTCAGATCGAATTCCACTTTGGATGCTTCAATTCGCTGTACACTAATATTAAGCTATCAAAAAGTCAAATCTACCCCAAAATGGTACCATTTAAATCATCAACTGATCCTGCAGGAAACGAGTATTCACATAAGACTGTTAGATCGTGCAATACAGGGTGGCAATCCGGTCGCCATGTCGTAGCACATGGACAACACCTCTATAGATCACTTAGGAACGTAGTCTTATCAGCACAGTGGGGGATGGATACTACATTACAAGGCACATCATTACAAAGAATGGTAATAATCACAGAATGGTAATAACAAAAGGGAACAGAATTAAAGGGACACAACCAATTAGTACTTAAAAATACCCTTACAATACAATGTCTGTGAAAAACTTTTTTCACTTTGCATTGTCCACTGTACATTCATTTCTGAAAAGTACTCGTAGCATCAAAATACTCACGCCACCTCTAAATATGTTGAGGTATTGAGGGATATAGTTTCCAAAATGAGGTTACTTCTCGGGTGTTCCATTTATTAAGTAACCACAGAACCTATACAGTTGTGAGCACAAGCAGTTCAAATCACCACATTGGGCCTCAACATGAGCCCTCTCATATGTTCAGGCAAAAAATTAGGGACATGTAGGGTGTTTCTAAAATTATGAAACACAGCATAATAAGAAGAGGGTTGATGTTTCACTGGCACACAATGAGCACTGAAATAGCATATCTGCCAAAAAAAATGGCAATTTTCACTTTGACCCACCTGTTTTGCAAAACCGCTGTGCCGTCAAAATGCTTTCTGCACCCCTTGAAAAATTCCATGGGCAATTTTGTTTCCAAAATGGGGTCCCTTTTTAAGTTTCCACTATATGGATACCTAATGGTCCATAAATGCAACATGGCTCCTATAAACCATTTAACCAGTCCAGCTCCAGCAGTGGGAAAAGTAGCTAACTGGAGGGGGAGGACTGATTTAGATGCTACTACCTCCTGAATGGTAGCAGCTAGAAACATGCAATCGGTCTTGTTTGAAAGTATTCCAAGCTTTCAGACAATACCAGAATGACAGCATTATGTTCAGGACAGGGGAATATTTCACTGATAAAAATCGGGATGCTGTGAATGCAGTTGAAAGTGAAAGTAAAAACAGGTTTTACCTGCGATTATTCCCGACTTAATTTCTAACAGTGATTTCTCCTCTGTTGCTTGGATTTTATCCTTGTCATTCTATGAAATTACTGTTGGGTCAAAGTGCTCACTACAGTACTTGAAAACTTCTTTGTGGGGTATAGTTTTCAAAATAGGGTCACTTTTAAGGGTTTTCCACTGTAGGGGTATCTCAGGGAGTGTTCAAACGCGCCATGGTATAAAAAACATGGCACTCCTTCCCTTGTGAGCCCTACAGTGTGCCCATACAGAAGTTTAGGACCAAATATGGAGTGCTTCTGTAAAGTGCAGAATCAGGGTAATAAATATTGAGATTTGTTTTGCTGTTAAACCTTGCTGTGTTACAGGAAAAAATGGATTCAAATCTGCCAAGAAAGTGCATTAAAAAAAAATTTCACTTCCATTTTGCCTTAATTCTAGTGGAACATCTAAAGGGTTAACACTGTTTCTAAAGTCAGTTTTTAATAGTTTGAGGAGTGTAGTTACTAAAAAGAGGTAATTTATGGGTGGTTTCTATTACGTACAGTAAGGTCCATAAATATTGGGACATCGCCACAATTCTAACATTTTTGGTTCTATACACCACCACAATGGATTTGAAATGAAAAGAACAAGATGTGCTTTAACTGCAGACTGTCAGTTTTAATTTGAGGGTATTTACATCCAAATTAGGTGAACTGTGTAAGAATTACAACAGTTTGCATATGTGCCTCCCACAGTTTGCACATGTCCTGAAGCAGTCAAAATACTGGTTTAGTTTACCGGTAAATCCTTTTCCAGGAGTCCGACATGACAGCACCCATGGAGGTTGTCCTATTGGTCTCTGTAGGGACAGGAAGCGAGAGAGATTAAAAGGCCCCCTCCCCTCCCACTCTCCAGTGTTTTTCCAAAATACTACACCGGATAGGATCCAACACCTTTATTAATACAATGTTATATTCACACTGCTTACAAGGCTGGAACCAGCATAACAGGGAGGGTAGTACAAGGTGCTGTCATGTCGGACTCCTGGAAAAGGATTTACCGGTTAACTAAACCAGTATTTCCAGGACGTCCCTCCATGACAGCACCCATGGAGAACTAACAACTGAATCTCCTAGGGGGGGGACTACTGCCTGAAGCACTTTTCGCCCAAAGGCCAAGTCCTGTCCGGCCAATACATCTAGCCTGTAATGTTTAGCAAAAGTCAGGAAGTTAGACCAGGTTGCAGCCTTGCAAATCTGGTCAATTGTAGCGTCAGCCCTTTCGGCCCAGGAAGTTGCCATCGCTCTCGTGGAATGTGCCTTCAGATTTAAGGGGCAGGTCATTTCCTGCAGTCTGTATGCTTCTCTGATGGTGTCCTTAATCCACCGTGCCAGCGTCTGTTTTGATGCTTTCAAGCCTCTATTCTTCCCCCCCGAACTGGATGAACAGATTACTTGATCTCCTCCAGGAACTGGTTCTGTCCAGATAGGCTAGGATTGCTCTTCTAACGTCCAGCCTCTGGAATCTTTCCTCCTGTATATTTTTGGGAAAGGAACAAAATGAAGGGAGTGTTAGCTCCTGTTCTCTATGGAAAGTAGAGACCACCTTGGGAAGAAAAGCTGGATCTGGCCTCAAGATTATGCGGTCATCCAGAATCCTTAGATAAGGTTGTTTAATTGATAAGGCCTGGATTTCCCCTATCCTGCGGGCTGTGGTTATAGCCAGAAGGAACACCGCTTTTAGAGACAGAAATTTCTCGGATATCTGCCCAATCGGCTCAAAAGGAGGATCGCATAACCCTTCTAAAACTATGTTTAGACTCCAGGGGGGGACCGACTGTCTCAAGGTGGGTCTCAATCTAGAAGCTGCTCTTAGAAAGCTTTTAATCCACCTATGATCTGCAAGGGGAGTATCGAGACAACAGCTGAGAGCCGAAATCTGTACTTTGAGTGTGCTGGGTTTCAGACCTGCATCGAACCCCTCCTGAAGGAACTCTAAAATACAACCCACCGTGGGGGATCTGGAATCTGTATGGTTCTGTGACAACCAGGATGAGAACTTCTTCCAAATCTTGTTGTATATTGCTCTTGTGACAGGTTTGCGGCAGCTCTGTAAAGTTGAAATTACCTTGTCCGAGAGCCCTTTATTCCTTAAGGTCTGCCTCTCAGGATCCATGCTGTAAGGTTCAGTTTGTCCAGGTTGGGGTGAAACAGAGGGCCTTGCGATAGAAGATCCTGCCTTTTTGGAAGGGATATTGGATCCCTGGTGGACATGGTCTTTAGAACCGAAAACCAGGCTCTCTTGGGCCAAGCTGGGGCTATCAAAATCAGCGTGGATGAGCACCCCCTCAATTTCTTCAGGATCTGCGGTATGAGGAGAAGTGGGGGAAAGGCGTAGGCTAGACTCATGTCCCAAGGTTGGGAAAGAGCATCCACCGCCAGTGGTCCTCCTCTTGGGTCTAGCGAGAAGAAATAGTCCAGCTGAGTATTTCTGCTGGACGCGAATAAATCCACCTGAGGTCGCCCCCACTGCTGGCAAATCAACTGGAATACCTCCTGGTTCAATCTCCATTCCCCTGGCCTGACTAACTGTCGGCTGAGAAAGTCCGCTGTGCGATTGAGAGATCCTTTCAGGTGTGTGGCTGAAATGGATAAGATCTTTTCCTCTGACCAGCTGAAGATGAGATCTGCTAGCTCCTGGAGATGAGGATTCTTCGTCCCACCTTGTCTCTTTATGTAGCAAACTGTTGTTACGTTGTCTGATAGTACTCGGACATGATGGCCTATGAGGAGATGTTCTGCCGCTCTCAGGGACTCCCAGACCGCTTTTAATTCCCGGTAGTTTGAGGATCGTAGGGCGTCTGAGTTGGACCAACTGCCCTGAAAGAACTGATCCTCTGCGTGAGCCCCCCAACCCTGGCTGCTTGCGTCCGTGGTTAACGTTCTGAGCGGTATCGTGTTCCAAGAAACCCCCCCGGGACAGGTTTTCTGCTATCAACCACCAGGAGAGGGAGTTTACTGCCCTGTCTGAAAGAGATATCCTGGCGTTTAGTGATCTGTGGTCCTTGTCCCAAGAAGTGAGGACCTCCGCCTGGAGAGTTCTTGAATGGAACTGGGCCCAAGGAACTGTTGTGATGCATGAGGTCATCAGACCTAGGACCTGCATGGCTTCCCGTAGAGTTTGTTTTTTCTTTAGTTTGAAGGCCATTATTCTTTCCCTTATACTGACCTGCTTGTCCCGGGGAAGAAGGGAATATTGGGTCACGGAGTTTAGGAGGGTTCCTAGGAACTTCTTTTGTGTTGCTGGATGTAGGTCTGATTTTTCCAGGTTTATTTTCCATCCTAGACGTGTGAGTAAAGACAGAGTCCTTCCTTTGTGAAGCTCTAACTCCTCCTCTGAGTCTGCCACAAGCAGAAAACCGTCTAGGTAGGGAATTATAGTTACCTGTCTCTGTCTTAGATAGGCAACTATCTCCGCCACTACCTTTGTAAAGATGCGTGGGGCTGATGAGATTCCAAACGGGAGACATTGGAACAGGAAATGCATAATCCTGCCGTCTTTCTTGATTGCGAACCTCAAGTATTGCTGGTATTGAGGGTGAATGGGGACGTGATAATAAGCGTCCTTTAGATCCAGGGTGCATAGGAACGCCCCTGGGCCTATCAACGGAATTGCAGATTTTATTGATTCCATCTTGAAATGGTGATGTGTTATCCATATGTTTAGGGATTTCAGGTTGATGATGGTTCTCTTGGAGCCATCCGGTTTGGTTATGAGGAAGAGTTTTGAGTAGTGACCCTTGAATTTTTCTGAAGGAGGGACTTGTATAATTGCGCCTAAACTCAGAAGTTTTTGGATGTCTGCCAGAAGTTGATCCTGTAGGGAGGTCGACTGAAAGATTGTGGTCTGAAAAAGATGAGGAGGGGGAAGGCGAAACTCTATCTTGAACCCTTTCTGGATGGATTCCAGGATGTATTGGTTCTTGGTTATCCTGGTCCATTCTTCCCAAAAAAATTGGAGTCTGCCCCCTACTGGTCTGGCGTCATTGTTTCTCAGGCTTGGAGTTGGGATTAAAGAGGAACCCCCGACCTTTTCCCCCTTTGGGGTAGCTCCACCTTCCCGTCTTCCCTTTACCTCTGGGAGTGCCCTGGAAGCTGCTGGTCGTCTTACGAAAGGGCAAAGGTTTCTTGCCTTTTTCCTCCGGAAAACCCTTCTTTCTGTCCGCAGTTTTCTCCAGGATCTCATCCAGTACCGGCCCAAAGAGGTGAGAACCTTTAAGGGGTAAGGCGCATAGTTTATTCTTGGAGGCTATATCCCCTGACCAGGATTTTAGCCACAGAGCTCTCCTCGCCGTATTGGTTAGGGAGTCTGTTTTTGCTGCAAACCTTATGGACTCTGCCGAGGCGTCTGCTACAAAGGATGCTGCCATCTTAAAGAGAGGCAGTGATGCCAGAATTTCATCCTTAGGGGTGTCCCGCTTAAGATGTTCCTCCAGCTGGTTCACCCATAAACACAGGGATCTGGCCACGGAGGTAGCAGCAATATTGGTGTTTATGCTATTGGCCGAAACTTCCCATGCTCTTTTGAGCAAACTGTCGATCTTCCGATCCATTGGCTCCTTTAGCTGGGCTGAGTCTTCAAAGGGGAGAGTGGTTCTCTTTACCACCTTTGCCACTTGAATATCAACTTTCGGGACTATATCCCACAGTTTTGTATCCTCCGAGTTGAACAATAGTCTGTTTTTAAATTCCCGTGGTATATACAATTTTCTATCAGCATCTGCCCACTCGTCTATGACTAGGTCCTTTAAGGTCTCGTTTACCGGGAACAACTTTTTCTTCTTAGCTTTTAAGCCGCCGAACATCTCGTCCTGTATCGAGCGAGTCTGTTCCTCCTCCTCTATATCCATTGTCTGCCTTACGGCCGACAGGAGGGGGATCTAGATCTTCTTGCGAGAAGAGATATCTTCTCTGGTCGTCGGCCATATAAGATGAACCTTGATCGTCATCCCCCTTTGAGGTTTCCCCTTCTGACAGATATAAGCCTTCTTCATCAGAATCTGACTCCCTAAGTACACGGGGTCTCTTGGGGGGAGGGGAGGCGGCACAGGGTTTCTGCGCTATACTAGAGCTGGCCGCTTGAATCTCCTCTTTCACAATCACTCTCAGATCAGCCAGAAGGGAGGATTGTTCGTCTCTGAGAATCTTTGCCAGGCAGTCACTACACAGGGCTTTTATATATGCGTCCGCCAGTCTCTTTGAGCATAGCGCACATCTTCTGGGTTTCTTTCTAGGTTCTCCCAGCGATTTAACCGTGGTGTCTTTCTCTCCCTGGTATGGAAGAGAGAGAGACCATTAGCCCAGTGCAAAGAAAGAGAGAGGGACCGGAATACAAGCCTCACTTACTTACATGACTCGGGGTAGGGATGTCTGCGCTAGTGTCCTGCATAGCTGACATCTGGACCTCCATACCACGCTTGGACAACAAACTGACACACAATTTATGTCCTACCTGGTCCACCCGTTGCCGCGCGGCTCCGCCTCCTTAAATCCAGGTGGGGGGGGACTCATTCAAACGAAGAGTCGACCCCCCCCTTGCGTGCATTCCGCCGGGCTCAGCGTTCCCTGGGTGCCGCCATCTTTCTTCTGCCCATGTGACCCGCACTTCCGGTCACATGGGCTGCACGTCGAACGGGAGGAGCACCGACCGCAGGAGCCGCAGCCGATCCCAGAGCTCCCGAACCCGGAAGAAGCGGCTTGGCTCCCTGATACCGCGGCCACCCACAGTGCTTGATGCGGGAAAGAAAACAGGTATCGGGGGAAGCTAGGGGACCCCTACCCAGAGAGGTGCTAGCCTTAGGGCCCTCCAGAGCCTGAAGAGGAGAGGGAGACCCCCCCGACCAGGCTCGGCCCCGAAATAGATTCCCAGGGTAGGGAAAGATTCTCTCTGCTCCGATCCCTGTAGGGACAGGAAGAACACTGGAGAGTGGGAGGGGAGGGGGCCTTTTAATCTCTCTCGCTTCCTGTCCCTACAGAGACCAATAGGACAACCTCCATGGGTGCTGTCATGGAGGGACGTCCTGGAAAACTCTTTATACACATTATTTATGTTATTTGCATTGCCTTTATCCCCTTAAGGACCCATGACGTACATGTCGGTCATCTCTGGCCATGACTTAAGAAGCAGAGAAGTACATGTACGTAATGGTGATCGGGCGGGTGCAGGAGCTGCGCCCACACGATCAGCTGCAGGGGTCCGGCAGTCACTGATAGCTGGATCCCTGCTGCATGTGCCGGGAGAGCCTGTGAGATCCAGCCCCCTGGATCTCACAGGCAGGAAGGCTGTAAGTGTATTACAGTGTGTAATACACTTATTGTCATGCATTGTAAAGTGGGTCAGACCCCCAAAAGTTGAATTCCCAGAATGTGAAAAAATAAAGTATAAAAAGATAAATAATTCAAAGTTTCAAGTAAAAAAATAAATCAAAATATCCTTTTGCCAAAATAAAGGGCAATTGAAAAATATAAATAAATAGGGAAAAAATGAAAAGTTGACATTAGGCATCGCCGCATCCGTATCGACCGACTATCAAAAAATATCACATGACCTAACCCCTCAAGTGAATACCGTAAAAAAATAAAAATGGCGTTAAAAAAGCAATTTTTTTTCACTTTACATCACAAAAAGTGTAATAGCAAGCGATCAAAAAGTCATATGCACCCCAAAATAGTGCTAGTCATCTCATCCCACAAAAATGATACCCTAACTAAGACAATCACCCAAAAACTTAAAAAATCTATGGCTCTCAGAATATAGACACTAAAACATGATTTTTTTTGTTTCAAAAATGATATCATTGTGTAAAACTTACATAAAATAAAAAAGTAGACATATATTAGGTATCGCCGCGTCCGTAATAACCTGCTCTATAAAAATATCACATGACCTAACCCTTCAGATAAACACCGTAAAAAAATCAATGCACCCTATAATAGTACCAATCAAACCATCATCTCATCCCAAAAGAATGAGCCCCTACACAAGACAGTCGCCCAAAGACAGTTGAAACAAACAAAAAAAGTAGTCAAATTTGATATTGGTCGCGTCTGTAACAACCTGCTCTATAAAAATACCACATGATCTAACCTGTCAGATGAATGTTTTAAATAACAAAAAATAAAAACGGTGCCAAAACCGAAATTTTTTGTTACCTTGCCACCAAAAGCAACCAAAAATCATATGTACCCTAAAATAGTACCAACAAAACTGCCACCTTATCCCGTAGTTTCCAAAATGGGGTCACTTTTTTTGAGTTTCTACTCTAGGGGTACATCAGGGGGGCTTTAAATGGGACATGGTGTAAAAAATACAGTCCTGCAAAATCTGCCTTCCAAAAACCATATGGCGTTCCTTTCCTTCAGCGCAATGCAGTATATGCCCGTACAGCAGTTTACGACCACTACAGAATCATGGCCATAAACATTGAGCTTTGTTTGGCTGTTAACCCATGCTTTGTAACTGGATTTTTTTTTTTATTAAAATGGAAAATCTGCCAAAAAAGTTACATTCTGAAATTTCATCTCTATTTTCCATTAATTCTTGTGGAACACCTAAAGGGTTAACAAAGTTTGTAAATTCAGTTTTGTAGACCTTGAGGGGTGTAGTTTCTAAAATGGGGTCATTTTTTGATGGTTTCTATTATGTAACCTCACAAAGTGACTTCAGACCTGAACTGGTCCTTAAAAAGTGGGTTTTGGAAGTTTTCAGAAAAATTTCAAGATTTGCTTCTAAACTTCTAAGGTTACTTTCACATTAGACTTCGGGGCTCTGCTTGTGAGTTCCGTTTGAAGGCTCTCACAAGTGGCCCCGAACGCATCCGTCCAGCCCTAATGCATTCTGAGTGGATCCGGATCCGCTCAGAATGCATCAGTCTGGCGGCGTTTGGCCTCCGCTCAGCAGGCGGACACCCAAACGCTGCTTGCAGCGTTCGGGTGTCCGTCTGGCCGTGCGGAGGCAAATGGATCCGTACAGACTTACAATGTAAGTCAATAGGGACGGATCCGTTTGAATTTGACACTATATGGCTCAATTTTCAAACGGATCCGTCCCCCATTGAATTTCAATGTAAAGTCTGGACGGATCCGTCTGCAGCTACTTTCACACTTTTTTCTACAATATAATGCAGACTGATCCATTCTGAACGGATCCCATCATCTGCATTACATGAGCGGATCCGTCTGGGCAGATCCCAGACAGATCTGCTCTGAACGCAAGTGTGAAAGTAGCCTAAGCCTTCTAACATCCCCAAAAAATTAAACGGCATTCACAAAATAATCCAAACATGTAGTAGACATATGGGGAATGTAAAGTAATAACTATTTTTGGAAGTATGATAATCTATGCAAATTTTTTAAAATTTTTGGTAAATTATTTTTTATATTTTTTTTTATTAAATTAAAAATGTTTTACTCAATTTTGTAATGAAGTACAATATGTGAGAGAAAACAATATCAGAATGGCTTGGATAAGTAAAAGCGTTTTAAAGTTATCACCACATAAAGTGACACGTTAGATTTGCAAAAAATGGCCTGGTCCTTAAGGTGAAATATGGCAGGGATTAGGGATGTTAGCACACAACCATTAGGCCCCTTGCAGACAAGCGTTTCTCCCACAGCGAGTCCGCAACGCAGCTCCCGGCCTGACCTCCCAGCACAGCCGGGGGTCATATAGCATTATATTGATTTATTATGCTATGTTACCCTTACAGTTCTGGAATGTATTGGATAACAGTGGCATAATGCGGCCAGTGTTACCCAATACATTCCAGAACTATAAGGGTCACATAGTATTATATTAATTTATGATCCTATGTGAATCCCGTCAGTGCTGGGAGGTCATGTCGGGTGCTGCAATGCGGACTTGCTGCGGGAGGAGGAACGCTACAGCGGCGGGGCACAGGAGATGATAGTTCTCTGCCCCGCCGCCGATGTTCTTTTCAGCAGCGCAGTGGAGAAGGAGTCTCTCCCTCCCCCCTGTGCTGCTGCTGCCGCTGCCAGTGAGAAGAGATACGGGAGGAGGAGGGGAGGGGCTGTGGCCACTGCGCCACCAATAAAGATAACTGACCTGTTACAAGAGGCGGGTGCCAGAATCAAATACCCGGCACCCGACCTCTATGACAGGGAGCTGCGATCCGCGGCAGTTAACCCCTCAGGTGCGGTACCTGAGGGGTTAACTGCAGCGGATTGCAGCTCACTGTCATAGAGGGAACCCGCCTCCTGTATTTTTATTAACAGGTCAGTTATCTTCATTGGTGGTGCAGTGTGCCCCCCCACCAACACCCCAGTATAATAAACATTGGTGGCGCAGTGCCAATATGGGTTAAAAAAATTAATAAAAATGAACTCACCTCCTCCAATTGATCGCGTAGATGCCGGTCTCCTGTTCTTTCTTCAGGACCTGTCAAAGGACCTGTGGTGATGTCACGGAGCTCATCACATGGCCCATTACCATGGTGATGGATCATGTGATGGACCATGTGGTGAGCGCAGTGACGTCACCACAGGTCCTTTTCCTCTCAGATGAAGGCAAAAGAGAAGCCGGGCTGCGCGAACAAGTGGATTAAGGCGAGTTAAATTATTATTATTTTTTTTTATCCCTCCAGCCCTATTTTACTCAGCATTCGGTTTTAAGAATGCTATTATTTTCCCTTATGACCATGTTATAAGGGAAAATAATTACATCTACACAACCTTGAATGCAAACCTGAACAGTGAAGAAGTTTGGGTCTGGGTACCACAGTCAGTTTTTTATCACGCGTGCAAAACGCATAGCACCCGTGCGATAAAAACTGAACAATGGAACTGACTGCAATTGCGTACCTACCCGCGCGGATTTGCCGCTACGCACCCGGGACGCATCCGGAGCCAAAACGTGCCGCCCGTATGAAAGAGGCCTAAGGCTCTTAAGTCGATTAAAAAAACAAAATATCATCGTTGTATATAAATTACCGGTATACAGTAATAATCACTGGAGTGCTATCAAAAGCATACAAATAGATTATTAAATGTGATGTCATGATATTTAATGATGACTAAACTACTATATAAGAGATATACAAGATAAACTATAAGCGATAAAGGCAAACATACATAAAAAAAATGTAAAAAATATACCAATTAAAAATATACATAATCATAAAAGAAAATTAAAACACAATAATCCAAATGATGACCAAAACCAGGGAACATACAGGATTGCAGTAAAACGAATACCTTCATTGAGTCCTTTCAGTGTCACATTGTCTACAGTGAATATCCATTTTGTCTCCTTCTGGACAAAAAAAAAACTACTCCAGTTGCTTCACCCTGAGGAGATCAGGACCCTATCAATTCCTCATCCTGCCTGTGATGATATCATCTGTGTATAGCTAAGACAGGATCCACCAGTCACAGTAGGTGATAATTATTATTATTATTTATTATTAAAGTGCCATTCATTCCATAGCGCTGTACATATGATAAGCGGTGCACATACATAATACAGACAATTGCACTGATCATAAACAAGATGAGTTACAAACTGGTACAGAAGGAGTGAGGGCTTACAATCTACATGATCAAAGCTTACCTATTCTTTCCTGTACAATGTTCTCTGCACAGGTCACACAGCATGCCCAGAAAACTCTCCCAAAGAAGTCAATGAGGTCCCCTCCTGACCATTGTGTCTATGGACCATGGGGCTGCTGTAAAGCAATTTTCTTAATACAGTACTTTCTAAATGCTGTTAAGAACAGCTCAGACATAATAATATTCAGGAAATAGAATAAAAAATCTGCCGATAGAAAATAAAAACAGATGACATTTTTGATGACACATTTCCTTTAAGATTCTCTGATCTACTATATGTCGAAGAGGGTTAACCAGAGATGTAGCTAGATCGATGGGGGCCAACAAAAGCCTGTACTTAGAAAATGCTTGCTTTACCTCCTTCCATCTTAAATTGTAGCTAGTGATTAACCCTACTTGCTCCACATTCGTGTTGCGCTGTTTGTGAGTTTGTAACAGATCTATGGACCTTTTGATATCCTGCTTCAATATGCTGTTGGCTGTAGCCTCTTTCTGCAAATCTTCTATGTAATTCAACAGCCTGCATTTCAAAGAAATCCTGTCGAAACAACTACTGTATTTTTGCTAATTGCATTTTATTATGCAGTGGGCCATCAGCCAGCAATGCGCAGTGTATTACAGTCTATCGTAGGCTGCCCGACCTGCTGTGTTATTGGGATTTTAACCCCTTAGTGACCACCCATATGCCCTTTTTATGGCGGTCACTAAGGCCCCTTTCACACGAGCGAGAATTCTGCATGGGTGCAATGCGTGAGGCGAACGCATTGTGCCCGCGCGGAATCCATACCCATTCATTTATATGGGTCTGTGTACATTAGAGGTCGTTTTCACGCATCACTTTTGCGTTGCGTGAAAATCACAGCATGTTCTATATTTTGCAATTTTCACCCAACGCTGGCCCCATTGAAGTGAATGGGGCTGCGTGAAAATCGCATTGCATCCGCAAGCAAGTGCAGATGCAATGCGATTTTCACGGATGGTTGCTAAGAGATGTTGTTTGTAAACCTTGAGTTTTTTTATCACGCACGTGCAAAATGCAGTAAATCGCTTTGCACCCACACAATAAAAGCTGAACAACTGAACGCTATCGCAAACAAAACGGAATGGTTTGGTTTGGAAATCACACCGTTTTCACTGAACACATCTGCAACGCATCTGGACATAATCCAGACACACTCGTCTGCAAGGGGCCTTAGGCTGGGTCTAAACGCTGCACAGATCCCCCATGCAGCGGAGAGCGGGACCTTGGCACCTAATCTGGCATAACTACCGTAAAGGGGGCACATAATATGTCATAACCACTATGAGGGGCACCTAGTCTGGCATAACTACTGTGATGTGGCCTCTAAGCTGGCATAACTACTGTGAGGGGCACCTAATCTGGCATAATTACTGTGAGGGGCACCAAATCTGGCATAACTACTGGGAAGGGCACATAATCTGTCATAACTATTGGGAGGAGGCACCTAATCTGGCATAACTACTATGAGGGGCACATAATCTGTCACAACTACTCTGAGGAGGCACATAATTTGGCATAACTACAGTGAGGGAGTACAAACTGGGCATACGTACTGTGAGGGGCCCAAAGATGGGCATAGCTACTGTGAGGGGCATAAACGTGGGCATAACTAAGACTAGCACAAAGGTGGGCATAACTACTGTGAGGGGGGCACAAAGGTGGGCATAACTACTGTGAGGGGGGCACAAAGGTGGGCATAACTACTGTGAGGGGGCACAAAGGTGGGCATAACTACTGTGAGGGGGCACAAAGGTGGGCATAACTACTGTGAGGGGGCACAAAGGTGGGCATAACTACTGTGAGGGGGGCACAAAGGTGGGCATAACTACTGTGAGGGGGGCACAAAGGTGGGCATAACTACTGTGAGGGGGGCACAAAGGTGGGCATAACTACTGTGAGGGGGGCACAAAGGTGGGCATAACTAATGTGGAGGGGTACAAAGATGAGCATAACTCCTGTAAAGGGCACAAAGGTGAGGGGCCACAAGGAGGACATAACTACTGTGACAGGCACAAAGGTGGGTATAACTAATGTGGAGGGGCACAAAGTTAAGCCTAACTACTGTGACAGGCACAAAGGTGGGCATTACTACTATGACGGCCACAAAGGTGGGCATAACTACTGTGAGGGGCCACAAGGAGGACATAACTATTGTGTAATTCATCAGTGGATAATTCATATCAATCTGACTCATGTACAGGGCTCACCTAGCCCAGGGCTACATGTGGACAGATATGTATACTCACACTCTCGCGAGAGGAGCAGAGTAAGGAGAACCTAAACCAACTTGGCCAATAACCACTCAGCTAGTATTGCGCATGCGTCCAATACCCATAGCGCTTCATTGCCTCGCCTTGGAGATCATAAATACAGGTAACTATGCTTTCTAAGTATAACTGACGCCACAAACTTGTCCATTAGCTTACATCCATAAACAGCCGGTGTGAGCCGGGTGAACCCACCAATCCCAAAGCTGAGGGAAAGACTAGAGGCACCCTTATGTGTCTCCCGTCTCATCCTACATGACTGTACCAGGTACACTGCCATCATTTTGGATGCCCAAAGCAGGTATTGTCCCAAGGGGGGTGGAGAAATCCTGAAATACTTGTGGAAAAACTTCCCTCCCTGTTATTGGAAGATGACTCAGTGACACGTTTATGTGGTCTAAAACATCACATCAAGATCAAGGGATATCCTAGTCAGGCTATACGTGGCTTAATATAAAAAACAAAAACAAAAAAAACAATCAATATAATAAGGAAGGAGTCGACAATCCCTCGAAACCCCGTGTCCCTTAATAAAGGGACAGGGGGAAGAGGAAGCATGAACTCCCCCATCAAGATGTCTAAAATATAAAATGTGCCCCATGGTAAGGTCCAAAATAAAGATAGTAAGACCGGGGGGTCAATATAAATTAAAAAGTAAAAGTTCCTGGAGTCCAAAGGTCGATGAGCCTGTCATGTTCTCTTTCATGTATTCACAAAGTATATCCTCCCTAGAATACAAAAAATAAGAGAAAAGAACATAATGAATATAGAGGACACATATCTCCCATATCCATGATGGAGTAAGAATAGACAACAACAGACCTACGGTCCCAACAGCCTCTCAATCGTTTAACCTGTTACCTTGAAATCCACATTTAAACCCCTGTGTTTAAGGGTTTGGAGAGTATAAAACCAATACAACTTTTTTCTTTAATCTTAAATCTCCTATCACCTCCCCTTCTAGATATTGGGATTTGTTCCAGAATCCTAAACCTGAGATCCTTCTGTGTATGTTTAGTCTGAGTAAAATGCTTGGGTATCTGTATATTCAAATTTTTTCTTTCTGATACAATATCTGTGCTAATTGAAACTCATTTTGAGACCCCATGTGGTTTCATACCATAGATGACAGGGGCACTTTAAGAGGTACACCACATGACTGGAGTCACATGCCAGTTAACAGAGGAAGGATTGATAAAACAATTATAACAGGGATAACATCCCACCCAAGTGGAACCATAATTTGGGCAAGAGCGGGTCTTGGTAAAATCCACATCCGTCTTTACTACTCTATCCCTTATATTATGATTTCTCTGGTAAGAACATAAAGGAGGAGTCCTGAATTCTGGTACTGTATATCCCTAAAATTACTTCTTAAAATCAACCAGTTTCCTAAGAATAGAAGTAATTTGGTTACTGTCCTCACTGTAATCACTGACAAAAGGAATACCAATCCTTTCAATATTTGTTTCCTTTCAATGGATCTTCTCTAGACAATTATTTACTAGTTTTTTGGGGTAACCCCTATTAATAAATTTGTCACCCATCTCCCCAAGTCTTGGCTCGACTACATCCTGATCCATCTTTTTAATGCTCAGCATTTGACTGTAAGGGAGGGACCTCACCATAGTTTTAGAGCGATGACTATTGAACCTCAAAATTGTTTTTGTTAGTTTTTTTGACATATGAATCAGTGGTAAGCTCCTGTCCCCTTTTGATAACCTTGGTATCAAGAAACTCCTCTCAGAGGAGTAAGAATTTCACCCCCGGATTAATCTGATTCAAAAAATGCTTTATATCTTCCTCAGTACAGCTCTGTAGATATAACTATAAAAAAAAAAATTATGGGGGTCAGAATACAGTGATAGAAATTTTTATTTTTTTTCAAAGTTTACATTTATTTTCACACTATTTAGACATTTAAAAAAAATTGAATGAAGGGCACAATTCAGTTTTGCCGCAAAGGAAACGCCGTGGGAACATAACCCGTAAAACGGTGGAGGAAGGGAGTCTTTCTTTTAACAATTCCACCCCATTTGGAATTTTTTTCCCCGCTTCCCACTACATTTTATGCTATATTAAATGGTGGCATTAGAAAGTACAACTTGTCCCGCAAAAAATAATCCCTCATACAGCTATGTGAATAGAAAAATAAAAACGTTATGGCTCAAGGAAGATAGGGAAGAAAAATGGAAATGCAAAAACGGAAAAAAACCTCCGGTATCCTAAGGGTTACGTTTCACAGAGCAGAAAAACCTATACAAATCATCTCCAACTCAAACCATCTAATTTTAGATACAGAATAATAAGATAAGCCCTTATTTAAGACCTCCATCTGGGCATCTGTAAGATAAGTGGAAGAGATATTTACCACCATTTATTTCGGCGATGGTTTATCCCTCTCTGACCTTAGGACGATTTCCCTCTTCCGCCATTTTTGCTGGTTCGGTGGGTTCCAGACTTTGTCCTCAAAAAATGAGTGGATGTAATGAATCAAGTGGACTGTCATGGTTGCAGCTGGGTCTGTGTTTTAGACTTTCTAGAACGTGAGGGAGTAGTAGATCCATTTCTAGCCAACGGTTTCTGATTCCTCCTCAATTTCCTTTGCCAATTATAAACAAAGCCAGTGGTGTAATCCTCCATTTGCGAATTTTCGTGGTCTGCAATTCACTTTTAAACGATGAGAAGAGCAATTAGACATATAGTTCTCAAAATTCTCAGACGATAGTCCATCCTTTAATTTCTCCTCAGTATATTTGATCTTAAATTCCACAGAGGCTACCACTTTTCGTAAAAATTTGACATTGAATGAAATAATGTCAAAAGAGTATTTATTAGATATCTAAATAAATTTTGCACAAAAATCTGGATTATTAGCAAAAAAATCTGGTCTAAGATAGGAATGCATCCCTCTAGGTATTTTATGTAGATGGTGATATTCACTTAATGTTAGTAAATGTACCTCTAAATTAATCAGGCGTTTGGATTCTGTTTCATACTCCTTTAGATACGCAACAGAAAAAGTAGAAAGGAAGGAGACATCTCTCACTGTGTTCTGTAGTATCGGTTCCTCATCCTCATGGGTATAGGAGAAGACATCAGGGTGTTCACATCCAGAAGTTTGTTCTATAGACATGGTGAAAATCTTTTAGGGTCAAGTAATTAAAAGTAAAAAGCAAAAATCTGCACAGTTAGAAATAAGCTGGGTGCGATCCCCCTCAGGGCCAGAGATCCACCATTGATGCAAAAAAATTGTGACGCTTCTGGGACTGTGTCAGGGAACTTACCTCCATTCTTACTGATCCGATGGGTAGTGGTCAGTGGCTGACCCAACATCAGACCACAGCTCTAATCATTTACATATCTGCCTGAGAGATAGCTACATGCCACAACTGGCAGCAATACAACATTTCTTTATTGTTTTTTTGGTCAATGAGCGTATATAAATGAATTGAGCCCCTTATTTATCTACAAGGGAATTTTTACATAAAGTGTTAAAGTGGTTGTCCGGGATTTTGATGCCTATCCTCAGAATAGATCATCCAGCTTGTAGCACTAGCACTGGAACTACACAGGGTTGTCCACCCTGCAGTGGACATTGCTGGTAACTGCAGTGACCAGCTCTGCACACTACATAATGGACAGAGCTGTGTAGTGCTGGTGCTACAAGCTAACAGCTGATCAGCTTGGGTGCTGAACCCCCGGCAGATCTGATATTGCTGGGCTATCCTCAAAATCCTGGACAACTCCTTTAAAGGGGTTTTCCATGATTACACTTATCTATAGCTGTTTTCACACCTAAACTCTATAATATTTACGGATTTATCAGTTCCAGAGATTTACTGGAGTTTGCCTCTCACACATGGAGCCATCACCCCAGAGATATTCTATGTCTGGTGCGTTCTCACTCCAGAGGAAATGTTCCAGGTCTCTAGGCAAGGGGTGTGAACTTCAGGCATGGCTCACTGTGATTTCCTGGGACATTTAATGCTGTTTTCACACATACATTTACTCAGACAAAACCTAGAGTTAGTACTAGAGCTCTGGGGAGAAAAAGTCTGGGTAAAGTCCAGGACAGATATTGCAGATGTTTGCATTCACACATACAGCCCCTCCGGGTAGCCTGCCTCTGTCAAAATAAAATTCATAGTTACCCGCTTCCCGTCGCTCCGGTTCTCTTCCCTGCCTCCACTGTGTCCATGATCTGGTCCCCACAAGTGTTGACATCAAGCGCTGCATGGGCATGGTCACATTGCTCTGCTGCAGCCAATTACTTCAGCAGTGGCCACATCACCATGGAAGCCAGTTATTGGCTGCAGCAGAACATGTGATTATGCAGCACCTGATGTCAACACTAGTGTTGAGCGATGCACACTGCAGATGCTTCATCCGAAGTTGCTTTGTGCAAAACTTCGGAACAATACTGTACGGAGATCAGTCGCTGTACAGTATTTGAATGTATGGGCTCTGTGATGTCGTTAAATAGGTTCAGTAGCTGATTTTTAAAGTGGAAAACCACTTTAAAATTTGAAGCCGACCTCTGCTTCGGTTCCGACTAGTACCTTGGCTCAGTGAAGCCCATACATTCTAATGATGTACAGAGACGCATCTCCGTACAGTATTATTCTGAAGTTTTTTAAAGCGACTTCATCCCAATACTCGCTTCGCTCAACACTAGTCAACACTATGGGGACTGGTCCATAGAAACAGCGGAGGCAGCGTGGAGGATCAGAGTGGCGGGGAGCAGGCAAGTATACATTTTTTAGTTTATGGAGGCAGGCTTCGACAAAAAGTAATTAGTAAAGATTTACATTGCTTTTTTCTTTTAATTAATCCCTTTCACTATTGGCTGGTAGACACAGCAATGGGTAGCAAGTTGCTTTATAGTAAGTTTGCAAGTCTTGTCTGAGTGTTTAAGGAAGGGAGCAATCCCTCATGACTGTGCTGTATATGGCAGGAAGCAGCTGATGACGGTGACTGACTAGAGTGGTGACATGCCATATACCTGCACATCACCGCCACAGCGTGTAAACAAACAGCGGCAGAAGAACTGGACCCGCGGCACAGAGAATGGCTCCAGAGAGAAACAGAGTATGCAATCATTTTTTATTTTAAAGTATTTGGATTTCTAATTATCTTAAACGACCCCTTTAATCAAACATCTGACCACAACAAAATCACATCAAAATGTGTGCGATACCTGCCTAATGCTTTGCAGTGCATTACCAACATGAAAAGCACAAAACAGTAAGAGGCTGTTCACACTGAAGAATTTTGGTGCGGACACAGTGACAAAATTCAACTGGCAGCCGTGTGGTGTCCGATTCTGCAGTTCGTGGGCCAGCGGTTTAAAGCCTCAACATGTCCCTTCATGGCACAGTGTGCAGACAGCGGGCGTCTGCTCGCGGTTTAGCTCCATTCAGTAGAGCTAACCCAGAGGGGTCATTGGCAGAGTTTGTGGCGTTTTCTGCCGCTGTGCACATGTCAAGTTTTGACAGCATCAAAATCTACTGTGTGAATGGGCCCTAAAAAGATCATCTGCATTAGTGACTCATGCAAACTCAAAATAGTTTTTATTTACAATGGATATATACATTATACTGACTTCGGCCGGCTACTTAAGAATCCATAGTTCCGAGACCTTCACAAGGGTAAAATATCAAATGTTCAGATGCATACAGGACCTTTACATAATCATGGCACAGAAAGCCATTGTTAACAGCCTATTCCTGCGTTAAACCAGATGCCACATAAACCTCTTCTGACCGTTCATTGCTGCAGATATAAAATGGAGGCAGTATGTGAGCAGTTTAGAAAATGAACATTAATGTAATATTCAACAGGTTTATGGACACGTTGTAACGTATGACTGCAACATGGAAATAATATAGCATATGTCCCCACTTGATACAGTCATTGTGCTCCAAGACCAAGAACTGTTACATCGCTAGCATTAGTTTACATCAGACGTGCCCTCCTATACTTGAGTCCATACAACGCACACTTACCAGGTACCAACATTTTACTAAATAAATAAATACACATAACATGAAGCAGCCTTGGATATAGCCATGGTCCTTGTGTCAAAGAAGTCCCTTTGCTCCAAGAGGCCACCTGCAAAAACACTCTCACAAAATAAGACTAATGTCCGTCAGGTCTCGAGAATCCCTGGCTTTACAAGTGCAAAGTCCACATCATAGTAATCCTCAGGGCACGGAAGAGCCCCCCCTTTGAATGCGTCCACGCTATTTGTGCTCCTTAGTGGGTGCGTAGTAAAGTTCCATTGGTTTATTCACCTTCCAGTATTTTTCACTGACTAGTTCCAAGGAAAAGGACCCATTTAGCACCTAGAAGGAAACAGGCTTAATCAGTCATGGTTTCTGGGAAATGTGCTGGTCCAGGTATATACATCAACTGATACCCAGAGAAGACAATGTAATGACACAGGCAGTACCCATACTAGTATAATGAATACATAAGTGCACGTATGTACATACATTTCTGCATTAACTATAAGGCGAGGACTACACAGTGATCTTGGTCACAACATCCATCACAAGTTGCTGTGACTCCAGAAATCCAACACTGTTGAATTTTTTGGGCAGTTCCAGGTTCGCAGCAACTTGTAAAACTGCGCATGTGTGATCGGTGCTCCATTGACTTCTCGGGTGCTGCTGGAAATAATCAGGCACTACTCTGCAGTCTAAGACACTGAATTTAGGGGTGACCACACATGAAGACCGCTGCTCCATTCAGACAGGGCACTCCCAGCACTCATACACCGTCACAACCTGTGGACTAATGTTCTTCATAGACCAAGCCCCTTTAAAGAAGACCACCCTTAGTACCACAGCAATCCTCCCATCCTTCTCCTATATATTTAGTACGGTACTTGGTCAAAAACTTGCAATACTGTTGCTGACACTAGTGTGGACACTATATGACTATATGGGAGAAGTGGGGTAACGGCGATTATACATTTTACAGCCATGCAAGCCTCTTAAAACAGTCACACAATCCTTAATAAAAATAAAGACAAGAGCTCCTTTCCTCTATGTAAATATTATAAAGCTTGGTTTCCTAATTACGCAACAACCATAGAGGCCTCCATAATGGTGTAATACTCACTGTAAATTGTCCGTTTGCTGTAGCAATATATATGGTGTACTGTTTTTCACTGGCAGTGTTGAGATTCATTTGGTTTGTCTCTCCTTTACTTCGGAATTCTTCAAGAGCCAACCTGACGGCCAAGTACTTGGATAAATGATCAACGGTAGCATTTCCAGAAGTCTTTATGTACCTTTTAAAATAAAAGCAAGGCTTTATTACCAAAAATGTTTATGCACTGAGAAGTCCAGCGGGAATTGTAGTGAATGCTGCCCAATGTTCCAGCGACTGTTATGGCAGGAGGATCACACCGATGTGGTTAGATCAACCTCGTGCCTAATAAGTGCAAGGTGGCCGGGGAATAAAAGTTATACTGACTCATATTAATCTTCTCATCTCTTCCTGTTCTACAAGCTGACTGTAGATAGAGCAGCATACCCACATAACATGGAAAACATGACTGTCGATAATGTAATACTTCAGCCATTGGAAACAATGCAACAGTTTCTTAACATCAGATAAAAATATACAGTTCAGGTTTGGTTCACATCTGCATCCGAGACTGTCAGGGCCTTAGACATTCCACCAAAAATGCTGGCACAATAGTGCCCCATGCTCCGCCGTCTAGTCCAATGACATGCTGAACAGTCAGGTGCCAGTGGGGTCAGTCATGGGATTGGTACGGAGCTTCCATGATTTTTTTGTTCTTCTACTTTAACTATAAACACACCAATGGAAATGCAAGCACAGATGTGAACGCAGCCTGACATATATTTAAAAAAAAGAATTAATTCTCTGAGGACTAAGAGCTTGAAACTGTCACAAGCTTATATATTAAAAGCTTTTTTGAGGTCACCGAGCAGGGGGCAGTATAAAATAAATAAAAACCCTTATTCACTTGTTTCACACAAGCTGATTCCATTGCAGGAATGACGCTTCATGTGTGAGCGTGATCATCTGTTCTGGATCTGGAGGAGCGCACAGCATTATAGTGATTAATAATGCTCTGTGCCTCTGCTTGACCTTATTTTTACAGAATTATACTGACATAAAGCTGTCACTATGATTCTATATCAGTAAGGTCAAGTAGAGGCACAGAGCATTATAAATCAGTATAATGCCGAGTGGTCCTGCAGTTAAGAACAGAAGAACATGCTGATACACGGAGCGCGATTCCCGCATTGGACTTGCTGGTGTGAAACAGCCCTAGGTGTCCTACCACTGCGATGCACTGGCCTCAGCAGTTATGTGCTGCTCCCACACATGTGACCGCTGAGACTGGTGACTGGCCGCACTAGTCATGCAAATAATTTAAATAGGTAAAAAATTAAATAAAAATTCTCTCATTTATACTGTCTACTGCTCAGTACCCATTTAAGTAAAAAAATTAAAATAAAATCTACATTTAAAGAGGCTTTACAATAAACAACATGTATTGCCTAACCAAAGGACCACGGGGGTTTCCAAGTCCCTGGTGTGAGCAGAGCAGTAGTTTGTATGTGTGACAAGTGCGCCATTTATACCTACAGGACTGTCCAAGATAGTTGAGTACTGTACTCAGCAGTCCCATAGAAGTGAAGGTAGGCCCTCCATTTACAAAGGGGCCTCAGAGACCTGCCATTCACAGTGATCATACCTTTATCACCTTTCCTTTGGACAGGTAATAACTAGAGATGAGCTAATTTTATATTTTGAAATTCGTTCACACTTTGTTTGGTTGTAAAAGGTGAATTGCGTTACCACGGACCATAACGCAATTCTATGAAGGAATGCATAACGGAATGCCTTTAGAGGCATTCCGTCATAATGGAAGTCTATGGGCTGCATAACGGATCCGTCCCGTTTCTGTTATGCACGGGATGGTCTGTGGTAACGGAATCCATAACGCAATTCAACTTTTTCCACCATACGAAGTGTGAACGAATTTCGTAAGTGGAAATTCGCTCATCTCTAGTAATAAAATTTTGTTTATGGGAAAACCCCTTTAAGATCACCAACCTCATCTACAGATGGCTTTCTGGCACGGTTTAATCTTGCACCCCCTAAACGAGTGCAGACATGGGAGAGTCAAGCATGGACAGTAAAAAGATAGTTTTTTTTCTTTTAAATCAGCATTTCTATAAATGACATCTTACACAGACTCTATTCACATTATGATATCAGTATTTAGTAATTACCGAGTCTGAGCATTATCATCCTTCTCCATCAGAGTAGGGTGCGGCCTAAACACCAACTCTATCTCACTGGATCCATCCAGGGCAGGATCCAAAGTAACGGCTTCAGTGTTCGTGTCCAGCTCTAACCCCGAATCATCCGATGTCTTGGTCCTCTTGTTGCTCGGCCCCGCTTCCTGATTGCTGTGCACAGAAGCATTACTGCAGTGAGAACTGTCCGCGTTGTCTTCTGGCCCGCTCCCATTATCCACCTGCTGCTTTTTACCTCTTTGTAACCTGAAATGAAAACGTCACACCATTGTCTACAGGTTGAAACAAATTATGGAGAAAGGGTCTGGTGGATTCACAGCTGGTGAAACTTTATGCCACGTGTGAATCCACTCTTAATCGATTGGCCACTTTATGATAATTCATCCTGCATTAAAACAAATGTGTCCCTATTCAAAGCTAGCTCTGCACACCAGGATATCTTGCCCACGTCGAGCAGTTCTTTTGGTCACATGATTGCACAGCCCATGAGCTCAGACCATGCTCTTCTTCTCAAGACCCTCAGACACATGCATATTCAAAGCCTATAGACAATGTGGCTATATGACCAAAAGCATTCTGGAATTCTGGAAGAGGGTCCCCAGTCCTTTTCCCTCACAGCAGTGTATCTTCAATATGAAGGTATTTTTAAGATATACCTGCAAGTTAATAATGATTAATACAATGTTTGCATTTCTTATTAAGATGACTTATCATAAACCCATTTCTGAGTTCACTCAATGCGTTTCAGCAAAGCTGGATTGGCCCAAAGGAAGAATGCCAACACAGCTGCCCTAGCCTAAAACAGACAAGTGGGCACCAAGAGTGATACACTGAAGAACTCCCTGTTCTACACCTTGGAATATGTTCTGCAAATACTTTGTAAGCATTTCAGATACAGTTGACAAGTAAATGTAATGGTTACAGTAAATCGTTTGCTGCACCTAATTAACTATATTAATACTAAAAAGAGAAAATTCTAAATTGGCTTACCATAATGTTCTTCTCCTGCGGTTTGAATATTTTCCAGAAGAAGAAACTGGTAAGCAGATTAGAATGTTCTCCTTTCCCTGTACACAGCACAAAACAGAAGATACCTCTAGTAATTACCCGTGCATAGTGAATACCAAGATATCTGTCTGAGAAGCATTGCAGAACCTCAAGCACAAGTGCTCAAAGTGCACCTCAACGTGCCATGCTGGAGTGCATGTAGGACCAAAAAGGGTCAGCAAACATGCAATGTTACATGCATTGTCCCTTATAGAAATCTATATGATAATCAAAATAGCCAAAATCGGAATTTTTAACAGCATAAAATTACAAACCTATTGATTTACTCCCAGTTAATACAGAGATATTGCTACATACGATATCTTTTAAAATAGCTACATTTATTATACAGTTACGCCATCGCCACCACGGGGGTAAGATTGTGGCATTTTGGGCAACTTTTTAAAAAGTCTGGTGTACATCTAACCTACATAGCTAGCCATGAAGAACTTTTCAAATGCAGTTGTAAAATAAAATGTCTCAAACTGTTATGAAAAAATAATGTGTGCCAAATTGGCATCTTTTTACACTAGAAAACTGGTGCACAAAGCCCCATAAAATGCCCCCACAGACACCCTACAGCATCACTGCAACACTCTGTAGTGATGAAATGGTCTACCCTTACTTCAAGATGTCCTGGATGGGACTGATTATAATGCAGCAAACCTGTTACCAATTAAGCTGCCTCTTGGCTGAGTAGGCAGGAGCCGGCATCACATAAACCACACAAGATAGCGAGCACGCTAAAAATTCACATCACAACTGTGTTTAAAATGAAGCATGTTGTAATGCTATTTGCTTTAATGGTAGGGTTCATTCTAAAGTGAAGATCTGCTTTTCGATTACCTGACACTAGACTATCTCAATTTATTGTTGTGGGACCTGACAGTTATATTCATAGCTTAAAGGGGTTGTCTCATCTCAGAAATTGATGGCATATCGCTAGGGTATGCCCTTAATGTAAGATAGGAGGGGGTCTCAGAGGTGTTGCTGGCAACCTAACTCCAGAACCGGTCCCTTGAAGTGGAGAAGAGCACATCACGCAAGCACGGTCACTCTCTCTTCACTGCTATGATGGCTCTGACAATAGCTGAGCCCTGGCTTGGCTATTTCCTGGCAGTCCCATAGCAGTGAATGGAGAGGTGTCTGTGCATATGTAATGTTTTCCTTCACTTCGGGGACCCACCTTTGGAGATAGGAGTGAGTCTCAGAGGTGGGACCTGCACTTATCTGACATTGAGGGCATACTGTAGCGATATGCCATCAATGTATGAGATGATCCAACCCCTTTATGATTATGCCATAGTGCCTACAGTATGCAGCCTTCTCTCTGGTTCAGGTTTTACATACATAGCTTAATAAACCTCATATGATATATGTTTGTGCGCATGCGCTATCATCCACATTACCTGTTCATTGCTTGTATCTTTAGGCCTTCCTCAATACTGTGGCTTAGCGCTTGCTGATTGTTATGCTTGCTGATTCTGGCCAAAACTCTTTCCTGATGAGCTTCATATTCATCTCGACTTGGATAGATTTTGCTAATAAGGGCATCAAAGTTTGGGTCTGGCCGTAGTGATCTTTTTGATACCAGTTTTTTACGACATGTTGGACATTCTTTATTTCTGTTGGAATAGGATTGAATCAAAAATCCTCAGTGGAAAGTAAGACAAATGCATGATTTTAAAATGTAACAAAGCGGGAAAATAAAGCAATATTATTCCAATAAGAGACGCAACGGCACGGTCTATAGTTGGTGCATGTGCCAATTAGCTCCTTCTGCCGTAGGATTAGAAATCCAAAAGTTCATACAGTAAAAGGACCGCACTCGGAGTCTCATGCAATTAAACAAAAGACTTATCCTTAAAAGGGTTTTTGGAGATTTCTAAACTGATGACCTATCCTTGATAGGTCATCAGTATCTGATCGGTGGGGGTCTGACACCCTGAACCCCCCCCCTGATCAGCTGTTTTGTGAGCGCCACGGCCTTCTCTGCTTTTCCTTATGCCTGTGACAACACGGTCATGTGTCAAATGATCTAGAAGCAGCTCAGATTCACACTGAAGGCATCAAAACTATGAATTAACACATGTGGAATTATATACATAACAACAAAGTGTGAAACAACTGAAAATATGTCATATTCTAGGTTCTTCAAAGTAGCCACCTTTTGCTTTGATTACTGCTTTGCACACTCTTGGCATTCTCTTGATGAGCTTCAAAAGGTAGTCACCTGAAATGGTTTTCACTTCACAGGTGTGCCCCGTCAGGTTTAATAAGTGGGATTTCTTGCCTTATAAATGAGGTTGGGACCATCAGTTGCAGTGTGGAGAAGTCAGGTGGATACACAGCTGATAGTCCTACTAAATAGACTGTTAGAATTTGTATTATGGCAAGAAAAAAGCAGCTAAGTTAAGAAAAACGAGTGGTCACCATTACTTTAAGAAATGAAGGTCAGTCAGTCCGAAAAAATTGGGAAAACTTTGAAAGTGTCCCCAAGTGCAGTCACAAAAACCATCAAGTGCTACAAAGAAACTGGCTCACATGTGGACCGCCCCAGGAAAGGAAGACCAAAAGTCACCTCTGCTGCGGAGGATAAGTTCATCCGAGTCACCAGCCTCAAAAATCGCAGGTTAACAGCAGCTCAGATTAGAGACCAGGTCAATGCCACACAGAGTTCTAGCAGCAGACACATCTCTAGAACAACTGTTAAGAGGAGACTGTGTGAATCAGGCCTTCATGGTAGAATATCTGCTAGGAAACCACTGCTAAGGACAGGCAACAAGCAGAAGAGACTTGTTTGGGCTAAAGAACACAAGGATAGGACATTAGACCAGTGGAAATATGTGCTTTGGTCTGATGAGTCCAAATTTGAGATCTTTGGTTCCAACCACCGTGTCTTTGTGCGACAAAGAAAAGGTGAACGGATGGACTCTACATGCCTGGTTCCCACCGTGAAGCATGGAGGAGGTGGTGTGATGGTGTGGGGGTGCTTTGCTGGTGACACTGTTAGGGATTTATTCAAAATTGAAGGCATACTGAACCAGCATGGCTACCACAGCATCTTGCAGCGGCATGCTATTCCATCCGGTTTGCGTTTAGTTGGACCATCATTTATTTTACAACAGGACAATGACCCCAAACACCCCCCCAGGCCGTGTAAGGGCTATTTGACCATGAAGGAGAGTGATGGGGTGCTGCACCAGATGACCTGGCCTCCACAGTCACCGGACCTGAACCCAATCGAGATGGTTTGGGGTGAGCTGGACCGCAGAGTGAAGGCAAAAGGGCCAACAAGTGCTAAGCATCTTTGGGAACTCCTTCAAGACTGTTGGAAGACCATTTCAGGTGACCACCTCTTGAAGCTCATCAAGAGAATGCCAAAAGTGTGCAAAGCAGAAATCAAAGCAAAAGGTGGCTACTTTGAAGAACCTAGAATATTACATATTTTCAGTTGTTTCACACTTTTTGTTATGTATATAATTCCACATGTGTTAATTCATAGTTTTGATGCCTTCAGTGTGAATCTACAATTTTCATAGTCATGAAAATAAAGAAAACTCTTTGAATGAGAAGGGGTGTCCAAACTTTTGGTCTGTACTGTATATATATATTTTGCATAAAACTTGCTTAGCGTAGTTATATATTGCTGCCCATCAGATTTTCAGTGCTATATATTTTTTTTTCATAACTCGGACAACCCCTTTAAGGACCAGTTCAGGTCTGAAGTCATTTTACATAATAGAAACCACCCAAAAATGACCCTATTCTAGAAACAACACCCCTCAAGGTATTCAAAACTGATTTTACAAACGTCGTTAACTCTTTAGGTGTTCCACAACAGTTAATGGCAAATAGATAATTTTTTGGCAAATTTTCCATTTTAATCCATTTTTTCCAGTAACAAAGCAAGGGTTAACAGGCAAACAGAACTCAATATTTATTGCCCCGATTCTGTCGTTTGCAGAAACACCCCATATGTGGCTGTGAACTACTGTACGGGCAAACGGTAGGGCGTAGAGGGAAAGGTGCGCAGTGTGGTTTTTGGAAGGCAGATTTTGCTGGACTGGTTTATTTAGACCATGTCCCATTTTATAGCCCCCCTGATGTACCCCTAGAGTAGAAACTCCATAAAAGTGACCCCATTTTGGAAACTGCGGGATAAGGTGGCAGTTTTATTGGTACTATTTTAGGGTACATGTGATTTTTGGTTGCTCTATATTACATTTTTGTGAGGCAAGGTTACCAAAAATAGAAATTCTGAAATTTCATCTCCATTTGCCATAAACTGTTGAGGAACACCTAAAGGATTAGTAAAATCAGTTTTGAATACCTTGAGGGGTGTAGTTTCTTAGATGGGGTCACTACACCCCTCAAGTTTCTTCTCTAGGGGTGCATCAGGGGGGCTTCAAATGGGACGTGGTGCCAAAAAAAAAAAAAAAAAAAAGGGCCATCAAAATCTGCCTTCCAGAAACCATACGGCGTTCCTTTCCTTCTGAGCCCTGCCATTTGGTCATACAGCAGTTTACAATCACATATGGGGTGTTTCTGTAAACTGCAGAATCAGGGTAATAAATATTAAGTTTAGTTTGGCTGTTAACCCTTGCTTTGTTTCTGGAAAAAAACGGTTTAAAATAGAAAATTTGCCCAAAATAGCTGTTTTGGCACAGTTTCTATTATTTTTTTTGACAGTGTTCATCTGAGGGGTTAGGTCATGGGGTATTTTTATAGAGCAGATTCTTACGGACGCGGCGATACCTAATATGTCTACTTTTTTTAAATGTATTTAGGTTTTACACTATATTATCCGTTTATAAAACAACAAAAAACATTTTAGTATCTCCATATTCTAAGAGTCAGTTGTTTTTTTTAGCCGATTATCTTAGGTAGGGGCTCATTTTTTGCGGGATGATAGGACGGTTTTATTGGCACTATTTTGGGTTGCATATGACTTTTTGATCGCTTGCTATTACACTATTTGTGATGTAAGGTGACAGAAAATGCTGCAATATCTGCATAATGCAGGCATTTCCGGATGGCCTCAAACCAACCAGGTACGTGTCATGGCCGTACTGTAAAGTGGGGTCTGGTGAAGGACGTCCCCAAATGTCCTGATCTCGGGCTGCACTGACCGGAGTCCAGCCACCAGTCCTAGCCAAAAAGGAGCCCGGGTGTTGAGCAATGAACTGTTGGGCGAATACGTTTGTTTGCTCCACCATCAGATTCACAAAGTGGTCACTGAAAAAAAGACTAAACTAGTCATATTCAGTGAAGCCCACTGTGGGAATCTGGATTCCTGCTTGGCCAACAAAATCAGGAATCGCAGGCTCAAAATGCTCTGGGGTACACCATGCAAGTTCACCGGTAGGGGGCTCCAGTGAACTTATCTGGTGGGCCGGAAAACTAGTGCGAGTCCCAGAGCTTCTCGTACTAGTGTGGGCCACAGGGTCCCTACCATGGCGGTTCCCTTGTTCCGCCGCCTTGGGGGCTCATCATCATCGCTGGATGATGAGGAGGACGCGAATGACAAAAGAAAAGTGGGGTCATCCTCGTCCTCACTGGGGCTCTCGGAGTCGGAGGTAAGCTGGGCGTATGCCTCCTCGGCCGAGAACATCCAGTGGACCATAGGGGAGTGTGTGTGTGCGGAAATCTTTATTTAGTGTGCGTGTGTGTGGGGGCACGGGTGTTCGCGGACTTATCCCTAAAACTAACAGAAAAAAATAATAATAAATTAAATAAAAAAGGCCAAAAAATGTGATCAGCGGTGGGGTGTGCGATGCGCTAACAGTGGCCGGGCGCTAAGAGTGCCTGCCACAGAGTATGCTTGCGCCCCAAAAAATATGTGTGTGTGTGGAGGGGGGCAAGCTGCAGCACCCCTGAGGGGGTCTAGGGTCACACAGACACCCGATTAGGGTGATGCAACAGTTAAAACTTTATTTTTTTTCCCAGTAAACTTTCCCTGAAAGTCCCTGCCTAACCTAACCCTAACTGTGGAGGGTCAGAAGGGGGTTCTGGGCACAGACGGTGGGTTGCTGGGCACAGATCCGATTGCAGCCTCCTCGCTCCCGGACACAGAAAGGAGGAGAGGAGAGCTACAATAATTCGAACCTCCCACCCGCCCTGCAGCCAATCAGAAGCGATCCTGAGAGGTGATGTCACCATCACCTCTCAGGATCGCAGGATGGTGATTGGTGGTGTATTATCTTATCACACCACTGATTACCATAACCCGGAAACGCAGCAAACCGCAGGTCTGAATTGACCTGCAGTTTGCCGCTATCGCCAATACAGGAAGGGGGGGGGGGGCAGGACCCCCCCCCGCACATTGTCCCAGCAGGAGGCACCCAGTTCTGACATAACGGTACGTCATCTGTCCCCGAGAGGTTAAAGATGCAATAATAAGAGTCACAGGAAAAAAGTCTGAAAGTCACCCCAGTAGGGGGTGGCGTTAAAAAAACAAAAAAACAAAAAAACAAACAGGAGCAGCATTTCTAGAGTTTGGGTTTGGTTTAAGGAGGTCAATCTGAAGCTTAACCTCTTAAGGACACATGACGTACCGGTACGTCATGATGTCCTGGTACTTAAGGACACATGACGTACCGGTACGTCATGAATGGTTCCGATCACCGCCGCTCGGCGGGTGGTGATCGGAACCCGGTGCCTGCTCAAATCATTGAGCAGGCACCTGGGGCAAATGTGCCGGGGGGGCCTGTGACCCCCCCCCCCCATGTCGGCGATCGCAGAAAACCGCAGGTCAATTCAGACCTGCGGTTTTCTGCATTTCCGGGTTATTCGGGTCTCTGAAGACCCGATAACCCGGAACAGGATGGTGATGGTGGTGTGATTTCACTCCACCAATCAGCATCCAGCGATCCTGAGTGGTGATGGTGACATCACCACTCAGGATCGCTTTCTGATTGGTCAGTGGGCGGTCCGGCGGCAGATTCAAAAGAGGCAGGCGCTCCTCTCCTCCTCCTTTTGTGTTCCGGAGCCAGAGGAGAGAGGAGCTGCCTGCACGTGTGTGCCACAGCTGCCAGCACCCCGATCTGTGCCCCCAGGACCCGATCTGTGCCCCAGCACCCCCCATCAGGTACATAGGGACAGCTAGGGAAAGTTTGGGTTAGGCAGGGGGAAAAAAGGGAAAGTTAGTTTTTTGAACTTTTCATTGCATCACCCAGGGGGTGCTGCCGCTTGCCCTCCCCCCCGCCGGAGTACGGACCGGGAAAGAGCAGGCCGGAGTACCTCGGGAACTGTAGGCGCCCGGATCGTCCCTGGCCAACACTTTCCAGGTGTGGTCCAGCATACTGGAAAGAAGGGACGAACCCAAAAAAGGTGCAGAGTGTGTCACAGGAGGGGGATACGGAAGGACACCCCAACTCAATGTGACACGTGCCCCGATCATCCGGGCCTCTGCATTATTGGTTGCTTCAGGGAGTATCACACTGCCATGGAGTACTAAATTTATATCCCAATTTAGGACTGACATCGGATAAAAAAAAAAAAAAAAAATGGTTCTCAGACTTGAGACACCCCAAAAAACTAAAATAATTTATTAAAAGTAGACATATTAGGTATTGCCGCGTCGGTAATAATCTCCTCTATAAAAATACCCCATGACCTAACCCCCCAGATTAACATGGTCAAGATTTTTTTTTTGTCACCTTACATAACAAAAAGTTTAATAGCAAGCGATCAAAAAGTCATATAGCCCCCAAAATAGTGCCAATAAAACCGTCCGCTCGTCCCGCAAAAAATGAGCCCCCACATAAGATAATCGGATAAAAAATAAATAAATAAATGACACCTAGACTTTAGAGATACAAAAAATTTATTTTTGTATCAAAAAGGATAATATAGTCAAAAACCTAAATAATTAGGTATTGCCGCGTCCGTAAGAATCTCCTCTATAAAAATATCCCATGAACTAACCCCCCCAGATTAACACGGTAAAAAAAAAAAAAAAGGGTCAAAAACGCAATTTTGGCCACTTTTTCATTTCAATACCTTTTTTCCGGTAACAAAACAAGGGTTAACAACCAAAAGTTAATATTTATTACCCTGATACTGCAGTTTACAGAAATGCCACATTTGTGGTCATAAACTGCTGTATCAGTAAAAAGGAGGCCGCAAAAGGAAAGGACTGACATGGTTTCTGGAAGGCCGATTTTGATGGCCTTTTTTATTTACACCATGTCCCTTTTGAAGCCCCCCTGATGCCACCCTAGAGTAAAAACTCCCTAAAAGTGACCCCATCTAAGAAACTACACCCCTCAAGGTATTCAAAACTGATTATACAAACTTTATTAACCCTTTAGGTGTTCCTCAACAGTTAATGGCAAATGGAGATGAAATTTCAGAATTTCAATTTTTGGTAACCTTGCCTCACAAAAATGTAATATAGAGCAACCAAAAATCATATGTACCCTAAAAATAGTCCCCCAAAAAATGCCACCTTATCCCGTAGTTTCCAAAATGGGGTCACATTTAGGGAGTTTCTACTCCAGGGGTGCATCAGGGGGGTTGAAACAGGACACAGTGTAAATAAACCGGTCCATAAAAATCAGCCCTCCAAAAACCAAACGGTTCACCTTTCCCTCTACGCCCCGCTGTGTGGCTGTACAGTAGTGTACGGCCACATATTGGGTGTTTCTGTAAACGGCAGAGTCAGGGCAAGAAAGATACAGTCTTGTTTGGCTGTTAACCCTTGCTTTGTTAGTGGAAAAAATTGAAAATTAGACAAAAAAATGAAATTCTCAAATTTCATCCCCATTTGCCAATAACTCTTGTGCAACACCTAAAGGGTTAACGACGTATGTAAAATCAGTTTTGAATACCTTGAGGGGTGTAGTTTCTTAGATGGGGTCATTTTTGGGAGGTTTCTATTATCTAAGCCTCACAATATGACTTCAAACCTGAACTGGTCCATAAAAAGTGGGATTTTAAAGATTTCTGAAAATTTTCAAAATTTGCTTCTGAACTTCTAAGCCTTGTAACATCCCCAAAATGCTACAAACATGAAGTAGACATATGGTGAATGTAAAGTCATCACAATTTTGGGGGGTATTACTATGTATTACAGAAGTAGAGAAACTGAAACTTTGAAATTTGCTAATTTTTGAAATTTTTTGGTAAATTAGGTATTATTTTGTGCATGAAGTACAATATGTGACGAAAAAAAACTATCTCAGAACAGCCTGGATAAGTCAAAGCGTTTTAAAGTTATCAGCACTTAAAGTGACAGTGGTCAGATTTGCAAAAAAATGGCCTGGTCCTTAAGGTGAAATAAGGCTGTGTCCCTAAGGGGTTAAAGGGATTTTGTCACTTCAGCAAATAGTATTATCAAGTAGAGAAAGCTAATACAAGCCATTTACCAATGTATTGTTGTTATCCATATTGCCTCCTTTGCTGGCTGGATTCATTTTCCCCATCACATTATACACTGCTTGTTTCTATGGTTACGACCACCCTGCAGTCCATCAGCAGTGGCTGTGCTTGCACACTATAGAAAACACAAAAAACAGCCTATGTGCGCTCCCATGGTACCAGAGAGGCTGGCACTTTTTCCTATATTGTCCAAAAAACGGCCATTGCTGCTGGATTGCAGGGTGGTCTGTAACCATGGAAACGAGCAGTGTATAATGTCATGGAAAAATGAATCCAGCCAGCAAAGGAGGCAATATGAATAATAACAATACATTAGTAAGTGGCTTGTATTAACTTTCTCTACATGATAAATGCCACTTACTGAAGTGAGACAACCGTTTAATACAATACAGAGTCAAACAAAAAAAGTGGAGGTAATATCCAGTAACTGGAGTAGGACAAATCCCTGTGTGTCTTACCCGCTTCGGAGAGCGGTGATGATGCAGTCGGCACAGAAGCGGTGCAGGCACTCTTTGGTTGTCATCGTGTTCTTCAGCATGTCCAGGCAGATGGGACACATCAGCTCGCTGTGCAGGCTCCTCGGTGACACTACAATTTCTAAGCCATCTGTAATTGCTTCCTATTAAAAGATATGAGACTGATAAACAGACGCCCCGAGAGACGCATAGACGCCCCGAGAGACGCATACACGCCCCGAGAGACGCATAGACGCCCCGAGAGACGCATAGACGCCCCGAGAGACGCATAGACGCCCCGAGAGACGCATAGAGGCCCCGAGAGAAGCATAGAGGCCCCGAGAGAAGCATAGAGGCCCCGAGAGACGCATAGAGGCCCCGAGAGACGCATAGAGGCCCCGAGAGACGCATAGACGCCCCGAGAGACGCATAGACGCCCCGAGAGACGCATAGACGCCCCGAGAGACGCATAGACGCCCCGAGAGAAGCATAGACGCCCCGAGAGAAGCATAGACGCCCCGAGAGACGCATAGACACCCAAGCTTCTGGAAGGTATGTGAACGACTACCTGTGGTGTCCTCTGCAGTTCGTAAAGGCTGAGCTCCCATGTTTTGCTCAGGGGTTGAGCACCGTTGGCTTGAACAGCTTGAGACATGATCACTGAAAGGTAAATGGACATGAAGTGTTAGTGTGAGCTACGTTCACTGACTGACTGCAGAGTTACACACATTTTCCAGTGATGCTGCTACCAGCTCTTCCTCCTCGGGATGACAGCCATGCAGGAGCTGCTCCTGAAGTGTCTACCTTCACTATGGGCTGTATGTTAACGGCTCATGCACACAGACGTATTTTCTTTCAGTGTCCGTTCCATTTTTTTTGCGGACCGTATACAGAACCATTCACTTCCATCAGTCCGCAAAACAAACGGAAGTTACTCCTTGTGCATTCTGTTTCAGTATGTCCATATTTCCGTTCCGCAAAAAAAAAATAGAGCTTGTCCTATATTGTCCGCATTACAGACAAGGATAGTACTGTTCTACGAAGGGCCAGCTGTTCTGTTCCGCAAAATATAGAATGCACACGGATGTCATCGATAATGTTTGCGGACCGCAAAATACATACGGACGTGTGCATGAGCCCTAACTCCGATTTCTGCCTCACGTTCTAGATTTGACTTTAGGATGTGGATAAAAGACGGTACATATGGTGCACAAGTCCTCATGAATCTGTCCCTCTGGTCTCCGATCTGTGGCTAGTTTTGCACTGCAACGTTGTTGTCAGGGGCTGGTTCAGCAGTTCATCTGGAGGCTGTGGCAGGAATCAGGAACAGGACACATGGTGACCCATGGCTTCTGAGTCCAGGCCACTAGTATGGCAGCTGCAGTGGGGGGCATGTTACTAGCTTGTCACAGCAGGGTCACCGCAGCTCATGTTAGATGATGACACACTGGAGGAGCTGTCAGTACTGGGGAGCATGTTACCAGATGTCACTGGTGGAGATGTCCCCCAGTACTGACATCTCCACCAGTGTCCCCCAGTAATTACATGTTACTAGCTTGTTACTGGTAGAGCTGTCAGTAGTGGGGGGAACTGGGGGAGCTGTCAGTACTGAGGGACACTGGTGGAGCTGTCAGTACTGGGGGACACTAGGGGACATGTTACTAGCTTGTCACAGCAAGATCACCGCAGCCCATGTTAGAGGATGACACACTGGTGGAGCTGTCAGTACTGGGGAGCATGTTACCAGATGTCACTGGTGGAAATGTCATTACTGGGGGACACTGGTGGAGATGTCCCCAGTACTGACATGTTACTAGCTTGTCACTGGTGGAGCTGTCAGTAGTGGGGGGGGGGGGGGGGGGACCGGGGGGGAGCTGTCAGTACTGGGGGACACTGGTGGAGCTGTCAGTACTGGGGGACATGTTACTAGCTTGTCACAGCAGGGTCACCGCAGCCCATGTTAGAGGATGACACACTGGAGGAGCTGTCAGTACTGGGGGACACTGGTGGAGCTGTCAGTACTGGGGGACACTGGTGGAGCTGTCAGTACTGGGGGACACTGGTGGAGCTGTCAGTACTGGGGGACACTGGTGGAGCTGTCAGTACTGGGGGACACTGGTGGAGCTGTCAGTACTGGGGGGGGCACTGGTGGAGCTGTCAGTACTGGGGGGGCACTGGTGGAGCTGTCAGTACTGGGGGGGCACTGGTGGAGCTGTCAGTACTGGGGGGGCACTGGTGGAGCTGTCAGTACTGGGGGACACTGGGGGACATGTTACCAGCCTGTCACTGATTGAGATGTCAGTACTGGGGGGCACTGGGGGACATATTACCAGCCTGACACTGGTGGAGATGTCAGTACTGGGGGTCATGTTACCAGCCTGTCACTGGTGGAGCTGTCAGTACTGGGGGGCACTGGTGGAGCTGTCAGTACTGGGGGGGCACTGGTGCAGTGTGGTAATAACACGCAGAGTCGCTGTACTAAAGATGACACACTGTAACGAGAGCTGCAGCATACACATCTAGGACCTGGATTAAGCGGTGTCCCCCTCTGTCGATGTCCTGTACATGTCACATTGGAGCAGACAATGGCGCCCCCAGCCCCGCATACATCGGCGTCCTCAGGCCGCTCACCAGGGATGCCATACAATATGGAGGCAGAGGGAGAAGGAAGCCATACTCACCGTGACCGAGCGCTCGGTGGCCGAGGTGTGCCAGGGCTGGAGAGGATGAAGGCAGGGGCTGACGGCTAGCTCTCCGCTTACAATATGGCGCGGGCCCAGCAGCATCCGCAATGGAGCTCGGGAAGATACCGCACAGTGTGAGGGGAGGAGAGAAGGTGCGGAAAGGGAAGGACGGGATGTGCAATGAGAGCAGCACAAAGGCAGGCGGTGCACAGGGAGGGAAACTTGTGATATGTCACTGGGAGGTGAGTGCAAACATGACAGAGCTGTATACTGGGTGTACACGAGATACGGGTGTGTGTGTACAGGACAGGGATGTATCTATGTGTATGTACAGGCTATACAGAAGACAGTGTGTGTATATATATATATATATATATATATATATACATACACATACATACACACATATATATATCACACAGGACATAGGGATGTATCTATGTGTATGTACAGGCTATACAGAAGACAGTGTGTGTGTATATATATACACACACACACACACAGGACAGGGATGTATCTATGTGTATGTACAGGCTATACAGAAGACATGGTGTGTGTGTGTATATTATACTGTATATATATATCACACAGGACACAGGGATGTATCTATGTGTATGTACAGGCTATACAGAAGACATGGTGTGTATGTATATATACATATATATCACACAGGACATAGGGATGTATCTATGTGTATGTACAGGCTATACAGAAGACAGTGTGTGTGTGTGTATATATATACATATATATTACACAGGACATAGGGATGTATCTATGTGTATGTACAGGCTATACAGAAGACATGGTGTGTATGTATATATATACATATATATCACACAGGACATAGATACATCCCTATGTGTATGTACAGGCTATACAGAAGACATGGTGTGTATATATATATATATATATATATATATATATATATACATATATATCACACAGGACACAGGGATGTATCTATGTGTGTATGTACAGGCTATACAGAAGACAGTGTGTGTGTGTGTGTGTATATATATACATATATATCACACAGGACATAGGGATGTATCTATGTGTATGTACAGGCTATACAGAAGACATGGTGTGTATGTATATATATACATATATATACACACACAGGACATAGGGATGTATCTATGTGTATGTACAGGCTATACAGAAGACAGTGTGTGTGTATATATATATATATATATATATAGATATATACACACACAGGACAGGGATGTATCTATGTGTATGTACAGGCTATACATGTGTGTGTATATATTATACTGTATATATAGATACACAGGACATAGGGATGTATCTATGTGTATGTATAGGCGATACAGAAGACTGTGTGTGTGTGTGTGTGTGTGTGTGTGTGTGTATATATATATATTATACACACACACACAGGATATATCTATGTGTATGTACAGGCTATGCAGAAGACATGGTGTGTGTGTGTGTGTGTGTATAATATATATATATATATATATATATATATATATATATATATATATACAGGACATAGATACATCCCTATGTGTATGTACAGGCTATACAGAAGACATGGTATGTGGGTATATATACACTTAAAGAATTATTAGGAACACCATACTAATACGGTGTTAGACCCCCTTTTGCCTTCAGAACTGCCTTAATTCTACGTTGCATTGATTCAACAAGGTGCTGATAGCATTCTTTAGAAATGTTGGCCCATATTGATAGGATAGCATCTTGCAGTTGATGGAGATTTGAGGGATGCACATCCAGGGCACGAAGCTCCCGTTCCACCACATCCCAAAGATGCTCTATTGGGTTGAGATCTGGTGACTGTGGGGGCCATTTTAGTACAGTGAACTCATTGTCATGTTCAAGAAACCAATTTGAAATGATTTGAGCTTTGTGACATGGTGCATTATCCTGCTGGAAGTAGCCATCAGAGGATGGGTACATGGTGGTCACGAAGGGATGGACATGGTCAGAAACAATGCTCAGGTAGCCCGTGGCATTTAAACAATGGCCAATTGGCACTAAGGGGCCTAAAGTGTGCCCAGAAAACATCCCCCACACCATTAGCGCACCACCACCAGCCTGCACAGTGGTAACAAGGCATGATGGATACATGTTCTCATTCTGTTTACGCCAAATTCGGACTCATCAGACCAGGCAACATTTTTCCAGTCTTCAACAGACCAATTTTTGTGAGCTCGTGCAAATTGTAGCCTCTTTTTCCTATTTGTAGTGGAGATGAGTGGTACCCGGTGGGGTCTTCTGCTGTTGTAGCCCACCTTTCTTTCCCATTCTGACATTCAGTTTGGAGTTCAGGAGATTGTCTTGACCAGGACCACAACCCTACATGCATTGAAGCAACTGCCATGTGATTGGTTGACTAGATAATCGCATTAATGAGAAATAGAACAGGTGTTCCTAATAATTCTTTAGGTAGGTGTATATATACAGACGTGGACAAAATTGTTGGTACCCTTTGGTCAATGAAAGAAAAAGTCACAATGGTCACAGAAATAACTTTAATCTGACAAAAGTAATAATAAATTAAAATTCTATAAATGTTAACCAATGAAAGTCAGACATTGTTTTTCAACCATGCTTCAACAGAATTATGTAAAAAAATAAACTCATGAAACAGGCATGGACAAAAATGATGGTACCCCTAACTTAATATTTTGTTGCGCAACCTTTTGAGGCAATCACTGCAATCAAACGCTTCCTGTAACTGTCAATGAGACATCTGCACCTCTCAGCAGGTATTTTGGCCCACTCCTCATGAGCAAACTGCTCCAGTTGTGTCCGGTTTGAAGGGTGCCTTTTCCAGACTGCATGTTTCAGCTCCTTCCAAAGATGCTCAATAGGATTGAGGTCAGGGCTCATAGAAGGCCACTTTAGAATAGTCCAATTTTTTCCTCTTAGCCATTCTTGGGTGTTTTTAGCGGTGTGTTTTGGGTCATTGTCCTGTTGCAAGACCCATGACCTGCGACTGAGACCAAGCTTTCTGACACTGGCTAGTACATTTCTCTCTAGAATTCCTTGATAGTCTTGAGATTTCATTGTACCCTGCACAGATTCAAGACACCCTGTGCCAGACGCAGCAAAGCAGCCCCAGAACATAACAGAGCCTCCTCCATGTTTCACAGTAGGGACAGTGTTCTTTTCTTGATATGCTTCATTTTTTCGTCTGTGAACATACAGCTGATGTGCCTTGGCAAAAACTTCGATTTTTGTCTCATCTGTCCACAGGACATTCTCCCAGAAGCTTTGTGGCTTGTCAACATGTAGTTTGGCATATTCCAGTCTTGCTTTTTTATGATTCGTTTTCAACAATGGTGTCCTCCTTGGTCGTCTCCCATGTAGTCCACTTTGGCTCAAACAACGACGGATGGTGCGATCTGACACTGATGTTCCTTGAGCATGAAGTTCACCTTGAATCTCTTTAGAAGTCTTTCTAGGCTCTTTTGTTACCATTCGGATTATCCGTCTCTTAGATTTGTCATCAATTTTCCTCCTGCGGCCACGTCCAGGGAGGTTGGCTACAGTCCCATGGATCTTAAACTTATGAATAATATGTGCAACTGTACTCACAGGAACATCTAGTTGCTTGGAGATGGTCTTATAGCCTTTACCTTTAACATGCTTGTCTATAATTTTCTTTCTGATCTCTTGAGACAGCTCTTTCCTTTGCTTCCTCTGGTCCATGTCGAGTGTGGTACACACCATATCACCAAACAACACAGTGATTACCTGGAGCCATATATATAGGCCCAATGGCTGATTACAAGGTTGTAGACACCTGTGATGCTAATTAGTGGACACACCTTGAATTAACATGTCCCTTTGGTCACATTATGTTCTGTGTTTTCTAGGGGTACCATCATTTTTGTCCATGCCTGTTTCATGAGTTTATTTTTTTACATAATTCTGTTGAAGCATGGTTGAAAAACAATGTCTGACTTTCATTGGTTAACATTTATAGAATTTTAATTTATTATTACTTTTGTCAGATTAAAGTTATTTCTGTGACCATTGTGACTTTTTCTTTCATTGACCAAAGGGTACCAACAATTTTGTCCACGTCTGTATATATATACACACACACACAGGACATAGGGATGTATCTATTTGTATGTACAGGCTATACAGAAGACATGGTGTGTGTGTGTGTATATATATATATATATATCTCCAAAGGATGGCAGGGCAGCACTCCTCACTTAAAGTGATGCAAATGATTCAGGTGCCAGCGTTTTCCCCTGGGTCCTGGGGTCCAAACACAATCCAAATAAATGTAACGTAGCACTCCTTAGATAAAAAGTGAAAAAATACAAAATGTATTCAACACATGTTGATACAGGCAACGTTTCAGCTCTCACAGAGCCATTATCAAGCCGAGTGAAACACACAATAAAGTGACTGCATATAGAGGAACATTTCAGGACGTAATCTGTGCTAATTTCCTGATTAATGCCATACTGCTGCATATAAAAACTCCACAAAAACCAATTAATTCTCTTGTGACAATTCATAGTGCAGCAACCATCGGACCCCCTCAGGTATAGTGCATCACATTTCCGTGATTGTCTCCAACTTCATAGTGCTTCATATACTGTATACTCATGTTTTCCCAAATAGTGATTAAAACATCCATGGCTTGCTCCAACATAATTCACACCTGTAAGAAAACCGCAACACAGGGATCCATAAAATTCAGTTACCTTATGCTCTCACGGCACTATATCACAGATGGCGCGTTCCCCCATCTCGGCATGTCTCTCTGTGCACTGCGCCTGCACTGCCCTCATACCGCCGTGCGTCATCACCCGGTGTTAGAGGCAGGCCAATCTCGAGCATGCTCTCACAGCGCTACATTAAAGATGGAGCGTTCCCCCAACTCAGCGTGTCTGCCTGTTCACTACGCCTGCGCCACCATCACATTGCATCACAAACCCGGCACCCAGGGCGGACCAACACTGCAACGCGCCCATGCCCTGCACCCCACGCCTGCAACAGGGCGAACACCTGGTCAACCATCAGTGTTACATCGCACAGCATCTTCTCTATACAGCAAAGCGCTGTATTCACTAGAAGCAGCAATAAAACCTTGTATTGACCCCGGCCTGAATTACATAATCATTATAATAGTTACCTGTATTTATTGAGGACTATATTAGATATGGTGTTGACCCCAATATATGACCTCCCGGGAATACTACCCGGTATATTCAACACATGAACATTTGCATACGTATACTCACATATTAAAGTCCCTCTGTAATAATGGTAACGATTAATATTATAAGGTAACTGGAATGGATAAAACCTGGATAAGCGATCTCTCCCGTAGGTGTCCACAACTCTCAAAGTAACTGCCGAATATAAAAAATACCATACTTAAGTTGCACAATCCTTATATCATAATGTATTATATACAATGACTCCAATGTCGCCAGACACCTGGGTCGCGGCACATTGTGGGCCACCCACTACATACCTCAGTTCATCATTCCTGAGGTCACCCTAAATTCTATGTTTAACCCTTTAGGTTTAAGTGTGTCCAAACGATGGATCCACCTAAGTTCACATTTCTTTAGGAGGGACACCCTGTCTCCCCCCCCTCTTTGGCATAGAAACATGATCAAGTATCATAAACCTAAGTTCCTGTTCTTTATGTTTGTACTCGCTGAAGTCTTTAGATACCGGGAGGTCTTTCCTCTCATTTCTAATACTGAACCTGTGATTGTTCAGACGTGTCTTCACGTGTGTGGTAGTCTCCCCCACATACAGCAGCTTGCAGGTGCACCACAAGACGTACACCACCCACGAGGAATCACAGGTAAGATAATGTCTAATTACGCACTTCTCTCCTGTTGCTGGATGTATAAACTCCTCCCCTTTTTGCCTCAATTTACAGTTTACACGCGCCATCTGTGATATAGTGCCGTGAGAGCATAAGGTAACTGAATTTTATGGATCCCTTTGTTGCGGTTTTCTTACAGGTGTGAATTATGTTGGAGCAAGCCATGGATGTTTTAATCACTATTTGGGAAAACATGAGTATACAGTACATGAAGCACTATGAAGTTGGAGACAATCACGGAAATGTGATGCACTATACCTGAGGGGGTCCGATGGTTGCTGCACTATGAATTGTCACAAGAGAATTAATTGTTTGTATGGAGTATTTATATGCAGCAGTATGGCATTAATCAGGAAATTAGCACAGATTACGTCCTGAAATGTTCCTCTATATGCAGTCACTTTATTGTGTGTTTCACTCGGCTTGATAATGGCTCTGTGAGAGCTGAAACGTTGCCTGTATCAACATGTGTTAGATAAAAAGTAAAACATGTGATTTTTATTCAAGGAGTGCTGCGTTACATTTATTTGGAATGAAGATATATATATATACACACACACACACACACACACACACACACACACACACACACACACATAGTGTGGGCATTCGCTCTGGTAGACAGGGTGTGTGGACACGGTAGAGAGGCAAATTACCAGTTTTTAAATCAAACTTCCTAACAAAACGTCACTTTGCAGTCTTGGTGTTAGTTCACACACAATGGAAAGTCCACATAGCAAAATAATCACCTTGTTGGCAGTTCTGCCTCCAGCAGTCCATAGTAGGGTTTTGGGGGGCCTGTTTTCCTTACAGACAGGTCTCGGCCCTCCAGCACACACACCTCCTGAGGTAATCCTCCTCACCTGGCAGTGATTGGTTGGCTTACTTTGATACAGGTTTGAGCAAAATGGTGCATTTTAGGCCCATCCCCTTTCCCATGAACCCCAACCCCTTTCAGATATGCCTTATCCCCTTGTCAAGCATGTCAGGAAAAAAAAATTAGTACCCTAGACTTGCCAGCTTTTAGTTTTTTTTTTTTTTGCCCAGACACATTTGTTAATCTGGGCCACTGCGTGAAAAAAATGCAAAAGGAATGCCACAAAAACCACTCATGAAGTTCCTGTGTAGGGACCCTTTCTGTACATACACTACTTATTTGGGGATATTTTTCGTTCGGGCGAAGTTTATGGAAAATGTAAAATGTTCATGCTATAGTGATATTATATCATGAAAGTAGGGCATTTAAGTAGAAGCATGCTGAGGACTGGCATCCCACTCTTCTTGAAGTGGTCATTGAGGTTCTGGCGTATAGAGTTACAAGCCTCTACACGGCGACTAATCTGATCCCATAGGTTTTCAATGGGATTCAAGTCTGGAGAAAGTGCAGGCCACAACATTTGACGTACCCCGGTCTCCAGCAGCCATTCCCTAATGCAACCTCAATAAGCTGGCGCATTGTCTTCCATGAAGATGAAATTAGGCTTGTGTTGTGCTGAGGACTGGCTTGAGTCCGCTCCGTGCACCGCAATACAGGACACGAAGGTAAGCTGGCTGTAACCTTTCCTATACTGTGTTGCTCATGAAGAGGCACAATGACTGGATTAATGATGTTATTCCAGTGATATGAGCTTCTCACTGTACCATTCACAAAGTGTAGGGCAGTTCTGTATTGACTAGACACACCCGCCCACACTGTAACACCACCACCACTCTCCTTGACATCTCCAACATCATTGAAAGCCATAATTTCTGCTCAGCGTGAATCGACTTTCATCAGTAAATAGAGTCCCAATGGTCCCTCGTCCCTTGTAGATGCTCCCAGGCCCATGCAAGATGATGTTGCTGTGGTCAGTTACCCTTACAGGTTGTCTAGTATGCAGACCATAATTAATGTAAATTTTAAATGGTCTGACATGACATTTGGGTGCTTCTCACCTCCCTTCAATGTGCCTGGAGTTGTCTAGCATTTATCATCCGATTCCACAGAGCATTGTTCACAATTAAGCGGTTATCAGTGTGGGATGTGGCCAAAGGACGTCCACTTCTATGCCTTTCTGTGACTCTTCCAGTCTCTCTGTTGCTATCTGCTGATGATACTATATGACTCTAAGCTCAGTGGCCACTTCCGTCTGAGAACATCCTGTTTGAAACCTTGCAATGGTGATGTACTGTTGACCAATTGTTTTGTGTTGTCTTGGTCTCATGATGTAAAAATGTGAACAGCATGATGAGGAGGACTGTTTAAATACTAATTCTAATTGAACCAGGAAATTTATTGAGCAATTCATGGATAAAACACCAGAATTTTGCTATTAAGCTCCTTGTTAGAGAACAGCAAGTTGTGCAAAAAGTACTGAAACACTGAACAGTAGGACACGTGCATTCAAAAGTTTAGAGAAGGTCACTGTCACTACCAGAGCTTTGAGACGTTCTCACAGCTCTGTGTCTCCACCCCTGTGATGATGTCACTTAGAGTTTGGAGGTGTTCTCACTGTTCTGTTTCTCCGCCCCTGTGATGAGGTCTTTACTCCCAGCTGTTCCTCCTGCATTTGATTTCCCTGCCTTTAAACCACCCCTCCTCCTATTGCAGGGCGTGGATTATATTTCTCTTTTCAGTTGTAGCTCTGCCTTGAGTATCTTCACTTGTTAAGCTATTAGTTCTCTGGACCTGTGTTCTGTTGCTGCAAGCACTCCGGATATTGCCAGCGGTCCTTGGATCCGTCTTCTCTGCGGCTGCAGCTCCATCAGCTAAGTGTGCAGACATTGTTGTGTACCTGGTGATTTTCTGACTGGATCTGAGTTGGCCACGGTTCCCTCCATATTCTGAGCAGGGCATCGGTCGCCGTGCCCCTTTCACTATTGTAGGGGTTACAGGGCTCATCAGTCTTAGGCACGCGGGCATGCTTCGTTCCACCACATGGATCCGGGCATGTGCTTTAGCAGCATAGGGAGAGTGTTGAGGGTCTGACAGGGGTCACCCTTTCTCTTCCCTAGTTTGGGTCCGGTCAGTAGCTCTTTTTACTGTGTATACTCTTGTTACCCTTAAACAGCCGTGACAGTCACATTAAGTTCACCTCTAATGGTTAGAGTGCATTTTAGGTTCATCTTGAAATTTCAGCCATAAGCCAAATATCCCTAACTTTTTGTGAGTAGTGTATGTACAGGTTATATACAGTTAATGCTGTAGGTTTCCATACATCTTGGGCTACTTTCACACTCGTGTTTGGTGCGGATCAGCACCTATAATGCAAACGCTTCTATCCGTTCATAACGGATTTGCATTTTTTAAAAAAACGGATCCGTCTTGACTTACACTGAAAGTCAATGGGGGACGGATCCGTTTTTAATTGCATCATATTGTGTCAGTGAAAAACGGATCCGTCCCCATTGACTTACATTGTAAGTCAAGACGGATCCGTTTGGCTCTGCCTAGTTAGACGATCACCAAGCAGCGTTTTGGTGTCCGCCTCCAGAGCGGAATGGAGGCAAACTGATACATTCTGAACAGATCATTATCTATTTAGAATGCATTAGGGCTAAACTGATCCGTTTTGGGCCACTTGTGAGAGCCCTGTAACGGATCTCGCAAGCGGACCCAGAAACGCCAGTGTGAATGTCATGGCTATGCAATCTTCTGATCAGCTAATTGACATTGTATCTTGACTTGTTTGTTGACAAATAAAGTGCAATATAGTCCTCCTAAGAGTCAAAAACAGACGCAGCGAAATCTGTATGAAGTAGGTCACCTTCAGTCAACAGTCGTAACATAAAAAACCAGATCCGCGCAGCCCTCTTTTCCCAGCAGTCTCCGCAGAGAAAAGATTTCCACAAAGGACTCCTGATTAATCACAGTCCACAATGTAATTAGTCGCTGTTCCCACTTCCTGCGTCTCTTCAACCAAAGCTCCTTCTTCATCCACTCTTTAGAGCAGTGTAAGGGATTAGGTAGCGGGGCTGTCGTCTCCTGGGTAGACGGGCACACCGAAGAAGTTGCAGTCAACACAGCAGGAACTTCGTCTAACTGACCTCAGCCAGTTTTATTGTCCGGTTGAGGTACAGAACATAAAACATAAACAAAAATCCTAAGCCTGTCCGGCTCTAACTATACAGCATGAACCCTCCCTGACCAAGTGCCGGCCTAATACCAAGCACCTAAACAAAATAGCAAAGTCCATACCTCTTGAAGTGCTCTCACAGGCTGCATGCAGGTAACCTGTTCCCAGGCTGAGAGAGCTGTGTCTGCATTCTCAGCCTTATATCAGACCAGCACACCTGAGGAGTAATTACCTGACAGCCCAAAACCTGGACTGTCCGGATGGAGTGGGGCCCACCCTTCTCTCCCCACTCCAGCAACACAGGCCCTAAGAACAGGTTTTATGCAAACCCGAGTTGCAGAGACCTCTCCTGAACATTTCACTGGTTGCTTTTAATTGAGAGAAGTGAGAAATCTTGGGCACACATAGACCCCATCCACTACTTCTCCAGACACTCTGTCACAGCAGATAAAACAAGACCAAATGGTGAAGTACGGCCAGACAATGCTCTGAACCACAGGATTTTATTATACTCACAAGATCACAGGATTAAATCGGCATATAAAATATCCTCCCATGAATGCCCAACCCAGGGTTTAACAAGCTGCTTTGTCAGGGTCATTGTATGTTGAGTTGTAACCTGGATATCAGTGGAGCTGTATCGGTGGCATTACTTTACTCCCTTCCAGACCTCCGCTGTACATGTACAGTGGAAATTGGGTATTTAAACATGGCACCCGGTCCTGAGCAGAGTGGTTACCATAGCCAGGTTTCTGATGTTTCACATAGCAGAACTAATGTTGCGATCTCAGATATTTCCCTGGTAGCTTTTCCCAAACGTCTCCTGTGCATGGCGATTGAGGGAGCCATTCATTCTGTTTGGTAGCCTCGAGCCTTCTAGAGGCTATCGGGCTGACCACAGTGATTCTCCTATGGAAGGTATTGAATGTTTCATGGGCTGCAATGGTAATTTAGTGCAGACTATGGGACAAGTAATCTAATAATTACAGGTTCAAGTTCCCTAAGGTGACTTAATATAAGTGGGGGGGCGGCGGGGGAATCAAGAGTTTTTAGAAATTCAAATTACCCCCTTTCCCATAACCCTTTCCCATAATAAAAATAAAAAATAAAGATCATTTGCCCCAAACTATTTACATAGTAACATAGTTTATAAGGTTGAAAAAAGACATCTGTCCATCCAGTTCAGCCTGTTATCCTGCAAGTTGATCTAGAGAAAGGCAAAAAAAACAACTTTGAGGTACACTTTACAAATCACTGGTCAGACAACACATTGATGACTGTGTACAGTTCTGGGCTCCTGTGAACAAGGCAGACATAGCAGAGCTGGAGAGGGTCCAGAGGAGGGCAACTAAAGTAATAACTGGAATGGGGCAACTACAGTACCCTGAAAGATTATCAAAATTAGGGTTATTCACTTTATTAAAAAAAGGCGACTAAGGGGAGATCGAATAACTATGTATAAATATATCAGGGGTCAGTACAGAGATCTCTCCCATCATCTATTTATCCCCAGGACTGTAACTGTGACGAGGGGACATCCCCTGCGTCTGGAGGAAAGAAGGTTTGTACAAGGCTTCTGCCTCATGTTTTTTTTGCCTTCCTCTGGATCAACTTGCAGGATAACAGGCTGAACTGGATGGACAGATGTTTTTTTTCGGCCTTCTAAACTATGTTACTATGTTACTAAGTCGCCCCCTCGGATGGGGGGGTCGGTTGCTCTCCTTTCAGGATTCCTGGAGCGCAGCGCCTATCGTGCAGTCCCCATAGCTCTGTCTCATCAGAGGCACCATCACTTTGCGGTAGGTTCTCTTCATTTTCAATTTGTGGCATTGCCCTTTGGCCTGGCGTTCGCTCCTAGGGTCTTTACGAATGTGTCATGTCATGTAGTTGGACTGATTGCATCCCTTTAAATTCCTCCCCATAATGCATTAGTGTGCGGTTTATACAGCTTCCTGGAGTGTGTGTGCATGCTGATCCTATTTCCCCGTCTTCTACAAGTTAAGTTTTGTACATTCATTTGTGATTTTCTGTTTGGATCCCAGGTGACCCTGACTCCCTCCGTGTCTAGTGTAGGGAGCCGGTAGTCGTGTCCCTTCACTATTGTAGGGTGTTCAGGTGTTATATAGTCGAGGTACGAGGATATGCGATCATCCACCATTGGGATTATCGCATAGGCTGAGCAGTAAGGGAGAGAGCCAGGTCTGATGCAGGGGTCTCCCTTTTTGTTCCTTAGTTTTGGATCCAGTGAGTCATATATTCATTTTGCATTGTCTTGTTTCCTGTACACCTTCCGTGACATTATAAACCGCCAAAACCGTCTCAAGCATGGATCCGGTTTCACTTTTGACTGAACGCTTCCAGGGTCTTTCATCGGAGGTAGCTGATCTCCGTAAGACTCTTTCTCAGTTTCTAGTGACCGGTTCAGCTTGCGTTCATGGAGTTTGTTCTGAGCCTAAGATCTCGCTCCCGGATACGTTCTCCGGGGGTAGTGAAAATTTTGTGCGATTCAGAGAGGCTTGCAAACTCCATTTTCGCCTTCTTCCCCATTCCTCTGGTGATGAGGAACGGTGGGGATTATTATATCGCTGCTCAGGGATAATGCTCAGTCGTGGGCCTTTTCGCTGCCGGTGGGGGCACGGCCCCTCTGTTCAGTGGATGAATTCTTTTTAGCCCTGGGTCAGATATATGATGATCCGGATCGTGTTGCTTTGGCTGAGTCTAGACTACGTCTGTTATGCCAGGGTAAACAATCCGCAGAGATATACTACTCAGAATTTCGGAGATGGGCAGCTGATACTGGTTGGAATGATGCTGCACTCCAAAGTCAATTTTGCAATTGTCTTTCAGAGGGATTGAAAGATGCATTTGCCTTTCATGAGAGGCCTATCTCCTTGGACTCTGCTATGTCTCAGGCCGTTCGTATTGACAGGCGTCTTAGAGAGAGAGGAGAGATCTCTCCTTCCTGTCATACTCAGTCCCAGGACAGTGCAGCGGTCTCATTCTGTGCGCAGGGGTCTCAGTCGCTGTCAGCCCCTTCTGAGCAGGAGCCCATGCAGCTGGGGTTGATTGCCTCTGACAATAGAAGATTCAGCCCGCATGGGAAGGTTTGTTTTTGTTGTGGAGGTATAAATCATTTGGCAAATGTTTGTCCCTCTAGGAGATTCAGGCAGTTTTCTGGGAGTAATAAAGAAACAAAAAGGAAAAAATCTTTTAAAAATGTTCCATCTGTTACTATTGGCAGGGTTGAGGCGGAAATTGAAGGTTTTCCGTTTGCTTGTAGTTCCCGTTTTGTCCTGCCTGCCAGGGTGGCGCTAGAGAGCAAGAACTCATGGTTTCCAGGTATGCACTTTGGGAAAGGATATTCCTCTTTTTGCTATTGATTCCGCTCCACTTTCTCAGAAATCATTAAAGGGCATAGTTCACAATATTCGTTTAATTGTGAGTGATGCTCATGTTGAGGATGTGTCATGTTTCGTCCTTAGTGGATTACCTACTCCTCTAGTGTTGGGGCTACCCTGGCTCACTAAACATAACCCCACCATTGATTGGCTAGCGAGGCAAATAAATAGTTGGAGTGACTTTTGCAGAGAGAATTGCCTCACGACATCTGTTTCTGAGGTTTCTACTAAGACTGTACCATCCTTTCTCTCTGAATTTTCGGATGTCTTCTCTGAGAGTGGAGTTCAGGATTTGCCCCCTCACAGGGAGTACGATTGCCCTATTAATCTCATCCCAGGCGCCAAGCTCCCTAAATCTCGTTTATACAATCTTTCCCAACCTGAAAGGGTCGCTATGCGTGCTTATATCTCTGAGAGTCTGAGAAAAGGACACATACGACCCTCGAAGTCACCTGTTGCCGCTGGTTTTTTCTTTGTTAAGAAAAAAGATGGTTCTTTAAGACCTTGTCTGGATTTCAGGGAGCTGAACAGTATCACTATTCGTGACCCTTATCCGCTTCCTCTGATCCCGGACCTGTTTAACCAGATTGTTGGGGCTAAAGTAATTTCCAAGTTAGATCTAAGAGGGGCATACAACCTGGTCAGGGTCAGAGAAGGAGACAAATGGAAGGCGGCCTTCAATACCCCTGAGGGCCATTTTGAGAATTTGGTTATGCCTTTTGGTTTGATGAATGCCCCAGCCGTTTTTCAGCATTTCGTGAACAGCATTTTTTTTATCATTTAATGGGAAAATTTGTATTAGTGTATTTGGATGACATTTTGATTTTTTTTCTCCTGATTTCAAAACTCATAAGGAACACTTACGTCAGGTCTTGCTCATCCTGCGGGAGAATAAATTATACGCAAAACTGGAAAAATGTGTGTTTGCGGTTCCAGAAATTCAATTTCTGGGGTTTCTTCTCTCCGCTTCTGGTTTTCGCATGGACCCCGAGAAGGTCCGCGCTGTGCTTGAGTGGGAGCTTCCTGAGAATCAGAAGGCGCTGATGCGTTTTTTGGGCTTTGCTAATTATTACAGGAAGTTTATTTTGAATTATTCCTCTATTGTTAAACCACTCACTGATATGACTAGAAAGGGGGTAGATTTTTCTTCCTGGTCGGTAGAGGCGCGTAAGGTCTTTTCTAATATCAAGGAGAGATTTGCTTCCGCTCCCATCTTGGTACAACCTGATATTTCTCTACCCTTCATAGTTGAGGTTGATGCTTCTGAGGTGGGTGTGGGTGCGGTCTTGTCTCAGGGTTCCTCTCCTGCCAAATGGCGACCGTGTGCCTTTTTCTCGAAGAAACTCTCCTCCGCAGAGAGAAATTACGATGTGGGAGATAGGGAATTGTTGGCCATCAAGTTGGCTTTTGAGGAATGGCGCCATTGGCTAGAGGGAGCCAGACACCCTATTACCGTGTTTACTGACCATAAAAATCTGGCCTACTTGGAGTCAGCCAAGCGTCTGAACCCAAGACAGGCCAAATGGTCTTTGTTCTTTTCAAGGTTTAATTTTGTTGTCACGTTCCGCCCTGGGGTTAAGAATGTGAAGGCAGATGCCCTGTCACGTTGTTTTCCGGGAGGTGGGAATTTTGAAGACCCGGGTCCCATTTTGGCTGAAGGAGTGGTGGTCTCTGCTCTTTTTCCTGAATTGGAGGCAGAGGTGCAGGCAGCCCAGTCAGAGGCTCCTGATCTTTGTCCTCCTGGGAGGTTTTTTGTGCCTCTCGCTTTAAGACACAAGATTTTTAAGGAACACCATGATACGGTCCTTGCTGGGCACCCGGGGGCAAGAGCCACAGTGGATCTCATCGCTCGGAGATTCTGGTGGCCTGCGCTTCGTAAGTCGGTTGAGGGTTTTGTGGCAGCTTGCGAGACTTGCGCTTGTGCCAAAGTCCCTCATTCACGGCCATCAGGTCCTCTCCTTCCCTTACCCATTCCTTCCCGTCCTTGGACACATCTGTCCATGGACTTCATTACGGACCTGCCTCGTTCCTCGGGGAAGACTGTGATTCTGGTGGTGGTGGACCGTTTTAGCAAAATGGTGCATTTCATCCCTTTTCCTGGTTTGCCCAATGCTAAGACGCTGGCGCAGGCATTTATTGATCACATTGTCAAATTGCATGGTATTCCTTCAGACACAGTCTCTGATAGGGGCACGCAGTTTGTTTCCAGATTCTGGAAGGCTTTCTGTTCTCGCTTGGGGGTTCGGTTGTCATTCTCTTCTGCTTTCCACCTGCAGTCGAATGGCCAGACAGAGCGCGTCAATCAGAATCTGGAGACATATCTGCGCTGTTTTGTGGTGGAGAATCAGGAGGATTGGTGTTCTTTTTTGTCCCTTGCTGATTTTGCTTTAAATAACCGTCGTCAGGAGTCCTCTGATAAGTCACCATTTTTTGGTGCATATGGGTTTCATCCGCAGTTTGGGACTTTCTCAGGAGAGGGGTCTTCTGGTTTACCTGATGAGGACAGATTCTCCTCGTCTTTGTCATCTATTTGGCAAAAGATTCAGGAATTCTGAATGTTGGTGATCTGGTGTGGTTGTCTACCAAGAATATCAAATTGAAGGTTCCCTCCTGGAAGTTGGGTCCTAGGTTTATTGGGCCTTACAAAATCATGTCTGTCATCAATCCTGTTGCCTACCGTCTTGATCTTCCTCAGACTTGGAAGATCCATAATGTTTTTCATAAGTCCTTATTGAAACTTTATGTTCAACCCATTGTACCCTCTCCTTTGCCTCCTCCGATTATGGTTGAGGGGAATCTTAAATTTCAGGTCTCTAGGATTGTGGATTCTCGTCTTGTCCGCGGTTCTCTCCAGTACCTTGTTCATTGGGAGGGTTATGGTCCTGAGGAGAGGATGTGGGTCCCAGTGACGGACATTAAGGCCACTCGTCTCATCAGGGCTTTCCATAGGTCCCATCCTGAGAAGGTGGGCTCTGAGTGTCCGGAGTCCACTCGTAGAGGGAGGGGTACTGTCACAACCAGACAGCTGAGAAGCTCTGACAGAAGCCTTTCAGAACCTCCTCCTTGAGTTTTCTTTGTTTTTGGTTTTCAGTTCCTCATCTCGTTAGCCTCTCTCAGCTGTCATGTAGTTGGACTGATTGCATCCCTTTAAATTCCTCCCCATAATGCATTAGTGTGCGGTTTATACAGCTTCCTGGAGTGTGTGTGCATGCTGATCCTATTTCCCCGTCTTCTACAAGTTAAGTTTTGTACATTCATTTGTGATTTTCTGTTTGGATCCCAGGTGACCCTGACTCCCTCCGTGTCTAGTGTAGGGAGCCGGTGGTCGTGTCCCTTCACTATTGTAGGGTGTTCAGGTGTTATATAGTCGAGGTACGAGGATATGCGATCATCCACCATTGGGATTATCGCATCGGCTGAGCAGTAAGGGAGAGAGCCAGGTCTGATGCAGGGGTCTCCCTTTTTGTTCCTTAGTTTTGGATCCAGTGAGTCATATATTCATTTTGCATTGTCTTGTTTCCTGTACACCTTCCGTGACACAACCTGTCCAGCCTCCACATCACCCTGTCCATGCTATCCAAGTTCGGGTGGCTAGTGAATCGTTGATAACTGCCTCAATGGTTGTCGCAAAAATGTATACTTTATTAGATACTCATTTAAAAAGAGTTCACAAAAATCCTTATCAGGCTGGGCATCAAAGACAAGGTGGTGTGAATGATATCAAAATAGTATATATACTACACCATCTCTGTCATCTGTACCATAGTTGTATGTCCATGTGCTATATATTTGGTGAGCACACTTTCTTTAACTGGACTCTTAGCCAAAAACAATACTTATTATGTTCATGGAGTCCCCAGGGAAATGACTGCCCTGAAACGTCACTGTTGCCAATATTTGATGCAGCAGCGTGTCCCAATTTAGTAACCCTTGAAATTTTTGTCCTCACGCCTATTAGATACAGCTGACCTGAGTGACCTCAGGCTATTCCTGGCACCCCTGCAGACTACCATAAAACACTAATGCGCATGCGGCTACATAAATCTCTCAACTAATCTGGTCGTAGCGCGGGCGCCTACTGCTGCTCATTAAAACTAACTAATCACGCCCCCTGGGCTGGGCTAGCTAAGCGGGATCCAATCATCGCTTCCCCACTCGCCCACATACATCGCGAGGAGTTCAAGGGTTAAGTATGATGCCGTTGAAAGTGATCAATCTGCGGTATACCTGAAAAAGTGATCGTTTAAACAAATAAGGCTTGTTAATCCCAATAGAGCAGAAGACTTAAAAGGCCAAAGTTATCAGTGTCCACGTTATGAATATCCAGTAAGGGCACCCTGCGAATTTAATATATGTCTGTCGTGAAGCTACAGGGGGCTAGATGTATCAATGTGCTGTCCATTATATCCCTTAGCATTCCATCATTAACCCCCTGTGCAGTACAGACACGGTCGTGTGAATGCACCTTAAGTGTTTTGCGGTCTGCACATGGCCAGTGCTTTATAGAGAATGCTTATGCGGACAATAATAGGACATGCTCTATCTTTTTTGCGGGGCCACAGAACGGAATAAGAGATGTGGACAGCAAACGATGTGCTGTCCACATCTTTTGCGGCGCCATTGAAATGAATGGGTCCGCACCCGTTCCGCAAATTTACAGAACGGATGCGGATCCATTTATACAGTCGTGTGAATGCACCCTGACCGGGTGCCTCTACATCAACATGCTATTATTAATCCCATGTCCCCTATGCAGAACCGACATGCAGGGTGCCTCTAAATCAGTATGCTATTATTGACCTCCAGTAGCCTATGTGTACAACAGACACATATAGTGCCTATAGGATGGGCCACATGCAACTACAGTCAGGTCCATAAATATTGGGACATTGACACAATTCTAACATTTTTGGCTCTATACACCACCACAATGGATTTGAAATGAAACGAACAAGATGTGCTTTAATTTGAGGGTATTAACATCCAAAGCAGGTGACCGGTGTAGGAATTACAACAGTTTGCATATGTGTCTCCCACTTGTAATAAAAGTAATGGAACAATTGGCTTCTCAGCTGTTCCATGGTCAGGTGTGTGTTATTGCTCATTATCCCAATTACAAGCAGATAAAAGGTCCAGAGTTAATTTCAAGTGTGCTATTTGCCTTTGGAATCTGTTGCTGTCAACTCTCAAGATGAGATCCAAAGAACTGTCACTGTCAGTGTAGCAAGCCATCATTAGGCTGAAAAAAAAACAACAAACCCATCAGAGAGATAGCAAAAGCATTAGGCGTGGCCAAAACAACTGTTTGGAACATTCTTAAAAAGACGGAACGCACCGGTGAGCTCAGCAACACCAAAAGACCCGGAAGACCACAGAAAACAACTGTGGTGGATGACCGAAGAATTCTTTCCCTGGTGAAGAAAACACCCTTCACAATAGTTGGCCAGATCAAGAACACTCTCCAAGAGGTAGATGCATGTGTGTCAAAGTCAACAATCAAGAGAAGACTTCACCAGAGTGAATTCAGCGGGTTCACCACAAGATGTAAACCATTGGTGAGCCTCAAAAACAGGAAGGCCAGATTACAGTTTGCCAAACGACATCTAAAAAAGCCTTCAAAGTTCTGGAACAACATCCTCTGGACAGATAAGACCAAGATCAACTTTTACCAGAGTGATGGGAAGAGAAGAGTATGGAGAAGAAAAGGAACTGCTCATGATCCTAAGCATACCACCTCATCAGTGAAGCATAGTGGTGGTAGTGTCATGGCGTGGACATGTATGGCTGCCAATAGAACTGGTTCTCTTGTATTTATTGAGATGATGTGACTGCTGACAAAAGCAGCAGGATGAATTCTGAAGTGTTTCAGGCAATATTATTGTCACGGATGGTGTTGCAGAAAGCTGGAACTTATAAATTAACATCCGACTGGCTTGATCCCAAACTAAGGAGCATATGGGTGAGCCCTATAAAACCCCTAGAGCTCTCCCTGACTGCTATGCCCATGCAAAGGTCTTTATGGTAGACTATTGCATGTCCACGTACCTAATACTATGTGACACCTGAAAACCCTATAATAGTGAGGGGACACGACCACCGGCTCCCTACACTTAATACGGATGGAGTCAGGGTCACCTAGAATCAAGCCAGCAAGGAAACACAAATAAAGGTAACAGACTTATCTGAGGAATCAGCAGAAGCAGGCTCCAGCAGTGAACAACTCATCCAGGAAGAAGTATAAACCGCAAAGTGAGGCAGTATGGGAGGGAATATAAAGGGAGACAGCTGGGAGAAGGAAAGGAGATGACAAAGTGAAACCAAAACAAAGAACGTCATGCAAGAGGTAGAGAACAACGTCTAACAGACCTTCTCACAGACCTGGTGGTGACAATTATCTGCTCATATTCAGCCAAATGCTTCAGAACTCATTGGACAGCGCTTCACAGTGCAGATGGACAATGACCCAAAGCATACTGCAAAAGCAACCAAAGAGTTTTTTTTTAAGGGAAAGAAGTGGAATCACCTGACCTGAATCCGATTGAGCATGCATTTCACTTGCTGAAGACAAAACTGAAGGGAAAATGGCCGAAGAACAAGCAGGAACTGAAGACAGTTGCAGTAGAGGCCTGGCAGAGCATCACCAGGGATGAAACCCAGCGTCTGGCGATGTCTATGCGTTCCAGACTTCAGGCTGTAATTGACTGCAAAGGATTTGCAACAAAGTATTAAAAAGCAAAAGTTTGATTTATGATTATTATTCTGTCCCATTACTTTTGGTCCCTTAACAAGGGAATTGTCGGTGTCCCAATATTTATGGACCTGACTGTATGTGTTCATGTCTCATACAACAAACACATAGGGATAATCGAAAGAATCCCTCAGGGACACTTGAGTGTAACCATATGTTGCCCTATTCATATGGCTACATTACATAGGAAGAAAGACATCAAAACCTTTGGCTTGATTATGTTTATATAAACATGTAAAGGAGATAAATTCATTAATTCCTAGGAGCTTCACCGTTTGCATGGTGAACGTCCATTGCACCTCTTTGTGCAGTAAGAAATTATAAATATCTCCCCCTCTTGGAGGTACCCTGACATGCTCTATGCCTTCAAATTTGATGCAATTATCAGGGCTCCAGATGGCGACCAAAATGGTCGCCAATGCGACTTAGAACTGCTAAATGGCGTCAAGACTTTGTAGTCTTGTCGCCATTTGCGCCTAGACCCTCCGCTCGCTGCTCTGCCTCTAAGAAAAAAAAGGCTTTCATCCAGCAGACAGACACACGCTGCAGACTTCTGCTGGGTGAAGATCCGCCCCTCAGATTACCCGGCATAGAGGGTGGGCGTGGCTTGTGCTCCCGCTTCCAGGAGTCTGGCAAGTTTTGGAGTTGAGTCTGTGCTGTGACGCTGAGCTGCTGGAGACACTTCAACTAGGGCCGCACAGTCCACGGCTGATAACACGAGGCGAGTCCCCCGTATGCAGATTTATTAGTGTGTTTTATAGGACTGGGTCCTTATGGGGTCACAAGGAGAAGGCAGAGATCCGTAAGAACAAGTATAAGCACTGGCTGTGCTGCTTTAACACTCGCTGTCCTGGTTTGCATAGCACTGCCGGGGTCGCATAGCATTATATTGATTTATGATGCTATGTAACCCTTAGAGGTCTGGAATGTACTGGATAACACTGACCTATTGCGTTCAGTGTTATCCAATACATTCCTGAACTGTAAGGGTTACATAGCATCATAAATCAATATAATGCTATGTGACCCCGGCAGTACAGAGCTCCTGCAGATACACTGGTGTGAAACCAGCGCAATCCTATCAATGCACAGACTAGTAACCATTTCTGATCATAAATCATATAATCTATTCCCCTTATTCCACAAGACCAGTATTCACTTCCACATAGGGAATAGCAATCGGATGTCAGCCTTCCCGTCAGTCCGTGTTACTGCCGGCAGAATGATGAAACAATGGGACTCCCCAGGCCTAGGGGTTCGCTCAGCAGTCCCAAGGCACACAGATTGACAAGGAGAGATTCCCGCCTATACTGCGCACGTTCTAGAAAAGTTCCTGCCTATACTGCGCACGTTCTAGAAAGGACGGCGATGTCCGTGCACGGCTCCTTACTGACACAGGGGTGATGGGCAGAGAGCCCTTAACTGCTCCTTTCTGTGCCAAAGACGTGGTAGAGTTAAAAAGAGGGAAAATGGCACTGAAGCAGCCTATAAGGTGTTAAGCACAGGCTAGTTCAGCTGCCAGAGGAGGTCCCCTAGCTTTCCTACATCTCTGCTTGCTGGCAGTGAATGGAAACCTTTAAGGTTGACATTCACAGACTGAATGTCCATGTCCAGCCACAGTTTCACAGAGAGCAGTACTAGAATATGGGCAATCTTTCCTCAAGAAACAACAGCAAACAAAAGGTTTTCATTCACTGACCGGCAAGCAGAGGGGTTGAAAATAAAGAGTAAAGCTCGTGAAGTATTATATTTTTATCTGTTATATTTTTTCTTAATGTAAAAAAAAAAAAAAAAAGAAGCTGGTCCCGTCAACACGTGATGCCCGCTGATGTGGTCACTGGTTGCAGTGGCGACTCTCAAGTGATTGTCTTTTAAGGAGTGCAGTGGGGATAGTTTATTGGAACCCATTCTGTGTCAAAGAAAAATATAAAAATTGCTCCTTAAAGGGTTTGGATACACTAATTTCTGGACCTCTGAGACTGGCAGGACCTTTGTTGGTGACCATACTTGCCTGATGCCCAGTGCGGGGTCCCGGCTCGTTTGCTCCCCAGCCTTTGTTGCTTGTCTTGAGTCCCTTCATGAAAACCTCCTATTTGACGGCGTTACAGCCAATGACTGACCACTGCTTCCCGTGCATTATGTTAAATGGTCATGTGATGCAAGGGGAGCAGATCTCCACCATGGCCAGAGATTGTCTTGATGCCACTGCAGCCAAACATTTTCATGGAGAAACCCAAGACAAGCAGCGGAGGCCGGGAAGCGAATGAGCCAGGACCCAGCACCTAGGGATTACCAACGCGAATCTGGCTAGTCTGACAGGTCATGGAAATGAGTGTACAACTCCTTAAACTGCGTGGGCTGTAGCTTAGAAAACCCCATGCTCCTAAGCATCCCAGCTATATTATATGTATTTTAAATTTGGCGACTAAAAATTTCATTTGGCTCCTAAATTTTTCAGGTTATTTTGATATTTTTTTTTTTCTGGAGCACTGATTATCCATGTCAGGATAATATCTCTGAACATGCTGCGCAATTAGGGTATACCCTTTTTTTTGGTGATATCCAGCAAATGTTACCCTATTCGCCTCCTGAACTCGCGCTTTGTTTTGCCTACATACTGCTTATTGCAGACGCAAGTAATCAAATACACTACCCCAACAGTCCTGCAATTAAAAAAGGATCTGATAGTGTCCCTCCATCCCCTAGTGGAGCTCACTACCACATTGCCTTTTTAATCACCTTGCATGCAACACAGCTACCACACTTAAAGGTGCTGGCTGGTTTATTTGACAACCATGTATGCTGCGGTGGGGTACTGAACACACTGTGCACTAGTTTGCTCTGAGATTACAACCACGCTGATAAGTAATCAATGGGTAGTCTGCAACTAGGTGCCCGACATCCGGATCAGATCTTAAAGTGCCCCAATGATCTTTGAGAATCTCACTCACCTCCTTGCATGCCTGATCATATGTGCCAATGATTCTCATTTTCGTATCCTCCATCACTCAGTTTTTGGGGTGCAATAAATTCTCCCTATCACATGCAACCGCATGCGGATAAGCTTTTTTTAATGGCTACTGTGGGTATCCTCTTTGTCTAAATCTTCTCTGGAGGTCATTGGCTGCCAATCTGAATTCAGCCTATTCCGAACAATTGCCTCTCCCTGAGGTATTGTCCTTTGGGAATACACTGCTTACGTGTATTCGGATGACCACTGTCACAACTAAGGCTACTTTCACACTATCGTTTTGGTTTCGGTTTGTGAGATCCGTTCAGGGATCTCACAAGCGGTCCAAAACGGATTAGTTTTGTCCTTAATGCAGTCTGAATGGATAAGGATCTGCTCAAAATGCATCAGTTTCGTTCAGTTTGGCTCCGTTCCGCCTCCATTCCGCTTTGCAAGAAGCGTTTTGGTGTCCGTCTGACAAAACTGAGCCAAACGGATCCATCCTGACACAATGTAAGTCAATGGGGACGGATCAGTTTTCACTGACACAATATGGAACAATAGAAAACAGATCCGTCCTCCATTGACTTTCAATGGTGTTCAAGACGGATCAGTTTTGGCTATGTTAAAGATAATACAAATGAATCCGTTCTGAACGGATGCAGACTGTTGTATTATCTGAACGGATGCTTTTGTACAGATCCATGACGGATCGGCACCAAACGCTAGTGTGAAAGTAGCCTAAGCAGGATATTTTTTGATGTCGGTTTTCTGAACATTTTTGTTGTCATCTTTCTATAATTGTAAAAACACAAAATGCAATCGCGCACTGCAACCAGCACTCTGCCCTACCTTTATGCTGGATGTTGAATAAGGCATTGGTGTACATTTTGGCCAAAGCGTAATAAGCCACTCACCACGTCAAGGTCGCCTTCATGAGTGGTCCCTAACACTAGTAACTACCTTTTATGGGCCATGACAGCCACAAAAAGTCCAGGGAGCGCAGGTACAGCATGCATGCCAAGCACACTCTGCTTTTAACCCCGTCCGGTGCCATTACAGCTTTCATCGGATCCAGGGATGCAAGTACCAACATGCATGCTGAGCCCACTATATACTTCTCCTGGAGCCTAATGGCTACTGGTAGGTGCTGTATAAGCAGACTCAGTTTTATACTGACTTTAAAACCAGCCTCCAGGGGGCAGATTAACTGGACAGGTGTGCTTGACTGCTTGGAGATCGCCACGCCTCCAATACGTACTACAAAGAGAAAAATATGGAAACTTCAGCCCGCACAACCCCTAGCAGGTGCAGATTGGTATGGCGAAATAGAGATATAAATGTAAAAACACAAAATGCAATCGCACACTGCAACCAGCACTCTGCCCTACCTTTATGCTGGATGTTGAATAAGGCATTGGTGTACATTTTGGCCAAAGCGTAATAAGCCACTCACCACGTCAAGGTCGCCTTCATGAGTGGTCCCTAACACTAGTTCCTACCTTTTATGGGCCATGACAGCCACATAAAGTCCAGGGAGCGCAGGTACAGCATGCACGCCAAGCACACTCTGCTTTTAACTCCGTCCGGTGCCATTACAGCTTTCATCGGAGTGTGCTTGGCGTGCATGCTGTACCTGCGCTCCCTGGACTTTATGTGGCTGTCATGGCCCATAAAAGGTAGGAACTAGTGTTAGGGACCACTCATGAAGGTGACCTTGACGTGGTGAGTGGCTTATTACGCTTTGGCCAAAATGTACACCAATGCCTTATTCAACATCCAGCATAAAGGTAGGGCAGAGTGCTGGTTGCAGTGTGCGATTGCATTTTGTGTTTTTACATTTATATCTCTATTTCGCCATAGCAATCTGCACCTGCTAGGGGTTGTGCGGGCTGAATTTTCCATATCTTTCTATAATTGGTCAATATTGACCGAGAGATCAAGAAAGGTCAATTGTGTTTCGCTAATTTCACTGGTGAAAAAATATCCCAAATCATTGTCATTAAACGAAGACAAATCCGTCAGACTCTACCTTGGTGCCCTTCCACAGGATGAAAACATCATCGATGAACCTTATCCACAACGTAATTTATGATGTCAATTGATCCATCCCCTCACCAAAAACTATTTCTTTCTCCCACCAGCCCAGGTCGAGATTGGAAAACGTCGGGGCACGTGGGCTCCCCATCGCCACTCCCCTGAGCTGGTGGTAGACACAACGGTCAAATGTGAAAATATTATGGCTCAATATAAAACGCAACAGCTTTATGACAAGGTCATTGTGTAGGGAAAGATGTGAACCCCTTTCTGTCAGGAAGGCCCATACAGCCTCACATCCCTTCTCATAAGGGATGAAACTGTTGTGGAAATTTTATTATGCAGACATTTTACTTTAGGATGTGTGTGTGTGTTTTTATAGATAGTCACCTGTCTCCCTGTGTCGGATTTAGCCAAAGAGCGTTCTAGCAGAGGGTACTTTGTCTGAATCAGGACCAGTGGTCATCCTTCCTTATACCGGGGATGGGGTGTGTGCATTCCAGCCACATTGATTGCCCCTCCCTGTCCTTTGACATGTCATCTTTTTCTGTATGTCATATCCTTGTCTTGGGCCAGCCCCTTTCAAACCTTTTGTTAGTAAATAAAAGATTCAGACTGAGCAGGGCGGGGGGAGTGCTCAGCAAGAATTCAATCAAGATGGTAGCACCTGGGTCCGTCTCTGACTGCAGCTAAGGGAAAATGGATTTACCTTTTTCCTTACACAAACTTTGATGCAAGCTGATTATAACTATTAATATTTCTACAACAAAGTGCCTCCACATCCAAACTGGCTAGAAGGATTCCCTGTTCACAATACACATCACTGAGACATCTGAGTACGTCCATAGAATCGCTAACAAAGGATGGTAGACTGGTTACAAACAGACATAATATTTTGTCAACGTAGACACTTATTTTTTCTGTAAGACTGCCCACTCCGGACACTATGGGCCTACCTTTGAGGGGATTAACCCCTTTGTGTAAATTTGGTGGGCTATAGAAGGCTGGCAGTACTGGGTATTCAGGCAACAGGAAGCCATGATCAGTTTTACTGATTAGATGTTGTTTCCTAGCTTCTCTGACAATCCCCGCCAACTCATTTTTGAAGCTCTCAGTAGGGTTAAAATCTAATTTTGCATAACATGCTTTGTCATTAAGGATGCGTGTACACATGCCTCTATAGATATCATTATCCAGGACCACAAAATTGCCCCCTTTATCTGAGGGTTTTATGACTATAGTCTTGTCTTCCTGCAATGTACATAAGGCCTCTGTATCATCTATAGTGAGGTTAGATCTATTGCACTTGTGCACACGTAATGACCTTAGTTTATCAGTGATGACCGTTAGGAAAGCATCGAGGGGTAAATATTCATTGATAGTTTTTTTTTTTTTCTCGAGGGTAGTTTTAGATCAGTAAAGGGTGAATTGTTCCAAGTTCTCCTGTAATGACCGGCGTCACGCACAGGGAGGGAAAAGGGAAAGCCCTGCCCAAGGGAGAGGGAAAGGTGGTGACCCCTGACTCACCTTGCGGCTGGCACCTGACTGCCCTGACGTCCCTAGACGGGTTCCTCACCCATGCTGCGATCACGTGACTAAACCCTGGCTTTCCCTAAAATGAGCCCTAGATAGTGAACGGGCCGGTGGGATCGCTAGTCCGCACCACTGACACTAAGAGGGAAACACCAGGGAGAGGACAGACAATAAAGACAAACACATAAACCCAGGTGGGCGACCACAGCAGCCCCCAAAGGTCCAACAGGGATCCAGAGGGAAACGTTCTGGAACAACAACCAGAGAACGCAGCAACACAGCTCCAGTGGGTCAGTATAGAAGTCCAGGCAGGAAGCTCTATATCTGGCAACCAGAGAAGTGTGAGAGGGGAATATAAGGAGGTTGGGAGTGCTGGACAAGGAACAGCTGAGGAGAAAGAGCTACGGATCCCTGAGTGAGCCAAAAAGGGTTGCAAAGCAAACCCAGAAAGCTAACATAAGGAAACAGCCCTATCTTACATAGAGCGCGCAGCCAACCGCATGGGTATAACGGAGTCAGGCGTGGGTCTTGACACCCTCGTGACATCTCCCTTGTCCCCAGCCAGAGGATGGAAATCCTGTGCATGGTCCTCGACACTCGCCTCGAATGGGTGTTCCTCCCCCAGGACAAGGTCGTGGCTCTCCAGTCAGGGGTGTCTCGCCTTCGCGAGTCATCTCCTCTATCCATCAGGACGTGGATGTGCATCCTGGGCTGGATGGTTGCTGCCTTTGAGGCAATCCCTTATGCCCAATTCCACACCTGGTCCCTTCAGCTCTCAATTTTCACCCAGTGGAGCAAGTCTCCGTCTCCCTTGGCAGATCCTTCCATCCCCCCCCCCCCCCCCCCATCGGCAGGTGATTTCCACTGATGCCAGCCTGTTGGATTGGGGGGAAGTCTTTGGGTCTTTCACAGACCAGGGTCAGTGGTCGATACGGGAGAGCTCCCTGCAGATCAACATCCTAGAGCTCAGGGCCATTTACTTAGCTCTCACTTGTTTGACTCCCCTCCTCCGTGGCCATCCTGTCTGGATTCAGATGAACAACTTCACTGCCATGGCTCATTTGAACCACCAGGGGGGCACCAGAAGCGTGGCAGTCTTGAGGAAAGCCTTTTGCATTCTGTGGTGGGCAAAGAGACACGTTCTCGCTCTCTCTGCTGTCCACATCCCCGGAGTTGACAGTTGGGCAGCCGACTTCCTCAGTCACCAACGCCTTGACCCGGGCGAGTTGTCTATCCATCCGGAGGTGTTTGAACAGCTCTGTCAGCATTGGGCAATCCCAGACTTCGATTTTTTCGCCTCTCGTCTGAATCACAAACTTCCTGTTTAAGTAGCCAGGTCTCGGGATCCCCAGGCTGTTTCAGTGGACGCCTTGGTCATCCCGTGGTCTAAATTCAATCTCCTGTACCTATTACCCCCTTCCACTTCTTCCTCGAGTACTGAAACGCCTCAAGATGGATCGGGTCCCGGCATGGTACATAGATCTCATCTTCCCACTCGATGACGCTCCATGGTGTCTCCCCTCTGCACCCCATCCTCCTTTGTCCCTTCCGGATTCCGCGGCCTCATCCAAACCATGCTTCACACGCGTAAGCCCCAGTTGGCTAGGATTTACCATCGTACCTGGAAGGCTTATTTTCCCTGGTGTGAATCCGGCGGTGTTCACCTTCCTCCTTTTTTTCTGTCTCTAGGATTCTTGCCTTTCTTCAGGCCGGGCTTGAGAACGCTTAAACTCTCTCAAAGGTCAGATCTCGTCTTTGTCTGTTCTTTTCCAAAGGCCTTTGGCTTCTCGCTCCCAAGCGAAAACCTTCCTTCAGGGGGTGGCTCGTTGTGCCCCCCCTTCCGTTGTCCCATGAAATCCTAGGATTTGAATCTGGTCTTAGATGCCCTTCAGTCCTCACCCTTCGAGCCCTTGAAGGAGTCTCTGAGCTGGCGGTGCTCTCATGCCGCTCCCTCTTTTTCGTTTTTCACCAGGACAAGGTTTTCCTGCGCCTGGTTCTCTCCTCTCTCACCAAGGTGGTTTCCTCTTTCCACATTAATGAGGCGATTGTACTGCCTTCATTCTGTCCCAACCTCACTTATCCCAGATAGCAGTCTGTCCACTGTCTTGACGTGGTCCCAGCGCTCCGGCCGTATCTCCAGTTAATGGAGTCCTTCTGTCGCTCTGATTCCCTCTTTGTCGTCCTAGGGGGCTCACGTAAGGGCTTACAAGCCTCCAAGGCCACCATTTTTCATTGGGTTTGGTCGGCTGTCAAGGAAGCCTATGTGGCTAAGGGTTGTGTTCCCCCTTTCAGGTTGACCTCTCACTCCAGTACGGTGGTCGGGGCATCCTGGGCGGTCAGGCTTCTGCTTCCCAGGTCTGCAAGGCCGCCACGTAGGCCTCAGTTCACACCTTCTCCAGGTTTTACCACATTTATTCCTTGGCCTCTGCTGATGTCAATTAGGGTCGCAAGATCCTGCAAGCGGTGGTGCGTTATGTCACATGGCTGTCTCTTCCCACCCTCGGGGACTGCTTTGGGACGCCCCATGGTCCTGTGTCCCCCAATGCCATTCACGAGAATACTGGATTTTTGTACTTTCGTAAAATCCTTTTCTCATTGGATGCATTGGGGGACACAGATCCCACCGTTGTTGTTTTTTCTTCATTCAGTTTCCCTAGTTTCCCAGGATTCTTCTTTTTTAGTCTTTATTGTTATTTCAAATTCCATATATCTTTAACAATCACTTAGTTGTAGTACATTATAAAGCAACATATCACTTAATGTATAATAAAACAATATATATATATATATATATATATATATATATATAACTTTACATATTGCCCAGGATTTTTGGTTAATGGTCCTCTTCCTGGCTTAGGACATGTTGGCTTTCATTTTGGTTTTTGGTGCTCCTACTGCTTTAATATCAACTGGTTAGTTTATTGGTTGTGCAGATGGTATAGCCCATCTGGACTGAGCCAACACTTTTTTCTTTACTAGTAGCAGCCTCCTAGTGGCAGATGCGCATTTACCCATGGTGCTGTGTCCCCCAATGCATCCAATGAGAAAAGGATTTGATGGGAAGTACAAAAATCCAGTTATCCTGGACCATGATCTATGTAATAGGAAAAAAAAAATAACTGCCAATTCACAATTTTTTCATCGCCTCACCTCTCCGAAAAAGTTGAACGAGGCCTCTTTCACATGAGCGCGTTTTCTATCCGGGTGCAATGCATGAAGCAAATAGCAAATGCATAACATTCGGACTGAATCCTGACCAATTAATTTTGTCATGCATAATTTCTGCATTCAGGGAAAATCACAGCATCTGCTTCCATAGAAGTGAATGGGAATGCATTGCGTTTTTTACTGATGGTTGCTAGGAGATGTAGATTGTTATTCTTCAGTTTTCTTTCACGTGCGTGAAAAATGCATCCAAAACTGATTTCACCCCACGCAGAAAAAAACTTACAGACCATAACACAATCCATATTGTTTGTGTGAAAGAGGCCTAAAAAGTGATAAAGAGCCATACACAATTAAAACTACAGATCGCCCCTGAAAAAATTAGCCCTCACGCAACTTCACAGACATAAATATAAAAAATTAAATAAAAAATGTTATGGGGGTCAGAATATCTGACTCCCATGCAAAAAAATTTTTAATTTTTTTATTTTTCCATTAAAGTATTAAAACACAAGAATAAGGATATAAATGTGTTATCGCTGTAATTGTGCTGATCCAGAAAATGAGAAGAATCTGGTCAGTTTTACCACACGGGAACATTGTAATCCATAAAACTATGGCAGAATTTTTTTTCTCTTTTTCTATTTCACCCCATTTGGAATTTTCTTTTCATCTTGCTCCTATATCGTGTGCAATATTAAATGGTGCCATCAGAATGTGCAACTTGTCAAAAAACAAGCCTTCATAGGGCTATGTGAATGGAAACATGCAAAAACGGAAAATCCCAGAGTCTTGAAAGGGGTATAGGGATTGTCCAATTACCAAAACTTATCTCCTATGTACAAGATAGGGGATAAGTGTCTGATTTCACCTGATTTTTTTACGACGTTCAATATGTCATAAAACTGACCAGTTACTTTCATTCACCAGATCAGTACGAATCCAACAATTTGGTTTTACTTGCGTTTTGATACTGATAAAGTAATAAAGACCTTGAGAAAACAATCTGTTTTATTTTTTCATATCCATATTCTGACCCCTATAACTTTTTGTAGTTATGTGTATTGAGCTGTTTGAGGGCTCATTTTTTGCGGGGCGATTTGTAATTTTCATTGATGCCATTCTGGAGTATTGTGTGTACTACTATAGATATAGGTAAAGACCACGGCACTCGTATTTAAAGTAATCAGAAATAGTTCATTTATTGTCCATCCCAAAATTGAATGTTATAACACTGGCCAACATTTCGGTCCACCAGGACCTTGTTCACGGCCTAAAGTACAAATAGATACATAAGCTTTTAGTATAGACAGAACTCATAGGGCAGACAATAAGTATACAATATAACAGAGTATCGGTGATGAACTGATGCAGAGATATCTATAGTATAGTGCAATTACATATAACAATGCAGGGCAGAGGAGATCTGACAAACAGACATATATACATATATGTAAATTGGTTCCAAGGTGGGGACAAGCTCATCTTGATCCAGGTATACTAGGTGCAAGCCCTTTATAGGGGAGCAGTAGTTAGGATATATCAATAATCATATGGAAGCTGAGAATGTTCTGTCCCCACATGAAGGCGAATGAAGGTGTAACTGATAATGACCTTGTGACTGTCCTACCTTCGTATCCAAGCAGCGGAGCAGACCGGACCGGCAGATGCTCAGGTTAGATGGATCCAGAGGTAGACATGAGGATGCAATCAAACGTGGGTTTATTTGATCCAGAGCAGTGACATACAGTGATGCAGTACAGGAATGCAGTAGATGCTGTGATGTGGATGCCTTTCCTGAGGCTAACTGCTGAGGCAACTGCTGGTCAAAAACTGATGCCTTCACAAGCCAAGGTGTGAGAGTCTCCAGTCACAAGGAGTGCAGCACTGAAAATGGCTACAGGAAGTGACGAGGACCAAGGCTGCTAAAACCACGCCCAGAGAGAAAAACTTTATAGATAAGGAACAAGGCGTGCAGCATACGAATTCCGGCCAGCAGATGGCAGCAGAGAAACAATACATAGAAACAACATAGTAAAAGGAGATATAATAATACGGTGCAGGAATTAAATTTGAAAAGAATAGCACAGAGAATTATGCAACTTTCTGCATTATATTAAAGACAAAACATTTAATGCTGTACCCGTTGCTGACTTAATTAAAGGCGTATCAGGTGTACAAGCTGTAGTGTAATCTTCATCAAGAGCATCAGCATGAGGATATATACTAAAGAGCAAGACAAGGACTGCAGCAGAATGCACAATAATGGTGGCAACATGCGCTGCAATAGTTGCAATATAATCCTCATTAAAAGGCATCGGCATGAGGGTACATAATAAAGGGCAGAGCAGGGGCTGCAGAAAAGAGCACATCGATAATGGCGACCTATAGCAAGACACACGGACAGACAAACCTTAGTAATGAGGGTCTGGAGGCATCGGGTGGACTTGTGTGTCAAGCGGGAGATTGGGGTATTTAAACGGAGGTAGAGGATAGCATTGCGCAGGCGCCGGCGTCCATACGCCGGTGCCGAGATATCGCGAGAGTGATTACATCACTCGCACATGCGCAGGATCACCTGGCTCCAGACTGAGAGTGTCCGGAGATCGGGGCCTAATGCGCAGGCACTGGAGGCAGACGGAATACGCAGGCGCAAAGTCGCTGTATAACAAAGGGCTGGTTGTTAATATGTGCATCGGTTATAGATAGACAATATTAGATCATATTAGATTACAGACAACAAAGGGACATAGAGGCTAATGCTACTATAGCTCTAAACTATGTGAGAATATATACTACCTGTGATGATGAGGCTATGGGGGTCATTTTCTCTGTGAAAATCATTTTTTTTTCCTCAATAAAAGCACACAGCGCTATGGGGACTGGATATTGCGGATGTGCTAGTGGCCATCTAGTAACCCATGTTCTCAGCTCTATACCCAAAATCCCGGTGACAGGTTCCCTTTAAGTTTTTATAATAGCAATTTGCATATACTCCAGAATGTTATGAAGAGTGATCAGATGAATTGCATAGTCCTTCTTTGCCATGAAAATTAACTTAATCCCAAAAAAACCTTTCCACTGCATTTCATTGCTGTCATTAAAGGACCTGCTGAGATCATTTCAGTAATCGTCTTGTTAACTCAGGTGAGAATGTTGATGAGCACAAGGCTGGAGATCATTATGTCAGGCTGATTGGGTTAAAATGGCAGACTTGACCTATCAAAATGAGGGTGATGCTTGAAATCATTATTCTTCCATTGTTAACTATGGTGACCTGCAAAGAAACGCGTGCAGCCATCATTGCGTTGCATAAAAATGGCTTCACAGGCAAGGATATTGTGGCTACTAAGATTGCACCTCAATCAACAATTTATAGGATCATCAAGAACTTCAAGGAAAGAGGTTCAATTCTTGTTAAGAAGGCTTCAGGGCGTCCAAGAAAGTCCAGCAAGTGCCAGGATCGTCTCCTAAAGAGGATTTAGCTGCGGGATCGGAGTGCCACCAGTGCAGAGCTTGCTCAGGAATGGCAGCAGGCAGGTATGAGCGCATCTGCACGCACAGTGAGGCGAAGACTTTTGGAAGATGGCCTGGTGTCAAGAAGGGCAGCAAAGAAGCCACTTCTCTTCCCAAAAAAACATCAGGGACAGATTGATCTTTTGCAGAAAATATGGTGAATGGACTGCTGAGGACTGGGGCAAAATCATATTCTCTGATGAAGCCTCTTTCCGATTGTTTGGGGCATCAGGAAAAAGGCTTGTCCGGAAAAGAAAAGGTGAGCGCTACCATCAGTCCTGTGTCATGCCAACAGTAAAGCATCTTGAGACCATTCATGTGTGGGGTTGCTCTCATCCAAGGGAGTGGGCTCACTCACAATTTTGCCCAAAAACACAGCCATGAATAAAGAATGGTACCAAAGCACCCTCCAACAGCAACTTCTTCCAACAATCCAACAACAGTTTGGTGAAGAACAATGCATTTTCCAGCACGATGGAGCACCGTGCCATAAGGCAAAAGTGATAACTAAGTGGCTCGGGGACCAAAACGTTGTCATTTTGGGTTCATGGCCTGGAAACTACCCAGATCTTAATCCCATTGAGAACTTGTGGTCAATCCTCAAGAGGCAGGAGGACAAACAAAAACCCACTAATTCTGACAAACTCCAAGAAGTGATTATGAAAGAATGGGTTGCTATCAGTCAGGAATTGGCCCAGAAGTTGATTGAGAGCATGCCCAGTCGAATTGCAGAGGTCCTGAAAAAGAAGGGCCAACACTGCAAATACTGACTCATTGCATAAATGTCATGTAATTGTCGATAAAAGCCTTTGAAACGTATGAAGTGTGTGTAATTATATTTCACTACATCACAGAAACAACTGAAACAAAGATCTAAAAGCAGTTTAGCAGCAAACTTTGTGAAAACTAATATTTGTGTCAGTCTCAAAACTTTTAGCCACGACTGTAGTCTTGAACATATTCATTAATTCTCTTCTCCTTACTTTTCACAGAGAAAATGACCCCCATAGCTTCATTATCACAGGTAGTATATATTCTCACATAGTTTAGAGCTATAGTAGCATTGGCCTCTATGTCCCTTTTTTGTCTGCAATCTAATATAATCTAATATTGTCTATCTATAACTGATGCACATATTAACAACAAGCCCTTTGTTACACAGCGACTTTGCAGCTGTGTATTCCATCTGCCTCCAACGCCTGCACATTAGGCCCCGATCTCTGGACACTCTCAGTCCGGAGCCGGGTGATCCTGCGCATGCGCGAGTGATGTAATCATTCTCGCGATATCTCGGCACCGGCGTATAGAATGCGCAATGCTCCCCTCTACCTCTGTTTAAATACCCCGATCTCCCGCTTGACACACAAGTCCACCCGATGTCTCCAGACCCTCATTACTAAGGTTTGTCTGTCTGTGTGTCTTGCTATAGGTCGCCATTATCGCTGTGCTCTTTTCTGCAGCCCCTGCTCTGTCCTTTATTATGTACCCTCATGCCGATGCCTTTAATGAGGATTATATTGCAACTATTGCAGCGCATGTTGCCACCATTATTGTGCATTCTGCTGCAGTCCTTGTCTTGCTCCTTAGTATATATCCTCATGCTGATGTTCTTGATGAAGATTACACTACAGCTTGTACACCTGATACGCCTTTAATTTAGTCAGCAACGTGTACTGCATTAAATGTTTTGTCTTTGATATAATGCAGAAAGTTGCATAATTCTCAGCTTCCATATGATTATTGATATATCCTAACTACTGCTCCCCTATAAAGGGCTTGCACCTAGTATACCTGGATCAAGATGAGCTTGTCCCCACCTTGGAACCAATTTACATATATGTATATATGTCTGTCTGTCAGATCTCCTCTGCCCTGCATTGTTATATGTAATCGCACTATACTATAGATATCTCTGCATCAGTTCATCACCGATACTCTGTTATATTGCATACTTATTGTCTGCCCTATGAGTTCTGTCTATACCAAAAGCTTATGTATCTATTTGTACTATAGGCCGTGAACAAGGTCCCGGTGGACAGAAACGTTGGCCAGTGTTATAACATTCAATTTTGGGATGGACAATAAATGAACTATTTCTGACTACTTTAAATACGAGTGCCGCGGTCTTTACCTATATCTATATTGATCATTACCACTGAGCACAGAAAACTACATGAGGAGTGCCATCCACTACATATTATTGTACTACTTTTTAATCACTTTTTACTTATTTTTTTTGTGGGAAATCAAGCAACCAAAAATGGTGAATCGGCCATTTTGACTTTTTTCCGTTTCGCTGTTTGACAAATGGAGAAAATATTTTTATATTTTTATAGTATGGGCATTTTTCCCTTCCCCCACAACAGCACCACAGAAAGAGGATCTGCCCCCAGGGACAGGAAACCTGAGGAATAAAAAGGTGGAGCCTCTCTCCCACCTCAGTGGTTTCCTGTCCCTGGAGCAGGAGACCTGCAGTTTTCTTTCAGGTACCACTGGTCTGGAGAGATATTCTGAAGGGCTAGTTGGTAAATACCTGCTGGGGTCTATCGCCCATATGTTGGGCTGGCAGGACCCTAGGAGCCAGCGTGGGTCCAGGGCCTTGGTCAGGTTCTTGCAGTAGGGGTGTGTGCCCCTCCAGGGGAGTAAGGCCATGCAACGTCAGGAGAAGTAAGGAAGCAGCCCCAGAGGGGGTGATGCTTTACACCGCATGGGGCCAGATACCATTAAGGATTTCTGGTGCCTTCCCAAAATGCGGTTCAAACGTGGAGTCGGCGCAAACAAAGGTGGAAGCCACTTCCGGTAAGACGTGCGTTCCACGTGACGTACTTCTGGTTTAGCCGGAATTCGCGTTTAATTGCGCATAGCTTCTGGGGGAAAGGGCAGTGATAAGGAGCCAATACCGGCAGTGGCCGGCGTGGTCCTGGACTGAAAAAATTCCCTGGTGATTGACTGGTTCCTGCCTTCCCTCTGGATCACACAAAATTGTATGTTTCTCGGTATTCCTGGGTCCTCAGAGACAGTGTTTAGATCCTGTCTCCTCCATGATTATAAGAAGTATGATGGTTACTTTTCTTACATAGAAAGATTAATCTAGTGGGATACCATGGAAGTAGAAAAGAGACCCGACCCGGCAGAAGGAGAGATCCCTGCGCCGGTAACTTTTAAAATCTGAAATAAGAGGGGTAAGTGCCCAAACTTGATACCGAGTTGATATTGTGATTATTTCTTTTCTTTTTAGACAAGGCTTAAAAAAGTTTTGGCAAAAAGAAAGAATAAAGAATGTGCTTTATGTAGCTGTCCCTTATCCTCCTCTTATACTAAGAAGCTTTGCCAACAAAGTATTGACAAAACTGTGATGGAGGAATCTCCTAGCTTTTTGAAAAATATTAAGTCACTCATCTGATCTGAGGTCAAAAAAATATACAGAAGGCTGGTCATCAGAAGTAGAGTCTGCAGCCGATAGTGAACAAGAGCAAGAGACAGGCGTTTCTCCGTATTCTTCATCCTCTGGAGAGGATATGGAGGGAAAATAGTTTATTTCCTGTTGAAGACACAGATAAATTATTAAAGTCTACTCTTAAGCCTACACTAGAATTAGAAGACGTCGATTCCGTATTTGAAGGGCTTCAAGAAAAAAGGCATAGATGCTTCCCCTTACATAGGAGTGTTATGGCCCTCATTAATAAATAATGGGAGAAACCAGATAGGAAAGCTTTTACTCCTAGAAGTTTCAAAAGGAAGTACCCCTTTCATGAAGAACCTTATTCTTCATCGGATAAAGCTCCCAAGATTGACGTAGCCATCTCCAAAATATCAAGGAATTCTTCCCTTTCTTTCGAAGATATGGGGTTTCTAAAAGACCCATTAGATAAGAAAATGGATTCCTGTCTTAAGAGTACATGGGAAGTGTCTGCTTCCGCATTTTGACCTAGCATTACTACAACTGTTAGGCCAGGTCAATGATTATTTGGTTAGAACTATTGGAATGCCAAATTAGGGATAGATGCCCTTGAGAACAGATTTTAGCCTCTATCCCGACCTTGCAAAAAGTGGCAGATTTTATGGCTGCCGCTTCAGTAGACTCAGTAAAACTGTTAGTACAGGCTTCCTCCCTTTCCAATTCGGCTTGGAGAGCTCTCTGGTTAAAGAATTGGAAGGGTGGGGACTTGTCTTAAAAACAAAGATAATGTAGTATACCGTGTCAGGGCGAGTTTGGAAAAAGACGCAGATAGAAAAAGGAAATTTCCCAGTCTGGCAACAGGGTTTTCCTCCACCTCCTTTTTCAGATACAGATTCCAATTTCGTTCCTCAGCTGGATTTCGAGGAAGAGGTCGAGTTAGCGACAAAAAACAGAATTCTAGGTCCAGAGGTTTTGGGAGGACAGGATTCTTGTTTGGAAATTCTTACTCTCAGCCTAAAAAAAGTCCCAGCAGTGACGACAGAAGTGCGGTGGGAGGAAGCTTAAAGCTCTTCCTTTCCATATGGGAAAAGATAGCCGGGGGATTGGTCCAAAGGCTCATAGGAAAAGGCTTATATCTCGATTTTCATACAAAACCCCCTCAAAGATTTATAGTCACAAAAGCTCAGGCATCATCTTCAGGTTTGTCGGCAATAGGTTTTAGATTTATTAGAAAAACAGGTGCTAACCCCAGTTCCAGTGGAAGAACGCGGAAAGGGATACTACTCTCCTCTTTTTCTAGTACAAAATCCGGACAACTCGCTTTGTGCTATTGTAAACTTAAAGCAGTTAAACAGACACCTTCATCTGAGAAAGTTCAAAATGGTCCAAATTGTTTCATGGCAGTCCTAGACCTGAAGAATGTGTATTATCACATCCCCATACACCCCTTGCATCAACAGTTCCTCAGGGTTGCAATAGTCATCAGGGAGTAAATTCGTCACCTTCAGTTTCAGGCTCTTCCGTTTGGCCTTTCTATGGCTCCCAGAATTTTCACAAAGGTGATTGCAGAAGTAGCCTCATTCATAAGAAAGGTCAATATTCTATTCCTACCTTATCTAGACAATTTTCAGATTATAGCAAGCTCTCATCAGGACTGTGTGGCGGCAGTGCAGAAGGTGACAGGCATTTTAAAAGAATTAGGTTGGCTGATAAATTTAAAGAAATCCTGAGTTATAGCGAAGACTTGTTCTTGGGTCTGCTCCTGGTGGCCCAGAAAGTTTTCCTGACAGAGGAAAATATTTCTCGTGTACAAACAAAAATAAATATGCTAAGATCCTCACAGAATCTATCTATTCGGACAGCAATGTCAGTATTGGGGAGGCTAACCTCCTGTATTCCTGCGGTCGCATTGGCTCCGTTCCATGCTCAGGGTCTACAGACAGAGATCCTTTTTATACTAAAAAAGAGTGGAAACTCATTGGAGTCAAGGATAGTGATCTTCAAAAGGACTCTAAAAGATCTGACCTGGTGGGACGAAGAGTCGAATCTGAATCAGGGAGTTAGTTCCTTGAAATCATGCCAATCCAGTAGTGTTAACAACGGATGCCAGCCCCTTTTGGGTGGGGGGGGGGGGCACATTTTCTTGACCGAGTCATTCAGGGGAGGTGGTCTCCAGTGCAGAGAACGTTTTCCTCAAACAGAAAGGAGTTGCTAGCTGTAAGACTAGCTTTGGAGACTGCAATGCCTTTTATTCGTTCAAAACACGTAATGATAATGTCAGCCAATCAGTCAGCAGTTGCTTACATAAATCATCAGTGGGGGAAGAAGGTCAATTTCCCTCATGAAAGAAGCAACTCTTTTGTTTGAAAGCCTGGAAGAGAAGGTCAGTCACATTTCTGCTGTCCATATAAGAAGCAAGGAGTACTTCCAGGCGGATTTCCTGAGTCGACATCAGTTAAGACAGGGGAAATGGTCTCTAAATCCGATAGTCTTTTCAGAGATAACCAAGATGTCGGGACTACCTTCCATCGATCTTTTTGCCACCAGAGCAAACAAAAAAGTTTGCCTTAGACAGCTGATTAGCGGGGGGTCCACGGTGTTACACTCCCACCAATCAGATCTATCCTGATAAAAACACCGTTCAACAGGTTATCAATTGCATTAGGACAGGAGACGTGACTCTGGAATGGATTGACTGTGAAAAGGTAGGTGTGTTTGTCATTTTTTTTTTTTTACTTTTTGTTCTTGGGGCACAACTTTTGGGCACAGATTAAATTTGCGGCGAGGCTAAACAACCCATTTAGTGTTCTGGAGAGGATATATTAGAATTTGTTTTCAATGTCGTACAGAACCTAGAAAGAAAAAAAAAGTCCCAAACTGTTAAGAGATTTTCCTGCTAAAGATAGGTGTGCACCTCACCCATACCGATCCGGAATGGGACTAGGCAGGGCTGCTCTCTTTATCTACTTTTATATGTATTAGTGATGGAACACTTGGCCACGGCCCTTCGTAAGAACCCATCCATCCATGGTCTTACAGTCGAGAGCAGGCAATATAAGACGGAATTATATGCTGATGATCTTTTACTATATATCACTCAGTCGCGTATTTCTATCCCTTCGATCCTAAAAGAATTCGAGCAGTTCGGCCACTTAAGTAACTTTAAGGTCAACTACACGAAATCCTCAACGTAACTGTTCCGCATGGTGATTTTGCGAGTCTTCTGTCATCCTTTAGATTCAAACATCAACCTTCTGCCATTAAATATTTGGGTGTATACATACCAGCTGATAGCAAACACCTATTAAAACTAAACTATTTCCCCTTGCTGGATAGGATATTGAAAGATCTTGAGACTTTCAACAAAAAGGAGCTATTGTGGTTTGGACGGATTAATGCTTTAAAAATGGACATCTTACCCAAATTTCTATATGTATTTCAGGCAATCCCTCTCTCTCCGCCATCCTCCTTTTTCCGGAAAGTCAAAACGGCATTTTCTCGTTTCATATGGGGACAGGGTAGTCCGCGGATAGGTCATTCCACCTTGGTCAGATCCAAATCTCAAGGGGGCGTAGGTTTAACGGACCTTAAGTTGTACCATTCAGCTGCAGTACTCATTAGAGTATTAGACTGGCATCACAACGCAGTCACGAAACAATGGGTTGGTTTAGAACAAACTTTATGCTCCCTCCCTCAAAAATATATTGCTTGGCTGTCACCTGGGGACCGTCCACGGTCTTCTAATCACCCCTCCTTATTGCAACATACCATCAAACTTTGGGACTGATTAACCCTTAAGGGGATGGGTATCAGAGGACTTAGCCCGATCACTCCTATTTTTCACAATCCAGCATTCCCCGCTGGAATGGGTAGGGATTCATTCTTGGGTTTTAGGATCTCAGATGACCCTCGCTTTCATCACTTGATGCAAGGAAGTACATTCCCTTCTCTATCATCTATATCCACTAAATTTCCAGACACGAGGATATCTTGGTTGGAATATGAGCAAATTAAATCCTTTGTCTTGTCCAGGGGGGCAAAGTGTTCTTTCTGGGCCACACTCACAGAGTTTGAAAAACTGTTCATATTATCTTCTCCGGCGACTCGTTTCCCACCTGTATCAGATTCTTCTAACGGACTCACATAAAGATCGCCCTAATTTTATAAGTGGCAGGGAATCATATTTAGGTATTACCATAGCAGAAGCTGATTGTCAAAAAGCTTTCCTGTACTCTCATAAGCTTTCTATGGCATGTGCCGCTCAAGAGAAGAACTAGAAAATATTATCCCGTTGGTACAGGTACCCAGTCAGACTTCATCGAATTTTCCCTTCAGTATCAGAGCTATGCTGGAGATGCTGCAAAGAAAGGGGTACAATGCTTCATGTGTGGTGGGGTTGTGACTTGATTAAACCCTTTTGGGACTTAGTATTCCAAGCCTTTAATAAAATTTCACCAAAACCAGTTAATAATTCTCCTCAGGTGGCGCTCCTCTCCATCCTTCCGGCTCTATTTCATCTCAAAAGGGGTCCTTACTAAGATTTTTTATCACAGCTGCTAGAACAGTGATCCCTAGATACTGGCGCTCAACACAGGTTCCCACGATGAGGGAATAGTTTCAAGAAATGCAACAAATAGCTAGAATGGAGGAGATTTCGGCTGAGGCGTCCAATTTGTCGGCTAAATACAGCAAGATTTGGGCTGGATGGGCCATTGCAATAGAATCCCCAGACTTTCTGTCTCTTCTAGCATTGTGAGATTGAATGACCTTGGTTTGCGGTGGTGCTGAAAGCCTCATACTATGTATCTCCCCTTGTGATGGGGATACGTTCCCTTCCCCTTCCTTGCCCCCTTCTCTCCTTCTACCCTCTTCTTTCCTTCTCTTTTCTTTTTTCTTTCCTGTTTGACATTCTTTTCTGTTTCTAATCTCCTTTAGATAGGTCATGATATCTCGTATCAGTATTGTCATAATTTGCTACGGAACTCCTACATGGGCGTTCCTTTGTTATCTTGTAAAATTTAATCTGATGAAACCTTTAATAAAATCTGATTAATCTAAAGATAGGTGTGCAATGTACTATACTTGAATTGATTTTATAGATAGTTTTCTTTTAGAGACTGGTAGAATCTTTGGTCTTCATTTTTTCAGTGAGAAAACACCAGTCAGTGTGAACGGTAGTGCTCAAAAGGGGGTGTCTCTTTTTGATTACTAAGGAAACCATGACGTGATAGCCATGGTTTTCACCGAAATCGGGGACCATGGGTCCTGGAGAGATGCAGATAGGCTGCCTAATCACAGCAGAAGTAGTCAGGCCATGTTTTCCTGTACCACAATATTAGTAAGGATATCGGGTATATACTAACTCAAGAGGACATATATATTTAGAGGTAATAAGCTAAGGCCAATTTGCTGTAGCATGCAAATAAGGCTAGTTTCACACTAGCGCTAAACAGTTCATTGAGTCCGGCATAGCCAGATACTACCTTTCACTTTCGGAGCCCATTGACTGGAATGGGCCCTGGGGGGATCTGGTCTGTTTTCGGCATTAGTGCTGGGATTCTGCCACACACAGTTGTTGCTTGCAGCAGGATTTATCTGGCCAAATCTTGGCACTAATGCCAGAAACAGGCCGGATCAGTGGGGGCTGTCGGGGCTGCAGCAGTTTCTTTAGTGCCTGATCCTCTGTCGGATGTTAGTTTGGATGTTACATTTGTGGATAGTAACACACCATAGCGCCCCCTGGATACATACAGTATAAACGTGGTCCCACCCACTCCTGTACCAGTCCCTGCTGGTGTGTCAGTCAGGTGACTCCACATCATCCCTGTCACGGACAAACCTTCCCTGCACACACACAGTAGCTAAATGGGGTGAGTGGGTCGTCCTTATGTTGCAATGGAGATGGGAGACGCTAACTAGACATGCGTCAAGAATAGGACATGCTCTATTTTTTTGCAGGGCCGCGGAACGTAAGTGCGGATGTGGACAGCACACGGTGTGCTGTCTGCATCCAAATTGCAGAACGGATGCGGACGTGTGACTGGACCCTAACTAATATAGCTGTAGGGGAGGCTTCAGAGCCACAGTTCATTAGGAGGACTGCATGGAATTGTGATGTCCAACATATTAGTATTATCAGTATGCTAGAGGGAAAAGGGGAAGAAAATACTTCACCTGCCTGTGTGTTTCTACTTCCACTTAAAGTGTCCTGGATTTTCAATGCATGTTTTATACTATACCATAGGATAGGCCATCAATATCTAATTGGTGGGGATCCGACACCCTGCACCCCCGCTGATCAGCTGCTCTGAAGTAGCGTCGGTACCGTCCATTGTGTAGTGAACATTACTGCAGTGCTGCCCCCACGCATTTCAATAAGTGCAGCACTGCAGTGACCAGCTCATTCTATCCACTAAACAATGGAGGGAGCGGTGTGGATACTGCCGAACAGCTTTTATGGGGTGTGCGGGGGGTCTTGGACCCTCTCCAATCAGAAATTTGTGGCCTATCCTGAACATATGCCATCAATATAAAAGTACCTGAAAACCCTTTTAAAAAATGAACATTTGTGGACCTATTGTCAGCCCATCTAATTACCCCGCTGTTTGCTTGTTTGTCAGCTGATTGATCTCCTATGTGAGCATCAAAGAATGTGCACTGATTGGCGGCTCATCTTCCTGTGTAGACGGGGGACGTGCTGCCAACATACAGTAATGTAGAGTGTATTGGGGTGAATCATTTGTAGGAAATAACTTGTTTTATTCTAAGGCTACTTTCACACTAGCGTTCGGCTGTCCGCTCGTGAGCTCCGTTTGAAGGGGCTCACGAGCGGACCCGAACGCTTCCGTCCAGCCCTGATGCAGCCTGAATGGATGCGGATCCGCTCAGACTACATCAGTCTGGCGGCGTTCAGCCTCCGCTCCGCTCAGCAGGCGGACACCTGAACGCTGCTTGCAGCGTTCGGGTGTCCGCCTGGCCGTGCGGAGGCGTGCGGATCCGTCCAGACTTACAATGTAAGTCAATGGGGACGGATCCGTTTGAAGATGCCACAATATGGCTCAATCTTCAAGCGGATCCGTCCCCCATTGACTTTCAATGTAAAAGTCTGGACGGATCCGCTCAGGCTAATTTCACACTTAGCTTTTTTTTGCTAATATAATGCAGACGGATCCGTTCTGAACGGAGCCTCCGTCTGCATTATTATGATCGGATCCGTTCAGAACGGATCCGATCGAACGCTAGTGTGAAAGTAGCCTTACTTGGCACTTCTACCCTGGTCCACATCAGGACAAATAAAATGTGCCCTTAGTGGCAAACTGATATACTACAAATACAGTCAGGAGCGCTGATCTAAAGAGCTGCAGCCTTTGGTATAATACCTGTGGAGTAACAGCTTCTCATTCCTCAAAATTATTGGTTCAGATTTACCACAAAGTCACCAGTGGATCAGGTGCCTAGAAGTCCAGTTTATATCTTCTGCTTTGTTGTGGGAACGGAAGGGTGATAATTTTTCTACTTTATTTTAGGAAAATCAATGGTCCCTCCAGGCAGGCTAACCTGTCGGCAAGCGCTGCTGCTTGTTTTTGTTTTCTACAGATTCAGAGGAATAACAACAGTTTACTGCAAAGAGACAATAGCTTTTTGTAAACCTCTAAACAAACAAATGTGGCTAGGTGAGGTTTATTTGGCAGTCATAGATAAACCTTACGTTGGCCTACAAGACAATTTTTCAATCATCTAAAAGTGAGTTTAACCGTTAGGATACGGGAGGTTTTGGTGATTTTGAATTTTCATTTTTCCTATCTTCCTTGAGCCATAACTTTTTTATTTTATTTTTCAGTTCACATAGCAGGCTGAGGGCTTATTTTTTGCAGGACTAGTTGTACTTTCTAATATCACCATTTAATATGGCATACAATGTAGAGGGTAGCGGGAAATGGGGTGGAATTGAAAAAAAAGCAATTCCTCAGTTTTACGGGTTTCGTTTCCACGGCGATACTACATATGTATAGTTTTTTTATGTCTAAATAGTGTAAAAGTAAAATAATATATGTACATTTTTTTTTTTACATCACCATATTCTGACCCCGTAACTTTTTTTATAGTTATATTTAGTGGGACAATCTGTAAGTTTATAGATACCATTTTGGAGTGTGTGTGACTTTTTTTTATCACATTTTATTACATTTTGGGGGGTAAGAGAAGTGATGAAAAAGGGGCAATTTGGCCATTTTGACCCTTTTTTCCGTTACGCCATTCGCTGTATTGAAAAAATATTTTTATATTTTAATAGTACGGGCGTTTTTGGTCTCAGTGATGCCTATGTTGTTGTTTTTTTTTGTTATTTATGTAGTTATGGCTCAAGGAGGTAGGGAAGAAAAATGAAAACGAAAAAAACTCTGGTATCCTAAGGGTTAACTTTCCCAAGAACCTGCAGTATAATCATCGCATCCCAAGCTTGGAATAGAGTCATGGCTGCCTGAGATGAGACTTGGTTATTCATAAGTTCCTGGTTTCTTCTTGATTGACAGGGCTAGGTGAGATGACTGTGCCATCAAGAAAGAGAGGGAGTGGCTAGCAGAAGCAAGGCGTTGCAGAGTGCCTTAGAGCTGCCTTTGTTGCATTTTAGATTGCCTTTAAAGACTTTGGACCATATGACTTTTTAGCAAAGTCTGTATTGTTGTTCGCATTTTAAGTACAGTGTGAATCAGAGTAATAAAACTGTTATTTTCTTTATTTACAGCATGCCGTCCTGTATCGTAAATGGATGTAACAGCTCCTGGAAGATCAAAGATCCTGACTTAGTTCTACATTCTTTTCCAAGGGATATAGATATAATTAAAAGATGGCTGTTAGAGACACCGCAGGAGTTTGAAGACATAGATGCCTTGTCTCAAAAGATTTTCCTTAGTGCAAAAGGAGCCTTTCGTATCTGCTCAAAACACTTCAGTTTTGAGTGCTACGAAGTCAGAGGAACAACCCGATGTTTAAAGAAAAATGCAATACCTACTATATTTCCATCCGAATTGTGCATCAATAAAACTTTGAAATCTAAAAGTGTCAAAAAAGATGAGAGGCCAATGTGCAGCTTTGCAGGCATTGATAATTTTGATCATTTATATGCTCGATCACCGACTCTTTTATGTTCTAGTACAATATCGGTGTCCATTGCTTCTCCTTCTGATGTGATAGATGTTGATTCTGAACAAAGCTTACCAGAAGAAACTGCAGTGACGGTTATAGAATTACCAATACATCAGTCTTCTAGAGAACATCGTAGCAGAGGATTTATAAGAAAAGGTACCGTCCGCACAAGTCATACACGATCCATTGGTACTATGACAGATTATTTCCCAGGCCAAGTTCATAAGTCCACACAAACTGATCCAGTTTTTGGCACAAAAAACAAGAAAGTAATGGCCAATATTTCCAAGTCGACTAAATCGCTTGGCATTCAATGTCATGTGTTAGAAGAAGCAATACGTGGCACACTCATAAGCAGTAGAACCTCTGAAAGCAACCGTAACCAAGAGTCCCCAAATGTTAATTCATCAAAAAACCCACAGGTATGGATTGCACCCATACCTTCAAAATCCAGGAGAGTTATTTGCAGGCAGTTGGAAAGACAACATCCTATATTTTATATGATATAGACGCTGTTTTCTTAATGTCAAAGTGAACCATTTGAGGACCACTATTTTCAGCCTGTATTAGAAGCCATCTGTCAAGATTTTCATGCAGATGGCCACAGGCTAACCATGGAGGACTATAGCAAATGTCAGAGAAGTTCAGTTTATAAGCTAGATAAAAAGCATGAGCTGAAAAGAGTCACACTTGTTATGTAGACCTCCTCCCTAGCATAGTATTGGTACGTGTGTTGATTGTTGTAGTCCAGGATTTGACCAATGTAACTTGAATGCACACTAGCTCACATTTGCATCATCTTTTTTATTCATTGTGGTCCTTCCTTTTCATGAACACGTTGGAAAGTGTTATTTGTGTTTTGCTTATTACTTTCTTTGTGGGTTTACTATGGTGCAAAATATTGACCCGTGACTAAGGAAAGATTTCTAATAAGCCCATTTTAGCAAGAGTCTAATCACATGACTCAACTCCATATTTCCAGGACATGCCAACACAATGTATACTTAAAGTAACCAATTTTACATCAGTGTCTCCAGGATTATCAAAATAATTCAATAGAAGGATGGCATTTATGGGATATTAGAAAATATTTAGGGCCAAGGTTTGTTGTGTTTGACATTATGCTATTCTTTCAACATACAGGACTTTTCTGTAGGGTATGGACATGTTCACTATTTCAACCATGTTTTCTTTAATGAAATGCATCTTAAAGAGTTTTTCCATATGATAAAATGATGGTATATTGCTAGCATGTACCACCATTTTATGATTGGTGGAGGCCCAACCTTTGGAATCCTCACGATCCTGAGAATGAAGGTGATATCTAGCAGTGTGTATCCTTCTAAGTGTAGAGGACACAGAGCTAAACCAGTGCTGTGACCCCTTCATTCTTGTGACAATCATAAAGGGATGGCATGTCCAAAAGAGATTCCATCACTTCATAAGATGGGAAATAAGAAAAATGAAGCTTGTTGGTCAGCTGATCACCTTTTAGGTGGACATCAAAGTTATTGTCTCCTGGCAGCACATTGTCCTGTGTAAATGGGGATGTGCTGCCAGTAATAAAATTGTATGGGAAGGAAAGCTCACATTAACAAATAACTTGGTAATATACAGTGATGATAACTGTTCAATGTAAATGGAGCTAAATGAGTTTTCATCGACTTGCTATAAAAAAATATAAGAAAAGCTGGCAGTATAAATGGGCCCCTAAAGGGTGTATTAGACAGCCTGATTTAACAGACGATTGACGGGAAGAAAACGTTCCTTCCCGGGAATCGCCTACTCGCTAGCGGAGACCGCTGCTATTAAATGCTGCAATCTCCTCCTCAGTGATAAACGATCACTCTTACCTATCATTGTTTTCCGGCAGCAGATTGTGATTAGACACCACGATCTGCCTACAAACAAGTTTTTTTTTACCTGTCAAAAAATTTGCATTGCCTGATGAACGAGCACCTTCATCGGACATTCGGCAGCAGTATTAGACTGCCAGATGGTCGCTAATGAGCGTTACTATGAACGTTAACATCAGCAGGTATAATGCACCCTTTACTCCCCCTCCTTATGAGCACTGCAGATATACCGGTGGTCGTAGCAGGATATGTGAGCTGCAGCTTTTGACAGAAATCGCCATAACTCTTGTCCACAGGAACAGCCACTGAGCATCTAATTTGCATCTAATCAGCCCAAAAACTTCTCCTTGTGCACAAATATATATCTAAAAATAGTTTACATGACAAATTAGCATATACCCTTTAAAGGAGTATCTCACACATTGGTGGCATAGGTGCGGGTCCCACCTCTAGGACCTAGACATCCTCATTTGCACTTCTATGGGGGTGCCGAAAATAGCCGAGCACTAGTGTGGCTATTAACGGAAGTCCAGTAGCGGTGAATGCAAAGGTGACCATGGTTGTGCAGTGCACTCTCCACTCATTTCCAGAAAAAAGCTGAGTGTGCTCTTTTCAGCACTCCCATAGCAGTGAATAAAGACACAGCATTTACATGGTGCACACTCCTTCACTATAGGGGCACCATTATAGAGCTATGTGCAAGTCTCACCTCTGAGATCCGCACCTATCTGACACTGGTAGCATATCCTAGCGATGTGTGAGATGGGCTAACCTCTTTAAGTGTGGACATCTATTATATGGCTAAATAAAGCTCTGCTTTGGGTGCAGATGCAGTCAGTTAGATCCTGATGGGAACCTGTGGATAGATGCACGGTAATGTGGCCAATTGGCTGAGAGGGTCATGCAGCTAATAGTCTGATGCTATTTATGTATATCCGCCAGAATAAAAGCCACGTAGTCCCTGGAGTCAGCTGAGAGACAGTTACTGCTTAGAATACAACACAGACTGTTGAAAGTTTATCTCAATTGGAGTCTGGTGAACTGTTCAGAGGGTAGGTAGTACTTACCGCACCATTTTAATTGGGGCACCAAACTGATGTCCAGTGACATACTTCAGTTAGATATTTATTACATATTGCTAGAACACCTATTCCATCAAAAGTTTTGGAAAGATTGGCTGCAAAATGTGAAAAACTGTTGTACTGTAAAGAAACGGACAATGCAAATGTTATTTTTGTTGGCAAAGTATTTTTTTCTTTATAGTTGCTCAAGTTAAGTAAATAAATTTTCAGTGTCTCATAACTAAAATCATTTTAGTCAGTGCTATTATTTATATAATTATGGTTTATGCCAGGGATGCTTAACCTGCGGCCCCCCAGCTGTTGTAAAACTACAACTCCCACCATGCCCTGCTGTAGGCTGATAACTGTAGGCTGTCTGGACATGCTGGGAGTTACATAGTTACATAGTTGATACGGTTGAAAAAAGACATACAGTAAGTCCATCAAGTTCAACCAAGGGATAGGTGGGGAAGTGAGACTCAGATTTCTATACGTTTTCACAAGCATTAATCTTGTTTACATTTAAGAATTCATCTAAACCCCTTTTCAAAACTGTCCACTGTTCCTGCTGTGACCACGTCCTGAGGAAGTCTATTCCACAGATTCACAGTCCTTACAGTAAAGAAACTTTGACGCTTCTGGAGACTGAACTTTTTCTTCTCCAGTCGGAGGCAATGCCCCCTTGTCTTTTGAGGGTATTTTACATGGAACAGTTTTTCACCGTATTTTTTGTACAGACCATTTATATATTTGTATAGGTGGATCATGTCCCCCTTAGATGTCTTTTCTTAAGACTAAATTAATTCAATTCTTTTAATCTTTCTTCATAACGAAGACCCTCCATTCCTATTATCAGTTTAGTCGCTCTCCTTTGGACTTTTTCCAGCTGCAAAGCGTCCTTTCTAAGGACTGGTGCCCAAAGCTTTACTGCATATTCCAGATGAGGCCGCACCAACACTTTGTAAAGTGGTAATATTACATCCCTGCCCCGCAAGTCCATGCCTCGTTTAATGCATGACAATATCCTGGTAGTTGGGATTTTGAAAATCTTGTCTGCTTAGCTGCTGGGTGCTGGCACATGCAGTTTTTTATTATACAGTAGCTAGCTGAAATTAATTAAATCATTCTCACTATGCAGAACACCAGGGTTTAACGAGGCTGCTTACCTGGTTAAATAGAAAACTGCATCCTGAATGCATGTCAGAACTGCACTGTGTGCCAGCACCCTTAGGTTGCAGCTTTCCCAGACAAAAATCCACACCGTATCCATATGCTCTTACAGTGAACCACCACTGGGGGCGCTAAGGTTTGTTACTGCTATCCTTCTTCCAAATGACCAATACTTTCAGCTTTTCTTAGAGGGAGTCTGACTTTTCACTAATAAAAGTACCAGCAATGGCCATCAGTGCATGGTATAAGTGTTCTCAACATACCTGTATGTCATTTGGGTGATCAGTGAATGTCCTGAAAAATAACTTTTATTCATATGCACATAGGATCCCTAGTGCCCATCTCTCAAAGTGCCCAAGCTTGCTACTTTTCCTCAGTGTCTGCTCCTCCCAAGCCTTCCTCACCTCTCCCCAACGTCACAGTGACGTGTCCTCAAATCTCAAGAAGACACCCTCTGCTGCGTTTTCAGCTCCTGAGCTCCACATTTCCTTTGGTGGGCTTTTGCCTCCGTGGTTGCACAGAACACATCCCTATGGCAATAGCCCACAAAAGGAATTTAGTGAGCAGGTTCCAGTCCGTGAGATTTGAAGACACATCACTGTGTGTTATTAACTCTTTCTGGGAGGGAGACAGCAATATTGTCACTGCATTTTTACATTATACATTTTACAGTGTTAATTTTTTGGTATAAATAACATATCTTTATTCTCTGGGTTAGTACGATTGCAGTGATACCAAATACATATAATTTTTTTTATGTTTTACTATTTTAACCCTTCCCGCAATATCACGTACATTTGGAACATGGCAACTTTAATCCCTTGCCGTGTGCTTTAATCCCTTGCTTTGTTAGCGTAAAATAAATGGATTAAAATGGAAAATCTGCCAAAAAAGTGAAAGAAATTTCATCTACATTTTCATTTAATTCTTGTGAAACACCTAAAGGGTTCAAGTTTTTTAAATCAGTTGTGAATACCTTAAGGGTGTAGTTTTCAAAATGGTATTGTGCATCAGGGGGTCTTCAAATGTGACACGGCAATTTAAAATCATCCCAGTGACATCTGCCTTCCAAAAACCATATGGCGTTCCTTTCCTTCTGCGCCCTGCCATCTGCCCATACAGCAGTTTACAACCACATATGGGGTGTTTCTGTAGACTACAGAATCAGGGCAATAAATATTGAGTTTTGTTTGGCTGTTAACTAGAGATAAACAAATTTTTCAAAAATTCGGTTTGGCCGGTTCGTTGAATTTTTCGGAAAAATTTGCTTCATTACGAATTTATTCATGGTGAATCACATTAAAAAACTGCTATTTCCAGGCTGCAGAGAGCCTTTATAGGGGTGTAGAACACTATGCCTTGCGTATAGGGAGTCTGCTGTGGTAGTGAAACAATACTGTGAGTGAAACAATACTGTGATAGTTGTTTGGCTAAGGTTCATAGACAACATTTTTGTACTGTGGAGAGGATCAGAGGAGTCTTTTGCGGAATTTATGGAGATAATTAATAATAATGACCTAGGCCTTAGGTTTACTTCTGAACACAATCATGACTCGTTGCAATTTTTGGATGTATTGATAGAAAGAGGCTTAGGTAACAACATAACTACCTCCATCTACCGTAAAAAGACGGCCACCAACAGTATGCTTCGCTGGGAGAGTGCCCACCCCTATGCCCTACGGAAGGGCATTCCCAAGAGTCAGTATCTCAGACTCCGGTGGAATTGCTCCACTATGAAAATTTTTTAAAGTAAAGCAAAGGATCTGAGATTCCCAGATTCAGGGAAAGAGGGTACCCAGACGGAGTGCTGCGAGTGGCCTATGAGGCTGCATACTCGGAAAATAGAGATACGCTCCTCATACCAAAGAAAGAGAGGATGGGGCCAATGAAGACCAAGAATCATTGGCACCTTTGATGACGCACACCAGGAAGTCAGACAGGTGCTATCCAGACACTGGGGCATACTCAAAACAGACCCAGACCTGGAAGACATAATAGGAGCCTATCCCCTAATAACATATAGGAAGGGTAGAAGTATAAGGGACAGACTGGTTAATAGTCACTATCAGCCCCCCCAGAACCCTGTAAACTGGTTGTCGAGGAGGCCCACTGGTACTTTTAAATGTGGGAGATGTACAGCCTGTAGTCAAGTATTGAAAACTAAGGGGTTTATAGGCTCTTATACACATAGAGAATACACCTTACGTGACTATGTAAACTGTCTCACTATGGGTGTAGTGTATTTGGCACAATGCTCCTACCCCCTTGACTACGCTGGCAAAACTAAAAGTGAATATAGGCGACGGATCAGAGACCACATTAAAGATATCCAAAACAAAAAGGATACATCAGTGGCACGACACATGAATCAGTACCACAATGGAGATACCACTTGCCTTAAATTCATAGGTATCCAGTATGTCCCCAAAGAGGGGTGGAGACTGGGATAAAATGATCTTAAAGGCAAAATCAGTGACACCTAATGGTCTTAATGAGTACCTCTCATATAAGCAATTCCTGTAATAAGTCATATATACAGGAGATAAGATCATACCCATGCACATCCAAGAAATCCACTAACCCACCCCTATCTACCTACCCACTAACCAAAACACTGTCTCTATGTGCATGAAGAGGGTACTGCAGACAGCCATGGAAAATATACACATCTATATAACCATATGAATAAACACTGATGATGTTTTGGTATATCAATTCATTGTGTATACAGGACATTGGGACTGTATAGAGTCCCTATGCTGTGACCAGTACCTCTAGTAAACTTACTCTATGTATATATATCTATACCTCTAGTAAATGTAAAACTTGCTCTATGTATATATATCTATATTATCATATGAATACGCACCAACGATGTATTGGTTTACCTATTCATTGTGTATACAGGATTCAGGGACTGTATAGTGTCCCTATACCTTGACCAGCACCTCTAGTAAATGTAAAACTTACTCTATGTATACTGACACTACGGCAATAATGCCTATGGTTACTAACAAGAGACTACAATGTCCTCTCTGGAGTCCGTAGAAACATTCAGGACAGAGAGAGTTAATATAATCTGGATTCTTTTACTAGTACTACTAAAGTCACCTTTTCTTCCTCTAACCGAAGCGGAATCAATATTGCTATATAGCGATCACAAACTAAGCCTTGATGTACGGAAGTCTAGCCGGGGACGCGGTGCTAGATCCCCATAGCAACTAATCACGCCCACATAACATGTCACTTCCGGGTAGTGACGCAGTGCAGCGAGCCCGTACTCGTAATGAGGCGGTACTTCGTGATGTGTGTCTCCGTATGAAGTGGGCATGTAATTGTGGGGTAAATACTGAACGCGCGAATGCACACACAGGACCTATTGGCCAAATGAAATGTGGGAGGAGCGGCGCGTTTAAAAGGAGACGCAAGAGCATGGATAGATTGCCACTGCCACGAGAAGACAACAGATGCACAGCCACTGCTTCCGGTGCCCTGTTAACCAATATCCCTGATGAGCCAAGTCCACACTTGGTGAAACGCGTTGGATGAAGGTATAGAAGATATTTACTAGGGAGGTAAGAGCATAGGGCTTCATAGCACTGGCCCGAGGTTCCTGAGGCTGGGGGTCGTCCTTCTAAGGACGAGTGCCCCGACTACAGCCACTGAGGTATTCACACTCAGTAGACTAGGTCAAGTAGGGTGAGCACCTAGGGTGAGATACTGTCCTCATTAGTAGGACCCTCCCCAACATTCCCCTAACATACTAGGTTACCAACTAGGTCTAATCTGCAACAATAGACCCTGTTTGCTCCCTCCCCTTTATAGTGCAGGATTCGATACACTGTACTGTCTCATATATTTTAGAAGACACAAATAAAAGTTAAATATTAATTTAAATACACTAAGGCATTCTCAGTCCCGTATATATCTAATACTGTGAGTCAGTCTGACAAGCACATGACAGGTGTCTCTCTTAGAATTACTGCATACTTCACTTATTTGGGCAGTCACAGGGCCAAAACTGACCAAATAACTCAAGTATCAACTCAGCCTTACAGGTAGATGTTAGCATCAAGAAGAAGTGCACTCCTTTTACACCGTCATCAGCTGATTCCACATAGATGTCTACAGAACCTGTTCTATTAAATGCTTATAAAAGTAGAGCCCCCCGACAGAGTGGAGAGGGTGTCAGCAGTAAGTTTGTGATGATGTCACTGATTATTTTGCCCTTCCTCTGATCCGTCACAACAATAACCCCTCAAAAAACTGATCCTGTCTGTTGAGAATTTGCCTTCAAAAAAAAAAGGAGTGGATCTAAAACAGAGATGACACGTTAACTGAATATTTGCATGTTTTCTACCCACTCCTGCTTTTGGCTACCAAATTATAAGCCAATTCTGATGGGACCATACAGGCCTTAAAGGGACACTGACAGGCCGAATAAGCATAATTAGCTGTATATATGTATGCACAGGTCTTCTATTGTGTATTAAAAACATATAAGTCTAACCCCTGTCCACCTTATGAAGACTGTAAAATTATGTTTTATAACCCGATAGAATTGCTCGTCTTTCTGCCCAAGGAGCAGCGTTTCAGCTTTACTTCTGCCCAGGCAGCCGTCCCCCAACCGCCGTTTTGAAGCGCCGCCCAGCTCATCAATATTCACTTCGCTGGGCGGCTTCTGCGCTGCTGAGAAAAGTGCCAGGCGCAGAACGCAGAGGCTGAAGCGGCCTCAAAGAAGCAGAGGGGACGCAGGCGCAATGTGATCCCGGCCAGTGAGGGTGCCGGGCCCATGCACTGAAGCTCAAATGGAGTCCGATGCCCATAGCTTTGTATTGAGCATGCGTCGGATCTCGGAACGTCGGGGACAGCAGAAGCCGCCCAGCAAAGTGAATATTGATGAGCTGGGCAGCGCTTCAGAACGGCGGTTGGGGGGAGGCTGCCTGGGCAGAAGTAAAGCTGAAATGTCGCCCCTTGGGCAGAAAGACGAGCAATTCTATCAGGTTATAAAATATAATTTTACAGTCTTCATAAGGTGGACAGGGGTAAGATTTATATGTTTTTATTATACAATAGAAGACCTGTGCATACATACATACAGCTAATTATGCTTATTCGGCCTGTCAGTGTCCCTTTGAAGCAGCTACACAGACAGGATCCGTTGTGCGTCTCATTTGTCCTTCCTTCTGACAGATCAGAATAAGTGTCAAATAAATGATGATGTCAGCCAGGCCGAAAGGCAAAAAAAGTGGCCCAGTCATGAAGCGGGCAAGGGTGGGAACAGCATGAGAAGTCCACAGAGTGGACCTATGACATGGTGGTGAGTTGGAAGCAGCATGAGTAGGCCACATAGTGGCACAAAGACTAGAGGTGGCAGCAGCATGTGAAAGCCACAGAATGGCACAACAACAGAGTCTGGAGGTGGCAGCAGCATGGGTAGGCCACAGAGTGGCACAATGACAAGGTCTGGAGGTGGCAGCAGCATGAGTAGGCCACAGAACACAATGACCGAGTCTGGAGGTGGCAGCAGCATGTGGAAGCCACAGAATGGAACAACAACAGAGTCTGGAGGTGGCAGCAGCATGAGTGGGCCACAGAGTGGCACAATGACTGAGTGTGGAGATGCTAGCAGCATGAGGAAGCCACAGAATGGCACAATTACAGAGTGTTGATCGACCAAGATACTACTTCTGGGGGAACCTGCCTGTCATGAACAGGCCTCTAGTAGCTACAGACAATGAGAAGACAAAGCGTAAAGATAGCTTTTAGCCCGGAAGAGTTGCAAAGTTTATCAAGATATGTCACTAAAGATTTTACGCATATAACTGCAGTGCTAAACGCTGAATAAAATTTGTTTTCCACAGGAATAAGCCACAAAAGGTTTTACTGCATATAACCGAGCACGGAGATGGAGAGTGTCTTTGGATTCCCCCCGCACTATACGGACATCCAAGAAAGTGAACCGCTGCTCTCGACAACAGCTCCTGGGAAGTTCATAGAGCGTCCTGGTCATCCGGCATCTATTCACTCCGCTGTGATGGCCCGCAGAGACACTAAACTCATTGAGGACAGATCGAATTTATTTTCTGATAGTCTTCAATTTCCTGGATGGAAGACTCAGAGTAGCAGATTGAGTATCCACTAGAAATCACAAAAATTCCATCTGTCTTGATGGGGTTAATGCCGATTTTTTGTGGTTGATTAAAAACCCCAGGTTGGTCAAAAGAGTTAAGGTCCAGTGGATATGAAGATGAATTAATGAAAGAGATTGATCCATGATGAGGATGTCTAAATAAATGATGAGACGTACACCTCGTGTTCGAAGGGTTGCTACCACTGGTTTTAATAATTTTGTGAAACACCATGGAGCAGAAGATAGGCCGAATGGTAGGCTGGTGAATTGATATTTGTGACCCTTCCAAGGTTGAGATATTGGGTGCATAGGCACCGTGAGATAGGCATCTTTCAGATCTATTTTTGCTAGCCAATCTTTCTGTAAAAGTAGATCTCTCAGTAAATGGTGGCCCTCCATTTTGAAATGTCTGTAACTGGCATAATTGTTGAGGGTTTTTAGGTTGATTACTGGTCTGTGACCGCCATCCCTCTTTTTCACTAAGAAGAGGTTGCTAAAAAAAACGGAGATTGTACGGGTATTTCTAGTAAAGCGCCCTTGGAACATAGTTCCTTGATTTCCGATTGTATCAGACACTGGTCTGTCTGGATTGTATCAAAAATCGATTTGGTAACCTCTCACAGTGTTTAATATCCATGCGTCTGTTTAAATCATAGCCCAGAGGTGGATAAAATGTTTTATCCGACCTCCCAAGGGAATGTGGGAAGAATGTTGAAGAAGATTCCTTACCTGCAGAGGATCTTGACCTTGGGAATCCTCTATTGCCTCTGGCACGCCATAGTCTTCCTCTTGTGGGAAAGAAAGGGGTGGTGGTGTAGGAGGTAGTTGTGAAGGTAGAGTATTTCTGTTGAGAAAGGGAGGGGCCTCTAAAATATTGTCTCTCATGGGACCCTCGACTGGGAAACCGGCCCTCTCATTTCCCAGCCCTTCCAAAAACACGGCTTTGAAAAACCCGCCTTAAAGGAGTTTGGGCTTTATCCAGGGATGAAAATAGCCCTACAAATTTATTTATGTCTTTTACAAAAGAGTCTCCGAAGAGTAAACCATCGGAAGATGGGTTATTATTTAGGCTATTATGTACAGTGGCAAGGTATGTTAGTTGTGGGTCTAATCTCATGAAGATAGACCTCTTTCTTTCTGTGCATATAGTTGCATTGGTGTTGCCCAATAAACATATTGCCCTTTGAGACCAACCTTTCTGCACTGATAAGTCCACTGGATCGCCCAAGGCGGAAGCCTGTTCGGCTAAATCTAAGATTTTTGTTAAAGGACCGACAGCGTCTAATAATCTGTCTTGGATTGACCTAAAGGAATGATCTACTCCTTTTTTGGGATTTTTTCCTGATTTTGACAAATTTTTTACAAGGGTTGGATCAATGTCCGGAGTGTCCGAAATTTTATGAGGGAGAGTGGGTCTAGGGCATTCTATTCGTAATTTGTTTCTTGCAGATTTTTCTAATGGCTTTTTGAGCCATGAAGAAACAAATTTGGACACCTGCTGTAATGGTACCCATTCTCCTGACCTAGAATGTTTAATCTTCCCAGGGTAAAAAAAAAGGGACCCCTGACCCATCTAAAATTATAGGTTAAGAAAAAGTTTCTTCCAGTTTTTGTCTTCCTCATCGGAAATGTCCTCTTCACAGGAGGATTCAGAAGGGGAAGAGTTATATGAGTCCGGTTTAACTCTTAAAGCCTTAGGTGCCCACTTTGTGCCGACATCCTCAGGGGCAGATGGTTCAACATTAACTGCTTTAGTAGTGGTAAGTGTGCTTTTTGAAAAAGCTTTAGATTTGTCCTGATCCCATTTAGGCCTCATGCACACGGCCAGGTTTTTTTGCGGTCCGCAAAAACGGGTTCCGTAGTTCCGTGATCCGTGTCCGTTTTTTCTTCCGTGGGTCTTCCTTGATTTTTGGAGGATCCACGGACATGAAGGAAAGTCGTTTTGGTGTCCGCCTGGCCGTGTGGAGCCAAACGGATCCGTCCTGACTTACAATGCAAGTCAATGGGGACGGATCCGTTTGACGTTGACACAATATGGTGCAATTGCAAATGGATCCGTCCCCCATTGACTTTCAATGTAAAGTCAGGAGTCCCTATTAATATACCATAGGATCAGAGTTTTCTCCAATCCGATGGTATATTTTAACTTGAAGTGTCCCCATCACCATGCGAACGCCTCTATGTTAGAATATACCATCGGATTTGAGTTAGATCGCCAAAACTCAGATCCGAAAGTATATTCTAACACAGAGGCGTTTCCATAGTGATGGGGACGCTTCAAGTTAGAATATACTAAGAACTGTGTACATGACTGCCCTCTGCTGCCTGGCAGCACCCGATCTCTTACAGGGGGCTGTGATCAGCACAATTAACGCCTCAGGTGCCACACCTGAGGGGTTAATTGTGCGCCTCATAGCCCCCTGTAAGAGATCAGCTGCTGCCAGGCAGCAGGGGGCAGACCCCCCTCCCTCCCCTGTATTTAACTCATTGGTGGCCCCCCCTCCCTCCCTCCCCTGCCATAGTGATGGGGACGCCTCAAGTTAGAATATACTACGAACTGTATACATGACTGCCCCCCTGCTGCCTGGCAGCACTCGATCTCTTACAGGGGGCTGTGATCCTCACAATTAACCCTTCAGGTGCCGCACCTGAGGGGTTAATTGTGCGTATCATTGTACGGATTTTGCCACTGTCTCATTGGAGTTTCAGGTATTTTATTGAGGTTTTCAGTGGACATGGCGGTTGAAAATATATATATGTATGCACAGTTAAGCAATATAATGAAAAGCTAGTTTGTAAAATATATAATACTGAAAGGTTATGAATTTGCCCACAATAATAGGAAATACATGTAAAGGATATTATGAAGAATTACCACAAGGTGGCAGTCAAGTATAGAGAATGAGCTGAGTTGGAAGCAGCTGGTAGCACTGAAGCTGACGGGAAAACCGCACTGGTTAGAAGAAAGCCTTTACTGAGGAGAAAGGGCGTGCAGGCTGCGGACCAGCCGCCGTGTGCGCACTGCAGATGGAGCGGTGAGGTAAACCGAAAGTGAGCAGTGATGGCGACAAGAAGGGAAAAGTAACAGGAATGCGGCGAAAAAACTAAACGACGAAGCCACGAATAGGGGAGAACAGAATGTGCGACCAAATACATACAATAATGTGAGAAACATCACTAATTTAACTAACGCTTCACAGGATCATGAAGCGGGCAAATGCCAAGCAAATAGGCACAAAATATAATGCATATATAAGTGAAAACAATATACTGTATATATATATATATATATATATATATATATATAATTATATATAATCCAAATAAATGTAATGCAGCACTCCTTGGGTAAAAAGTAAAAAATTTGATGTTTATTCAACACATGTTGATACAGGCAACGTTTCAGCTCTCACAGAGCCATTATCAAGCCAAGTGAAACACACAATAAAGTGACTGCATATATAGGAACATTTCAGGACGTAATCTGTGCTAATTTCCTGTTTAATTCCATACTGCTGCATATAAATACTCCACAAAAACCAATTCATTCTCTTGTGATAATTCATGGTGCAGCAGCCATCTAATACCCTCATGTATAGTGCATCTCATTTCCGTGATTCTCTTCAATTTCATAGTGCTTCATATAATATATACTCATGTTTCCCCAAATTGTGATAGTTGTGATAGCCAATATCGCAACATGCTCTCACAGCGCTATGTCAAAGATGGAGCGTTCCCCTACCTCAGCGTGTCTCTCTGCTTACTACGCCTGCGCTGCCATCGCACTGCAGTGCATCATAAACCCGACACTTGGGGCGGGCCAATGTCGCAACATGCGGATGTTTGACTCAGCCTCCTGCCCTGTGCACTATGTGTATGACAGGGCAAACACCAAAGGAGCACCAAAGTTGCCATATGTGGAAACCTGGTCAATTGTCCGTATTACATCACGCAACCCCTCCGTGTCACCTAACAATATCTATATTGGATCCACACATCCAAGCGCTGTATTCACTTAAGGCATCAGTAACAGCATTGTAATGACACCAGCCTAAGTTATAAAATCATTATAATCGTTACCTATATTTATTGAGGACTAGATATAGTATTGAACACAACCTATACAACCCCCCAGAATACTTCCCGGTATACTTGACACATAAGCATTTACATAAATATACTCACATATTAAAGTCCCTCTGTAATAATGGTAACGATTAATATTATAAGGTAACTGGAATGGATAAAACCTGGATAAGCGATCTCTCCTGTAGGTGTCCACAACTCTCAATAAGTAACTGCCGAATATAAAAAATACCATACTTAAGTTGCACAATCCTTATATCATAATGTATCATCTACAATGACTCCAATGTCGCCAGACACCTGGGTCGCGGCACATTGTGGGCCACCCACTACATACCTCAGTTCATCATTCCTGAGGTCACCCTCAATTCTATGTTTAACCCTTTAGGTTTAAGTGTGTCCAAACGATGGATCCACCTAAGTTCACATTTCTTTAGGAGGGACACCCTGTCTCCCCCCCTCTTTGGCATAGAAACATGATCAAGTATCATAAATCTAAGTTCCTGTTTACAATTTACACAATTCAGGCAGGGATAACTGCCATTGTTTTTGGTTTTAAAAAAAGTCTATCGTAAGCGTACTTGTTCTGGAACACTCGTCCTCGCTACTCTATCTTTAATGTTTTGTGTCCTTCTATAAGACATCAATGGGGCCTCTTTAAAAGCCAACATATTAGGGTATCCACTCTGTAGTATACCCCAGTGCCTTCTAATGATTTGTTCCACCTTTGAACTGTCCTCATTGTATGTGGATACAAATGGTATCTGGTTAGGACTTTCCTTGGGACATGATTTTTTCACCTCCTCCCAAGGAATTGATTTTACTTTATTAATATGTCCTTTTACTAATGTTAAGGGATATCCCCTTTCTAGGAAGGAGTCCCCCATTTTTTCCAAGGCTTTATTTAAATGTTCTTCCTCATCTACAATTCTTTTAACTCGTAGCATCTGACTATATGGGAGCGATTTAATCATCCTATTCGGGTGACAGCTTGTAAATTGTAGCAAGGTATTTTTATCAGTGTCCTTAATGTGCAAATCTGTATGTAACTGCCAGTTCTTTATGTACACCTGTGTTTCCAGAAATTGAACTCTTTCGCTGGATGCCACCAATGTAAACTTGATATGCTCATCCATACCATTAAGGAACGAATGGAACTCCACCAGAGCATCCTGGGCTCCTGTCCAGATAAGGAATACGTCATCTACGTACCTCCACCACAGGACCAAGGGGAAAACGCTGGCACCTGAACTACTTGAAGCTAGGAGTGCTGCCCTGCTATTTTCTGGATATATATATATATATATTAATAATAATTATAGGAGGAAAATCTTTCAATACGTATCTGGGAGTCAGCAGCAAGAAAGAAAGACGTTACTACGGTATGTTGGACTAAACCTTATATAACCTACTCTGCCTGCTCATTGGCTACTCCTGAATGCTGATTTACATATTTTTTGCTGCTGGGAGTAAAAAGAAAGATCTAAGCATAATGGAGTCTCCTGTCTTGACTTAAAATTTGTTTTTCAACTGCAATACGTCAATAAAGATTTTTCCACATATAACTGCAGCGCTGAACGCTGAATAAATTTTGTTTTTCGACCAAAATACGTCACAAAAGATTTTACCACATATAACTGCAACGCTGAATAAAATTTGTTTTTCCACCGAAATAAGTTACAAAAGATTTTACCCTATAAAACTGCAGCGCTGAACGCTGAATAAAATGTGTTTTTTCACTGAAATACGTCACAAAAGATTTTACCACATATAACTGCAGCGCTGAACACTGGTTACAATTTGCTTTTCCACCGAAATAAGTCACAAAAGATTTTACTGCATATTACTACAGCGCTTAATGCTGAATAAGATTTGTTTTTCCAACGAAACACGTCACAAAAGATTTTACCGCATATAACTGCAGCGTTGAACACTGAATAAAATTTGTTTTTCCACAGTAATAAGTCACAAAAGATTTTACTGCATATAACTGCAGCGCTGAACACAATTTGTTTTTCCACCAAAATAAGTCACTAAAGATTTTACAACATATAACTGCAGCACTGAACACAGAATAAAATTAGTTTTTTCACCGAAATACATCACAAAAGACTTTACGGCATATATTTGCAGCGCTGAACGCTGGTTACAATTTGCGTTTCAACCAAAATAAGTCACAAAAGATTTTACCGCATATATCAGTAACGCTGAACGCTGAATACAATTTGTTTTTCCACCAAAATAAGTCACAAATGATTTTACCTCATATTACTACAGCGCTTAATGCTGACTAAGATTTGTTTTTCCACCGAAATACATCACAAAAGATTTTACCGCATATAACTGCAGCGCTGTACGCTGAATAAAATTTGTTTTTCCACCGAAGTAAGTCACAATTTTACCACATATAACTGAGCAGGGAGATGGAGAGGGTCTTCAGATTCCCCCCGCACTATACGGACGTCTCAGAAATGAACTGCTGCTCCCGACAGCAGCTCCTGGGAAGGTCATAGAGCGTCCGGGGCATCTGGCATTCATTCGACCCACTGAAGGATTATTTTGAAAGTGTGTAGAAGCCACACGGGGCCCCCACACTGCAGATTTATCATGGAGATTTTACTGCATATAACCGCAGTACTGACCGCTAAATAAATTGTGTTTTTCAACCAAAATATTTCATAGTAGATCCTACTCTGGGCTCGCTGCGCTGCCTCCATATGCTCCCTAACCAGATGTAAAACTGTTTCCATCCGTCCTTGCATCTGGGTGACGTACTCAACAACACTTCTGTGCGATGTGGGGTGTTGTTCCCACTCCTCTTTGGCCGCGTCCAACAGATCGCGAGGGTGTCTGCCGTATAGCAGTTCAAAGGACAAGAACCTAGTAGAGCCCTGGGGCACCTCTCGCGCTGCGAACATAAGACAGGGCAGAAGAAGGTCCCAGTCCCTCCCATCCTTAGAGACCACTCTTTTTAGCATTTTTTTAATGTTTGATTAAACCTCTCTACCAGGCAATCCGTTTGCGGATGATACACGGACGTAGCTGTTTTATGTGGAGAAACTTACAGTTCCCTCATGACCTTAGGCATAAACGGGGTCCCTTGGTCAGTCAGAACCTCCTTAGGCAGACCCACTCGAGAAAACATCTCCATTAACTCCTTAGCTATGAGTTTGGCTGATGTATGCTGCAGTGGCACTGCCTCCGGGTACTGAGTGGCGTAATCGAGGACAACCAAGATGTGTTGGTGTCCTCTAGAAGACTTTGGTACCGGGCCTACGATATCCATAGCAATTTGCTCGAACGGGACCTCGATAATTGGGAGGGATTCCAGGGGACTATGGAAATGTGGCTGGGTGCTCGTTATCTGGCAGGTTGGGCAAGACTTACAATAAACTTCTACATCTCTGAACACACTGGGCCAGTAAAACTGCTGTAGAATCCTGTCCTGCGTTTTTTGCATTCCCAGATGACCCCCGAGAACATGCTGGTGGGCTAACTCTAACACGAGTTTCCGATAAGCCTGGGGCACCACCAACTGTTTAATGGATTCACCTCGCAGCTGGTTTACTCGATACAACATGTCTTGACGAACCACAAAACAGGGAAACGCCGTTGTTGTGGTTGTTGTGGTTCCCTATCTATTATAGGCTCGGGATAGGGTTGGGTCCTGATGTTGTGCAGTACCAAAATTATCCTCGGAGACATTGAGGTCGGCTAGCTCCGGACCTGGCGGTAAGTCCTCCATGTCTCCCACCATCACACTTAGCGGGGTTGTCTCCCCCTCTTCCACCGAAGTGGCGGTCACCCCTGCCGCTGGCCCTTTGGACTCAGGTTCCCAGTGTTCTGGTCTCCCCCCTGAGCCAGGCAACTCTGCTAGGGTCACATCTGTCTCACAGGTATCGGTGACTTTCGTGTCCAGCCATAATGCCAGGGTAGTCTCTCCCAATTATTAGTTCATACGGTAATTTTGTGGCAACGGCCACCTCATGAGTCCACCTGCCGGCCACCATTGATATAGAGACCAGGGTGGTAGGATAGTTGTCACGGCCTCGGTGTTGTGCGAGTGACTCGTTGATGTGCATGCCGGTTGCCAGGGTTAACGCATTGTTGTTGGCTTGTATGTGCCTTTCTCCCCTTCTCCTTGTTCCTCCTCTGTTTGGCGTTGGAGGGGTTAACTACCTTGCTGAGGGATGGGAATGTCAAGTCCTCGTTGTTGTGCACGTGACACGTTGCCGTGCATGCTGGTTGCCAGGGGCAACATGTTGATGTCAGCTTGTATGTGCTTTTCTCTCCTTCACCTGGTTCCTCCCCTGTCTGGTGCTTGAGGGGTTAACTTCCTGGCTGAGTGTGGTCACTAGGGTTTTATCTCCTGTGGCTCCCTGGCTGGGGTCAGTTGTACTTCAGCTGTTTGTGCTGGAGCTCTGCTGCAGTTCAGGGTATTCCATCTGCATACTTTAGTGCCACCTAGTGGGACATCTATGTCTCCAGCGATGTCTTCCTTATGTCTCCTCCATTTTCCCTACCTTACCTGTTATGTTTGGTAATGTAACAAGCACTCGCGTCGGGCACCTAATTTACATATTGATAGTAAAGCAAATTTAGTGGTTCCAAAATCGTGGCTCAGAGAAAGAAACACGAAAAGTCAACAAACAAAACAAAAAACAAACAAAAAAAACAAGACAAAGACAGAAATAGACCAGGGGATGGAAGAGGGAGAAAAGGCGGACGGAAGAAGGGGGAGGGACGTCTGGAGAAATCATCGCATATACTGTAAGTAATTTTTATACTCCAACCTAGCTTACTCAAAAAGTAATTGTGCAGTAGTATTATTGTTAAGCAGCTCTCCCTGGAAATACTGAACCCTTTTATTCATAGCTAGTTCTTTTGCTGCGTATTCTTTCTTTTTCCAGCTAATTTTTGCTATATACACTCTGCGCAGAAACGCTTTAAAAGAGTCCCATACTATATGTATAGGTGCAGACGGGGTATTGAATAACCAAAATTCCCGGATCTCCCTTATGATGTTTTCTTGGTCATTAACTAGCTTAATCCAATGGGGATTTAATCTAAAATTCCTTGTTTTCTTATTAACATTCCCCATTTTTATCGTGATAACCATTGGGGAATGGTCAGATATCGTATGTATTTCATATTTCATTTTTGTTACACAGTCTAAAAGGTCAGGGTTAGCTAAAGCTAAATTTATTCTGGACATGACAGTGTTCGCCCGACTGAAACAGGAAAATACTTTTTTTTTCCCCATATAGATATCGCCAGATGTCTGTCAATGCCATTTCCCTGGAGATCCTTCTTAAAGGTGTTGGTTTGACCTTATCTGCTTTGTAGGGGCGATCCTTAGAGTATCTATCTCCCTCCAGGTCCATAACGTCAATAAAGTCCCCAGTTACCAGAACCGGGCAACGTGTTCTAGAAGCAATGAATTCCGCCAAAGATGACATAACAGACATAGAGAAGGGAGGAGGAACATAGACAAATGCCAGTATGCATTCAATACCATCTAAATAACAGTGCAAGAAAACAAATCTACCCTCTTTATCAATTGGGGCAATTGGGGTGTAATCTATAGCACTATGAACATAAACACCAACGTACCGGGAATACGCCGAACAGCAAGCGTAGTAGTCATACTTTGCCCATTTCCTTTTCACATAATTAATGTTCTCCTCTATAAGATGTGTTTCTACCAGGCATACTATCGCAGGAAGTTGTCGCGCAACTACATCAAATATGACCACCCGCTTAGCCCTTTCGGCCATTCCACGTATATTCCATGTCAGTATTCTATTCATGTACTTTATTGTGCAATGGAAAGGCCCTCTGGGCCCGCCAAGAAGATGGGTAGAGAAGGAGAAAAGGAGAGAGAGTGACCCGCAGCGACCACCGAGATCCCATCTGCCCAACCCAGCTTCCCTTTATCCTCCCCACCAGCCCCACCCCCCCCCCCCACTCAACCCCCCCATCCTCCCTCCCCAACCCCTCTTGGTCAGACAAACCGAACGGTTTGCTAACCTCCTACACTTCGCCCTTCCCCCCCACCTGTCCACCCCCAGCCATCGCCATTACTTAATACGTTACCTATAGATTAGGAACCTATCCCCCTGCCATCTAGCCATTCCCGTACTTCGTCTGGTTGGTTAAAGAAAAGAGCTTGGTCCTTGTATATTACTCTCATTTTTGTGGGGGAGAAAAGAGAGTATTTGATCTTGGCTGCCGCTATTCTCTTCTTGACCTCTCTAAATTCACGACGCTTTGCCTGTATTGCCCTTGAATAGTCCGGATATATTTCTATTTCCCTACTGTTATACTCTAGAGGAGGTAAAAGTATTTTATTTTTCATAATGTTATCCCTGTCCCGAACATTTATCATTTTGGCCAAGATCGCTCTTGGAGGGCTACCTACCGGTAGCTGTTTAGTTGGTATCCGGTGAGCCCTTTCCACGGAAAACCCCATAGAGAGTCTATCCACTCCAAGCACTTCTAATAACCCTGTTGGGTCTTCTTTTTCAGACCCTTCAGGGATCCCAACCTGACGTATATTCGCTCTGCGAGATCTATCCTCCATTTGAGTGACTCTTTCCTGTAATAAGTTCTTCTCGGTTTCTATAACCCCAATTCTATTCTTAAAGAGGACCTTTCACCAGGAAAAAGTATGTAAACTGACTATACCGACGTGTAGAGCGGCGCCCGAGGATCCCCCTGCACTTACTGTTATCCCCGGGCGCCGCTCCGTTCTCCGGTTATAGCCTCTGGTATGTTCCTACTTAGGCTCCACCCAGGGGAACCTGCCGCGGTCTCTTTCTCCTATGCTGTAGCGCTGGCCAATCGCAGCGCTCAGCTCATAGCCTGACATGTGTCACTTTATGTGGTGATAACTTTAAAACGTTTTTACTTATCCAAGCCATTCTGAGAATGTTTTCTAGTCACATATTGTACTTCATGACACTGGTAAATTTTATTCAAAATATTTAATTTTTATTTATAAAAAAAAACTAAATTTACCAAAAGTTTTGAAAAATTCACAACTTTACAAATTTCTATTTCTCTGCTTTTTAAACAGATAATGATACCTCATAATAGTTATTACTTTACATTTCCCATATGTCTACTTCATGTTGGGATCATTTTGTGAATGCCATTTTATTTTTGGGGGACGTTAGAAGGCTTAGAATTTTAGAAGCAAAAACAATTTCCAAAATCCACTTTTTAAGGACCAGTTCAGGTCTGAAGTCACTTTGTGAGGCTTACATAATAGAAACCACCCAAAAATTACCTCATTTTAGAAACTACATCCCTCAAGGTATTCAAAACTGATTTTACAAACGTTGCTAACCGTTAAGGTGCTCCACAAGAATTAATGGAAAATGGAGATGAAATTTTAGAATTTCACTTTTTTGGCAGATTTTCCATTTTAGGCTATTTTCACACTTGCGGCAGTGTGATCTGGTGGGCAGTTCGTTCGTCGGAACTGCCCGCCGGATCCGCCGATCTGGATGTGACTGAAAGCATTTGTGAGACGCATCTGGATGCGGATCCGTCTCACAAATGCATTGCATGCGGACAGACGGATCCATCTTGTATCTTTTTTACATGCGCAGACCGGAAAGACGGATCCGGCATTCCGGAATTTTGGCAAGGGCAATTCAGGCAAGTCTTCCATTTTTTTTTGCCGGAGATAAAACCGGAGCATGCTACGGTTTTATCTTTTGCCCGAAGATATCCTGATGCATCCTGAACGGATTATTCTTCATTCAGAATGCATGGGGATATGCCTGATCAGTTATTTTCCGGTATATAGCCCCTGTGAAGGAACTCTATGACGGAAAAGAAAAACGCTAATGTGAAAGTACCCTTAACCATGTTTTATTTCCGCTAACAAAGGAAAGGTTAACAGCCAAACAAAACTCAATATTTATTGCCCTGATTCTGTAGTTTATAGAAACACCCCATACGCGGTCGTAAACTACTGTACGGGCACACAGCAGGGTGCAGAAGGAAAGGAATGCCATATGGTTTTTGGAAGGCAGAGTTTGCTGGACTGGTTTATTTACACCATGTCCTATTTGAAGCCCCCTGATGCACCCCTAGAGTAGAAACTCCATAAAAGTGACCCCATCTAAGAAACTACACCCATCAAGGTATTCAAAACTGATTTTGCAAACTTTGTTAGCCCTTTAGCTGTTCCTCAAGAGTTTATGGCAAATGGAGATGACATTTCAAATTTTAAATTTTTTGCCAAATTTTAAATTTTAATCCATTTTTTACAGTAACAAAGCAAGGGTTAATAGCCAAACAAAAGTCAAAATGTATTGCCCTGATTCTGTAGTTTATAGAAACATCCCATATGTGGTCATAAACTACTGTACGGGAACACGGCAGGGTGCAGAAGGAAAGGAATGCCATATGGTTTTTGGAAGGCAGATTTTTCTGGACTGGTTTATTTACACCATGTCCCATTTGAAGCCCCCATGATGCACCCCTAGAGTAGAAACTCCAAAAAGGTGATCCCATTTTGGAAACTACGGGATAAGGTGGAGGTTTTGTTGGGACTATTTTTAGAGTACATATGATTTGTGGTTGCCCTATATTAAATTTTTGTAAGGCAAGGTTACAAAAAATAGAAATTCAGAAATGTCATCTCCACTTGCCATTAACTCTTGAGGAACACCTAAAGGGTTAACAAAGTTTGTAAAATCAGTTTTGAATACCATGAGGGGTGAAGTTTCTTAGATGGGGTCACTTTTATGGAGTTTCTACTCTAGGGGTGCATCAGGGGTTCTTCAAATGGGACATGGTGTCCAAATCTGCCTTCCAGAAACCATATGGCATTCCTTTCCTTCTGTGCCCTGCCGTTTGGTCATACAGCAATTTACAACCACATATGGGGTGTTTATGTAAACTACAGAATCAAAGCAATAAATTTAGAGTTTTGTTTGGCTGTTAACCTTTGCTTTGTTACTGGAAAAATTGATTAAAATTGAAAATTTGCCAAAAAATTGCTGTTTTGGCACCGTTTTTATTTAATTTGTTTGACTGTGTTCATCTGAGGGGTTAGGTCATGGGGTATTTTTATAGAGCAGATTTTTACAGACACGGCAATACCTAATATGTCTACTTTTTAAAATGTATTTAGGTTTTACACTATAATATCCTTTTTTAACCCAAAAATAATTTTAGTATCTGAGAGTCAGTTTTTATCTAGTTTTTAGCCGCTTGTCTTAGGTAGGGGCTCATCTTTTGCGGGATGAGAGGACGGCTTTATTGGCACTATTTTGGGGGGCATATGACTTTTTGATCGCTTGCTATTACACGTTTTGTGATGTAAGGTGACAAAAAAATGATTTTTTTACACCGTTTTTATTTTTTGGGACTGTGTTCATCTGAGGGGTTAGGTCATGGGGTATTTTTTTAGAGCAGATTCTTACGGACGCAGCGATACCTAATATGTATACTTTATTTTATTTAATTTTACAAAATAATATCATTTTTGAAAAAAAATATTGCTTTAGTGTCTCAAGTCTGAGAACCATAGTATTTTTTATTTATTTTTTTCTGGGCGATTGTCAGTGGCTAAATAGAATTAAAATTAGGGAAGGGGATTATACATTTAGTACTCCATGGAAGTGTGGTACTCCCTGAAGCAACCGTCAATGCAGAGGCCCGGATCATCGGGGCACGTGTCACATTGAGTGGTGGTATCCTTCCTATCCCCTTTCTGTGATGCACTTTCTTTGGGTCCGTCCCTTCTTTCCAGTATGGGGGACCACACCTGGAAAGTGTTGGCCAGGGACGTTCTGGGCACCTCCAGTTCCCGAGGTACTCCGGCCTGAAAAGATCAGGACCTTGAGGACTGCCTCATAGAACTGGAGGAATTTCCCTGTGTTGCCAGAGCTCCAGGACAGCACAAAAGAGTTGTACAAGGCAACCTGTACCAAGTAGACCGCAACTTTTTTGTACCATGCCCGGGTTTTGCACATGGCGTTATATGGCTTGAGGACTTTATCAGAGAGATCAACTCCTCCCATATACCGATTGTAGTCGACGATACAATCGGGCTTGAGGACCGTTGCCATGGTACCTCGCACAGGGACAGGGGTGATGACGTTACCGTGAATTGTGGCCAGTACAAGGACATCCCTCTTGTCCTTATAGCTGACCAGCAACAGGTTTCCACTGGTAAGAGTACGGGTCTCACCCCTGGGGATAGGTACCCGGAGGTGGTGGGTAGGAAAGCCGCGTACATTTTTCTGCACAGTCCCACAAGTGGACGTGGATCTGGCAACGAGGGCCTGGAACAAGGGGATACTAGTATAAAAGTTGTCCACGTACAGGTGGTAACCCTTATCTAGCAGTGGGTGGATAAGGTCCCACACAAGTTTCCCGCTAACACCCAGAGTGGGGGGACATTCTGGGTGTTGAATACATAAATCTCACCCCTCGTACACACGAAACTTGTAAGTGTACCCTGAGGTACTCTCACAAAGTTTGTACAGCTTCACGCCATACCTTGCCCGTTTTGAGGGAACATACTGGCGGAAAATGAGTCTCCCCTTGAAAGCAATGAGAGACTCATCAACAGCGACCTCCCTTCTAGGTACATAGGCCAACAAAAATTTGACTCTGAAGTGATCGATGACCGGCCTGATTTTGTACAGGCGGTCATAGGCAGGATCACCTTGGGGGGCACATGCTGCATTATCTGCATAATGCAGGCATTTACGGATGGCCTCAAAATGGGAACGTGTCATGGCCATACAGTAGAGTGGGGCCCACTCCAGTACTGCCTGACACTGGGTTTTTGACTAGGCCCATCTGCACCACGAGGCCCCAAAACAGCCTCATCTCGCTACACTGACTGGAGTCCAGCCACTGGACATAGCCAAAAAGGAGCCCGGGTGTTGAGCAAACAAGTTCATTTGCTCCACCATCAGGTTCACAAAGTGGTCACTGAAAAAAAACCTAAAATAGTCATATTCAGTGAAGCCCACTGTGGGAATCTGGTCTCCTGGTTGGCCAACAGTCAGGAATCACAGGCTCAAAATCCTCTGGGGTACACCAGACAAGTTCACCGTTAGGGGGCTCAGATGGACTTATCTGGTGGGCCGGAAAACTAGTACAAGCCCTAGGGCGGCTCATACTAGTGTGGGCCATAGGGTCCCTGGCATGAAGGTCCCCTTGCTCCGCCTGGCGGCGTCTCCGCCGCCTTGCGGGCTCATCATCATCACTAGATGAAGAGAGGGACGCGGATGACAACAGGAAAGTGGGGTTATCCTCGTCCTGACTGGGGCTCTCAAGAGTCGGAGACTCCTCGACCGAGAACATCCGGCGGGCCATAGGGGAGTGTGTGTGTGCGTGGAAAACTTTATTTAGTGTGCGTGTGTGTTGGGGCATGGGTGTTCGCGTACTTACCCTAAACCTAACAGAAATATATATTTTTTTAAATAAAGAAAATAAAGCCCCAACATTTTTTTTAAAACTCGCTGATCAGCGGTGGGGTGGGCGATGCGCTAACAGTGGCTGGACGCTAAGAGTGCCGGTCACAGTCAGCGCACGCACACAAAAAAAAAAAAAGTGCTTGCGCCCAAAAAAAATTGTGTGGAGGGGGTGGGATGAGTGTGCTGTGGACCCCAGACACCCGATCAGGGTAATGCAAAAATAAAACTTTTTTATTTTTTCCCATTAGTATCCCTGCCTAATCTAAGCTTCCCTAACCTGTCCCTATGTACCTTTTTAGGTACATAGGGACCATGTCCCAACCGGAAGCGATCCTGAGAGGTGATGTCACCATCACCTCTCAGGATCTAAGGATGGTGATTGGTGGTATATTATCACACCACGATCACCATCCTGTTCTGGGTTATCGGGTCACCAGAGACCCGAATAACCCGGAAACACAGCAAACCGCAGGTCTGAATTGACCTACGGTTCGCTGCGATTCCCGATACGGGTGTGTGTGTGTGGGTCCATAAGTACCGGGACATCAGGACGTTCCTGTACGCCCTGTGTCCCCAAGAGGTTAAAGGGGTTGTCTCATCACAGAGAGTGGGGACATATCGCTAGGATATGCCCCCATTGTCTTATAGATGCAGTTTCCACCACTGGGACATGCACTTATATTAGAGCCCCTAAAGTCTTGGAGGGCTCACTGCGCAGCCGCCCTCCATTCTTTTAATGGTAATGTGCGGTGAGCTCCCATTCACTTCTATAGGGAGTTCGCTTAGTGGTGGCCTGATCGGAGTCCTCCAGCCACCACCTTGCGGGGGTCTGTTTCCGGTATTGGTGCGAATCCCAGCAGTGGTACCTACATCTGTAACACAATGGGGGCAAATCCTAGCGATATGCCGCCATTGTCTGTGATGAGACAACCCCTTTAACTTAGCAGGGATTTTTCAGTATTCAGGGAATTGGTGTGTTGGCACTTTCCTTAAAAGGGCTTCTGTCACCCCACTAAAGTAATTTTTTGGGGGGGCTAGTTAAATTCCTTATACTGCGATATATGAAAATATAATGCTCTTACTTTCCTTCAGCAGTTTCTTCTAAAACGAACTTTTATAATATGTAAATGAGGTCTCTACCAGCAAGTAGGGTGTCTACTTGCTGGTAGCCGCTGCAAAAAAACGCCCCCCTCGTCCTGTTGATTGACAGGGCCAGCAGTGATCTCCTCCTCCGGCCGGCCCTGTCAGCATTTCAAAAATCGCACACCTGTGTTCATTCGGCGCAGGCGCTCTGGGATGAGGAGGCTCGCCTCCTCAGTGCGCCTACGCCGATGACGTCTTCTCTTTTGGTGATGTCCTTGGCGCAGGCGCACTGAGGGACGAGCCTCCTCATCTCAGAGCGCCTGCGCCGAATGAACACAGGCACGTGATTTTTGAAATGCTGACAGGGCCGGCCGGAGGAGGAGATCGCGGCTGGCCCTGTCAATCAACATGACGAGGGGGCGTTTTTTTGCAGCGGCTACCAGCAAGTAGACGCCCTACTTGCTGGTAGAGACCTCATTTACATATTATAAAAGTTAGTTTTTAGAAGAAACTGCTGAAGGAAAGTAAGAGCATTATATTTTCATATATCGCAGTATAAGGAATTTAACTAGTACCCCCCCCCCCCAAAAAAGAAAAGACTTGAGTGGGGTGACAGAAGCGTTGTGTTGCACTGGTCTCTAGGCTATGAGGGCCGTATTCATGGTGCACAGGTATCTGACAGGTGGAGGTTCCCCAGTCTGAACGGGTCAGCTGACACTGCTGCTCTCAGCTCGATAGCACTGCTGGAAGAAGGCACAAAGGCGCTCTGTCACCACCAGGTATCTCCCTCTTCCCAGTGACCCCGCCCACCGGATCTCCGGGTCCACGTCACGTAGGGTGACGTCCTCTGAACGAGCGCGCTCATTGGCTGGGAGTACTTGCTGCCAGCTCGTCATCCAGCTGCTGAAAGCCGGAACCAGCCAGTGAGTGTGACAAGTGGGGTCGGCAAGGAGCCGCCAGTAACAGGCCGCACAGCCCAGCAGCGTCCTCTTCGGGGTGGGATGTGTACACACGGGGCCTAGCGTCCTCCGCTGCCTGCTCCTGTGCTCAGCTATGGGCTGTTTAGCGGAGAAGCCCCGGTTCCGGGGGGTCATGTGGAGACAGCTGTTTGTTTACCTGGCCTTCCTGGGAGCAGGACATGCTGCCATGACCAAGGAGGAGAAGTCACAGCTCAGGTAAGTGGCCCTCTGCTCGGCACTGCCCTGACACCTGTCACACACACTTCTCCTGTACCTTAGCTTTGTGCCTGGATCCTGGACTACTTTACAGGAGGGCAATGTTTGTGTATTAAAGGAATTGCCCAGTTTAGACAGTCTTAGTGCAGCCAGTAATGGGGGTCATGCTAACTGCCCCTTCTATAGACCACAGTTGGCTAGTGGTGTCCTCTCTGCACTGCATGTGGCCCAGCAGGCCATCTGAGGGTTAAGTGATTGTATGTGTAGCACTCACATATACTGTTGTGTAGTAATAATGCGGTCTGCCATCTGTGAATGCCCAGCAGAGTACACGGTTTGTGGCAGCCTGTATCCTGTCCACAACTCTGACAGGGCCTCATGCTCACTCGAGCATTACCGCGGTGCTGGCAAAAGAATTCTAAGAATTATTATGTAAAGGCTTCCTCGGGGAAATACGGCTTATATGTAACATTATGCAAGAGAGGACCTGTCGCCGTCAGATCAGTGCAATTTACAGGCAGGAGGAGCTGAGCAGATTATATATAGTTTATGGAAATAGCTTCACTTATACATTTATATCTGAGCTGTTTTTATACTTGAGACCCTCGCATATGTACAGCTATGTCTGTATACACACTTACACAGAGAATACTATCAATCACTGATAACACCTCCTCTGTGTACAACTATCAGTGACTGACAGCTATGTCTGTATACACACTTACACAGAGAATACTATCAATCACTGATATCTCCTCCTCTGTGTACAACTATCAGTGACTGACAGCTATCTCTGTATACACACTTACACAGAGAATACTATCAATCACTGATAACACCTCCTCTGTGTACAACTATCAGTGACTGACAGCTATCTCTGTATACACACTTACACAGAGAATACTATCAATCACTGATAACACCTCCTCTGTGTACAACTATCAGTGACTGACAGCTATCTCTGTATACACACTTACACAGAGAATACTATCAATCACTGATAACACCTCCTCTGTGTACAACTATCAGTGACTGACAGCTATCTCTGTATACACACTTACTAGGGATCAACCGATTATCGGAGTTACCAATATTATCGGCCGATATTCATAATTTTTAAAGTTATCAGCATCTAATATCATAAGCCAATAATGCCTCCAGCGCGCTATCACAGAACCGCTCATGTTCCCTCAGCAGCACAGGGGAGAAGGAGTCACTCTCCCCCCTGTGCCGCCGCAGCTGCCACCAATGAGGGGAGAGATGGCCTGTATGACAGAAAGCTGCAATCAGCTGCAGTTAACCCCTCAGGTGCCACATCTGAGGGTTTAACTTCTGCCTCTGATTGCAGCTCCCTGTCAGAGGCAGAGTGGCGGCTATGTGAATTTTTTTTTTTTCTATTTTTTTTTTTTGCGCTGACACACCTGCCCCCTGTATTAAACGTTAATAATCATTGGTGGCACAGTGCGCCCTCCCCAGTATTAAAAACATTGGTCGCGCAGCGCACCCCCCAACCCACCCAGTATTAAAGTCATTGGTGGCAGTGGCCACAGTGTCCCCTCCCCTCCTCTTCATTGGTAGTGCAGTGGCAGCTTCTGATCGGAGCCCCAGCAGTGTAATCCTGTGGCTCCGATTGGTTACCATGGCAGCCAGAACACTACTGACTGCCTTAGTAAGCTCCCTGCTGCTGTGTGCATTATGCACAGGGCAGCAAGGGTGAGTGTGAAGTCCTATTCACCCTAATAGATCTCTATTAGGGTTAATAGGACAAGGGATTAAAAGATCCCAGGTTCTAGTCCCTAAGGGGGAAATGGTTATTAAATAAAAATAAAAAAAATCATCAAAATTTTAAGTATAAATCACCCCCTTTGCCAATTTTACATACAAAATATATAAACAATAAATAAACATATCACATATTGCCAAGTCCGAAAAGTCCAAGCCATAAAAATATTTAAAAAAATCTATGTGGTGAAAGACGTAACAGAAACTTTTTATTATCTTTATTTTATTAATTTTTTTTCTTCAAAAATGAAAATGCACAGAATATCGGTATAAGCTATCGGCCTGAAAGTTCACAGGTTATCGGTATCGGCTGTAAAAAAAAATCAATATCAGTCGATCCCTAATACACAGAATACTATCAATCACTGATAACGCCTCCCCTGTGTACAACTATCAGTGACTGACAGCTATCTCTGTATACACACTTACACAGAGAATACTATCAATCACTGATAACACCTCCTCTGTGTACAGCTATCAGTGATTGACAGCTATTGCTGTATACACACTTACACAGAGAATTCTGTAAATCAATGAAGACAGAAAAAATTAACAGTTTTACTGACGTTTTCCTATATCAATCTGTTCAGCTCCTCCTGCTCTATAGCATTCTACTTACAGATTGCAATCCATTTTTTTGTTCTCTGTAAAGGAAACCTGTCACCACAATACACCCCTTTACATGCCCCCGCCAATAACAAGAACGTCTGATTAGCGGGAGTTCGACTACAAGAACAGAGATGCGTTTTGAATAGAGTGGCAGAGACGCATACGATCTGCCTCTATTCGTGGCCAAAAGGTTTGAGAATTACAAAAATATTGGAAATTGAAAAAGTTGCTGCTTAAGTTTTTATAATAGCAATTTGCATATACTCCAGAATGTTATGAAGAGTAATCAGATGAATTGCATAGTTCTTCTTTGCCATGAAAATTAACTTAATCCCCAAAAAACCTTTCCACTGCATTTCATTGCTGTCATTAAAGGACCTGCTTAGATCATTTCAGTAATCGTCTTGTTAACTCAGGTGAGAATGTAGACGAGCACAAGGCTGGAGATCATTATGTCAGGCTGATTGGGTTAAAATGGCAGACTTGACCTGTTAAAAGGAGGGTGATGCTTGAAACCATTGTTCTTCCATTGTTAACCATGGTGACCTGCGTGCAGAGAACCGCGTGCAGCCATCATTGCGTTGCATAAAAATGGCTTCACAGGCAAGGATATTGTGGCTACTAAGATTTCACCTCAATCAACAATTTATAGGATCATCAAGAACTTCAAGGAAAGAGGTTCAATTCTTGTTAAGAAGGCTTCAGGGCGTCCAAGAAAGTCCAGAAAGCTCCAGGATAGTCTCCTAAAGAGGATTCAGCTGCAGGATTGGAGTGCCACCAGTGCAGAGCTTGCTCGGGAATGGCAGCAGGCAGGTGTGAGCGCATCTGCACGCACAGTGAGGCGAAAACTTTTGGAAGATGGCCTGGTGTCAAGAAAGGCAGCAAATAAGCCACTTCTCTCCAAAAAAAACCCATCAGGGACAGATTGATCTTCTGCAGTAAATATGGTGAATGGACTGCTGAGGACTGGGGCAAAGTCATATTCTCCGATGAAGCCTCTTTCCGATTGTTTGGGGCATCAGGAAAAAGGCTTGTCCGGAGAAGAAAAGGTGAGCGCTACCATCAGTCCTGTGTCATGCCAACAGTAAAGCATCCTGAGACCATTCATGTGTGGGGTTGCTTCTCATCCAAGGGAGTGGGCTCACTCACAATTTTGCCCAAAAACACAGCCATGAATAAAGAATGGTACCAAAACACCCTCCAACAGCGTGTAATTATATTTCACTACATCACAGAAACAACTGAAACAAAGATCTAAAAGCAGTTTAGCAGCAAATTTTGTGGAAACTAATATTTGTGTCATTCTCAAAACTTTTGGCCACGACTGTACATTGAACTGTATGGGACTGCCAGAGTACAAGTGCCCGGCTGCCTCTTAAAGTCCCACAGAGTTGAGTGGAGCAGCGGAGTCGCATCATGTCTGGCTACATACATACATACATTCTGATTGGACCCTTATCTCCAATTCTGTGGGTAGGACATACGTTGTTTATTATAGGGAATATATCGGATCCGCTAGGAAGAAGACACCAGCCCATGTCCTGAGGATGCAGCCTGAGTCTGATTTTGATGCGTCTAGTGATCTGGGGAGTAATTCTGATGATGATGAAGCAGGCAGATCACTTTTTCCCACTGAAGAGACGGAGTCATTATTAAAAGCAGTAAGAGCGACAATGCAAATGGAGGATGTTAAGCAGCAGAAATCCATTGCCGACCAGGTTTTTGAAGGATAAGCACCTAAAAAGCATAGTTTTTCCTGTTCATACAAATATGGAGGCCCTAATTTAAAAAATATCTTTTTGATTGTATCTTCTGCACTTCCCTTTGATGACTTAGGGGTTCTTAGTGATCCTTTAGATAAGAAAGCAGATGTCTACCTTTAAAAAAAGCCTGGGAATCTGCTTCTACTAGCTTTAGGCCTAGTATTGCTGCTTCTTGGGTATCTAGGTCTTTAAAGCTCTGTTTAGGACAATTACAGTCACATATTAAAGATAAAAACCCTAGAGAGGAACTTCTGCCCTCCCTTCCAACATTTATTAAAGCGGACAATTTTTTGGGCGGAGGCTTCTGCTGATGCTGTTAGATTTTCACCTAGATCAGCAGCTTTATCTAACGCTGCTAGATGGGCCATCTGGCTTAAATCTTGAAAGGACGACCAGGGTTCCAAAGCTAGGCTTTGTTCCCTACCATGTGAGGGTCAGAGGCTATTTGGATCTTCCTTGGATGACATTCTTGAAAAAGCATCAGACAGAAAAAGGTATTCCCGGTACCTCAGAAATTAAATGGGTTTAGAAGGTCTAGAAATTATCGCTTTTGTCCTATGACAGCACCAGGAGAGAGGGATCCACCTCCCAGGACAGGAAACCCACAGGTATAAATCTTCAGACGCCCCTCCTCCTCAGTGGTTTCCTGTCCTAGGAGGACAACCTACAGGTGTTTGTTATTTTCGGTGGGGAGTAGTTTCTCCCTTTTAACATTGCAGGCTGGTTGGAGAAGATGTGCACCAGGTGACCCTGCTCCACACACCGCGGAGAGGAGACAGACGGCTGAAATACCGGGTGCGGAAGCCCTCTCTACCCTCGCTTCAACCCTTCCCGCTCTGTACCTGAACAGGATCGGCCATCCCGAGGACATGTGCGGCGCGGGCAGCGAGTGCAGGGCAGAAGAAACAACAAGGAAGTGAAGATCCAGGATGCAGTAAGGGGCGAAGCTTAGGGGAGAGGGGGCAAGTTTGAAAAGGAAGGAGCGTAGAGCGTCCAGAGCAGCACATAGCTTCTGCCTAGCGTTCGTGTGCTGTCTCTAAGGATAAAGCCAGTATCCATCCAGTCTCCCCTGTGATATTTGCTGGGGTCTTCCAGATCCAGGGCTATAAGGATATTTCCAGCATGGAGAGTTCTGAAGAAAACCCTAAGGACCCAGTTACCCCTGCACCTATGGTATGAATGGGTATGGGCCTGAAGAAATGTAAGTGATCTACATTTAACTTCTTTCTCTAGAGATCGTGATTATTATTTTTTTGTTTAAATTTCCAGGGTGTAACTAAGAAACCCAGAAAAGCTACCGCTAAAATACATCATAAGGAATGTGGTATCTGTAAGGCTAAACTAGATGCTTCGTAGACTAAGCCCCTATGTAAAGGGTGTATTGAGAGTACCATAGCTGAAGAATCCCCTAGTATGGTCAAATGTATGGAGAAAATGATCAGAGAAGAGTTAAGTCTTATGTCAAATAAAGAACGCAGGCGAAAGAGCGCCAAAGATAGCACATATTTTTCAATTGGAAATTCTGACCTCTCTAGTTCAGAGGACGAACTTGAAAGTGGTAAAAGGGAGTCCGTTATATCCCCTTCAGATGAGGATGAGGAATGCAGTGGTAGGCCCTTTTTTCCTGTTCAGGAGGTAGATCAATTAATCAAGGCAGTCAGGGCAACTATGAATCTGGAAAATGCAAAAGGGGTTCGCTCGATTCAGGATATCATGTTTGGGGGCCTGCAGACTAAGAAACAAAGAGCCTTTTTTATCCACAAGAATGTAGGGGCCATGATGAATACAGAGTGGAAACATCTGGATAAAAGAAGCTTTATCCCTTCAGTAATCAAAAGAAAATATCAGTTTGAAGAGGGTGAATGTTCTCTATGGGATAGGGCTCCCAAAATTGATGTGCCCATAGCTAAAGTGTCTCGAAGGTCATCCCTACCCTTTGATGATTTGGGCAATCTTAAGGATCCGATGGACGGGAAGGCTGACACCTTTTTAAGGAGAACATGGGAATCCATAGGTGCATCCTTTAAGCCTAATATAACTTCCACCTGTACAGCTCGGGCACAAATATTGTGGATTAAACAGCTGGAGACGCAGATCCGGGATAAGACTCCTAGTGATAAATTATTAGAATCGATTGAGGCTATTGGAAAAGCAGACTATTTTTTATTTTATTTTTATTTATTTTTTCAGACGCCTCTGCAGATGCGGTTAGGTTGTCCGCTAGGGCTTCATCCATAGCTAATTCTGCTCGTAGGGCTATTTGGTTCAATAATTGGTCAGGAGATGTGGCCTAAAAAGAATTGCTTATGTGGTATCCCTTGTGAGGGGAAATATTTGTTTGGGTCTTCCTTGGAGGACATATTAGAGAAGGCAGGGGATAAAAAGAAGGGGTTCCCATCTTCTTTTCAGTCGTCCTTTCATAAGCAGGACCGTTTTTCCCGGAGAGGCAGAGGAAATAGGGATAGGACTGGGAGTCCAGCAAATAGAAGTGACAGATGGAAATTCTCCAGGTCTAAAGGGCTCCTGTTCAAAAATCAATCCAGGGACCCCCCCTTAAGAAAGACGTCTCCCAATGACACCAGGGTGGGAGGCGTAAATAGACTTTAGAAAGGTCACGGCACTGTCAAACTTTAAAATTCAGTGGTTTATTACACCAAAGTAATCAGCAACGTTTCGACATCCAAGTCTTTCTCAAGCTACATAAAGTTTACAAGTGACTCCCAAAACATTTATAGGGGTGTACATCAATGCAAATTAATCAGGGGGTTGTGCTCCAAAAAAGGTCAGACCCTCCCCCCTACAGGCTCATCCAGTCGTGCAATACAATGACCATGATCCATTAATATAACATTAAAACCGCTGTGTACATTAACATAAAGCATACCATGTGTTTGAGTGAAGGATCGCATCCTGTGTTGGTCGGCGTCTTCCGCATGTCACTGCGCATGCGCGAGTATATCCAGGCGAGAATCCCGTGGATCACGTGTCCGACATAGCGGTCACATGATCGGGAGTTAAATAACTGGCACGGCGCCCTCAGCCACGTGATTGGGCGTCCGGCCAGTGTCATGACAACCGCAGGTCCTGCATCAACAATATTGTGTTATGTATGGACCTATTCAACTGGTGATATGCTCAGCGCATTTAATCAAATATACAAAATGCCGATCCCCACAGGTACAGCACAGGTCTAAATATACAGTTGCAAGAAAAAGTATGTGAATCCTTTGGAATGATATAGATATCTGCACAAATTGGTCATGAAATGTGATCTGATCTTCATCTAAGTCACAACAATAGACAATCGCAGTCTGCTTAAACTAATAACACACAAAGAATTAAATGATACCATGTTTTTATTGAACACACCATGTAAACATTCACAGTGTAGGTGGAAAAAGTATGTGAATCCCTAGACCAGTGATGGCGAACCTATGGCACGGGTGCCAGAGGCGGCACTCAGAGTCTATAGTGTACAATATGTCTTAGACTTTTCCTGCCATTCATCAGCGCAGGCGCACTATGAACAGCACAGGCAGCGCACTGAATGTAGGCAGGCTATTATAGCTAAATAATAAAGTACATAGAGGATATACTATATTGGACTATAGTATTCAGGTTAAATTGCTTTGTTGGCACTTTGCAATAAATAAGTGGGTTTTGGGTTGTTTGGGCACTCGGCCTTTAAAAGGTTCACCATCACTGCCCTAGACTAATGACATCTCCAAGAGCTAATTGGAGTGAGGCGTCAGCCAATTTGAGTCCAATCAATAAGATGAGATTAGAGGTGTTAGTTACAGCTGCCCTGCCCTATAAAAACACACACACCAGTTCTGGGTTTGCTTTTTACAAGAAGCATTGACTGATGTGAATGATGCCTTGCACAAAAGAGCTCTCAGAAGACCTACAATTAAGAATTGTTGACTTGCATAAAGCTGGAAAGAATTATAAAAGTATCTCCAAAAGCCTTGCTGTTCATCAGTCTACGGTAAGACAAATTGTCTACAAATGGAGAAAGTTCAGCACTGCTGCTACTCTCCCTAGGAGTGGCCGTCCTGTAAAGATGACTGCAAGAGCACACTGCAGACTGCTCAATGAGGTGAAGAACAATCCTAGCGTGTCAGCTAAAGTCATACAGAAGTCTGTGGTATATGGTAACATACCTGTTAATGAATCTATGATACGTAAAACACTAAACAATAATGGATTTCATGGGAGGATACCACAGAGGAAGACACTGCTGTCCAAAAAAAAACATTGATGCACCTTTACAGTTTGCACAAGATCACCTGGATGTTCCAGAGCAGTATTGGCAAAATATTCTGTGGACAGATGAAACCAAAGTTGAGTTGTTTGGAAGAAACACACAACACTATTTGTGGAGAAAAAGAGGCACAGCACACCAACATCAAAACCTCATCCCAACTGTAAAGTATGGTGGTGGGGGCATCGTGCTTTGGAGCTGCTTTGCTTCCTCAGAGCCTGGACAGATTGCGATCATTGATTAATTCCCAAGTTTATCAAGACATTTTGCAGGAGAACTTAAGGCCATCTGTCCACCAGCTGAAGCTCAACAGAAGATGGGTGTTGCAACTGGACAATGACCCAAAGCATAGAAGTAAATCAACAACAGAATGGCTTAAACAGAAGAAAGTATGCTTTCTGGAGTGGCCCAGTCAGAGTCCTGACCTCAACCCGATTGAGATGCTGTGGCATGACCTCAAGAAAGCGATTCACACCAGACATCCCGAGAATATTGCTGAACTGAAACAGTTCTGTAAAGAGGAATGGTCAAGAATTACTCCTGACTGTTGTGCACGACTGATCTGCAACTAAAGGAAACGTTTGGTTGTAGTTATTGCTGCCAAAGGAGGTTCAACCAGTTATTAAATCCAAGGGTTCACATACTTTTTCCACCTGCACTGTGAATGTTTACATGGCGTGTTCAATAAAAACATGGTAATAGGGATCGACCGATTATCGGTTTTACTTATATTATCGGCCGATATTGAGGATTTTGACTGTTATCGGTATGGGCATTTATTTTGCCGATATACCGATAACGTACTGGGAACACAGATCACGCTGCTGACAGCGCTCTCCGTGTTCCCTCAGCAGCAGCACAGGGGAGAAGGAGCAGTGTCTCCCTCCCCCTGTGCTGCTGCTGCAGCTGCAGCCAATGGGAGGGCAGGGGACAAGAGAAGGGGAGGGGCTGTGGCCACTGCGCCACCAATGAAGAGGAATCTCTCATTCATTCAAATTGAACAGGAGGCGGGAGCTGCAGAATGACATAGCCGGCTCCCGACCTCTATGAGCTGTAGCTGCTATCCTCGGTTAACCCCTCAGGTGCCGCGGATCGCAGCTACCGCTCATAGAGGTCGGGAGCCGGCTATGTCATTCTGCAGCCAGCTCCCGCCTCCTGTATATGAATAAATGAGAGATTTAACTTCATTGGTGGCGCAGTGCGCCCCCCAAGCCCCCCAGTATATTACTCATTGGTGGCGCAGTGCACCCCCACATTAAAAACATTGGTGGCGCAGTGCGCCCCCCCCCCCCCCTGTATTAATCATTGGTGGTGTAGCGGAACCCCTCTCCCCTGCTCCTCCGATCGGAGCCCCAGCAGTGTAAACCTGGGGCTCCGATCGGTTACCGTGGCAGCCAGGACGGTATTGAAGCCCTGGCTGCCATGATAAGCTCCATGCTGCTGTGTGCACAAAGCACAGAGCAGCAGGGACAGTGAGAGCTCCTATTCACCCTGATAGAGATCTATCTGGGTGAATAGGACAAGGGTTCTAGTCCCTAAGGGGGCTAAAAGTTAGAAAAACAAAAAAAAAGTTAGAAAAATAAAACACCAAAATATTAAGTATAAATGAAAAAAAGATTTACAAAAAAAAACTACACATTAACAATAAACATTAATTTTCAGCAGATTTGTGTAGCAATTTATTTTTTTTTTTTCAAAAACGAAAATTCCCAGAATATCGGTATAAATTATCGGGTATCGGCCTGAAAGTTCACAAATTATCGGTATCGGCCCTAAAAAATCAATATCTGTCGATCCCTACATGGTAACATTTAATTCTTTGTGTGTTATTAGTTTAAGCAGACTGTGATTTGTCTATTGTTGTGACTTAGATGAAGATCAGATCACATTTTATGACTAATTTGTGCAGAAATACATATCATTCCAAATGGTTCACATACTTTTTCTTGCAACTGTATATGCTGCCAAAAATATCAATAACCAGCGACGCAGGAACCATTCATTGCAGAGATCCAAATGAAATACAATTTTATTTAGATAATGGTTAAAGAGGACCTTTCACTTGTAAAAACAATGTGAACTAAGTATGCTGACAAGCGCCCGGGGATCTCACTGCACTTACTATTATCCCCGGGCGCCTCTCCGTTCTCCTGCTATGCCCTCCGGTACCTTTTCTCTGTAAGTTATAGTAGGTGGTGTCTGCCCTTGTCCTGTGGGGGTCTCCTTTTCCTAGGCTGCAGCGCTGGCCAATAGTTTCAGTAGTCGTTCCCGGTCGCCCCCTCTCTGTAGTGGGGGAACATCGTCAATGACCCTGAACCTCAACTGCGCAACATTATGCCTGCATCTATAGAAATGTTCTGGGACTGGGAGTTCGCCCTCCATGTCCTCCGACTGATTCTGCATCTTTGTAAACAGTTTCCGGATGGAATACATGTGTTGATTAATCCTCAATTTGCAGGCCTGTGTGGGCTCACCCACATAGATGAGACCACACGGGCACTGCAGTGTATAGATTATGTAGTCGGAGGAACATGTGTTGAAACCCCCAATCTCATATTTCTTTCCAGTGCGGGGATGAAAAAAGTTTTGCCCTTTAGCAAATTGTTACAATTGAGGCAGGGATAGCAACCCTTCCTGGAGATGCATGACTTGTCACGTCTCTGCAGAAAGGAGTGTACTAATTCATCCCCCAAATTTTTGGACCTCCTATAGGACATAAGCGGTGGTGCCCTGGAATGCCACAATATTTGGAAAAGATTGCGCCAATTACGTCTGAGCGTACCTGCTATTTGTTTACTCATAACTGAGTGGGTAGAAACAAAGGCTAACCTCCTATTTTCAGATTTTGTACTAACCGTAGTCAGCAACTATGCTCGTGTCTGTTGTCTGACTTTAGCAAGATGTTTACAGGAATTTCATGACTACCTCAATAATATACATACGCAATTGAAGTTCACTAGAGTGGACTCTACACATTCTTTACAATTCTTGGACACATTCGTATATGTGACGGAGATGGGCCTGCAAACAGACCTTTTTGTAAAACCAACAGATCGAAACAATGTGTTGCGATTTGACAGTGCCCACCCTAAGAATATGCTGAGTTCTCTCCTATATAGCCAGCTTCTTAGGGCAAGACGCATCATCTCAGATGAAGACATTGTGGACAACAGATTGCAAGCGATGAGTTCCAAATTTGTAGCCAGGCAATACCCAAGAAAGTTGGTCAAGAGACATCTTGACAAAGTCAGACAACAGACCCGAGCACAGTTGCTGACTACGGTCAGTACAAAGTCTGAAAATACGAGGTTACCCTTAGTTTCTACCCACTCAGTTATGAGTAAACGTATAGCAGGTAAGCTCAGACGTAATTGGCAGATTTTAACATGATCTTTTCCAGATATTGTGGAATTCCAGGCACCACCGCTTATGTCCTATAGGAGGTCCAAAAATTTGGGGGATGAATTAGTACACTCCTTTCTGCAGAGACCTGACAAGTCCCACATCTCCAGGAAGGGTTGCTATCCCTGCCTCAATTGTTGCAATTGTAACAATTTGCTGAAGGGTGAAACTTTTTTTTCATCCCCACACTGGAAAGAAATATGAGATTGGGGGTTTCTACACATGTTCCTCCGACTACATAATCTATACACTGGAGGCGACCGGGAACAACTACTGAAACGATTAGAGCTTAGATGGATCTTTGAACTGGACACCATTGAGCCAAAGGGGCTCAATCAGGAGTTCAAGGTGGGCTCCCTTTTCTGTGTTTTTATACAGATCAAGTTGTAGTACCCGATGTTGAATCGTGATAGTTATTTATATATTTCTTCTTTAATTTATCACCTATAGATTTGGCTACCATGTGAAATCAAAGTGAAGAATAAAATACAGCCTTTAACATCAGCGACTCGGGAGCCGACCGGCAGGACCATTCTTTCATCATACTGATTTTTTGTTGGGTTTTGATTCCCTGTGCTGGATATATGCTTCAGGTTTAAGTTATACTAATAATGGGCAGTCTTTGCCAACTTTTGACCCTGTCTCCCTGGGGAGCTGCACAATCTATGCGTATTAGACTGAGGGTCAATGGCATAGGGGGTTACTCATACGAAGTATGATAAAGCCTTTTTCCTAGACACTTATAGGACATAGTGGGGATAAGCAGGGTAGGGGTCCTCTACTTTGTAGTTGGGCTCAGACCAGGCAAGGTTTGACATCTGTGGCCTCCTTTTGACAGACGTTGGCGTTTGTATGTGGCCCTAGTATTCCCAGTCCCAATATATTTTAAGGTGTGTCACCTCGGCACATCCCGCTGGTAGAATCCTGTGGGGATTGTGCAGTCGGATGCCCAATGTCTGCAAATATAGGATTTAGTTCACCCTATGTGCTATTTTGTCCTATAAATTGAGTAATCCCTCTGAAGACTTTTTGTTTGCATATTTGGTGCAGCTCCTATGGCATAGAAGGGGATCTCTGATAACTGAATTGTGTTAGACCTTTTTGCCAGGCTATTATCCAGCAGGGGACTTAACCATTATCTAAATCAAATTGTATTTCATTTGGATCTCTGCAATGAATGGTTCCTGCGTCTCTGGTTATTGATATTTTTGGCAGCATATATATTTAGACCTGTGCTGTACCTGTGGGGATCGGCATTTTGTATATTTGATTAAATGCGCTGAGCTTATCACCAGTTGAATAGGTCCATACATAACAAAATATTGTTGATGCAGGACCTGCGGTTGTCATGACACTGGCCGGACGCCCAATCACGTGGCTGAGGGCGCCGTGCCAGTTATTAAACTCCCGATCATGTGACCGCTATGTCGGACACGTGATCCACGGGATTCTCGCCTGGATAAACTCGCGCATGTGCAGTGACATGCGGAAGATGCCTACCAACACTGGTCTAATGCAGGATGCGATCCTTCACTTAAACACATGGTATGCTTTATGTAAATGTACACAGCAGTTTTAATGTTATATTAATGGATCATGGTCATTGGATTGGATGAGCCTGTAGGGGGGAGGGTCTGACCTTTTTTGGAGCACAACCCCCTGATTAATTTGTATTGATGTACACCCCTATAAATGTTTTGGGAGTCACTTGTAAACTTTATGAAGCTTGAGAAAGACTTGGCTGTCGAAACGTTGCTGATTACTTTGGTGTAATAAAACACAGAATTTTGAAGTTTGAGAGTGCCGTGACCTTTCTAAAGTCTATTTACGGTTTTTGGTGGGTCCCTGAGGCCGGGACCTGATGCCGGCGAGCACTGCTGCCAGCATTGAAGTGTCTTCAAGTAGGTGGTGCTGTCCTAATCCAATTTTTTTTTGGGGGGGGGCCAGGGTGGGAGGAAGATTACAATCTTTTTTTTTTTTTTTTTTTTTTCCCAGCCTGATCCAAAATATCAAACAGCGCGTGGATCCTGCGTTCATTGGAAGACGGATTCAGGCTAGAGTTCCAAAATTTCCCTTCACAATGATTCAAAATTACGCGAGTAGATCATTTAACTCCGACTGCCTTAGAAAAAGAGGTTTCAAAACTCATTCAATGTCCGGGAGAGGAAAGGGGCACAGGATATTATTCTACTCTGTTTTTAGTAAGAAAACCAAGTGGAGAATACAGGACTATCATAAACTTGAAGTCTCTAAACAAATACCTGTTATACCAACGCTTCAAACTGGAGATTATAAAGATGGTAATTCAGCTTCTTTACAAGGACTGTTTTATGGCAGTTTTAGACATCAAAGATGCCTACTATCACCTTCCGATTTCCAGGGCACCAGAAGTATCTCAGAGTGGCCTTAAGATTCCAGGGGGAGCTGAAGCACTTTCAATTCCAGATATTACCTTTCGGAATCTCGATGGCGCCAAGGATTTTTACAAAGTTAATCTCAGAGATGGCAGCCCATATCAGGGAAAGAGATGTCCTGTTTATCCCATACTTGGACGACTTTCTGATTGTCACACTGTCTTACCAGAGATGCTTATTTCAGGTCCAGCAGGTGGTAGAAATCATGACAACCCTGGGCTGGATCCTGTACAGAGAAAAATCGAGAATGATTCCTGAAAAGAAACAGTTCCTGGGAATCTTACTGGATTCAGTGTCTCGGAGATCCTTCCTAACCTCAGAAAATAAGGTCAGTGGTTCACACCCTGATAAACAATCTGTGTGTGTCCATAAGGAAGGGGATCTCAGTACTGGGAACTCTGACCACTTGTATACCTGCAGTTCAATGGGCTCAGATCCATTACAGAGCCCTCCAAGAGGAAATCTTGGGGAACTGGTCGGGAAGAATGGAGAACCTGGAAAGCAGTATAGTGATATCAGCCCAGACTTGTCAGACATTGAAGTGGTGGCTGTCACTAGAGAACCTGGGGCAGGGAGTCCCATGGAGGATCGAAGATCCCCTTATAGTTACCACGGACGCCAGCCCAGTAGGGTGGGGGGGCTCATGTGGGAGAGACCTTGCTTCAAGGATTGTGGGACTGCCGGATGTTGGACAGTTCTCCAAATCTAAAAGAGCTTATGGCAGTTTGTCTGGCCCTTCAGGATTTGCTCCGTCTGATCAGGGGTCGACACTGCCTTATCCGACAATGCCTCGGTCGTAGCATATCTGAATCATCAGGGTGGTACCTGGTCCGTGTCCCTGCAGTCCCTGGAGATTCAGATTTATTTTTTCCCTAGTGGAGGGGGTAGCTTTGTCCCTCTCGGCACTTCATATCAGAGGTGTGGACAATTGGAAGGCCGATTTTCTAAGCCGTTGATCTCTGGATCAGAGGGAATGGTCTCTGAACCATTCTGTTTTCAGCAAGATTGTCAAGTTATAGGGGATGCCTCAAATCTTTTTGCCACCAGGGAGAACAGGAAGGTAAAAAGATTCTACTCCCTGTCTCCCAGGGATCGACCAGATGCGATAGACGCTCTGGTTCAGCCTTGGAGTCAGCGTCAATTATATGCCTTCCCTCCACTTCAGTTGATACCAAGGGTTCTCAAGAAGGTCAGGGAAGACAAAGCCAGAATAATCATGATTCTGTCCCTTCTGTCCACATCGAGCGTGGTTCTATTGGCTGAGAGTGATGTCAGTAGCAGATCCTTGGGTCCTTTCGGAGATCCCAGATCTTCTTTTTCAGGGTCCTATTGTCCACCCCCCGGTGAAAAGGCTCCATTTGACGGTGTGGCTTTTGAACAGCGCCTTTTACTAGATAGAGGTCTTTCTGAATCGGTGGTTGCTACAATGCTGTTAAGTAGGAAGTCGGTTACTACTAATATCTATGCTAGAACTTGGATTACCTTTTTTTTTAAGTTTCTATGAGTCCCTCCTTGCACATCCTACCCTCTTCAGTTAAATAACATCTACTATCAAGGTCCAGGTGGCCGTTCTCCGTTTTTTTTTTTTTTTTTCAATTACAGGTTGGCGTGTCATCCTTGGATTATAAGGTTTTGTAAATCAATATCTAGGAGTCTCCCTGCCAGGAATTTCAAAGCTCCTCCTTGGGATCTTAATTTGGTCTTAATTTGGTGTTAAGGGCTTTGGTTAAACCTCCCTTTAGTCCTGTAGACTCTCTGCCAATTAAGACCTTGAAATGTATTTTTTTGGTAGCTATTATATCAGCCAGGAGAATTTGTGAGCTTCAGGCTCTTTCCATTATCCCTCCATATACGGTTTTCCAAGATGATTGTGTTCGTCTTAGGCAGACCGAGCATTTTTACCCAAAGTAGTATCGGACAGGGTGGATTTGATTTAAATCAAACCGATTTAAATCACTAGTCAGTAAGGCTTGATTTTAAATTATAGTTTTTTACATAAAGATTCATATTTGGACAATTTTTCTGTTGTACTTGGGAAGGAGAAAAATAATCATTACCTTAATAATAACAATTTAAATAGGATTTATTCAACTGAAACAATAACATTACAGCATGTTATTTGCTTAAACATCCATGTTTGTTAACTAATTTGGCTAAAGAAAATATATATATTTTAAGAAACTTAGACTGTCAGCCCAGCCTACACAAGAAAAGCTTAATAATGTCCTCTGTAGCTCACTCATCATCTTCATCTTCTTCTTTGTTCATAATCTGGAAAAGAAAAACAAGCTTTCCTGCTTTATCGGGACCCAAACGATTTCTCAATTTAGAATGAGTCCAAAGGAAGAGAATATTCTTTCAACGACGCAGAAGAAGCTACTGCTGTTAAAAATTAAATCATTACTTGAACAGTCTCTAAATCCAAGTGCTTAAGTGACTTCCACTGGTATGACTTTCTTTAAAATATCTTCAGCAAACATATTTCTATTCACTGAACTTTAAACTTAGCACTGAAGGGGTTGATTCTGTATTTATAGGTTTGTAGAAGTTAGGATTAAAGGGAACCCGTCCCCAGGATTTTGTGTATAGAGCTGAGGACATAAGTTGCTAGATGGCCGCTAGCACATCCGCAATACCCAGTCCCTATAGCTCTGTGTGCTTTTATTGTGTAAAAACACTGATTCGATACATATGCAAATTAACCTGAGATGAGTCCTGTATGTGAGATGAGTCAGGGACAGGACTCATCTCAGGTTCATTTGCATATGTATCAAATCGTTTTTTTGACACAATTAAAGCACACAGAGCTATGGGGACTGGGTATTGTGGATGTGCTAGGGGCCATCTAGCAACTCATGTCCTCAGCTCTATACACAAAATCCCGGTGACAGGTTCCCTTTAAGATCTTTTTCTCAACCCTTCATGTTATAAATTCAGTTTTGAGAACTCCAAAATTAAACCAAGCATCTGTGATAATATCTTGTAGGCAGAGAAACTACCCAGTAATCTTACAAAAACCTCTGGAAGAGCATGACATTGTGAATGGATTAATGGAATTTAACAAAAAATTAAACATATACAGCCTTTATTCTACATAATTAAAAAAGCTATCTTTATTTCATAATGAAATAACCTTTTGGATGGTAATATATTTTCCTCCAAAAAGCATTTCATTTATATATATATATATATATATATATATATATATATATATATATATATCTATATCAGATTTTAAATAAATAAAAAATCCTATTTTTTTTTTTTTTTAAATCATTGATTTTTATCCACCCTGGTATCGGAGTTCCATAGAAGTCAGGAAGTAATTCTTCCTTCTATGAGAATCCGAGGAAGAGGCAGATTTACATTCTTTGGATGTTAGAGAATGTGTCCTACGGTACCTAGAGGCTACAAAAGGTTGGAGGAAGTCCTCTTCATTGTTTGTCTTATTCTCAGGCCAGAATAAGGGAAAATCAGCTGGTAAAAGTACTTTAGCCCGTTGGATCAAGCAGGCTTTTTCTTTGGCATATCTTTCTATGCAGGAACCTGTCCCGTCTGGCTGGTCGGCCCATTCCACAAGAGTGGTAGCAACTTCATGGGCAGAAAAGGCAGAGGTTTATATACAAGACATTTGCAGAGCAGCAACGTGGTCTTCTGCTTCTACCTTCTATAGACACTATAGATTAAGCCTGTCAGAAGTGTCTAATCTTTCCTTTGGACGCAAAGTCCTTCAGGCTGTGGCCCCCCCCCCCTAATTTTTCACTCTCTGGGATAAATGATCATTATGTACCGGGATAAATGATCATTATGACAGCACCACTTTAATTCCCCCCCCCCCCCCCCCCCCCCCCCGTTTCCTTTCCACCTTACTCTTCCATTCTGTTCTTTTTGGTGTTGGATCGTGCATCACTGGGTGTGCAGTAAAAAAAAAAAAAAAAAAAAAAAAAAAAAATACTAAACTCTGATAATGACCAAAACCATGAGATGGAGCTGGTCCGGATGTGCTGAAGATGTCTCTTGTCTCATCTATAAAAAAACACTGAGCAGGAGGGGTGTCTGAAGATTTATACCTGTAGGTTTCCTGTCTTGGGAGCTGGATCCCTCTCTCCTGGTGCTGTCATGGACTCCGGAAAACAACATTACCGGTACATAATGATCATTTTTCAAAGTAAACCGGTTCAGACACCCAGAAAAGAAAATAGAGCTCCTAGGAAGTCGGGTTTTTGTTCAGAGCTTTAAATGATTCCAAATCAAAGTATAAGCAGGATTGACGTCCGGTGGGGGGAAGACTCTCCAAGTTTTACCCGGCCTGGAAAGAGATTACAAAAAACAAGTGGATCTTGGAGATACTTAACCACTTTAGGACCACAGGCCCTTTTTTTTACAAATCGGCACTGCACAACTTTAACAGTTTATTGCTCGGTCATGCAACTTGGCACCCAAATGAATTTTACCTCCTTTTCTTCTCACAAATACAGCTTTCTTTTGGTGGTATTTGATTGCTGCTGAGATAATTCGTTTTTTTGATATTAATCAAAATAGACCGCAATTTTCTCAAAAAAAGTATTTTTAACTTTCTCTGGTTAAATTGTTCAAATATAATTACATTTCTATACAAGTTTGTGTCAGAATTTATTGTGCTACATGTCTTTGATAAAAAAAAAATTTTTTTTTTTTTTTTTTTTTTTTTTTTTTTTATACAAAGTGTTTGCCAAAGCATATGAACACCGCCCCTCAGCTCATAAGCCTCGGCAAACATATCTTTTTTACTGCAGAGGAGAAATCTCGTCTTGTAGCGCCGCATACACCGACTTTTGTGTAATCTGACAGCAGCAGCTTTTGTCAGAATGCACATCAGTGCTGCAGCTGGTTGATCGCTTGGTCCACCTAGAACATGGATGTCAAACTCATGGCCCTCCAGATGTTGCAAAACTACAACTCCCATCATTCCCTGATAGCTGTAGTATGCCCAGGCATGATGGGAGTTGTAGTTTTGCCACAGCTGGAGGGCCACGAGTTTGACATCCCTGACCTAGAAGGTAAAAAAAAAAAAATGCAATATAGGCAGCAACGCAATTAATTTATTAACATTAACTTTATATTTGAAACAGAACAATAACTTTTATAAACTTTATTGAACTTTTGAAACAGAGCAAACTTTTTTTTTTTTTTTACCTTTTAGAGGATAAACCTCTCCTTCCCCATGGGACAATATGCAATGCGCAAATCGACCAGAGATGTGGAGAAGTACAATATGCACTTTGTCCCAGGTGAAAGGAGAGGTTGGTGGCTGCTCTGTGTGAAAGGGCCCTAAGACCCCTGTGTGCCTGTCCTGTGTAACGCAATCCCTACACTAATAGTGTACCTGTGTGTGGTACTTGCAGAAACACTCCCCTATGCATAGGGCAGGCTGGTCAGGACAGTCAGGACAAAAAAAAGGTGGTGTCATGCCTTATTCCAGCCCTGCTACAGACACCACATCTTTTTCTTGGGGAACGCTGAGTTGGGGTACCAGGATAGACACCTGTGAAGTGTTTGTCATGTAGCCGGCTCACTACATCAGGGACTTGGGGCACGGACCCTTCTGGATACAGGAGTTCCGAAATGATCTTTTCCTGGAATTTTAGGAAGGATCCTGTTCTCCCAGCCTTACTGTAAAGAACAAAACTATTATACAGAGCCAATTGAATTAAATAAACAGACACCTTCTTATACCAGCGTCTGGTGCGGCGGGACACTAAATAGGGAGCCAACATCTGGTCATTGAAGTCCACCCCTCCCATGTGAAGGTTATAGTCGTGGACAGAGAAGGGTTTCGTAATGACTCCAATTGCCCTTTCAATTTGTACTGTCGTGTCTGCGTGAATGGTGGACAGAAGGTAAACGTCCCTCTTGTCCTTCCAATTCACCGCAAGTAGTTCTTGGTCACACAAGGCAGCCCACTCCCTTCGTGCAAGTCAGGTATTAACGAGCCGTTGGGGGAAGCCCCGGCGACTAGGTCGCGTGGTGCCACAGCATTGAATTCCGACTAGATGTAAGTGCCGAAAGAGGGTCACACTTGTGTAAAAATTGTCCACATATGTGGTACCCCTTGTGGAGTAAGGGTGACCCCAAGTCCCAGACAATCTTGCCACTGGTCCCCAGGTAGTCAGGGCATCCGACCGGCTCCAGTTTTGAGTCTTTTCCCTCATAGACCCTAAAACGATATGTATAGCCTGTGGCCCTTTCACAGAGCTTATACAGTTTGACCCCTGGATGTACGGTTTGATGCCTAGGCGCCCGGTAAAATGTACAAGGGACTCGTCTATGCAGATGTTCTGATTGGGGGTATATGCATCTGCAAATCTGGATGACAAATGGTCTGAGGGGCCGAATTTTGTGGAGCCGGTCATAAGCAGGATGGCCTCTTGGATGACAGGTTTTATTGTCAGCGAAATGCATAAAGCGCATGATGACCTCAAAACGTGCCCTGGACATTGCAGCAGAAAACATGGGCATGTAATGTATTGGGTCTTTAGACCAATAGGACCGCAGTACATTTTTTTTTTTTTTTTTGTTAGACCCATGCTGAGGATAAGGCCCAAAAATATTTTTAATTCTGAAACAATGACTGGTTTCCACCGGAAAGGCTGGGCATAGAAGATTTCTGGATTGGCGGTTATATAGTCTGTGGCGTATCGGTTGGTTTCTGCCACAACTAAGTCATAGAGATCCGCGGTGAAGAACAGCTAAAAAAAAAATGAAGGGCTGATCCTAAATGAGCTGTCTCCATGGGAACGCCAGACTGGGCGGTGAAAGGGGGCAATACGGGTGTGGCAGAAGCAGGGGATTTCCAATTAGGATTTGCCAGCACCTCTGGGATACTAAGGGCTCTACGGGCCTGTGAACGTGGTGGCTGCGACGGGGGAGTTAATGCACGTGCCACCTTACCAGCTTGAACTGCCCTTCTGGTGCTCGCCACTTCACCAGGGAATGTGGCAGTGCTGGTAGAAGGTCCAGGATGTGCTGCGCTGCTGGTGTATGCCGCACCATAAAAAAGATCAGCGCTAGCACCACTCTGCTGCAAATGAGGCTCATCACGAGGGGTATGCAGAACACTGACATGGGATCGGGTACGCCTGACCATAGCAGGGACCTCAACCTCGTCATCTTCACTAGCGGTTAGAGTGCCACTGCTGTCTACAGGTTCATATTCTGAACCACTGGATTCAGCGGGTGAGGCGTCCCCATCGCTTTCATCCATCACGGCCAGAATCCTGTAGGCCTCTTCAGTGGAATACCCCTTGTTTGACATTTTGGGCTAACTAAATTTAGGGGGTATTCCTCTGAGACTACCCAGGAAAAAGAGCAAACCTGCCTAGTAAAAAGGAGTGCTTGCGAAGTAAAGCTGCGATCGCTAATAAAGATCCAAAAAGCTCAAAAGTTATCTTTATAGCGGCGCAGCGATTTTACGGTGGTTTTTGCAGTGATCAGAAAAATTCTGTCACTGCGGTGGGGCGGACTGAACGCAAGTGTGCGCCCACAAGATCAGGCCTGATCGGGTTGATCGGGTGAACACTGCGTTTTTTGTAGAGCCTAAGGTGACCCTAATGTACTTATGTCTTGATCAATTACAGATACTATATAGTACTAGTGCTGATTAGCGACAGCGATGACGCTAATCAGCGACTAATCAGTGAGTGCGGTGGGCTCAGAGCTAACTACCTAACAAGTAGCTAACTACCTGACGGTGATGAGGGACCCTTACAGGGGGTGATCAGGGAGTCTATATGGGGTGATTAGGGGTTAATAAGTGACAGGGGGGGGGTCTAGTGTATGTGTGGTGATTGGTGCTACTTACAGAGATGCCCCTACAGAGGTCAGGGGTCAATCTCCTTGTGTGCCGTCGTGGTGATCTCATGGAAACTGAATTACCGTGTAATGGCACTCCGGGCATAAAAGGGGTTAAAACCGTTTAGGCGACCTTCCCCTTCCAGAGCTACAGGCACAGCTACTTACAGAACACCAAACTCCCGAACGGAACCTCACGAATAGCTGCTAGCAGACGAATAGGAAATGCACCCATGCAGCTTACATTCCTAGCAATCAGTCTCTAACAGCATACAGTGAATTCCCCCCCCCAAGAACGAGCCCAAGCTCTGTGTTGAGGGTCAAGCAGTGGACAGCCAGAGCTGTTTATTTTTCTTGTACACATTCTTACACATTAGTACCACCCATTCCTCCAGGGGCTGCTCTCCCAGCTAGGGCATCCGCAGGGCCACTTGCTTCTGCAATCGCTGCTCTTCACTGGGAAGACTCTCGCCTTGCTGGTATTGTACATTATCCAGGGCCTGGTACCAGATGCCTTTCCTTAATGCATCCCGGCCATCCAGGTCTTCCTCATCATATGCCACTGCTGGTTCCATATTTTGGTATCGTGACAACGCTACGCCGATCAGATTTTTATTCACTTTCGTCACCATAAAAAAAAGTATTGCGATACTCAATACCACGCAAAAAAAAAAAAAAAGTGTGCATTTTGCATTTTATGAAACGTTCGGCCCAGGTTAGGGTTGTGATCCGAATGGAACAGTCGTATCCTATTTTTTGCGCAGGAAAAATATTTGTACATTTTAATAGTTGAGCCCCCTTAGGGGCTGGAACTTTTGTCCTATTCACCCTTAGGCCCCTTTCACATGGGCGAGATTTCCACGTGTGTGCAATGCGTGAGGTGAATGCATTGCACCCACACTGAATCCGGACCCGTTCACTTCTATGGGGCTGTGCACATGAGCTGTGATTTTCATGCATCACTTGTGCGTTGTGTGAAAATCGCAGCATGCTCTATGTTGTGCATTTTTTCACGCAAAGCAGGCACCATAGAAGTTAATGGGGCTGTGTGAAAATCGCAAGCAAGTGCGGATGCGGTGCGATTTTCACACATGGTTGCTAGGATGAAAGTCTATTCACTGTGTTATTTTCCCTTATAACATGGTAATAAGGGAAAATAATAGCATTCTTTAACACAGAATGCTTAGTAGAAGGTCAATTGAGGGTTAAAAAAATATATAATAATGAACTCTCCTCCTCCAATTGATCGCGTAGCTGCCGGTCTCCTGTCCATTCTTCAGGACCTGTCAAAGGACCTGTGGTGACATCACTGTGCTCATCACATGATCCATCACTATGGTAGTGCTCATCACATGATCCATCACTATGGTAATGGACCATGTGATGAGCTCAGTGACGTCACCACAGGTCCTTTGACAGGTCCTGAAGAAAGAACAGGAGACCAGCTACTACGCGATCAATTGGTGCGGGTGAGTCAATTTATTTTTTAACCCTCATTGGCACTGCGCCACCAATGTGTATTATACTGGTTTTTTTTTTTCGGGGGGTGGGGGGCGGTGGACTGCGCCACCAATGAAGATAACTGACCTGTTAATACAAATACAAGAGGCGGGTGCCGGAATCAAATAGCCGGCACCCGACCTCTATGACGGAGCTGCGATCCGCTGCAGTTAACCCCTCAGGTACCACACCTGATCGCAGCTCCCTGTCATAGAGGTCTGGTGCTGGCTATTTGATTTCGGCACCCGCCTCCTGTATTTGTATTAGCAGTTTCTTCATTGGTGGCGCAGCGGCCACAGCCCCTCCTCCTCCTCCTGTCTCTTATTGGCAGTGGCGGCAGCACAGGGGGAGGGAGAGACTCCTCCACTGCTCTGCTGAGAAGGACATTGGCGGCAGGGCAGAGAACTATCATCTCCTGTGCCCCGCCACTGTATTCAACTGCAGAGCTGTGGCGGCGGGTCTAGTCGCAAGTAACGACAAGACTAAAAAGTCTTGTCACCATTTGTAAATTCTTAGTCGCATTGACGACCATTTTGGTCGCCATTTGGAGCCCTGCCTAATCTGTCTCGAGATCCTATTAGGGTTGTTGCGGGTATCGAAATTTCGATACCCAATCGATACTTTTGTCCCGGTATCGATACGATACCGGGATTTCCGTTTTTTCGATACTGGGCTGCGCTTCTGCGCAGTCTAGTATCTCTGAACATGAGCGTGCTGCTATCGGCGCGCTCATGTTCTCTCTCAGCAGCACGGGGAGAAGGAAGCTGTCCTCCCTCCCCCTGTGCTGCTGCCGCTGCCACCAATGAGAAGCGAGGGGCGGAGGAGGGGCGGCAATGAGAAGAGAGGGGCGGAGGAGGGGTGGCAATGAGAAGAGAGGGGCGGAGGAGGGGCGGGCGCACTGCGCCACCAATGATAGGATTATTTCCACACAGAGCGGCGCCCAGCGATGTCTCAGCACTCACCATTAGTCCTGGGCGCCGCTCCGTTCGCCTGCAGTGCTCCATTACTGTCTCCTCTCCTGCTCCACATGCTGCTGATTACTATCGGAGCGATGGAAGGAGACATCAACTTCACTAGTGGGCATTCCTTCTCCCTGCGCTGCGATTGGACAGCGCTACAGCCAGGGAGAAGGAACGCCCACTAGTGAATCTGATGTCTCCTCCCATCGCTCCGATAGTAATCAGCAGCATGTGGAGCAGGAGAGGAGACAGTAATGGAGCACTGCAGGCGAACGGAGCGGCGCCCAGGACTAATGGTGAGTGCTGGGACATCGCTGGGCGCCGCTCTGTGTGGAAATAATCCTATTATTGGTGGCGCAGTGCGCCCACCCCTCCTCCGCCCCTCTCTTCTCATTGCCGCCCCTCTCTTCTCATTGCCGCCCCTCCTCCGCCCCTCTCCCCCTGCTGTGAATTTCACACTTTGCAGCGCAAATGGTAAAATCAGCGGTGGGTTTTGCTGCCGGTTTCCATGGGTTTCGCTGCAGAAATGCAGTAAGATTCACAGCAGACTTACCCTTGAGTGCGCCCAAAGCAGCGGAAATTGAGCAGATTTGCTTTTGGGTTTCGGCTCCAGCTCCTGGTGAACATGAAGCAGTATACCCCTCCTCTGTCACTACCTGACATACTGTACCAGGTCCTGTGCCAGTCTTTGTATAACCAGGCTGTCTGCAATGTCCTCTCAGGAAATCAGGTTGTACAGAGACTGGCATGGGATGAAGGGAGGGCAGTATAGCTATTTTTATTTATTTAGGACTTTTGCTGTGGCTGCATGGGTAATTCAGCAAAATGTGAAACATTTTAGGATTGCTGAGGATATGCCACCTACTTCTAAAACGGGGCTCACAAAATGAACGAAAGCGAAGCGGACAGGTGCAGCCACCCTTGATTCACTTCTGTGGAAGTTCCGAAAATATTTCCGGCAGTCCTATAGAGGTGAACGGAGGAGATGGGCATGCTTGGAGCACTCTGCTGTTCTTGGATCTCCCACAGAAGAGAGCGGAGAGCACGCCGCGCTGTGCGCTCTAGTTCTCTTTGGGGGTCCCGTTCCAGAGGACATTGGTTGTATATCCTAGTGACGTGCCACCCCTTCTAATGGAGAAAAATCTGCAACAATCCTGTCAGAAATGGACAGGCTGTGGATTTAAAAATGTATGCAGATGGCTTTGCATAAATCTTACTCACTTTCTCCTACTATAATCAGCTGCATATTTTTGTATGCAAATCCAAATGGAAAATCCGCAGCGCTTCAGTAAAAGGGGGTCCACAGCATATCCACCAGATCCTCAGCCATGTTTGTGGTTTTTAGCCATTGGTGGTGCAGTGGCAGCTTCTGATCGGAGCCCCAGCTGTGTAAGCCTGGGGCTCCGATCGGTTACCATGGCAGCCAGGACGCTACAGAAGCCCTGGTTGCCATGGTAACATCCCTGATGCTGTGTGCACAAGGCACAGAGCAGCAGGGACAGTGTGAAGTCCTATTCACCCTGATAGAGATCTATCAGGCTGAATAGGAAAAGGGATGAAAGATCCCAGGTTCTAGCCTCTAAGGGGGAAATAGTTATTAAATAAAAAGTGTAAAAAAAACAAACAAAAAACACTAAAATATGAAGTATAAATCACCCCCTTTTCCCAATTTCACATATAAAATATATAAATAATAAACATATTACATCGCCACGTCAGAAAAGTCCAAACTATTAAAATATATTAAAAAAATCTAGGTGGTGAATGCCGGAACAGAAAAAATAAAATAAAAACTGCGCGATTCGCCATTTTTAAAAATGAGGAATGCACGTGGCTTTTTTTGTTTTTATTTTTTTCGCGTGGTATCGAATGGTATCGAGTATCGCAATACTTTTTCATGGTATCGAAACCGAATCAAAAAATTGGTATCGCAACAACTCTAGATCCTATCATGTATTCCCATTATGTTTATCCCACCTATACTTATATTCATCCCTCTTTTTTTTTCTTTCCCTTCTACCCGTTTTTAGACAAGTGATGATAGGGTTGTGATCCGAAATACCCTGTTGTCCATACCTAACTCGTTCAATGTTCGATGAACCTTTATTATTTGTGAAAACTAAATCGATCTGTGATAAACTCCTGTGCGTTTTAGAAAAACATGAGTATCTCTTTAACCTTGGATATATTACTCTCCAAAAATCGATCCAACCCAATTCTTCTGTAATAGTCTTTAATTTAGATCCCGTGCATTTCCCCTGCGTATTCCCTAATCTACATCTATCCAATTCACCGTCCATTACGTTATTAAAATCTCCCATTACCAATAGTGATTTTCTTCCCCCCCGCCTTAAAGGCAAGGTTGTGAATTATAAGTATGACCTCTGTTTTAAAAGGTGGCGGTATGTAAACGTTTACTATTGCCCATGCTTTCCCTTCTAATATGCAGTCCCAAAAAAATATAACAGCCTTCCTTATCTTTCTTAGTTCTTACTACTTTAATGTCTATATCTCAATGTATTTGTATACTCACGCCTCTCGCATATGATGAGTAAACTGAATGAAAGGAATACAGCATCCAAGGTCTACTCACCCCTCCTAGAGTCTCGCTTGTCAGATGAGTCTCCTGCCAGCAAACAATGGCGGGGAGAGACCTTTGTATTGCGTCAAAAACTTCCACCCTCTTTATCCCCTACTCCAGGGCTGGCCAACCTGCGGCTCTCCAGTTGTTGCAAAACTACAACTCCCAGCATACCTAGACTGCTTACAGCTATCAGCCTACATCAGGGCATGGTGGGAATTGTAGTTTTACAACAGCTGGAGAGCCGCAGGTTGGCCAGCACTGCCCTACTCAATCCCCTAATATTCCATGAGATTATTCTCATAAGAAAAAAAAAAACATTTTATATTCACTACCCAACTCCTGGGTTAGTTGCCGACAAAGAAGGGGGGGGGGGGGGGGGGAAGGGCGACAACACACAAGGAGCGCCGGGGGAGTAACGACCTTATATGGGTTCGGACTTAGTTAAGCAGCAGGCTAAGCTGCTGTCTCCTCCCCATTTCTCCAATAGTAATTAGTATATGGAGCAGGACTGCAGGAGACGGTAATGGGGCACAGGTGCACAGCGGGCGCCGCTCTGTGTAGCCAAATACTTAAAGTCCGGACCCATGAAAAGTCCTATCATTGGTCGCGCAGTGCACCCGCCCCTCCTCCGCCCCTCTTTCCTCATTGGTGGCAGCAGCACAGGGGGAGGGAGAGACTGTTTCCTTCTCCCCTGTGCTCCTGAGGGAACATGAGCGTGCTGACAGCAGTGCGCTCATGTTCAGAGATACTAGACTGCACAGAATCGCAGGCCAGTATTGAAAAAAATGGAATACCCGGTATCTTATCGATACCGGGACAAAAGTATCAGTTGGGTATCGAAATTTCGATACCCGCAACAACCCTAGTTCAGAGTAGCTCCTTTGCTTAGTGGACGGAGCTTGTAACTGTGCCTGTTGAAATGGATGAGTGGAAGTGGATGATCGGCGGTGTGTCTGACACCTGCCGATCAGATAGTGATAGGCTATCTATGGTAAAGGAGTGGACAAAATTGATTAAGAAAAATAGCATTTTTGTATTTCTTTGTTGATCTTGCAGGCACAACATCTGTTCCCTGTGCGAATACCAACATGTATGGATGGATCAAAGGGAATATTCCTGCAACATGTATATGATGATGCATAAAGTAAATCAGTATTAAGAGTCTTCCGGCTTCTCTAAGGCTACTTTCACACTAGCGTTCAGAGCGGATCCGTCTGAGACGGATCCGCTCCTATAATGCAGACGGTGGCTCCGTTCAGAACGGATCCGTCTGCATTATATTGTAAAAAAATTTCTAAGTGTGAAAGTAGCCTCAGACGGATCCGTCCAGACTTTTACATTGAAAGTCAATGGGGGACGGATCCGTTTGAAGATTGAGCCATAGTGTGTCATCTTCAAACGGATCCGTCCCCATTGACTTACATTGTAAGTCTGGACGGATCCGCACGGCCAGGCGGACACCCGAATGCTGCAAGCAGCGTTCAGGTGTCCGCCTGCTGAGCGGAGCAGAGGCTGAACGCTGCCAGACTGATGCATTCTGAGCGGATCCGCGTCCACTCAGAATGCATTAGTGCTGGACGGATGCGTTCGGGGCCGCTTGTGAGCCCCTTCAAACGGAGCTCACAAGCGGACACCCGAACGCTAGTGTGAAAGTAGCCTAATTCATGATGATGAACCTTGTCAGTGGCTTCATTTATGGCTCATGTTTGAAGCTGTTGTTTATTTAAGACTGAACAGCCCCTTTTGAAGGCTATGTAAACCTTCGGAAGCAAAATAAATGATTGCATTTTACTCTTTTTGGGCTAAAAATTTTTTTTTTCAATTGGTCTTTATTAAACTAACTGTCTAGCTGTGTAAATCTAACGTTTTACTTTCACTTTGTGCCATAACCCTTATCTCTAAACTACTAAGAGGTTATAAACACTTATTTAAGCCACATTCTTATCAGTAAGATGAGAACTGAGCTGTAATGAGTGTTTATAATGTCAGAGAGCAGAGATAAGGAGCCCTCAGATTTGCTGGCTGACAGAAGATAGAGAACATTCAGATTCCTTTGTTTGAGCATCTCCGCTCTGTACAGAAAAAAGGGTTCCATATTTGTGATAAAGACCAATAAAAAAACTATTCTCCTTATGAGATGAACACAGGCGTGTGAGTGGGTCCTCTAGACAGTGGCATGGATTACAGTTTGTGTGTCTATATCTATCTGATATTCTAGTTGTATGACAAGTAAGTGACCCTCCTGTCCCTCCTTATCAAACCAAATGTGCACTTCTAAGACTAGAAAGGCCTGATGAAAATGACCATAGTAATGCCTGCTATTTTCTTACAGGGTACAAGTGCTAGAAATGTTTGATCATGCGTATGGCAATTACATGGTGAGTATAATTATCTGATAATGTGATGTAAAAGATCTAGAAAAAAAAACTGTGCAACTGACCCAGTGATTAAAGGGAACCTGTCACCGGGATTTTGGGTATAGAGCTGAGGACATGGGTTGCTAGATGGCCGCTAGCACATCCGCAATACCCAGTCCCCATCGCTCTGTGTGCTGTTATTGTGTGAAAAAAAACGATTTGATACATATGCAAATTAACCTGAGATGAGTCCTGTCCCTGACTCGTCTACCATACAGGACTCATCTCAGGTTAATTTGCATATGTATCAAATCGGTTTTTATACACAATAAAAGCACACACAGCTATGGGGACTGGGTATTGCGGATGTGCTAGCGGCCACAGCTCTAGACACAAAATCCCGATGACAGGTTCCTTTTAAAGAAAATAATGTTACAGCTCAAAGGGGTTGGCCACTTTATGGCTGCTGTAAACCAACGTGTAAGATGTGTGTATATGACAATATATAATGTAGCCTTTCTTTAAGGGGTTATCCAACCCCTATAATGCCCCTCTTCCAGCCCCCCACCCCCCCCCCCCCCCCCAAAAAAAAAAATCCCCAGGCACCTCATACAGGTTATATTTACATCGGCAGTTGCGATGCTTTTGTTGCCCACATGGCCACCACTGCTTCTCCCCATCACACTGATCAAAACATCCGGTGACTGGGGGAGGGAGATGGCGCAGCCAATAGCAGGTCACGATGGGAACGAGCCCCCCTAGCATTGTGGGTGACACTAGGGAGAAGTGTCCCTGTTACAGCCTGCTATTGGCTGAACCCCAAACCACACCACCACCACCGCCGCATGTTTTTATAGTGGTGGCCGTGCGGGCATCAAGAACAGCGCAGGTGCTGGGAAATGGGGTAACTATGTATGAGGTGCCCAAGCATTTTGGGGGACATTATAGGGGTTGTTCTGTAAATCTCCACCATCCAAACGAAGGACGCATCCACAAGATGCTTTCACCAAACAACTCTCACTGGGCCTGCCATCTGTACTGAATACGTCTTTATGTGCTGTATATTTTTTTCAAACTTCACTTTTGTTTGTTTAAAACAACCATTTAGACATTATAGACACTTTAAAAATTCTCAGTGGTATGCTGGCTGGTGATTTGTTTGCTCACACACCATTTATTTTGCAGCAGGAAACTGAGGGTTAATATATTGTAGTGTCCAGCTGACAGTCACAATTCTAACCTCCTATACTGTATCATTAGTTCTTATCTTGGCTTCTGCTATTTTTATTGCTCTCCTTTGATATTTGGAGGTTGATGTGTTGTATTGACTTGAGCCGCTGGAGCTCTCCTGCCAATGGTCAAATCTACACTCCTCTCTGCACTATAGAATTTGCTCTTATCAAAGCTCCCTGCCTGCTACCACAGATTCTATGACCATTCAGCACACGTACACCCTGCGTCCCGACATGTTTTGCTGGGCACCCAGCATCTGTTTTTCCCCTGAAGATGCTGGGTGTCCAGGGAAACATGTCGGGACGCAGGGTGTACGTGTGCTGAATGTTCTTAGAATCAGTGGTAGCTTTTCAGGGGTCAAGAAGCCTTAGAACAGGAGTGGCAGGTGAGCACTAAAATTCATCTCTTTTTAATACAGCATTAGGAGCTAGGGTTGTCACGATGCCAAAATTGTTATTCGATTTCGATACCATAAAAAAGTATGGCGATATTCAATACCATGCAACAAAAAGAAAACTGCAAAAAAGCAGCGTTCATTACGCATTTTATGGAATATTCGGCCCATAATAGAACAGTCCTATCCTATTTTTGGGGAGAAGGTGACAAAAAAAATGGCGAATTGCGTGTTTGTTACGGTGTTGACGTAATATATTTGTGGCACCTGAGGGGTTAATAGATGCGGTTTGGCGGATTACCGTATTTTTCACCCTATAAGAGGCACCTAGGTTTTGGAGGAGGAAAATAAGAAAAAAAAATATTTTTTTAACCAAAAGTTGTGCTTTTGGTTGGTTTTGAACTAATGGTGGTCTGTGGATGACACTGTTATGAAGCGGATCTGGGAATGACGCACTGTTATGGAGGGGATCTGTGGATGACGCACTGTTATGGAGGGGATCTGTGGATGACGCACTGTTATGGAGGGGATCTGTGGATGACACATCTATAGCATCTTATGATGCTATATATCATAACTGTGTCCCCCCCCCCATAACGGTGTCCCTGTAAGTGAATGACCCCCAATACAGGGGGTGGGGGCCGGCATATGGTGTTGTAATGGCAGCAGGGCCCGTTTCAGTCACTGTATTCTATTACATCGGGCCCCACTCACTGTAGTATTCATATGTAACGTGTAAGCATTAAACTATTGCAATCCTCTGCATACTCACTTGAAACTCCTGTAGCAGGCAGGCCGGGCGGCAGCATAACTCACTACGTCACGTGCCTGCTCCTCCCACTTTATGGGGAGCAGGCGCATGACGTAGTGAGTGACTTTACGCTGCCGCCCGGCCTGCCTGCTACGGGAGTTTGAAGTGAGTATGCAGAGGATTGCTATAGTTTAATGCCTAAGTTGATGCCTTACATATTAATCCTACAGTGAGCGGGGCCCGGTGTAATAGAATACAGTGACTGCATCGGGCTCCGCTGCCATTACAACACCAGATGCCGGTCCCCAGCCCCTTCTCACTCCCCACTGATACATCGCCGGCTTCGCTGTGCAGCATCGCGGACAGCAGTGTATCAGTGTTAGCAGAGTTAGCAATATTAAATGGTCGCGTTGTAAAGTTGTAAAGTACGTTTGCCCTATAAGCCGCATCCCCCAACCCCCTTCCCCAAAGTGAGAACTAGAAAAAAAAGTGAAAAAATAAATAAAATAAAATACACATCATGGGTGTCACAATGTGCGATAACGCCCGTAGTATAAAAATATATTCCCCATACGGCAAACTGCAAAACGGAAAAAAATGTCCAAATGGCCGATTTTGCCATTTTAGGTTGCTTTATCTTCTACAAATAAAAAAAGAAAGTGATCAAAAAGTCATGCACACCCCCCGCAGATCGCCCCACAAAAAAATGAGCCCCCATACAGTTCCGTACACATAAATACAGGCTTGAAGTCAAGGAGGCAGTGGCCTCTTTGCTTCAAGTCATGGTAACCGCGCCCCCTTCCCTGCCCCTTCGCTGTGACTGATGGCGCTTATGCCTGGCAGCCGGCAGGGGCAGGGAAGGGGATGTGGTTACCTTGACTTGAAGCAAAGAGGTCACTGCTCCCTTGACTTCAAGCCTGACTGGAAAATAGTGCGGACAGGGAATAAAAGAACGTTTTGCCTACTGCATTCACATGAGGCAGAAGTAAGAAAATCATCATTAGAAACTCACTCCGGCTACTGGAAGGTACTGTTGGCGGTTTGGGATGGCTTTTGCCGCTGACAGGTTCCCCTTAATCAGAACGCAAGAAAAACGAATACATATAAGGTATCACCGGATTCGTACTGACCTGTAGAATAAAAGTAACCGGTCAGTTTTAACGCGCATCGAACGTTGTAAATAAAAAACCCGCAAAACTGTGGTGGAATAGCTTTTATTTTTATTTTATTTGGAATTTGTTTTCCCCGCTTGCCACTTAATCATATGGTGTTGGAAAGTACAACTTGTCCCACAAAAAAACAAGCCCTCATATGGCTATATGAACAGAAAAATAAAAAAAAGTTATGGCTCTGGGAAGGCAGGAAAGCGCAAAACAAAAACGCAAACCTCCGCGGGTGAAAGGGTTAAACTGTAACTGTCATTTAAATTTTTTTTTTTTTTTTCAGTATTATGTAGGGACAGTGATATACTTTGTCACATCAAAGCCTAATAAAAAAACATTAAGAGGGCATCTGTCAGCAGATTTGTACCTATGACGCTGGCTGACCTGTTACATGTGCACTTGGCAGCTGAGAAAAATGTTTTAATGTATACAAATAAGCCTCTAGAATCAATGGGGGCATTGCTATTAGGGTTCATGGACACGAACGTTGTTTGCGTCCACATCTGAGCTGCAAAAAAATCACTTCAATGCATCCGTTGCTCTGTTCCATGGCCCAGCAAAAAAAAAAAAAAAAAAAACAGAAATGCCCAGTAGGACTTTTTATTTTATTTTTTTATCATGGATTTTCTGTTTCACAATTTGTGGCACACACACGGCTGGCATCAGTGTTGTGTGGATCCGCAATTTTCAGCCTGCAAAACACTGCGTGGTCATGTACATGAATCCTTATTGGTCCTAGAGACTCGTTTGCATACACTTACTGGTCAACAAAAATTATATGATTACAGCAAAACTGACGCCTATAAATCTTTTATATTTCCATTTATGGAGTTATGTGGGGAGGGCTCTTTCTTTCTTTTTTTTTTTTTTTTCTTACTCTAATCGTTAGATTACTGATGCCATAATATCTAGGTGTGCAGAGCTCATATACCATAAGTGTACACATTAGTAAGAGCTTGTGCTCTTAAAGACACTTAATCAGACCATTCATAGGCATTAAAATGTATATTATACACTGCAAACAGCTGCCATGTTACTAGCCTACCTTCTACAAAAATATATCCTGATAATTGATACACCCAACTACTTTCATGCAACTTTATAGCAAACTGTGATTATAAGCAAAAATTGGATGAAAATTCAAATTTATAACTGAAGTGCATAGTCTGGAGTCCTTATTCAAATAAAATATGGTCTGTATCTAGTGTCTCTACTCTCTTCCTGCAACTTGTCCTCTCCACCACCTACCCTGCTCCATGCTGACTGAGACCACAGCTGGCTGAAGTGGGTGAGAACTTCTTTATCCTGGAATATCTAAGGCTACTTTCACACTAGCGTTCGTCGGTCCGCTCATGAGCTCCGTTTGATGGGGCTCACGAGCGGACCCGAACGCAGCCGTCCAGCCCTGATGCAGTCTGAATGGAGCGGATCCGCTCAGACTGCATCAGTCTGGCGGCGTTCAGCCTCCGCTCCGCTCGCCTCCGCACGGACAGGCGGACAGCTGAACGCTGCTTGCAGCGTTCGGGTGTCCGCCTGGCCGTGCGGAGGCGTGCGGATCCGTCCAGACTTACAATGTAAGTCAATGGGGACGGATCCGTTTGAAGATGCCACAATGTGGCTCAATCTTCAAGCGGATCCGTCCCCCATTGACTTTACATTGAAAGTCTGGACGGATCCGTCCGAGGCTATTTTCACACTTAGCTTTTTTTTTGCCATTTTAATGCAGACGGATCCGTTCTGAACGGAGCCTCCGTCTGCATTATTATGAGCGGATCCGTTCAGAACGGATCCGCCCGAACGCTAGTGTGAAAGTAGCCTAAGTTTTACAACAAGACAAGGATTGCAGTGTTAGCTGGAAATCGGGACAGAAGTGAGAGCTGCAGGTTTATGCAGCTCTGATTGGACCCTAATTCTAAGGGCTGTGGTGTATTTCTGCTAGTGCTGCACTGTATTGTTTTAGATCGTCAGCTTTGACACAAGCCATGGCCGATATCTCCAGCTGCTGCATAGTTTGAGATCCAGCCATCAGTAGCAAGGACATATAAGATACTCCCTTGGCTGCTTAAATGCTTTTCTGCAAAGACACCTGGTATATGTCCTTGACGGGACAAGGGTTAAGGCCTCTATATCCATTGTACGTGCCAAATTACATCATCCTGGTGCATAGAAAGAGATGCATACAGCATGTGGGTAAGGTGTGTTGTTGCTGCAGTTTTTGTCATGTGAAATCCACAGCTTTAGGGCTTGTTCACATGACCGTGCCGTTTTTTGCGGTCCGCAAATTGTGGATCTTAAAAACACAGATGGCGCCCGTGTGGCTTCCACAATTTGCGGAACAAAACAGGAACCCTATTATAGAAATGCCTATTCTTGTCTGCAAAACGGACAAGGATAGTACAGGAATTTTGTGGACCCATTGAAATGAATTGTTCCATATACGGACCGCATGCAGAACGCAAAAAAAAGGCCCGTATATGGAACGCAAAATACGTTCGTGTGAACAAGCCCTTAGGGTTCATGCTGACAACTGTGTTTTTCGTCCGCATCCGATCCGCATTTTTTGAGGGTCGGATATGGACCCATTCGAATCAATGGGGCCGCAGAAGTTGCGGACAGCACACCATATGCTGTCCACATCTGTATGTCCGTTACACAGCACTCACAAAAAAAAGAACATGTCCTATACGTGTCTGTTTTGAGGACAAGTGTAGGACTGTTCAGTGGATGGCAGGACGTTCTGTTCTACAAAATGCAGAATGCACAACGGTCGGTATCTGTTTTGCGGATCTGCAACTTGTGGACCCCCAAAAATGGCAATGGCTGTGTGGATGAGCTTTTATCCTGGTGTATTTCATGTGCTGTGCAACTCCGAAGTGGAGCCCAACAACTAATACAGAGAAGAAATCCCTGCGCTGGGCATTTATTTCATGTGTTTGATTTGGGGTGTTGTAGAGTGCATTTCAGAGCCGTGGAGATGTCCAAGCGCTGATATAAAGGTCTCATTTGCTGTTGTAGCGTTCTGTTCCGTTGGCCTCCACTCTTGTACAGACTCGCCTGCTCTCGGCGGAGGGTGCAAACATTTGTATGTTCACTTGTCAGCTGCTGTTATTGCTGTGGCACAAATGGTTAAACAGAGCATTGCCATTAAAGTGTTGCCCTTACATGTATGCTGTGCGGTGTGTATGAGGCTTTTGCGTCTAGCCGGTGCTTACAGTTTACAGCTTGTTTTCACTGCCTTATTTGTGTTGCACATTTTCCTCCTTTATGTTGGTATGTCTTTTGATATATTTGTGGTTTAGTGGGTGATGCTTCCAACTAATCTAGTTCCTTGTATGAAATTGAAATACCTAGTACAGAAAAACAGGTTTTATATACACATCAATCTTGTATAGACAATGAATATCTATTTGAGTGATTAATTTGACTTCATTTGCCATTGACTATAAAAGTGTTGTAACATTTTTCTATTTTCCGCCCAGCAACATGCATATCCTGCTGATGAACTTATGCCTTTGACCTGTCGTGGTAGAATACGTGGCCAGGAGCCAAGCAGAGGAGATGTAGACGATGCTTTGGGGAAGTAAGTTCTTGATCATATCAGATTGTGATTTTCTTTTTCTACAGAAGTTTAAAGGGGTTGTATCACTTCCAGAACTGGCATTTATCATACTTACTACAAGGCACTAATGTATTGTGATTGTCCATATTTCCTCCTTTGATTCATTTTTCCATCTCCTTATACACTGCTAATTTCCAGGGGTTACAACCACCACTGCAGTGCAGATATGAGAGTCCAGCACTTTTTCCTTTAGTGTACAAGCATGGCCCTCGCCGATGGATTGCAGGGTGGTCAAAACCTCTGGAAACAAGCAGTGTATAATGTCATGGAAAAACTAATCCAGCCAGCAAAGAAGGCAATATGGCCAGTCATAATACATTAGTAAGTGCCTTGTATTAACTTTATCTACATGATAACCGCCATTTGCTGAAGTCAGCAACCCTTTAACTAGGGGTGGGATTCTAATTTTTAACAGGTTCCCTACTCAACGGTGGACATGCGGTGTCACGACAAATGTTTACATATACATACACCATATATATGCAACACACATACATAAATAAACCATATATACACTACACACACATACCACCCAACTTTAAAAAAGCCTAAGGAGCTAAACCAAGTTTTTTTTTTTTTTTAAGCGCTGACTGTCACGATCCCTACTCAATAGGTCACGTCACTGGGGTGAATTATACTAGTGAGCTCATCAAGTCACCACAGAAATTCCCACCCACCTATTCTAGATGACGGAATTATGCTAACTTACTCCCCTAGATTCTAACACCCCAATATTTTCTATCACAATAGTTGCCACCACCTATACTATAAGGCAATAGGGGCCTATACTCAGATTCTCTCAACCCAAATTTAACACAGTAACACAGGTTATCTTTTATGGGACCCAAAATCCTCTGAAATACTACTGGTAACGTTATTCCCTCCGAAAGAGCAAGTTCTATAAGACCACAAGGAAGGGACTTGTTAATGTTTAAATTTAATACACAATAGTGCAGTGCAATACAAAAAGAAAGTGTCAGATAAAAGATAAAAACAGCAGTTATATTCCGGCTGTGGGGACAGCTGAAGATATGGGCTGTCGCTCCAAACCACGTGGATCCCAAAAATGGCTGACAATTACCTGTTCCCAAACACCCATTTTTATCCCCTCCCTCAGCTGAGGGGTGGGCTGTGAGGGAACTTCCCTCTTTTCGGTCTGGCCTTCTGGGACGTCTGATATTATTCAGGTTTTTGCCCCACCTTCCCAGAAGATTGAGGTGGCAATATGAATCACGGCGATTCCTCGCTGTATGACGGGGACTGCGGGTACGAGTACGATCCCATAATCTGAGTCGCTTTGTCCCGGTCATACAGACACCAGATGTGATTGAGTTATGAATTCCAGAAGGCCAGATCCTGAATACAGAGAAATGCCTCCTGTCCAGAATGGCGCGCATAGACTCTGCCCGAAGCCCATGTCAGGCTGAACACCATTATTAGGGTTCTGAGGCTGTGGGGAGTTTTGGCTTCTGATATTATTTCATTCATCTACTCAATGGGTTAGACCACCCACTGGTCTAGCAGCCAACATGTCTAGGGTGGCTGTGCATTTTAAGTATCCCCCTCCCAGGTCTTCATTAGGATGCCCAAATGGTTTGCAATTAGCAGGCCTGTGCTAAATGGGGGCTTCCTCTGAGAATGTGGAGTTACCTAGTCTTCAGACGGGCTGGCATCTAGAGGCACCATTTGCATTTGCTTAATAGATCAATTAGCCACTGCTATACAATTAGCTATTGATAATGTAAGTTTAGGAGAATGAGATCTATCTGTATGTCTGTCTATTCACCTCAGATTTCGTTACACTGACGCACACCTATAACTCCTCCCAATGTCTGTCTGTACATGTCCCAACCCTGCTTAGTCTCCATTGTGCCCCCCACACAGTGGTTATGCCAGATCTAGGATGGTTGGAAGGTATGCATACATAAACGGACTATATAGACACTACACTCACATAATCACATATACACCATACAGTATATAAATGACACATAGGCTACACTTACAGTAGATTTACCTACACCATATCCATGTTATACACATTTTGTACCTAGCACTAAATACATATTTGCATACACATTATATATACAGTGCTATCCAGAATACAACCTGACATAGCTCTTACATCCTCTGATGTAGATGTTCTCTTTCCTCATTTTCTCCTTTCAGAACAGACCACCATGATCATTTTTCACCCATCCCTTGTCTTTGCAGTTTGACAAAAAGACATCTTGGGTTCCTACTTCTCCATCATCCACCCACCTTCTGAACAACTCATCCTGCCACCTCCAATACTGTGCCCACTGTACTCCCCAATGCGATACTGCAGAAACAGATAATACTCCTGATAACACTAGTACCACACAGACCCTTTAATAATTATTGGCACATACTGCCCTAAAATAACTGCACCCAGCAAATAGTGCCCCGGACACTAATAGTGTAAACATTATGTCACCCAATTACTACTGGGGGACTATGGGGAACATGATTACTATTATCGGCACTGTGGGAGTATTATTACTTCTGGGACACAGTGGGGACATTATTGTAGGAGCACTGTAGGGGCACTATTACTACTAAGTGCACTGTGGTAGAGAATAATTACAATTGGTGGGACTTTGGGGAGCACTATTACTGGGCAAACTGGCCACTTAAAATGAGCACCAGTACAAAGAATGTCCCTTTTTATAATGTGCGCAAGTGCAAAAAATGCTCCCTAATAATGTGCACTAGTTAAAAAATGTTCCCGTCCTGTGTACCAGTACAAAAAAATTCCCCCTCTTAGTGCCCCCAGCTAATGTCCACATAGTGCCTCCATAATGTGCCTATATAATATGCCCCCATAGTGTCCCCCCCAACACTATAATGTGCCAGTATACGATTCGCCCTTAGTACCCCAATGATGTGCCAGTATAAATGCCACTTCATAGTGCTCCCATAATATGCCACAATAGTGTGCTTTCCCCCTCTAACACCATAGTACCCCCATAGTGTCCCAATGATGTGCCAAATTAAATGCCCCCATGATGTGCATGTACATGTCCCCAGATTTGCCAGTATAAATGCCCCCATAGTGTCCCCCATGATGTGCCAGTAATGCACCCAGTAGATGATATGCCAATAATGCCCCCATAGTGTTCCCCATCATGTGCTCGTAATACCCCCATGATGTCCCCCATCATGTTCCATTAATTCCCCCAGTTGATGCCCCCATAGCGCGCCACATAAAATAAAAATAAAAACACTAATACTTACCTCCATGCTGGCAGTGATGCAGGCCTCTTGCTGCCTGTGTCCCGTGCAGTACAAAGCCCGTCTCAGGCGGACACGATGACGTCATGGCGCTACCTGCACCGGCCTCTGATAGGCTGCACTAGGCCTGCAGCCTATCAGAGGAGCAGGGTAGGACGGAAACGCCTCTCCCTTGCTCTGTTGCAACATTGATTTGTACAAATGAATGTAGGGAGATTCCACAATGGAGGTGCTCATCTCCCCCTGCCCTGCTGCCGCCACTGCCGAGCTCAGGATTGGGATTCAACTGGCAATGCGGTTCTCCAATCCAGCTGTAATTTTAACCCGTTAAGGACCCATGACATACATGTACGTCATTTCTTTCCGGGACTTAAAGACCCGTGATATACATGTACTTCATGGTGATCGGGCAGGTGCAGGAGCTGCGCCCGCTCGATCAGCGGCAGGGGTCCGGCAGTCACTGATAGCTGCATGTGCCGACATAGGTGAAATCACTGATTCCGGAGCATTAACCCTTGATGTGCCGCGGTCAGCGCTGAAGTCATTTTCCACAAATAAAGGAAAAAAAGAAAAGTAGACATATTAGGTATCGCCACGTTAGTATCGACCGGCTCTATAAACCTATCACATGACCTAATCCCTCAGATGAACACCGTAAAAAAATAAAAATAAACTGTGCTAAATAAACAATTTTTTTTTGACACCTTACATCACTAAAAGTACAACACCAATTGATCAAAAAGGCGTATACCCGCCAAAATAGTACCAATCTAATAGTCTCCTCATCCCGCAAAAAATTAGCCCCTACACAAGACAATAGCGCAAAAAAAACCCGAAAAACTATGGCTCAGAATATGGAGACACTAAAACATTGTTTTAAAAATGCTGTTATTGTGTAAAACGTAAGTAAAAGTATACATATTAGGTATTGCCGAGTCCGTAAGAACCTGCTCTATAAAAATATCACATGACCTAATCCCTCAGGTGAACACCGTAAAAAAAAAAAGTGAAAAAAAGCCTTTTTTTTGTCATTTTACATCACAAAAAGTGTAATAGCAAGCAATCAAAAAGTCATACGCACCCCAAAATGGTGCCAATCAAACCGTCATCTCATCCCGCAAAAATCATACCCTACCGAAGATAATCGCCCAAAAACTTAAAAAACTATGGCTCTCAGACTATGGAAACACTAAAAAAAAGTTTTTGTGGGGGGTTTCAAAAATGAAATCATAGTGTAAAACTTAAATAAATTTAAAAAAAAAGTAGACATATTAGATATCGCCATGTCCGTTATACTCTGCTCTATAAAAATATCACATGAACTAACCCCTCAGGTGAATACCGTATAAAAAAAATCAAATAAAAATGGTGTGAAAAAAGCTTTATTTTTTATTTTTTTGTCACAGAAAGTGTAATATCAAGCGATCAAAAAGTTTTATGTACCCTATAATAGTACCATTCAAACATCATCTCATCCCAAAATAAATTAGCCCCTACCCAAGACAGTCGCCCAAAAAATAAATTCAACTGCGGCTTTCAAAATGTGGAGAAATGCTTTATGTAAAACTGAAACTAACAACCCAAAAAAAAGTAGTCCTATTTGCTATTGTCGCATCCATAACCACCTGCTCTATAAAAATACCACATGATCTAACCTGTCAGATGTTGTAAATAACAAAAAATAAAAACGGTGCCAAAACAGCTATTTCTTGTTACCTTTTTACTTTTTACCTCACAAAAAGTGTAATATAGAACAACCAAAAATCATATGTACCCTAAAATAGTACCAACAAAACTGCCACCTTATCCCGTAGTTTCCAAATTGGGGTCACTTTTTTGGAGTTTCTACTCTAGGGGTGAATCGGGGGGGCTTCAAATTGTACATTGTGTCAAAAAACCAGTCCAGCAAAATCTGCCTTCCAAAAACGTTATGGCATTTCTTTCCTTCTGCGCAATGCCATGGTCCCGTACAGCAGTTTACAACCAGTTATGGGGTGTTTCTGTAAACTACAGAATCGGGGCAATAAATATTGAGTTTTGTTTGGCTGTTAACCCTTTCTTTGTAACTGGAAAAAAATGATTCAATGGAAAATGTGCCAAAAAAGTGAAATTTTGAAATTTTATCTCTATTTTTCATTAATTCTTGTAAAGTTTGTAAAATCCAGTTTTGAATATCTTGAGGGGTGTAGTTTGTAAGGCTACTTTCACACCTGCGTTCAGGTGTCCGCTCGTGAGCTCCGTTTGAAGGGGCTCACAAGCGGCCCTGAACGCAGCCGTCTGGCCCTAATGCATTCTCAGTGGAGGCGAATCCACTGAGAATGCATCCGTCTGCCAACGCTCAGCCTCCACTCCGCTCAGTGAGCGGACACCTGAACGCTGCAAGCAGCGTTCGGGTGTCCGCCTGGCCGTGCGGAGGCGAGCGGATCCGTTCCGACTTACAATGTAAGTCAATGGGGACGGATCCGCTTGAAGATGACACCATCTTCAAGCGGATCCGTCCCCCATTGACTTTCAATGTAAAGTCTGAACGGATACGCTCAGGCTACTTTCACACTTAGAAAATTTTATTAAGTTAATATATATTTTTAAGTTATAATGCAGACGGATCCGTTCTGAACGGAGCCACCGTCTGCATTAATATGAGCGGATCCGTTCAGAACGGATCCGATCGAACGCTAGTGTGGAAGTAGCCTAAAATGGGGTCATATTCAAAGTGACTTCAGACCTGAACTGATCCTGAAAAAGATTTGCTTCTAAACTTCTAAGCCTTCTAACGTCCCCAAAAAGCTGGCCTGATGCGCATGCGCACTTCGCTCAACAAAGCCGCTGCCAGGAATCTGCACGGGCGCAACCATGTTATAAGGGAAAATAATAAAATCTAGAGAACACCTAACCCGAAGTTCGGGTCTGGGTACCAAACATGCTGATTTTTCTTGCGCCCGTGCAATTAAACCGCTTTGCACTTGCGCTGAAAAATCGCACCAGCATCTTGTCCGGCCCTCGACGCCCGTGTGAAAGAGGCCTTCTCCTCAAAGACGGAATTCAGAAAGTGCCTCCAGCTCTTCTTAGACTGAGCCAGAGTGTTCATGTACCCCTCCATTTGTAACTTGGTCAGACATATCTCTGATCCCAGCCCTTGCAGCCAGGCTCCCACAATGATCCTACTGCCCCCTAGAACGTCGTACATTTATGTCAAATGTCACTTGTATTCATCTCCATGAATAGAGCAGTACTCTCTTGTCTTCGGAACTCCCGTAGAGATTAATGTAGTGGCAGTGCGCCTTCTCGACCTGCCGAACTGTTCATTTCAGGTGGGCTTAGGGGCGCATGGGGTCCTTGTTCTCTTGATTAGTGGGGATGCACTGGTAGTACTCCCACCGATCTAATAGTTATCCCCATCTGGTGGAATACCCCTTTGAGTAAAATATATATTTTTTTTTTATTGGGTTGTCCCAAGGTATCCCATGCTATAAGTATATGATCTGTGGGGGTCAGACTGCTGGGACCCCCACTAGTCACAAAAACTAGGGTCCCGAGTCCTATAAATGAACAGAGTTGCCGTTGAGCATGTGCAGTGCCACTCCATTCACTTAACGGTGCTGCTGGAGATAATCTAGTGCAGTGATGGCTTACCTTGGCACTCCAGCTGTGGTAAAACTACAACTCCCAAGATGCCCCCCTTGCTTGGCTGTTCTCAGAACTCTATAGAAATAAATGGAGCATGCTGGGAGTCGTAGTTTCACCACAGCTGGAGTGCTAAGGTTATCCATCACTGGTCTAGTGCATAGTAGAGTAACCCAAGCAGGACCTAAAGGCCATATCTCTTCTTTTACTGAGATCTCAGTATCTATGTCTGGCAACGTCAAGTGAACATCTGTGCGCAGGACCGTCAACAGAGCAGGTAACTGTCACGACCATGTTATGGCCGTGACTCCTTGGGAGCCGCATACAGTTGCCCGCGGTTTGGGTTGAAGTGTCAACCGCAGCTGGAGGCATAATGTTGTTGGCCTCAAGTGCGGTTGCCGCGGACAACAGCTATGTGTGCGGTTCCCTTGGATTTGTATGCACTTTGGTATGTTTGTGTGCACTCTGTGTTATGTGTGGTGTGCACTTACATCTTCCCCTCACTGTGGTTGCCCGTGGCAACGTTTGGTTGTATAGTGTACATGTGGTGGCAGTGTCCTGGCCTTCGGGCTGACTCCTAGGACATGGTTGCCACCCATGTCGTTGCCGGCGGCCACAGCCATAGTGTGTGCTGAATTTGGACACTTCCCCTTTATGTTGTGTTTTCCCTTCTGTGGTTTTGGAAGGGTTAACTCCCTTTCTGTGTGTGTGAGTCACGGGGTGTGTCTGACTGTTGGGTGTGGCCTCTTGGCCCTATAAAGCCTCAGTTGTAGGCAGTAGCCAGAGAGGGTGCTTCAGCTATGCTGGCTGGAGACATCCTCCTGGTTACTTATCAACTGCCAGTGGGGGCCATCCTTCTGGTCATAGCAAATATAATGTCGTTTGGTGTCTAGAAGATGTGTTTGGTTTTATGCTTGTTTATTGCACCTATGGTCCTGGGTTCCCGTGTGATGTTTTGTGTGCTGTGTCCTTTTGTTTTTGGATAGCAGTACTTCCACACGGGTTCCAGGCTTTGTGTTTGTGGCAAGTATCTGCCATTGCCATAGGTTGTACTTGTTCTCCCTTCCTTGCAGCTTGGCCAGTGAGACTCCTGTTCCTCCATATCCAGAAGGAACAGGTTGTCTTACCCTGACTCCTAGTCCAGGGACCGGTCGGAGGGTGAGTTAGGGCTCAGAGGTTCCTGAGCATGGGTCCTCCTATCTTAAAGGTTGGCCCATGCAGCTAGGAGTTAGGGTCAGGTTAGGGACGCTTTAGGAGGTGACCTGCTCCCTAATCCTGTCGTCCTGGTCGAGCAGCGACCATCTTCCGGCATCTCACGGCTGAGGGTTTTCCCCATCCTCAGCCGTGACAGTAACATGGTGAAGACTGCATCATTAGCACGTTATTTCAGATAGGAAGGTGTTAAAACCAGGGCTGTGGAGTCGGTAAGCCAAAGTTCCCAAAATGACAGGCTCTAGCTCATTGTAGCCTAAGAAAGAGGCCTCGGAAATAGCTCCCCTCTTCATCCATACAGCCCGAACAAGGTTGGCTCAAAACAGTATCGTCCTTTTCTGCTTGAACAAACCCTCTTCAGGTCCATCAATGGGGGTGGGAGTATTGTGACTGTTAAAGAAACAATTTTTTTAAATCTCTATATTCATGGAACTTTTTTTTTTTTTTTCAATTCTGTAGTATTATGCCTTTGAAAATTAAATATAGAGTATTGTCCTTTTATAGTACTCGGCGCAGAGATAAAACTATATAGCTAGGTAACCCATTGTTTATTGCTGTAAGGAAAAGATGTTATCTGTAAGTAAAATAGTAGATTAGTTGAATTGAGATAACAGCATGACAGCTCTATTGTTCTCTTGACAGACCTACAGAAAGATGTCCAAAAAGGAGCATTGCTGTGTAAGGCTACTTTCACACCTTCGTTCGGTGCAGATCAGTCTTGTATCTGCACAAACGGATCCGCACCAATAATGCAAACGCTGGTATCAGTTCAGAACGGATCCGTTTGCATTATTCTTAAAAAAATTAATAAAAAATAATCTAAGTCAAAACTCCGGATCCGTTTTCAATTGCCCCATATTGTGTCAGTGAAAACTGATCCGTCCCCATTGACTTACATTGTAAGTCAGGACGGATCCGTTTGGCTCTGCATCGTCAGGCGGACATCAAAACACTGCAAGCAGCGTTTTGGTGTCCCCCTCAGAGCGGAATGGATGCATTCTGAGCGGATCCTTATCCATTCAGAATGCATGAAACGGATCTCACAAGCGGACCCAGAAACGCCAGTGTGAAAGTAGCCTTATTGACCAATTTCTGGCTTCTTGTCACCATGTGTAGGTGACTTACTGATATTGTGTGCCATATTTTATAATCTATGCCCCCACATTAGGCAAATCTTCTGTGTTTGCATAGAAGTCGTGTCCACAAGATGGCCGCTGATGGAGGGTCATGTGACAAGACACATCACTCAGTCTCCTCCATTATCTCCCAACAAGTACAGATGGCAGGTGCAGTGTATCTAATAGAAGAGACCTCACGTGGGGCAGTTTGTCTGGTCACATGACCCTCCCTCCATCAGCATCCAAAGACTTGTCAAACAAGGGGCGTACCTTTATAAAATCTAGAACATGGTGCAGAATATCTACAAAGGTGCCATACGATCACATTAAAGTGAGCAGTGAAAGCCATTCACCCGTTTACATAGAGATACATCGAATATGTACATATAGACTTAATATGTGGCACAAATCGGGCCTTAACCCCTTATGGACACTACCATCACATGTTTTATGTAAGAACACCTAGCATTTTACCTCTAGAGAGGAGGGAGTCCATCTCCTTGGCCATACTATGGGTTCTTGAATTGTTGTCCGATATTTTGTGCTGTATAATAGAAAAATAAGTAAAAAAAACAACATTAATGTAAAATCCAGTCTAATAGTAATACATTGTTTTTGTCTTTCTTTCCAGATTTTCTTTAACACTAATTGATACACTGGATACATTGGTGGTAAGAATAGTTTTTCTTTTGCACATGTTAAGTTATAGACTTTTCTAAATTGGGCATATTATCAGTGTGTGTGGAGCTGTGTGCTCGGCTAGTAAAATTCCGATTAAGGCTAGGCGATGATGCCTAAATCTAACTCTATTACCTTTACAATGAAGCCTCGCCCTGGACATTTGCAGCTAGTCATATTCTTACTGCCCCTGATGACTGAAGCCCCACTAATGACGGGTTCTTATTGAGCTCACCAGATCTCTGACAGAATCCCTTTAAGGATGGTTATCTGTTTTTAATCTAAACTTTTGTGTTTTTCTTTTTTTTGTGGTCGCTTTCAGTTGAGTAGAAAATGAATGGAGCCGGAGTACGGATTCTCAGGAGAACGAGGCCACTGATTACTGGATCGGTGCCGTTTGTAGCGGTTATGTGTGAATAGCAGTCACTTTAACCCCTAATGTACTATTTTGGCACTAAACGTTCATTTCTTTATTTATTTTCTTTTTTTATTTTTTTTTATTTTTTTTTATTTTTCCCCTCCTTCACCAGTGGTACCTGTGATGAGAGCTATTCTTACCTGCTCCCCACTTCCCTGTTCGGGGTCTGTGGCTCCTGGGCAGTCTTCATCGAGCTTCCTGTTTCCACCTGGCTCTTTGTGGGGACCAGAAGTCCAGTGAAGACACTTCATATGGTGATGAGCCTCCCTAGCTTCACCACCGATGCTATGGAGGCTGGTCCCTGTCCCGCTTGCCATTGGCGCCGCTTTGTTCGCCTGCTGTAGCCCCCCATTAAATTCTCCCGTCCTGTTTGCTAATTTTTGCATCGGTACAGGGAGTAGGAGACTGTCCTGTTTCTCAATGGGCGTCTCCTTCTCCCTGGCCGTGAGCTGTCCGATCACAACAGAGAGCGTCACAAGGAGAAAAAAAACTCACTGTGACTCTCTCCGCTGTGATTGGACAGCGCTACAGCCAGGGAGAAGGAGACGCCCATTGAGAAACAAAACAGTCTCCTCCTCCCTGTACCGGTGCTATTCATTAGCATACTGCATGCAGGGGGGCACAGCTGGCGATCAGAGCGGCGCCTAGAAAAAATAGTAAGCGCTATTAGATCCCCGCTGTATGCCCTACATACCCTGATACTTAGTTTACATAGTCTGGACCCATGAAAGGTCCTCTTTTTTTAAAGTTAAATGTCTCAATTCACATTTGCAACAAGCCACAGTAACCATAGTTAAATCGATACATGCGTAGACAGTTATGTGGTGGAAAAATAGAAAGCAAAACTTAAAAATGCTGTGTGTGTATAAGGAAGAGTCATAGGATCTTTGATGCTGTCAAGCTTTATTGCTGAGGTCTGTATTTCTGTAGAGTAAAGGCAATAAACTGCACTTCTAAGGGAAACTATTGCGATCTGATGTTCCTCTTTGCCTTCACAGGTGCTGAACAGAACTCAGGAATTTGAAGATGCTGTTAGAAAAGTAATAAATGATGTCAACTTGGACAATGACATTGTGGTTTCTGTGTTTGAGACAAACATTCGAGTTTTGGGGTACGTGTACCTAATGTTTTATTTTTTCAACAATTCTTTTCAGTGTTTTCACTGAATTCTATGACAATAAAGTGTTTATAATAACTTAGGCAATACACTCCATCAGGGTCCAGCATTTTGAATAAAAATAATCCAGAATTGTATAGTAACAGTAAGGGCGGCATTATACTGATTTATAATGCTATGTGCCTCTGCTTGACCTTACTTCTACAGGGTCATACTGACATAAAGCTGTCACTATGATTATTCATCAGCAACGTCAAACAGAGGAACAGAGCGTTATAATTCAGTATAATGCCCTGTGCTCCTGCAAGTTCAGAACAGAGGATCAAAGTCACATATGGAGTGCGATTCCCGCAATGGGCTTGCTCGTGTGAAAACAGCCTTAAACCTCTGACTAACGGCTCAGCTGCAGCACATGCCATTATCCGTGGCGTTGGAGGGGTTAAGTGTCTATGTTCATAGTTATCTCACAGACACTGCCTGCAGGTGGCAGCTGTGTTTCACAGCAGAAAACCGCCAACAATAACAGAGCAAACACCTGAGCAGATACCATGTTTAAACTCCTGACACTCGGGTTAAAGAAAACCTGTCACCACAAAAGGCAGTGGAATCAGCAGGTAGAAGGAGTTGAGCAGATTATATAAAGTTTTATATTTAGTAAATATCCAGGAGAACTTGTAATTTATACATTTATCTCTCTCCTTTCTGACTTTAGTTGTACATAGGGGAGGTGAAAGCATTCTCTGTGTAAGTGTGTATACAGAGATAGCAGTCACTCACGCTGGGTTCACACCTGAGCGTTCTGAAAGGAGCGCTCTGTATGCGCGATTGTACCGGCGTTTGCAATCGTGCATACAGAGACAAGCGAACGTCTCTTGTCGCGCGTTCCCGAAAGTCTATGTACGGGAACGCGCGACAAGACGCCCCAAAGAAGCTCATTTACTTCTTGGGGCGTCGGGCGTTTTACAGCGCGATCGAACGCGCTGTAAAACGCCCAGATAAGAACCATGCCGATAGGGAAGCATTTGTTTCTCCTTGTTGAGCGTTTTACAGCGCGTAGGAACGCGCTGTAAAACGCTCATGTGTGAACCCAGCCTTATTGATAGTTGTACACAGGGAAGTGTTATCAGTGATTGATAGTATTACCTGTGTAATTGTACATGCAGCAATAGTTGTCAGTCACTGATAGTTGAACGCAGGGTCAGTGCCCTTAAATATAGAAATAGCAGATATATGTGTGTGTGTGTGTGTATGGATATATATATATATATATATATATATATATATATTTATTTTATACTATCGCAGCTCTAGCAGAGGACTCAAAACTCCGGTCCCCCCGTGATTTTCACCCAGTGCCCAGCAGACCTTGTGTACGGCGCGGGTCCTCTACGGGTTAAAGAGGACCTGTCACCACAACATGCAGTGTAATCTACATGCAGCATGTTATCGAGCAGGAGGAGCTGAGCACATTGATATATAGTTTTGTGAGAAAAGATTCAGGAAAACCTGGAATTTTGATACATATATATGTTAATTTTTAGCTAGTGTTCTTTTTTTTTGTATCTGCAGTAAATTTGTATACTGCAGTGTCTGCACGAACGCACCAAACGTCCGCTTGCGTGCGTTCTGCAGCCCTGAGCACCAATAAGTAAAATTTTTTTACTGGTTGCTTTTGTGCTCAGTTTTTATTTTTTGGGTGTATAAAGTACTTTTAGTGTTAGGTAGTGTTGGTGTACATTTTTGCACGCACATAATATCTATGTGCGTGCGTCCTGCACCTGCTGAGTGCTTATCAGAAACATAAATTTTTCTGATCGGTCTGCTCAGTTTACTGTTCTTACCGTTTTTTATTTTAATTTTTTTGTTTAGTTAGTTATATAGGTATAAAGAAATCAATTTTAGTTAGGTAGTGTTAGGGGTCCATTCACACGTCCACATCCATTGCGCAATTTTGCGGAACATGAGCGGACCCATTAATTTTCAATGGGGCCGGTATGTGCTGTCCGCATCCGCATTTGCAGATCCGCACTTCCGTCCTGCAAAAAAATAGAACATGTCCTATTCTTGTCCACAATTGCGGACAAGAAAAAGCATTTTCTATGAGAGTGCTGGTGATGTGCAGTCCGCAAAATGCGCAACGCACATTGATGGTGTCCGTGTTTTGCGGATCGGCAAAACACATGCAGACCTGTGAATGGACCCTAAGGGTCCATTCACACGTCCGTTTGTTTCTTTCCTGATCTGTTCTGTTTTTTGCGGAACAGATCTGGACCAGATCTGTACCCATTAATTTTCAATGGGTCCTGAAAAAAAAATCTGACATTGTGCTGTCCGATTTTTTTTCAGGACCCATTGAAAATGAATAGGTAAAGATCTGGTCCAGATCTGTTCAGCAAAAAACAGAACAGATCAGGAAAGAAACAACGGATGTGTGAATGGACCCTAAGTGTTGGTTTGTGCATGCATCCAGTCTTTTATTTATTTATTTTCCTACTCTTTTCTCTATATTTCAAATTTATAACAAGCTCCTTAACGTGTGAAAACACTACATACACACCCCATACTAAATAAAGTTTCGCAGATTTCACACAAAAAACACCAATAAAAAAAAAATTGCCCGTCCGTCCCAACGAGTTTACTCGGCTGAAGAGACATACACGTATCTTGCCTCTGATACTGAGTCGGCCAGTGAGGGAGAAGAGGATGCCACTTTCCTCTACCCCCCCTCATCATCATCATAATCATCCGCTGATGAGGGACCCTCTAGAAGCCCTACAGTGCCACACGAAAAGCAAAAGTGTGGTACAAAAAGCTGGCTGTACACATTGTACAGGTGGCAATGTACAATGAGTACGTGCTATTTCAATCTGCAGGTTACACAGGAACTTTCTTCCAGTTCCAAGAGGTGGTTATCAAGGCCCTAATTTTTCAAAGCCAAGCCGGGGAGGGTCCCAGTTCTTCAGGGAGTCATGGTGCCCGTGTGGTGCCAGGGCAACATTTTCCAGGTTAAGTCCCCCAGACAGCAAAGAAGGGAAGTACCCAAAAACGATGCAGGGTGTGTTCCAAAAGTGGAATAAGGTAAGACACTATTTACCACTAAGAAACCTGCCCTGAAAACCTGGCCTGTGCATGCAGGAGTGTTTTAGAATCTACCACTCGTCCATGGAGTATTAATTTCATCCTTGATGTAACCTGTAATTTTACCACCTTATATCTCTGATTTAGTCTGCATAGCTTACATATCCACTTTCTTACCAACCACTACATATTCATTTCTGTGAAACACCTGTTAGGTCAAAAGTGCACTTTCCACCCCTTAAAATGTTCGTACGGGGGTCCACTTTCCAAAATGGGGTCACTTATTGGGGTTTTTAATTTCTGGGGACCTCAGGAATTTTTTTAATGCGACATGGCACCTAAAATTAATGTCTGTTTATTCGGGCCTGCAAAATCCATATTTTAGCAGTTTGCCTCTAGAGCCCTGCCATGCGGCCATACAGCAGGCTACAAGCACATATGGGGTGTTTGCAAAAAGGGGAGAAAATGGGGAACACACACTGGGGTGCATTTTCACCTTTAACCCCTTGTGAAACTAAAAAATTGGGGTCTGCTGCTAATTTTTCATTTTTACAAATGTGTGGTTTGAAATCCTTTTCACAAGTGTTTCTGCCTTCTGTGAGACACCTGTTTGCTGAAAAGTACTCTTTCCACCACTTAAAATGGGGTCACTTGTTGGGGTCTTTCATTTCTGGGAACCTCAGGAATTTATTTAGCTAAAATCTATGTCTGTTTATTCAGGGCTGCAAAAACCATATTTAACTGTTTGACTCTAGAGCCCTGCCATGCGCCCATACATTATTTTATAAGCACATATGGGATGTTGGCGTATTTGGGGGGAAATGGGGAACAAAATGTACATTTTGTCCTGTTACCCCTTGTTAAAGTGAAAATTTTTCATTTTCAGAGCCAAGCGTTTCCTAATTCTGTGAAAGGCCTGATGGGTCAACGTGCTCACCACACACCTTGAAATATTTCTTGAGGGGTGTAGTTTCCGGAATAGGGTCACTTTTTGGGGGTTTCCACTGTAGGGCCACCTCAGAGTGTCTTCATATGCGACATAGCTCCCAATTACCGTTCCAGCTTTATCCCCTCTCCAAAAGCCATATGTGCTCCTTCCACTCTGAAGCCTGCTGTGCGCCCATACATCAGTTTTTGAGCACACATGGGGTGTTTTTGTAAACTCCGGATGTAGGGTAATAGATTTTGTGTTTTGTTTGGCTGTTAATCCTTGATGTGTTGCAGAAAAAATAGATTACAATTTAAAATCTGCTAAAGAAAGTGAAATTTTGAAATTTCATTCCCATTTTCATTTAATTCTAGGGCACCTAAATGGTTAACAAAGTTAGTAAAATCCGTTTTGAATAGCTTGAGGGGTGTAGTTTCTAAAATGGGGTGATTTATGGGTGGTTTCAAATATGTAAGCCCCGGAAAGTGACTTCATAACTGAACTGGTCCTGAAAAAATTGGGGATTGGAAATGTTCTTAAAAAGTTTAAGATTTGCTTCTAAACTTCTAAGCCTTTTTAACTTCCCCAAAAAATAAAATGTCATTTTTAAAATGATTCAAACATGAAGTAGACATATGGGAAATCTAAGGTAATAACTCTTTTTGGAGGTATTACTATCTATTATTAAAGTAGAGAAATTGAAATTTGCTAATTTTTCCAAGTTTTCGGTAAATTTGATTATTATTTTTTTTTATGACATAAATTAAAAATTTTGACTCCATTTTACCACTGTCATGAAGTTCAATATGTGACGAGAAAAGAATCTCAGAATGGCCCGGATAAGTAAAGGCTTTTTAAAATTATCACCACATAAAGTGACATATGTCAGATTTGCTAAAAATGGCCTGGTTCTTAAGGTGAAAAATGGCAGGGTCCTGAAGGTGTTAAAAGGGTTGTCCAAGTTACTTTTTTGTTCCTTGTATGTTTCTAACTAAGCAAATGTAAGGCAGTTTCAGTTCACTCCCTCTGCAGTGGCCTGTTCTCCTAGTTAGGGTCACATGACCTGTGATGTCAGCTTCTCTCCCTGCTCTGACTATGTTCTATGCACAAGCTGGGAGGAGCAGGTCTGCCTCTGTGCACACAACCTCACTATGGAGGCTGTGCTGGTTGGAGTGATAAGCCACATCCCCTGCACTGCCCTGTGTCTCCTCTACTTCTGGATTCTTCCGAAAATTTGAACCCCTTCTGTCATAAGCAGCGCAGACTCGGGGGGGGGGGGGGGGGGGGGGTCGGGTTATTTTCCTTAGGTACTCTTCTCCAGGCAAAGAAGAGACTACACCCTGCAAACACAGAGCTGACAAAGAGTGGAGGTGTTCTCTGTACTCTACTGTGTGTATCGTCAATGGCATTGTACTGTACTCCTGGGACTTGTAGTGCCACACATACAGCATGAGTATCCTAGCAGTCAGACTGCAGGCAGGGCAGCACTTTTATTCACACCCTTTGCAGAGCAGAGGGAGGGGAAAGGCGGCATTCATGAGAAAAACCTCGGAGATTGTTGTTACATGCCCCCACAGCTCTGCAACTGCATGTCATCAAAGAGCCGGATTAGAACTAAGTAAATGAGGAAATAGAATTTTTTACCTAAAAATTGCTTAGCTTATGTATATATTGCTGACCATCAAATTTATGGTGCTTTAATTTTTACATAACTCTGACAACTCCTTTAAGTCACAAAGTGACAGTACTGTTTCACTATGATGGATTTGTGTTTGCATCGTTGAGCTGAACGGCATGCAGTCGTATGGAATGATGGTATTTACCGTCCTTTACTTCTTTCCCAGGGGACTGCTTGGAGGACACTCAGTTGCTATCATGCTAAAAGAAAATGGCGAACGGATGTTATGGTACAATGACGAGCTGTTACATATGGCTAAAGAGCTTGGCTATAAACTTCTTCCAGCTTTCAACACTACAAGTGGCCTTCCTTATCCCAGAGTAAGTTGGTGTATAATTGTGCCCTCCGGTTAATCTGACACTGTGTGATCTGATATTCCTCATGGGTAGCACGCCAGGTGTAACTGTTCTCTGTGGGCATCATGGCCGGACTGGACATTAAATTGTAAATAATCTAACACGTATATCTGTGTACGCCTCATCCGGTGACATTTATTCAGACCTTGAGTCTATAACTTCAAGTACATTTATGTTAACATAGAAGTTAGATTCCTTCACAGGAGACACATGTAAGGCTCGATTCACATGAGGTGTATTTTCAATTTTTGCTCCATATACTAACAAAAAAAAAGAATGGGCACATCGCCTCTTGGACCCCATTGACTATAATGGGTTTGGGTGTTATTTATGCAGCGCAAAAGTGGGAGATTTGTTGGTTGAGTTCACATTTTTTGATATTTTTTTTTTATATGGCAGTAAAACTGTAAATAAAGTCAAATACTATAATAAAATGATAATATTTTTATAATGTATTCTTTGTTGTTAAGGTCAATCTGAAGTTTGGAGTCAGAAGGCCTGAGGCTCGTACAGGTACGGAGACTGACACCTGTACAGCCTGTGCTGGGACCCTCATCCTAGAGTTTGCTGCACTCAGCCGCTTTACTGGAATATCCATATTTGAGGTTTGTTTGTGCTGAATTTGTTTCCTTGCTCCTACATAGTCAGACGGCGACTCCTGGAGTTTGCTTTTACCTGCTCTTCTACTAGAATAGATTCTCTCATAGCTAAGCTGAAACACAGGCTAAACTAAGAATAAAATACGGTGTCTGATAATGCGGTCATAGAGGTGAGACCCCTTTAGTATGAGTAGTTTCCTACAGTTTTTTTTCTCTATTACATGCTTTGAGTGTGGCTTTTTTTTTTAAAACATTTCCTTATAGATTTCTCTGTAGGAAAAAACTTTCTATTACTAAAAATGCCACCCCAAAAAGGACTTCTAAACAAACACTAAATTTCATGTCATATATACAAGGAAGTAGTGTGGCAGCAGAAGGGGGTTGACTAAAATATGTGGTTTATTTTAATTTTGTCTTTTTTATTTGCAGGGACAGTGTTATAATAAAACCATTTTTTTTCCTACCGTCCTGAACCCTCCCCTGTTTCAGCATCACTGCTCCTGACATCAGAGGTGACTTTGTCCTGACTGGAGAGGTGACATGCCCGTATGCCACACATGACCTTTATAGCCAGACACTGATCTCGGCTGTTAGCACTGCTGAGGCAAGTGATTGGCTGCAGTAGTCACGTGCTGTGTACAAGTAATGTTTTAGCTGCAGCAGTGATGAGAGGAGTGGCGGTGCTGAACTGAAGGGGTTTGGGATGGTAAGTGTAATTTTTTTTATAATTTATTATTATGATTATTTTATTAGAAATAAAAACCCTGACACCTTTAAAGGGGACCTGTCACCATGAAAAATGCAATGTAAGCTGCAGACGACATGTTGTGGAGCAGGAGGAGCTGTACAGATTGATGCGTTTTGACATCAAGTCTTAGGTTATGGCTAAGACTTGATGTCAAAACGCGTCAACCTATTATGGCTCATGTTCCTGTACTTTTAATGTATACCGAATAAAACTTGGCACGGACGGCTGTGCTGGAGGATTTTTCTTTTTCTCATTGCAAGTTTCCCGGTCCGGGAGCTCCATGCACGTCTCTTGCTAGCATTGGGTGAGCTGATAAACTTTTTTGAGCTGAACAGATTGATATATATAGTTTTGTGGGAAAATATTCAGTATAACCCGCATTTCATTCATCTAAATTCCTGCTCATTCTGGGCTTTGAAGTCAGGGAGGCGGTCCTATCGGTGATTGACAGCTATCTCTGTATACACAGTGGCTGTCAGTCACCGATAGGACCACCTCCTTGACCAAAGCCCAGAAAGAGCAGGAATTTAACTATATAAAATATACGTTTTACTGAATCTTTACCCATAAAACTATATATGGTTCTTCTCCTTCTGCTCTAACAGGTTACCCTCAGCTCAGACACCACGTTCCCTTTACTTGTACGTCCAGGGATACCCTCCTGCCCAGTCTGACATTGGTCTTGTGTAGATACAGCTGCACACTAGGCGGTACACTTGCTGAAGCAACTGATCATTACCTGAAACCTGCTGCGGCTGAATTACTATTGACAGTGTGTGAAGAACTGGCGTATATGCTTTGCACTACTTTTATCAAGCTTCTTAGACGCTGTTCTAGCCTATTTATGCCTCACCTGACAAGTGGCATGGCTTTTTGGAAAAGGGGCATAATTCATTGTGCCTACCTGCACCAAAAAATGTGGCAAAAGTCAGTCAGAAATCAGTCTTCGAAATAATAAGAACAGTCCTTTTGTTAGTTATGACCATATACACATTACAGTCAACAGATTTGTAAATGATCACAAATTACTATTTCTGATATGACCGTGAGGTGTCATTTTAGAGGTGTGAGTGGAGATGTTTGCCTGAGATGTCAGGACAGAAGTGTGACATCTGGCCTCCTGAATACCATGTGTGTTGGTCAGTTATTTCCATCAGTTATTGTGAAGTAGTGAAGCCTACAGTAGTGAAGCCTACACAGAAATAAGGTATAATGGAAAGATCTGCTCCTGTTCTGTGTTTTTGACCCACACCTGGTTTTGGCTCACAATAACTGATGGAAATAACTGACCAAATAACTGAAGTGTGATCTCAGCCTTAGTTATTTTTTATATAAACATGCCCAGAGTGCCCAAACTTAGAAGTGAATTATGATGATTCCCTTACTGGATGAGTGCTGCGCTCCCCGGTCTAATTGCGTTGTGAGCGTGATCTTAGTCCGGTTTCAACCACCGGGGTTGCACCTGCACACAAGGCTGCCTGACTGTGCAAACGTAACCCGCGAAAACCCGTTAAAATTATGGGTTGAAGCTATGTTGGGGGTCACATACCCAATATATACAGCCCATGAACCTGGAAGTGCCCGCAACGGGATTAGACCGGGGAGCGCACCCAATATACCTCATCATAAGTCACTTCTTGTAAGTCTGGCCACAGATAACTCCTTTAAAGAGGGTCTACAGTACGAGATTTATACACTTCTGTGTGGATTATTTCTTCTTAACATATTAGGAGTTTTACAGCATGAAATGGCATGTGACTTTCTTTATTTTGCACCAGGAACATGCACGAAAGGCCCTAGATTTTATCTGGGAGAAGAGGCAGCGCAGTAGTAACTTGGTGGGTGTAACAATCAATATTCACACAGGAGACTGGGTGCGGAAAGGTAAATATGAAATACACTATTCTCCAGATAAAACACCATCTATAGGTCAAGTGACTTTTCTTCTTTACCTTGTATTAGTCAAGACAATCCTAATAAGTTCAATATATGAGGATAGCCTAAAAGAACTAAAAGAAAATGAGTGGGGTTTTTTTGTGTGTATCTCTGCGTTTTTTCTTTTGGTGGTTGAACAAGAACAGATGTCAAATTGGTGTATGAAAAATGAATTAGTAGAAGAAGTCCACATAGGGCACTATGATGATTATTCGTTTTGTATGCTTAGTAAGTGACTGTCCTGAGGATGTGAGGATACGTAAGGACTTGTTTTTCCTTTTCTTTTTAATACACACCAAAGTTTAATGTTTTATTTATATGGGGGAACATAATTATTTTAGTCGTATAGTTTATTTTGTTCCGGGCTCATGCACATGAACGTGTGCCACGCATTGGGGACAGCAAATTGCGTCCGTGTGGCCGGCACTGAAAGGTGCAGACTAATTCAACTTGAATGTGTGTACGACCTGTCCGCGCCACAAAGAAATAGAACATGTTTCGTGCCTCCACTCCGTATATTCCAGTTTGCAGTCCCATTGAAATGAATGGTTCCACATCTGTAATACGGCATGCAAATGGCCGGTGTCCATATATTGCAACCTGCTGTTTGCGGGCTGGAGTACAGGCACAGCCCGCACACTTTCATGTGTGTGAGCCCTAAGACTGTCCACATGACATTTTTGTCCCATATTTAAGGTACACACATAACCTATATGTTAAATTATTTTGCCATACGGTGCAATCTGTCATCATAGGGTTCAATTATAAAAAATAAAAATCTGTTAACCACCTTTTTGAAACTTATTCAAGATCACTTATTGTGTTTTTATCAAGACTTTGAATACCTGCTGAACACCTGTAAAAATTCATTCTTATTACCTACGAAGTGTTATTACTATTCATTTACTATTCTTCTTTTTTTATTCTTAGAGGCTATATCAGTCCATTATTCACAGTTTATTGAACGTAGGGTATATACTACACTAATACTAACTTAAATCTATTAATAGCTAATCACCAATACTAAGGATGGATTAACTAATACACTGTTACAACCCGTGACTATCAGAAGTATGCCATGGAATATAGTTGTGTTTTTTTTTAGGGGGTCATTCTGAATTGCTTCAATTTGCCTAATCGAACTGGCTTGTTTCAAACCTTATATTTTTTAAACATGTTTTTGGGTATGAACAGCCCCTTACTTTGTAGCCATAAGGCAGCTTCCTGTATGTTTCTTTTAATGTCTTTTCTCCTTTTAGACAGTGGTGTTGGTGCAGGAATAGATTCTTACTATGAATATTTACTGAAGGCCTACGTGCTACTTGGTGATGACAGTTATTTGGAGAGATTTAATACAGTAGGTGGAATAAAGATACGGACTGTTTAGAATGGTTTATCAAGTGTACTCAAAAGTAGAAATGAATGCGATCTATACGTACGATCTTTGTGCACGTAAGAAAATTCACCCCATCATCCCATGCTTCTTTATGACACTAGAAATGCAGTCCATGCCCCCTGTTCCTATAAATGTCTTCACAAACCACCTGACGCTTTCAACACAGGAAAAGATTTGTCTCAAAAATGTCTTGTTGGAGGGCGAACAGTTGAATCGGAGTCTGTAAATTTGGCAACCGTTTTCCAAAGGCTCACGTACAATTAAGGCCGAACGGCAGCTACAGGCATACAAGGGAAGGCTTTTAGTGCATAGAGAACAGAAAATGAGGAAAAAAAAGATATCCGTTTTTTGGTATGTAAATTATTACTTTGAACCAAAGTAATGACACTGCAGAAGACATTAGCTGTAGAGAGGTCATTACTAGTGATGAGCGAACTTCTGTTTTAAGTTCGGCGTCTAAAGTTCGGCTTCCGGTTAGCGGAGAATCCCGATATGGTTCCCGATATGGATTCCGACTTCCGTTGTGGTCCGTGGTAGCGGAATCAATAATGGCCAATTATTGATTCCGCTACCACGGACCACAACGGAAGTCGGAATCCATATCCGGATCCAGATCGGGATTCTCCGCTAATCCAAACCCGAACTTTAGACGCCGAACTTAAAACAGAAGTTCGCTCATCACTAGTCATTACATGTTAAACATAGGACAGTGCAATAGTAAATGGTCTACCTCTTGGGGTCCAGCGTTTGCTCCGCTCCCCAGACTCCAACGATGTCTCCTGTGTCGTACTGACTCATGCAGGCAGCTGTGGCACAGTTTCTTCTGTAATTGAGCCGAATGCCTCACAAAGTTTTGCCTAGCTACTGCCAAAACTGTCCTGCGGGTGAGTGGGCACCACTGGACCCCATTGACTTCTGACTGGAACAAGCACACACATTTTTAGCCAGCTTTTTATTCTTTTTTTAAATCACAAATTGAAGTGTAATAATGCAGCTATTTCCTATGTTCTGACTGTTCACACATAAATGTAACAATTAGATGCCAATCAGCAAAACCCCACCCCACCGCCTTGATATGGGATTAGGGATTCCTTTTATTTGATCAATTTAAGAAATGTGTGTGACTGCATCCATCGGGGGAAAAAAGATCTTTGCATTACAAAGACTCCTGTGTAGGTCGCTACATCCACCAGTGGATGCCATCTCACATGAATTGGTGAATCGGGAAGCTCTTGCTTTGGACAAGTGTGCTGCTTGCAACTTCTTTTCTAATGTTTTTCATTGAACTGCAGTACAATCCATGGTTACACATTTTCTAGACAAGTTTTTGATAGTTTGGAACCATTACTTCCAGTGACTGCATAATGCAATACGTACATTACCTGGCCTTATCCTATGCTGATGTTAGGGTATGCAGCACCTTCTTTGTTCTCCTTCCTGTTCTGAGGACATTTTTGATTCTGAACCATCTATTTACCATGCATATTCCCAGTCACAAAATCTTCTTATTCAATGTTGTTTTTAAGGGCCTTTTATGTCTGTATAGTTGATATTTGTGGTCTGTGGCATTTCATATCGATGCTTGGAGTTAATCCAGTGCTTGGAGTTAAAGGGGTTAAAAAATAAAATAAAAATAACCTGAAAGCCAAATAAGGTGTTAAAGTAAAAATACCATACTGTATATGCTTAGCTCCAGTGCCATTGTATAGGTCCTCCCATCTGAGTTTTGATTAGAGGCCGCACTGATGACTGTTGCAGCTGGTCACTGGCCTCGTCTTGTCCCGTACTGCTGAGGCCAGTGAAGTGTGTTGGGGTATATGCACAAAAGCTGCAGATTTATGTGTGAGAAAATGTGCATGAAATCAGCATAAAAACATGATAAAACACAAATCCATATTTTTTTATCTCTGATTTTGTGCATTTTTCATGCGCCTCTAAATCCATACCATATTGTGTACAGAAGTTGGGGCACATTTATTAAGACCAGTGTTTTAGACTCTGGTCTTAATAAGCCCTAATCTGGCTGTGGATCTGCCAAAATTGTGAAGAGGCGCAGGCCGCTCCATAACTTCGGCACATCCAGCGCCAGTTCTAAATATAAGACAGCCTCCTAGCTGTCTTACATTTAGACCTTTTTCTATGCCTAAAACAGGCGTGGAAAATGTTAAGTCAGACAAGCCTGCCGGCCCATCCCCTTCCCCACCCATACCACACCCACTTATTTAGACCTGGCATGACCGGGGCAAAGTCACAGATTGTGGTGCAACTAGCTGTTGTGCCGCCATCTGCGCCTGAAATTTCAGAATGATAAATGACCCCCATTGTGTATTTTACAAACCGCACTTAAATCTACTGGGGAAATCCACAATGCACAACCAGTTAATATGCTGCGCCATTTTATAAGCTGCACCACAAGTTAAATTCCACTCGCGCAAAATATGCAATTTAAAGAGGACCTTTCACCAGAATAAAACTTCTAAAGTAACTATACAGGCATGTAGAGCGGCGCCCAGGGACCCCCCTGCACGTACTGTTCTACCTGGGCGCCTCTCCGTTCTCCCTTTATTGCCTCCGGTATCTTCACAGTTAGGCTCCACCCAGGGGAACCTGCCGGTGCCTCATTCTCCCATGCTGCAGCGCTGGCCAATCACGGCGCTCAGCTCATAGCCTGAGGGAGCCTGAGCGCTGTGATTGGCCAGCGCTACAGCATGGGAGAATGAGCCGACGGCAGGTTCCCCTGGGTGGAGCCTTACTATGAAGATACCGGAGGCAATAATGGGAGAACGGAGCGGCGCCCAGGTATTACAGTAAGTGCAGGGGGGTCCCTGGGCGCCGCTCTACATGCCTGTATAGTTACTTTTGAAGTTTTATTCTGGTGAAAGGTCCTCTTTAAATGAGATCTGTAAAATCTTCTTAAATTTGCTGGTAATGTATTACACTGCAGATTAACTACATGAAAAACCACAGAAATTTGACCAAATTTTTGGAGTAAAACAAAGCCAATTTAGAGGCATGAACTTAAACTAGACAGTCTAAAGATGTGATAGATTTACCAGTCTAAGTTTGGTGCACAGACTGGAGTATATCTAGTGCAGGATTTATGATATGAAAAATTTGTAAAGGTCATAAATGAGTTTAATTTTAAGACTGGGGTTCATTTTCATAGACCCTGTCAAACTTTCTAATATTAGTAACATTGTATTAACGCTGTTAACCCACTCTCTCAATGTTTAGCATTATGATGCCATTATGCGGTATATAAGTCAGCCACCACTTCTACTTGATGTTCACATACATAAACCGATGCTTACAGCTCGAACATGGATGGATTCCCTACTTGCATTTTTCCCTGGTCTTCAGGTATGTATTGAGACATAAATCAGCCACTGCGTTAATTCCATAACCCCTCCTGAGAGTTCCAGTAATTTGTGTGGTTATTTAGGCTACTTTCACACTAGCGTTCGGGTGTCCACTTGTGAGCTCCGTTTGAAGGGGCTTACAAGCGGACCCGAACGCTTCCGTCCAGCACTAATGCATTCTGAGTGGACGCGGAAGCGCGGACAAGAATAGGACAGGTTATATTTTTTTTAGCGGGGCCACGGAACGGAGCAACGGATGTAGGGCTGCAACAATTAATCAAAGTTATCGATAATATTCGATAACCTGATTCGTTGTCAATGAATCCCGTTATCGAATAATCGGCCGATTCGTTGCTATGCGGGGCGGGAGCGGGCGGTCAGGGTCCTTAACCAGCGGTAACTTTTACTTCAACTTTAAATCAGCACATCTTTACTAACTTACAATGAAGCTCCAGTAACAGGCAGAGCGGGCGGCGGCGTTACCTCACTTACTCGCGCGCCGCGCCTGCTTCATTCATAAAGTGGGCGGAGCAGGCGCGTCACCTGCCTGTTACTGGAGCTTCATTGTATTTGTAAGGTAATAAAGATCATAGAGCTGATTTAAAGTTCAATTAAAAGTTACTGCCAGTTAAGGAATAGTCTGAATGCTGATGTGGCCGGTGTATTGGGAGATCTGTGGATGGCACTGCTATGGGGAGGGGAATATGTGCACTGCTATGGGGAGGGGGATCTGTGGATGGCACTGCTATGAGGAGGGGGATCTGTGGATGGCACTGTTATGGGGAGGGGGATCTGTGGATGGCACATATAGCATACAATGCAATATAGTGTCATCCATAGATCCCCCCCATAGCAGTGTCATCCACTGATCCCCCTCCCCATAACAGTGCCATCCACAGATTCCCCCCTCCCCATAACAGTGCCATCCACAGATTCCCCCCCTCCCCATAACAGTGCCATCCACAGATTCCCCCCTCCCCATAACAGTGCCATCCACAGATTCCCCCCCCTCCCCATAACAGTGCCATCCACAGATGCCCCTCCATAACTTGTCTTTTTTTACATTGTAATGCAAAATTTTAAAAATTATTTAACTCCTAAATTCGTTTTAATATGGCATTTGAACATAATTTTTCAAGTAAAATCATATAAACCCCCTTTTTTTTTTTTTTTTTTCATTTTGGTGTTTTTTCCCCGATTAATCGATTTTAAATTATCGACAACTAATCGATTATTCAAATAATCGTTAGCTGCAACCCTAAACGAATGCAAACAGCATACAGAGTGCTGTCCGCATCTTTTGTGGCCCCATTGAAGTTAGTGGGTCCACATCCGAGCCGCCTGCCGTGTGCATGAGGTCTTAGCTGAATATGGATCCGGTATTGATTTATTTATTTGGCATTTTTAAAGGTCTGCGCATGCACAGACTGGAAAACCAGCAAAAGTGATCCGGAACACTTAATGCCGAACCCTGGCTGGAGAGAAAACTGCAGCATGCTGTGGTATTTTCTCCTGCCAAAAAACGTAAGCGGGACTGAACTGATGCATCCTGATGCATATTGAATGGAATGCTCTCCATTCAGAATGCATTAGGATAAAACTGATCAGTTTTTTTCCGATATTGAGCTCCTGTGACGGAAATCAACACCGGAAAAGAAAAACGCTAGTGTGAAAGCTAGTAGTACACTACCATTTAAAGCAGCATTTATTTATTTTTTTCTTGTCCAGTTAAATCCCTTCATGCTAGTAACAGGCCAGGTCCCATTGTAGTGCTCCTGTCCCCACTGGTTGCCATTAACTCTGGCATGCTGTTCATGCTGTTCCTCTGCCAGAACAGCCTGTTGGGAGATTTTAACACTAGTGTGAAACTAGCCTAACTAGAAAATGTGTATATATATAATTTTTTTTATTTTATTATTTTTTGTATATAGATTACAATGTGTTTACCTTTTGTAGATCAATGGCTCAGGATTTTGAAGTGCATACTTTAGGATAAATACAGTAGTCCACTTGAAATAACTATGGTCCATACATTTTTACAGATCAGTTTATTAACTCCTGCATTTTCCTAGTGTTTGCATAACTTCTTAAGTTATTCTGTTTCTTTAAACTCAATCATGTTTTAGTTGTAATGCTTTGATTGTATATGTTTTTAGGTCTTGAAAGGAGACATAAGGCCTGCTATAGAAACCCATGAAATGTTATATCAAGTCCTAAAAAAGCATAATTTCCTACCAGAGGTAAGATAATGTTTGTACTAGGGCTGCAGCTATCAATTATTTTAGTAATCAAGTATTCTATCGATTTAATCCGAGTCCTCTAATAAGAAAAAACTAATTAAGAGAACATTTCCCCCCATTGCCATCAGCCCCTCATGTCTTCAGTCCTTTGTACTATCAGTCCTCTGTGCCATCAGCCCCTCCATGCCATCATGTTCCCCGGTGCCATTAGCCCCTCCATGCCATCATGTCCCCCAGTGCCATCAGCCCTCCATGCCATCATGTCCCCCAGTTATGTACAAATTGACAGCACTCTGAATTTAAAGGTGAAGTAATGAATGGTTTTTATTTAGCCGGACATAGATTTTGGCAACATTGCGGGCTATTTGTAGCTTTTCATCGGGTCTAGCTAGTCGGAACAGACGTGTAGATACCGACGCCAGCGTCCACACGTCTTTTCCGACTAGGACAGCTCCAGCATCCACACGTCTGTTCCGACTAGCTAGGCCTACAAATAGCCGAAACGTTGCCTAAATTTATGTCCGGCTGAATAAAAATCACTGATTACTTCACCTTCAATTTCGGAGTGCTGTCAATTTTCATATAAATGAATGAAATTGTTCCTGAGGTGGAGCTGGGAACTAAATTAGACAAGCACCCAGGAAAAGCCAGTGAATGAATGAGTGCTGTGATCATTTGAATTGTATTATCATGTCCCCCAGTGCCATCAGACCTCTATGCCATCATGTCCCTCAGTGCCATCAGCTCCTGCATGCCATCATGTCCCCCAGTGCCATCAGCCCCTGCATGCCATCATGTCCCGCAGTGCCATCAGCCCCTCTCCTCTATAATACTTACCTTTCCTGGTAGGGTGTGTGGCTGGCCGATATGGAGTCCGCAGGAGAAGGACCTCAGCGTCTTCTTCCTCCCAACATGCCCTGGGACCTGACGTCACAGAGCATCAGGCAGCACGTGCTCTGTGGTCACATGACCAAACGAATCCTCGATGCAGGAAAACTGCATCTAGGATATTTTAGTGTTGATTACACCGAGTAATCGTTGCAGCCCTAGTTTGTACATTTGTCATTGTTAAGATCCGTCAATCAGTTTTCCAGCAGAATAGAGCCATAGCATAGGGCTACATGGTGACATGCCACTGAAGTTTCCTTAGGAAATAAATTAATTTTATAATTTGTGTGACGTTCTTCACTGTCTGATCACACCAAAGATACAGCTGACTGCATCTTTGTGGCTTTCCTGTTACACATGGAAAAAGGCAATCATTATTTGGAGGCACGGGCAGCGAGCAGAACCAGGCTGATCTCTGACGCACGTGGTGGGCTTTGTTAGGTCAGTACTTTTAAAGTACTGAATGCCATGACAGCAGTGACAGACTGCTGAGATCAATGGGTCTGTCGCTACTCTGCTGACCTCTGTGAGGGAAATGTGGTGCAGCTGACAGGTTCCCTTTAAGGCCACTTTCCCTGGATTTGTTGTAGATCAGGGGCCAGCAACCTCCGGCACTCCAGCTGTTGTGAAACTACAACTCCCAGCATGCTCCATTCACTTCTATGGAAGTTCTGAGAACAGCCAAACAAGTGTGTATGCTGGGAGTCCTAGTTCACCACGCCTGGAATGCTGAAGGTTGCTGATCCCTGTTGTAGACTTTTAGAACAAATTCCTCACACTTATGTGCAGGGCTACAGATCCACAGCATTCCCAGTATGTCACACATAGTATGAATCTGTGTATGACACAGCAAATATCAAATGTCCGCTGCATCTAAACTCACTAGAAGTTTTTGGTTTATTAGAAATTGCTTCTTGAAGTTTGTAGTAAGTAGAGTTCTGCTTTTACACCCCCCGTTTTTTTTTTTCTTCCTGTTTTTGTTTTTTTAAGTGTGTGTATCTGATGTGTGTGTGTGTGTGTGTGTATATGTGTATATATATATATATATATATATATATATATATATATATATATATATATATATATATATATTTTTTTTTTTATTATTATTTTTTATTTCAGATGCTATTGTGGACCTTGTCGTTACAATGTTTTCTGTTTTCATGTATAATGTGGATTTAATATCACATATAACTTTGTTTTTCTTTATATCTGCAATAAAAATGAGATACTAGATGACTATGCTGTATCAACTAAATGCATAGTAATATATATATATGTATACATGTTTCAGGCCTTCACAACTGATTTCAGAGTACACTGGGCCCAGCATCCATTAAGACCAGAGTTTGCAGAGAGCACATACTTCTTGTATAAGGTCAGAACTCTTACTATATGGTGTTAAAGGGGTTGTCTGAGTGTTTAATTCTGATGACCTATCCTCAGAGTCAGTCATCAGTATGACTCCTGTTTGTAGAGGCTGTGACATTCCTATGAGTGCAGCGGCTTCTTCGCATCGTGCAAAGCCCAGCGCCATCCTTTACATATCGGCTGTGCTTGGTATTGCAGCCCAGGCTAATTCACTTGAATGCGACTGAGCTGCACTTAGGCAATGTGACCAATGAGCATGATGTCACTGGCCTAGGAAGAGCCCTTGGCATTCACCGGAGCCGTGCTGATCAGATATTGATGACCTATTCTAAGGATGGGTCATCAGTATAAAACAGTCGGAAAACCCCTTTTTAAGCATTTTTAAAATTTTATATATGGATTACTTTCAGTGTAGAATTGTCTATAATAATTTTCTTTAACTAAACTATTAAAGGCAACTGGTGATCCCTATTACCTAGAAGTGGGAAAAACAATCATTGAAAATTTGAACAAATATGCACGTGTCCCATGTGGATTTGCAGCTGTTAAAGATGTGCGAACTGGAAGTCATGAAGACAGGTATGGGTTTCTTCTATATGACATAATAACTATTTTGTTAAATTCTTTAAAGGGGTTGTTTCTATCAGGATACAGTCCAGAGCAGGGCCCAGATGAAGACCAGGGAGGATGAGTAGAGTCACGCCAGCGCTTCCCTCACCGCTCCCCGCCCCTCCATTAATGGAAGTTGTTATTAGCATTCAGACTATAAAATGCACTGCTACTTTTCCCCACTTGTAGGGTGGGGGGGGGGGGGGTGTCTTATAGTCCAAATTTGTATTGGTTTGGACAACGTTACATGTAAATTTTAAATGTACCTATCATTCAAGGTAATTTTTCAGTATACTCAACCATGCTTGCTATGATGGTCTCCTGACTTTTACCCAGTCCCCAATATATATTTCTGTGCTGAACTGTAGAGAAATGGCCTTAATACTCAACAAGCAATGACGTTCAGGGAGTCTCCGTCTACTTGAAATGTGCTAATGCATGCATTCTGGATTCTACTCTATACTGTTTACTGTACTTTTTTTGTTTTTGTGTTTTTTTTAGGATGGACTCCTTTTTCTTGGCAGAGATGTTTAAATACTTGTACTTGCTATTTTCTGAGAGGGAAGACCTTATCTTTGATATTGAGGATTACATTTTTACTACAGAAGCTCATCTTTTACCACTTTGGTTATCAACAGCAAATCACACACAAGTGCGGAAAAACAAGGTATTTAACTTTTTATTTTTATTTTAAACCTTCATCATTTAAACTTATCATTTCCCTGCAGCAGCCTCTGCAGATGAGATGAAATATTACATAAATTTTAGTGTAGAATTACATGGTGGCCATTCTGATGTGGCTCCCCTGGCTTTCTGTTCTGGGTCATAGATGTGAAATCTCAAGAGCAAGAGAAGTTCCTCTTTGATGTTCATATGCCGTAACAGAGCATATGGATGCAGATTGCCCTCATCAGCCAACCCCTTTAAAATACATGTTTATGTTAGGACACTGTTTACATACAGATATAAAAAGATTACCTTGACTGCAGTATGTATGTTCAGATCCTGAGTTATAGTCTTTATTACAGCAGTGTTTTCCATTGCAGGAAGTGTAGACCTTCTACCAAAGCTTCCTGCAATATGGAAGGATAGTTAAGAGGGTGCCTCAATTGACCCAAGACATGTCATCAATGTCCGATCAATGGAATTCCCACCAACATACCCAGTAGAACCAAGTGGCAGCAGCATTTGAAAAGTGCAGATTGGCTCTCTGTTTTTTTTTTTTTTTTGTTTGTTTGTTTCCATTTTAAAGGGGTTGTCCCGGACCATCAGCTGTTTGAAGAGATCGCAGTGCTCTTATGAGCTGTGCCTTTTCAGGCATGGCTTAACAGGCAGGCTCCTGTGGCAGGCCTGGGGGATTCGTCACAAGGCCCCAGGCTTCCATAGCAACTGATCAAAGCCCTGCAATTTCGTCATGGGGGCTCAGATAGGTTGGCAGAGGGAGCCCCTCGCTCTTTTTAACCATCCAGATGCCACAGTCTCTTATGAGCTTGGCATCTGAGGGATTAAATGACCAGAATTGGTGTTTTCTCTGATCCCAGTCATTGTGGGCAGGTATCGGCTATATTACACAGCGTGCACCCACCACATATGGAGTGGGATAAGCTTGTGAGCCTGCTCCATGCATACCCCATGCACAGCTGATGTACATTTACGTCCGGGGGTTAAAGAGGTTAATATTGCATAGTTATATGCATTTTATATGTGTGAATATTTACTAATGCTGCTTAAGATTTAGACAGTGGAACTTTAGATTAAACAGTCTAAACATGCACCAGACTTATCTCAGCGGGCGATGCTGGATGATAACGTTTGCACACCTCCATACTGTTTACTATACATTTTTAACATCTATTAGATGGTATGCTTTTCACCAAAATGGTGCTCAATTTTGGTGTATGGTGTTGCATCTTGGGCACGCCCTATTTCCTCTCTGTCTCAAAGCCACAACCCCTTGTCAAGAGCAGCGAAAGAAATATCTAAGAACCTAAGCCTGACTTCTGGCGCCATTTCCGTAGTAATTTTGGCCCAATGTAGTTCTGCAAATTTGAATTCCCCAGTATTGGTTATTTTCTTTTTCTTTTTTTTTTTTGTCTTGATGGCAACAAAAATGAAACTTGATATGTGTGAGCATGTTCTATTTGCCAACCTAAAGCGGTATTCCAGCCACATAAAACATTTATCACTTTTTTACACCTCCCCACTACAAGAAGAAGTTTGGATAGAGCTGCTTTTGAGTGTGCATGCTACTGCTCAATTCAGACTATTTTTTTTATTTTTTTTTGTAGAGTACTCCTTTATGCCTTAAAGCAAGTTCAGAATGCACAATTAAAGTATATAATAAATTACTTGACCCTACAGACTGTTCATTTGACATTTTCATAGTGCTGCAAGTTGGTCTGGCAGACAATGCAGTGAATCGGCCAGACAGAAGCTACGATGTACAGCAGTTTTCGTCTGGCTGATTCTTGGCATGTTTGATGGGTAGTGACCAGATCTCTATCGGACACCATTATAGTCAATGGGGTTCAGCGGGAAGGCGGTAGTATCTGGCAATGCCGGATCTGGAGAACTCCGGGAGGCAGTTCTATGTGCAACAGCCTGCCGAAGTTCTCTGTGGCAGATGTAAAACTAGCTTTATGGTTATACTCGGCAGTATGATTTGTTCCTTTCTAATACCGTGTGTTTGCTTCCAGACTACCCAGTACACAGAGCTTGATGACAGCAACTTTGATTGGTCCTGTCCAAATACTCAAATTCTCTTCCGCAATGACCCCTTGTATGCTCAGAGTATCAGGGAACCCTTTAAAAATGTGGTTGATAAGAATTGTCCTCGTAGTACTTCAAGAATGTAAGTGTGTATATCTATGTCTATAGGTCTATCTCATTGTGTGTAATTTTTCTATTTTGTCTGTTTTACAATGGATTCCAGCAGATCCACTTTATAATGAGCCTGTCAAGTTTCCAGTTTATATTTCACCAGGTAGCATTTTATAGCAGACAACGCAGTTCTTCCGCTGTTCTCGGATGGTCCCTTGATTTCTTCTGTTACTGTTGTGTCTTTGTTATGTTAATGCATTAAACCTCTCACAATATCAGTGCCTTTATCTGTAACTAAAAAGGCTGGGCCCCACAGCAAATTTTTAAACAGGCCTGACCCTGAGCTACTTCCTCATGACCCCCTGTCCTGCAGCTAGTCAAAACCACCCAGGCTCTCCATACAACCCCCCACCAATCTAGTTATGTAAAATGCTTACAAGCTCTGGACAGGAGGGATAGTTTACTACACAGTATTCTACCCAGGCCCTGTGTGCGCCTTAGTGCCCCCTTCGCAGTAGTTTTACACCCTTAGTGCCCCCACAAACATAATGCCCACATACAGCAGTGCTCCCCCCTTAATTGAGGATTCTGTGTCTGTCATCCATTATGGCCCAGGCCTCTCCTGCCAGTATACACACACAGTGGTCTGACGACCAGGTCCTGCTATGACAGTAGTTCTGCCCCTAACGGCAGTGGTAACCCATATAAAGAGATTTTTAAATGCTACATTTTTGGCTTATATTTAATCGCTTATTGTGTCATTGTGCCTGAAACCTTTTTGTAAGTGAAGTAAATGGAATATCCTTGGTCTGAAAGCTCAAGAAAGCATTTATTTCTTTTGAAGGCTAGTCTGTGCATAACCCAGTAGTCAGAGAATACGTACAAGTCTTTAGTTGGCAGCCTTAGGGTAAGTCCACAGGAGAGGCAATTTGCTGTGTAAAAATCTGCCCATGTGCCTGCAGCAAAATCTGCACATAATATTTTTGCCCATTTTGCTACAGATTTGCCAAGGATTTCATCCTGTGAATTGCTAAGGGGGAAGTCTGCAGCACAAATTTAAGCTGCTGATATTTTTAGTAGTGTGTGTATATTTCCTAAAATCTCATCCACCTTGTTGGTACTGTAATATACAGTGAATTTACTGCACGCTAATCCAAGATGGCAAACCCACAGTATATCCATCCCTTGTGGACATGCCCTTAAAGAGAATTTCTCGCCAGACCCAACTTCAGACATTTAAGCTCTCCTGAGGAACAGCAACCTAACTTAAAGGGAACCTGTAATCAACGTTATGCTGACCGTACTGAGGGCAGCATAAACTAGTAACGGAAATGCTGATTTCAGCGGTGTGTCACACAGCAGCTAAAGGTAAGTGGTTGCTGAGAACCAGCATCATAATCATTGAAAAGAGTCAAATCTCCCTGAGAGGAGTCGTGGTTATTCATGATCTCCTGCACTCCCCGCCCATCTGCTGATGACTGACAGGCTGCAATGATTGTGATACTGCTTCAAGGCAACCGCTTACTTTTAGCTGATGTGTGACACAACCCTCAAATCAGCACTTCTGTCACTATTATGTGCTGCCCTCAGTACGGTCAGCATAACGTTGATGACAGGTTCCCTTTAATTTTCAGGATGCTAATAGTCCACCTCCAATGGCTTTTCATGGGACCAAGTGATTTGGATTTATATGCATTGTTTACCCATGTAATGGGTTATGAGGATCACAAAACTAATGTGGAATTTATTTTATTAGAGATGAGCTCTCTAGCAATGGGAACCGACCACCATTACGTGCTAGGGATTTTATGGCAAGTAATCAAGAACATTTGGATATCCTAAAAAAGATGGGTGTTAGCCTGATTCATCTAAAAGATGGAAGAGTTCAGCTTGTCCAACATGCCAATCAAGTAAGAGCACACTTTATAAAAGGAATTAATGTGTTTGATTAGGATTTGATAAATTACGTTTGAGTATATACAAGAGTAATAATTTGATTTTGAAAAGATACAACATTTTATTTTTATTTTTGAGAACATCTCTGGGGTGGCCATATTGGAGATACATTTCCTTTTATTGTTTGTGGAATTGTTAATGGAAGTCGGTTGAGATATATTGTAGATTATTACAGTTTCCAGGAAGAGGTTTTCATGCGACAAAGCTGGCAGACCCCATTATACTGAACGGGATCCGCCTGGTGCCGCCGCTGTCCGATATATATGAAAGTCAGCATTCCAGTATTCTGTTCATATGCCAGAGCAGAGTACCAGAATTAAACGATGCAGTGAACTTAGGCTACTTTCACACTGGCGTTTCTGGGTCCGCTTGTGAGATCCGTTTCAGGGCTCTCGCAAGCGGCCCAAAATGGATCAGTTTAGCCCCAATGGATAATGATCCGTTCAGAATACATCAGTTTGCCTCCGTTCAGCCTCCATTCCGCTCTGGAGGCGGACACCAAAAACGCTGCTTGCAGCGTCTTGGTGTCCGCCTGACGATGCGGAGCCAAACGGATCGGTCCTGACTTACAATGTAGGTCAATGGAGATGGATCAGTTTTCACTGACACAATATGGTGCAATTGAAAACAGACTTTCAATGTAAGTCAAAATGGATCCTTTTGCATTGTCATGCAGACAGATCTGCACCTAACGCAGGTGAGAAAGTAGCCTTAGGCCTCATGCAGACGACCGTATTTTGTTTCCGTGTCTAATCCGTTTTTTTTTTTTTTAGGTTAGGATGTGGACCCATTCATTTCAATGGGTCCACAAAAAAATCAGCATGTCCGTTCTGTTGCTCCGCAAAAAAAGTAGTGCATGTCCTATTTTTTTCTAGTTTGCGGACAAGGATAGGCATTATTACAATGGATCCGCAAAAAAAAGGATGCCATATGGAACGTCACCCTTTGTTTTTTTTTGCTGATCCGCAATTTGCGGACCGCAAAACACATACGGTCGTGTGCATGTAGCCTAGCTACATGCACACGACCATATGTGTTTTGCGGTCTGCAAAAAAAACGGATGACGTTCAGTATGGCATCGTTTTTTTTTTGTTTTTGTTTTTTTTTGCGCGGATCCATTGTAATAATGCCTATCCTTGTCCGCAAACTAGAAAAAAATAGGACATGCACTATTTTTTTTTTTGCGGAGCAACTGAACAGACATACTGATGCTGACAGCACACAATGTACTGTCCGCGTTTTTTGCGGACCCATTGAAATGAATGGGTCCGCATCCTATCCGCAAAAAAAAAATGAACGGACACGGAAACAAAATTCGGTCGTGTGCATGAGGCCTTAGTCTAACAAAAAAAAAGCAATTTAGGTCTCGTCATCAGCCATAGTATAACGGTGTCTAAAAAACACATACAGCTTATACACAAAAGAGCAGAGTTGTGGAGTGATAGAGGGACAGTTATAAATAACAGAATGAGCGTTAGTTGGGAGACCTGGAGCCCCCACTATCTCTGAAGCAGATTCTTTTGATCTTGTAACAACAACCTAAATCATGTCCCTAGTTCAGGAATTTATTTTCCCAAATTCTTCTTGGAATTCTAAGTTGCCTTTTTAATATGACTGCTTTCATGTTTTTCATTGGCCGCAGGAAAATTTCTCTTTCGTTAAGGCCTCATGCACTTGACTGTATCTCAAATCCGCATCCGATCTGCCTTTTTTGAGGATCACTCACTGACTTATTCATTTCTACGTGTCCACAAAAAATGGACAGCATGCGTATGTGCTGCACCGGAGCTCCGCCCCGTCCCCATTATAGTCAATGGGGACGGAGCAGCGGCACGGCGAAATAGCCGCAGGATGGATCCGACATGGTGAACAGCCTGTCGGATCCGTCCTGCCGCAAGTGTGAAAGTACCCTTAGGTATGTGGGCCTATCAATAGGTTTCGATGCAGAGATGTCTGCACTGAGCAGTTTTGGAGTTTTATGAATGTGTCTAGAATATTGATTTCTTTATTTAAATAATTACATGGAATTTTAGAAGTTCATGTTCAGAGTCAGTCCCGATGATTAGATTATCGTCCATGAAATGAAAGTAGGGCAACGGTTTGATAGAAAGTCACTTTCCAGATTTGCCATAAAAGGTTTGGCATATTGCAGTGCCACTTTGCTGCCCTGCCCATGGTGGTTCCAATATATTTCTTTGCCAAAAGGGAAATAATTGTGAGAATAAATTTAGCGAGTTGCAGCACAATCTCGCAGAAATCCCTTCAGCCTTTGGCTACACTTGGCTTCTGCCAGTGCCTTCCTCATTACTGCCCTAGTGCACTCTCATCTCTGTTTGCTAGTAATGCTCCAGGGCCTCTACCTTTCAGCCTCCGATAATTTTTTGCTTTTACTGAACAAGGGTCTGAAAGCCTTTTTTAAGGATTTTCCTGATTCCACTCTTGCCTGATTTGTGAAGCGCATTACCTTATGCTCCAACACCTCCTAGTATACATCCTGGAATAATAGTCCTGACTAATCCAGTCACGTTACAAGAACTAAATAATATGTTCCACAGTGGGCACCAGGGCTCTAGTTGCAAATTCTCTACTGGCAGTGTGTTATTCATAAGTTGCCCCTATATATTAGTGTTTTTAAAATTCCTTATTATAATTTATATGTGCAGAGGCGTGCGATGCCCTTAACCTCACTGCATAAATTAAATGGGCAGCAAATCCAGGGACCAGTCCATTAGTCCGTTAATTTATGTGGTGTGGTTGGAAAGGGCTAGTGTCGTGCATGGTGTTTGTTCAGGCATATTGCACTCTTGCAGCTCTGGGCATGATACCAACTCTGGATGAGTTTAAATAGGTAATACCATGCTATGGTATTTATAAAGTTACTCACTCACCTTTTTGTGTCGTATATGCCATGGCATTTATAAAGTTACTCACCTTTTTGTGTAGTATATGTCTGTATATACATCTTCAATTATGTTCCTACAATTTTTATTGTATTTTCCATCTAGATAATTAAGATCTGGACATATCAGATTTTTTTTTTCATAATGCTCTGTTAACTTTGTTGAATTATTTTGTAACACTACATAGTGCGACCAGATGAGTGACTAGTAGTTTCTTGCAGGCTGCAAGCTCTATAGATGCAGAAGATGGTTTACGTTTTATGCAAGAGATGATTGAACTTTCCAGCCAGCAACAGAAGGAACAGCAGCTTCCTCCACGGGCAGTACAGATAGTGTCTCATCCTTTTTACGGGAGAGTGGTATTGACTGCAGGGCCGGCGCAGTTTGGAATGGATCTATCAAAGAATGTTGCAGGGGTGAGTATTAACAGACCACAGCGAATGCAGGTGCAGCCTGGAGAGCAAGTGGTGGTAGAAACTAGGGAGAACTAAAAAATGCACGCATTTACAGTATGTGCAAAAGAAGACGTCATTTTGTTAATGTAACCACATAAAAAAAAAAAATCATATAAAATAAAAAAATGTATAATATAATTAGGCAGGGTAGCCCATGATATGGGTACGGCCAAATTAATCTGAATGAGCAAGTATGCCCTGAACTGATTCTTGAAGTAAGATTTTTTAAAAAACGCCAATATACCAAAAGAAGGTTAATTTGAGGATAAACTCATCTGCCAAGAACTGCAGGGAAAGAAGTCTGAACAACTAAAAATGAAAAATGTAAATGGTCTGTTACCTCCTTAATGACTGGGCCGGAAAGGACCTTGAAGGAGTTGTCCAGTTTTGATGATATTGATGACCTAACATTAAGATAGGTCATCAATATCAAATCAGTGGGCATCTGACTCCCTGCATCCTCACTGATCAGCTTTTTGGAGGGGCTGCAGTGCTTATCTGATCACTGCGTTGCCTTCAATGTTTGCTTTTTTGCAGTGGGGCAGTGTAATTACAACTTTCTCGCCCTGGAATAGGATTAACAGCTGTAATTGCACTACAAGATAGAGGGCATGCAGGTAAAAATTGAAGAGGACGTTTCGCTGCATTCGCATGAGCTCCATGGCCTGTTCAAACAGCTATTTGGCGTGTTGCCAGGAGTCATACCCCCTTCAGTCTGATATTGATGACTTATCCTGCGCATAAGTCATCATTATCATGAAACCAAACAACCCCTTTAACGATGAGCAAGATTTTTCAGTTTTTACCTCTGCATTTAAACAGCCATAACTTAAAAAAAAATAAAAAATTTATTGTTGTGGCTGTGGGGGATATTTCTTTCTGTGGTTTTCAGCTGTACATATAAATCATGCAATTATTTTTGCTGCATAAATATTGGAAAAAAGCTCTGTTTTTGTTTTTTTGTGCTGCTCAATAAAACCAATAAATGATTTTTTTCTATTTATTGTGTTCGTGAGGATAACAAATATGTGTAGTACTTTTTTTATTGGGAGTACAGTAACATTTTATAGTAAAAATGGCATTAGTTTTTTTAATGGGATTACTATTTTATAACTTTATTTCAGACTTATAATGTACTAGCATACATATTTATCCCAATACATCATGCTCTTTTTCACTATGCTACAGGGTGCTGTTAGGCAAACGTCAGGTCCTCTGGACTGACTGCACGTGGTTCGCCCAGTTGGCGACCTGACCGTAGGGAGAATTCCTACTTGATCATGCTATGGTATGGACTGCATCGATAAAAGGCTTAACAACAAGGATTACCTCTGACCCTAGCTATGAAGCAGTATCCCACGTTAAGAACTGGGTCTCCCAAAAAATAAATAACAATTAATTAAATATACGTGTAGCAGGTATGCAGTGAATCTGGGTGTATTATGATAATGTCTAGTAAAAGGATAATTACTCTTTACAGTCCCACTATGACTTGTGGGGTAATAGTTCCACTGTACTTAAAATACCTGTATGGCAACTGTCATATGTCACTGAAAGATGGGGTTGAATTAATGTATTGTAGATGTCACAGATTACCATGTGAATGCTGATGAGTCAAATAGCTAGTGCGGCTAGTGACATTCCTCCACTGGCAAGAATATATCATGCATAGTCTACTGAATACATTTAATCAATAGATACGTTGGGGGAGATTTATATGGGTATATCCATACACCAGTCTTGATTTCCCTGCACTGATAACATTTCTTATTTGTTGTGTTTGTTTTTTCATTCGTTTTTGCAGCAAATTGAAGCTGTACATTAAGGGTGCCTTCACACACGGACGATTTTGTGGCAGAAAATCAGTTCCGTTCATTTCAGTGGGGCAGCAAGCACGTGAAAAGCAAATCTACAAGCCCCATTAAGGTGAATGGAAGTGATTTTTCAGTCACACTGTCGTGGTTATTTCCTTTAACCCTTTTGCTACCAGGGCATTTTAACCCTTTTTTTTATTTTTTATTTATCATTTCTTTAAACTGTATTATTAGGTTAAACAAGATGCAATATGATACAAACTTATGTGTTATTGAGAATTTTTGACTCTTCGAAATCATATTCTCTCATATCCATGTAGGGCATTTTCAGAAAGTAGACACTTGGCACATTGTGAAAATGCCCCACAGCACTCTAAATTTTAGGGTGCCTTAAAGTTATTTTGCATGAAAGCATTACATTTTGTAAAAATAAAATGCATAAAAATGTTTGTTGTGCAAAGTCTGACCCAAGTAGAACCTGAGACCAGGCAACAGCTTTAACCACTTTCAAATCGGACCATTTTCCCCCTTCCTGACCAGGCCTAATTTTGCAAATCTGACATGTCACTTTATGTGGTAATAACTTTGGATCACTTTTACTTATCCAAGCCGTTCAGAGATTGTTTTCTCATGACATCATGTTAATGGTAAATTTTAGTCAATATGTTTTCCTTTTTTATTTATAAAAAAAATTCAAAAGTTAACGAAAATAAATCACTTTTCTAAATTTGAATTTCTCAGCTTTTTAGACATACCTCGTAAAATACTCATTAATTAACATTTACCCTATGTCTACTTTATGTTGGCATAATTTTGGTAATATAATTTTTTTTTTTTTTTGGGACGTTAGAAGACTTAGGCCTCTTTCACACAGGCGTCATGGATTTGGGCCGGATAAGATGTGAGTGGGGAAAAATCGCGCGAGTGCAAAGCATTTTAATGCGTTTTGCACGCGCGTGGGAAAAATCTGCATGTTTGGTATCCGAACTTCTTCACAGAAGTTTGGGTTTGGGTTAGGTGTTGTGTAGATTGCTATTATTTTCCCTTATAACGTGGTTATAAGGGAAAATAATAGCATTCTTAATACAGAATGCTTAGTAAGGATAGGGCTGGAGGGGTTAAAAAAAAATAATAATAATTTAACTCACCTTAATCCACTTTTTCGCGCAGCCCAGCTTCTCTTTCTTCAGGACCTGGGTAAAGGACCTTTGATGACGTCACTGCGCTCATCTCATGATCTATCACCATGGTGATGAATCATGTGACTGACCATGTGATGAGCGCAGTGACATCACCACAGGTCCTGAAGAAAGAAGAGAAGCCGGGCTGCACAAGAACAAGTGGATTAAGGTGAGTTAAATTATTTTCTTTTCTTTTTTTTTTTTAAACCCCTCCAGCCCTATTTTACTAAGCATTCTGTATTAAGAATGCTATTATTTTCCCTTATAACATGGTTATAATAATGATCGGGTCTCCATCCCGATCATTCCCTAGCAACCATGCATGAAAATTGCACTGCAACCGCACTTGCTTGCGGATGCTTGCGATTTTCACGCAGCCCCTTTCCCTTCTATGGGGCCTCGTGAAAAACGCACATAATAGAGCATGCTGCGATTTTCACGCAACGCCCAAGTGATGTGTGAAAATCACTGCTCATGTGAACAGCCCCATAGAAATGAATGGGTCCGGATTCAGTGCGGGTGCAATTCGTTCACCTCACGCATTGCACCCGCGCGGAAATCTCGCCCGTGTGAAAGAGGCCTTAGAATTTTAGAAGTAATTTTTTTCATTTTTTTCATTTTTTAAATTTTTTTCCAAAGTCTACTTTTTCATATTTTTTTGTAATGGACCAGTTCAGTTCTGAAGTCACTATGAAGCACTCACATAATAGAAACCACCCACAAATGACTCCATTTCAGAATTTACACCCCTCAAACTATTCAAAGCTGGTTTCAGAAACATTGTTAACCCTTTAAGTATTCCACAGGAATTACAGCAAAATACATGTGACATTTTCAAATTTCACATTTTTTTTTTTTTTTTGCAGATTTCACATTTCAAACTATTTTTTCCTGTAACACATGAATGGTTAACAACAAAACAAACCTCAATATGTATTACCCTAATTCTGTGGTTTGCAGAAACACGGCAGGGCTCAGAAGACAAGGGGTGTAGTGAGCACTTGACCCAACAGGCTTTTCAAAGAATTTATAATACTTGGCTGGAAAAATGAAAAATGAAATTTTTTATTTTTTTACGAGAAAATAGTGCTTTAGTCCCAAACTTTCTTTTTCACAAAAGATACAGGAGAATATACCTCCACAATTTTCTACCCATTTTCTCCTGAATACAGTAACACCCCAATTGTGGTCATAAATAGTGTTGATCGAGCGCCAAACTGCACGGGTGCTCATGTAGAACCCTTTGGGATGTTCGGGTGCTCTACAGAGCACCCGAGCACAATGGAAGTCAATGGGAGAACCTGGAGCATTAAACCAGGCACCCCTGCTGTGAAGAGTGGAGGGTGTCTGGTTTACAGGAAAAGTTCAGAAATTGATGGAAACACCACTGAAATGGTTTGGGAACAGCATGGAGAGGATGGTTGGATGCATCTTGGACTCCCAGGTCGCTGCTGGGAACGATGTTGTCCAAGTAGTACGCCACTTTTGCAGACTTGGAATAATATGCACCAAACCGAAGATAAAATGGGTTTTAGAGGAAAAATTGTTAGGGAACATTCTTTTCTGTATATTTACTTGTATATAAAGTGCAAGTGCTGGCAAAAATTACAAGGAAGAGGCGCTCCGATACAACCTGTATATCACATAAAGTAGGGCCTCATTCACATTGTGGGACTCCTACATTCATAAAGCCTATGCACTACGTGAAAGGACTGCCAAAAATTACAAGGAACCAGCCCTCCAATACACCCTTTACTGCACATATAGGAGGGCATCATACACGCCCTTGAAAAATTATGATTGATGGCCTGCTGGTGACCCTCAAAATCATTAGGAGCTAGGGCCTACTGTTGACCCTCTAAAACAGGCATCCTCAAACTGCGGCCCTCCAGCTGTTGTAAAACTACAACTCCCACAATGCCCTGATGTAGGCTGATACCTGTAGGCTGTTCGGGCATGCTGGGAGTTGTAGTTTTGCAACAGCTGGAGGGCCGCAGTTTGAGGATGCCTGCTCTAAAACATCAGGGGCAAAGGCCTGCTGCTGATCTGACATCTAAAACATTATGGGCAAGGGCCTGCTGATGACCCTCTAAAACATTAGTGGTGAGGGTCTGCTGCTGAGCTGACCCTCTAAAACATTATTCCAGGCCTTGGAGAGTGTTGCCCTGCGTCTGTGGGAACTGCTGTGTGTTCCCCTTGTCTCCCCTCCTCGGTTGCCGAAGGAACTACGTACTCTGCTGCCGGCATTGTCAGCTGGAAATTTTTGGAGCAATTTTTCCACAAGGATCTTTTGGTATTGCACCATTTTGCTAGTCCTCTCCACCATAGGAATGAGAGATGAGAAGTTCTCTTTGTAGCGGGGGGGTCGAGAAGGGTGAACAACCGGTAATCGGTGTTGGCCAAAATGCGTATAATGTGAGAGTCACGGGAAAGGCAGTATAACATAAAGTCAGCCATGTGTGCCAGAGTCCCAACAGACGAGACTTTGCTGTCCCTCATCAGGAGGATGACTTTAGATCTCCTCATCCTCTTCCTCCTCTTCGGCTCATCCACGCTGAACTAATGGAAAAAACCTGCTATGGGTACTACCCTCTGTAGCGGTATGGGTACTACCCTCTGTAGCGGAGGCAACTGTCTCCTTCTCCTCCTCATCATCATCCAATTCGCACTAAGAAGACGAACTGAGGGTGGTCTAGCTATCACCCTGTGTACTGTCTTTCCCCCATTTCCACCTCTTCCACATGCAAAGCACCCGTCTTCATTGTGAGCAGTGAGCGTTTCAGTAGACACAGAAGTGGGATATATATATATATATATATATATATACTGATAATGGCGGCATCGCTGCTCACCATCTGTGTTGATTCCTCAAAGTTGCGTAATACCTGACAGAGATCAGACATCTATGCCCACTCAACGCTTAATGTAGAGCAAAAGCTGACTGGAAAGGCGACAACCATGTTGCAGCTGGTATTCCACTACTGCCCTCTGCTGCTCACAAAGCCTGGCCAACATGTAGTCATGTCTCCACAACAGTTGGTGAGCTGGCAATTGCAAGCACTGCTGCAGCGTTGCCAGATCGGCAGCAGCTGTAGATGACTTTCAGAAATGGGCACACACGTGGCGCACCTTCACCAGTAGCTCAGGTTGGGGTAGGTTTTGCGAAACCGCTGAACCACTAAGTTTAACATGTGGGCTAGGCATGGTATGTGTGTGAGCTTGCTGAGCTCCAAAGCCGCCACCAAGTTACGGCCATTATCAGACACAACCATGCCTGGTTGTAGGTTGAGTGGCGAGAGCCACAGCTCAGTCTGGTCCCTTATACCCTGCCAAAGCTCTGTGGTGGTGTGCTGTTTGTCGCCTAAGCAAATTAGTTAAGGCGTGGCCTGTTGCCGCTTCCCAACTGCAATGCTACACTGATGCTGCAAGATGAGAATTCAGAGGTGGAAGTGGAGGAGGAGAAGGGGGGTTTCAGCCACTAATGTAGGTGGTGGCAGAAATCCTGATGGAAGTAGGGCCCGCAAACCTTGGCAACGGTAGCACCTGTGCCATCCCAGGGTATGACTCCATAACGTTCACTCAATGTGCCGTCAGGGAAATGTATTGTCCTTGGCCAAAAGCACTTGTCCGTGTGTTAGTCGTTAAGTGGACCTTTCCAATAACTGCATTGGTCAGGGCACGGGTGATGTTACGGGACACATGCTGGTGTAAGACAGGGACGGCACACAGGGAAAAATAGTGGTGGCTGGGGACTGAGTAACAAGGGACCACCGCCGCCATCAGGCTGCGTAAAGCCTCATTGTCTACAAGCCTAAATGGCAACATTTCCAGGGCCAGCAATTTGGAAAGGCGTGCATTTAGTGCTATGGCCTGTGGGTGGTGGCTGGGTATTTGCACTTTACTTCAAAGGCCTGGTGTATGGACATCTGTACGCTGCGCCGGGACACAGAAGTGGATGTACTAGCTGATGGTGCTTGCGAAGGTACAGGTGCAGGGCGGGAGGCATCTGGGCCTGCCTCTTGGACAGGGGATTGGCCACCACGCAACACAGGGGAAGAGGAGGCAGTGACCCACAGACACTAATTGTGGACCCAGGCCTTCAGCCCACCTATTATGGTGCTTTAATGCCATGTGGCAGATCATGCTGGTGGTGGTGAGGTTGCTAGTGTTCACGCCCCTGCTCATTTTGGTACGGCACAGGTTGCAAAAGACAATTCTTTTATCGTCTGCACTTTCCTAAAAAAAGTGCCAGACTGCAGAACACCTACCCCTTGGCAAGGGAGATTGCCGCAAGGGGGTGCTTCGGGCAACAGTTGCGGGCCTGGTGTGGCCCGCCTTCTCCCTTTTGCCACCCCACTGCCTCTTCCAGCCTGTTGTGGTGCTGCGGATCCCTCCCCCTCTGTACTGCTGTCCTCGCTCGGCTTGCCACCTTCCCAGATTGGGTCAGTGATTTCATTGATTAAGTTGATTCAGTGATTAATTAATTGTGGCATTAGAAAGTACAACTTGTCCCTCATACAGCTGTGTGACCAGAAATGTAAAAAAGTTATGGCTCCAGGAAAATAGTGAAGAAAAATTAAAACGAAATGTGATATTTTTATAGATCCGGTCATTACAGATGCAACAATATCAAATATGTTTATTTTTTTATGTTTTACGCAATAAGAAAATTAATAGGAAAAAAAAATCATGTTTTTGTGTTGCCATTTTCTTAGAGCCATATTTTTTCTGGCTATGGTCTTGTGTGAGGACTTTTTGTAGGATGAGGTGATGTTTTTATTGATACAATTTTGGTGGTACATACAACTGTGTCTAAAGGCGTATTATTATTTATTTTTATTTTTTACGCCGTTCACTTAATGGAGTAGATCATGTGATTTTTGGAGAGCCAGTTGCGGACGCGGCAATACCAAATATGTATATTTTTTTATATATATATTTTTATTTTACGTTTTACACAATGAAAGCATTTTTAGAAAAAAGTGTTTTTGTGTTGCAATTTTCTTAGAGCCATATTTTTTTACATTTTTCTAGCTATGGACTAAGTGCTTGTATTAACTTTCTCTACACAATAAATGCCACTTGCTGAAGTGAGACCTTTAGGGCCCTTTTACAGGGACCGATGTATCAGACAGTTATCAGGAACGAACTAAATGTTTCCAATAATTGCTTGATCATCATCTGAGATCAGGGCTTCATTTACATGCAGGAATTACCTCTGCTGTATCGGGACAGGCGATTGGTGCATTGATTCCTTGTCCCTATAAAAAAAAAAAATGTTCCTGGACAGCAGATTGTTGCTTTAGATAGTATGACCTGCTGCACAGAAATGATGATTTTTGGTGCAGGTTCATTGGATGATCAGCGGCACCTTTTGCACAGGCCAATTCTTGGAAACCAGCATTTCTATAAACATTTATCCCCGATAATTGGCCTGATTATTGGTCCATGACAAAAAAACAACATTTAGAACCAAGAAGCAGAGCTTTTAACCTCATAAGGACCAGCTCCGTACATGTACGGCAGGCTGATCTAGCGGGTGCAGGGTGCTGCGCTCTTCCAATTAGTGGCAGGGGTGCGGCAGTCGCTGATAGCCAGACCCCTGCTGTATGCACCCGCCTCTGTGAAAACACTGATGCCGGTGCTTTAACCCTCGCACTGCCACGGTCAGCGCTGAACGCGGCACGTGCGAGATCCTGCCAGGTGTGCGGTGGCTATTGGGTCCCCGCACTTCTTTGACAGGGAACCGATGGCAGGGAAGGAAGCCTGATGCCTTCCGTGACAGCCTGTGAGATCCAGCCCCCTGGATCTCACAGGAAGCAGGCTGTAAGTATATTACAGTGTGTAATACACTTGCAGCCAATGCATTTCAATACAGAATTTTTGGGATGCGTTGTAAAGGGGATCAGACCCCCAAAAGTTTAAGTCCCAGAGTGGGACAAAAAAATAAAGTGAAGAAAGAAGTTAAAAAAAAATAAAGTTTTCCAAAACAAAATTAAAAGTTTCAAGAAAAAAAAACAAGGGGAAAAAAAAGAAAAGTAGACATATTAGGTATTGCCGTGTCCATATCGACCGGCTCTATAAAAATATCACATGACCTAACCCCTCAGGTGAACACCGTCAAAAAAATAAAAACTGTGCTAAAAAAAACAACATTTTTTTTGTGACCTTACATTACTTAAAGTGCATCACCAAGCGATCAAAAAGGCGTATGCCCCCCAAAATAGTACTAATATAACTATCATCTCATCCCGCAAAAAGTTAGCCCCTATCTAAGACAATCGCCCCAAAAAAATAAAAATAAAATATGGCTCTGACTATGAAGACACTAATACAGGGTTATTTTATTTATTTTTTTCAAAAATAATATTGTGCAAAACTTGAATTTACAAAAGTATATACATATTAGGTATTGCCACATCTGTAAGCACCTGCTGTATCTGCTGTGTAAAAATATGACATGACCTAAACACTCAGATGAGCACCATAAAAAAAGTGGGTCATAAAAGCCTTTTTTTTTTTATCAACTTAACACCACAAAGTGTGATACCAAGCAATCAAAAAGTCATACACCCTAAAATTGTACCAATCAATCATCTCATACCAAAAATAATGAGCCCCTACATAAGACAGTCGCCCCAAAAAAAAATAAAAAAAATATGGCTTTCAGAATATGGAGATGCAAAAAAAATTTTTTTTTCAAAAATGCTTTATTATGGTAAACTGAAACAAACAGTCATATTTGGTATTGTCGCATCCGTAACAACCTGCCCTATAAAAATACCACACGATCTAACCTGTCAGATGAACATTGTAAATAACAAAAAATAAAAACAGTGCCAAAACAGCACTTACCTTACATCACAAAAAGTGTAATATAGAGCAACCAAAAATCATATGTACCCTAAAATAGTACCAACAAAACTGCCACCTTGACCCTATTTTGGAAACTACAGATTTTATTTTATTTTTTATTATTTTTTTTGGGAGTTTCTACTCTAGGGGTGCATCAGGGGGTCTTCAAATGTGACATTGCAGTGAAATCTGCCCTCCAAAAACCATATGGCGTTCCTTTCCTTCTGCGCCCTGCCGTGTGCCCGTCACAGCAGTTTACAACCACATATGGGGTGTTTCTGTAAACTACAGAATCAGGGCAATAAATATTGAGTTTTGTTTGGCTGTTAACCCTTGCTTTGTTACTGAAAAAAATGGATTAAAATGGAAAATCTGCCAAAATAGTGAAATTCTGACATTTCATCTACATTTTCTTTTAATTTTTGTGGAACATCTAAAAGGTTAAGAAAGTTAGTAAAATCGGTTTAGAATACCTTGAGGGATTTAGTTTCTAAAACGGGGCCATTTATTGGGTGGTTTCTATTATGTAAGCCTCACAAAGTGACTTCAGACCTGAACTGGTCCTTTTAAAAAGTGGATTTTCTGAAAAATTTAAAGATTTCCTTCAAAGCCTTCTAACGTCCCAAAAAAAAAGTAAATGTAATTTACAAAATGATCCAAACATGAAGTAGACATATGGGAAATGTAAAGTGATCACTATTAGGAGGTATCACTATCTGTTCTAAAAGCAGAGAAATTTAGTACATTTTTTTCATTTTATTTTTATATAAATAAAAATGGCCTGGTCCATAAGGTGAGAGAAGTCAGGGTTCTGAAGGGGTTAATGCTGCTGCCCCCTCCCCCAAACTTAAAGCATATGCCACTGAACGAATCTAGCAGAAAGGGTTAAATGGCTTATTATATATGTATATATGTGTGTGTGTGTGTGTGTGTGTATATATATATATATATATATATATATATATATATATATATATACAGACGTGGACAAAATTGTTGGTACCCTTTGGTCAATGAAAGAAAAAGTCACAATGGTCACAGAAATAACTTTAATCTGACAAAAGTAATAATAAATTAAAATTCTATAAATGTTAACCAATGAAAGTCAGACATTGTTTTTCAACCATGCTTCAACAGAATTATGTAAAAAAATAAACTCATGAAACAGGCATGGACAAAAATGATGGTACCCCTAGAAAACACAGAACATAATGTGACCAAAGGGACATGTTAATTCAAGGTGTGTCCACTAATTAGCATCACAGGTGTCTACAACCTTGTAATCAGCCATTGGGCCTATATATATGGCTCCAGGTAATCACTGTGTTGTTTGGTGATATGGTGTGTACCACACTCGACATGGACCAGAGGAAGCAAAGGAAAGAGCTGTCTCAAGAGATCAGAAAGAAAATTATAGACAAGCATGTTAAAGGTAAAGGCTATAAGACCATCTCCAAGCAACTAGATGTTCCTGTGAGTACAGTTGCACATATTATTCATAAGTTTAAGATCCATGGGACTGTAGCCAACCTCCCTGGACGTGGCCGCAGGAGGAAAATTGATGACAAATCTAAGAGACGGATAATCCGAATGGTAACAAAAGAGCCTAGAAAGACTTCTAAAGAGATTCAAGGTGAACTTCATGCTCAAGGAACATCAGTGTCAGATCGCACCATCCGTCGTTGTTTGAGCCAAAGTGGACTACATGGGAGACGACCAAGGAGGACACCATTGTTGAAAACGAATCATAAAAAAGCAAGACTGGAATATGCCAAACTACATGTTGACAAGCCACAAAGCTTCTGGGAGAATGTCCTGTGGACAGATGAGACAAAAATCGAAGTTTTTGCCAAGGCACATCAGCTGTATGTTCACAGACGAAAAAATGAAGCATATCAAGAAAAGAACACTGTCCCTACTGTGAAACATGGAGGAGGCTCTGTTATGTTCTGGGGCTGCTTTGCTGCGTCTGGCACAGGGTGTCTTGAATCTGTGCAGGGTACAATGAAATCTCAAGACTATCAAGGAATTCTAGAGAGAAATGTACTAGCCAGTGTCAGAAAGCTTGGTCTCAGTCGCAGGTCATGGGTCTTGCAACAGGACAATGACCCAAAACACACCGCTAAAAACACCCAAGAATGGCTAAGAGGAAAAAATTGGACTATTCTAAAGTGGCCTTCTATGAGCCCTGACCTCAATCCTATTGAGCATCTTTGGAAGGAGCTGAAACATGCAGTCTGGAAAAGGCACCCTTCAAACCGGACACAACTGGAGCAGTTTGCTCATGAGGAGTGGGCCAAAATACCTGCTGAGAGGTGCAGATGTCTCATTGACAGTTACAGGAAGCGTTTGATTGCAGTGATTGCCTCAAAAGGTTGCGCAACAAAATATTAAGTTAGGGGTACCATCATTTTTGTCCATGCCTGTTTCATGAGTTTATTTTTTTACATAATTCTGTTGAAGCATGGTTGAAAAACAATGTCTGACTTTCATTGGTTAACATTTATAGAATTTTAATTTATTATTACTTTTGTCAGATTAAAGTTATTTCTGTGACCATTGTGACTTTTTCTTTCATTGACCAAAGGGTACCAACAATTTTGTCCACGTCTGTGTATATATATATATATATATATATATATATATATACACACACACAGTACAGACCAAAAGTTTGGACACACCTTCTCATTCAAAGAGTTTTCTATATTTTCATGACTATGAAAATTGTAGATTCACACTGAAGGCATCAAAACTATGAATTAACACATGTGGAATTATATACATAACAAAAAAGTGTGAAAGAACTGAAAATATGTCATATTCTATGTTCTTCAAAGTAGCCACCTTTTGCTTTGATTACTGCTTTGCACACTCTTGGCGTTCTCTTGCTGAGCTTCAAGAGGTAGTCACCTAAAATTGTTTTCACTTCACAGGTGTGCCCTGTCAGGTTTAATAAGTGGGATTTCTTGCCTTATAAATGGGGTTGAGATCATCAGTTGCGTTGTGGAGAAGTCAGGTGGATACACAGCTGATAGTCCTACTGAATAGACTGTTAGAATTTGTATTATGGCAAGAAAAAAGCAGCCAAGTAAAGAAAAACGAGTGGCCATCATTACTTTAAGAAATGAAGGTCAGTCAGTCCGAAAAATTGGGAAAACTTTGAAAGTGTCCCCAAGTGCAGTCACAAAAACCATCAAGCGCTACAAAGAAACTGGCTCACATGCGGACCGCCCCAGGAAAAGAAGACCAAGAGTCACCTCTGCTGCGGAGGATAAGTTCATCCGAGTCACCAGCCTCAGAAATCGCAGGTTAACAGCAGCTCAGATTAGAGACCCGGTCAATGCCACACAGAGTTCTAGCAGCAGACACATCTCTAGAACAACTGTTAAGAGGAGACTGTGTGAATCAGGCCTTCTTGGTAGAATATCTGCTAGGATACCACTGCTAAGGACAGGCAACAAGCAGAAGAGACTTGTTTGAGCTAAAGAATACAAGGAATGGACATTAGACCAGTGGAAATCTGTGCTTTGGTCTGATGAGTCCAAATTTGAGATTTTTGGTTCCAACCAATGTGTCTTTGTGCAACGCAGAAAAGGTGAACGCATGGACTCTACATGCCTGGTTCTCACTGTGAAGTATGGAAGAGATGGTGTGGGGGTGCTTTGATTGTGACACTGTTGGGGATTTATTCAAAATTGAAGGCATACTGAACCAGCATGGCTACCACAGCATCTTGCAGCGGCATGGTATTCCATCCGGTTTGCGTTTAGTTGGACCATCATTGATTTTTCAACACGACAATGACTCCAAAAACACCTCCAGGCTGTGTAAGGGCTATTTGACCATGAAGGAGAGGGATGGGGTGCTGCGCCAGATGACCTGGCCTCCACAGTCACTTTGGCCTCCACAGTCACCAGACCTGAACCCAATCGAGATGGTTTGGGGTGAGCTGGACCGCAGAGTGAAGGCAAAAGGGATAACAAGTGCTAAGCATCTCTGAGAACTCCTTCAAGACTGTTGGAAGACCATTTTCAGGTGAATACCTCTTGAAGCTCATCAAGAGTGTGCAAAGCAGTAATCGAAGCAAAAGGTGGCTACTTTGCAGAACCTAGAATATGACATATTTTCAGTTGTTTCACCCTTTTTTGTTATGTATATAATTCCACATGTGTTAATTCATAGTTTTGATGCCTTCAGTGTGAATCTACAATTTTCATAGTCATGAAAATATAGAAAACTCTTTGAATGAGAAGGTGTGTCCAAACTTTTGGTCTGTACTGTGTGTGTGTGTGTGTGTGTGTATAGATATATATGAAAAAGGGCAGCAGTCCCAAAAATTTTAAGAAAAAACATTTCTGTTGAGAAAAGCTCTATTGTTGAGCTGAAACATCGCTGTACCACTGGGTCAATAAACTTTTTTTCTTTTAATTTTTTGGCGTGCTGCCCTTTTTTGTTTTTGTGTGGGTAATTGCTTATTCCCATTGGGCCTTGCACCCTTGTATCATCAACATTTATGTCTGTGCTGCCATTTATTTATAAACAGATACAAAAGATAGGAAATTAGCAAATGTTGTGCCCATTTACAAGAAAGGTAGTAGGGAGGAATAGGGCATTTAATGGAAACCATACTTAAGGAGAGGATTGTGGAACATCTAAAATCCCATGGATTGAAAGATAAAAAACAGCATGGGTTTACTTCAGGGAGATCATGTCAAACTAATCTTATTGCATTTTTTTGATTGGGTGACTAAAATAATAGACGGTGGAGGTGCAGTAGACATCGCTTATCTAGACTTTAGTAAGGCTTTTGATACTGTCCCACATAGAAGGCTTATCAATAAATTCCAGTCTTTGGGCTTGGACTCCCATATTGTTGAATGGATTAGGCAGTGGCTGAGGGACAGACAACAGAGGGTTGTAGTCAATGGAGTATATTCAGACCATGGTCTTGTTACCAGTGGGGTACCTCAGGGATCTGTTCTGGGACCCATATTGTTTAATATCTTTATCAGCGAAATTGCAAAAGGCCTCGATGGTAAGGTGTCTTTTTGCTTATGACACAAAGATTTGTAACAGGGTTGATGTTCCTGGAGGGATACACCAAAGAATTTAGGAAAACTAGAGGAATGGTGAAAAATCTGGCAACTAAAATTAAATGTTGATAAGTGCAAGATAATGCACCTTGGGCGTAAAAACCCAAGAGCAGAATATAAAATCTGTGATACAGTCCTAACCTCAGTATCTGAGGAAAGGGATTTAGGGGTCATTATTTCAGAAGACTTAAAGGTAGGCAGACAATGTCATAGAGCAGCAAGAAATGCTAGCAGAATGCTTGGGTGTATAGGGAGAGGAATTGCCAGTAGAAAGAGGGAGGTGCTCATGCCGCTCTACAGAGCACTAGTGAGACCTCATTTGGAGTATTTTGCTCAGTACTGGAGACCATATCTCCTAGAAGGATATTGATACTTTGGAGAGAGTTCAGAGAAGAGCTACTAAACTGGTACATGGATTGCAGGATAAAACTTGCCAGGAAAGATTAAAGGACCTTAACATGTATAGCTTGGAAGAAAGACGAGACAGAGGAGATATGATAGAAATTTTAAAACACATAAAGGAAATCAACAAGGTAAAAGAGAATATTTAAAAGAAGAAAAACTGCTACAAGAGGACATATTATTAAATTAGAGGGGCAAAGGTTTAAAAGTAATATCAGGAAGTATTACTTTACTGAGAGAGTAGTGGATGCATGGAATAGCCTTCCTACAGAAGTGGTAGCTGCATATACAGTGAAGGAGTTTAAGCATGCATGGGACAGGCATAAGGCCATCCTTCATATAAGATAGGGCCAGGGGCTATTCATAGTATTCAGTTTATTGGGCAGACTAGATGGGCCAAATGGTTCCCATCTGCCAACACATTCTATATGAAAAATGACTTTCTATATCTCATTTATGCACTGGACCGATCTGCACCAAATTTGGCATATAGGTAAATTTGTGCTTAGATAGGTTTTAGACCATCACATGACCTGTATTAGCCAATAAAAGTTGGCAGGTCCTTCACTCATATCCTAACTGACATACACACGGTCACATGACCGCTATTGGCCAATAGAAGCTTGCAGGTCCTTCAGTCTTCTCACGGACATACAGTTTCACCAGGTTTCACCGTTATAAGGCCACTGTGGTTGTCACTGTTACATAGTAACATAGTTTATAAGGCTGAAAAAAGACATCTGTCCATCCAGTTCGGCCTGTTATCCTGTAAGTTGATCCATAGGAAGGCAACAAAACCCCTGTGAAGCCAATTTTTCTTCACTTCGGGGGAAAAAAATATTTCCCGACTCCAATCAGAATAACTCCCTGGATCAACAACATATCTCTAGTAGCTATAGCCTGTAATATTATTACACTTCTGTTAAGGGAGGCAGGGGGTTGTGGAGGTCACTTATTAGGGGCACTGTGGATGTCACGGTCTGTGAAGGTTCTCATTTATCCAGGTCATGGTATATATCTGTAAAGAATAAATCAAGGCAACTGGACGTACTGTAGATTTCTTGAAAACGTTTCACTCGTTCTTCCAACGAGCTTTCTCAGAATTGAGAAAGCTCGTTGGAAGAACGAGTGAAACGTTTTCAAGAAATCTACAGTACGTCCAGTTGCCTTGATTTGTGTATGTCACTGTTATGGGGATCGCTGTGGATGTCACTGTTATGGGGAACATGTGATATAGATAGATAGATAGAGATATATATATATATATATATATATAGCGTTTTGCACGTGCGTGAGAAAAATCGGCATGTTTGGCCGATTCGGGTTTGGGTTCAGTATTCTGTAAATTTTATTATTTTCCCTTTATAACATGGTTAAAATGGAAAATAATAGCATTCTTTAATACAGAATACTTAGTCGAAGGCCAATTGAGGGTTAAAAATTTTTTTTTTTAATTAACTCTCCTCCTCTAATGGATCGCATAGCTGCCGATCTCCTGTTCTTTCTTCAGGACCTGTCAAAGGACCTGCGGTGTTGTCACTGAGCTCATCACATGGTCCATCACCACGGTGATGGATCATGTGATGTATCACGTGATGAGCACAATGATGTCACGACGGGTCCTGAAGAAAGAACAGGAGACCGGCAGCTACGCAATCAATTGGAGAAGGTGAGTTAATTTTTTTTTTAACCCTCAATTGCTAGAATGCTTGAAAATCACCGCTCATGTGCAGAGCCCCATAGAAATGAATGGGTCCGAATTCAGTGCAGGTGCAATGCGTTCACACAAGCAACAAACGCACACAGGCTGCAAAAAAATAAAAATAAAATTAATGGACACGAGAATTTTTTTTTCTCGTGCATGAGCCCTATGGATCGAAAAAGACCATCCAGATGATGCTGTTCTTCTGCATCTAAATTTGGCAGCCAGCCTAAATCATGGATAGTATTTGTCTACACCACTGGTCTCCAACCTGTATCTCTCTGGTTGCTGGGTAAATATGACTTGCAGCATGCCTTGACAGCCCTTATCTACATGCCAATGGCTGATTTAAGTCGGTGAACTTTGCAGTCTTAGCCTTTTATTTCCTTGTCTTTCACCTTTAGGACTTCTTATAAATGATGAGGAGTGAGTTTTAGTTGTTCCTACACCAACAATGTAATATTCTTCATATACATATGAGGTTAGATTTGCTGCCATTAATTCCAATGTACTGAACCGACTGAGGGTTTATTAAAAATATGTAAATGTGATGAAAAATGGCACTCGTGATCAGTCTATTAACAAGTCATCTTTGTTACAGTGTCGTGGATTTGTAGCCAAAACTGAGCCTTATAGTGGCTGCTCAGAGATTACTAATTCTGGAGTAATTAAAGGGAGAATTGCACTGATGCAACGGGGCCAGTGCATGTTTGCTGAGAAGGCTAGGAATGTGCAGAAGGCTGGTGCAATTGGAGGTATTGTTATAGGTAAGTTATTTCAACCACTTATGGATCATGTTTTAAAAGGCTTGGTGAGGTTGTCTAGATCACCTGTTTGTTCATATCCTGTGGAAATATTATTTCCACAGGATATGCCATAAATGTCCCACCTCTCTAGACAGGGCCCTGTTCTGGGTATAAGAGTACACCTGCACCTTGAACATACACTACTCACAAAAAGGTAGGAATATTTGGCTTGTGGGTGAAATTTCAGGATGAACCTAAAATGCACTATATCCTTTGCAGGTGAATTTAATGTGACCTTCTATAAACCTTTGAATGCACATGTCAAACTGTTCAATGTTTCAGTACTTTTTCAAAGCTTGCTGTTCTCTAAGTAGGAGCTTAACGGCAAAATTCGGCAGAATAGGTGTTTGATCAATGAATCGCCCATTCCTGGTTCAACTAGTATTTAAACAGTCCTCCTTATCATGCTGTTGATTTTTTGACATCATGAGACTAAGACGACTTCTAATAATTGATCAACAGTATCTCGCCATTGCGAGGCTTTTAGCAGGATGTTCTCGGATGGAAGTTGCCACTGAGATTAGAGTGTTACAGAGTGTTATCAGCAGGTTGCAACAGAGAGACTGGAAGAGTCTCAGAAAGGCATAGAAGTGGATGTCCTTTGGCCACATCCCACACTGATGACTGCGGAACTGTATGATGAATGCCACACAACTCCAGGCATATTTAAGGGAGGTGAGCGGCACATCTACACTGAACGAGGGACCAGTGGGGCTCAGTGCTGTTCACTGATGAGTCATGCTGAGCAGAAATAATCGCTGACAATGATGTTGAAGATGTCAAGGAGAGCGGTATGCATCAGCCACTGTTGTCTCCAGACTAGCCTTTGGTGGTTGTTGTGGTGTTAGTGTGGACAGGTGAGCCTCGTTGATGCAGAATTGTCCTACACTTTGTAAATGGTACAGTGACAAGCCCATAATACTTGAATAACATCATTAATCCAGTCATTGTGCCTCTGTATGAACACACAGGCCTAATTTCATCTTCATGGACGACAATACGAAGGCTCATCAAGGTTGCATCATTAGGAAACGTCTGCTGGAGACGGGGTTATCTCAAATGGAGTGGTCTGCACTTTCTCTAGACCTGAATCCCTTTGAAAACCTAAGGGTTTTTAGCTGAGTTGCCATGTAGAGGCTTGTAACTCTGTACCCCAAAACCTCAATGACTTTAGGGCTCTACTTCAAGAATAGTGGGATGCCATACATCAGTCGACTTGTGAACAGCATGAGACATTGTTGTCAAGCTTTAATTGATGCTCAAGGCCACATGACAAGTTTTTGAGACATTAACATATTTTGTGAGGGTATACCCACCACTGTCTTTTGTTTCACTAAATTGTTTCAGATGAAGAAATGACCACTTCATGCTTCTACTTAAATGCCCTACTTTCATAATGCAATATCACTGTAGTGTGAACTTTTTATGTTTTCCATAAATTTCTCCCGTAAGGCCTCTTTCACACTTGTGTTGTCCGGATCCGGCGTGTACTCCACTTTCAAAATGCTTTCAGTGTTACTGTGGCAGCCAGGACGCTATTAAAGTCCTGGTTGCCATAGTAGGAGCGGGGAGCGGCATACTTGCAGTCCGTGCGGCTCCCAGGGCGCTCCAGAATGACGTCAGAGCGCCTCGTACGCATGGATGACGTGCCGTGTGATCACGTGATCCATGCGCTTGGGGCGCCCTGATGTCACTCTGGAGCACCCGGGAGCCGCACGGACAGTAAGTATGCTGCTCCCCCGCTCCCCACTACACTTTACCATGGCTGCCGGGACTTTAGCGTCCCGGCAGCCATGGTAACCATTGAGAAAAAGCTAAACGCCGCATCCGGCAATGTGCCGGAACAACGTTTAGCTTAAGGCCGGATCCGGATCAATGCCTTTCAATGGGCATTCATTTTGGATCCGGCCTTGCGGCAAGTCTTCAGGATTTTTGGCCGGAGCAAAAAGCGCACCATGCTGCGGTATTTTCTCCGGCCAAAAAACTTTCTGTTCCGGAACTGAAGACATCCTGATGCATCCTGAACGGATTTCACTCCATTCTGAATGCATTAGGATAATCCTGATCAGGATTCTTCCGGCATAGAGCCCCGACGACTGAACTCTATGCCGGAAGAAAAGAACGCAGGTGTGAAAGAGCCCTAAGACAGATACACTACTCACAAAAAGTTAGGGATATCTGTGGATATGCCATAAATTCCGAGATGGGGATACCTCTTTGAGGTAGTGCCATAGTGCATATCATAGTTCTATACCAATAATGGCTTGAGGGTCACAGTTTCAGTTGTTAAAGAGAACCAGTCATCACAAAATACAATACAAATTGCAGTCTTCATATATATAGAGCAGAAGGAGCTGAGCAGATTGTTCTGTGAAAAAAGATTCAGCAACAATTTTTATTTTATATGTTTTGGCCTCTGCCCTTTCTGAGCTTAAGATGGCACATTCTGTTAGGATCAGTTATTGATGGCATTCTCTGTCGGAATAAAACTATGACATGTCCGACATAGTTCTTTGAGCTGCTCCCATCCTGGATAGATTCAAAGCACATTTCACAGAGAAAAGCATTTACCAAGGGGGTGGAGTAAACCGCTGCTAACATGAGAACTAGACATTTCTCACTGAGATATATATTACAAATTTTCTTCTGGCCGCATGTACTATTGCTTGCACAGTTAGTTGTTTGAAAAGTTAGTGACCATTAAAGACAAGCCCCATGAATAACTATCAATGACTGACGCCTATCTCTCTATAGCTACTTATATAGGGAGTGCTATCAATCACCGACACCATGGTCCTGTGTGCAACTGAAGTCAAAAACAGCAAATAATTAAATGTGTAATTGACAAGTTTTGCTGAATATTCTGCCTATGAATACAGTAGTAATATGTATATTAGCTTTTTGAGCATATCTCAGTTTAGTGAAGCTATAGTACATAGTGTATATGATAGGTAGATGCTAGGACAGCTACATATTTATGTCTTATTTATATGTATGTTCCTTACATTTTTACAGATGACAATGAGGGCAGCAGCAGTGATACAGCTCCACTTTTCCAAATGGCAGGTGATGGGAAAAACACAGATGACGTAGTAATCCCCATGTTGTTTTTATTCAGCAAGGAAGGAAATATAATACTTGATGCCATTCGTGAATACCAAGAAGTGGAGGTTCTTCTCTCTGACAAAGCCAAAGACAGAGGTAATCTATTAATGCATTCATGTCAAGACTGCTTCTAAGAAGTTCACCTGGGCAAAGTGCCTCATACGGATCAGCCACTGTGCATGGATAAACATTGAAAGGGTCAAGGCACATGCTGACATGCTGCAGCCCCTAAATACTCTTGATCAAGACAATTAATGTTTGTGCAGTCATGGCTAAAGGTTTTCAGACTGACAAAAATGTAGGTTTTCACAGTTTGCTGCTTTAGTGTGTTCAGATCGTTTTCCCAAATGTTTCCATGGTAAACTGAAGTATAATTATAATCCTTTCGTTTTTTTTTTTTTTTTTAAGGGGTATCTGTTAGCAGATTTGTACCTTTTGACATTGGCACTTGGCAGCTGAAGGCATTTGTGTTGATCCCATATTCATATGTGCCCGCATTGTTGATAAAAATGATGTTTTAATATATACAAATGAGCCTCTAGGAGCAACAAGGGCATTGCCGTTACTTGGGGCTCCACTTTATATTTAACTGCTGTTCCCTATAAACCTTGCATAACTCGTGCAGACAGCAGAGCCTCTAGGTGTAACATCAACGCCCCTGTTGCTCCTAGAAGCTTATTTGCATATTTTAACTTAATTGTTCTCAGCAATGTGAGCACATATAAACATGGGACCAACACAGATGTCTTCAGCTGCCAAGTGTACATGTAACAGGTCAGCTGGTTCCATAGGTACAAACCTGCTGACAGATGCCCTTTAACTTTTATTGACAAATACATCAAGTTTAAGCGAAGATTCAATCTTTGCCCTGGAATGCTGGATGTCAGCTTCTAGACCAACTCCTGACTGATAGCAATCCATTCTTGCCTAATCAGTGCCTGGTGTTTATCACAATTCCTGTGTTCTTGTTTGTCCACCTGTTTTTGAGGACTGACCACAGGTTCTCTATGGAATTGAGATCTGTGGAGTTTTCTGGCCATGGACCAAAAAGTCAATGTTTTGTTTTGGCACTGGAATTGAAACTCTCGGCTTTAAAGGGAACCTGTCACCTGGATTTTGAGTATTGAGCTGAGGACATGCGCTGCTAGATGGCCGCTAGCACATCCGCAATATCCAGTCCCCACAGCTGTCTGTGCTTTTTATTGTGTATAAAAACAAAAAACGATTTTATAGATATGTAAATTAACCTTAGAGGAGTCCTGTCTCCTCCATGCTTCAGAGATGAGTCCAGCGTTCTCTGACTGAGCCCAGCCACCCCCACTGTGAAGGAGCCCAGCACCGCCCGCATCCTCCGAATCTCCTCCTTGCTCCCCGACGTCAAAAAGCTAGAGCGCCGTAATCTCGCATGCGCAATTCATTCCCTGAGGCTGATGCCCGCACAGGGAAGGAACACTGTGCCGTCACTGCGTATGCACTAGCTCGCGCATTGCAAGATTACGGCGCTCTAGCTTTGTGACATCTGGGAGCAAGGAGGAGATTCGGAGGATGCAGACAGTGCTGGGCTCCTTCACAGTTGGCGTGGCTGGTCTCCGGAAACATTAATAACAGCCCCTTAATATATTGTGGATGTGCTAGTGGCGATCTACAGCGCATGTCCTCAGCTCAATACCTAAAATCCAGGTGACAGGTTCCCTTTAAGTTCTTGATGATCCAATAAATGATAAGTTCTGGTGCCATCATATAAGCAGCAATGCCCTTGCCCGTGAATCTCTTTTGATGCAAAGCAGTGATGGCTGCATCTGATTTCTTAGAGGTAACCAAAACCGAGGAAGACAATGATTTCAAGCACTACCCAGTCCCCTTGTATAGCATTCAGTAAATGATCCGTCCTGTTTCGAGCTTATTTCCGTCATTAGTACCAAGATTCAGGCAGACAAATAATAATTCCAGATCCCCACGATCCCATTATAGACAGACAGTAGTATCTGGCTATGGAGGATACAATGAACTCAGGCTGTTTCTGTACTAGAACAACAGTTTAGGGCTCGTGTGAAACTAGCCTAACATAGAATAGAGGAAAAATTGCTTTTTCTGTGTTGATCGAGTAGATGAGAAAAGTTGGCTGATCAGTGATAAGTTGGCCGACAGCTATCTCTCCCGATTCTCCGATTTCATGATAGTGAATATGTAGTGAATAGAGAGAAGAAAGCAAGCCGTAGCCAGACACTTCTGCCACTGGGTTATCTCCTGAGAACAATTTTTTTTATTCTGACATGTTGACTCTTAAATGGGTTGGTCACTTCATAGCATGGCTAATCTTAGCGAAAATGTGTTTGGGATGATAAAAAATATTGGAAATACAAACAATTATGGTATACTTACCCCTTTCTCCAGCATGGTTCTCTGCAGCGCTTGTCTGGTCTCACTGTTGCTGCTTGTTTACACACTGCACCGCTGATCTGGCGTTATATGACACATGACAGCTGCAGCCAATCACTGTTGTCAGCAGTCTGAAAAAGGCGCTCATCTCTTTCAAGCAGTTCCGTTTGTGCTCATATGATCCGGTCCCTGCTGCTTCTGCTCCCCTGTGAACCAGAAGTGTGGTGGTCTTTCTATGGTCAAGTGGACTACTGTCGCCTATCGCTGGCCTCATCAATTATATATACCAGTAGGCATGTCAACATAGAGGACAACCCCTGTAACATTTCAGGCCATGATTTTTTCCTGATCAAGGATTTGTTTTTGGGTTATATTTATTAAAATTCACAACCAATGGATGCTACATTATTTGAATTATATTGTATTCATATATGCCTTACTTGTGTGTAAGAAGGAATCATTGTGACAAGTCCAAGATGGGTGTGCACTGCAGTACAGAAGTATAAATACGAGAAGGTACCTTGTTTGGCACAGTCATGGTGATTTATCAAAACTGTCTCAAAGGAAAACTGGCTTACTTTACCATAGCAACAAATCAGATTCCACCTTTTATTTTTCAGAGCTCCTTTTGAAAATTAAATCAGATTCCACCTTTTATTTTTTCAGAGCTCCTTTTGAAAATTAAAGGATCAATCTGGTTGCTATGGGCAATAACGTTTGTTTTTCTATGCACCAGTTTTGACAATTCTCCCCGAGCGTCCACAGATCAACATCTTCTGCCACACGTACACCCATGACCACCACTCACATTCCATACTTTAAAGCCGCTGATACCAGAACTTTCACTTATTTACACAATAAATTGCTGCTGCCATGCCTAAAGCTGGCCATGCAGGCATTTCAAATAGCTGTATTATGAATGACTTGTTGTCCATGGATGGTCTGTGAAGGTTTGGAGAACACCACCATAAGTTAAAGAGGGGGATGACCTTCACTAAAAAAAAAAAATCTCTAAATTGGCTTATTCAGCCTCCCAAAATCTCTCATGTATAGGCAGCTTTATTTAAAGGCTGTAGGCTGCTAGGTAAATGGATTTACTCTGTTCATCGTGTCTCTTCCCCTTTTTTAACTGCTGCACATGGAATTTCAGCAACTATTTTTAAAGGTAAAATAGTTCCAAACTACATTATTGAAAGCAGTAAGTACTTGCATTTCTTTGAGACATAATACATGTTAATTTAAATTGAAATGTACACATCTTTTTATACTATTTTGCACCATCTTTAAAAAATAAATGTGGATTAAGGATTCCCTCACTTAATCTTTTAAAAAGGGCAGAATTTGTCTCATTGTGACCTTTAATACAATGCGTGTTAAAAGAACGTAAACATTAAGTTTTTAGTAATTTCCTCTGTTTCTGACCAGAAATCAGCCAAGTCTCACCTTGTCCTTCTCACTTTCCTGTGTCTGGCTGTAAGACAGCAGGCTGAATCAGGAGCCTCTGTCCTTTGCACTTTCTGTAGGGCATAAAGATTAAGACCCTTTCCCAGCTGAAGAAGGGGATACCCCCTTGTGGGGTCTGCAGCTTTTCTACAAGACTGTTTGTTTGTTTCCAGAACATGTGTACAATACTGCAGTGCAGACTGGCAAACTGTGAGCAGGTTTAGAGGCTTTTTATCTTTATTGGTGATTTGAAGTTTAGTGTCCTTTTTTTTTTTTTTTTTTTTTTTTTTATTGTAATTGTTTAATTGCCTATTGGTCATTTTCTCTGAAAAAATGGTATTATCTTTGTAATTTAACCACCTAACCGTATTCCCCGAGCTCAGCATGTGAATATAACAGACTTAGTATATGTTGGGAGAAAGTGTCCTATTCCCCATCTTTCAGCAGCTGCTTTTAGCCAACTATATTATATGTATGGCTGACCTCACCATGAACGCCATCTCAGAATGGAGCGAGTGCTTGTAATTGCACTGATACTGATTGCTGCAAAAATGCGGCATACGCCAAATAAATATTTTGGGCAAATTTCCATTTCCACCACCCACCGTAGAGTAATAGTCCTCCATGCAAAACTTTAATGCCGTACGTATATTGGAAAGCGTGAGCGTATTGCATGAGCTTTATTTGCACAGTCCTGAAAAAACATTTTTATAGGGGACCTGTCAGCTCTTCACAACTTAGTCATAAAAATGGCCCTGATGCTTCAGAATTGTCATCTCATGTAGAATTACTTACTAAAACCAACATGTCAGGAGTCGAGACAGGTCCTCTTTAATAATGAATATATTTTTTTGTCTCCCTAGAACATAAGATATTTATTCTGTTTACTCTGTGTTTAGATTTGGAAGGTGAAAGTGGAGAGCAGAGATCTTTAGAAAATGACTCACAAAAACAGATTCCGAAAGAACAATCGATACCTCAGGAGGAGTTGGTGAACACAAAGGACTCTGAAGGCGATTTCTCACCAGCATCTCAATTTGATACTCTCCATTCCTCAGATAGAGACCATTCTCCTAATCCTAAAGATGGAGACTTCTCACTGGAAGTTGAGCAGTCCCACATTGAAGATAGCCTGAATTCTGTAGAGAAGTCACAGACTCCAGAAGAATCAAAGAATAAGAGGTGGGACAGTAAAGGTCAGCCAATAGAGTCTATATTGGCAGATTGGAAAGAAGATATTGAGGCATTTGAAATGATGGAAAAGGATGAACTATGACCAAAAATATTTCTCAGAACTCCTATGTACATTATGGAAAGTTTATTACTTGCCTTCCCTAAGGGAAAGAGCTCATTGTTAACAAGTAATGTGAAGGAGGATACTTGGC